>NC_062564.1:145046422-146359422 GCF_022837055.1 Prionailurus viverrinus | reverse complement strand
CCACCTATAGCAAGTGATCTGCTCTGTTCTCCATTGTGTGTGAAAGCAGCTTACCCCATAGGGGATGTCTGAGAATTTCCAATTCAGCTTGTGACTAGGTAGATAAGTCTGCCTAATTCTGGCGTCCAGTATTAAGGAGTGCATCTATCCATAGATACCAATTGCAACTTTTAATATCAGCTTTATTAGCAGGAAGGTTGGTATTTTGGTCTTTGATCTAACTTATTTTTTTGTATCTTAATTGGATCAAGACTCATAATTCAGGAAGTTGTAAGGAGCACTGTTTGTAGGTTCCCTAAAAGAACAACTAGCATACCTGACCATGGCTCTGATGAGCAGGCAGACCACTGTACTAGAACATGAAAACTATGATAAAGGTTGCTCCATCAAGGTGCCCCTGAGGGATGCAATTCACCATGTAACCACGCTTCCTCATCCTGTTAGACACGATTGTGATTAGAACCCCAGTCTACATCTGAGCGTGCTTTTTCTTATCTGCCAAGAAAGAGGACCATTCCTTTATTCTCCCCTTTTTCTGGCTTCTCTTAGCTTCCTCCCTTCAACAATGTTGTATAAAGCTTTATTCCTGATCTATGATGGACTTGGCTGACCTCCCTTTACCATTAGCCAGCAGAGAAGCAACCCAGGCACTGATCCAAACCAACCAAAGTGCAGGCAGCTGCAGTCTATTGGAATGACAGTTGCGTTACCTAAAGGCCCAGCAAAAACCACATATTGACTCATTGTGAGCCATCAGATTAGAAGAGTAAGAAACTTTATCAATAAAACCACAACCTGCTTTGCTTGGCCACATTCTCAGAGACCAACAAACTGGGAACAAAGGCAGCTGTGCAGGGGATACCAAGAAGTGGGATGTGAAAACAGTCAGAACATTGGACTGGAGGAATCTTGGCCAACTGGATGCTCATTTCACTTCCTTGGATACATTCTGTATCCAAACAAATAAATTACATTTTTTGCCAGAAAAGTTCAACCAGAATACTTAGTTTTGTTTTCTGCACCAACAGAAAACATTCTCATACAGTCCGTATACTTTTTAGTTATTGTTATTTGTAATTTTTTTTTTTGGTTGTGCCCTGCCTCATATCCTCTGGGCCCTCTCTGTACCCTGCCATTCATACAATAAACAGCTCTGAGCAGGTATAACTTGACAGCACTTGGCCTTAGCTACATAGCATGTCTCTTGCTTTATGCCCTGGAACTTCTATGACATGGGAGCACCCAGAAGCAAGAGGCTGTTGACTCCCTTGGTGCCCCCAGTGGATATTGGAGGACACTGGTGGTAAATTCTCCCCACTTCTTTCCCTAGGGTCAGATAATTCTGAAGTGTGTCTGCATTGGCTAGTGTCGCTGCCTCTACACCTGGAACAAATTGTAAAGGTCCCATCTCTGAAGATTAGTAGGAGCAAGATAGAGCACGGACTTCCCCAACAGGACAGAACAACATTTGGGGCTAGTGAGTTTGGAACGATGCAGAGGGAAATGGTCAGATGCATTTTTACTACACTTTGATCTGACATCTTTGCAGAGAAAGGCACTTGGCCCAGAAGGGAGGATGTTTACATAACTCTTTAACATAAAAGATGTCATCATCACCAATTAGAAAGAGAGAGAGAACAGACCCTGAGTATACTGAATATACACTTTAGCCTAAGGCAGACTCTGCTTGCAATGATTTTTAAAATAGTATTGTAGAGGTTTTTTAGAAGATTTACAGTACTTTTAGATTAACCCCATTACAACATGCTATATAGAAATGATAGTTTGCAGTGATATGATTGTTCAATAGGTGACTGACTTCACAAACCCTCTCCTCTTTCTTTCCGAATCAAGATGGTCACACTACCATTGATGCCAAGCACAGTGTTTTCCCAGCACAGTAACAAATTATACATTTGGGGGATTGTTATAAGGGACACATTTGCAGAGCGAAGCTGAGGAAGTAACTAGATGAGGTCCAGATCAATACCAGGATAATTAGGCCTATTCCTGGTTCTAGCTAAGGCCGAAGTTACAGTGAAGAAGGAGTGAGGCTGTTTTGAATCTACAGAGGTGACTTCTTTCTCTTCAGGTTATATATGGAGAAGGTCCCCCTAATACCACTGCCTTCAATTATGGCTCCGGCTCAAGCACTGATAGGAGCTATAAAACGAATCCACATCAACACAGCAGCCCATCAGAATCCAAACAGCATCACTCAGGAAACTTGCTTTGGTGGCCTCAAAAGCCACACTAATGTGCACTGTCTCTTACAGTAGCCACTAGACATATGCGACTGTTGAGCATCTAAAATGTAGCTGACAATACTACCCAAAGCAATCTACATATTCAATGCAATCCTTATCAAAATAACACCAACATTCTTCACAGAGCTAGAACAAACAATCCTAAAAATTTGTATGGAACCAGAAAAGACCCCGAATAGTGAAAGCAATCTTGAAAAAGAAAACCAAAGCAGGAGGCATCACAATCCTGGACTTCAAGATGCGTTACAAAGCTGTAATCATCAAGACAGTATGGAACAAAAACAGACACTCAGATCAATGGAACAGAATAGAGAACCCAGAAATGGACCCACAAACATATGGCCAACTAATCTTTGACAAAGCAGGAAAGAAGATCCAATGGAATAAAGACAGTCTCTTCAGCAAGAGGTGCTGGGAAAACTGGACAGCGACATGCAGAAGAATGAACCTGGACCACTTTCTTACACCATACACAAAAATAAACTCAAAATGGATGAAAGACCTAAACATAAGACAAGAAGCCCTTAAAATCCTGGAGGAGAAAGCAGGCAAAAACCTCATTGACTTCGGCCTCAGCAATTTCTTACTCAACATGTCTCTGGAGGCAAGGGAAACAAAAGCAGAAATGAACTATTGGGACATCATCAAAATAAAAAGCTTCTGCACAGTGAAGGAAACAATCAGCAAAACTAAAAGGCAACCAACAGAATGGGAGAAGATAGCTGCAAATGACATATCAGATAAAGCATTAGTGTCCAAAATCTATAAAGAACTTATCAGATTCAACACCCAAAAAACAAATAATCCAGTGAAGGAATGGGCAAAAGACATGAATAGACTCTTCTCCAAAGAAGACATCCAGATGGCCACTCGACACATGAAAAAATGCTCAACATCACTCATCATCCGGGAAATACAAATCAAAACCACAATGAGATACCACCTCACATCTGTCAGAATGGCTAATATTAACAACTCAGGCAATAACAGATGTTGGCGTGGATGTGGAGAGACAGGATCTCTTTTGCACTGCTGGTGGGAATGCAAACTGGTGCAGCCACTCTTGAAAACAGTATGGAGGTTCTTCAAAAAATTAAAAATAGAACTACCCTATAACCCAGCAATTGCACAACTAGGTATTTACCCAAAGGATATGGGTGTGCTGTTTCGAAGGGGCACATGCACCCCAATATTTATAGTAGCACTATCGACAATAGCCAAAGTATGGAAAGAGCCCAGATGTCCATCAATGGATGAATAGGTAAAGAAGATGTGGTGTATATATATAGCATGGAGTATTAACAATCAAAAAGAATGAAATCTTGCCTTTTGCAACTATGTGGATGGAATTAGAGGGTATTAAGCTAAGTGTAACTAGTCAGAGAAAGACCAATATCATATGACTTCACTCATGAGGAATTTAAGATACAAAACAGATGAACATAAGGGAAGGGAAGCAAAAATAATATAAAAAGAGGGAGGGGGACAAAACATAAAAGACTCTTAAATACAGAGAACAAACAGACGGTTGCTGGCGGGGTTGTGGGAGGGAGGATGGGCTAAATGGGTAAGGGGCATTAAAGATCTACTCCCAAAATCATTGTGCCCTAGATGCTAACTAACTTGTATGTAAATTAAAAAATAAATGAATTTAAAAAAATTTTTTTAAATAAAAGTTTTTTAAAAATTGAAAAACATAAAATAAAATAAATAAAATAAAATAAAATAATAAAATAAAATGCAGCTAATGCAATTGAGAAACTGAGTTTTTAATTTTTATTTAATTTCAATGTAAATGTAAATAGCTACTGTGGGTAAAGACTACCATATTGGGCACTGCAGACCTAGATCCTCAGTGCCCTGACTCCTGATTTAATACCATTTTCAATCTTGTACACAAGCTTCTCTATAATTAGAGATTTTTCTTCTGCTATTATACTCTTGGCTTGTTTTGAGTGGTGTGTGTGTTTGGGGGGGGCATTTAACAACAAATATGTAATAAGGAAATATCATGCATAATTCTAAAATATCAATCCACTCCGGATCAAATCCCGGACTCAAACAAAGAAAAAAATAGTCAAAAAAATCTTGTAGTCACTCCTTTGGGAGCTCAGAAGAATGTTTCTTCATGCCTTATGTTGAATTAACACAGGGGTTAGAGAATATTTTTAAATTATAAACAGTGCTTAGGCTTTTTTCCTGCTGCATTTAGAGACAAGAATGTCTTGCAGGTGCATAGGAAAGTCAGCTGGGTGTTCAGGCATGTTCAGACCAAATCAGTCTGCTTTGAGGTGGTCATAATTCACTATGATCTGAGTCTCAATTAGTAGAAATCCTGGAATTCTCCATTAGTAGAAGGGTCTGAAAGTTGTGCACCCAACTCTTGCTAACCATACTCTCAAGAGATATATAAGCACAGAGGCAATCCTCTTGACTTGAAAATATAAGCTTTGAACTATATGATCTTGTATGAATTATTGAACCTCTCTAAACCTACTTTTTTCTAGTAAACCGGGATTGTGATATTATCAGTGCCTTCTCTATATGTTGTTGAAAGGATTAAATGAGATGATGTGTGTAAAACACGTAGTACCACTCCTGAAAATTGTGAATATTTAATAAGTGACAGTTATTGCCTAAATTACTATATTAGCTGTATTTACATAACAAATCTTTTTGGGGATCCAACTATGTGCTTGATAGTGCATTAGTGCTGGTGAATAAGCAGGTGTGGTCCTGCACTCATAGAGCTTACAGTCTAATGAGGGAGAGAGCTAAATAATCACATAAATAGAAACAGACCTAGATGTTGCTGAGCTTTCTAAAAGAAAAGATCTGGATCAAATGATAAGGCATGTAAAGGAAAACCATTTAGATAGAGAGATTGTGGGCAACTGGATGGCTCAGTTGGTTAAATGTCCAGCTCTTGACTGGTCATGATCTCACGGTTTGTGGGTTTGAACCCCACATGGGGCTCCATGCTGACAGTGTGGAGCCTGCTTAGGATTCTCTCTCTCTCCCTCTCTCTGCCTCTCCCCCCACACTTTCTCACTCTCTCTCAAAATAAATAAGTCAACTTAAAAAAAAAAAAAAAAAGATTGAGAGACTGGGAAAGACCTCTCCAAGAAAAGAACATTTAAGCTGAGACCTGAAACGTCAGTAGGATTTACTACTGATAGAAAGGTGTTCTGGGGCATATTCATTGGGGGTGATGGTTAATAAACTGATTCTAAAATTTAAGGGGTAAGACAACAAAAGTTTCACTTTCACCTCACAGTCCAGGGTCAGTAGTCAAGCTCTCCTGTAAAATCATCTAGGGATCTGGGCTGAGAAGGGCAGTTCTGTCATCCTCCACTGTGACTTCTACAGCTGCCCCACCGTCACCATTTCCAGCCAGCAGGAAGGGAAGGAAGACGGCCATCTGGGAAAAACTTCTTCAAACAGATGACCAGAACGTTGCGCCTGTACAGGAAGGCAGACTGAATGTTCAGATGTTCGGAGAGGCTATCATGGAACTACCTGAACTGCCTTGGTGTGGTCATCATTCACGAGGACCTGAATCTCAGTTACAGATATCCCATAACTGTCTGGATTTTGTGCATCTGCCTCTGGCAAACTAAACTCACAAGAGATATCGGAGCATAAGAGTCTCAACTTGAAATTATAAGCTTTGAAGTAACTGAATTACTGAATCTCTGTAAGCCTGTATCCTCCCCGTGAAGCGAGATAATGATAATCTTAGTGCCTTCTCTATACGTTGGAGGTAATTACTTACACTTGTATCTTCTATGGCTTTGTAACATGGCTACACCTGGATGAAAAGCCAACTAGGAAATGTAGTCTCTTACTAGGCAGCCATATTCTGAGTAAAAGGGAAAAAGAAATTGTGGTTTCCCCTACGTGCGTAACACATACAGAAATCAAAACTCTAAAACCCTAACATTGTAAAGAGTTTGGCAGGCTAAAGGAGCAGGATGGAGGGTAGGATAGGTTGGAGGAAGTGGCCTTACATAGGATAAATTCTAGGATTCCAACCTGTAATCAGCCCACAAGTTACCAGAAGACGTAGAGAAGTAAGCAAACATGATTAGTGGTATTATAATTGCAAAACAAACAAACCAAAAAGCCCACAAAACATGCTTTGGTAGGAGAGAATAGGAGTAGATTAATTTTTCCCTAGAAAGTTTGTGGAGAAGGGAACATTTTAGATGGACCTCTGTGACTAAGGATTTGGGTATGAGATGATTTGTGGGGACTTGGTGAGGAAGATGAAGGATATTTGGACAGAGCAAAAAGCAAGAGCAAAAGCAAGGACCCAGGAGATATATAGGGTGTTTCCTAAGTGTGGTAAGAGTTATGGCTTAAAACATTATCGGAAAGAGAGTTTTGCCTCTGCTATTCTTAAATAGCCCCCCAAAGATAAATCCTATACTGTTAGTAGTATAGGTAGAAAGGCAATGTAACAACAACAACAACAACAAAATCATGGGGTTAAAATATGATATCAATTTCTTGAGGTTTATTTATAAAATGTTTGAAAAACGGGAGCGCCTGGGTGGCTCAGTCGGTTGAGCGTCCGACTTCGGCTCAGGTCATGATCTCGTGGTCTGTGAGTTTGAGCCCCAGGTCGGGCTCAGTGCTGACAGCTCAGAGCCCGGAGGCCGCTTCGGATTCTGTGTCTCCCTCTCTCTGCCCCTCCCCTGCTCATGCTCTGACTCTCTCTCTCTGTCAAAAATAAATAAACATTAAAAAAAAAAAAAAGCTTGAAAAACAGTGCTCTCTGTCTCCACCTAACATCAGAGGACCAACTTTATTCATCTCTCCAACTAAGGAACAACTCTTTTGCAGTAAAGGCTCGTTGAACAACGTGACGGTTCTGACATGCCAGGAAGATCAAAAGCAGAAAATACTGCTGTACTCGCCTCTGACAATGCGTGCAATATAGAAGTAAATTTTATTGACTCTGAAAGTTAATTCAGCTTCACAACACTAAGAAATTCTACTGTTTTTCCCTCAAGGCTTAAAACGTGTTGAACACTTTCATTCACTTACACATACACATTCATTCAACAATGCCAATGGTCTCCACTAAACACTAGGAACTGTGAAGGGACAGAGACCTAGGGTCTTATCTGAATGAGAGAAGAACAAACATCACAGCATAATCCTGACACCGAGTGAAAGACATGATATTACGTAGGTATAAAAGTGCAGAAGGCAATGAGTGTTGCTCTGTGAAGAAGAAACAAGGAAAGCTTTGAGGGAAGAGAGTTATTTAAGATAATTTGAACACTGATTTGGATTTTGAAAGGCAAAGAGTCTTCCAGTCTGAGAAGAAAACCACGAGTGGCTGAACACGATTGGCTAGTTTAAGGTTGACAACTGGTCTACGGTAGATGGAGATGAACGTAGAACGGCAAGCGAAAGCCAAATTGTGAAGAGCCTTGAATGCTGAGCAAAATATTTGTGAATTTGTGTCGGAAATAGTGAGAAATTGCAGGTCTTTCAGAGAGGGATGGACAAGACTGGACCCAAGTTTTAGGAACAGAGCTCCAGCAACAACGTGAAGGATAACAGACAGCTGAACTCATCGATCATGGAAGCATGATCTCTGCAGAGAATCCCGCCTCTTGATAGCCACGCGACATTGGGCAAATGATTGACTCACACTGTGCCTTATTTTCCTCATCTATGAAACAAGGATGATGATAGCTGCTTCATAGGATTGCTGCAAGGATTACATTAAGGAATCCATGTCAAGGGTTTAGAATAGTGCCTGACATTTAACAAGCACCACAGAAATGTTTGCATACACACAACAACATAGGCCTCAGAAAGAAATGGTAACAAGGTGGTAAACAAAAACACCCAGTGTGCACTAGACCTATAAAGGGCACTTGAGGGATGGGAGCAAGCGGTCTGGGAACAAATTACCCGGGGGGCCCCTCCCAGGTAAATTTCCTCTTAATCTTTTTAAGACTCTTTTTTCCTTCTCTGTAAGTTAGAAATAACAACAGTACCTATTTCGTAGAGTCGTGAGGCATTAATGCACATAACACCTGCAAAATGCTCAGCAAAGAGCCTGGCACCGAGTGATCCCTCACAAAAGGCTAGTTTTGTTATCAAAAAGTATTTGCGCGAGGAGCTCCTAACCCCATAACTCCTTACCCCAGACACCTCCCAGCCCTTGGGATGCAACTGACACAGTACGGAGAGCACAAACTTGGGAATCAGGTGAACCAAAAATGATTTCTTGTTCCGTCATTTAAACCTGAACGTGGGCATTTTCTGAGACTAAGGCCACTCTGTGTTCTCCTGGGATAATTAGAATACTGCCCATCTCAGAAGGCTGTTGGGAAGGTCATAAATAATTTATGTGAAGTAGCTAGACTGGTGCACACTAAGCACATACCAGAAGTTGCCCCCCACCCCGTCTTTTTTGAACTCCCTCTCACATCTGCTCTTAAGGAGGCAAAGCCATACTCTGACCCTCAGTGTCATATCCAGCCTCAAAGACTATCATGGCGAGAAGGCAGGCAGAAGATTAGCCACTGTTTTGCATCATGAATTATGGGTCTCAGAGGAAAAAAAGTAGGACCAAGCTAACCCAAACCCTCCCCTTGCCAGACCTCTTGTTATCTGACTCCCCACTGATGTTTAACCAAAATTAACCACAGACCGCTAATGGCCGGGTGAACCATTGTGCAATGTTTTCAACTGAATACGATGTGGACAATTGGGAAAGAAGGAAGGCCAAGAGATAGTTGAGGGTTGAAAGTATAATGGATGATTATAATGGCTTTGGGGCAGAGGCCAGCATATATATCAGTTTAGAGAAAAGGTTTTTTTTTTGTTGTTGTTGTTCTTTTTGTCACATCAAAAGACACAGAATTATACTACCAAAAGTGAATAAGCTTTCTTCATATTTTGGAGGTGTTATGGTACAGTGGTTAAGAAAGCTGCTTTAGGAATAGTGACTATTGAGCTTAAACCTTGGACCCATCACTTATCAGTGGTATAAGCGTTGGGCAAGTTATTTAACATTTCTGAGTTGAAGTTTCCCCCGTAGTTATAAATCATTACACTAATGCAATGATTAAATATTATACTCTATATAAAGCGGGTGAAATAGCTTGACACATAGTATACACTAAAAAATATTTGCTGTTGGGGTGCCTGGGTGGCTCAGTCAGTTGAGTGTCCAACTCTTGATTTTGGCTCAGGTCATGATGTCACAGTTTGTGGGTTCGAGCCCCATGTCGAATCCCCACTTGGGATTCTCTGTCCCTCTCTCTCTGCCCCTCCCATGTTTGCACATGCACACTCTCACTCTCTCTTTTTCTCTCTCTCTGAAAATAAATAAACTTAAAAAATATTTATTGTTTGTGGTAATGATTTGCTCTTTTAGCTGAGCCAACACCATTCAAAATCAGGAACGTAGAGGTAATTATCTATCTACTGTATGCAGTGCAAACGACAAGACGCGTTAGACACCTACCTGGAAGCCTGCACCACCTAATTCCATAGATTTATTTGGTTTAGAATTAACCTAAAATTACTCTCCTGAAAATAACTTTTCCACTAGATTTCACTTTCTTTTCCCATTTTTTAAAAGATTTTCTTTTTCTAAGCTTCTGCCACATGGAACTTCTTTGTTCCTTGAGATGCTACTTACTAAAAAATTGTATCAAGTGACTAGCTTCTCAAGTGTCTTCAGACTTGACAATTGCTCATAGATCTTTTTATCCACTTATTACCACTCGTCTCCGTGATTTGGATCTTTCTGCCTTTCCTTCTTTGTCAGTGTGGTCATTATAATCTAGATAATACCCACTAAAGGCAACAAGTCCATATCACCTTCTTTATGATAGCATTCTCATCCCCTGGTAAATGCCCTTCTGTTCTCTACTTGGCATTTGCCAAGCACCAATTCTGTGTCTGATCTTCAGGGACAAAGGTGGGTCTTGCCTCCCAGTAGTTTAGAACCCAACAGAAGAAACAAATCTCATATGCATGAAATAACTAGAGAATAGGAAGTTATGAAACTTTCATGACAGTTTCATGGCAGTTATGAAAATAAAGAAGATAATATGGGAAACACAGGACAAAGGCCCACCAGAGGAGTGAGAACAGCCATCAGGCATTGCTTTCTGGGAAACAGTGATCACTACAGCTGGGAAAGGGAAGGGAGGCAGTGAAGAAATGTTTCTGTTGGCCAGATGGCTGGCTGGCAACACTACAGCTCGGTGGGGGACATTATTTTCACTCCTACTGCAGCTTGTCTTGACATACAATGCACTTTCTTCTATAGAGACATTTTTAAATAGCATCTGTGTCCCACATTGTTTACGAAGGCAATTTAATCCCAAGAGTAACTAAACCATAGAGCACTAGAGTACATTAATCATCAACATTTTGCAGGACATTGCAAGGTAAAAAGAACTTTTGTTTAACTTGCCTTACTTCATGCTCACAACCAATCACCCTAGGAGGGAGTTATAATTATTTTTACATTCAAATGAGTAAAATGAAATTCATAGAAATTAAACAGCTTTTCTAAGGCCACTAAGGTGGGTTATTGCCATGATCCATTAACCAAAGCCCGTGCTACATCATGTTGCCTTACATTTGAAAGAATGTGGATTGGGAGGGGGGTGTCCTGGGGTGGGGAGGCGGTGTACCGTGTATTCGGGTGTGCCTGGACAGGGGTTATTCTGTGAAGTAATCCAGCCTTCAGAACATTATTTCTAGAGGAAAAATATTTCAAATCCTAGCAAACCAATGTGGTTCAAAAATTTAGAATATAATCTACCTATAAGTTAAAAACTGATGACATCAAATGCAAAACTGGACATCATGCCTTAATATTTCATTACCTTATTTCTCTGTCAAGGAAAAAGATGTGAATGTTCTTTTCAGTATAGTTTTTCATATAGTGATTTACTAGACCTTTGAAGATCTACCGATATACTTCTAATTTTCTCTTTCACATTAGAATAGCAATTACTTGGCATGCTAAAAGCAAGAGGATTCCCTCTGTCAATAATGACATGCTTCTTTGGTAAGCTGTCTAATGCATTAGTTTCTAAGGAAATTTCTGTTACAATATCTCATTACAAAATGGTGTTTATAATATACTTAATCTGTTTGGCTTCAAATTAAAATATATTCCACACTTAATTCCATTTTATAGTCTAGTTTTTCTTATCTAAGTTCCAGTGTTTGGACCTAGACAATCAAACTATATTCATTTCAGTGATTCTTAAGTTTGCCAAGCTCTTGGCTGTCTGTCCCTAAAGCATTCCATCATCTCGCTGCTGTGTTCCCTGACCCCTTGTGCCCCAGTTAAAATACTTTCTTTACTAAGATATTTCATTAGTGACTAGAGGTAAATGTTAAAGTGTGTTTTGAAAAAGACTGGCTTCTCTTTTGTCCATGTTTCCAAAAACCTGTCAACATGTAGTTGACAAAATGAGCCTACATTTTTCTTCTTTCGGGAAATGAAAAACCCAAGAGAGGCAAAGTCACCAGTTAATATTTTTACAGAGCTTTGTTCTCTCTTACTGCCTCTTACCAGTTTTGGCCAACGTTTTAGAATGATTTCAAGTGTTATATTCTACAATACAGTAACTATTATTTTATTATTTCAAAAACCTTATAAATGTTACACACTTAAAAGATGACATGACTTGCAAATTGAACAATGACTTAGTTCCATTCCTACTGTTTGCGGATCAAGAACTTGACACATCCTGGATGGATTGCTTTGTAATTTTCCTCACAGTTAGCACTTGGTATTGTAATGATATTCCCCTCAAATTATCACTTGTTATTGAGAAACAAAAGTTAAAATAACTCGTCCAAATATGTCAAGTCATTGTCACGGCTGGGATTAGACCCTGAAGTTTCTGATTTCTCTCTCCTGGCCCTCAGCTTATCTAGTAAGGACTCTATTTCCTCTGTTCTCTATTTCCATAAGGCCACTACCAGTATCTCATCTAAATGCGAGCTGTCGTGGACAATGCAGTCAGTCTTGAGTGGTCTCCTGCGGACTTTCATGGTCATGTTTGCAGCAAATTGAGCACTTTCCGGTCCTTTCATTAAACAGGTGAGATTGGTTTACCAGTTAACTAACTTGTGCTAACCTCCCTTCTGTTCGCAATGTGGCTTCAGGACCCAGTGTGCAACTGAAAGGTGGAGCTTATTTCTTCACAGTGAATTTGTTAAGTGTTGACTTACAGTGTTGAGAATCATCACAGTTCTACTTATCTCCAGGATCTGGAATTCTTCTCAGGTCATGCCTGAGAGACATTTTGTAGGTGGAAGATTTTTCCTTTTCCTCCTGCCTAGAAGTGGTAAGTTACACAATCCCAGGTAAAAGCATGGCCACAGGGCCCAGCACCCAGAAGAAGTCATGGGAGGACTTGGACTGTCATCAAATGTAAGATCTGATTTTCAAAAAAAACAAAACCTTTCAGCTGCCAGAGAATCTAGGAAAGCAATAGATCTCCCTTGAATGAGGAAATAGAGAATGAATGAATATTTCAATGATATTGTGAGGCAGTGAGAATATGAGAGCCTGGAAGAGAGAGACTAGAAAGAACCCAAGAAGAGCTGGACTTTCTAGGGCAAGGGGAAGCACAGACAGAACGCCGGATCTAGAAAAGCACTAAAGAATCCAAAGCCCGTGTTTAAGGACTAAAACTGTTGACTTAGGAGAAACCACAGTACAAGAGTTGCAAACACTACTTTAACTTGTTAAACTAATATCAATTGAAGTAAATAGCTGGCTCCCATTTGGAAAATAACTCGTCCTCTAAATGACTAGAAATTTGGAGAGGAACTAAGATGGCAGAGAGTAACAGGATCCTAGACTTGCCTCATCCTTTGAACACAGCTAGATAAATATCAAATCATTCTGAACACCCAAGAAATCGGTCTGAGGACTGACAGAATAAACCACACAACTAGAGCAGGAGAAGAGAGCACATCATGGAAGGTAGGGGCTGTCGAGGTGTGATTTGGGGAAGAAACTGATCCCAGGTGCTGTGGAGGGCAGAACGCCCTGATTGTAGAGAGAAGAGGAGAAGGGGGGGAGGGGCAGGAAGTGAACAGAACATCACACAAGGAAAACACTTTTCCAAGGCCATTGCCTGGGAAAAGGAGAGGAGCTGATTTTCACGAGTTTTTACAAACAGTGGAGTGCAAAGATGGGGGTTTTAGAATTCCACACCTGGGCTGATGTTGAGCCTGACAGGCACTGCAGTGCTCCTGTGAGGAACAAGGGCAGAGGCCCAGGTGTGGATGGTGTTATCTGAGAAGGACCTGGGATGCACTGGGAGAGATAATTTACCCTTCTTCAAGTGCATCTGGGAGAGGTGGTATTGCCTCTCTGGGGACAAAAAAGCTGGTGGGTGACATTATGCTCCTCCCCCCCCACACACATTAATATAGACACAGAGACACTTGCAGAGGGTGGCCAACATGGACACCAGCTTTTTGCCGCTCTTTATTCCAAACTCCAAGCTCCTGGGTGTTGGTGGGACTTCCCTTTTGGGACAAACCTGCCCCAGCATGACAAGACCCTCCCCCAGAGGTCCAGCATGGGTCCATGCCACACTAGGTCCCTAAAGTTTGGAGGGTGTTTTTATGTTCATTTATTTATTTTGACAGGGGGGAGAGGCAGAGAGAGAGAGAGAGAGAGAGAGAAAGAGAATCCCAAGCAGGCTCTACACTATCAGCACAGAGCCTGTCACAGGGCTCAACCTCACAAACCATGAGATAATGACCTGAACTGAAATCAAGAGTTTGATGCTTCACTGACTCAGTCCATCCAGGCACCTCTAAAGTTTGGAGTTTTAAAACTCAATCAGGGACCAGCTGAGGGGCTCAGTCAGTTAAGCATCTGACTCTTGATTTTGCCTCAGGTCATGATCTATCCTTGGACGGAGCCCCGAGCCTGCTTGGGATTCTCTCTCGTCCTCTTCTTCTTCCCCTGCCATGCTCATGCTCTCTCTCTCTCTCTCTCTCTCTCTCTCTCTCTCTCTCTCTGTCTTATAAGTAAATAAACAAACAAACAAACTCACTTGGCCTGCCTGGAATAAAACACAGGTGCACTGCACTGCCAGGCAGGCAGATGGCTGGGACACAGACAAGGTGAAGGCAGGCAGGGGTCTGAGGGGTGCCTGGGACACACAAGGGGAGATGGTTCACTCTTCTGTGAGGGCTTCCTGGACAATCGTGGGCACAGAATCTCCTCTCTAGGGGCAAGGGATGGGGCTGGTGCCATTTTCCTCCCCTGCCCCTCAGCGTCAACTAACTACAGTAAACAGCTCTGTAGTTAAAGTGCCACATACACTAAGCCCCACCCCTTGTGCTCTGCAAGTGCTGCTTTACTAGGGCGAGTGTGCCTGAGAACAAGAGCAGCAGTGAGACCCTCCCCCAGAAAAGCAGCACAAATTTTCCAAGTCTACTGAACATAGGGTTCTGCAAAGCCTCAGCTCTAGTGGAAGTGGCATAGGGTCTCTCTTAACAACCAGACCAGAACACATCTAGTTAAAACTCTCCACACTCTAGCCAAGGTCCAAACACTCCCCACTGCAGGCAGGGAGAAACTCTGCGGAGGACTGACCTGAAAGAAACAGCAGCCAAAACACAGCGGCAAAGTACACACTGCACACACCAGAAACACTTCCTGAAGTGCCAGGCCTTGGATGGTATATGGACTCTTCTTAATAGAGCCACTACTCGAAAAATCAGGAAACACAGCAGGTTTTTCTAACACACAGAAGAAGACAGAGACCTAGACAAAATCCAAGGCAGCGGAATTCATCCCAAAAGAAAAAAACAAGACAAGAGGGGCTCCTGGGTGACTCAGTCGGTTAAATGGCCGACTTCGGCCCAGGTCACGATCTCACGGTTCATGAGTTTGAGCCCCGCATCAGACTCTGTGCTGACAGCTCGGAGCCTGGAGCCTGCTTCGGGTTCTGTGTCTCCCTCTCTCTCTGCCCCTCCCCTGCTCACACACTCTCTCTCTCTCTCTCTCTCTTTCTCAAAAATAAATAAACATTAAAAAAATTTTTTTTAAAAAGAAAGAACAAAAATAGTTCACAGCCAAGGATCTAATCAGAATAGATATAATTAATATGCCTGATTCAGAATTTAAAACAACAATAATAAGGATACTAGCTGGGGTTGAGAAAAGCATAGAAGATACCAGGGAGTCCCTTATCACCGAGATGAAAGACCTGAAAATTAGCCAGGCTGAAATAAAAAATGTTCTAACCAAGATACAAAACCGACTGGGTCAATGACCACAAAGGAAGGAAGAAGCAGGGAATGAATAATTGATAGAGAAGATAAAATATGGAAAACAATGAAGCAGAAAAGAACAGGGAAAGAAAAATATTGGATCATGAAGGTAGACTTAAGGAACTCAGTGACTCCACAAAGTATAATAACATTCATATCTTACGAGTCTCAGAAAAAGAAGAGAGGGTAAAAAGGACAGAAAGTTTATTTGAGGAAATTATAGCTGAAAACTTTCCTAACATGGGGGAAAAAACAGACATCCAAATCGAGGAGGCACAGAGAACTCCAATGAAAACCAACACTATGATATATTGTAGTAAAATTTGTAAGACATAGAGATAAAAAAAAAATCCTAAAAGCAGCAAGGGAAAAGAAATCCCTAACTTACAAGGAAAGACAAATAAAGCTCATGACAGGTCTTTCCATAGAAACTTGGCAGGACAGAAGGGAGTGGCATGATATATTCAATGTGCTGAACGGGAAAAATATGCAGCCAAGAATCCTTTATCCAGCAAGGCTGTCATTCAGAATAGGAGGGATAAAGAGTTTTCCAGAGAAAAACTAAAGGAGTTCATGACACTAAGTCAGCCCTGCAAGAAACATTAAAGGGGACTCTTTGAGTGGGAAAGACTAAAAGGAACAAAGACTAGAAAGGAACAGAGAAAATCTGCAAAAACAATGATGTAACAAGGAGTGCAATGGCTAAACTTGTATCTATCAATAATCACTTTGGATATAAATGGACCTAATACTCCAATCAAAAGACATAGGATGTCAGAATGGATAAAAAAACAAGACCCATCTATATGCTGCCTATTACAGGCGCATTTTAGACCTGAGGACGCCTGCAGGTTGCAAGTGAGGTGATGGAGCATTTGTCATGCTAATGGCCATCAAAAGAAAGCTGGAGTAGCTTTCTTTTGTATCAGACAAACTAGATTTAAAAACAAAGACTGTAACAAGAGATGACAAAGGGCACCATATCATAATTAAGGGTCTATCCAAACTAAGATCTAACAATTGTAAATATTTATGCTCCCGGGGCGCCTGGGTGGCTCAGTTGGCTGAGCGTCCTACTTCGGCTCAGGTCATGATCTCATGGTTTGTGGGTTTGAGCTCCACATCCGGCTCTGTGCAGACGCGCTCGGTGTCTGGAGCCTGCTTCTGATTCCGTGTCTTTCTCTCTCTCTGCCCTCCCCTGCTCACGCTCTGTCTCTCTCGAAAATAAAATAAAATCAAACATTAAAAAAATATGTTTAAATATTTATGCTCCCAACTAGAAACATCCAAATATATAAAATGATAACAAACACAAAGGAACTCATTGATCAGAATACAATAACACTAGAGGACTTTAACACCCTACTTACAACAATGGACAGATCGTCTAAACAGAAAACTGACAAGGAAACAATGACTTTGAATGACATACTGGACCAGATAGACCTAACAGGTCTATTCAGAACATTTCATCCAAAAACAGCAGAATACACATTTTTTTTTTTAGTGCATATGGAAATTCTCCAGAATAGATCACAAACTGGGTCATAAATCAAACCTCAAGAAGCACAAAAAGATTGAGATCATACCATGCGAATTTTCAGACCACAAGTTTATTAAACTTGAAGTCAACCACAAGAAAAAAATTGGAAAGACCAAAATAATATGGAGATTAAAGAACATCCTACTAAAGAATGTATAAATTAACCAGGAAATTAAAGAAGAAATTAAAAAGTACATGGAAACCAATGAAAATGAAAACATAACAGTCCAAAACTTTTGGGATGCAACACAAGTGGTCATTAGAGGGAAGTATATAGCAATACAGGCTTACCTCAAGAAGCAAGAAAATCTCAACTATGCAACCTGACCTTACATTTCAAAGAAAAAGAACAACAAATAAAGCCTAAAGCCAGCAGAAGGGAAATAATAAAGATTAGAGCAGAAATAAATTACATAAAAGCAAACAAAAAAATAGAACAGATCAGGGAAACTAGGAGGTGGTTCTTTGGAAGAGTTAATAAAATTGATAACCGCCCCCCCACCCCAGCCAGACTTACCAAAAAGAAAAGAGAAAGGACACAAATAAATACATCACAAATGAGAGAGGAGAAATCACAACAAACACCACAGAAATACAAACAATTATAAGAGAATATTATGAAAAATTATATACTGACAAACCAGGCAATCTGGAAGAAATGGATAAATTCCTAGAAACATATAAACTACCAAAACTGAAACAGGAAAAAATAGAAAACTTGAACAGACAAATAACCAGGGAAGAAATTGAATCAGTAATAAAAAATCTCCCAACAAACAAAAGTCCAGGGCCAGATGGCTTCCCAGGGAAATTCTACTAAACATTTATTATTATTATTATTATTATTATTATTATTACTATTATTATTATTACTTTATTTATTTTGAGAGAGAGAGAGAAAGAATGTGGAGGGAATAGCAGAGAGAGAGAGGTAGAGGGAGAGAATCCCAAGCAGGCTCTGCACTATCAGTGCAGAGCCCGACGCAGGGCTCGAAATCACAAACCGTGAGATTGTGACCTGAACCTAGAGCAAGAGTCACCCAGGAGACCCCTACCAACATTTAAAGAGGAGTTAATACCTATTCTTCTCAAATTTTGTTCCAAAAAAAAGATATGGAAGGAAATCTTCCAAACTCATTCTATGAGGCCAACATTATCTTGATTCCAAAACCAGACAAAGACCACACTAAAAAGAAGAATTACAGGCCATGGATGCAAAATTTCTCAACAAAATACTAGCAAATCAAATCCAACAGCACATTAAAAGAACATTCACCATGATCAAGTGAGATTTATTCCAGGGATGCAAGGGTGGTTCAATATTTGCAAGTCAATCAATGTGGTACACCATATTAATAAAAGAAAGGATAAAAGCCATATGATCCTCTCAATAAATGCAGAAAAAGCATTTAACAAAGTAGAGCATCCATTCTTGATAAAAACATACAACAAAGTAGGGATAGAGACCATACCTCAACATCATAGAGGCCATATATGAAAGACCCACAGCTAATATAATCCTCAATGGGGAAAAAAATGAGAGCTTTCCCTCTACAGTCAGGAACAAGACAGGGATGTCCAAACACTATCTTTGCTTTGCTTTGTCCAAACAAAGCACTGGAAGTCCTAGCCTCATCAATCAGACAACAAAAGAAATAAAAGGCATCCAAATCAGCAAGGAAGAAGTCAGACTTTCACTATTCACAGATAACATGATACTCTATGTAGAAAACCTGAAAGACTCCACCCAAAAATTACTAGAAGTGATCTATGACTTCTGTAAAGTTACAGGTTACAAAATCAATGTACAGATATCTGTTGCATTTCTATACACCAGTAATGAAGCAGCAGAAAGAGAAATCAAGGAATAAATCCTACTTAAAATTGCACCAAAAACCATTAGATACCTAGAAATAAACCTAACTAAAGAAGTAAAAGATCTTGACTCTGAAAACTATAGAATATGAAAGAAATTGAAGAGGAAAGTAAGAAATGGAAAAAAGAGGGGCACCTGGGTGGCTCAGTCCATTAAGTGTCTGACTTCAGCTAAGGTCATGATCGCATAATTTGTGGGTTAGAGCCCCTTGTCTGGCTCCACTCTGAAGGTACAAAGCCTGCTTGGGATTCTCATGCTCTCCTCTCTCTCTGCCCCTCTATCACTTGCTCTTTCTCTCTCTCTCGAAATAAATAAATAAACTCTAAAAAAAAAAAAAAAGAAATGGAAAAACATTCCATGCTCATGGATTGGGAGAACAAATATTGTTAAAATGTCTGTACTGCCCAAAGCAATCTACACATTCAATACAATCTCTGTCAAAATATCACTAGCATTTTTTGCAGAGCTAGAACATACAATCCTAAAATTTGTATGGAACCACAAAAGACCCCGAATAGCCAAAGCAATCCTGAAAAGAAAAGAGAAAAGAAAAAAAAGGAAGAGAAAAGAAAAGAAAAGAAAAGAAAAGAAAAGAAAGGAAAGGAAGAGAAAAGAAAAGAAAAGAAAGGAAGAGAAAAGAAAAGAAGAGAAAAGAAAAAAAAGCAGGAGACATCATAATTCTGGACTTTAAGCTGTATTACAAAGTTGTATTCATCAAGACAGTGTGGTACTGGCACAAAAGCAGGCACTCAAATCAATGGAACAGAATAGAAAACCCAGAAATGGACCCACAGATGTATGGGCAACCAATCTTCAACAAAGCCAGAAAGAATATCCAATGGAAAAAAGACAGTGTCTTCAACAAATGGTGTTGGGAAAACTGGACAGCTACATGCAGAAGAATGAAACTGGGCCACTTTCTTACATCATACACAAAAATAAATTCAAAATGGATGGAAGACCTAAATGTGAGGCAGGAAATGATCACAATCCTAGAGGAGAATGCAGGCAGCAACCTCTTTGACCCCAGCTGCAGCAACTTTTTACTAGACACATCACCAGAGGCAAGGGAAGCAAAAACAAAAATGAATTATTGGAACCTCATCAAGATAAGAAGTTCTGCACAGTGAAGGAAATGATCAACAAAACTAGAAGAAAACCTTCAGAATAGAAGAAGGTATTCGCAAATGACATACCTGATAAGGTTATATATAAAGAATGTATATATATAAATTATATATAAATAAATATATATTTAAGAAATATATATATAAGAAAATATATATAAGAAGAGTATATATAAAAGAAGAATATAAGAAGATAAGAAGAATATATATAAGAAAATATATAAAGAATTTATAAAACTCAATACCCAGGGGCATCCGGATGGCTCAGTTAAGCATCTCACTTTGGCTCAGGTCATGATCTCACAGTTCGTGAGTTTGAGCCCTGTATCAGGTTCTCTGCTGTCAGTGCAGAGCCCACGTTGGATCCTCTGTCTCCCTCTCTCTGCCCCTCCCCTGCTCCTGCTGGTGTGCACTCTCTCTCTCTATTAAAATAAATAAATATTTTTTAAACACCCTCAACACCCAAAAATCAAATAATCCAGCAGATATAAAGGGGCAGAAGACATAAATAGACATTTTTCCAAAGAAAACATCCAGATGGCTAAGAGACACATGGCAAGATGCTCAACATCACTGATCATCAGGGAAATACAAATCAAAACTACAGTGAGGTATCCCCTCACACCTATCAGAATGGCTAAAATTAACACAAGAAACAACAGATGTTGGTGAGGGGGTGGAGAAAGGGGAAGCCTCTTACACTGTTGGTGGGAGTGCAAACTGGTGCAGCCACTCAGAAAAACAGTGTGGAGGTTCCTCAAAAAGTTAAAAATAGAACTACCTTATGATCCAGAAATTGCACTAGTAGGTATTTACTCAAAGGACACAAATTCAAAGGGATATTGATTCAAAGGGACAAATGCTCCCCAGTGTCTATAGCAGCATTATCAAATTGCCAAATTATGGAGAGATCCTAACTGTCCATTGACTGATGAATGGATAAAGTAGATATGCATATACACAACGGAATATTACTCAGCCATAAGAAAGTTTGAAATCTTGCCATTTGCAATGATGTGGATAGAGCTAGGGTGTAATATGCTAACTGAAATAAGTCAGTCAAAGAAATTCATGTGTGAAATTTAAGAAGCAAAACAGATGAACATAGGAAGAACAAAAAGAGAGGCAAACCATGAAACAGACTCTTAAGTATAGAAAACAAATTAAGGGTTGATGGAGAGGAGGTAGTCGGAGGGATGGGCTAAATGGATGATGAGTATTAAGGAGGGCACATCTTGTGATGAGTACTGGGTGTTATAGGTAAGTGATGAATCACTAAATTCTACTCCTGAAACAAGTATTATACAATAGGTTAACTAACTGGAATTTAAATATAACTTGTAATAAAATAAAGGAATGAATGAAGAGTGAAAGAATGAATGAATGGAAATTTGAAATTCTTTGGGGTTAACAGCCACGACAGAGAAAAAATAAGGAGTCAACAGGCAGAAAGCATAGAAACTCTCATGAGAATGTCTAAATAAATTTTCATTCAAAAAAATCCAAGCTTTAAAACAAAATCATGCCTTTGACACAGGAATTACATATCTAGGAATATATCCTAAAAGACAATCTTAAATAATTGAATAAAAAACTATACACAAAAATTGCAATGTAATATTTTTATGGTGAAAAATGAGAGCAATGTAAAAACTTAAAAAGGATAATAGTTGAATATATAATGTATACCATAGAAAATGAAGTCATAATATACGGGGTGCCTGAGTTGCTCAGTTGGTTAAGCATCCAACTTTGGCTCAGGTCATGGTCTCATAGTTCACGGGTTCGAGCCCCATTTCGGGCTCTGTGCTGACAGCTCAGAGCCTGGAGCCTGCTTTGGATTCTGTGTCTCCTTCTCTCTCTGCCCCTTCCTGCTCATGCTCTGTCTCTCTCTCAAAAATAAATAACCATTAAGGAAAAGAAAAGAGAAAAGAAGAGAAAAGAAAAGAAAAGAAAAGAAAAGAAAAGAAAAGAAAAGAAAAGAAGAGAAAAGAAAAGAAGAGAAAAGAAAAGAAAAGAAGAGAAAAGAAAAGAAAAGAAGAGAAAAGAAAAGAAAAAAGAAAAGTCATAATATTCAAGCAAATTAAAATATTTAAGTTGTGCATTGCAATATATCAGAGGAAAAAAATGAAAACTTTGCACTGGCATAATATTCTTTATGTGCACAAAAGTTTAAAAATATAGATAATAATTATCTGTTAACAATGCAGTTATGAGTGGCATTTCTTTCTTTTGTTGATGACATTTATTCTTAATTACTTTCCAAATTTTCTAGAGAACATGAGAAGCAGTCTTACATGATGTATCAAAACTCTGCATTTGGCTGTCCAACTTCTCATTTTTACTAGCATTACCATCTCATATATTCTACTAGGTTTGTAATCTTGGGCATTTTACTTAAAATTCTTGTGGCCTCAGATTCCTCATCTGTGAAAATGGGAGAATAATAATACCTACCGCATAGAGCCGCTTTAAATATTAGTGACCTAATGTAAATTATTAAATGAAATTAGTAAATGAAATAATGTACTCAGTACATTATTTCATGAACAGTCCCTGGCACATAGTTAACATATATTTTAGTCATTAAAACAAATAACACGTGTGTGTGTGTGTATACACACCTACTCACACATACATTTTCAAGTTTTAAAATAATAAAAATAGGGGCGCCTGGGTGGCTCAGTCGGTTGGGCGTCCGACTTCAGCTCAGGTTATGATCTCCCAGTTTGTGAGTTCAAGCCCCGCGTTGGGCTCTGTGCTGACAGCTCAGAGCCTGGAACCTGTTTCAGATTCTGTGTCTCCCTCTCTCTGCCCCTCCCCCGTTCATGCTCTGTCTCTCTCTGTCTCAAAAATAAATAAATGTTAAAAAAAAAAAAAAAACGGGGCGCCTGGGTGGCGCAGTCGGTTAAGCGTCCGACTTCAGCCAGGTCACGATCTCGCGGTCCGTGAGTTCGAGCCCCGCGTCAGGCTCTGGGCTGATGGCTCGGAGCCTGGAGCCTGTTTCCGATTCTGTGTCTCCCTCTCTCTCTGCCCCTCCCCCGTTCATGCTCTGTCTCTCTCTGTTCCAAAAATAAATAAAAAACGTTGAAAAAAAATTAAAAAAAAAAAACATTATAATCCCGCTTAGTTTACTTGCAAAGCATGCCTCTCCCCTGTAACTTCATTCATCCCTGCTCCTCATGGATCACATTTGTCCAGTCCTCTCCTGATGGCTCTGTGCTTTGGAATGGATGTGACATAAAGGTTTTTCTACGAACCACTGAATGTGGGAAGTCAAATACCTTTTCTTCATTCTCCAAGGAAACTCCCATCTTCTCTAAAGGCTCACTGTAGAAAGGGAGGATATGTTAGAAAAACTGAGTTGAGTTCATTCTGTATACTTTCCCAGTCATTGAATTGCTTCTGTATATTTTCCCAGTACCGGCAAGTTACAGTAGATCTCTACCTCACCATTAAGGGGGCAAACGGTGGACAGAAAGAGCCACTCCTCCCGAGTATAAAACTGCTAGAGAGCTAAACAGTATGGTCCCAGCTCTCCATTCATGATCTTTGTTCCTGGTGTGGTTTAGAAGCAAACCATAGATCAGATTTCTGCTCTGGGTTTACTAGAGCTGCAGTTGAGCAACTTATTGAGTTTCTGAACGCTAAATTTCCCATCTATAAATCAGGATTATAAATAGTCACTTCAGACAGTTATGGGAAGGATTAATGAAATATTTCTTAGGGCAAGATGTGTGGTATGTATTCAATACATCCATTCAATCATAGCTACTACTACAGAAACTAAAGAACAAAGGAAGTGTAGAGTTTCCATAATGATGACAAGTGCTAATAATTGCCAGCATTTAATATGTGTCCAGCACTAGTTTGAGCATTTTGCCTAAATAACGTAGTTAATCTTCACAACAGCCTAGAGACGGGGTAACATTATTAATCTATTCAATATTAATCTGCACAATATCAACTTCCTCTGTTTTTGTATATAATGAGGCTACTGAATATGAAATGTAGTTTGGAGATACTTTGGAGTTCCTTGCAACTGTATTACTCTTGACAAGAGTCAATTACTCTTGTCAAGTGAGTCAAGAGTCTCACTCTTGACTATGAATTCTCTCTTCAACGACAAACACCAGATCTTTATATTCTGTGTGCTTGGCTTGCGGAAAATATACAATAAGTATATTTTGAAGAGAACCTCCCTGCCTGCAAGGATGGAAATCACTCCTACATCCAGTTCCGAAGTTCATTTCATTTAACATTTCAGTGACTACAAAGGAAGAGATTAATTGTTTCTTCTTCATTCACAATACACATTTTGAGATCAAAGTTTTATAGTAAATATCAAGATCATTCATCAGTTTGTACTGAATAACAGTTGAATAGAGATCGTGTTCTAGGTGTCGGAGATTATACTGCTACTGTGGATCTCTTCACATTGTGTTTCTGGCACTTCCAGACATTTCTATGAGCGTATTGAATCAACCACAGCATAGTTCATTTCTTTCTTCTGGTTTTGCTCAAGGCCTGTACCCACCCAATTAATTAACTCAAATGTGTAGAAATTTGAACCCACCATTAGACGATAGAAATAACCAGAGACACAAACCACAGTCTGAGGAATCTGGTTCAATGGCCACAAATATGGATGAAGTCAGACACATTGGGATTTACACATCTCTGAATTGCAAGCAGCACGCTGGAATGCATACTAATAAAAAGTCCTTCTCTAAATTCTCTTCTGCATTAGGACATCAAAGAAAGCAAATGGCAAAGAATGTTTATTTTCGGGGCGCCTGGGTGGCGCAGTCGGTTAAGCGTCCGACTTCAGCCAGGTCACGATCTCGCAGTCCGTGAGTTCGAGCCCCGCGTCGGGCTCTGGGCTGATGGCTCAGAGCCTGGAGCCTGTTTCCGATTCTGTGTCTCCCTCTCTCTCTGCCCCTTGCCCGTTCATGCTCTGTCTCTCTCTGTCCCAAAAATAAATAAATGTTGAAAAAAAAATTAAAAAAAAAAAAGAATGTTTATTTTCATCATAAGAAATCTGTTGGAACTCTAAAAATCTCCTGCAGAACAGCATTTCTTGAAATGCCCTTGAGACATTTCAGGGAAGAATCGGGCATTAAATGACTCTTGCACAATACACCTATTTTCTAATAATATGAATATTTAAGAAATAGGACTTTTACATAACCTGAAAACTCATATGCAAGTGGTTTGTGGCCTGGGTATTTAACTTTCAGAGTCATCATTTTACTGGCTTATGGAAATGCTGTGGTTGTTCAGGTATGTGTTTTTATATTCCAACAGGGACATGAAGTCATTAGAAAAGCCTTTAATTTCCTTTAGACTTTTGCTCTTCAGTAATACCAAATGACCCTCATTTAAAGACACAGCACCTATGCTAATGGTTCCCGGGAAACATCTCCTTTGAATTAAACATTCAACCTTTCTTTTTTAGAGAGTGGTTTCTTTTAGAGCGTCATTTGCGAGAACTGTTAATATTTATACCACTTTCTTTTTGCTAAACTGTTTTAGGGGTCTGACATAACTTTGAAATAAATGCAAGTGAAATATTCATTCTGATGCTCTAACAGAAAGATAGAGGGCAGGGAGAGTGGGCTGTATAAAATACATTACACATTTCCTGTTAGAATGCTCCATAATTAATACATCACTCTCCTGAGAACTTCAAAAGAAGACGCAACATAGGTAGGAATATTACTCATTATAGACCGCCAATTTCACATTTGAAATTAAATGGTCAGAGATAATGGAATGTAGGTAGTCCTGAACATATTAGTAAAGGATTATGATTGATATAGGACATGACTCTAGACAAGTCAAGCTGACTGGTAAGGATGTAAATATATAAACAAAGAGGATCATCTTAAATATAAATAGTTTCCTGACAGTCCAAAGGTACATATCCAACTATTAGTAAATAAAATACTGACAGGTCAGCCAAAGGTAGGTTAATGAGCTACTTTGGAAGGGGAAGTGCCTATATCTACACAATGAATTTAAAAAATGGGTGTGGAGTCTCAGGCAGACAGAAGCTTAAAGAGAAGTCATATATTCTGCAAACACCTCTTTTGGAAAATATCCATCAGGAACCTAAGGGATAAACTTGAGCTTCCTAAAACCAAGGGTGACCTATGGCTTCCCACTGACATGGGCTCAACCTTAGCCTGGAGGTAATCAAATCATATGTTGAGACTTCTGAGAGGTCAGCATGGATTTTGTAAAAACAGAGTTCACTTGGTACCTTGGTCAGATAATATAAGAGGTCAGGTACTGTAAGAGTCAAGAAAATGGTCAGGTCATACAAGAGTCAAGAAAAATAGAACTTCCCCAAAGAAGGACTCCACATAACTACGGGTAGCTGAGGAGTCTCATTCCCTCCACTCATTACCGGAGGGGCACACGCCTCATAGGCAGACAAGAGTAAGACCTGGGGTCTATGGAGCACTAAGAAGTATAGGTAATGCTTGGGGGAATGCACATCATTTATTAACATTGGTTACATTTTCAATTAAAATATCAACTTAGTAACACGATGTATAGTGAAATGGATAACAAATTTTAGTCCATGATCAGGTGTACAAGAAATAAATATATCTCTATTATTCTGTAGTTCATCTCAATTCCTACCTTTAATTCCATTCTGCCTGGGTGGTGGACACACAATCTCACCTGATCTTTGGTTCTGTCCTTTTCTGAGGCTTGTTTACAAATTAGGAGGTAGATACAGAACTGAGATGACAGGGTAGAGTGTAAACCCTAACAGCTGTTTTTTATTTTTTGTAATGCAAGTGCCTGACTGAAGCTTTGATTGCCTAGCAACCACTTCAGCGAGGCATCCACTTCAGGGATGGCTGTTTCCAATAAATACACGGCCAGCCACATGACTAGGTAAAGAGCCAGATACCTCCCCCAATCTGAGGCTCCCTAGTTCTGGATATCTTGGTTGATTTCAATAACTGACCGTTTGGGCCACTCATCTCTTCTCTTCCTGTGCTCTAAACTCCTGTTCTTATGCTTTAAATTCACCAATACAGAGTGAGCCTGCAAAACCCTAAGCCCCTACCCTTGACCTCAATAAAAGCAGAACCCAAGGCTCAAGCCTTATGTGTGTGTCCGTGTGTCTGTGTGCAACAACACATCGTTCTTGCCAAATGCTTGCCAAATTGTTGCCATCTACCTAAGAGATGTTGAAAAGCTAACATTATTATGCGTGGTAGGATTTACATTATAAATGCTGGAGACCAAATCCCTTTCATTGGATTGGAATGCCCTGTTCAGGTGTAATTGAGTTACCTTATCTGCCAAGTATCTTCCAAGGGACTGGCAGTATGTTGTGTGGCCCCAAGTGCTCCATGTAGTTTCCAGGATTTGTCAGTAATAAACCTTTTATTTTTTACCAGTTTCCTGATGGTCCATTACTGAGGGCATCTTGCATTCATACTAAGAATCACAGGGCCGGTCCAGCTACAACATTAGTTATTGACAGGCTGGGACCAGCACACAACATATGGGAATCCTTGGCACATCAATGTCATTTGTCTACTTGGCATCCACAGTTCTGTATACATTTTCCATCTGCCTGAATTTCTCAGGTACGTGGCTCTCTTCGCACCTCCAGGGATGGGATCAAAAGGAAGTAAATCATTATGTTTCTTTCATGCCATTACTAGGGCATATTCCTATGTTCTGGGAGGCCATCTAAGGCCTCCTCTGCCCACACTTCTCTAGTAAACCACTTTTTATTGGATCTCGCAAATCCATTTTGGGGTTTACCACTTCTCCAACACTCCTCTGGTAGAGATAGCACAGGGTCCCTCTCTCTGGAACTCACCAGTATCTACACTGTCATGAGCTCCCCACCCCTTCAATCCACATCACCTCCACACCAGTGAAAAGTTTTCTTGTCTTTAGAATAGATTTTCTCAACCTGAGCACTATTCACATTTCAGACAATATTTTGTTGTTAGAAGCTGTCTTGTGCATTGTAGGATATTTAACGGCATTCCTGACCTCTACCCAATAGGTACCAAGAATACCCTCTTTTCCAAATCAAATAATAAAAACTGTGTCTGGACTTGGCCAAATGTTCCCTATAGGCAGAATCACCCCAGTGGGAACCACTACTCTTTTCAAATCTCAATCATTTCAAGTATTTTGTCTGATCTTTAAATCCTCGAAATGCCCTGTGGGTTTATCCTATCACTTCAGGGCTGGGGCCAGGGAAACAATGTATGAAAGGAGAAAGTAGCATATTTAAAAAGTCCTCTCATAATAATTCCTGTTCTTGATCATGTAATCCTTCCTCTTAAATAAATGAATAAAAGAGCTTTTATGTAATCTCTGCAAGCGCTATCATACTGTTTAACTGATTACCATTTGTAAGTGGACAGAGAACCAATAAGACAACCGGAATAGTGACAGGTGAAAAATCATGAAGAAATACAGAGTTCTTTAATTTTTTAATCAGTTTACAAGTTTCATTATTATAAAATATTTTAGAAATTTGAAAGAGTATAACAATAATCTAATAGGTAGCTGTTTGCCCACCATCTACTTTAGGAACTAAAATGTTTCCACTGCAGTCAAAGGCCCTGTGAACTCTCCCTGATCGCATCTCCAGAGGTAGCCCCTATTTTAAAGTTGATGATGAAATGTGTACAACCACATGGAAGTTCTCCCTGCTAAGCAAACATGGTGGCCTGCACAGCTACTCCAATATTCAATGTTTTTTTTGGATCTGTCTATTGGCAGCAGAAATTTTCGAAATCAAAAATGTTTAGAGAGAATGAGCTTTGGCTTCTTCAGAGTAAGAACTTGGCTACTGTTCTGATAAAACAGAAACAGCCATTCGAATAACTAGACGTGTCTTTGAGATACCAATCAATCTCCGTCCCGTTCGCCCAATCTTATTTATAACCTCTTTGTAAATAAATGCGTAACAGTAGACAAAGAATGATCAGGGATTCTTAGCATGGGTCCTGAATCAGGAAATAGGCATTCTTGCAAAAACAGTGTGTGACAGAAGCATGGAACATTCAGTGAAGTATTAGAACAAGCATAGATGCTGTTTTCCATAGACATTCTTATAAACTGTTAGCACTATTTCCTTGGATAGGAAGAGGAACAATATAAGAATTCATTGTATACTTGAGACTTCGTTCAATGTACACAGGTATGACAAGAAGAAGCATATCCGTGAATAAGTACTCTGTGTTTCTTCCTCTTTTACCTAGCTTGTTCCAGGATTTTTGTTCTGTTGGTTAGAGGGAGAAGTACTTGGAGGCTTGGACAGAAATAAAATCTAGATTTATTTTTCAGTAAAGAGAGCAGTGAGCTTATCCCAAAAAAAGCCTACTGAAACTCAGAAGCTAAAAAGGGGATAAAAGAATTGAGAAGAAATTGAGCCAGCTCTAAAGACTTTTTAATAAGGCTTTAGGGATTGGCAGGGAGAAGAAATTCGGGGGAAGGGAATATAAGGAGGGTTTTCAGGATATAATTGAGTGGAGTAAATGTCTAGGTTTTGCTCTGACCCAAACCATGTGATTCTTCCCTGTGACATTACAGACAGATTTTGGTTAAGTACTAACACTATTTTCCAGCTGGAACGTGCCGGCTCAGGGATGACACTCGAAGGTTGGGGCACTGTCCTTCAGGAATGGTATATGTATTCAAACAATGGCCATTATATGGAATGCCATTGGCTAGAATACACACATGGATGGGGGAAATTAGGAGTAGAAGTAGAACTGACATCTTCTGCCACCATGTCCAGCTACCCACTTGCACATTTTGTGCTTCTGGAACTCATGATGCTAAGCTCGGACAACTCGCTCTGGGGTTCTGGATCCCTCCATAGAAGAACGACCAGCACCCAAGACTTTGTCTCAGGTTCTGATTTTAGGAGGGTGAAGATTACACCAATTCTTTAAAAGAGGGAGGGTGCCAAAAATTCTTTGGTCTACAGAAATACATTTCTCGCCAAGTATGATATAGATTGTAAAACCAGTTCTTTTTCTGTGAATCTAGTTGCTCACTTTAGAGTTCTTTGGTTTGCATTTCTTTGATCCTGTATTGTCTTCTCTTTTTGGAAATAGCACGTTTACCCCAAACACTCATCTTAGTTCAAATTCAGGACGGGGGTAGTGCAACGCCCGATGCTCTGACCCTCACTTCGCTTACTGTTCTGTTACAGTAAACAAAGTTAAGACATCACCTCAATTCTGGGACATGTTTAACACTTGCTCAAGAGCTTACAGCTCTTATACGTTTTCCCCAAGGGGCCTGATTTCCTCACAGTCCCCGTGGTTAGTTGTGTTGGAGATTTTTGACTACAAATTTAAACATCTAAGTGTGGTCTGCCACTGGACTGAGTCAGACGCCCATGAATCCTTTTTTTTTGATTCTGATCAATATGTTGACAAATCTCCTGCCCTCCCTAGGCGATCTTTCCATCTGTGATGGGGCCACCCAGCACTTAACTATATCCCAGACTAAAAGGAACAGAGTTAATAGCCCTGAGGACCTCTTGGATACTGAAATCAGGAGAGGGCCTAATTCCACCGCACTTTCTTGTGTTTATTATCTAAATTATTTCCATCAGTTGTTTTATTTTGATGTAGCTGGAAACATGCTTTAACGACAAAAGAAGAAAAAACAATCTTTCGCACTTTCATTTAGTAATTGAATTCTGATACGGGGAAATTAAACTACTTTTAAGTGAGAGAAACAAAAGCATTAAAATCCCGAATGACATACTAGTTCCGAACATCTCTTTCTGAACCTCCTTCTGTTCGATCAATACTGTGTTGCCTTCTAATAGCAAGGATACATGGCTTTGGGTAAAACAATGCAGGAATCTACAGGCCACCCCCGGGAAGTGAAAAATGGCATTTAGGACCATGCCATTAGAACAGACACATGAACCCTTCCTGCACTAAGGCTCTGGGTATGAAAATATAAGCTGGGAGGAGGAGGAGTATGGGAAGAAAGGGTTACCCGTGGCTGGAAAGCTCATTTCTTGACATTTTACTTTTGGCATAAATAAAATATTTGTTTATTTGTTTTTGAGAGAAACCGGGCTGAGGGAAGGGCAGAGAGAAAGAGAGAGTGAGACTTCGAAGCAGGCTCTGCACTGTCAGTGCAGAGCCCGATGCGGGGTGTGATCCCACAAACCATGAGATCATGACCCGAGCCGAAATCCGGAGTCAGAGGCTTAACCAACTGAGTCACCCAGGTGCCCTCGGCAAATTCTTTCTAAAGGTCATTGCTAGCAGCTTTGGATTATTCATTCACTGGTAGCATCAAACACTATAATCAGACCAATGACTTATTTGATCTGTAGCACTGAGGTGGGGGTGGAGACGGGGCAGGGGGGTGGGGGTAATTTTTATTTGGAGGAAGAAGTAGAGGCTCTGGAGGGCAGGATCTGGTCTCCCAAAGAGCAGTGGCAGAGCTGAGGTGCAAGGAATAGGGGGAAGCCAAAACGGCTTACACAGAAAAACTGTTTAAAAATTGTGACTTTGCACTTTTGCCTGGTGAACTCACAATAATATGGCCAGGTTAGTACAAAGAGGGCAAAACTTCTCCCTACCAATTCATCCCAGTTTTCCCAGTCACGTGCGGTCCCCAACTGGGAAAAGAAAGGGGTTCAATTTAAAGGAGTTGTGAGGGGCGCCTGGGTGGCGTAGTCGGTTAAGCGTCCGACTTCAGCCAGGTCACGATCTCGCGGTCCGTGAGTTCAAGCCCCTCGTCAGGCTCTGGGCTGATGGCTCAGAGCCTGGAGCCTGTTTCCGTTTCTGTGTCTCCCTTTCTCTCTGCCCCTCGCCCGTTCATGCTCTGTCTCTCTCTGTCCCAAAAATAAATAAATGTTGAAAAAAAAAAATTTAAAAACAAAAAAAAAAGTTGTGAAAGAGACAAATGTGTATATTCCTACACCCCGCCCCCCTCACGAGTGTTTAAATACGTTTTTCCCCCCTCATCCTTAATTACCAATATATTTAAACACTAGGATTTATAATTCCCAAATGTTTATCGTTTGTAATTATCATGCAATATTGCAAGACAGGCCCAGAAGAAATTGATGGTTCAGAGTAGGAGAAATGACACAGCTAGTTCAGAGTTATCTATCTGCAGGACAGGATTAATTATGAGGAAGCTTTTGAAATAGAGTAGAATGCTGTAAAACATGCCCTACACTGATAAGTACATAACTTTAAAGTTAAAAGGAGGATTCAATCGCCAATTCTTATAAATCCTACCCCTCACCATCTTTTGGCTCCACGTCTGCCACTCCAGCTGCATTGTCCCTACCCCTGTATCTGTCTCCTGGAATATGATTATAAGCCAACTTAGACGTTATCCTCAACTGTTCTTTTTTCTCACCCATTCCACATCCAATACAGCAGGACAACTTGGTTCACTTTCAACGTTTAACCACATGCACTGCTACCCTCCTGGTCTGGACTGCCATCTTCAGCCCCCTGAGCGACGACAGTCACCTCTTAACTGGTGTCTGTAAACTGACCCATGTCTACTCTTGACACGCTTCCAATAAAGTCCTTTCAAAATATGCCAGACCGGGACTCCCCTCTGTTTAAATCCACCATTGTCTCCCCTCTCTCAGAGTTAATGTCCAAGTCCCTGGAAATGAGCCAGGGAGGGTTACATGCTGTGTGTCCTGTTCTTTCTCTGACTGCATTTTTGACAGTGTTTTCCCCCTTGCTCACTCGCCCCAGCCACACAAGGCTCCTTACTCAGCTGCCATGCTTCCATTTTTAAAGTATTTATCCTTTTTTTTTAAGTTATTTTTCTTTTTAATGTTTATTTATTTTTGAGAGAGAGAGAGAGTGTGTGTGTGTGTGTGTGTGAGTTGGGGAGGGACAGAGAGAGAGAAAGACACAGAATCCAAAGCAGGCTCCAGGCTCTGAACTGTTACCCCAGAGCCCAATGTGGGGCCAGAACCCACAAATAGTGAGATCATGACCTGAGCAGAAGTTGGACGCTTAACCTACTGAGCCACCTAGGTGCCCCTAGGAGTATTTATTCTGCCTGAAATTCTCTTCCACCCGATATCTACTTGGCTAAATTCCTCACTTCCTTGAGATCTTGCTTGTACCTGCCCTTCCCCAGGAGGACCTCTTCTTCAGGTTTGTCCTTTCAACAAATCCCTCTCAGTTTTTAAGCACTTCCTCACTTTCTCATGGAAGAAGCTATTCCAGGCTCCCTGCGTACTTTGCCTGAAGCTGTTCTCAAGACTTCCTTAAAGTGCCGTTCATCTGTGTAATTTGGTGTGTGGATATTGTCAGCCATAAGGGATGACATGGGAGAGAAGAGATGCCCAGCATTCACCCCCCCATAGACATCTGCTCGAGGCAGCAGCTCCTATCACAAAGTGCCATAATCCAGAATTCCAGATACCCATGGCACCTACATAAACTCTTGAAGACTCCATTACATAATGGATGCCATTTGCTTTTGCAAATGTTTTATTAAATTAATTAAAAAATAAACACATTCATTTGTATCCTCTTAATACCGTGTGGTCTCCTGACATCTTGGATTACACTCTTTCATAATGGAAGCCCTGGATTTGAGTATAGTTTCCAGCAACTTGGGTGTTTAATAAATATTTGACCAGGGAAAGGAAGGAAGGGCCATCTTATCAGTTGTACCAACAATTCAGATAAAAAAATATGGAATGAGAGACTATCATTAATAAATCCTGTAGCCAGTGCCTGGCAAATAGCAGGTATATTGTAAGAGTAAGCAAAGTAAAAGCTAAAGTGATTTCTGCAACCTGTTAGTCCTGAGATATAAGCAGCAGAATTTTTTGTGTGTGGTTTATCATATTTTCAATATTCCCATTGACAACATAATAAACTGGTAAAAAATTATGAGAAAGCATATTTCATGTTATTCTTGTGTAGTCTCAAATTCTGTACCTTTTCAAGAAACCTATTTTGAAGTGTATTTTTAAATTGAGTTTTCCTCATTGAGTCAGCACAAAGGAAATGATTGTCAAGAAATCATGTGTAAATGCTAAATTAAAAACACAAAGCCAACTGATGAATTCTGAGCGGGAAGTATAAAATCTGAGAATTATGCTTACAGTGTTTGTATCCAGTCAATGATTGCTAAAACACTGATGTAGTTTTATACAAACTAAAAAAAAAAGTTACAAATAAATTAGTGTGTAGGCTGGCTTTGGAAAATAACTACACTTCTAACTGTAAGAATAAATCAGAGTTTAGGATTGTAATTTACTCTGGAAGCAGAGGAACAGAGCACTGGAGGAACACATAGATGTATTTGATAATAAGAATGAACTTCTAGTTCTGATGTTCATGGTATGTATTCATGAGTGTTCATTTTGATTATGCTTTTCATTACGCTTTCAAATTTATATCTTTTTTAAAAGTATATGTATACATATTTTTTAGTTATTTATCTAGTTTTGAAAGAGACAGTATGCAAGTGCGAGCAGAGGGGAGGGGCAGAGACAGAGGGGGAGAGAGAGAATCGCAAGCAGGCTCCGCTCTGTCAGCACAGAGCCTGACGTGGGGCTGGATCTCATGAACCATGAGATCATGACCTGAGCTGAAATCAAGAGTCTAACATTTAACCAACTGAGCCACCCAGGGACCCCTAAACTTTATGTCTTTGGTAAATTTTGTTGTTTTGCATGTATTAATTATCCCATAATAAACTAGTACATAGTGAACATTTTGAAAACTAATGATCTAGTATTTTAAGACTTTGGTTTTCTCATATTGGCAGATGGGGGTAATAATCCTCATAAAATTATTTTTAAAATTAGATACATAATATATAATAACATATAAAATATGCAGCACAGTGTCTGGCATTTACACATCTATTATTAACTATGTATGTATGTATATATGTGTGTATGTATGTATATAAGTGACCATTTATGCTAATCTTTGTTCCAATTTTGAGTTTTTGGTAAGTTTTAAAACATCATGTATAATGAATATTGCATTTGAATCCATCTTGAAATGTTTTAGGCATACAAATACATTTTTGGTGAAAGTGGCAATCTTAATAGCACATTTATCTTGGAAAATAAAGACCGAATAACCTTCTCCAAAATGCATGGAGAATATCAAAATATGCCCGCCATCTAGTGTTACAAATGCCGTCCTGAGGGCTAGCTGAAAAAGTCCTTGCTACAAATTAACTGACTGTATAATCTTAACAATTCATGTAGAACATTAAGCTGGAAATTCCAGACATAAGAGGAATCACATTTGATTAGGAATTGTGATTTATCTACACTACAATTAGTCTGTCTAATTTTACCTTCTTTCTTACAAGACAGATGCTGGAAAGACTTTGCTAGAAGAAGTTCTATAATTCTGTCTTATATCTGAATCTTTTCCTGAGATCAAAATCAAATTACGGAATAAAGTGTACACAATCAAACCAAGTCTCTCATTTACTTTGAAAAGTCTATGAATTCCCTTAAAAATGTAATTTTCTATATTTTGGCAAAGATATATCTTCAGGCCAATAAGCTAAAAATTAAATTAAATTAAAAATAAATTTAAAACAATATACGGGGCGCCCAGGTGGCTCAGTCAGTTGAATGTCTGACTCTTGATTTCAGCTCGGGTCATGATCTCATGGTTCGGGAATTCGAGTCCTGCATCAGGCTGTACAATGACAGCATGGGGCCTGCTTGGGATTCTCTCTTTCCTCTCTCTCTTCTCCTCTCCTGCGTGCGCACTCTCTCTCTCTGTCTCTCAAAATGTATAAATAAACATTAAAAAAATAGAAAAAATATATCTACTCAGACCCTCCAGTTGAACTCCAGACTGCACTCTTTCAAGCAACGTTGGGTTGTCCACACTTTTTTTTTTAATTTTTTTACGTTTATTTATTTTTGAGACAGAGAGAGACAGAGCATGAACGGGGGAGGGGCAGAGAGAGAGGGAGACACAGAATTTGAAACAGGCTCCAGGCTCTGAGCGGTCAGCACAGAGCCCGACGCGGGGCTCGAACTCACGGACCGCGAGATCATGGCCTGAGCCGAAGTTGGCCGCTTTAACTGACTGAGCCACCCAGGCGCCCCGGGTTGTCCACACTTCTGACCACCTCTTCTTCTGCAAAAGCAAACAAACAAACATCGAAGACATTGTACCTTTTACAGCTGGTTTTTGAGGCTCAATTCAGAATCAGTTGGGAAAAATCAGCAGGGATGTGTTTGGATCTTTCTATTGAAGATTCAATTAATTCTTTTCATCATCCCATGGCTTTGTGGGTCATAAGAGGCACTATTACATCCTTACCATATTCCAAGCAAAATGTTCAGCATTTCACATGTGACCTCATTTAATCCTCACAAAAACCTTCATGAAGGAAGTATGATCATCTTGAAGTAACTTATCCAAGCTACACTACTATTACATTAAACTAGACTAACAAACTTCTGACCCTAGTGTTAAGACACTTAACCACTAATAACTATGATATGGTAGTTCCTATATGCTCAGTTCCACTATATTAATTCTTTTCCCATTTATTCAAATATTATCTATCAATTGGATTCAACTGCCAAGTGTTTCCTATAGCATTATATTACCTAGTCTGGAAATAATTTTTCATTGTCTGAAAGGAAATTTTTGAGGCTCCATCTGAAGACTTTAAGGATTCTGAGATGAGAGGAAGAAAGAATGAATTAGTCATGGTTTGATGAAACCTTTAATCTGAGGCTTTCCTGACAGGATATTAGATGATGTAAAATCTATAGTTTTTCCCTGCATTTCAGGTAGAAGAAGATAAAGAGGCAATGATTCTGAAACTGTTTTGAAAATACTCAGGTAAAGCCCCCAAATGAGTAATTATTAACTAACCAGTTTATAAAAGACAGAAAAGGTAGGGGCGCCTGGGTGGCGCAGTCGGTTGGGCGTCGGACTTCAGCCAGGTCGCGATCTTGCGGTCCGCGAGTTTGGCCCCGCGTCGGGCTCTGGGCTGATGGCTCAGAGCCTGGAGCCTGTTTTTGATTCTGTGTCTCCCTCTCTCTCTGCCCCTCCCCCGTTCATGCTCTGTCTCTCTCTGTCCCAAAAATAAATAAATGTTGAAAAAAAAAATTAAAAAAAAAAAAGACAGAAAAGGTAAAGATTAGACATTTTTCCCAACCAAGCATGCTAGGCCATGTACTATTTGAAGTGTTCAACGTCAGCAGGATGATTTATTTACCACTTTTATTGAGACTAGTCTTAAAGAAAAATGTCTAGACACATTTAACAGCCTTTTTGCCCATTTCAAACCTATGAGGCTTACTTTTCTCTCTTCTAGCCAAACACACAACTGATTATTAAATGGGCCATCTACACTTTGGATTATTATCACCATGCATTTTTGCCGCAGTACCTTCTTGCATTTGGTTCATTTTCCATGAGTGCAGAGCCATGAAAGATATGGATGTGGGGCCACCTGGTGACAGATGTAGAAAAATCCTGGAGACTGAACCCAGGGATTAGGATTTTGGTTTCCATTTCTAAATTGTTACTTTTCAACAAATACCTTTTGCAAAAGGGCATCATATGGTAATGGCTGATTCTGACTAATGAAAGGATAGTTACCTGTATCCCAATATAGTCAGTTACACTATTGAGTTGTTTCCATGTGCCAGCCACTGCCATAACCCATCTGCACATACTATATCGCTTAAGGCTCAGAAAGATCCTATAGAGTAAGTGCCATCATCTCTCCTTTATACAGATGAGGCAACTGAGATTTAGAGGAAATAAGTAATTTGTTTAGGTTCATGAAGAAAGAAAGTGAGATCTTAGGAAGCCTCAAAATATTCTGGCTGCAAATGGGGGGAAAATGTTGCTGTATGTGGGTACAAAATCACGTGAAATATTAAGAGGTAAATCAACATATTTACCCTCTTGTAACATTTAAAGCTTCAAATTGCGTCTTATTAGCCTATTTTGGAGTAGAGAGTCAGTTTTTACAAAAACACAGGGTAATAGGAAAACACCAAAAAATGTGGAAAAAAACATGAGCTGATGATATTATGAATAAACTCAATAGTGTAGAAATTAAAAAGTATAAATACATTACGTCCCCCACACTCGTAACCCTATGATCTTACTCTTGACCTTTAAGTATGTTATGTTAAAAGAGGGCGTGTGTGTGTGTGTGCGCGAGTGTGTGTGTGTGTGTGTGTGTGTGAGTGTGAGTGGTCAAATTTACCACCTTAATCAGATTTAAGTAGACAGCACAGTAGTGTTAACTCTATGCACATTGTTGTACAACAGATCTCTAGGACGTTTTTGTCAGAGTCTGCTTCTTGAGAAGCCGATCTGTGACAACACTTGAATGACTTAACTCCTCTTCACGTGTTCTGAGGTGTTACTGTCCTTTCTCCAGCATATCCCAGTAGGCTTGTCATATGAAGCCGTCCTGATGAAAACGTGGTGGACGACACATAATGCAGTCTTTGCAATGATCACACCCCCTTCCGTGGCATCGGTGAGTACTTCCCGTGGAACTGGAAGATTGGAGTTTTCCTTTTTGTGGCCCTCGTGAGGAGAAGATAGGAATCGGAAGGCTTTCTCCTGGGAAGTTTTAGGCGGACCCCTAAAGGTATTTTTTTATTACTATTAGAGAGATGCCAAAAGCAATGTGGCAGGTATCTACCAGAGTTTTTGACTTAAATCCTTCCCAAAGTCTTGGCCATCCTATTTGAACTCTTAGAATTAAATGTATTTATTCAAAATTGATGTCACATTAAAACTCCATGCGTGGGCATCTGCGTCTGTAAAAATGGGGAGGTTAGATTATTATAACCTCATTTCAATTATATTGTGGTAATTTAACAAATCTTTTTTTTTTTTTTTTTTTAATTTATTTTTGGGACAGAGAGAGACAGAGCATGAACGGGGGAGGGGCAGAGAGAGAGGGAGACACAGAATCGGAAACAGGCTCCAGGCTCTGAGCCATCAGCCCAGAGCCCGACGTGGGGCTCGAACTCACGGACAGCGAGATCGTGACCTGGCTGAAGTCGGACGCTTAACCGACTGCGCCACCCAGGCGCCCCTATATTGTGGTAATTTAAAAATGATGGAAACTTTTTTGCTACTCCTTCTGTTGAGAGGGGAATCGAATTCCCTTCTTGAGTTGATATTAGTGACTTGCGTAACAAATAGGATATAGCATAAAGGATGTGGCATGACTTTCGAGTTAGACCAGCCAAAACCTGAGGCTTCACCTTGATCTTCGGGACCATTCTCCATGGGAGCCTCTGCCCAGACCAGTGTTTTCCTCGGGACCTGAGCAGCAGGGTTAGAAGGAAGGAATTACAAAGGGGCAGGAAAAAACTTTTGGGGGGTGATGAATTTATTCATCATCTTGACTCTGATGATAGTTTCATGGATGTATACATACATTAAAGCCCATCAAATTGTAAATTTTAAATATGTAAAGTTATTGTAGGAAAATTATGCCTCAATAAAGCTATAAAATGAGAGAGAGACATTGGTTAGCTCAGAGAATTTCCCTAGGAACCAGAAAGACTGAGGGGATCCATAGCTAAAAAACAAGTCACCTACATCTCACAGTAGAATTAGGCTGACAAAGGCAATGCAACTGGCCCTCACTGGACAGGGACACCACAGATTGTGGCATCACTGACCCCTGGACTCCTGGAAAGTGATAGCTTTTATGAAAGTGATTGCTCCCGGTACTGCATCTGACGAGGGAGCGTCTGCTGCCCGGGCAAGATTAACATAGCTCTTTCGGGTGAGTTTCATCACAGTCCATCTTGTTTTTAGGTACTGAATCCTACTGGGACTGCCTACATAAGCCCAGAAGTATTTACTTACACTCATAAAAACCCCATTGAGGAAGCAAAAGTGGTTTTCTTCTCATCTTCAACAGCTCTCGGTACCTGGCATTACCATCTCACAAGCTAACCATGAAAGCCTGGTTGAACAATTCACGACAAGGCCATGATGAATAAATATTGGCCAGCCTTAATTGACCAATAAAAGTATGGAAACCCAGAGTCAGTCACATTTTTTTTTTTACAGGAGTTTTGCACTATGACAATTTGAAAGGCATGCTGGGAATGAGATTCCACAATTATTGTATCGCCCAGTGTTCTTTGGTAGAGGTCCTTAGACCACTGGTCTCTACCAAAACAATTCTCCAAGATTGTTTAATAGGCTTGAATTACTTGGGGCGCCTGAGTGGCTCAGTCAGTTAAGCGTCTGACTCTTGGTTTCAGCTCAGGTCATGATCTCATGGTTCGTAAGGCTGTGTTGGCAGCAAGGACCCTGCCTGGGATCGTCTCTCTCTGCCCTTCCCCAGCTCGTGCTCTCTCTCTCTCTCTCTCTGTCTCTCAAGATAAATAAATAAACTTAAGAAAAAATAGTCTTGAGTTGCTCAATGTTATGGTTTCTTACATATCAAGTATCCTTTTTATCCAGAAAATACACCTTGACTCTAGCACAAATCATCCCCTCCAATTTGTCCTTCTATTTCCCAGGTACTTGAACTTCTCCTAAATAAAAACTGTTTAAATCCAACACATGGGGTTTTCTGTAATGATTCCCAGGAGAGAAAAAGGGTACGATTTATTTTCTTTCTTCCATATCTCTATCTTCTATTAAGATAATTAATTCTTCTGCTCTGCTTTGGCACTGATATGCCAGGACTTTAAAGAAAATAAAAACAGTCCCGGCAAATGCTCTTTCTTCCTGCCATAACTGTTAGTCTACATGACCAGAATAACCAGGTCCACCTCTTTCTTTAAGTCTACAATTTATGCAAGGAATTTCATCTTCTTCATACTATGCTTTGAGACTTAAAACAGAGAGACTATTCTCTTAGCTCATGTATTTGTTCATTCATTTATTCACTTATGGATCCAAGATCAATATCAGGTAACTGGAACTAAACATCCTGAGTAGATTCAATCGGATTATCTTTTCTTTCAGCCTATGCATGGCTTTACCACCCTGTTACTACTCAGAGAAACTTTAGCAAGTTATTAAACTTCTTTGAGCCTCAGTTTCCTCACTAAGAAGATGAGGATACCAGCTGCTTTGTGGCATTATTGTGAAGAGTTAATAAGACATAAACGATGTGATACAAATCAGACCCACAATAAAAGCTGATACATTTATATAGGATCACGTAGTCAGAGGATTTTCTTTGCTTCATGTATAAAAATTTCATTTCCTTATCCAACTGATAAATTCATCATCAGTTGAAGTTTCTCCCTCCTTCCACTGACAGCCTAAGAAGGCTAGCCTTGCTGTGCACAACCCGTTGGTTTATGAATAGTCTAAAGTCAGCCTTGGGAACAAGTACCTAAACTGTGAAGCACTTTTTCTAATGCCTAATGATGAGGACTTGAGAAAAAAGTTCCTAAACTAAGAGACTAAAATCTAAATCCTCCTGGGAATTGGTTCTGTTCTGTATTTTGAAAATGAAGGTGTAAACGGAATAAAAGTTTTCATAGAAAATTTTAAGTTTTCTTTTTGTAACTTTCTAATTTTTTTTCAAAGTTTATTGATTTATTTTGAGAGAGAGAGAAAGCACATGAGCAGGGGGAGGGGCAGAGAGAGGGAGAGGATCCCAAGCATAGAGCCGACAACATGCAGCTTGATCCCACAAACCCTGGGATCATGACCTGAGCCGAAATCAAGAGTTGAAGCTTAACCAACCGAGCCCCCCAGGAGCCCCCCAAATTTAAAATTTTCTAAGCCAAAAAGTGATTGGTAAAATTAAAATCCTTCTAGAAAAGTTTACGTTTACATGCTAAGAAAAAAGGAAAGAAGACAGAAAGGCAGGAATGAAGGGAGGGGGAAAGAAAGGGAGGGAGGGAGGAAAAAGAGAGAATGAAGCAAACTTCCAAACTGCCAAAATGGGAGAGAGAAAAGAATCTGTCTTCGGAGCATATGAATAAACACCTTTTTACAAGTTGAATAAATAAAACCTGATGTTGACAAAACAGTTCCATTTATATAAAATAATGACAACCATGGCGCCTGGGTGGCTCAGTGGCTCATGCTTCAGACTTCAGCTCGGGTCACGATCTCACTGGTTCGGGCCCCACGTTGGGGCCCCGCATGGGGCCCTGTGCTGACAGCTCGGAGCCTGCAGCCTGCTTCGGATTCTGTGTCTCCCTCTCTCTCTCTCTGCCTCTCCCCTGCTTGTGTTTTTTTTTTTTTTTCTCTCTCTCTCATAAATAAATAAATACATTTAAAAATTTTTTAAAAATAATGACAACCTATGGTACATAATAAAAAACTGTGGCCAACAGACAATGACGCTGTCAAGTGAATCCTTGCTGTTTTGCTTTTCAAATACAATAAAGCCATCACGGGGATGCGTCTCTAGCACCAAAGCCTCGCGGTTCAGGCCATAACGGAGAGGAAATGAAAAGCAGGATAAGCAGAGTACCAGCAAAACTGGGAGCGGCAGCATCAGAAGCTCCACGTTATAACATCATTGAGTCTAAAATCAATCTGACTGCTCCACCAGACCATTGTATTATCTTCCTCATATTCTTTTCTTCTATAATCTGGTTGTATTTAACATCCCGTTCATCTCTGCACCCGCTATATACATGCATATCCTATTATATCTGAACTAAATCACATTGGAAAATGGCACTTTATATGACTGTTTCAAAGCTTCAAGCATTCTACGTGTTCTCACAATTCTATGTGATGCAAAGGGGGGTATCTTTACCCCGCTTCAGAAATTCGGGAGACACGAAACGCAATGGTTCCTTTCCAGCCTCTCAGAGGACTCACAGCTGTTGTCTTAGGTTCTTCCTAAGAGCGGTCACTCACACAGATGGATTCAAGTAGAAGTAGGTTAGTTTGAAAGGGATCCCTAAAAACACGCGAGGGAAAGGAGGATAGGACGGAAGGACAGAGAAAGCGATCCATAGAGTGTTAATTATCAAACAAGTTGCTGCTCCGGGTTAATTGGAACTTCACTGGAACCATGTAAAACGTGCGTGGGCGGGGTCGTCCCACCTGATGGGCGAGGGAGCTGGGATATGTACACTCCTCCCGGGGGTCATCAGTTCAAGGCTGCGTCCAGAGGCCTTCATTTCCCAGTGTTTCCAGCCTGTGGCTCTGTCTCTGTAACGGACTCTGACGGCTGGAGAAAGTCACAAACTGTCACAAACTGTCAGCACAGAGCCAGATGAGTGGCTCGAACTCAAAAACCATGAGATCATGACCTGAGCTGAAGTCAGACACTTAACCAACAGAGCCATCCAGAGGACCCTTGAATACTTTTCTATATAAAGACTAATATTTGTAGTTTTAAAAATTAACATGAAACTCCATTTGGCATTTTTTCCTTCCATTTGATTTTGCATAATCCTCTGTGATATCATAACACTATAGGAGGTAAGCTGTGACCTCATCATTAAAGAAACAATCTTCAGAAAATTGTTATGATGGGAAAGCCCCATGAAGGGAAAAGTGACTAGGGCCCATGAGAGTCATTTTACAGCCCTGTCAACATGGAATGAATGCAAACAGAGATTTTCTTTTTTTTTTTTTTAGTTTGTTTGTTTATCTATTTATTTATTTATTTTTAATGTGTGGGGGGGGGTCTTTTTTTTTTTTTTTTTTTTTGAGACAGAGAGAGACAGAGCATGAGCAGGGGTGGAGCAGGGGCAGAGAGAGAGGGAGACACAGAATCCGAAGCAGGCTCCAGGCTCTGAGCTGTCAGCACAGAGCCCACGCGGGACTCAAACTCACCAACCGCGAGATCATGACCAGAGCTGAAGTCGGACGCTTAATCGACTGACCCACTCAGGTGCCCCTAAGTTTATTTTTTTTATTTGAGAGACAGAGAGAGAGAGAGAGAGAGAGAGAGAGAGAGAGAATCTCAAGCAGGTTCCACGCTCAGCATGGAGCCTGGCACGAGGCTTGATGCTATAACCACGATATCACGAGCTGAGTGAAATCAAGAGTTGGATACATAACTGAGCCACCCACGAGCCCCATAAACAGAGATTTTTTGTTGTTTGAATAAAAATAATGTTTGTTGTCAAAGCATTAGACAAAATAAAACTCTGGATCAAGAGATGTGCCTACCTTCAAACAGAAAGAAGAAACTGCCAAGAGAGCAAATAGAGCAATGGTCAGCTTGGAAGTCATGTTTACACTGGATCCTGTCTTTCCAACCCCCACAGCCCCTAGACACTGGCATATTTAGCTGCCTCTGAGGACACGTGCCGGCTGAAGAGGCTTTTTATATCATTGCAACACTAAATGTGCATGGACCCTCATCCTTGCATTATGTTCCTGGAAGCTACACAAAATCCAACATGACCCCCTGCCCTTTGAAACTAATGCTAAGAGAAGCCAACACCCCCAGGTCTTTTAACAAATGTTCAGCATGCTTAAATATTAACCTGAGTTAGTATAAAAACGATTTTGTTTAATATGCAGGTCTTACTCTGTTTGGGCTGCTATGACAAAAACATCACAGACTGGGTGGCTTGAACAACAAACATTTAGTTCTCAGAATTCTGGAAGCTGACAAATCCAAGATTAAGGTGCCAGTAGATTGTGTATCTGATAAGAAACCCCTTCCTGGGTTACAGATGGCCTTCCTTTTGCTGTGTCTTCAGTGACAGAAGGCACAAGAGGGCTCTCTGGGGCACTTATAAAAGGACACTTATTTAAAAAAAAAACAAACTCATCCATTTTTGTAAGGAAAAAATATAAACAAAAAAACCCAACTATAAAAAAAAAAACCCAACTCATCCATGAAAGCTCCACCCTCATGACCTAATTAATCACTTCCCAAAAGCCCCGGCTCTAATTACCATCACACTGGGGACTAGATTCAACATATGAATGGGGGTGGGGCACAAACATTCAACTCATAACAGTACCTATCTCTCAATTTGGTTATCTGCATTTATACATCTAATTTTTATAATCTTTTATTTGTAAATAACTTTAAAGTCATAGAGAAGTTGCAAAAAGAGTATAAAGAATTCTAGGAAATTCTTTACCCAATGTCCTAGACAATTTTCTCATATAGACAGAGTTACAGTGATCAAAAATGGAAAATTCATGGTGATTCAATGCTATTATTTAATCTACAGACTTCACTCAATTTATGACAATTGTCCCAATGATATTCTTTACATAGATGGCTAGGTGGATGGATGGATAAATAGATAGAAACATGCAGAGAAAAAATTATTTCAGGATTTAAATCGAAGATCCCCTATTGCATTTAGTTGTCATATCTAATATCTAGTCTCCTTTTTTCTGGAACAGAATGTCCTCAGTTTGGATTTGTCTGCTGTTTCTTCATGATTAAATTCGTTTTGTGCAGCAATATTTCAGTGTGATGTTGTGCACTTCTCAGTACATCTTCGAAGAAGATATCCTTATCTAAGTAATAGCTCAAAGGATTTTGCACCCTAGCAAACAGGACATGAAAGTATCAATTTATGCTCTAGAAGAAAAGCACTTACTGAATGAAACTCCCTTGATCTGTTCCCACTACTGCTCTTGTTTTATAAGAATAATGTCAACTTCTGGGTATAATAAGCACTGTTCAAGAGCCCTTGCAGTAGTAATAGTTAAGTAAATTATTTTGATGGTACCTTGCCTCTTTTCCAGAGCCCAATGCAACAAACAAGCAGCTGCTCACAGAAGGGGTGTGTGTGTGTGTGTGTGTGTGTGTGTGTGTGTGTTTGGGGGAGGAGGGGTGAAATAAATATAATAGTACTCCCTAATGAAGCAGGGCAAATGTTACAAGCATTTGGTTTCTCATGTTTTTAATTTTTGTATTTTGTCTGAATTTAATCATTTATGAATTTAACAATGTCACTTAACAAAATCAGTGCTGCTAATTATTTAGCAAATACTTTTCCAGCACGTTATGAGCCAGCCATTATGGTACATGCTGTGACTACAGCAAGAGGAAGATCTCCTTTCTTCCTCTCCAGACCTTACAATCTGGCGAGAGAACGGACAAGTAAAATGCAGTGGGTAGCATTGTAACAGGCAAGTGCAGAGGCCCTGGGAGCACATGAGTGGAACCTTTCAACCACTCTGGAGGAATTGATTTATAAACTGAGACCTCAGTCTGAGCGTGAAGCTCTTTTTTACGTTTATTTTTATTGTCTATTGTATTTTAATGTCTATTTTTTTAATGTTTTATTTATTTTTGAGAGAGAAAGAGAGAGAGAGAGAGAGAGAGAGAGAGAGAGAGAGAACAAGCAGGGGAGGGTCAGAGAGAGATGGAGATAGAATCCACAAAGCAGGCTCCAGGCTCTGAGCTGTCAGCACAGAGCCGGAGGCGGGGCTCGAACCCATGAACCATGAAATCATAACCTGAGCTGAAGTGGGACACTTAACTAACTGAGCCACCCAGGCACCCCTTTTTATGTCTATTTTATGTTTTTATTTTGAGAGAGAGAGAGTAAGCACGTGTGCATGCACATACAAACACACACACACACACACACACACACACACACACACACACAAGCAGGGGAGGGGGCAGAGAGAGGGGGAGAGAGGATCCCAAGTTGGCTCTGCGCTGTCAGCACAGTGGGGCTGGAACTCACAAACCCCAAGATCATGCCCCGAGATCATGACCTGAGCCAAAGTCAGACGTTCAACCAACTAGGCCACCCAGGTGCCCCGAGTGTGGAGTTCTTAAAGCAAACGCGGCATGGAGAGGAGAAGGGGCACTGCTAGAGAGAAGAGAAGTTCCCAGACCCGTGTTCTCTCCCCCTGCAGACCCTGTGCCCCCTCAGAGGCAGCTCTCATAAGGGAAGTTACTGCAGAATATTGCAGGCCACTTACTGACTCTTCTTAGAGATAAACAACCCCCAAAATTTGAACCTTTGAACACTCAGTGAAGCTGTTGACCTCTGGCAGATATATTGTATTGCCCATTTTTTTTATCATCACACTCACTAGTATTATTAATATAATTATGGGTATTATGGTTCATTTTCTAAGAGCTTCAGAAAAGAATAAGCAGCTGCCAAGACAGTTAATGAATGACTATTTACCATAATGTTCAGTTATAACATATTCAGATTCTCAACATGTCTAAACAACCAGGGCATCAAGTGCTTGGAGTCGGAGGAGGGCTGGACAGGGACTGGGCAGAGCTGGGTAACCAGTCACAGATCTGACCTCAGCAGGACAGCCCCTCTCTAAGAAATCAACCTCAAAGACCGCAGCTCTCCTCCACTCACATCCCTCTAGCCTCCTCAGCAGTCACAGCTAAGCCAATGGACAGTCAGGAGAACACAATTCAATTACTCTCCTACCCCAGCTGCCATCTTGTGTTTACTACCTCACCTGCTATACATCCAGGCTGAGTGCCATACCCCATAATGCTCACCTTGTCAACACTTCTCGAATAGGTTAAGTTAAAGAAGCTTTCCTCAGGGCTCCTGGGTGGCTCAATCGGTTAAGCGTCTGACTCTTGATTTTGCCTGCCCCCCACCCCCGCACCAGTGCCCAATCCCCCCCACTCCATGATCACACATGTGTGTGCTTTGTCTCTCTCAAAAATGAACATTTTTTTTAAAGGGAGAAAGGAAAAAGAAGCTCCTGTAGGAATCATAACTCTATCTCTCTTTACGGAACCATTCTTACTTCTCATACACCATTGAGTACATCTTCACAGCTCTGAAATCTGTCTCCTCTTTTCCTTCCATCTTTCCTTCCTCCTTCCCCCCCCCCATCCTTTTCTTCTTAGCATTTGACATAGTTCTGCATTACAAATATGATTCCTTTTGAGTATAGCAAAGCAGAAAAAAGAAAGTAAAAATTCTCTCTCATCTCACTCTCCAGAGATTAAGGCTGTTAAGGTTTTCATAGATTCCATTTCAATCCTGCGTGCTACATGTATGATACAATTTTATGTCCTACTTATAACACCTTCTCTTGTGTTGTCAGCATCAATGGTTATGTCTTTTCCCAACTTCAGTCCCCAGCATCCACCCCCTCGTCATGGTCTTTGGAATACACTTTACATTCTCACACTGATGAAAGTGTTTCCTGAGTGGTCCCTTCCGGCCTCTCCAGAGTCCTCTTCAGATCTGTCTCTCCTCCCTGCCTTGACTTTGTTCTTTTAAATTCTTATACTTCTGAGTCTTTGCTCATACTATTCTCTCTGGGATACCTTTTCCATTTCTTCACATGACAAAACCTATGCATCCTGTAAAATTCAACCCAGATAGTACCACCGCTTGGAAACTTGCTGAAAGTTCTTTTAATCTCCATCACAGTATATGGGTTAAGATCTCAAGGTCTTCTCTTCCCTGTCTGTGAGCATTCCTTGAACTGACTGTGCCATTTTCTAAGTGACTTCTTGGGGGTTTTTTTCCCCTTTATTAACAGGAGCTAGATTCGAATCCCAAGCATCTTACAGAGAGTAAACACTCGAGACAAATCTTCTGAAAAGAGGAAACATTTCATAGTTATTCTGGCTCAGCAGCCAAAAGTTCCTGTGTCTGAGGCCAGTTTCCTTCCCTTGACCCCATCCTAACATCTCATGCTTAACGCATGACTCATGGATTCCTGGACAATGTCATTTGTTGACACAGCTATAAAGCCAAGTCCACTTATGGAATTTCCCAAGGATTTCAGAATCTCCCTTTAAAATCCCTTTTTCCAACATTTCTATCATAGATGTCTCCAGAGAAAAAGAATAATAGGGCGTTGTTACCGTGAGCATAAATCACCTATTGAAAAAAATCCCCCACATTAATTTTGCATTTAGGAGATAAGAAAGAGGAAACCAAATGAGTTTGTTTAAAAATATGATAAATTAAAATTTTAACATGCAAATTTTAATGTAGTAAGTGTAGAGTGGTTTGGGTGGAGATCCAGAAAGACAGATAGAAACCCATATGACTTGTTCAAAACACCATTTTAGTGTCAAGAATCTCTTTGAACCAAACCTGATCATACTTTGTCATAAAATCATCTGGTGACCTAGATCTGATTCACCATTTGTTGAACGCACAACAGAATCATCTTATGTTTGTCAATGTTCTCAGTTACTCGGGGCACAGTTACTACCTTAAACATAAGGATGAACATTGGTACGTGTTTTAAGAAATGATGTCACTCAGATAGATGGGAACTTGATCACAACCATGGGTGGATGTAGCATGAAGCTACTTAGTTTGAGCTCCAGGACCTAGAAGTAGTTTAGCCTTTTTTCCAGGCCTTGGCAGGGACCCTAGCAAGACTTATATATTTTTATAATTTATATTTCTATATAATGTTTATTTATGTATATTTGTTACATAACATGTATTTTGTATTTTAACCACATTGGTTAAGAGTGTGTCTTTTTCTCACTCTCACTTCCTTTCTCCTTGTATTGGATGATGTGATGTAGTTGTGCATTTGCTATCTGGCTAAGGGGAAGTTAAGATGAGGGTATTCGTTTAGATTTAGTGACATATTTGCTGGTCCACAGTCATGTTATCAATGGTTCTGTTTTTACTAGGCATCCTGGCATGAGAATAGCTTCTAGGAATATCCCTCTGCTTCCTATGCCTATTCCCCTGAACTCTGGTGTGGAGAATGGGTCTTAAGGTACACAACACCAAAATGGTGCTGGTAAGGGAGAAACAAGCTTGAAATACACAGCGACAGAGCTAGTCTGGGGAAAATTCTTCTAGTCATCAAAATGGAAAGTTGCACCAGAGGATTCAGTTAACATCAATACTAGACAAAATAACCACCGCCCCCCCCCCATTTCAAGAATGTCTTAATAATGCAAGGTATACAATCAAAAATGTTTCATATATTTTTTTCTATTTGGCTGGCATCGTGTGTCATAAAATCTATCAGAATTCTTTTTTTTTTTTAATTTTTTTTTCACGTTTATTTATTTTTGAGACAGAGAGAGACAGAGCATGAATGGGGGAGGGTCAGAGAGAGAGGGAGACACAGAATCCGAAGCAGGCTCCAGGCTCTGAGCTGTCAGCACAGAGCCCAACGCGGGGCTCGAACTCACGGACCATGAGATCATGACCTGAACTGAAGTCAGAAGCTTAACCGACTGAGCCACCCAGGTGCCCTAAGATGTTTTTAAAAAGGGAAATTTTGGTCAACCACCCTAATAAAAAGAATAAACTATTTTCTATTACTTGCATAGATGATTATCTTGAACATCATCATTATATGAAGGAGACATGGAAGCGTATTGTAGCTACAAATGTAGAGCCAAAGCTTTTAAAAATGTTGCTGGCAGTTACTTCATAAGCATAGTGTGTTTTATTGGATTTTCTGTTTGTGGTACTTTCCAGCTTTATAAATTCATAATCTGTTATGATTACTTTATAAATTCATAATTTGTTATGATATGTCATGATAACTTTATGTTATAATTACTTATGATTTATGATTTCCTATTTAAAATAAATGTTTATTCTTGGGCCCCTGGGTGTTTCCGTCGGTTAAGTGTCCGACTCTTGGTTTCAGCTCAGGTCATGATCTCATGGTTTCCTGGGTTCAGGCCCAGCGTTGGGCCCTGTGCTGACAGTGCAGAGCCTACTTGATTCTTTCTCTCCCACTGTCTCTGCTCCTCCCTTGTTAATGCTGTCTCTGTCTCTCTTAAAATAAATAAATCAAACTTAAAAAAAAAAACATTTAAAAAATAGTAAAATAAATGTTTATTCTTACACTATAATTTGCACTCTTTCTTGTAGAGCATCTCTATCATCGCATGAACTTGAGGCTCTACAAAACCTGGAACTGGCTAAGTCATGATTTCTTTCTTTTTTTTTTTTTTTAGTCTCATGTGTATATTACCCTTCGTTGTCCTCCATAGAGTGGTCCTGGTCTCCTCACTTGGAGTCACCTGGCATCACCCAGCACTCAAGAGGAGCCCGTGGAAAAGGCAGTTCTCCCTGAGTTTGAGCCACAGCGACAGCTTACTCACCGGGAGACCTGGTGGCTATCTGTGCCCCCATTTCCATACCTGTAAAACAAGAGAAATGGAAGGAACTCAGAGGAGAGGCATGAGGGCTAATGAAGGCAAATTTTTGGAAACCATTTATCCCGATGTCTAACACAAAATATGTGATCAATTACATGAAAGATATCATTATTAAGGTGTAACAGAAACTCCATCATATTTTTCACATACAATAATTCTGCATTACTTTTGCAAGATTTAACTCTACTTAAAGTAGCGTTCTGAACTCAATCTCAAATCCATTAGTGGAATTTCTCTTGTGGTCTCTCTTATATTTGTTAAGTGTTCAGGATAAGCAAACAATAGTTTTATACTGGTTAAATAGTTGAAAAAGAACAAGTCCAGAGAATCTAATGTACCGTATGGTGATTATGTTGATAACATTGTGCCACACATAACTAAAATTTACTAGGAGAGTAGAATGTAAAAGCTCTCAAAAAAGAAAAAGAAAAAGACAAATATGTGAGGTGATGGATACAGTAGCTAACTTGATGGGAGAAATCTTTCCACAATGTTTGCATACATCAAATCATCATGATGTACACTTTAAAAATCTTACAATTTTGTCAATTATATCTCAATAAAGGTGAAAGCAGGGGTGCCTGGGTAGCTCAGTCATTGAAGCGTCCGACTCTTGATTTAGGCTCAGGTCATGATCTCATGGTTCCTGAGTTCGAGCCTCATTGGGCTCAGCACTGGCAGTGCAGAACCTGCCTGGGATACTCTTTCTCCCTCTTTGCCCCTCCCCCACTCGTGCTCACTCTCTCTCTCTTTCTCTCTCTCTCAAAATAAATAAATAAAGCTTAAAAATTTTAAAAACTAAGGTGAAAACAAACCAAAAAAGCCATTATATTCATAATCCAATAAATTATTTTAAAATATTTTTTAAAAAAGAAAATAAATGGTCCTCATATATATTTAAATGTGCTCAAAATGGCTTCTCTGGCTTAAAAAAAACCAAAAAAGTGGTTTTCTCCATCAGTCCAATGAGTACAAACTCTTAAGAATCTTCTGTGCGTCACGGAGCCTGGGTGGCTCAGTCAGGTAAGCGTCAGACTTTGGCTCAGGTCATGATCTCATGGTTCATGAATTCAAGCCCCTCATCAGGCTCTGTGCTGACAGCTCAGAGCCTGGAGCCTCCTTCAGATTCTGTCTCCCTCTCTCTATGCCCCTCCCCCATTCATGCTCTGTGTCTCTCTCTCTCTCTCAAAAATAAATAAACATTTTTTAAAAAGGTTAAAAAAAAAGAATCTTCTGTGCCAAAAAAAACAAAAACAAAAAAAACCCTTATGTGCCCTAAAGTTCTCTAAATGGTGAAGCCCAAGAAAAATCAAGAATCAAAGAGGAAACCAACTAACTGGAAAAAAAGTGTCCAAGGGATCTGAGCAGAGGGCAGTGGGGCAGTGGGGCAGCGGACAGAGACAATAGGAAGGGGGAGGGAATAGGGGAGCATGCTCATACAGAGTTAAGAAAGATTAGACATATTAGTGTGTTGATAAGGCAGCTTTCAAAAAAATAAATAAAGCCCAGATTTGTAGCATTTGCTAATTTCCATGGTGCAAACACTCCCGCTTTGGCCAAATTTATGCTACCAAAAATTAACAACTGGCTGACAGAATTTTCAATTCAACACTCAGCTCTTGTACTAGTAAGAGCTGATCTCAGCACACCAATGACTGTAAATGACTGGGAACCACTCGCTGATTAAGGATGAGTTCCTATGGGACCCTTGGGATGACAACTCTCCAGTTACAGAAGACTTAACTTCTTCTGCGTTTTTCTTTTAGTGAAACTATGACTATGTTTTACTTTAGGTCATCAGTGTTCTAAAGTATCCTGTGCATCAAGAGGAGTTTTTTGAGTGAAGACTTGAATAAAGTGGTTTTACCCCTCAAGTGCCAGATACCTCGTTCCCTCCCCCACTCATGCTCTCTCTCTCTCTGTTTCTCAAAATAAATAAATAAAACCTAAAAAAAATTTAAAAAATAAAGGTGAAGGGGCGCCTGGGTGGCGCAGTCGGTTAAGCGTCCGACTTCAGCCAGGTCACGATCTCGCGGTCCGTGAGTTCGAGCCCCGCGTCGGGCTCTGGGCTGATGGCTCAGAGCCTGGAGCCTGTTTCCGATTCTGTGTCTCCCTCTCTCTCTGCCCCTCCCCCGTTCATGCTCTGTCTCTCTCTGTCCCAAAAATAAATAAACGTTAAAAAAAAAAAAATAATTAAAAAAAAAAAAATAAAGGTGAAAACCAAAAAAAAAAAACCCATTATATTTATAATCCAATGAATTATTTTAAAATATTTTTTGAAACAGAAAATAAATGGTCCTCATATATATTTAAATATATATTTATATAACACTGAGCTTTCTCGGAATTCTATCTCCCTCTCTCTCTGCCCCTCCCCTGCTGTCTTTCTTTCTCAAAATAAATAAATAAACTTAAAAAAAAAGAAATGGAATATCAGGGAAAGCATTCTGTGTCCTCACCTTGTCCTCCTTAGCCTCACCCTTGACCCCAGCCCTTTTACTCCCAGCCCTGCTCGTAAAGTCTTGGCTTTCTATGAAATAAACACTACTTGGCCCTAGCTTGAAGGAACATTGGAAGAGCTGGGCTCTAAAATAAGCTGACCTTGTTCACAGTCCAGGACAAAGACAAAAAAATATTTGGCACAAGGAAGTTGTCTTGGAGAAATTATTTTCCATGTTGTATTTGCATAAATTTGTCTTGGGCCTGCCATTTCAATTGAAGAGGGAAAAAATGGCATGGCCTTGAGTTGGCTGGCATCCTGTTGCCCTTTGCAGCCACTGAAGTCAGACTATCTCCTCTCTTGTTTCAGTTCTGTTCTTTGTGGACTCAAACCTGTCAGTTCTGAGTCTGCAGGCTGAATCCTACTGATTTTTCTCCCCCCAAAACTGTGTGCTCTAAGTAATGCACATTGTGCAATAAGATTTCATTTTGCTGATTTTTAGTTTGTTGAGCCATGAGCCCGACGAATTGTTCAAACCATGAAGTAGCATTTCCTGTGGCAGTGCCAGTCAGAGAGAAGCTGCGGTCAAAGGTTAAGTACCAACGATGCACTTGGTAGGACCATCTGACTCCACATTTTTGTGGTAAACTCCAGACTCCTCTCTACCTAATATTGTTCCTTTGGATTTCACATGAGGCTTAGCGGGGTGACTACATATCCCAAGACACAGGATGACCAGTTCAGACTTCTGTCCTCGCTGTGGAAGTCCTCCACCAGGAAATGACCATTGCTGCTGTTCTGTTGTTAATTCGTGAGCAGTTTGAAGTCTCTTGAGTAATAAGAACAAGTTGAGAAATGAACTTCCTGCTGTCGAAATTCCTACACCTTGGAGTACTTCAATAAACGGAAGTAGCTAGTGTTTTTTACTTTAATAATGAAAAGAGATTTGGTTACAACAAGACCAAATTCACTGTCTTAGAACAAGTGAGTAGAGTCAGTTAGACCATTCAACGACTAAAAAAATAATAATAATAAGCCTATCTCTCATTGCACAAGTTTTCAAGGATAGTTTGAGGAACCACTGAAGACCAGGTGATAATTCCTTGCTTTTCCTAACAATACCACATTGTATTATGTTATCAAGAATTGATTATAGTTAAAATAACATTTTATTAATTGGTCAAGAAATTACACTTGAAAGAAAAACATGCATTTCATCCCTTAGTATGTCTTTTCCCCATTAGGTCTTAACCATATTACGCTCCATTTCTTTCTCTTCCTTCCTCCAAATCTCTTATTTCAAGTTATTAAGCACTGTTGCATTCCAAGCACTATTAAATGAACTCTGTGTGTAGAAAAAACATAAATAGAAAATAAATAGTTTTTGTTTCCAAAAAGCAATAAATCCCCTGAGGAGTTATCAAAATAAGCACAAATATAGATATGTTATAAAAATACTCAACTTTTTTCCACAATTCATCTGTGGATGAATTTTTCCACAAGTCATCTGTTCTAGGATACCTTTCCAAAACTCCTTCCCCAAATGTGTGTCCCCAGTGTCCATGCACTCAGGCCCATATATAACAGTTGTGAGGTCTTGAGGAAGAGTGCAAAGAGAGACCCGCATTCCTCTGTCTAAATGTTTAAAACTTTCCAAACAAGCTAACAAAATGTTAAATAAAATAGTTCTAAAATTCTACCTTGACAAATATACCTTGACAAATATATTCCTTAAGGTTTATTAACTGATCTCTGAATGAGAGGACAGGGAAATTGTTGGTCATGAGGATCGTAAGTGTTCTCCCAAACATCTTAGGTCAAATCTCCTGCGAATATTCTAGTTTTTTGTTTTTGGTTTTGGTTTTACAAATACACCTCCAGCTCTTCATAGGTGTTCTGGAACAGAAGAGAATAGAAGAAAGCCTTACTACCACCTTTGTTATTCATTAGCCTCCCCAATGTTTTAGCCTGGGACACCCAGCCTTGGAACTAAACTTTGTTGGTCAAGAGAGTAGATATTTAGGGGCAAGGATGTTTAAGATGTTAAAGGTCATTTGATGTCCACACAGGTCCCTGGTTCCTCATGTGGCAGAGGTGCTCATATGTTCTTCAGTACATTTATTTTTCTATATGTGTGTAATAGAGAGCTTTCCTGACACTTTGGCTAAGAAGGGGCCCTTCTTCCCCAAGCGTAAGGGCATGTAGAGTTTCCTGATATGTTTTTTTTTCCTTTGTCTATTCTATCTGTTAGAATTTAAGCCCTGTAAGAACAAGGACAGTATTTTACTCCTCTCTTTAATCCCTATTTCTTTACATACATAATATCTGTCATACCTAATGTGTTCTTATTGCCTGTTGGCATCCTTGTAGCTCTTGAGAAGGAAGAAAGAAGGAAGGAAGGAAGGAAGGAAGGAAGGAAGGAAAGAAAGAAAGAAGGAAGGAAGGAAGAATGATTTCTGGATATCAGAGCCTCACTCAATCCTAGAAACATGGTCACTCTGGTCACTCCTTAATAAATGAATCCGTTGATTAATGTATGTGTAACCTTAGAACTGTATCCTCACTGGGGAAGAGAGAAGACAGTATAATCCATGTCCCACATGGTATTAATATGAATTCAGCAAACATCCAACAAGGGCAAGATTAAAATAGAGAAGGAAAAAGGCATTGGAATACAGAAGTGGCTCCTAGCTTCATTCCACCATTTTGGCTATCCTCAGTTTCATTTTCTTTTTCATAGTTGCCATTCCTGAATCTTTTGTTCTCTTTTCCTCACCTTCTTTTTGAATTCACGATCAACTCTTCACCTCCACCTAGTTCCCTGCTGGATTTCACAGAGATGGAAGAGTGGGAAGGGAAAGGGTTGCCACAGTGTTTTTTACACACTGCCAAGACTAACAATTTTATTCCTTCTCTCAGCTCTATTTCGAAGAAGATAACAGGACTATGGAAGAATGGCTGTAGTTGGTACTTGGAAGACTAGTAAGCACTGGTATTATCAACTTTAGCAACAATTTCTGTGCTACAGAATAGGAAAAAAAAAACTACACAGTGCTGTACCTCAAACGACCATTCCTCTGTTTGTCCTTTTATAGAAAACAAGCATAATCTTAATGCTAATCTTTGTCTTTTTATAGAAAGTAAGCTTAAATTTAAAGTACACAGGAACAGGGTGCCTGGGTGGCGCAGTCGGTTAAGCATCTGACTTCAGCCAGGTCACGATCTCGCGGTCCGTGAGTTTGAGCCCCGCGTCAGGCTCTGGGCTGATGGCTCAGAGCCTGGAGCCTGTTTCCGATTCTGTGTCTCCCTCTCTCTCTGCCCCTCCCGCGTTCATGCTCTGTCTCTCTCTGTCCCAAAAATAAATAAACGTTGAAAAAAAAAATTAAAAAAAATAAATAAATAAAGTACACAGGAACATTCCCAGATGTTTTGCTTTGCATAAATCTCTGGCAATACAAAGAAGTATGGGCAAAGAGCCACAATAATAACTGAGATTAAATAATTTTCTCCATGGTGGAATGAAGGCATAAGGTCAAATTTAATCAGTTTTAAAGAAAATAAATGTAGGGGCACCTGGGTGGTGCAGTCAGTTAAGCGTCCGACTTCAGCCAGGTCATGATCTCGCGGTCCGTGAGTTCGAGCCCCGTGTCGGGCTCTGGGCTGATAGCTCAGAGCCTGGAGCCTGTTTCTGATTCTGTGTCTCCCTCTCTCTCTGCCCCTCCCCCGTTCATGCTCTGTCTCTCTCTGTCCCAAAAATAAATAAATGTTGAAAAAAAAAAATTTTAAAAAATAAATAAATAAATGTAAATGTTCCTGAACACTTGAGTTTATGGAGCAAAATTCAGACTCACCATTCAATGTTTGAAGACACAAGAAAATGACTTGAAAGGCAGTAGAGATTGAATTTTTATAAGGGCATGTTGGGAGCTCAGAATTTAAAATATAACCACTGACCTTGCCTTTGTTTTAATTGTGATTGTCATAAGCATACAACAGAGCAAATTGCCTCTTACCTCGTAAAGATTTGCCTATTTTTTATATATTTTTATTATGAATATGTTTGCAAGGTACAGGGGAAAAAAACGCTATAAACATGTGACCCAAAAGGATTTCACCCTAAATAAGCATATTACTAAAGAAATTCTTCTGTGATCCAAAGATTTTCAACTTGCTTCCAATGACAATTTATGTGTAACTATATTTACTGTAACAAAATTCTATAACAGAAACAGAGAATACCAATATATTTATTATTTTATAGGATCAAAATTTATCCTGAAGAATTCAAAGCACAATTTAGGCTCAAAGGTAGAATTCTCAACAGGGGTGTTGCTTCAGTACTGGCATCAAATTAATTTTTGCTTACTGGGTATTCTGAATCCATGCCATGAAAGTTTAAATAAAGCCTTGAAAGTATCAAACTGATCCTACATAGCCTAACTGCATCCAAGAGCAAAGTGCAAAAATATATAAAGTAATATAAAAATATGTAATTTAGAAATCCATTCCCAACAAAAAATTCACAATATTTGACCTCCAATCAAAAAATACTAAATAATAAAAGCAGCAGGAAACTATCACCATAACTAGGATAGGAGAAAGACATGGAATGGCACAGATAATAGATTAGTAGACAAAGATGTTAAAATAGCTACTATTAATGTAATCCATATATTCAAGAAAACAGGAGAAAAGATAAGCATAATGAGGAAAGAAATGGAAAAAACAAAAAAATGCCTAAAGCAAATATTTAGAGATTAAAAATACAATAGCCAAAATAAAAAACACACTGGATGAATTACTATCATATTAGACACTGCAGAAGAAAAAAATAGTGAACTCGAAGACATAGCAATAGAAACCACAAAATGAATTATAGAAGGGAAAGACTTCTAAAAAACAAAGACACCATCAGTGAGATATGGGACAATATCAAGCAGCCTAAAATACATACAATTGGAGTCTCAGAAAATGGTGAGGAGGAAGGAAAGTCAGAAAAAGTATTTGAAGAAATGATAACCAAAATGTTTAATTTTTCCAAATCTGATGAAATTTATATCAGTAAGCATAATAACCCCCAAGCAGAAAAAAAACATGGAGGAAATCAAATTAAAACACATCATAATCGAATTGTACCCAAAAAGTGACAAAGAGTAAATTTTAAAGCAACCAGATGGAAAAAAAAGCCACAGTACGAACAGAAGAACAAAGGTAATGAGAGCAGACTTATCAGAAACCATGCAATGAAATAGAAGCTTTACAATTCTGAAAGACATTTATTAATCTAAAACCATAAATTCAAAAAAGACTTCTAAAAATGATAAAATAAAGATTTTTTTCAGATGCACAAAGAATGAAAAAAAATCATCACCAGCTGATCAGCAATGTTAAAAGAAGTCCATGCAGAAATCAAATAATACCAGATAAAAACTTGGATTGTACCAAGAATAAATATCTGGGATAGTAAATTCTCTAGTAGAAAATTGACCATTTAAAGCAAAATAGCAATAACATATTATGGAGTTTATAACATATGAAGAAGTAAATGTATGACAACAATAGCATAAAGGCAGGGAGAGGGAAATGGAACTACACCATTGTAAGATTATTATACTATATGTGCAGTTGTCATAGGAAGATAGAGATTGATAAATCTTAGAGTAATAAAAAAATGATGTATAGCCAATAAGGTATGATAGGAAATGAAATGAAATAATAGAATAATATTCAATTAATCCAAAAGATAGCAAGCTGGAAAAGAGGTAAAAAGAAAAGAAAATGCATGAGGCAAATAAGAAAAAATAACCCGATGGTAAATATAAACCCAATCATATTGAGAATCATATTAAATTTAAATACCCAAATTAAAGGTTTATTACTAGACTGTATAAAAAGGCAAAATCCAAACATATGCTATTTAAAATAATTTGCTTTAAATATGAAGACTCAAAAGGAAAAGGATTGATTTACCATATTAACAAGTAATCAAAGTGAAACTGGATGGGTAGACATATGTACATTTCAGAGCAAGAAATATTGCTAGGAGTAAAGAGAGTCAATTGGTAATGATAAAAGGTCAAGTATTCAAGGGAATATAACAATCGTAAATGTGTAATAACGGTTGTTAAAAGCGGTATTTTTGGCAAAAATCATAAAATCTTTCACTTAAAATTAATCAATGTCATCTATTTAAATAAAATTTCGGTAAAGCTTATGAAAAGATCCACAGTTCATTGATCATAGTGTTGTTCACATGCAGTGTTGAATCCGTCCTGTGTTCCTACTAAAAGCTAAACAAATGTAATGCTCAGTGAAGCTTATTATGTCTCATCAGTTTTATTTTCATTCTGAGTATCAGACTATTGCTGCTGATTAGGCAATGAGTGTTGCAAACATCAACTCCTATAGGTCTGCCCATATATCTGGCAGGTACTTATCCATTCTCTCTATCACTACCCTCAGGAAAGGCCCATTCATTCATTTCACCAAACTGTCTGTGGAAGGCATCTCACTCACCGCCAGACATTGTGCTATATACTGGGATTCAAAATGAGGCTCTGTCCTTGCTCTTGGGCTAATAGAATTCCATTCTAATGTGCCAGATGTTTGTGTGGATTAGGAATAATAAGCCATAAAAAGATAGAGAAGAGAAGGATTTACTCTGGGTAACTTTGGAAAAACAATCATAAATGGTATCATGATATAAGTACTTACTAGATGCCAACGATCCTATAATCCTCCCAAAAACTTCAAGGCAGGTAATATTATTTCCATTTTACAAATGAGGAAGCAACCACAAAAACCCTTAAGAAACTTGTTCAAGTTCACACATGTAAGAGGCAGAGAAAATCTGGCTCATTCTTAGCCCTCTAGTCTTTCTACTATATCATGACACTCATCCAGGCAAATAATATGGAAGTAATTGTTTCATAGAGGTACCAAGGGATGAGCTTGATCATGAAAAAGGAGCTGGAATTTACTAGTGGCCAAGGGAAGAACAGAACTTCAAAAAGAGAGAGAAATGAGTACAGACACGCTCAAGTGTGAAAAATCGTTGCATATTTAGAGAAGAGTTTCTCATTCTGTGTAGGTAGAATACATGTGAGGGGCAGAGATATATTGGAGACAGTAGGCAGTCATTCCTTGAAGAGTTTTGTCCCCATTTTGTGTTTCCCTCTTAATGCTTTACTTCCATGCCACAAGAATTATCTTGCTAAAATACAGATAACAACGATATCACTCATCTATGTACAAACATTCTAGGTTTCTCTTTATCCCCGAGTATAAGGCCCAAATTTATAAGCAGCAAATTTATAAGACCAGGTTTTCCTAGTGTTTGAAATGGGTATATTTTGAATAGCTATTTCTTGGGTTGCTATAAGGAGATTTTACACATATACGCACACACACATGCATGCACGCACACACACACACACACACACACACACACAGTCTCAGCCCCGTGTCATAAAAAAAATATAAAATGGTGTGTTTTTATTAAATGTTCGTGATTATTAATAATTATAATATTTATGTTATTATGATTGCTATTCCTTGTACTATCATAGTCTGGTGGGTTGAGTCAGACATAAGCAGAGTGTTGGAATTGAAATGCAAGTACATCAACAAATTTTTTGAAAACCGAACATACTAGTAAGTGGGGTGCAAGGTAAGGTATTACGGTTTTAACTTCCTTCTTTATTTCTCTTCGGATGCCTGCCACACACAACATCTTCAGTTGGATATAATAATCAGTGAGTATGACCCAACAGGCCAAAAGACCAAAGCAAATTCTGCTCCACATTAATCTTTGTTTTAGATTAACTCTGCTGAGAGCTCTGTATGGCTGTCACCTTATCAGTAAGAACATCTAAAGCCCGAGTCTTTGTCGGGAAAAGCACAGGTTGTATTGCAATTTACTGTAGCTCCCTGTTGTGCAAACTTTCAGGGAGTGATGAAATTCAAGTGGCCCTATTTCGACTGTTTATTTTTTTTCTGACTCGAAACTCTCAGCAGATAGTATCTACAAACTAGGGACTTACATAGTCACAAACTGGATTCATGAAACAGAATTACTAAAGGGATATCTTTGCTTATGGAGGTTCATTTCCTACATCTTGTGCATCAAGGAATTAGTTTTACAGTGACCCATGTATATAAGCAACAAAAGTTACACAAAATAAGACAAGCTAATCATAAGTGATGCATTATGGTATATTCTCTTTTTATATTCTATCCTATCATATTTAATTCCATTATATTTTCAAATTATAGTTATATGGGTTAGTTATAACCCACAAGATTGATTTCGCGATGTATGATTTTGCATCATAAGTTATAATTTACAAGCATTGTGATAATCTCCTGATGCCAGAGCCAACTGACATTCCACGGTAGAGTCGATGTCCTTGTCAATGTGTCCCAAGATGTTAGAAGAGTCGGTAGAGGTTAGAATGTTTAAACTGGCTAGGCCCTTTGCACACCCTGCCTATTGTCTGCTTCCAGAATAAATGATTTTCAGATCCTCACCTAGTGTTGGAAGCCTCTGAGCATTCCATAGGATGGAGCATTTGGAGCTGAGATGACACAGAAAATAGGAGAATCTTAGGGCTGTTGAAACTCTGGAGGCCAGTAGTTGTCATTACCCCAACATTTCTGTTTGGTTCCTAGTGCAAACTAGATTGAGTCTTTAAAAATGGACAGTTTTTGGGATGGCCAGGGCTAATGACAGGGCTGGGTATTTGATTGAAGTGACAAGGATTTGGGACAATAGTTTGTGAAAGTCCAAAGGTAGTTCGATTTCAGGAACAAAAGTGTTATAAAATAGAAAAGCTCGCCTGGAACTAGAAGGCATGAAATTACACTGATACCAACTCACACGATTTCATTTCTTCAGCAATATTTTGTAGCTCAGGGCCAAAACAGAGAAAGACAATGGGAGTGAGCAACAATGAGGGATTAACCTGGTTGAAACTATGGAGAGAGTAATCTGCAGATGTGACGAACCACGGAGTCCAGGCTGAGCTGGAAGGGGAATGAAGCAGAATAAGGTGTGAGAAACTGAAAAAATGATGGTGGGGGGACTTTCGAGGGACTTTTCAGTCCCTCGGCAGAGAAGCCTGAGAGTAGGGGCACCTGGGTGGCTCAGTCGGTCGAGCATCTGACTTCAGCTCAGGTCATGATCTCACTGCTCCTGAGTTTGAGCCTCGAGTCGGGATCTGTGCTAACAGCTGGGAGCCTGGAGCCTGCTTCAGATTCTGTCTCCATCTCTCTGCCTGTCCCCTGCTCACGCTCTTTCTGTCTCTCTGTCTCTCTCTCTCAAAAAAAAAAAAAAATTAAAAAGAAAGAAAGAAAGAAAGAAGAAAGAAAAGTCTGAGAGTAGAAGAGTTAGAAGAACAAAAAGTTGTGGTCTCAGAAGGGCCTTTCACTGTCTATAATCTTGTGGCATTGTTCTGAATATGATGGTGTTAAAGGCGAACTTCTGTTTGTGGATGATAAGCTCGTGTCATAAGACTGTTCTGAAGTAGAGGACATTAAGGAACCATGAGATCCCATTATGACCGATGCGTGGAAAATACAGAGGAAAAGGGAGGGCGAATGGTTTGGTTATATATCACATATGATACACTCTACATTAAATATGTATGTATACACCTAAATATTATTTAACGAGCCCATTTTGTGTTATTCTTGGTTAGTTCAGTTGCTCACCCCGGCAACAAGAAAAGTCCTTACCCAAAACTTTTACAGTAATCACATTGTTCTCCTCCTTGTGGTTAAGATTTGAAAAATACGTTTTAGCATTTATTGTGGTTGGCATTTTCCTAGAATGTAGATATACTACGGTGGGGGGTGGGGTGGTAAATTGGATCCTATAGAGGAACAAATCAGAAGGACAAACAAATAATTACAATAGAGTTTGGAGTTAGATCTGAGGGAGGTTGGGAGATGGTGCTTTGGAATCACAGAGTGGAAGACAAATTACCCAAGGCTGTTGATAATTAAGACTTGATAGTCCTAACTCTGTTTATGTTTGGTGAGTCCTTTGCTTTCAAGCTTTGCGGCCACCCACATGAAACCGGACACTGGTAAAATCCCTTTTCGTGTCTGACTCAGTCAAGAAATAAATAATCGGGGCGCCTGGGTGGCTCAGTCGGTTAAGTGTCCGACTTTGGCTCAGGTCACGATCTCGCGGTCCGCGAGTTCGAGCCCCGCGTGGGGCTCTGGGCTGATGGCTCAGAGCCTGGAGCCTGCTTCCGATTCTGTGTTTCCCTCTCTCTCTGCCCCTCCCCCGTTCATGCTGTGTCTCTGTCTCAAAAATAAATAAACGTTAAAAAAAAAAAAAAGAAAGAAAGAATCAATATGATTGCATACTGTGTTTATTTCTTCTTCTTCTTCTTCTTCTTCCTCTTCTCCTTCTCCTTCTCATTCTTCTTCTTTTCACTAAAGGGAAAGTTAAGACCAGATCTCAATCACCAGATACTCTGTATACTTCATAGTCTTATAAACATAGTGGTTGACAAGCTTTGCAGGGTTTTCTATTTGATTTTTCTGGAAATGTGGCTTATATGCATTGTGTTACATGTTTCTTTCTTGACTCTAGGACCCCAGCGTTGGGTTGTGGTTCTGTTGAAGAAAAATTCTTGCTTGCCTGTGGTGCCCTTAGTGGGTTGCTTGTTAGCTCAGGGATGTGGCCACTGCTGTTTGGAAATATGTATTCAAAGGGTAAGCACGGAGGGAAGATAAGGAGAGTAATATTTTTCAGGCCCTAACTCTGGGTTGGATGCTGTGCTTGAGCTCTTTGTAATATCCTTTTAATTACTTCAAGAATGCTATGGGATTGATATTCTTATTCTTATTTTATTTTATTAAAAAATTTTTTTCAATGTTATTTACTTTCTTGAGAGAGAGACAGAGTGTGAGCAGGGGAGGGGCAGAGAGAGAGGGAGACACAGAATCTGAAGCAGGCTCCAGGCTCCAAGCTCTCAGCACAGAGCCTGACGTGGGGCTCGAACCTGTGAACTGTGAGATGATGATGACCTGAGCTGAAGTTGGCTACTTAACTGACTGAGCCACTCAAGCACCCTATTCTCATTTTATAGATTGGGAAACAGGAATAAGAGATCTTAAAAGTGGAGTTAAAAGTAAAACTCAAGACTGTCTGACTCAGAAGCCCACTGACTCAAAGCCAGTGTTTTTTTCTGCCCAAAGAAACAATTGAGGAGACCATGTTAATGTTAATTCTATTGAGTGTATTTCATTATATAAGCCTTCTTAGAAAACACTTTATATTTTTAATTTGTTTTTTAAAGTTTACCCATAAACCTTTTTTTTAAGTTTACTTTTTAGTAATCTCTACACCCAACGTGGGGCTAGAACTCATGACCCTGAGGTCAAGAATTACAAGCTCTTCCGACTGAGCCAAGCAGGCACCCTGAAAACAGTCCATTTAAATTTTTCTTATTCACTAATTTTTTAAATTTTTAAAATGTTTATTTGTTTTTGAGAGAGAGACAGAGCGTGAGCAGTGGAGAGGCAGGGAGATGGAGACAGAAGCTGGCTCCAGGCTCCCAGCTGTTAGCACAGATCCCGACTCGAGGCTCAAACTCAGGAGCAGTGAGATCATGACCTGAGCTGAAGTCAGATGCTCGACCGACTGAGCCACCCAGGTGCCCCTACTCTCAGGCTTCTCTACCGAGGGACTGAAAAGTCCCTCGAAAGTCCCCCCACCATCATTTTTTCAGTTTCTCCCACCTTATTCTGCTTCATTCCCCTTCCAGCTCAGCCTGGACTCCGTGGTTCGTCACATCTGCAGATTTCTCTCTACATAGTTGCTACCAGGTTAATCCCTCATTGTTGCTCACTCCCATTGTCTTTCTCTGTTTTGGCCCTGAGCTACAAAATACTGCTGAAGAAATGAAATCGTGTGAGTTGGTATCAGTGTAATTTAATGCCTTCTAGTTCCAGGCGAGCTTTTCTATTTTATAACACTTTTGTTCCTGAAATCGAACTACTTTTGGACTTTCACAAACTATTGTCCCAAATCCTTGTCACTTCAAATACCCAGCCCTGTCATTAGCCCTGGCCACTCAAGAAATGACCTCTTCTCCCATTTTCCTATGATGATCCCTAAATTACCTCCCTTCATACTCCATCTCCCTGCATCTTTACCTTTTCTCCTTCTCCTTTTTTTTTTTTAATGTTTATTTATTTTTGAGAGAGAGAGGGAAAGAGCTGGAGGGCAGGGCGGAAAGAGAGGGAGGTAGAGGATCTGAAGCAGGCTCTGCACTCAAATGCGCAGACCCGGCTGCAGGGCTCAAACCATAAGATCATGACCTGAGCTGAAGTCAGATGCTTAACCGACTGAGCCACCCAGGCGCCCCAGTATCTCCTTGATACAGAAGAACATTAACCCACCTTGACCCCACTTGCTAAATATAAGCAGTCAAGAATACTGATTAAAAACGGAAATCAAATTTTTGCACAACTTACTTTACTTTTAAAACCTATTCTTAATTTTAATTATTTCATTATTTTCTTATTTTTTCTTTATTTAACAATATTTTATATAGAATTTATTTTCTGGTACATTTTACACATGTAAATGGATTTGATTCGCAGAATAATCCTATGAGGACTATTTTCAAGGCTTTAAAAGGAGTACAAATATTTAGTTTGGCTAAGCTCATGGGACACAGAATGGACAAAATATGAAGCAGACACAGAGAGAAAAGCCACAATGAGAGATGGCATGGTCCAGGAAAAACGGAGAGTATAAGCTCTATTCCTGCTTTTCTAGTTCTCAGTGCCAGCCCTCTGTAGTAACTTGTTATTTCCTGCCCTGGCCCTCAGCTGACGGCCTTTGGGGACTGCTGTTTATACCAAATAAATACTAAATACCACCACCACCCTGGCACACAAGACCTTTTGTTGTTGTTGTTGTTGTTGTTGTTTTGTCGTTCTTGTTGCTTATGTTGGTTTAATAAGGTTCCAACTACTTGTGAGCAATCCTGTATACGTATGCACATCTCTGCATATCTCCATAAAAAAAATGCATGCACAGAGACAAGAAGAATAGAAACAAAACTTAAAGTATTTCTGGGGCGCCTGGGTGGCTCAGTCCGTTAAGCATCCGACTTCAGCTCAGGTCACGATCTCGCGGTCCGTGAGTTTAAGCCCCGAGTCGGGCTCTGGGCTGATGGCTCAGAGCCTGGAGCCTGCTTCCGATTCTGTGTCTCCCTCTCTCTCTGCCCCTCCCCTGTTCATGCTCTGTCTCTCTCTGTCCCAAAAATAAATAAACGTTAAAAAAATTTTTTTTAAAGTATTTCTGGTAAAAAAAAATATATGTGTGTGTGTATATATATATATATATATATGTCAAATTGTAGTGACAAACACTGAAAGATGTACTCTAATAGGCAACATTTAAAAATCAAGTTTTTGACCCTGTTTTCATAATGCTAGCGTGACACTATGGGTGACACTTTTATTAGTGGTTTATACAGTCATCTGCCAACTTCCTCAATTTTACTTCCATAAAGCCAAAGTCATGATGTTTTCGTGCTCCAAAAATGTCTTCTTGTAGCATTAGCCATTTCCATGGGGAAGTTTCCTCTTTCCTGTGTTTACTTCCCTTTTGTAAATTTGTCATACCGCCATTTCTTCTTGTTGCGTTACAGTATTTACATAACCAGGACTACTTCCATAAACATTTAGAAAACAAGTTCAAGAAACTAGAGGTGAAAACCTAATTTACAGCAACTTTTTAAAAATCCTTTAAATCTCGTCCAAAGTCAGTATTTTTGTAATGTCCCTTAGTGTAACTTGAAATGATTTTAAATTATTTTTTTAACGTTTATTTATTTTTGAGACAGAGAGAGACAGAGCATGAACAGGGGAGGGGCAGAGAGAGAGGGAGACACAGAATCGGAAGCAGGCTCCAGGCTCTGAGCCATCAGCCCAGAGCCCGACGCGGGGCTTGAACTCACGGACCGCGAGATTGTGACCTGAGCTGAAGTCGGATGCTTAACCGACTGAGCCACCCAGGCGCCCCGAAATGATTTTAAATAACTACAAATTGCTCAGATCATTAGAATCTTCCCTACTTGCTCAGCAACAACAGAAATTAACATACATAAGGGAGTATATTGGATAGATGTTAAATAATGTCCAGTTAAGAGTTTGACGTTTCTCCAATTTTGCAGGTCTTGTAAAATCTGTTGTAGCACCTTATACACCATGAGTGCTCGGTAAAGGTCCACTGGATTCATATTCACTACCTCCTCCAGTCTGGCCACGTCCTGTGATTTCTATACACTCTGCCGTCACACACGCCACTTAGTAAATGGTGAATTTGCACACGTAGGGTCTTGGAAACACCTCTGGATGGATTTAAGAGCATTTCAACGGTGGTAACGTCCGAACTGGTTTCTGAACAACAAGCAGGGCCTATGCACAGCCTTCAGTGACTGGATTCTGCCTCCTTCTCTCCCCTCTCCCTGCCTCACTGGTGAAACTCCAGATATATAAACTGCCAGGTACTTCCAGTAGACACAATGCTCATTGTAGCTTCTATGACTTGGTGCATTTGGTCATCTCCTTCTAGAATGTTTTCCCCACCTTTTAATCTCCCCATTCACCTGGGAAAATCTATCCTGTCAGGTTTGGCTTGGAGGGGACACCTCTCCTAGAGACATCTCAGAAGATCTTCTCTGAGAATTCAGGCCATGCCGTTGAGAACCAATGTTAGGGGTTCCATATGCTGCTATCATATCTTGGGCATACTCTATCATGTGATTTACCAGACTACTTCGTAGCATTCTATTTATATGTCTGCTTCTCCTAGGAGACTAAAACTTAGGTGGTAGTACATTGTATCTTATGCTTTTTTGCATTCCTGGGACCTAATTTGATTCCAAATTCATAAATGCTAACTTACAAATGAATAGATGGAGAAAGGAAGGGAGGGAAGGATTTAAATGGTGAAGAAATCAATCTGTGTTTGATAATTTTAGCAGCAATATGAAAGATCACATATTTTTCAGGGCTCTTTTATTGTAAGTAATGGCAACATGACTCGAATTGGCTCAATAAGGAAAGAAAATCAACTGCTGTATGACAATGAAAGTCAGTGGATTAGGTTGGGCAAAGCTAGATCCACGTGCTCCCACAACGTCCCCAGTAATTCTGAGTCTGAGTGTGCTCGTGCTTTCCTCTGTGGTGGCTCCACTCTCAGGCAGGCTCCCCCAAGCAATGGCAAGACTCCAAGTTTCTATCCTACCTATTTAGCAATTTTGGTAAGAAGCAAGAGCTTCTCAATTCCCTTTGTTCCAGCACGACCAGCATCTTCTCTTGATGGCCAGTCTTAAATCACTGGCTCCACGCTGAACCCGTACAGGCCTGGGCAAGGAAGGGCACAGGCAGGAAGGAGGTACCAACGCGGCCATAGGGTCGAAAGCTCCCCCTCCTGAGCTCAGAAGCGAAGTCACCTCGCTTTAATCATGTGGGCTTATAAGGGCAGAGATAAGGATTTCCGAAGGAAACCTAGGATTCTAAGAAAGAGTGGGCGCCAGACAGAAAAAGCAGATGTTGTAGAGATTTAAAGAGGTTAGCACAGATGCGCAACTGAGTGCCCTTAGACAAGAGGATAGATGATCTTAGGGTTTAGCGACATGTTTAGGCATCTTAATTTTCTCCTTTCTGAGCAGAACCATTATACAACAAACTATAGATGTTCGGGAAATGGGAGGGACGGGAGGGGGGTCAGGGAGTGGCAATTATGCCGGCAAAGCTTAAGGCAAACCACTCATTCTTGCTGGTTGATTAGCAAGATGAGTGCTCAGCACGGAAGAGCGACCCAAGATTTTACAGACATATTGCAAAGAATTCGTCAAATCTGAAAGATACAATAAACAATGACAGGGTAAAATAGGATTTAGTAAACTGAAACACATAGGTTAGAGATAACTTCATTGGGTTCGTGATTGCAGGGATTTACAGCTTGCACAATAAATGTAGCATTCAGCACATCTTTAAATTTTTTTTTTCAACGTTTATTTATTTTTGGGACAGAGAGAAACAGAGCATGAACGGGGGAGGGGCAGAGAGAGAGGGAGACACAGAATCAGAAACAGGCTCCAGGCTCTGAGCCATCAGCCCAGAGCCCGACGCGGGGCTCCAACTCACGGACCGCGAGATAGTGACCTGGCTGAAGTTGGATGCTTAACCGACTGCGCCACCCAGGCGCCCCTTAAAACAAGAAGCAATTTGTTTATCATGGTGGGCTTTGTAACACTGGAACTCTTAAAATTTTCTGAAACTCTTAAAATTTTCTGAAACTTAGTATGGGGCTGTCATGAGTGAAATAATGGAAAGTGGTACATTATGAAAGAAAAAAGTTACCTTTCTACTTACTTCCTGAAAGTCAATAATTCTGATTAAACAGGTAGTAGGAGTCATGTTGTAGATAATTCCACAGACAATGGGATAATTCTTGTCTCATCCTCTTGGCTGCTATCGTAGGAAAGTTGAAATTCTACTCTTCCTGTATGATTGCTAACGTCAATACTTTGGGTTGGGTCTGGGAATCATTACAACTAATACTTGCTATTGTTTTGGGAGCCAGCTGCTAATGCCCAAGGCAGAGAGACAGTCACATCTGAAATATTTTCCTGTGTAAGGATTGGGGAAAATTTTTATTCTTACTTCCATTTTACGTGGGAAACTGAAATTGCAAATAAACACTGGATTTGAAAAATCGGTTCTAGGATCTCTGAAGAATGCAGATGTGCCCTCCTTTCACAACCTCGGACGCTGAAAATTTTAAGAGATAAATGAAAGGATTGTGTTTTGTTTTTTTCCTGTTTACACAAGGATTCACCACCGGGTGTTCTTGTTCAGGTAAGCGTCTTAAACAGTCCAAGCTGCTAAAACAAAATACCGTACATTGGCTGGCTTAAATCATAAACGTTTATTTTTCATTGTTCTGCAGGCGGGGAAGTCCCAGTCCAAGATGCTTATCTGCAGATTTAGTATCTAGTGAGAACCCTCTTCTTGGTTTGTAGATAGTCGCTGACTTGCTGTACCCTCACATGACAAAGAGAGAGAGATCAAGCCCTCTGGGTGTCCCCTCTTATAAAAGCGCTTAATACCATCATGAGGATCCCACCTTCATGACCTCATATAGACTTCATCACCCCCCAAACGTCCCATCTCCTAATATCATCACAATGGGGTACAGGACTTCAACATCTGAATTTTTGGAGAGCATACTGAGTCCATAACAGTAAGATTGTATTAGAACACTAATTCTATTTTATTTAACAAATATTTATGCAACACAACATGTGCTGATGTTTTGTAAATGTTAACACATTTAATACTCATAACAACCCTGCGAGGCAGGCATTATTTGCTCTCTTGTACAGAGGAAATACAGGAGCCCAGAGAGATGAAATAAAGTACCCACAAGCAGGGGTCATGGGGCAAGTAAGTGGTGTCGCTGAGGCTCCAGCCTTCACAGCCTCACCAGACTGTCTCTGTGCCAGAGACAGACCAGCATCCTCCACATCCAGCTCTTCTCCCGGCACCGGCAGAATAGCTCACACATCCCCGAGATCTGCACTACCCTGGAGAATCAATTTAAACTACCCAGTTTAATCCAAAAAGGGATATTGAAACTGATGAAGAAAAGTGAATTACTCAGTGAGAAGTCCTCAAGCTACACGGACTGAAATGCTTTATGGGCTGGCATTCTTAGAGAACTAAAGTAATTGATAGCTTAGCTGTTTCTCAAGAGAATCACTCTCAGGAGGCAGGCATATTCAGGTGACACGGAGTGGAACATGCTAGTAATCTAGTATTCACACATTTGGAAACACATCTGTTTGCTACCTAGAGAAGTAAAGGTGAGAGTCGCTAGGTACCCGATTTCTTGTGTCCATGATCCTTTCTCTCCCCGGACTGTTTACAGAGGAGGGCCCCCTGATCCCAGCACGGCCTTCGCAGCTCTGGAACCACTGCCATGAATGAAAACACCGTCTCCTAGACAACAAACAGCGCGGCTCCAGGAATTACTAGAGTGTAGGAAGTCCCAGAATTTCGAAGACAAGGAATATGAGACATTGCAAACTGTACCTAAAAATAAACGCTGAATTAAATCACCCTGCGCCACGGTCCATTCCCTTACCCTACCCCCATGCCCACTGGGCAAAAACGTGGTACCAAGTGTGACCTACCAGAGCTGACCACACTACAGACACAAGACAAACATTCTCACATACAATCTGAGACGACAGACATTTTTAAAGAGTGTATTTATTCCAGAGATGAAAAACACCCGGAAAGCCCAATTTAAAGCCAAAGGATAGATTAGAGAGACGCTGCCATTTCCGCCTCTACTCTTCCAGTTCCAGCGACTGAAGCGTCTTTGAGAATCAATTCTCTCCTCTAACGGGTCTAACTAACGGGTCCGACCTTCCCGGTCCTGCGACCGGGGATCTCTGGGCGCCCACGGTCGCCGCACCCTCCCCCGCGGTGGCAGCCGCTGCGGGGCGGCCACTCACGCCCCCTTTGCGCATTGGGGCGGACAACGGTCTCTGAGTCGCCGCCACCTGCGGGCGGGTCCCCCTCCACCCCGGGGGCGGGGCCGCGCGAACCTTCCGCACCCGGGAATGACCCGGGGCGCCGGGAATTTCCCTGCCCACCCCCCCCCCCACCCCCCCGCTGCGCCCGGCGCCGCGCCGAGTCCACCGGGGATAAAAGCGGTTCTCCCGGCTCGGGGAGCCACAGAGTCCGCTCCGCCAGCCCTCCCGCCAGCCGTCCAGCTCCAGCCACCGCCGCCGCGACTCCCCGAGCTGAGCCCCATGGCCCGCACCGCGCCCCGCGCTCCCCGGCTCCTCGGCGCCGCGCTGCTGCTCCTGCTCCTGGTCCCCGCCGCCCGGCGCGCCGCAGGTGAGGCCCGGAGCCCGCGGGGGACGGGGTGCGGGTGCGAGTGGGGGGTGGGGGAGGGGTGCGCGCCCCGGGCCCGCCCGCTCACCCGGCCTGCTCTCCCCGCAGCGGCGCCCGTCGTCACCGAGCTGCGCTGCCAGTGCCTGCAGACCGTGCAGGGCATTCACCTCAAGAACATCCAGAGCGTCAAGGTGACGCCGTCGGGCCCCCACTGCGCCCACACCGAAGTCATGTAAGTGACGTCCCGCGCTGCCGCCGTCCTGGCCGTCCCCCCGCCCCCATGCCCCCCACCCCGCGGCCCGGCCTCCCGCCAACCAGGACTCTGCCTTGTCTCCGCAGAGCCACTCTCAAGAACGGACACGAAGCCTGTCTCAACCCCGAAGCCCCCGTGGTCAAGAGAATCATCGAAAAGATGCTAAGCAAGTGAGTTATGCTTTCTGTTGACGCGTGCCGCTAGAGTCCTTGGTCACGGATCCTGGCAAATGCGTCCGGGAAGTTTGATCAAGGAAACCTAGGTTTCGCTGAAAAACAAAATTATTCATTCACAATGACCTTTGCTATTAAGGTCATTAAGCCTCTCCTATGCCAGAAAGATATTTCCAGTGCCCTCTGTCCCCACGCAAATGAGTGTGGGTGCATGTGTGTTCCTAAAAGCTGAATTGGATTTGGCCAGTGGTGTTCAAATGCTTCCCACCCATTGAGGAACACACAGTATTCAGCTCCATCCCTGGTGAGCTTCTGCTCTGAAAAGTGGCACCCTTGGTTTTGGGCAACATGGGCCGCTGAAGCTTAGTCGTGAAGAGCAAGGACTTTGCAGCGTGATCCTCCTAAGTTCAAGTCTAGGATCCCTGTGAAAGTTTTCTAATCCTTTTGAGTCTCAGCAAAATGGACATAGAGAATAATAACAATTTCATGGGATGTATGAGGTTCAAGTGAGGTCTTGCATGTAAACTTTTAACCCAGGATGAGTCTTTGAGCGCTAGGTTTTAGCTCTTTCAAGTCAATAATAGTTCAGTCCACAGCCAGTAAAGAGCAAGTTCTCTGCAGTAGGGGGCAGCGGGTACTGTGGGACCTTCTGTGGGTGCAGGGCTGGGCCAGGGTCTACAGCAAAACTCCCTCTAGCCCTAGGGGCCAGTGTGAGAGAGGAGCAGTTTTTCCTTAGCACCTGTAACAGTAACCCTTTTCCAATCATAGGGGCAGCACCAACTGACCTGGAGACCAGTAAGAAGCTGGCTGCTGGTGGTTCCTGAAAGGCCCTTCTAGGAACTGAAAATGAAGAGAGAACAGCTGGCTTCTGCAGGCACCTAGAAAGGCCTTAATGTGTTTGACTATTACGAGTTCTCTATTTATTTGTTTGTATTTATTTATTTTCCAAAGCTTGTATTTTAATATTTTACATATTAGTATTTAAGGATCTGACTGTGTTGAATCGGACGTAACTCCGTCCTGATTGTTATTTAATTTGAAGATGATGGGTTTTTAAGGTCTCATTAAACCACTGTGTATTGGGAGACTCCATCAGGTGCCAGGGCACAGCACTGGGTGTGGGCGGGAGGGGGGGAAGGGAGCTGAAGAAGTTAGTGTGTATACATCTATTTTTGTACTTGTTTAAAAGAATGGCAGTTGTCATTTATGGAAATTATTTCACATTCTATAGTCAACATTTTTATGTTGAAGCTTCCCTTGGACATTTTATGTCTTGCTTGTAGGGCATAATGCCTTGTTTCATGTTGATTACGCAGTGTTGCTCTGTCTTGGAACAGAGATGTTAAAACTACTGTTATGTTTTTACAAATGACATGAAAATAAACGTTTTGCAAAAAATCACGTGCTTAGGTTTTGTTTTATTCTTCTTGATCCTTGGTTCCTACTGGGGGTGCCCAAGGTATCGTACCATTACACAGACTATAGGTCACACCTAACTTTATGCCTGCTCCTGGCCATTACTTCCCTTACATTTCTATTACTTAAAGAATATTTGACACGCTACCCTCCCCAACCAGCTTGAGAAACCTAGTTTTACATAAAATATGGCTGCTTTTCACACTGATTCATTATTAAAAATTAGTGCCTTTATAAACTTTTGGTTTTTTACAAACATTGTAATAAGAGCTCTTATTAAATACTTTGGGTAAGTGGGTTTTCAGACAATTATGCAATTCTTTCCCTTTTAATGAGGCTGGGACCAAATGGTAGAAAGGTGGATTTTTTCCTAAGAACTTGAGTAATTCGTGTTATTTAATAATAATAATAATGATCTATGGAGATAAATCCATGCCGTAAGGTAAAATACATGACAAAAATAACAGGATAGGTGGGGAAAGAAATGGATTTAGACTACAAGAGATGTCTTCAATTGTTGCAGAAAGTGTAAGCTGAAGGAACATTGTAACATGGCAGGAATGTATATTGCAATTTTTAGGGTAACCACTAAAAGGGAAACGAAAAGTTTAGATTTAAAAATCTGAAAAAAAGATAAAGTGGAATAAGAGAAAATATCTGAATAATACAAAAGAATACAGAAATTAAGGAATAAAGAGACAAAACAGCAGATGGCAGACGGGGAAAAGGAAAAAATCTTCTTTATTGTCAAGTCTGACAATAAAAAGTCTCCTCCTAAAGGTGGGTTTAAATCCCCTCCCCATGTGAGTGTGGGCTGGGCTTTGTGAGTTCCTTCCAAAGAACAGGTTAGGAAAAGGAAAAAACATTAGACTGGAGAATCTGGCAGATTCCACCTTAACCAAGTGATGAAGGTTATCACTCTTAGTATCATATGAATATCATGTATACCCCCTATGTGATATGGTAAGAAGGGCACTTCGTTTCCACTATGTTCTTCCCCCCAAACCCATAACCCTAGCATGATCATGAGAAAATCATCATAAAAATCCCCATCCAGAAACATTCCACAAAATACTTAAGAAGTTTTCTTCACAGGGGCACCTGGGTGGCTCAGTCAGTTGAGTGTCTGACTTCGGTTTAGGTCATGCTCTCTCGGGTTGGTGAGTTCAAGCCCCACGTCGGGCTCTGTCCTGACAGCTCAGAGCTTGGAGCCTGCTTCAGATTCTGTGTCTCCCTCTCTCTCTCTGCCCCTCCCCTGCTTGTGCTATGTCTCTCTCTGTCTCAAAAATAAATAAACACTAAAAAAAAAAAAAAAAAAAGTATTCTTCAGATCTGTCAAAGTCATGAAAATCAAGGCAATACTGAGACTCTGTCATAGATTAGAGGACACAAAAGAGATGTGATGACTAAATCCAGTGAGTTGTGCTAACTTGGATCCCAGGATAGGAGAATGACACCAGTGGAAATTGGTCAAATCTGAATAAAAGACTGGAGTTCAGCCAACAGCAATGTACCAGTGTTAATTTCTTAGTTTTGATAAGTGTATTATAGTTATGTAAGATATCAACATTAGGAGATACTGGGCAAAAAGTCTACAGGAACTCTCTGTACTATCTATACAATTTTTTTTTTTAATCTAAAATTACTCTTAAATCGAAAGTTGATTTTTTTTAAAAAATAGGACAAATAGAATAGCAGGAGAGGAGACTTAGATCCAACTATATTAAGAATTATAGTAAATTTAAATGGAATAAACACTCTAATTAAAAGTCAGAGATCAACTTTTTTTCGTACAAAGACTGTATAAATAAGACCAAAAAATCTATGCCTCTTAAAAGAGACATACTTTAAATATTAAGACCTAGATAACTTGAAATTAAAAGAATAAGAGTGTTATATCATGCTAAAATTAACTGAAAGAAACAGTATGGATATACTAATGTATTACTTGCTAATGACTATTAATCTATTATTAATACAAATTACTAATCCAATGGGGCACCTGGTGGCTCAGTCAGTTGAGCATCTGACTTGATTTAGGCTCAGGTCATGATCCCAGGGTCATGGGAGCGAGCCCTGCATTGGGCTCCACGATGTGCCTTGAACCTGCTTAAGATTCTCTCTCCTCCTCTCCCCTGCTCATGCTCTCTCTCTCTTAAAAAGAAAAAAAAAAAATCAATGCATTAGGTGAGAAGATATTAGGACTTAAGGAAAGAAGGAGTCTTAGAGATTAAAAAAAAAGACCGATTCAAAATAAAAAGGGGGTACTTCTACAAGAAACAAACAATTCTAAATTTCAAGAACTTGATATTTAATCAAATTATATTAAGAGAGAAACTAAAAGGGGCAATTGATGAAATGATTATCATAGTTAAAGATTCTAACAGGCCTCTTTTCAGGACTTAGGAGGTCACAGCAGTAAAGAATCAGTACAGAAGAGCAAAGCAACATGATCCCCCAACTTGGCCGGAGCGTGGTATACAGATGCTTCACCCCAAAACTGCGTAAGTCACATATATTTTTTCAACACACAGGGAACATTTTGTAATAAAGACCATATATGAGCCATAAAGAATGTAATAACACATTTCAAAATGTTGAAATGTTACAGAGGACATTCTCTGATCATCAAAATTTCTACGTTTGTCATGTCCCCTGGCTGACCATGTATCCACACACACTACGTGTAATACGTTTGTTGTGGTTTATAGCTCATCTCAACTTCCCAAATTTCACTTCCATAATACAGGAAACAGCAAAGCAGGGTCATCACGCTGTTTTCATGCCTGTTATAACCAAGTATGATAAACAATATTTGCCTGAAGACATTTCCTCAATTTCTATATTTTTTTCTTCACACATCCTTTTGTAATTTTGGCATTTCTATATTTCTTTGATTCGTATTGCATGTAATATAATTTAATTACTCATTACTATTTCTCAAAAGTTTTTCAAAAATCTTAATGGAAATACAAACATTATATTGAAATATATTATTTTTAAAGCCTTGGAATAATGCCCAAATCTAATATATTGGATGTTTTTTAGAGTTAACTGAAATGAACTTAAGTAATTATACATGGTTAAAATCGTCAGGTTGGCCTTACCACAGGAACAGAAGGAAAGACTAGCTGTGTTGCAGAAGATAGCTGGCAGGTTAGTACTGAAGAAGAATTTCATATTTGGAGTTTCAGTTTTATCCACTATACATTTTTTGCAAAATGGACCACAGTTCCTTGTATCTTGCATGTGCCTAACAGATGTCTTTTATTTTACTTTTTTTAAGTTTATTTATTTGTTTTGAGGGAGAGAGAGAGAGACAGACAGGAAGGGACAAAGAGAGAGGGAGAGAGAGAATCCCAAGCAGGCTTCATACTGTCAGCACCGAGCCCGACATGGGGCTCCAACTCACAAACCGTGAGATCATGACTTGAGTGCAAATCATGAGTCAGAAGCTTAACTGACTGAGCCACCCAGGCACCCCAAGTAAATGTCTTCTAATTTAATATCTACCATGCCCTCAGTTTTTTGCACATATCCTGAATCTTAGGTTATACCTCAACCACCCTATGGTAGATAGCCAATGAAGGTCACAGTGTGGTCTGGGAAACAGGGCCATGGAAACACCTTGAAATGCCTACAGAGGCCTCCCAGTTAGATACCATCCAAACTGGATCCTGACTAACAAACAGGGTCCTTCCAGCACATGGTCTCCAGTGTCAGAGGCCTGCAACCTCTTCCTGCCTCAGCCTCTCTCCAGTCTCTGTTCACAGAGTGAGTTCCAGCTACACAAACCGTTTGCTGCTCCCAGTAGTAGTCACCATGTTCCATCCCATTTCTATGCCTCTGCTCATCTGGCCTTCTCCTGAATGTCTTCTGCTCATCAGTGTCCCCCATTTCCCTGGAAAATTCCTCATCCCGAGAGTCACATCAATGGTCACCTCTTTCAGGAACCTCTCTGACAAGTTTCATAAACCCACTCTTTAAGTGTTAGATCAGGTAGTCCTCACACCAGCATCTTGGGAATGGTTTGCCATGGTTTTCACAGGCTTTTCTAAAATCTCTCTTTTTTTTTTTAATATTTTTATTTTATTTTGAGAGAGAGACAGAGTGTGAGTGGGGAAGGGGCAGAGAGGGAGACACAGAATCCAAAGCAGACTCCAGGCTCTGAGCTGTCAGCACAGAGCCTGATGCGGGCTAGAACTCACAGACTGCGAGATCATGACCTGAGCCGAAGTCAGATGCCCAACTGACTGAGCCACCCAGGTGCCCCTTTTCTAAAATCTTCTATTTGTCCACTCATTTCCCCTATTGCATGGAGAGTCAGAGGGTAGCTGAGTCCTATTCCTCTCCGGATCCCTGGCCAAACTTTATTCCCACCTTATAAATGCTGAGTAAATGATCGATGACAATGTTGAAACAAAGGGAGAAAGAAAGGAATTCAATTCGAGTTGAACCGCCTTCCTGGTTAGAAAGGTAACTAACAGTAAGTGGAGTCAGTAACCAAAACCCGGTTTAAGATGGCTTCATAAAAAGGAGAGGGGGCACTCGGGTGGTTTAGTCTGTTGAATGCTGACTCCTGATTTTGGCTCAGGTCATAATCCCAGGGTTGTGGGATTGAGTCCTACATTGGCCTCCGAGCTGAGCATGGAGCCTGCTTGAGCTTCTCTCTCTCTGTCTCTCTCTCTCTCTCTCTCTCTCTCTCTCAAATACATAAATTTTAAAAAATACAAATAAAAAATTAAAAAAAAATGGGGTGGCTGAGTGGCTCAGTCGGTTAAGCATCCGACTTTGGCTCAGGTCATAATGTCCCATTCACAAGTTCAAGTGACAGCTCAGAGCTGACACAGCTGTTCCGCTGACGGCTCAGAGCCTGAAGCCTGCTTCGGATTCTGTGCCTCCCTCTCTCTGCCTCCTTCCCACTCGCACTCTATCTCTTTCAAAAATAAATAAACTTTAAAACATATATAAAAACCAAAAAAAAAAGAAAGTTTTAATTAAAAGGAGATTAAATTAAAAAAGAAAAGGAGAATCATTGGGCCTATAAAAGTAAACGACTGATGTGTGGATGCTTTAAAACTGCATGTTGCAGTTCAAAAATTCTCGCCGGTAATTAGCCTCACTCCACATTAGGCTGCTTTTCTCTGTGCTTGCTTCATTTCAGGCAGGCTCCCCTCAAGCACTGACAAAGCTTCAAGCTTCTGTTCCAGCAGGTGGAACCCCACAGGAAGCAAGGGCTGATTTTCCCACCATTTCCTGACAACAAGGACTCCAGGACATTTTTCTGACTTGGCCAGGCTTAGGTCCCTTGCCCACCCTGCACCTGTTAGAACTTGCCTGAGGGTTAGACCCAGACTGGAAAGACCAACCAATGGTACTTTGGGTCTCCAGCACACTCCTGGAACTTTGGAGCAGGGTCCCCCTCCCTGAACTACCCAGGCTGGGAGGAATAAGGGATGGTCCCCAAGAGAAAACCAAGATTCCATAACCAGAAGAAGGAAGGAGCTCAAGACGGGTAGAAATGACCACCGTACTAGAGACTGGATCGGGTTTATGACATGAACGCTGGACGACACGCTTCGGACTGAAGAAGTGGGTGGATTGAGCGATTTAATGCCACATTCGGACATTTTCATTCTTCTCCCCTCAGAGCCGGAGTCATTCTACCAGAAGCGGTAAACGCAACACGTGGCATTTGTGGTGTCACAATTTCCCAGGGCCACAGTGGGGACAGCAGTCCTGCACTGCCCATTCCGATGGCTCCCTCATCTCAGGAGACGGCGCCAAGTCTGGATTGTAAAGGCAGATCAGATAGTGTCAATCGAACAAGAAGACAGTAAATATGGTGGCTGTAAATGGGATTTAATAACCCATTTTATTTTAAGGATGCTCTCTTCTTTTAAGATTGGTGATTGCATTAGTTTAAAGTTTGGGCATAGAAATCTGTCATTCAGCTCATAAAATGAGTAAATATCTGGGGGAGACACTTGCAAAAACAAAGAAGGGGATTGTTTTTTAGGCTTCAGAACGTCATTGCTTTTTAAGTTTTCTGAAAAATAAATACGGGGCTTCTAGGGATTGAATTATGAGAGTTGATATATTAAGGTAGAAAAAAGCCCTTTCTTATGTACTTTATTTTGTTAGCAAGTGATGATTATCAAGCAAGTCTTAGACATAAAATTATAGATAATTCTATAAATATGAGGCTGCTTCTTGAAATGTTTCATCCCTTTGGCCACTACTATAAATTTTTTGATGCCCTATTCATTCACCCTGAGTATTTGCATATGTCCATACTTTGGATTGGATCTGGAAAGCATTAGGAGAATATTTTTCTTTTTTTTTTTTTCTTTCTTTCTTTCTTTCTTTTTTTTTTTTTTTTAATTATAAAGAGAGTAAAGTTCTGGGTAGCTTCCTGTTAATGCCGAAGGCAAAATATTTCCATTATTAAATCATGATAAAGTACGCAAACTGGGTCAGGCAGAAAACCATGATCCTTATTTCAGCAAATAACTAAAATGCCCAGTTCCCTTCTGGGAAAATCTCAGTGTAGAGTGTTCATCCCACTGACTTGATTTTGGAGGCATAATCCATTGATGAGGAAAATCAGATAGATAGATAGATAGATAGACAGATGTAGATTTTATTGAATCTAAGTATATCCTATTCATTCCACAAAAGAAACTTCTTGCTGTTAGTGAAATAAAACACTGGAGACTTTTGAGCAGTTCGCTATTTTTAAGCTTTAGGAAATGTGGCATTGAACTATTTAACCGCGAGAATAACAAACATACTTAAACAAACCAAAACCAAAACAAACCTGCTCTCCTGAATTATCTATTACTTTTCTTAGAAAAAAGTTTCGTTTCTTTTCTTTTCTTTTCTTTTCTTTTTCTTAACATGTAGTGGTTAAAAGCAGTGCTGGCTAGAGCTCAAATTGTGAATTTTATTAACTGTGAGACCTTGGCCAATTACCTAAATTCCCTGTTTCCTTGTGGAGAAAAGCTGTGGAGACAAAGCTGGTAACTACTTTGTGGGGAAGTTGAGAAGATTAAGTGGGTTTCATATATGCAAAAGATTGAGGACATTGACTATTAGATTAAAGTGTTATTTACCGTAATACTTTATGTTGATCTTATAAGCACGTAAACATATGTAAATTACTGGAGATACTGAAGAATAATGGAAAGAATAGCAATCTCTTCAGCTATTATAATTCTGAGCTACTGATTATCTAAAAAAAAAAAGAAAAGAAAAGAAAAAAGAAAAAGAAAGAAAGAAAATCCATAGTATTTTCAATTAGGAATCCTAGAAAGGGGCGACTGAGTGGCTCTGGGTGACTGACTCAGGTCATGATCTGGAAGTTTATGAGTTGGAGCCACACGTCAGACTCTGGGGACTGCTTCAGATTCTTTGTCTCCCTTCCTCTCTGACCTTCCCCCAACCCCCCTCCCCCCAACACACACACTGTCTCTCTCTCTCTCTCTCTCAAAAATAAATAAACATTAAAAAAATAAAAAAATAAGAATCTGAGAAAAATAAGGATAATAACAGTAGTACCTACACAAATTCTCAATTATTGCTAAGTTATTCATATTTTATAAACTTTAGGTCACCTTTCATTTTCCACTTATTTTTTTTTTAAAGTTATATTTCTTGCCCCTTCCCACAAAGGACTGTTCTGATTACTTAAAAAAATGTAAAGACAAATCATTATGTATAATTTAGTAATTCATAATCTCCTCTTTTTTTAATTTTTAAAAAAAATGTTTATTTTTGAGAGAGAGAGAGAGAGAGGGAGAGAGAGACAAAGCATGAGCAGGGGAGGGACAGAGAGAGAGAGAGAGAGAGAGAGAGAGATACAGAATCTGAAGCAGGCTTCAGGCTCTGAGCTGTGAGCACAGACTCAACCCCACAGCACAGGACTCAAACCCACCAAGAGTGAGATCATGACCTGGACAGGATCTCAACTAGAGTCAGATGTTTAACCTACTGAGCCACCCAGGCACCCTCATAATCTTTTCTAATAAGATAGAATATATTTAGTTTTATTTGCACTTTGTAGTTGAAATTAGAACTATAAAATTACTATAAAATTAGAACTATAAAATTACTGATCAATTAAACTAGACAGCAAAAAACTCATTCTGAGTTTTCTCTTAAGAAAAAAAAAATAGTACAAAACTTTTATGTTGGTTGAAGGAGGTGTTTTTCTTTAAAAATTTTTTTTTTCTCTTTGTACAGGGATTTTATCCCCAGGTGAGTTCCAGCTTAAGAATGCAGAAACAGCAATTTAAATTACGTTTATTTAAAAATGATTTATAGTGTATGCATTGTATGTACTGGCGTTTTATAAATGTTCACACACTTATTCCTCCTAACAATCTGCTGAAGTAGATACTATCTCTGACGTCCATTTTGCAGGTGAGAAACTAAGGCAGAGACGGTTTAAATGAAATTCCTACCCTGCCATTGTGAAGCAGAGCACTTTGCAGCTCGAGAGCAAGTCCTCTTTCCTCCTGCTTCCCTTCCACACCCATCCACCGGGTAACCCCACGCTCCTCACAGACCTGCACCTGGAATCACACCGAAGCCATCTGAAACCTACATGTAATCCAGCAACAACAAAAGTCATTTACACTGAGGTGAGAAATGAGCTGCTGAACGACACAGTCGAGTTACCGGCTTGAAAGGTCTGATTGATTAGAAGTCCGTCAGAACTAAAATAAGACTGCAGTTACTTCTCCAGAGAGCATTTCAAATCCCCGGAGGCAGGCAAGTCCACACAACAGGGAAAGGAAATGAGATTTGGGAACATAAAACAAGGAAGTGCCATTGGAGTGGTGATCTAGCGCTTAAGTATTTCACAGGAACACCTCTTTTTGCTGTTCAGGTGAGCACAGGGTGCTACTCCCACTAGGCATCAGCTCCTGGTCCCTCCGACCCTTGGACCCCAGGAGCCCAACGCAGCCTTCCCCCCACCCCCCAACAGCTCGGATATGACCACCAGCATTATACTTCACGGACTAATTCACACCGTCTACACCAAAAAGGTGGTGTTCATGGATTTACTCCAACTCTGGAAGTTCCAGAATTGCAGAGGAAGGAAGATAAGTAGGGATAAGACACTCAGTCCTAAGTTAAACATTAAATTGACCTCTTGACACCGGTCATCCCCTCATCCCTTCACCCCTTCAGGATATGACACAAAGTATGATTTGTTTGTGAATGTAAAATGGAACCGGCGAACGAACGTTCTTATGTCTGCTGTGAGATGACAAATGTATTTTAACAGAGTCTCCTTATGCAGACGGAAGCAAACTAATCAAACCAAAACACATTTATGCGTTAAGTAGCAAGTAGAAAATCATGTCACCCCTTCTCCGGGCGTTATTCCCCCACCCGGATAACTAACATTCGTCAAGACAGACGCCGGCCTCGCGTAAATGGCACAGACTCAAGCAAGGCCACTCACGCCCTCTTTGGGGACTGGGCGGAAAGGGAACACGCCCGAGTCGCCGGGACACCCGGGAGGCCTGGCACGCGGGTCCCCCTCCACCCCGGGGGCGGGGCCGCGCGAACCTTCCGCACCCGGGAATGACCCGGGGCGCCGGGAATTTCCCTGCCCACCCCCCCACCGCCCCGCTGCGCCCTGCGCCGCGCCGAGTCCACCGGGGATAAAAGCGGTTCTCCCGGCTCGGGGAGCCACAGAGTCCGCTCCGCCAGCCCTCCCGCCAGCCGTCCAGCTCCAGCCACCGCCGCCGCGACTCCCCGAGCTGAGCCCCATGGCCCGCACCGCGCCCCGCTCTCCCCGGCTCCTCGGCGCCGCGCTGCTGCTCCTGCTCCTGGTCCCCGCCGCCCGGCGCGCCGCAGGTGAGGCCCGGAGCCCGCGGGGGACGGGGTGAGGGTGCGAGTGGGGGTGGGGGAGGGGTGCGCGCCCCGGGCCCGCCCGCTCACCCGGCCTGCTCTCCCCGCAGCGGCGCCCGTCGTCACCGAGCTGCGCTGCCAGTGCCTGCAGACCGTGCAGGGCATTCACCCCAAGAACATCCAGAGCGTCAAGGTGACGCCGTCGGGCCCCCACTGCGCCCACACCGAAGTCATGTAAGTGACGTCCCGCGCTGCCGCGGTTCTGGCCGTCCCCCCCGCCCCCATGCCCCCCACCCCGCGGCCCGGCCTCCCGTCAACGGGGATTCTGCCTTGTCTCCGCAGAGCCACTCTCAAGAACGGACACGAAGCCTGTCTCAACCCCGAAGCCCCCGTGGTCAAGAAAATCATCGAAAAGATGCTAAGCAAGTGAGTTATGCTTTCTGTTGACGCGTGCCGCTAGAGTCCTTGGTCACGGATCCTGGCAAATGCGTCCGGGAAGTTTGATCAAGGAAACCTAGGTTTCGCTGAAAAACAAAATTATTCATTCACAATGACCTTTGTTATTAAGGTCATTAAGCCTCTCCTATGCCAGAAAGATATTTCCAGTGCCCTCTGTCCCCACGCAAATGAGTGTGGGTGCATGTGTGTTCCTAAAAGCTGAATTGGATTTGGCCAGTGATGTTCAAATGCTTCCCACCCATTGAGGAACACACAGTATTCAGCTCCATCCCTGGTGAGCTTCTGCTCTGAAAAGTGGCACCCTTAGTTTTGGGCAACATGGGCCGCTGAAGCTTAATCGTGAAGAGCAAGGACTTTGCTGTGAATCCCTGCCCTAACTGTAACCTAGGCCCCACCTCTGATTATTCCTGTGTCCCCAGGGAAAGTACTTAATCTGTTCAAGTCTCCGTAATATAGAAGAAATAAAAATAGCTACCTAAGGAGGTCTGCCTTGGGGCTTAAATGATGTCCTGAATGTACTTTTTTAGCCCACTGTGACATTACCTTCTAGCTTTTTGAAGCTAATAATACAATTGTGATCACAGACAGCACCTTATTCCTAATTAAACACCATCCAGGAGCCCGGCATTTTCCTGCCACCCATCACAGTGGTGTAGGTGGTAACCACGTGGCAACCACATGTCACAGGACTATGCAGTCAACTTATGGAGTCCTATTAATGGCAACCATTTCTTTTTCTTTCTTTCTTTCTTTTTTAATCACAGGGGCAGCAACAACTGAGCTAGAGAGAGAAGGCAGAAGTTCATGGCTTACTGTGGCAGCCTCAGTGGAATGGGATAGAAAGAAAAGAAACCAAAGCCTCCAGGGACCATCTGGACTGTGTTCAATCTATTTGACTGTTCCCTAGGAGTATTCGTCTATTTTCAACATATGTATTTATTTGTTTATTTATTTATTTATTTTTCAAAGCTAGCATAGTAATGTTCTAGCTAATATTTAAAGATATGAATTTGGTAATTTGCTGTACTATTATTTTTAAAGGTCACTTTTATGCTAAAGTTAGTTCAGTTCCTTTTAATTTGTAAGTGATGAGTCTTAAATGTTCTTCATTCATTAAACTATATTATGTGTTGGGGGGAGGGGGGGGGAACCACGCCCTGTCATTCCCTATGATAAAGGCTGGAGATAAATAGTTTGGGATCCAAGCACACAGGTCACTGTTAAGGTTGTGGAATGTATGTGTGCATTTATTTTTGTACTGCTCAGAAGAATGCCAGTTGTTATTTATTGAGAGAGTTTTACAGTACGTGGTCAACACTTCTGATGTTGAAGCTTTGAAAACTCCACAATGTTTTTAAATATCCCTTGGACATTTTATGTCTTCCTTGTAAGGCATAATGCCTTGTTTACTGGTAATTATGTAGTGTTTCTCTGTGTCTTGGGATAGAGAAGTTTAAATATTTATTGGTGTATTTTTACAAATTGCATGAAAATAAAGCTTTTTACAAAAGTTTCTTGCTTAGGTTTGTTTTTTTCTTCTTGATCTGTTATTCCTCCTGAATAGGCAAGCCCTGGAAATTTATAACGGACTGTAGGGCACACCCACGTAGAGACTGCCACTAGTGGGCGCTCCTTCCATATTTTTTTCAAAGTCCTTGCAGTGCCTCCCCATCTTTAGAATCTCTGTTTACTTGCAGCCACTCTGGAAAACAGTGTGGAGGTTCCTCAAATAGACCTACCCTATGACCCAGCAATAGCACTGCTAGGAATTTACCCAAGGGATACAGGAGTACTGATGCATAGGGGCACTTGTACCCCAATGTTCATAGCAGCACTTTCAACAATAGCCAAATTATGGAAAGAGCCTAAATGTCCATCAACTGATGAATGGATAAAGAAGATGTGGTTTATATACACAATGGAATACTTCGTGGCAATGAGAAAGAATGAAATATGGCCCTTTGTAGCAACATGGATGTAACTGGAGACTTATGCTAAGTGAAATAAGCCATACAGAGAAAGACAGATACCATATGGTTTCACTCTTATGTGGATCCAGAGAAACTTAACAGAAACCGATGGGGGAGGGGAAGGAAAAAAAAAAGGTTAGAGTGGAAGAGAGCCAAAGCATAAGAGACTCTTAAAAACTGAGAACAAACTGAGGGTTGATGGGGGGTGGGAGGGAGGGGAGGGTGGGTGATGGGTATTGAGGAGGGCACCTTTTGGGATGAGCACTGGGTGTTGTATGGAAACCAATTTGACAATAAATTTCATATATTGAAAAAAAATCTCTTTTACATAAAATACTGATTTTGTTTCAGTATAACCAACTGTTCTTTAGTTCTAGCTCTTTAAAATTTTTCAAATGTTTACCCATATTTTCAAAAGCACTCTCATTTAAATGATCTTAAAAGGTTTTTCAATTATGCATTCTTTTCTCTCTTCGTGAAGCTGGGAGCTAAATTGTAAATTGCACTCTATCTTCGAACTCAATCATTATTCGTGTAATGGGAACAAAAAAGAAAAAAGTGAGTTGGCTGAGTGTCATCTGTCTAAAGGTCTAAATGAGAAGGTCTTTATTTTATAACCTTCACGGAGAGAAACAATCAGCCAGTGTAATGCTGTTCCAATGGCTTCACAAGTCTGGTGATGGTTGAAATGTTGCTAAACCTGTAAATTTGAATTTAAATGGCCCCAAGACAATAGGAATACAACCAGCTTCCACAGTAGAAACAAAGACTGTTATCTCCTGATATGGAGCCATATAAACCACCTGGAAAATAACGTATTCTCAATCTGAAAGGGAGGAGAGTTTGTGCTCCTGAGGGGAAGGCCCAGGAAGATTTGTGCTTGTCTCACTGGACCTGTTCCTGGGCACGTTTGTAACCTTCGGCAGGAGGAAAAGTGTGGGCACATGCCCACACTTGTCTTAAGCAGCTGGGTAACCATAGACAAGCAACAGCTACTCTGAGCCTCTGTGTCCTCCCTTGAAAATTAAGTAGAATAGCCTCTTCTTTACTCCAGTTGTACTTGGCTCAGAATGAGATAACATGGAACAGCAATTTTTTAAGTTTCGTAGAGGTAAACAAACACAAACCATTCTGGTAGCTCTATAAATGTCAGCAGGGACTCCTTCCTTTAACTCTAAGTCAAGGGCAATATATTTTAGGCTGTGGGAAATAAAACTTCTTTGGATTTCTCAGTGTTCTTGTAAAAGTCCTAGCCTCCTCAAGTCCCATGAGTATTAAATCTGTCATTTGTCTAGTTAATGGCTCTGGTCCTCAGGGATAACACAATTTTTCTAATCTGAAGGATGACTCAATGGTTATATCCAGGGCTAGGTGTCAGGCTAAGCCTCAGGGTTCTGGGGAGACTGGAATACTATCTCCCTAGGTATTTACATGTCAAAAGAGATAAACCCACAGAATTTAGAGATACACATAGGTCTTAATAGTGGAGACAAAGGGGCAATCTGGTTCTTGGAAAGATTTACTTATATGACAAAGGGTTATGATTGGGATTTAGACCTATTGTGTTTCCAAGGAAACCCTTTCAGGAGGGCAGTGGGACAAAGTCCTCATTCCCTTTTATAAGCAGGGACAATTGTATCTCCCCTTCCCCCCTCCACTCCCTTCCCTGGCTTATGGAGTGTCTCGCTCCTGGAATAGGACAACTGGCTTGGCTTTCATCACATCACCCCCCAAGAGTGAGGCCTGAGGCAAGCAGGAAGTGACATTTATTCACTGGGAGGTAATCAATACGAAATCTGTCTGATCCAGAACATCTCTTTATACACTCAGGATAAAAATTTTTAAATATCAATATGAAAAACTCAACATAGGCCTTGCGAACTTGGTGAATGGAAAAGCAGGAAAAAAGAGGTGCAGTTAGCTCACATGGTGATTAAAAACACAAACTATGAAGGGGCGCCTGGCGGGCTCAGTCAGCGGAGTGTGTGACTCTTGATCTTGCTGGCTGTGAGTCCAAGGCCCACGTTGGGTGTAGAGATTACTTAAAATTAAATATTAAAAAAGAAAAGAAAAGAAAGAACACAGGCTATGAAGAATTAAGACTGTTCTGGCTGTAGTTTTCCAGTTCTAATGCCTTCTATGAGACTTGAGGTGAAATTTCTTGATTAATCTAAACTTCATTTCCCCTTTCATAAAAGGGGTATGATAATAGAATCTCCTTTTTGTAATTGTTACTAGAATTGAGCATTAATAATTTGAGTAAAGAGCTAAGCAGTGCCTAAGAGATTGATGTGGGAAACAAAGGCAGAAAGAAATGTAGATAAAATTAATTTCCTTACAACTCACAGCACGTTGACAGATACTTGAGGTAGGCAGAGAATGATTTCTTCCAGAAACTCCCAACTGTCTCAATGTTAATGCTTTGCTAGAAGGAAAAACAATCTTGACAATAGCTAGGCCTCCGGGATCCTGACAGTCTTTAGCATATGAAAGTCCTTTGGGGGGAAGTTTCCAAAAAGGACTTTCATATCCTAAAGACTCCTAAGTATAAAATCAACCACCCCTCACAATCTCAGTGTAGCTGTGTCTGCCCACGGTCCTGGCCCGTGCTTTAATTAAACCACTTTTTTGCACCAGACATCTCAAGAATTTTCTTGGCCATTAGCTCCAAATCCCAACACTTCCAACCACATCAAGATGACAGTGGCTCCTGAATTTCTGGAAAAAAGGGGGAGCAGTCTGACTGAGAGTGGAGGCAGTGCATCAGTTTTCTGTTGCTGTTGTAACAAATTATCACAAATGTCATAGCTTAAACACAAACTTACTCTCTTACACTTCTGGAGGTCAGAAGACAGAAATTAGTTCCACTGGGCTAAAGTCAAGGTGGCCTTCAGTGCTGGTTCCTTCTGAAAACTCCAGGAGAGAATCCATTGCCTTAATCTTTCCACCTTCCGGAGGCCATCAACATTCCCCAGCTCATGGCCATCTTCCTGCATCTTCCAAGTGATCAGGATAGCCTCTTCAATCTCTTTCTTCCTGTCCTTGTGCTTTGCCACATCCCTTGCTGGCTGAGTCTGACTTATGCCACATCCCTTTTATAAGAATCCTGGTGATCATATCAGGTCCACACAGGATAATCTAGAATAATCTTCCCACTGCAAGACCCTTAATGTAATCACATCGGCAAAGTTTATTTTACAATGGAAGGTAAAAGTATTCACAGGTCCTGGGGATTAGGATATGGATATCCTTGGGGAATGATTATTCAGCCTTCCACAGGACACTGGAATTTCAGGGTTCAAAGCACTTTTCATTAAGCTAACAAAATGCACATATTATAGAAGGGGAGTTGGGGCACCTGGGTGGCTCAGTCGGTTGGGCGTCCGACTACAGCTCAGGTCATGATCTCGTGGTCCGTGAGTTTGAGCCCCACGTCGGGCTCTGTGCTGACAGCTCAGAGCCTGGAGCCTGCTTCCGATTCTGTGTCTCCCTCTCTCTCTGACCTTCCCCCATTCATGCTCATGCTCTGTCTCTCTCTGTCTCAAAAAAAAAATGAATAAACGTTAAAAAAAAAAAAAAAGAAGCGGCGTTGGAGATTGTGGGAGGAACCAAAATGGTACCAACACTTGCCTGATGTTCAGTAAATGCAATTACAGTTAATGTTCTAAGTTAAACAGAAGGAGATTTGAGTCTTTTCTCCAGACTGCTACTATCGGAAAGCTTCAAAGTGAACCGGAATATATTTATCACACAACTGGAGGGAAGACATGAATGACTGGAAGAACAAGACGAGGGTCTGGCTCTGCATTAACCAAGTCTTCTGGCTTGCTCTTGTGAGACCGGATAAAATTTCTGGACATGAGCAACCCCATTTCAAAGCTTCCTTTTCCTTTCTAATGAACTTCTGAACTGCACCAAATTAACTTTGAAACTGGGCCAGTCGGGATGACTGTTTTGCAAGCAGTTGCTCATAAAACCGGCAGGGCATTTGGCGGCCAGACCATAAAACTGCCAGTATGGACTTTCTGCCAGCAGAGTGATTAGTGCATACCGAGAGTGGTCTCATTAGACCACACGGATATATTTAGTCTGTCAGAGTATAAACAAAGATGGCTTAATGTGTTAGAAGCAGTCATGGCTCTTTTTTCCTTCTCCTCCCTTATTCAAGTCTTATAACTGCCCATCCTTCTTCCTCTCTGTCATAAAAACTCTTTGCTGTCTCCGCTCAGGTGCAATACTTTTCTGGTTACACTGGAATCCGTGCTTCCGGATTTGCAATTCTGAGACTCCAGATAAAAGCCTTTGTTTCTTTTTCGGTTTCACCTCCTTTTCTCGGTTGGCACTCTCACAGATATGAATGCATTCAGAGAGCAAACAGAAATGGTAAGGAAAGGTATCACATTAAGTTGTCCACATGATGTTGAGACTTTGGAGTACAAGACAGCCTTCCATTGGGAACCTCAAGACAGAAAGTGGAGGGCAGAGTATTTGAGAGGATGGTCACAGGGTGATGAGGGCAGGAAAGATGTTCTTCCTCCAGGTCAGTTTTAGAACAGTGAGAGCCAGTAGGACCTTTGACTTTGAGAGGCCATCAGGAAACAGTGATGACAGCAGTCCCTGAGGTTTCCTGGGCAAAGAAGCCAGAGGCAGAAAAAGAAGAATGATGAATGATCCCGCTCTGTGAATATGATTACTTATTTGTGAGTTCTTATGAGCTCTCTCTAGAGACTTCCAGAAACCAACAGGCTGTGAAGGATAGGAGAGGTGGAGGTCCTGTAATACCAAGACAGGGCAATGTTTTCTCTGCTGGAACAGAAAAATTAGAAGATGAGAGTCCTTTCTTACCTTAAGTTTTCCATAAAGCAGAGCCTGAGGCAAAAGTTCACCAGCCTGCCTCCCGGACCTTAGCTTCATACCTGTGCTCGGGGTATCCCCGTGGAAATGTTTTATCCTCTGCCTTCAGAGTGATAGCCACAGGTGACTGGGATTATACCTTTTACTTTTAGCAGTCCTCTGAAAAAGAAAATGAGGCTGGCCCAGGCAGTCATGAACAGATCAAATGAACCTGGACTTGTAGCCAGTTAGAGCTCAGAGAAGTCCGCTCTTTGGCCCACAAAACATACAAGTGCACAGACCACCCAACTCAGTGCCTCCCACAGAGCTATCTAAATACAAAACAAGGAGGAAAACCAAGATTTTTGAGTATTAGTCCAGCTCACATGACCATCAAAGAGGCCTGTGGGTTGACTCTGACTTTAGCCTTGTCTACGAGCACATGGTGGTAGAACCAGTTTCCCTCCACTTCTGCAGATTCCCCTCGGGTCCCTCACAATGAGCCACTGCAGTGTGGACTGAAGGAAAATTATGGGCGCTGTGGCCAAACAGACTTGAAAAAAAAAAACAAAACAACTCGTCTTCTTCTTGCCAAATTACTTACCTCATCTGAATTTCAATTTCCTCATCTGTACAGTAAAAACGATCCATGCAGCATTGAATACACTGAAATTGCGTAAGTAGTACTAGCATAAGACAATACTCAACAAATGGTTGTTACTATCAGTTCAGTATATGCTTCTTAATAAACCATTATTTTTGAAATATATGACACAGTTCAAAATGGAGTATTTGAGGGGCGCCTGGGTGGCGCAGTGGGTTAAGCGTCCGACTTCAGCTCAGGTCACGATCTCGCGGTCTGTGAGTTGGAGCCCCGTGGCAGGCTCTGTGCTGACGGCTCAGAGCCTGGAGCCTGCTTCCGATTCTGTGTCTCCCTCTCTCTCTGCTCCTCCCCGTTCATGCTCTGTCTCTCTCTGTCTCAAAAATAAATAAAACGTTTAAAAAAAAATTTTTTTTTAATGGAGTATTTGATGTGACTTAGAAACTTACATAGGTCTCACAGCAGCTGGAAGACCATGGTAATGTAATAGGTTGTTAGAAAAACCCGAGAATTTGATCATCTTAGAAAATTAAGAGTTGGGAATTCATTTCAAACGAAATATACCATCATATCAATCTGGCATTGAGTCAAAGTTCTCAAATTAAAGACCCATATTTGAAAGTAAAAATCCTTGGGGCACCTAGGTGGCTCAGTTGATTAGGTGTTCAACTTTCACTCAGGTCATGATCCCACAGTTTGTGGGTTTGAGCCACATATCTGGGTCTGTGCTGTCAGCTCAGAGCCTGGAGGCTGCTTTGGATTCCTTGTCTCCCTCTGTCTGTGCCCCTCCCCCATTCATTCTCTCTCTCTCTCTCTCTCTCTCTCTCAAAAAAAAAATTAACATTTGAAAAAAATTAAAAAAAAAAAAGTAAAGATCCCTGCAAACTTAACTACCATGACATTGGCAAAGTCCATAATAACTAATTTTAATTCCATTAAATCCTAAACTGTAATTCTATGTCAGAAACTACCCCTTTATTCTGATTCTTCACACCTTTTTTTATCTTATATTTGTGTATGTATGTTCTTATCATCAAGGTGGCCACAAATGCTAATAACCTACAATATAGTCCCCACTACTTTGACATAGAGAGCTGAGACTCAAGGTTATGTCTGAAAAGTGTTTCTGATTCATTGTGGTAGCTTTTTATTTAGCATAAATTTCAAGAACCCAGCAATCAGTTCAATGTTACAGACTCATTCCATCTTATTGAATGTTGAGACTTTTCCCTAATAAATAAATAATAAATAAATAATCCCTGTCAAAAAGCTGTGCTTCTTGGAGCATGATTCTGTCTATAATATTAATCAGCTTTTTCTCTGTATGCTGAGCTTTTATTCATCTTTATAGACACAATTCAATGATACCGACCCTTGTGAGGACAAATGAGATATTGTGATTATTGAGGTTATGCATAAAGTGACACTGTATCAATAACTGTATTATTTAGTTAAAGGGTTTGACTTCTTTATGCAGAAAAAAGGTATTAAATATGACATAACCAAGACCATTTAACAAAACAATGAATAGAATTTGAGATCATAAACCATGGTTAGTAATTCAGTGTTGAGAACTTTGAAGCTTAACATACAGCTCTTAATAGGACAAGAATTATTAATTTATCAAGTGATGGCAGATTCTAATAAGACCTGAAATATGATTGGGCAAGTAGACATAAAAGGCAAAGATACATTAAAGCAAATTAATTTCTTGCTTTGTGCAAACATGATTTTTAAAAAGATGCACAGGGGCACCTGGGTGGCTCAGTCGGTTAAGCATCCAACTTTGGCTCAGGTCATGATCTCGCGGTTCGTGGGTTCGAGCCCCACGTCGGGCTCTGTGCTGACAGCTCAGAGCCTGGAGCCTGTTTCAGATTCTGTGTCTCCCTCTCTGACCCTCCCCCGTTCATGCTTTGTCTCTCTCTGTCTCAAAAATAAATAAACGTTAAAAAAAAAAATTAAAAAGATGCACAGACTTTCTCATTACAATATTCTCTAAATCATCATCAGCTGAAAATGGCATTGGATCTGCTAAAAAAACAAAATTCAACCAAGTAAATTCAAAGCTCTAATTGGTTTCTTTAGATGATTCATGAATCAAGAAGCATTCCATCTAGCAAGTAGTGGGGAGCTCCATTGAGCTAAACAACAACAAAAATGGCAGAGAGAGGGCATAAAGAAGAAGAAGAAAAAGAAAGAGAAAGAGGAGGAGGAGAAGGAGAAAAAAAGGAAGAAGAGGAGGGGGAGGAGGGGGAGAAAGAAGGAAAGGAAAGGAAAAGAAAGGAAAGGAAAGGAAAGGAAAGAAAGAAAGAAAGAAAGAAAGAAAGAAAGAAAGAAAGAAAAAGAAAGGCAGACAGGAAGAAAGGAAGGAAAAGAAAGAAAGAAGAAAAAGAAAGGCAGACAGGAAGAAAGGAAGGAAAAGAAAGAAAGAAAGAAAGAAAGAAAGAAAGAAAGAAAAAATTATTAGTAAAGAATGCACTGTTTAGACAAAGCTGTCCTAAGGAAAGTGGGTCTATCTGTAAATTTCCTAGTGTTGACCAGGAGATTCCATGTTACTGGTTAAAGGTTATTCCTGGGGGAATTCAGTTGAAACTGCAATTAGGTAAGATAGTAAGTCTTGGCTTATTGACTTGGGGCCTTAATCTAAGTGATACCATTTTAGGCCTATGGTTTTGTTTTGTTTTGTTTTGTTTTGTTTTGTTTTGTTTTGTTTTAACAGATCCTTCAAATTTGCATAGTGTCATTCCCCAAAATAATACAGCACAAAAGTTTCAATCTCTGTTAACAAACTGATTACATTCTACACTTCCCCTCCCTCCCAAATAAATAGATTATACTTCCTTTTTGGCTTGTAACTGATAACTACCCCTTTGATAAGCTTCTTTCATTCTTGAACAGGGAAAGAGAAAGCAATAAAAACTAATCTTCAGATTGCAGTGCATAAAGAAACATTATAATGTTGAATCCACCAAGGTCTGAAGTCAAATTTCACAAAAAAGAAGCCCAGATCTAAGGAGTTTTTTTTTTTTTTTTTTTGGTTGTAAGTGAAACAAAAAACTGTGAAATATTAAAGCAGGACATACCTGCACATTGCCAAGTGTCCAAGAAGTTTATGTAAAGGCAGAACAGAATGTACTTAATTACCTTGAAATACTGACCACAATGGTTTGTTCTTCTCTGATAATGGATGATAGTAGTAATATGACTGCAAGTCAATCTAGGACATTTATTTTAATGTCGGTTTCAGGTGAAACTATTCTATTCATCTGAGATCTCACATTTAATTATCATACTAATAAACTTTCAGAATAAAACAGTTCATTATATGCTTACATAGGTTTTCTTATTGACACCGTAGGAGCAAAGGGCAGGCTTCCCCTTTGGCATATTGATTATTTTAAATAAAAGTTACTCAGGAGACAGCCTATGCCAGGACACTCAGACTCTCTGTCCACCCTGAGAGCAGGGAATAAATCTCCTATGTGAAAGGTACACTCCCTGTACCAGAAAGTGAAGAGACATCCTTATCACCAGAGATGGGACTTTCTGTGCACCCTGAAAACAAGGGATAAATCTCCCATGTGAAAGGTACCCTCCTTGTATCAGGAAGTGAAGAGATATCTTTATAACCAGAGATGGGAATTTCAGGGGCAAGAAAGCTGTGCAAACAATCCTTGTTACTTTTTACTAATTTACTACCCAAGTTCAAAATCTGTTTAGAATTTCTTCCTACTTGAAACTCCAAAGTTAAGTTTTTTTTGTTCTGTCAATTCCTCAAAGATTTATTCTCTATTTGCCTAAAAGGTATAAACACTGCCTGTGTTTGGTTATTTCTTTAGGTCTCAATTTCATTATAGGACCTCTCTGTGCACATAATAAAACTTTGGGTTTTTTCTTCTTGTTAATCTGTCTCATGTAAATTTAACTCTTAGTCCAGCTGGAAGACCTTGACAGTAGAGAAGAATTTGTTCTTCTTTTCAACATTGAAGATGTCTAGAAACTGGGGTGCCTAGGAGGCTCACTCTGTAAAGTGACTGATTCTTGGTTTCGGCTCAGGTCATGATCTCATGGTTTGTGAGTTTGAGCCCCGTGTCTGGCTCTGTGATGGCAGCACTGAGCCTGCTTGGCCTTCTCTCTCTCTCTCTCTCTCTCTCTCTCTCTCTCCCCTTCTTTCTCTGTCCCTCGCTCACACCTTTCTTTCTCAAAAATAAATAAACATTAAAAAATTAGGAACAGATGTTTGTTATAGAATGCATAACACAGTTCCATAGGAGCAGCTCAATAATGTGTTTATTATATGATATCGGCAAATAACTGGTCTTTTATGATTTATTCTGAATTATTTTGTTATTACTGTTGAATTGTTAATCCAATATTGTGGCCTGCTACCTTACTTTAAAATATTAAAACCTAAAGGTTAGGAATCATGGCTGTCTTTATCTTCATTCAGAGTTTTGATCTACCTATCTTACTTAGCTGATGCCTGTGAGAGCCAATGGTTGAATGTTAGTATGTTCAGACATTAATGTGTGTTTACTTTTTTTTAATTTTTAATTTAATTCTTTTTTGATTTACATCCAAATTAGTTAGCATATAGCACAACAATGATTTCAGGAGTAGCTTCCTTAGTGCCCCTTACCCATTTAGCCCGTCCCCCCTCCCATAACCCCTCCAGTAACACTCAGTTTGTTCTCCATATATATGAGTCCCTTCTGTTTTGTCCCCCTCCCTGTTTTTATATTATTTTTGTTTCCCTTCCTTTATGTTCATCTGTTTCGTCTCTTAAAGTCATCATATGAGTGAAGTCACATGATATTTGTCTTTCTCTAGCATAATAACCTCTAGTTCCATCCACATAGTTGCAAATGGCAAGATTTCATTCTTTTTGATTGCCGAGTAATACTCCATTGTATATATATATATATACCACTTGTTCTTTATCCATTCATTCATCGATGGACATTTGGGCTCTTTCCATACTTTGGCTACTGTTGATAATGCTGCTATAAACATGGGGGTGCATGTGTCCCTTTGAAACAGCACACCTGTATCCCTTGGATAAATACCTAGTAGTGCAGTTGCTAGGTTGTAGGGTAGTTCTATTTTTAGTTTTTTGAGGAAACTCCATACTGTTTTCCAGAGTGGCTGCACCACCAACAATACAAAAGAGATCTTCTTTCTTCACATCCTCACCAACATTTGTTGTTGCCTGAGTTGTTAATGTTAGCCATTCTGACAGGTGCAAGGTGGTATCTAATTGTGGTTTGGTTTGTATTTCCCTGATGATGAGTGATGTTGAACACTTTTTCATGTGTCAGTTGGCCATCTGGATGGCTTCTTTGGAGAAGTGTCTTCACGTCTTTTGCCCATTTCTTCACTGGATTATTTGTCTTTTGGGTGTTTAGTTTGATAAGTTCTTTATAGATTTTGGATACTAACCCTTTATCTGATATGTCATTTGCAAATATCTTCTCCCATTCTGTCGGTTGCCTTTTAGTTTCGCTGATTGTTTCCTTTGCTGTGCAGAAGCTTTTTATTTTGATGAGGTCCCAGTAGTTCATTTTTGCTTTTGTTTCCCTTGCCTCCGGAGACGTGTTGAGTAAGAAGTTGCTGCAGCCAAGATCAAAGAAATTTTTGCCTGCTTTCTCCTCGAGGATTTTGATGGCTTCCTGTCTTACATTGAGGTCTTTCATCCATTTTGAGTTTATTTTTGTGTATGGTGTAAGAAAGTGGTCCAGGTTCATTCTTCTGCATGTCACCGTCCAGTTTTCCCAGCACCACTTGCTGAAGAGACTGTCTTTATTCCATTGGATCTTCTTTCTTGCTTTGTCAAAGATTAGTTGGCCATACATTTGTGGGTCCATTTCTGGGTTCTCTATTCAGTTCCATTGGTCTGAGTGTCTGTTCTCGTGCCAGTACCATAGTGTCTTGATGATCACGCTTTGTAGTATAGCTTGAAGTCTGGGATTGTTATGCCTCTGCTTTGGTTTTCTTTTTCAAGATTGCTTTGGCTATTCGGGGTCTTTTCTGGTTCCATACAAATTTTTAGGATTGTTTGTTTTAGCTCTGTGAAGAATGTTGGTGTTATTTTGATAGGGATTTCATTGAATGTGTAGATTGCTTTGGGTAGTATCGACATTTTAACAATATTTGTGCTTCCTATCCAGGAGCATGGAATCTTTTTCCATTTTTTTTGTGTCTTCTTCAATTTCTTTCATAAGCTTTCTATAGTTTTCAGTGTATAGATTTTTCACCTCTTTGGTTAGATTTATTCCTAGGTATTGTATGCTTTCGGTGCAATTGTAAATGGGATCGATTCCTTGATTTCTCTTTTTGTTGCTTCATTGTTGGTGTATAGGAATGCAACCGATTTCTGTGCATTGATTTTATATCGTGCAACTTTGCTGAATTCATGAATCAGTTCTAGCAGTTTTTTGGTGGAATCTTTAGGGTTTTCCATATAGAGTAACATGTCATCTGTGAAGAGTGAAAGTTTGACCTCTTCCTGGCTGATTTGGATGCCTTTAATGTCTGCTTTCTTTTTATTTCTCCTAAACCCATTGAGAATGCCCAGTTAGTTTATATCTGAAGCTAAACTATAAGCTAGTTTATATCAGAAGAAAAAGATCATGTAAGTAGGAATCATTAGGGGGAAAATAAGAGCCTTATAATGGAATTTTCAAAGCTGAAATGCTTATAAAAATATGCCAGCCTGAGAATACAGGAGACCAAGGCTTTGGGCATTATACATTTAAGTGCATGAAAAAACCTGTGCATTCTTCAAGGTCCCATTCCATTATTATTATTATTATTATTATTATTATTATTATTATTTTAATGTTTATTTATTTTTGAAAGAGAGAGAGAGACCCAGTGTGAGCAGGAGAGGGGCAGAGAGAAAGGGAGACACAAAATCCAAAGGAAGTTTCAGGCAGTATAACTAAGATGCAGTATAACTTAGCAGGTTTAGAAAGGTTTTTTAAAATTGTACAACATAGCGTAGATACAAAAGATTATAATAAAAACACATTTTGTAAAAATACATGTATACATGTTTTATGTAAAATATAGAAGATAGTATGAAATATTATATATGTATGCATATGTATACTATAAGTGTGTGTGTATATACATACAGACATGTACAGTTTTAGGAACAGTAGCAAAATGAACAACTATGGTCACATCCAAGCCCAAGACCTGGAACATCACCAGGATACCGGAAGCATTCTGTACATTCCTCAAATCTTATCCCCCTCCTTCCCTGCCACTGACCCCACCCTGCACCCACTTTAATCCTCATCCTCAACTCAGTCTCAGTCATTCATCATTTATCTTGGTAAGTTTACGCCTATGAGTAAAATCCTCTTTAGTTTTGCTGGGTTTTGAATTGTGAGTAAATGAGATGATGTATAAATATGAATTAATTCTCTCACTCAGAAATATGTTTGTGAGTTTAATCTAGGCTGATTCATTTTTACAGATGACTGCTATTCCATTTTTTGGCAACATTTATCTATCCAGTCCACTGCTGGGTGATCATTTGGGTGGTCAGTTTTGCTAGTATGAACAATACAACTGTCAACATTTTTGGACAACTCTCTGGCTACACATGTGTAAGAGAAACTCTGGAATGAATATGTAGGAGGGGAATTATTCCTTCATAGGGTATATACATCTTCAACTTCATCAAACAATGCTATTTTCCAAATGGTTGTACTGATTTATTCCACCCATGAGCAATTTATGAATGTTCCTCTTCCTCCCTCTACTGGCCAACACTTGTAATTGTCATACTTTTAAAATTGTTGACAATATAAAATGGTACCTTATGGTGATTTTAATATGCCTTTCCCTTATTACAAATGAGAGCGAATATCTTTTTACACGATTATGAGCCATTTGCATTTTGCCTTATGTGAAATTCTATCTTTTCCCCATTTGTACTATTATGCTATTTATTTCATAAAAGCTTCTAAAAACATGTTTTGTGTACTAATCATTTGTCATTTATATATGCGACAAAAAGTTGTATCTGTGGTGTTTCTTTTTTTTTTTTTAATTTTTTTTTCAACGTTTATTTATTTTTGGGACAGAGAGAGACAGAGCATGAACGGGGGAGGGGCAGAGAGAGAGGGAGATACAGAATCGGAAACAGGCTCCAGGCTCTGAGCCATCAGCCCAGAGCCCGACGCGGGGCTCGAACTCCCGGACCGCGAGATCGGGACCTGGCTGAAGTCGGAGGCTTAACCGACTGCGCCACCCAGGCGCCCCTGTGGTGTTTCTTAAAATAACTTTTCTATAGTATAATGTTTTTCTGATGTCTAGTCTTCTCAAAATCATAAAAATACTCTGTATTGCCTTCTAAAAGTTGGATAGTTTGTCTTCTATGCTTAGAACTCAGACATGAGTTTTCTCCACAACATGAGGTAGATATTCACTTTTATCTTTCACATATGGATAACCAGTTGTGCCAGCACCATTTAAGAAAAGTCCGTCATTTTCCAATCTCTGCCATAAATCAAGATAACATATGCAGGTTTGTTTCTAGACTCTATTTTTTTCCTCATCGTTTCGTCCATCTGTTCATACGTATAGCAGTGCCACACTGGCTTAATTACTATAGCATTGTAAGTTCTTGATAAGCGGAAAGGCACGTTCCCTAACATTGTTCTACTTGAGGAGTGTCTTAGCCCTTCTTAACGTATTCATATATACCTTAGAATCAGCTTGTAGATTTGGGAATTTTGAGTGAAAGTGCAATTGAATTTATAAATCATTTTGGGTAGGGGTAGTTGATGCATCTTTAAAAGAACAAATCTTCCATTTTGAGAACTTAGGAGAGTTTATAAATTGAAGTCTTTTTTTTACAGTTTATTTATTTATTTTGAGAGTAAGAGCATGCACATGACTAGGGGAGGGGGAGAGAGAAAGAGAGAGAGAGGAAGAGAGGGAGAGAGAGAGAGAGAGAGAGAGAGAATCCCAAGCAGTGCAGATGCTCTGACAGCCAGGAGCCTGACGCAGGGCTCGAACTCTCCAACCGTGAGATCATGACCTGAGCCAAAATCAAGAGTCAGACACTTGACCCACTGAGCCACCCAGGCATACCATAAATTGAAGACTTTAAGTAACATTTTAAGTTTTCATCTTGCACATTACATGTTAATCTTATTTCTAGAGACTTGCATCCAGGTGCTATTTAGTTTAAGCAGGGTCTATAAGATCACATTTCCTGAGTTTTGTGTATTATTTTTATGCCCATCAGTCTTCTAATTATGTATCTTTTAATTATTTTCCATCTTTCACATAAACAATTATGTCATCTGCTTCAAATGGCAGTTTTTTCCCCATTCATTATAAATGTTTATGTTTTTTTTTTTTTTTCTAGCCTTACTGCACTGGTTAAAATTTTCAGTACAAGCTTGTATATAGAAGTGATGATAACAAGTACTTTTGGTTTTTTTCCAACAAACTTCTTAAACATTTCATCACTAAGTGTAATACTTATTGTGGATGTTTTATAGCTTTTTGAGGTCAAGGAAGTCACTTGCTATTAATAATTTCTTTTTTAAATACATATAAATATATAAATGTAACATTTATTTTTCAGTTTTTGAGAGACAGAGAAAGACAGAGTGTGAGGGGGAGAGGGGCAGAGAGGGAGACAGAATCGGAAGCAGACCCCAGGCTGTAAGCTGTCAGCACAGAGCCCAATGACAGTCTGAATCCACGAACCATGAGATCATGACCTGACCGGACGTCCAACCAACTGAGCCACTCAGGCACCCCAAATAATAATTTCTTAAGAGTTTCTTTCTTTCCTTTTTTGTTTTTTTGATTTAAAAAAATTTTTTAACGTTTATTCATTTTTGAGAGACAGACAGAGACAGAGTGCGAGTGGGGGAGGGGCGGAGAGAGAGGGAGTCGCAGAATCTGAAGCAGGCTCCAGGTTCTGAGCTGTCAGCCCTTGCGGGGCTCGAACCCACGAACCCGTGAGATCATGACCTGCGCTGAAGTCAGATGCCTAACGGACTGAGCCACCCCGGTGCCCCAAGAGTTTCATTTTAAACCGTGATTATTGAATACATTTTTTTTTAAATCCTGGAATTTCCGCTCTGAGTTCAAACTATGGTGAGCTGGTCATGTGTGAGCTTAATGAACTTCTGAGGACTCTGGTGATGTAGGTGGAGCCCTGTGGTCTGTGCACAGCAGCGGAGGCTTCAGCATTGCTTTATTTTATTTTATTTTATTTTAACATTTTATTTATTTTTGAGACAGGGAGAGACAGAGCATGAACAGGGGAGGGTCAGAGAGAGGGAGACACAGAATCTGAAACAGGCTCCAGGCTCTGAGCTGTCAGCACAGAGCTTGACGCAGGGCTCGAACTCATGGACCGCGAGATAATGACTTGAGCCAAAGTCAGACGCTTAACCGACTGAGCCACCCAGGCGCCCCGCTTCAGCATTACTTTAAATGGGAGCTTAAATAGGAACACAGGACACTTTCTTTGTGATTTGGACAACATAGGCTCTCCCTACTCAGTAATAAACTAGATCTTAGTGAGATTCTGGAGGCAGAACAAACAAGCAAACAGAAATAGACCAAATAAGACTGCTAAACAATGTATGAAGGATAGTTTATGGTGGCAGCTTGGGAGATCCACGTGTAGGTTAGCAAGCCTACCACGGAAACTTGTGCATAGAACTACATGTATTATGTACATATTACATACATAGTAATAAGTGCTTTCTGATGGCTTATTGCTGAAAGGGTTCTGTCTTAACATTTTAACTGACATTACTCATAGTGAATGGTAGAAAATTGTGACAGTCCAGACAAAACACTGTATCCTCAATATATGGTTGGTGCAACGTCTGAGACAAATTTGGTTGGAAGCTCATGTATTTTATAATTATTTTTAAAAGCCAATAAATAACATTAAGTCACTTCAGAATTTTAAATGAACCAATTTTTAAAACGCAGTGCTCCCAGTTTTAGTAATCCAAATGGTCTCCTTTCAGAGTTGCACGGAAAGATGCTTGACTCCTGTGGATATAGTATTAAAAAAGATTGAAGACAGTTACGCTGCTTGCCAAGATATCCTGAGACAAAGTCTTCTTAAGTAGGACTGATATTTAGTTATTTATTTGCTTATTTATTTATTTATTTTCAGAGAGAGAGCGTGTGAGCAAGCGGGGGGGGGGGGTGATGAGAGTGAAAGAGGGAGAATCTTTAGTGGGCTCTGTGCTCAGTGCTCACTGTGGAGCACGGCACAGGGCTTGATCCTATGACCCTGAGATTATGACCTGAGCTGAAATCAAGAGTTAGATGCTCAACCGATGGACCCACCAAGTAGGTAATATTGAAACAAAAGCTCTGCTACAGATCTGAAAGAATTGTGACTATACCTTTCATGTAATGTGGCATGTCCTCTTATAATTAACCCTACTGAACATGTAAGTGACTAAAACGGCCATCAGTGGTCTTACGCAGACCAAAACAAAGGTATTTCAGCTAAGAGAGATTCTGAGCAAAATTTCCTTTCTTTTCTCCCCCCTTTGGATGAAATCTTTTAACTTCAAGAAGTGTTGCTGGAAGTCCAACTTCAAGCTCAGTTGACAAATCATTGGGTAGAAATGGGATAATGAGGTCTCAGACTCTGAGACCAGGGTTGAAGTACAAGTATGCATTTGGGAGGTGCAGGGGAGGCCAGCAGAGAAGTGTACAAAAACAACACTGAGATGGTGCATCGTTAAATCAGATGCCACCCTGGGACATCAACTGAGCTCCTCCGGCAGCTTCCCTCTATTGGAAGAAGATCTGAGGGATGTACCTCCGTGGTCATCAGACAACATGCATCAGACAACAAGCATCAGATTCAGGAATCCCAACAAATCACATGCAGGACAAACAGAAAGAATTCCACAATTTACTGCTTCATAGCAAAACATGAGAACACGGAGAACAAAGAGAAGATTTTGTAATCAATACGTATAATCTCCTGTGGATCAATGCCCCAGGGAAAAGGCATAGACAAACCAGTTCAGTCCAGTCTCTGGATAGTATATAACAATTAACCCAACTGCTAAGTCCATTATAAAACCGAATTGATCCGGATCTGGGTTTTGTTTGGTTTGTAAAATAAATGCAATTATTTACAATAGAAGGTCAGTCATCAAAATCTTGTGTTAGTCACAAATCTATCTTGAGATGGTTTCTATATTTTTTTTGGAGGACTGGAGTGGAAAAAAGGGTTAGTAGACTCTCTCTAATTTTAGCTTACTTGCTTTTGTGGTCTCATTCTGTATACCTAATGACACTTGTTCTAACATTCTCACTTGGATCTTTCTATTTAAGCTCAGTGAATATTCATTCTGTAACTTTCTAAACACACTCATAAATATTAAGCCTGTATTACCCTTGGGAATGGTCGTCTCCTCTTTGTATAGTGTTGCAGGGAGGTTGTACAGGATTAATAATAGTTTTAAAAAAGTTTAAATGCAAGTCCTGTGCAGGCAGGCTCCATTCACAGATCAGACTCATTGCTATGTGAACTTGAACAAATTACTTAACTGCTTGCAATTTCTGTTTTCTCACTTCGTCCTGATGAAACTCTATACTCTAGTTACATCAAATCACTTCTTGGTTCTCTGAAAATACCACTTTCTGTTTGGGCTCAGGGTCTTACAGATGCTGTTCCCTCTAACTAGAACATCTTTCACCTCCACACCTCCTAGCCCTTCCATCTGGTTCATTTTTTACTTACCCTTCAGCTCTTAGTTTATAAATCACCTCTTCCAGGAGGCTTATTCTGAGCTCTCAAACTATCAGTTAGCTAAAGAAGTGTCATAATAACAATCATTTCATTTTCACCCTGACTTGCTAGTGAGAGGAAATGTGGCAAAGGGAAGTCCACTGATTTGCTCAAGGTTATCAGGCCTGTTAAGGGCAGAGCTAAGGCATGACGCCAGGGCTGTTATCTCCTTTTTCTTTCATTATTTCTGCTTCAGTTAGCAAGGCCAGCTACACCCTGATTGCACCTGCCTCTGTGGAATGTGGAGACTTCCCTCCACAAAGAGACCCTCTGTGTATTTCTGGGTGAGGTGCATTTCTTCTCCATGACATGGTAATTCACCAGGCCATCTAAGACATCCTGACTGCTACTCCGTGCCAGCTCTATGCACCTCCCCTCACTGGGTCATCAAATGCTTTGATCTTAATCTGGATTGATGCCTATCTCCTGTATTTTCTCCTTGCTGCCAGTATTAACATGTAACCACTGTGATTTAGTTAGCTCTCCCAGAGTTCACATGGGGAACCCACTGCTCCTCTGTTTCTCTGTTTTGCTTTATTAAGCAAATTCACTGAGCTGCCTAAGCCAGGGACCTCAGTTTCATCACAGATTGACCCTCTCTCTCTGCTTTGCATCCAACAGGGCTCTGGACCCTGTAATGTCTACTCCCTTACTTCCTCCTCTCCCTTCCCTGTGAAATTGCCTTAAATATGCCCCTCATTAGCTGTCACTGGACTATTGATGTAACTTCCTAACTAGTCTCCCCGGTCAATCTTACTCACTGCGAAGTGATTGTTCTACAGAGCAGACCTTAAAAAGTGGTTTTTCTACTTGAGATTCTTCAGTGGCTGCTCATCACGTGCAGGCAATATCACTGAGCCTAGGTTGAGTATTAGTGGCTTGAACAACAGCAATTTGTTTTTCTCATAGTTCTGGAGGCTAGAGGGCCATGGTCAAGGTATCCTTAGGGTTTTCTTCTGAAGCCTTTCTCCTTGGCTTGTAGATGGTCATCTTTTCCATGTATGCTTAGTGGTTGCCTATTTGTGGCATTCAGTTGGCAGTCTTTTTGACTCACATACTAAGCTACATCTTCCAATGCATTTGTAATCCTATTATATTATATACTGGTGTCTTATCCCAAACACCACTCATTTTTCATTTCACTTTTCTTCTTTCCTTTATTTTTTTTAGTGGTTTTTTTTTTTTTTGAGCTTTTTAGACATCATCACAGTAAGTGTGTGATCTTTTTTTATTAGAAGTCTTAAAAATCTAGGGGCACCTGGGTGGCCCAGTTGGTTAAACATCTGGCTCTTGGTTTCAGCTCAGGTCGTGATCTCACGGTTTCGTGAGTTTAAGCCACGCATCGGGCTTCACACTGAAGAAGTGGGGAGCCTGCTTGGGATTCTTTCGCTCCTTCTCTCTCTGCCCCTCCCCTGCTCACTCTCTCTGTCTTTCTCTCAAAATAAATAAATAAACTTAAAACAATTTTTTTTAAGTTTAAAAAATCTAGAATGGATGTTTAATCCATTTTTAACAATGACCACGGACAATTTAATCAACTGCCAGCTTATTGATATAGGTGTCTAGTATGTGCTGAATAATTATTTAATTACATCTTAAATCACTGTATTTATATATTCATAAGTAAATGCAACACTGTCTTCACCGTTAGGTGCTTTCAGGTATGATTCCCAAAATTACTCATTTCCACATCATATCAGTTTAAAGGCCTTCAATAAAGAGCATCACGGGGATGTGGTTTGTTCTCTTCTAGTTTTAGATGCTAAGAAAGGGTTTCATTTCTACTCCAAAGGTGTCTCATAGAACAAATTGATATACTACAATTACTTGTGTATACTAATAATGTTATAGCTATCAGAATATAATAGCCTGGAGACAATAGATGAAATAATAACAATCATAAGTACAAGAGCAAACCACTCCTTACCTTGTTATTTAATAAAGTAGTAGATTTAAACCAAGAACCTCATTTGTGGTTTGTATTAGGAATGAAATTGCCCTTTGGAGTTCTTTTCAGGGGCTGAATATTCGTTCTTTTAAATTAATTCTTTTTGTTTTCTTAATTTTTTTTTAAGTTTATTCATTTTTGAGAGAGAGAGAGAGAGAGAGGGAGGGAGAGAGAGAGAGAGAATGAGCAGGGGAGGGGCAGAGAGAGACAAGGAGACCCAGAATCTGAAGCAGGCTCCAGACTCTGAGCTGTCAGCACAGAGCCCGACAAGGGGGCTCAAACTCACGAACCGTGAGATCATGACCTGAGATGCTTAACCGACTGAGCCACCCAGGCACCCCTTAAATTAATTCTTTAGGCTGAGGTTTTTTTGAACACAACATGATGATGGCAATCAGGTACTTTAAGTGGAAAAAAGAAGTCCTGCTTTGAAAGGGTCATATATGTGAAGTTCCTGGAAAGAAGAGGGCATGGGTTAAGGATAGGACTATTATAGCAACATATACCTATGTGCAAACCCCAACTTTGGCATGTATTAGCTGTGTGACTTTTTTTTTAAATTTTTTTAAATGTTTTTATTTATTTTTGAAGGAGAGAGAGAGAGAGCATGAGCGGGGAGGAGCAGAGAGAGAGGGAGACACAGAAATCAAAGCAGGCTCCAGGCTCTGAGCCGTCAGTACAGAGTTGGATGCGGGGCTTGAACCCACAAATTGTGAGATCATGACCTGAGCCAAAGCCGGAAGCTCAACCGACCGAGCCACCCAGGCACCCCTCTGTGTGACTTTAAAAATGTTATTTGACTTCTAAGAGCCTCAGATTCTGTCTCAGTAAAATGAGAAAGAAAATAGTTACTCCCTGTAAATCTTTATAAAGTTGTTGTAACGATTAAATAAAGAAAAGGTGATTCATGTAATAAGATACCTACAGTACCAGAAATATTATGTCTTCAATAAATATTAGTAAATACTGTTTAAGTATAATTGTTAACATTCACATTAACTCTCTTCCCTTTATCACTTGCGTCAGTTAAAATCTACATACAATTCATCTGTGCCAAGTGGATTTTAATAAAGTACAGGCAGGGGTGCCTGGGTGGCTCAGTAGGTTGAGCGTCAGACTTGGGCTCAGGTCATGATCTCTTGGTCTGTGAGTTCCAGCCCCGCCTCGGGCTCTGTGCTGACAGCTGGGAGCCTGGAGCCTGCTTCGGACTCTATGTCTCCCTCTCTCTCTGCCCCTCCCCCACTCATGCTCTGTCTCTCTCTGTCAAAATAAATAAACATTTTTTTAAAAAATTAAAAAAAAATAAAAATAAAAGTACAGGTAATTCCACAAACAAGGCTCAAAACTCACTGTTTACCATCTATTTCATTGTCCCCTCTACCTAAACACGAATACATTGTTATGTGACAAGGTAAAGCTGAATTGGAATGTATGTGTAGTTTCTTTTCCCTTTGGGAATATACCATAAGACCACCAGGTAAATTATTTTTTAAATATGTTCTTTTCATCTGAGACTTTTTACTGCCCATAGATTACATTTTTCTCCTCTACCAACTTAGGTGGAGATTATTTAGGATAAGGAAAATAAATTCTGCCATCCACTGCCCAGCTCTTTCCAGTTGTAACGACTATTCAAGTAGATTTCCTGCATAAGAGAGAACCGCCAAAGAAATACGGACAATTTAATGTGACTACTAAATGTTAATAACATTTTATTGTAACTTTTCTAGTTGAGTACTATTAAAAGCACTTCAAAGGGGCATAATTAATTATGAACGTTCTACATTACAAAAAAGTATTTAATTTATGCTTCATTTTCATGGTTAGATATCAAAGAGCGGTTAAATGCTAACATTTTGTTATATGTGACTACAATCAAGTAAAAATAATGTATAAGTAAAACCTCTGGGGCAATATGCCCAAATGTTGACAGTATTCATGTCTGCAGGCAGTGATTATGATGACAATAGTGACTTCTATGGATTCTTCGCCTCTTCCTCTTTCTCTTCTTTCAATTTTTCTGTAACTTTCACATTTTCTGTAATGAACATGGATAACTTTTGTAACCAAAAGTATAACCTGGTATTTAAAAATTTTCTCTATTTTTAAATTTATTTATATATTTTATTTATATATTTTTATATAATAATAAAGGAAAATATATACAATATATATTATATAATAATATTTATGCATTATTATTTTGATTTATTTATATAAATATATTTATAAATTATACATATAAATAATATATAAAAATATAAATATATTATAAATAATATATAAAATATATAAATATATCTTATATAATATTTATATGTTATTTTAATTTATTTATATATATTTATAAATTATATATAAATATATTAAAATAAGATATAAAATATATAAAATATAATAATATTTATATATTATTATTTTAATTTATTTATATAATGGTATTTAAAAATTTCTCATCACATTTTCTGTAATGAGCATGGATAACTTTTGTAACCAAAAATATAACCTTTATTTAAAAAAAATACTAAGGTTATGTCTAATTGACCCACACCATCTACATGAAAGTCAAGATTGAGTCCACTATTTAAATACACTGATGAAAGAAGCTTCATCTCTTTCACAAGTAACATGTTTATCCTCCGTATGACTATGGCCAACAAGGGTTTTAAGAAATTTCATTACTAAATTCTTAAAAATCTGCTAATGAAAAATTTTCATTTGTACCATTCTTTTCTGTGCATTTATATCCATAGATGATGTGCTTTTTATACAATCTGAAGAGAAACCAGAGTATGATGATGTGCTTTTTAAATCACTGCCAAGCTTCTGAGTTCATGAAATATGGGTTCCCTCTAGAGGCCAAATGAATAACAGAAAATCAAAGTGATACATACATACTCATAGAAAAGAGGCTTCTTAGTGAGAGAGGGATGTGGATTACATCTAAAGAGAACCAGCAAATGTTTAAGTTCTGTGTTTTATCAATTTTTATTCAGTATAATTTACATATAATAAAATGTTCTCATTTTAAGTATGTAATTTGATGAGTTTTCATAATTGTATACACATGTGCCATGCCACGATCAAAATACAGAACATTTCCATCACCCTCCAAAGTTCTTTTGTACCCCTTTCCATCACCCAGACGAGCAGTACAATATGGAATAGAAATGGTGAGAAAAGTTATCTTTGCCTTGTTCTTAATCTTAGGGATCTTTCATCATGAAGTATAATGTTAGCTGTGGGTTGGTTATTCATAGATGTCCTTTATCAGCTTGAAGAATATCCCTCTATTTCTAGTTTTCTGAAAGTTACTTTTATCATGAGTAAATGTTTAATTCTGTCAAATACTTTTTCTACATCTACTGAAATCATTATTGTTTCTTCTTCTTTAATCTGTTACTATGGTGAATTACATTAATTGAATGTTGAACCAGACTTACGTTCCCAGAATAACCCCCTCTCGATCAGGATATCAGGATAGATTACCTTTTATACATATTGCTATTCAATTTGCTATTGTTTTGGAGATTTTTGTTACTATGTTGTGGAGAGGTATTGGTCTGTCATTGCCTTTCCTTGTAATGTTTTGATATCAGGGCAATGGTGGCCTTACAAAGTGAGTTGGAAAGTGTTCCTTCTTCTATTTTCTGAGAGATTTGCATAGGATTGTTATTATTGTTTTCTTAAATATTTGAGAGAAATCATCAGTGAAACCCACTAAGACTGAAGATTCTTTGTCAGAGAGTTATTAATTGCTAATTTGTTTTTAAAAATCTATATAGAGTTATTAAATTTTTAAATTTCTTTTTGGGTCAGTTTAAGATGATTTGTGTTTTTCAATAAACGTGTCTATTTTATTTTAGTAGTAAAATACACTGCATTAAAGCTTTTTGTATTATTACTTTACTAATATTTTAGTGTTTTTAGCATCTATAGTGATATCCCCTCTTTCTCTCCTATCATGACAATTTGTGAGCTTATGATGGAGTAAATTTCACCCTACCCACAATCTACTAAGTTAGCTTTCCACAGTTTCAGGAACACTTACAGAAGACATGAGATTCCCAGACAAAGAAACTTGTTATGGCAAAAGTAGTTGCCAAAAATGACCAGTCCAGAAGGAAAATGAAGAAAATAATTCCATGTATAATAGCATCAAAACTTATAAAATACACAGTAATAAATCCAACCAAGGACGACTTGTACACTAAAAAGCTACAATATGTTTCTGAGAGAAATTAAAGAAATAAATCAATGGAAAGATTTTGAGCTCATGGATTGGAAAACTTGGTATTGCTAAGATGCCAATATACCCAAGCAATTTACATTACTAGATTTAATGAAATGCCTATCAAAGTCCTAAAGTGTTTTTTGCAGAAATAGAAAAACCCATCCCCAAATCCATACAGAATCTCCAGAGACCCTAAATAGGCAAATAATCTTGGGGGAAAAAAAGGAGGAGAACAAAGTTGGAGGTCTCACACTTTCTGATTTCAAAACTTACTATATGGCATATTGCTAACTTGGGTTTGGGTATGTTGTTTTACATCCTACTACTGTGCTAAACTGTTGAGAAACCTGCTGCTCTTATCTGCATTCCTCTGTCCTAAAATGTTTTTTCTCCTCCTGGCTGCTTACAATTTTTTTTTTCATCTTGTCACTGGTTTTGAGCAATTTAATTATGACATAATTTGGTACAGTTTTCTTCATGTTTCTTCTGCTTTGGCTTCAATGAGTTTCTCAGACGAGTTTGTTGTACTTTTCACCAAATTTGGAAAATATTTCACATGAATTCTTTAAAAAAAAATTTTGGTCCTCATCCCCTCTCTTTTGGGAACTCCAATTATATTATCTTTGGTGTCTTGAAGTTGTCCCAAGGCTCACTGATACACTGTTATATTTTTTAGCCTTTTTTAAAAAATACACTTCGCCTTTGATAGTTTCTATTGCTTCAAGTTCACTAGTCTTGATTTCTGCCACATCATCCTGCCAGCGAGAAGGGACAGATCTATGTCCATATAGAAAGCTCATAGTAGGGGCGCCTGGGTGGCGCAGTCGGTTAAGCGTCGACTTCAGCCAGGTCACGATCTCGCGGTCTGTGAGTTCGAGCCCCGCGTCAGGCTCCGGGCTGATGGCTCGGAGCCTGGAGCCTGTTTCCGATTCTGTGTCTCCCTCTCTCTCTGCCCCTCCCCCGTTCATGCTCTGTCTCTCTCTGTCCCAAAAATAAATAAAAATGTTGAAAAAAAATAATAAAATAAAAAAAAAGAAAGCTCATAGTAGAAAGAGGTGGAACTGCAGATAAGGAAGAAAGAATGGATTAGTAATAAGTGCTTCTGGTGCATTTTTTAAAGAAATTTTATCTCTACCTCACAGTGCACATTGTAATACTTAATTAGGGATTTAAATGTGAAAGGCAACACTTTGAAAGCTCTAGAGTAAATTAACAGGACTCCATCTTTATAATCTTAAATTATGGAGAGATTGCATAAACATTAAACTCCAACCACAAAAGAATAGATTGATAAGTGTGACTACTTGTCACACACACAAGTGACAAAAAAGTACTGATACTGAAAATAGAAATAATTCCTATATCAATAAAAAACAAACCCACTGGAAAACAGAAAATTGAAATGGCTAATAAACAGATGTTTCACACGTTCATGGTCAGGAAAATATAAATGAAGACTTCAGTGAATACTATTTGTTGCTCACAAAACGGACTAAAATTTAAAAGACTGATAATACAAAATCTTTCTAAGGATGTGGCCCAGTAAGTCTTATTCACTACCATTGGAAGTAAAAATTCCTAAATTAATAATAAAATATTTGTCACTAATTTTTACATCAAAGGAATTTTAAATGGTGGTAAAATATACAGGACATAAAATTTGTCATCCTAACCATGTATAAGTAGAGTAAAACCTTGGATTACAAGTTACTTGTTCTGCGACTGTTCTGCAAGATGAGCAAACATTTCTAATAAATTTTAACTTGAAAATGAGCCATGTCTTTCAGTATGAGTGATATGTGACACCCAACATCACATAATCACAACTGAGACAATGGTTCTTCTCTTTCTCTCTCTCTTACTGTGGGATTGTGGGTAATCGTCTCCCATGCTCAGATGCTCAGTCTCAGGCCGATGCCGAGACGCTCCTGTGTCAGGCCGTGGTGTTTGGCAGAAATCAGTGATTTTTCAGAATGTTGGAAGGTGCCCACAACTGGCACTCGTGTATTTTTTGTGACTTCAAAGCACCTATGGTGCTTACTTTTCCATATAAGAGTAAGCTTAGGAATGAGTAAGCTTAGGAATGCTTTGCTTCATTCTAGATTAGGCTGCCTGTGGATATAGACCCTTTTCTCTGCTGCCTTATTGCAGTTACGTTAAATACAGTATATGACAAGAGTTTATTAATATTGTACTATAGTCAGTATCCATGAGAGCATGTACAATGGCACCCATGCAGAAAAAGATTCCATTGAGCCAATGGATAGCGATGATTCTATCAGTGATAGCGAAAGTCCTCCTCCACAATAACCCTCCTGTCTTGTCTCCCTCACTCACACCAGACACAAAGGTTTTCAAAAGTAAGTGCAGGTTAATTTGTTTATTTTTCTTTTTGTTTTGTATTTTCTTTATTATTTTGTGTTATATTACAGTAGTATAAACATTTTTATATGAATATTTTTGGGTTGTGGAATGAATCATCTGAGTTTCCATTATTTCTTACGGGGAAATTCACTTTGATATACAAGTGCTTTGGACTACAAACATGTTTCTGGAACGAATTATGCTTGAATTATGCTGGCAAGTCAAGGTTTTACTGTATATAGTTCTGTAGTGTTAAGCACAAACACATTATTATGTAACTAGTCTCTAGAACTCTTTTGATCTTGCAAAACTGAAACTATGTAGTCATTAAACAGCAACTCCCCATTCCCCTTCCCCTAACCCCAGGAATCACTGATTTTCCATAGTGGCTGCACCATTTTACAGTTCCACCAAGAGAACCCCCAAAGGGTTCCACTTTCTTCACATCCTCACCAACACCTGTTTTTTGGTTTTGTTTGGTTTTATTCTTTATAGTAGCCATCTTAATGGGTGTGAGATGTTGTGTCATTGTGGTTTTGATTTACATTTCCCTAATGATTAATGTTGTTGAGGTAGTGGCCAGAATTAAGCTTATGCTTGCAGCTAAAGTTAGCTTAGAAAAGCAAAATATAAGAAAATCTAATTTATAGTTTAAAAACTAAGTCCAATTGTTTTTGAGTATAGGGTCACAATCTTTCATACTCAGTGCTATGGGGAAAAGTCTCTTCTTCAAACAATTCCTCTAATCATGTCGAAAAACATTTCATGTCCTCTGTGATACCTCAGATTCATAAAAATCAATATTAATATACACATTTCTCAAACAGCTAAAAATGTCACTCTAGTCCAGTGATGATCTAGATTAACTTTCACGGGAGTTACATTTCTGATGACCAGGGCACCATCCAGAAACATGGGGAAAATTTCTCATGGTACAACCTAGCAGACTGACATTAACTTCTCCATTTGCAAGAATAGTAGGCGTAATGTTCTACAGGGGTATTTTATTATTGAAAGGATATCCAACGGGTGTCAGAAAACTTATAGTCACCCAAAGCCTGGCAATAGGCCACCGTACACATTTTCTGGTGTACTTAGTTTGAGCCCTGCGTCCGGCTCTGTGCTGACAGCTCGGAGCCTAGAGCCTGCTTTGGATTCTGTGTCTCCCTCTCTCTCTGCACCTCCCCCTCTCATGCTCTGTCTCTCTCTCAAAAATAGACGTTAGAAAAAATTTTTCAATAAATGTATCATCTCTTTGTCTAAAAGTGTTCAAAAACCCTACTTTGGTCATTTCTTCAGGTCTCAATTTTGTAACTGGACCTTCGTGTACACATAATAAAACTTTGTGGGTTTTTTTCTCCTGTTAATTTGTCTCATGTAAATTTAATTCTTAGTCCTGCTGGAGAACCTTGAGGGTGGAGGCAATTTTTTCCTTCCTGTCACAGTCATGGCTTATTTTGAGTGCGATAATTCAGGTTCCATTAGTAGGAAGCACATGAAGTTTATGTGCAAAGAGAGCTGTCTAGAGTCTAGCATGAGACACAGAGGATGGGGAAAAGAAATGATCAACGTATCTCCATACGAAACCGTTACATATTCTTGACAAGGCCAGATGATTAAAGAAAGCTTTGAATTGATGTGGTTATGTTTTGAAATGTGGTGGTGTCCATTTAGGATTCCTTATAAACCTTAATGAACTAGTTTTCAAGAAATTACTGAACACTGGGGACACGATATTGCCTTTGCTAGACTGATAACCGCTTCTGGGCTGCAAATACCCTCGATCATCACTCCAGGCTGCTATCCTAGCCTAATCAGATTCAATTGGCAGGGACAAAACTGTAGAAAGACAAAATTAGAATAACTGGTTCCTTGTAATGAAGGAGACTGCACACCAGAGGAAACCTGAGAAATGTCTCATCAACTAAGGGGAGATATGGGGTTCTTATAAGATTTGGGGAAGGGTAGAGGTTAGGTGAAATTTAAATAAAGCAACATTTTGGGAGGCTCAAAGCAGGAAAAAGCTGTGTGTAAAGGGGTCAACATGAAGTGGAACTGCAAAGGGGATCCAGGGGCCTATTTCTTGGAATTGATAAAGTTAAGATCGATGTGGAATGTGTTCAGGAATCCCTCATCTGAAGCTTTTACCTACGTTGGAAATAAAGGCTGCTTCTTTGTGTGAAACTGACTTACATCATACAGAATAGGATGGATAGGATGTTTCATTCTTACTGATAGGATTTTAAAGAGCACACTTTCTGACAGTTATGATTTTAGAGAAGAAGGATTTTGAGTAAGAATGTAGTGGTCAAAGGGATTGTGATGATACTTCACAGCTGCAGCCTGACCTTGGGAGAAATATTGTTTCCTTTACCTTTGCATCTGGTTCTATCTGTCTCTTATCTGTGTTTGTTACCTGTTAAAAAACAAGACAACAGATCCAAAATGGAGTCACTTATGCTAAGCCCCACTTCACCAAACTGAGACCTAATCACTGTAGAGGACAAGGGACGGCCACCCTTAGATGGGCCACTTTGGCATGAACATTATTTTGAGTTAAAAATAATCCAAACCCAGCAGAGTCAGAAAAAGTTCTTTACCTCCCCCTCAACTGCTTGCTTTACCAGGAAGAGAGCTATTAATAGAAATTCCTCTTTACCTGAGAAACTTATCTGAATAACAGGGTATCTTTGTTTTCCAAACATCTCCTTTCACTTTCCTGTTCATGATATCTCTCCCTTTTGTATCCTCAGACCCCTACCCCTCTCCTTAACTCATATAAGCATCATGTTGCCTATCTTTGGAATTTCAATGTCTGTGTGGATTCCCATTGAATGCTATTAAATTTGATTTTGATTCCCCTTATGTATGCTATTAAACTTGACTTTCCTCTGTTAATCTATCTCATGTCCATATGATTCTGATCTAACCAGTTTTCACTCTTATGTGGATCCTGAGAAACTTAACAGAAGACCATGGGGGAGGGGAAGGAAAAAAAAAAGTTAGAGAGGGAGAAAGCCAAACCATAAGAAACTCTTAAAAATTGAGAATAAACTGACAGTTGATGGGGGGTTGGAGGGAGGGGTGGGTGGGTGATGGGCACTGAGGAGGGCACCTGTTGGGATGAGCACCGGGTGTTGTATGGAAACCAATTTGACAATACATTTCATATTAAAAAAAATATGATTCTGATCTAGCTAGAACTAGGACCTTAAAGGGCAGAGGAAATTCTTCCTCCCCGTTAGTTTCCTCTCTCCCAGAAACAGAATCTTAAATCAGTCAACCAGGAATCACCTGATCAGCCCTAGTCAGGTATTGTGCCTGCTTGTGCCCTGCCATCCCCTAAAGGAAAGTAACTTTGCAACAAAGAACCCACTTTTTTGCTAGTATAACTTTCTTGTTCCTGTTCCCTTCAGCCTAAAAAAAAAAAAAAGTCTTTTATTTTGTACAGCTCCCAAGAGTGCCTTTCTATCTGCTAGATTGGATGCTGCCTGGTCCAAACTGATTTTTTGCTCAAAGAAACTCTTAATTTTTAAAAGTCTGCTTCAATTTACCTTTTAACATATCCCAGCATAGTGAATGGCCAGTCTGATTTTTACTTTTCCAGAGGTAGTTGATATTTTTGCTTTCTCAGTAGCTGTCCATTCACCAGACAGTGCAGGTTCCCAGGCTATGTTAACTTGGTCATAAACTCTGGAAAATGATTTTTTTCCTTCCAAATATGGAGATAAGGTAGAACAACAGAAATTCTAAAGTTCAGGCCTTCTTCAGCCAGGTCCCCCTCCTCCCTCCACACACTCACACCTTTTTTTTTTCTCTCTCCAGCTCCCAGATATCCCAAGATCTTACTAAGTGGGGTAGGAAACAAGCAGTAACATCCTTCCGGCTTTAAATCATATAGCCTCGGAGGTGGTAGGCCAGAAGTCTGGCTAGGGAAAAAGAAGGCATGCTGCTTGGAGTGATTACTTTAGACGCCTTACCTGTGTCCTCGCTATGGGAAGATCAAAGGTGTGTCAGGTGGGTGAGAAGCCACATCGCAAGCCACCAGTCTCAGAGACTGCCCCCCCCCCCCGCCCCCCCGCTTCGCAGAGCCCACGGCCAGGGTCTCCGCCCAGCTCCTGCCAGTAGCGGAGTTTCTTCTGCCCCGCCCCCGTCCCGTTCAGAGCTTGGTTCGTGGCCCCGCCTCCCAGTGTGTCTCGGGCCCGCCCCCAGCCCTGAGTTTGGCTCCGGGCCCCGCCCCGGCATGGCGCCCGGAACAGGCTGCCGCAGGGACCCGCTCTCCGGCCCGGCCGCGTGGGGGCGGAGCCCGGCCTGCAGCTGCGAGGACCGCAGCGGCGGGAGGTGGAGTCTCCGTCCGGAAGCCGGCGATTCGCGGCCATGGCAGTGCCGGCCCGCGGCTTTTCCCTGCTCCGCCGTCGCCTGGGCCGCGTGTTGATGCTCGGCGGGAGCGTGGTGCTGCCCCTGGGGGCGCCGGGAGCAGCCGGCTGCGCGTCCCGGGGTTTTCGGAGCAGCGGCGTGAGGTACGAGCGCCCCGAACGCTCGCTGTCTTCGGGTGTGGGTGCCCGCGCGTGCGGAGCCGCGGGCTGCGGGCGGGGCGGCGAGGCGCTGGCTGCTGGCGCCGGCCGAGCTCTCCCGCGTCAGGCCAGAGGCTCGGGCGGCCGCGCGCCTCCGCAGGGCTGGGGGGCGAGGCCTGCCTAGGCTCCGAACTTGACCTTGCGGGCCTCGCGGACTGGTCGCGTCGATCTCAAGTCGGGCAACTCGGACGAGGTCGGCTTGGGGCTCTGGCGCCAAGAATATGCTTACTTTGCAGCAGGTACAGTGGAGTGATTTAGGAAGACATTGGAGGCCCTCAGGAAAGGTGCCCTAAAAACAGGTGGTCTGCTCGGTTCTAGCGGTTCCTTTGGTTTGCTTATTGTTGTGTTTTGTAAACAAAGGAGTGGGCATTGTTCAGATGGTTTGCTCGTGTTTGGGATTCTGAATTCCTTTGTTGATGGGAACTCCAAGGTCTCATTCAGCTCTAAAATTCGTAGCGATTTCACAAAATCAAACATAATCTTGATTTCTCAGTCTTTTTCTGTGTGGTGCTTCCTGAACTTCTTCAATCTTAACATTGAAGTAGTCAGTCTTAGAATCATTGCATCTCTTTGGACCCCGTTGCCGGCTAGTACACTGCGCGTACGAAACGTGTTGTGGTTTTAACTCTTCTACACAGTGGTGCCCCGGCCTCTTCGCGTTGCCGTCATCTACTTGTTGGAGTTGCAGACTTAGACTTAAGAATCTAAAAATATATTCCCTTGACCCAGAGCCAGCGAGTCGACAAGAGATTCAGTTTTCAGACTTTCAGGGCTTCCAGTATTGCACGTTCACGGCAGTTCTATGAGCTCAGAGATTGTATCTTATCTTTTTGCATCCCCAGTGAGCAGCACAGTACCTGGAAGAAAGTAATAATAATGTGGAAACATAGCTACTACTTATTTCATTTTAATTGATTAACTCATCATTTTATACATATATTTGTCTCAGTCTTGAGTGACTAAAATAATAAAGAATATTTCATATTGGGTTTACTTTAGACGTGTTTCCAGTGATTAGCTCTTCCACAAAGATAGGAGAAAGTAACTGATTCTGCGTTCTGGTTATGAAAGCTGTATGGTCTCTGCAAGGATTTGCCAGTTGTTTTGGAATTGCCAGCTGTACTCCCTAGGGAAAGCAGATTCTGTAGAATGCTGTTTGAATTGCAGAATTGAAGGTATTATGTACTCTAGTCACTCTAGGTAATCATGTTTTGAGTTTCATTTGTTCTAGAGCTGCTTTGCGGAGTGAGGATAATCTTTTCCAAATTATATAAGTTGTTGAATTTCCCTTTGTCAACTTGGCGTAAAGGACCCATCACCCCAGTCCTCTCCATGGGCGTTGATTGAGAGTCACAACGGTTATAACCCAAACATCTGCTTGTAGCCACTTGCTTCGTACAAATGTGTGCAAGCAAAGGGATAATTCAGATCTTTTAGATTATATTTAATTGTCTCTTTATAATTTAAAATAGTTGAGTGCAATAGTTTTGGAAAGCTAGTCTTAATAAAAAGGAGTATGACTTTCAACCCAGCTGCTTTAAGCCCCATTTGATATAGATAATAGCTATAAATAGTACTTTGGGTAGTCTTTATTTTTCTTAAGGCACCTCTAATCAAGTTAGGATAGGGTGGTGTTTTTGACTTCCTCTTGGCACTGAATACCATCTATGAAGGTGAAGTTGGCTGTCAGGTTGAGAAACACCTGTGGACTGCTGGGTCTCGGGTGGGGAGGAATTCGGACAGTGTGTTGATGCTTATTGGTGTCTCTTTTCTCTTCTAGGACCAGCAGAGAGAAGAGATTCCATCTTCCAGAGGTCGCCACTGTCTGCCTCCCCACTTGTCCCCATCCTCAGTCATCTTTTTTAAAATATATAGCTACTTATTAGTTGTCTAGTTCTTCGTAGTGAATGTGCTTTATATCTGATATCATTTCTATTGACTTGAAATTTGAGCCTTAGTGTTATTTTTACTGAAAATTATCCTGGAGTTTGATAAACTCCTTCCCCAGTATTGACTCTTCTAAATTAACAGATTTATTAGTTTCTGAGCTCTGTGGAGCTTTAAATGAAAATGAAAAAACATTTTTGATTCTTTTTCATATTTTTGACTAGATACCTATGATAGCGGAACATATAATGCTTTTTTAATGAAGTTTTTTTTAATTGGAATTTCAAGAAGTAATCTTTGACAGAATTTGAAAATTATAAAATCTTGAAGTATCATTTGAGTTTTCTCTTATTTTTAAAATTTACAGTAAGTTTTTTTTTCTTAGTAACTCATGAGAAATTAGATATTATTAATTGGAAGAAAATATATTTACTGTCAAAGAAATAAATAAGCCCTTCTATTTGTTGCCCACTATTGTTCCTTGAAATGAATTACCTAAACAGCCAAAAAGTTAAAAATAAAAAAAATTTTAGTGATTAAGTTTGTACTATTTTGCCTTTCTGTGTGAGTGTACAACTCAACATGTTATCGGATTATAACTACCACATGAGTCTTTGGCCCAGTGCTTTCCGTGTATAGAGCTAGGCAGAAGCGGTTCCCATTTGGAGGGGAAGGTACAGACCTTATACGTTAATGCCACGGTCAAAGCAGATTTGCAGATATCCTGAAACAGGGACTTCCCAAATGCTGCTTTAGATCATCCCCCCTGAACTCATTTTCGTAATTAAATGGGTATCCTAAGCGTTTATCCTATTGCAAAGTGATTTCCTAAAATCATAAAATCATAAATTTGGCACCCCCTCCTGCTAAAATGCTATTTTAGCATTTGTAAAATTGTGTGTACCAGCCTACAGCTCTTGACAGAAACCTCACCTTTCTTTATGTCTCGTTGCCAATGGCTTTATAAATTTTGCAGCTAGGCCAGCATTTATTTATATATATATATATCTAGTAAAAGATACTGGCTTATGTTAGTTGAATATTCATGGCTCGTAGAGGGGGGAGTTGAATTTAATAACTGAAAAGCAGACTCAAGTTTATCAGTAAGGCTGTTCATTTGTATTCAGATTCTCCCCTCTAGTACTTACTCAGTGTTAACATCTCTGCAATAGAATTATTTGATTTAAAGATCCTCTTACCCTCGTGGGAAGCTTGAAGGACCCAGACTCCAGTTAGGACCCTTACTAAAGCTGATTTTCCACAGACTGATTTCAACTAGGATAAGAGTTCCAATGAGTAGCAAAAGCAGTTTCTCAAAATCCTATTTTGTTGGAAAATGTGATTGTGCGGTTTTCCTGTCTTAATGCCTTACCTATTTAATGAGATAGCTGTTGCTACGGTATTGATTTCTAAGCAGTTCTCAATGTCACTTTAAATTTAGAACCTAAATATTTCACCATTTACTATCTTATATCTGAGCTCTATGTCTGTATCCCAGCTGCTCAGAGATAATGTGTTCTAATATCTCCAAAATCAAGTTTTCTGATTAAAATGGATCAGTAGATGAAAAAAGACTACTATTAATCTCAGATCTTGTTACTTAGTCATGGTTTTAGGGATAATTTAGCAGTTTCTTGAATGATCTGAATCTTTCTTTTTCGAAAGTTATCTTTTTCATGTTAATATCTTGATGGGATGATAAAAACAGTAGGAAAAAGACGACAACACTTAATTTTCCATGGTCACAGACTCTTAATGGAATTCCATACAGCCGATGACAGTTTTTAAAGATAGTTTGGCTTGGAGAGGGAGGTATAGGGAGGGAGGCACTTGGGAGAAATTTGAAATGTCAAATGAGTGGGATAAATTAATGATGAGAATAAGTGAGATTAACTATTAAGAAGTGCAATTTGGACCAGAGAAAAATATACCTAAAAGGTAGGAAACTTTGTGGTCAGAATGGAACATAATCTAACCCTAAATTAGTGTCCGAGAACTCAGGGTTGGGTATTATCCAGCTACTCCACTTAACATTACGTCAGTGCATTCCTGTGTTGCTACTGTTTTTACTAACATTTTATTGGCTACATTCTATTACATTAAGTCTGTTGGTCATAACTTACATAACCATCTTGCTATCGTTTAATGTCTAGTTCTTAGAACATAGGAAATCATTTATTCTCAGATTCAGGTCATGGTCTTGTCAACATCATACCAATGAGGTTTGTTCACTTAATGATCCAAAAATGATCTATGTAGGTTTCTGTAATTACGTTACAGAGTGTGCCTAGAACCAAAAGACTATCCAAAGATTCATAATTCTAAAGTTAGGGTATATATAGTTTAAATTAGATGTCTCCTTCCCACTTTGGTTATGAAAACCTGCAATGAATATTATCTTGCCTTTAAGTAATCCAGTGTGTTGTTGAAAAATAAATTCTTATTAGTGTTTAGTGAGCCTTTACTCTGTGCTGAGATTTTTTGCATAAGTATATCCTTTTATCCTCACAACAGCTGAAGGAGACTATTAGTATTAGTAATTAGTAGATTGTGTGATTGAAGCTTAGAGAAATTAAATAACTTGCCCATGTTAGCAGTAAATAAATGGTGAAGACAGGGTTTGAACCTGAATGGTCTACCGAGTGCTTTGCTCTATTAGTAATTTGGCATTGTTGACATATCACTATTGTTCCTCTTTTTGAAAACATTTATCAAATGTTGTAGAACTTTTGTGAATCAGGAAAGCTAATTTTGCATATAAATCTTAAAAATATTTTGTCAGAAAAAAATCATCTTGTCAGATTCCTCTAATGAAGGGTATTTCTTAACCTGAGACTTTCTGGATAGATTTTAGGGGATCCATAAACTTAGATAGGACATCACTAACCTCTAACAAATTTAGCGTTTTCTTCAGTTGTGAATGTTGGCAACAAACCACAGTAATATTAGCAGTATTTCAGATATTGCCAATAAAAGTCGGAGATACTTTAGTATTACAGAGTTGATGCAAAGATCTCAAAATATCATACACACTACTGCTTTGTTATTATGGTAGTTATTAGACCTGCCACTACATGCTGTTATTTAATGCTTTAAAAAAAGTGAGAACAATATTTCAGTAAAACTGGTTTCCTTATAAACTTGTGTATTTTATATTAAACATTCAAAAGGTTGTTCTGAGAAGCTGTCCATATGATTGAGCAGACTGCCCAAGGGTTCTTATGTTACAAAACTTAGCATCTAAGATTCTGAATAAGCATAGATGTTGTTTAGGTAGCTACTGATGTTCTGATTTACACATTAGGGTCCTGAAAGAGTTGAGTTGAAAAATTGAATAACAGAATTATGCATGATGAAAAGAACTTGCTCTTAGGTATGTTCTTATTGGCTTACCAAAGCGTAATTTCTGATAAAATAACTTTAAGGTGTAAGTATAGTATTTAGGATGTGAAGTGAAATGATTGTAAAAGACCATAAACTTAACATTCCTAAGTATTCATTCACTTAAAAACATTTTATTTACTTCAAAAGGCTCCCTAGTACTTAGTGATTGGTTTTATTCCATATATAATTTTGGCCTGGTTCCCTTGGGTTTCATTTCTATTAATTCAAACTCAAAATCTCCAGGTGGAGTCCTAAAATACACAGCGATTAAGCTATGGTATGACCAGAGAAATTTTAACTGCTAATGATTGTACTAGACTTTTCATCTTTATAGATCATAAAACAGTCCATTGCAGCTCTAATTACAGCTGTGGCTGAAAATGAGATTGAAACCTAGATGCAGACACAAGATGCCAAGTATACAAATTAAATACACTGGATCTTGGGTGGACTTTATTTGTTATTTTACTATTTTGTGAAGGAGTATTTTGATACCCAGGAAAAGTAGTGATTTTTTTTTCCTTCTATTTACTATTTTCCCTTAGTTAAATACTACATTTAGTTCTAGTAACCATAGATTAGGATGGTTACAGTTTACTTCCTGGAAAATATGGGTAAGTAAACAGGCTCCTGGAAACAACACTAAATGGTGGCTTTTTGGTCTCCTATTGCTGCCGGGTACTTGAGTATTGGCACCATCTGTCACTTAAAAGAGCAATTTTTGCAAATCAGCCAGTCAACTTTTAGCCAAATCCTTTTCTGTAAGTTAAACAGAGAACATTTCCATTATATAGATGAGGAAATTACATTCCTTTCAGAGCCGTTAAGTGACTTGTGCTACCATATTCTAGCTCCTGTCACTGGAAATGCAAGCAAATAGACATTTATTTGGGCAATTAGAATTGCAGTTTGGGAAACCCAGATTCAGGTAGAAATCTGACTCCTGTTTGGAGGAAGACAAAGAGGGGACAGAGTTACAAAAACTAAAAGTCACAAGTGCAGCTCTTATTTGGGTCCTTGATACAAAACAGAGATTGAAACTAGGTTAATTTGGATTGGTTGGGTTAATATGCAAATAAGAGATTGATGCTTGTTAAACCCCATTGGCTTCTTCCAAAGTAAAGAATGGAACAATTCAGGTGTCTGGGTGAGGAGGAAGTTAAGTCTAGGCAGAGGGCTTCTAACTGACAAAAAGTTCATAGTTCCTCCAATGAGGACCTGCATAAATTCCTCCTCCCTTGTGGCTTTTCCATCCGATTGTGAAAAGACTGAGTTAGGCTCGCTTGCTCCATTTTGAAATCTCCTTTTACACTATTAATGGTGAACCAGGACTGACTTCTGGCTTGGGGGAAGTAATTTATACAGCATTTTCCTGCCCTTATTGCTCACCACGCCCCCCACTCTGACTTACTGTTCTTTAATGAAGTCACATGTTAGTACCAGCCCAGCAATGAGGGGAGAATGGTGAAACAGAGAGCTCTACGTCCTGCCTTCTTTGGGGGTCACTTGCAACATTACCTTTTCAGGAAATGTTGCCTGAACAAGTAATGACAGGGTGCAACTTGTGAAAAATACCTAAGTCAAATTGCCCTTTTGGCGTGTATTAATGGCAATGTGGCTAAATCATTTTTTGACCAAACCACATTTTTAGGAGGAAAAAGAGATGTTAAAGTAGTGGAAATGACATATTTGGAATATTTATTGATTTGTAAATATATTAGGACCTATAAAAGAGTCCTGTTCAAAAGTATCTTCAAAATTCACATTTTAAGTGGTAATTTATATACCCTTATGCATTTAGACAATTGAAAATTTTGATCTTAATTTTATAATAATATATTTAATTTTTTATGTTAATTATGTGATTACTAACTTTTACCACATGCTGAATTCTTGGTACATATACTTGAATCGGTTTCCTAGCCTTATCTTTAATATGTCGATAGTGATCATTTTCTGGAAAAAAAAGATCTTACACTTAATTTTAAAATTAAATTTGCTGCAGTTTTTTTTTTAAGTTGCAAACCTTATTATTTTTTTTCTCTAGACAATAGTATTTTTAGTTCTCAAGAAAGTACTTTCCCTTATTATTTTTTTCTTTAGACAATAATACTTTTAGTTTTCAAGAAAGTACTTTCCCTACAGATACCAAAGCACCTGGCAAGCTCAGAGCAAACTGTGAATGGAACATGGTCTCAATTCTAGATTTTTTTCATATTGAAATGTGAAGATATTTTAGCCTAAATATTTTCACAGTTGCTGTTTTAGTGTCTCCTTTCAGAGTACCTTTCTTTGACAAATACTTGTTACATGTCATCAAATAAGTTGTTTCTATTTATGACTTTTCTAATATCTTGCCATGTTTAGATACAGTAGATACAGGTCTTCTCAATTCTATGCCATTGCATTCCAAAATACAAATCTATTCGTTGAAAAACAGCTCCATCAAAAGATTCTTCCCACAAATTTGAATATTTTAAATTAGGATTATGCATGTATTTGTTTACTAAGGCCACTGTAAACAAAGTACCACAGATTAGATGGTTTGAAGCAACAGGATGGATCCTCAGACTCTTGGAGACTAGAAGTCTGAAATGAAGGTATCTGCAGAGCTGTGCTCTCCCCGCCTCTTCTTGCTGGAAATTCTTACTTTTCCTTGATCTATAGCTGCATGACTCTAAGCCCCTTGCTTCCAGAGTCTGTTTTCCACATTTAACCAGCTATTGAATCATGAAAATCGGGTCATAGCACTCCTCAGAATCATCAAATGGCTTTCTAGCTCAGTAAAAGCCAATACCCCTTCAAAAGTCTGCAGGACCTTATGTGATCTCAAGTTCCGTGACTTCTCTGATTTTGTGTCCTGGCCTGGCCCACTTGTCTCCACTGTAGCCATTGGCCTTGCTATTCATCAGACATGCTAGTCATGCTCCTGCCTAGAGTCCCTTGTACTTGCTTTGCACTCCCCTTGGCCTAGAAGTATTTTGTACACATAGCCACATGACATATTCCCTCATTTCCTTCTTATTGATTGATTGATTGATTGATTGTCAAATTAGCATACTGTGTAGTCTTGGCTTCAGGAGTAGATTCCTGCGAGTCATCACTTACATACAACATCCAGTGCTCATTCCAACAAGTGCCCTCCTCAATGCCCATCATCCGTTTTCCCCACCCCCATCAACCCTCAGTTTGTTCTCTGTATTTAAGAGTCTCTTATGGTTTGCTCCCCTCTCTATTTGTATCTTATTTTTCCTTCCCTTCCCCCATGGTCTTCTGTTAAGTTTCTCTAATGTCACATCTGAGTGAACTCATATGATACCGGTCTTTCTTTGACTGACTTATTTTGCTTAGCATAATAGCCTCCAGTTCCATTCATGTTGTTGCAAATGGCAAGATGTCATTCTTTTTCATTGCTGAGTAGTATTCCATTGCATATATAAGCCACATCTTTGTTACCCATTCATCAGTTGATGGACATTTGGGTTCTTTCCATAATTTGGCTATTGTTGACAGTGCTGCTATAAATATTGGGGTGCATGTGCCCCTTCAAATTAGCACTCCCATATCCTTTGGATAAATTCCTAGTAGTGTTATTGTTGGGTCGTAGGGTAATTCTATTTTTAATTTTTTGAGGACCCTCCATACTGTTTTCCAGAGTGGCTGCACCAGTTTGCATTCCCACCAACAGTGCAAGAGGGTTCCCCTTTCTCTATACCCTTGCCAATATCTGTTTCCTGAGTTGTTAATTTTAGCTACTCTGCATGTGGGTTCAATTTTATTTCCCTGATGATGGGTGATATTGAGCATCTTTTCATGTGTCTGTTTGCCATCTGGATGTTTTCTTTGGAAAAGTGTCTATTCATGTCTTCTGCCCATTTCTTCACTGGGTTATTTGTTTTTCAGTGTTCAGTTTGGTAAGTTCTTTATAGATTTTGGAAACTAACCCTTTATTTGATATGTCACTTACAAATATCTTCTCCCATTCTGTCAGTTGTCTTTTAGTTTTGTTGATTGTTTCCTTTGCTGTGCAGAAGCTTTTTATCTTGATGAGGTCCTAATAGTTCATTTTTGCTTTTATTTCCCTTGCCTTTGGCAACATGTCAAATAAGAAGTTGCTGCGGCTGAGGTCAAAGAGGTTGCTGCCTATTTTCTCCTGTAGGATTTTGATGGTTTCCTGTCTCACATTTAGGTCTTTCAGCCATTTTGAATTTATTTTTGTGTGTAGTGTAAGGAAGTGGTCCAGTTTCATTCTTCTGCATGTTGCTGTCCAGTTCTCCCAGCACCATTTACTAAAGAGACTGTCTTTTTCCCACTGGATACTCTTCCCTGCTTTGTCAAACATTAGTTGGCCATATATTTGTGGGTCTATTTCTGAGTCTTCTATTCTATTCCATTGGTCTGTGTGTCTGTTTTTGTGCCAATACCATACTGTCTTGATGATTACAGCTTTGTAGTACAGGCTAACGTCTGGGATTGTGATACTTCCGGATTGGTTTTCTTTTTACCATTACTTTGGCTATTTGGAGTCTTTTGTGGTTCCATGTAAATTTTAGGATTGTTTGTTCTAGCTCTGTAAAAAATGCTGGTGCTGTTTTCATTGGGATTGCATTGAATGTGTAGACTGCTTTGCGTAGTATTGACAGTTTAACAATATTTGTTCTTCCTATCCAAGAGCATGGAATGTTTTTCCATTTCTTTGTGTCTTCTTCAGTTTCTTTCATATGCTTTCTATAGTTTTCAGCATGTATTTCTTTTACCTCTCTGGTTAGGTTTATTCCTGGGTATTTTATGGTTCTTGGCGCAATTGTAAATGGGATCGATTCCTTGATATCTCTTTCTGTTGCTTCATTATTGTACAGAAATGCAATCGATTTCTGTACATTGATTTTATATCCTACAACTTGGCGGAATTCCCATGTCAGTTCTGGCAGTTTTTGGGTGGAGTCTTTCGGATTTTCCATATAGAGTACCATGTCATCTGCGAAGAGTGAACGTTTGACTTCTTTGCCTTTTCTCTCCTCTGCTTCTCCCATCCTCGCTGTCACTGTATTTAGTTTATTTTGCATACCATTTATAGCATTTTTAAAAAATTCATTGTGACTATTTCTTAGGTCTTTGATCTCTGCAGCAATAGATTCTCTGCTGTCTTCTATGCATTTTTTAAGCCCAGCTATTAGTCTTATGATTGTTATCCTAAATTCTTGTTCAGATATATTGTTTATATCTGTTTTGAGCAATTCTCTGGCTGTCATTTCTTTCTGGAATTTCTTTTGAGGAGAATTCTTCCGTTTCATCATTTTGGGTAGGTTTTTGTCTTTTACGTGTTTTAATAGCTGGTTATGTATCCTGCACATGTGAACGCTACTGTATTAAAAATGGGTCACACACTGTTCAGGGTCTGGCCCTTAAGGAGGTGTTTTTGGAATGTGTCACATCCTCTCTGTTGTTGCGTATTTGGCTGCTCTATCCCACTGATCAGTCCTCTGCAAAGCTTCTCTTTGCTCATGGTGGTGGAATGTTTGGAGCTTCAATCAGGTGTGCTTTGATGTGTTCGTTGAAATAACCTGGAAAAAAGGAAAGGGCAGGAGACCCGATCCAATACAAAGAGAAAAATGAAAGGGGTGAAAAAAGAAAAAGACACCAAGCAAAGAATCAAAGAAACTGTAAGGCTTAATCCAGAGAGAGTGAAAGGAAAATAAAGAAGGAGATACAGAAAAGGTGTAAAAAGAATAGAGTAAAAATGCCTGATTAAACAAACAAAAAAAAATAAAACAGATAAAGAGCGAAAAAAATATATATATAATAAGAATTGACCAAAAATCAAATCAGAGACTATGAACCTGATTCCAAAGGGAAAACAAGAAAAAGGTAGAAAGAAAAAGAAGTGAAAAAAGAAGAGAAGGAAAGAAACGAGATAGAGAAAAAGAAAAGAGAGACTAACAGGCAAAAACACAAAACAGTTGTCTGTTGGTCCGGGGACCTGCCGGGGACCGGTGACTGTGCTGGTTGGGGGGGGTGGGGTGGCGGTAGAGAGGCCATCTGGGTTACTCAGTGTCAGTCTCAGTCTGGTAGATAAGCAGTTGCCAGGCTCGGAGGGGTGGGGTTTGGTGTAAGCACATCCCGCTTCCACTGGGGGCCGCTGTCCTGTTTCCTGAAGCCCCACTGTGTTGGCGGGGTGGCGATAGATGGGGACACCCCAATCTCTCCTCCCCAGATGGGTGTCTCAAAGCACGCTGCCCAGGCAGCCCTCACAGAGTAGCCTGGGCAGTCAGCCTGTCCTGCTCCAGTCTCCCCCGCCGCCTAGGTTCTCGGCCGGGATTCAAAACCTGATGTCTTGGATCCCGCTCTGCGTGGACCGATCCTGGGATAGCGCCACTCCACCTCTGGCTGGCTCCTGCAGGGTCTTTTGTCCTTGGGGGGGGCGGGGGGTGAGGGGCAATAAACCCTTTTCACACAGTACTCAAGGGAGGGGACTGCCCTCTCCCAGTGCGCCCCTGAGATCGCTACCGCACCCTGGGGCCAGCTCCCTGCTCCCCAGGCGTTCACACACGGCAGCGGCTTCACTCCTAGAAAGTCAGCATTTGTCACAAGTTTGCAAAGGAGAAATGCACTGTATTTCTCGTTCCCCAGTACCCGGTCCGGAGAGGGTTTCCTCTTGTCCTGACACTAGACCGCAGACCACAGCTTCTCTTGCGCTCCCTTTTGCCTCTCCACAGAAGGGGTTCCGCTCCTCCGTGCCTGTGCTATTTTATCTCGCCCATGTCACGTACATGCCCTTCTGTTCTGCCAAGCTGTCTCCCTCCACCTGTGGAGATCCTTCTGCCACTCCGCAGATTGATTTCCAGGGCGTTCCCAGTGTTCTAACCTCAATACAGCTGTGTTTGAGGGACGAGGGAAATCCTGGTCCCCCTACTTCTCCACCATCTTAACTCCTACCCCCGAGCATGTGATTCTTGATCTCAGAGTTGTGGGTTCAAGCCCCACAATGGGTGTACAGAGTTCTTAAAAGAAAAATCTGCTCTCCTCCAGCAGGCACTCCTCGCAGCCTCTGAGCTCCATTCCCATGCCCTCTGGCAGCATCTGAAGAGAGGTGTCCCTGCCGCTTTGCCCCTCAGGGCTCCCTAAAGCCCCCTGGGAATGGAGGAGGCATCCTCATTGGGTGGGCTCCTGGTGATGCTTTATACCCGGGTTGACAGCAGGCGCGGTGATTGCCTCAGCTGCGGTTTCTATCCCTGCTACGGCCACTTCTGGCTCACCTTCATTTTTTTTTTAATTTAAGTTTATTTATTTTGAGAGAAAAAGAGAGCAGGAGGAGCAGAGAGAGTGAGGGAGAGAGAGAGAATCCCAAGCAGGCTTCACACTGTCAGTGCAGAGCCAGATGTGGGGCTCGAACTCACAAACTGTGAGATCATGACCTGAGCTGGAACCAAGAGTTGGTCACTTAACCGACTGAGCCACCCATTTCCTTCATTTATGATGAAATATCACCAGATTAATCAGAATTAAGAGACACCTTAACCCATCTGTATAATATGACAGCTCTGGCCCCCAGATATGCCCTTTCCCTCTGTTTTTCACACATGATATAAATATTCGCCTTTTAAAAAAATGTGCTTATTATGTCTTCTTCAACTGGATTGTAGTTCCCGTAAAAGTGAGCAGTTTGTTTTGTACACTGTTATTTATATTTTCAGTGTCTAGAATAGTGCCTGGCAGATATAAGGTTTTCAGTGTGTATTTATTAAGTCAATAAACATTGGGCTTGTAAGTGAGGTGTTTTAACCAAGAAGTGGCATGATTAGATTTGGAAAATCACTCTGGCTGCAGTGCAGATGATGGATGGTAGAGATTGACTTGAGCCAGGGAAACTCTTAGGAGCTGTGGGCTTCTATGGCTGAAATTCACACTAGTATTGATATTTAACATGTTTCAACAGTGTGCGTGCTGAAAAGTCTCATTTGTTTTTGCACTGAGCTAGGTAATGTGTGTGTTTACCAGTTCTTCCAGCATATAGGCTGATAGGGGCATCCTTCCTTTGAGTCTCCACTAATTCCTGCTTGCCTCATTTATCCTTATATCATATCTCCCACAAATCCAGGCTTGCCCAGGCTCTGCAGGGATTGAGGGAACCAATAGGCGGAGCCAGCTGCTACTGAAAAATCCTCAAAGTTCCTTTTATAATTGGGTGGCAGTCTTCTGAGTATTTACCCATAAATACCAACTAGACGAGGCTATAACGTGTCAGCTATAGTTAGCAAACTCACTTAGCACATCTGTGCTGTAAAGTAAGCCCTGTCTTCTCTCAGACCCCAACATGGTGCAGTCAAGTTTAATCTGTATATAGATTGTCTGCCTTTGGAAGTCATGAGTCCATTTATGCCACGGTCAACTCTGACACTCTCAGAGTCACACAGCTTTGTAATATCTAAGCCATAATTATCGTGGATTATGTTCAGTGATTGCCAGTTTCACGGTAACCTATGAACGAATCGTTGTAACAGAGAATCAACTAATAAAACATGTCAGCAGCAGCAGTTTCTATTCATATACTATAAAATGTAACATAGGGCTCAGGTGATTTTGTAATTTAAAATACAAATGCATGTTCTTTGTTACAAGAGTGAATTCTAGTGTATCAGCAGATAAGCTTAGGTATTTTACCCTAAGTGAATATGTTGGCACAGTTTAATTTATGGAAAGTATTTATTGATTTATTTATTGACTTATTATTTTTATGACTCTTAGAAATGAGTCATTCTGGAATTACTGCAGCCTTTAGTATTTTATAATAGAAGAGTTCCTCGTTCTCTTAGAATTAAAAGATCACTTAAATGAATTAATAAAAAATGAGCACTAGAAGTTCATAGTAAATAGTGAAAAAAGTTTGTTACCTAATCTTGAAAGATAACATTTAAACTCAGAAGTAAGTATGTTATCTTAACTTCATTTAAACTTGATCTTAAACTTTAACAGAATAAAAGCTCCAGGACCAGATGGCTTCATGGGTGAAATTTACCAAACATTTAAGGAAGAAATAATACCAATTCTGCAGAAACTCTTCTGGAAATTTGAAGAGGACGGGATATATCCTAACTCATTTTATAAAGGCAGCATCACCCTGATACCAAAATCATACAAAGACGTTACAAGAAAAGAAAACTATAAATAAATACCTGTCATGCACATAGAAGCAAAAAATTTAACAAAATTTTAGATAAAATCCTGAATATCTGGAAAGGATAAGCACATCGTGACCAAGTGAGGCTTATCCCAGGAATGCAAGATTGGCTTAACATTTGAAAATCAATCAATATAATTCATCATATTAACAGACTAAAACCAAAAAAAAAAAAAAAATCATGTGGTCATATGATTATCTCTATACACACACATTAAAAAAACTTTGACAATATACTGATATAAATAAAGTTCCATCAAACTAAGAGTAAACCTAAATCACAGAACTAAATGTATAACCTGAACACATAAAACTAGAAGGAGACGTTGAAGAAAACCTTTGTGACCTTAAGTTAGGTGAAGATTTCTTATATGCCTCACCATAAAAGGAAAAGGAAAACTGATGGAAATACATCAAAATTGAGAGCTGATCTTCCAAAGACACAGTTAAGAGAATGAAAAGGCAAAGCACAAAGTAGGAGAAAATATTTCAAATCACTTTTCTGATAAAGGACTTGGATATACCTGCTGTATGACCCAGCCATTCTACTCCTAGGTATTTGCTCATTGTGCATACAATGACTTGTACATGAATGTCTATAACAGCTTTATTTGCCATGAGTAAAAGCTGGAAACAACCCAAATATCCATCAATAATTGGATGGATAAACAAATTTTGGTATATCCATACAATGGAAAACTACTCAACAATAAAAAGAAATGAACTATGGATACATGCAACAACATGAATGAATCTTAATTATGCTGAGTGAGAGTAGCTGGATAAAAAAGAGTATGTTGTGCATGATTCCATTTGTACAAAATTTGTGATGATACAAACTAAGATATAGTGACAGGAAGCAGACCAGTGGTTGCCTGTTGATTGAGGAAGGACATGGCCAGGACAGGGGGAATGGTGAGATTTAGAAAAGAGTACCAGAATTCTTACAGGAGTTTCATTTGCTTGATCATGGTGATAGTTTCCTAGGTATATACATATATTACAACATCAAATTGCACACTTTAAATATGTACAATATATTTTATGTCAGTTATACTTCTTTATTATTTTTAAAATTTATTTATTTATTTTGAGAGGGAGAGAGAGCAGGGAAAGGGCAGAGAGAGAGAGAGAGAGAGAGAGAGAGAGAGAGAGAATCCCAAGTAGCCTCCGTGCTGCTCGTGCAGAGCCAATGCAGGGCTCGAACCCATGAACCGTGAGATCATGACGTGAGCGTAACCAAGAGTCATATGCCTAACTGACTGAGCCACCTAGGCGTCCCTGTCAGTTATACTTCAATACAGCTATTATAAAATTAGGACAGTGGAGCAAGTGGAGCAAGACTGATCGATAAATTTGCCACAATTTTCCTTGTCTTGAAAGCTATCAAGTTTTTGGTGAAACGTAGACAAGTCAGAATCAAAAGTTGAGTTTACTTACAGCTATAAAGTCTAGTTGTAATTGTATTCTCTAATCTGTTTATTTGCTCAATTAATTGTTTACCTATGGTAATGATTATTTTTAAAATATACTTTTGTATTGAATTGAGCAGGTAGTTTTCGAACATGGTCATGCACATGAATACCTGTGGGAACTTGTCAGACATGCAGATTTCCAGGGTGTTCTCAATCATGGGTTGGGGAATCTGCAACTTGAGCAAACTTCCCAGGCAACTTTGGTGTATGTATCCATAGATCACATTGCAGCATCACTTCTTTTTTTTTTTTTTTTGGTGCAAAAAAGGTAATTTTTTTTATTTTTATTTTTTTCAGTATATGAAATTTATTGTCAAATTGGTTTCCATACAACACCCAGTGCTCATCCCAAAAGGTGCCTTCCTCGGGGCGCCTGGGTGGCGCAGTCGGTTAAGCGTCCGACTTCAGCCAGGTCACGATCTCTCGGTCCATGAGTTCAAGCCCCGCGTCAGGCTCTGGGCTGATGGCTCGGAGCCTGGAGCCTGTTTCCGATCCTGTGTCTCCCTCTCTCTCTGCCCCTCCCCCGTTCATGCTCTGTCTCTCTCTGTCCCAAAAATAAATAAACGTTGAAAAAAAAAAAATTAAAAAAAAAAAAAAAAAGGTGCCTTCCTCAATACCCATCACCCACCCTCCCCGCCCTCCCACCCCCCATCAACCCTCAGTTTGTTCTCAGTTTTTAAGAGTCTCTTATGCTTTGGCTCTCTCCCACTCTAACCTCTTTTTTTTTTTTTTTTTTCCTTCCCCTCCTCCATGGGTTTCTGTTAAGTTTCTCAGGAGCCACCTAAGAGTGAAAACATATGGTATCTGTCTTTCTCTGTATGGCTTATTTCACTTAGCATCACACTCTCCAGTTCCATCCACGTTGCTACAAAGGGCCATATTTCGTTCTTTCTCATTGCCCTGTAGTACTCCATTGTGTATACAAACCACAATTTCTTTATCCATTCATCAGTTGATGCTCTTTATCCATTGATCAGTTTAGGCTCTTTCCATAATTTGGCTATTGTTGAGAGTGCTGCTATAAACATTGGGGTACAAGTGCCCCTATGCATCAGTACTCCTGTATCCCTTGGGTAAATTCCTAGCAGTGCTATTGCTGGGTCATAGGGTAGGTCTATTTTTAATTTTCTGAGGAACCTCCACACTGCTTTCCAGAGTGGCTGCACCAATTTGCATTCCCACCAACAGGCAGCATCACTTCTTAATAGAACAATGTTCACGTCAAAATGGTGCAAACTTGGATAGACACGTTGGACCACTGGTGCCCGATTGAAAAGGAGTATTCTTGATCTAGTTCATTGTCCCCCTGCCCCCCCTCCCCTTGTATATATATGTCCTCTTAGAAAGGACAGTTGACTTATTTGAAAGGGGCAGGAAATTTGCATTTTTTTTGTGTTGGTTGATATTCATGTTGCCTGCTCTCATTAGAAAATAAAAAGTGTACAGGTACTAGAAAGAATTCAGGTGCTGTAAGGTTTCCTTTTCTCTTTTTTCTCTTCTGCTTCTTCCCCCGCCTCCTTTTCCATTCTTCACGATATTCATTGACCTGCATTTGGGGTTTTGTGTAATAATCATGTGCTACATACAGATCTGCTTCCGCCAGGCCTTTCAATAGTGAAAGGACAGGGGGAGCAGGAAGAAAGAACCATCTTATACTTTATCAGGTACCTTAAAAAAACAAACACACAGTAAGAGCAACATTAATTCACCACTTTGAAGTTTGAGATCACGGAGAGCAAGAAAGCCTTTTCAATATATGTATTTCTTTCTGCTTTTCTGGGGGTTGATTTAAGGTTGCTCATTTGGAGAATCACAGATGTGTTGTTCACTCTTGTAACTTAAGATTATGCGGTTGAATGTTCCTTACTGTCTTTTTAGTGCTATATTTATTCTTTGTTTTCCACAGACATGATGCCATCATTATCTCAGGAACTGAAATGGCCAAACAAATCCAGAAAGAAATACAGAGAGGTGTGGAATCATGGATTTCCCTTGGGAACAGAAGACCTCACCTCAGTATCATTTTAGTGGGTGATAACCCAGCAAGCCACACGTACGTCAGGAAGAAGATCAGAGCTGCGTCTGCTGTAGGTGGGGATGCGTTTTAGTTGTTCTTGTTACTAAGTCATGTCTTCTTATGTTCCTTCAAAGTGCAATAATTATCAGTGAGAATTGCCAAATAAGTGCCATTTGAATAACATTTATCATTATTACCATTACTATTAGAGATGAGTTACCCAAGTTTATATTCATTTCTTAATGTTTTTCTCCAGCTTTCTTACTGAATTAATTTGATGTGATTTCAGATCCTATGGTGATATGTCAGAGGAACACTGCACATTTAAAAAGCCCATTTTTAGGGGTGCCTTGGTGGCTCGGTCGGTTGAGCGTCTGACTTTGGCTCAGGTCATGATCTCGCAGTTTGTGAATTCGAGGCCCACATCGGGCTCTGTGCCGTCAGCCTGTCAGCACAGAGCCCATTCCAGATCCTCTGTCCCCCTCTGTCTGCCCCTCCCCACTGGCGCTCTCTCAAAACGAAATAAACATTAAAGGGCCCATTTTTAGGTATAGCATAGGGAATGTAGTCAGTAATATTGTAATAGCATTGTATGGTGACCATTGTAGCTACACTTGTGATTAGCCTAGCTAGCAAAATGAACATACTTGTCGAATCACCATGTTGTATACCTGAGACTGGTGTAACATTGTGTGTCAGCTGTATTTCAATTTTTTTTTTAAAAAAGGCCTATTTTTATTATACTTGCTTTAATCAGATAATAAACCTGGCCAGTTCGCTCTGCTGAACTTGGCCTAATAATGGTGGTGAGGGGTATTAACATATTTACTAGATTCACATCCCCTAACAGTAGCTTATCACAAATAAATGCAATAAGATACTGGGCCAAAAATTGCGTGTGAATCATGAGAAAACATCTGTACTCTTTGAGACATCCCTTTTAGTGGTGGTTTGAACATCATTTTTGTAGAAGGTCCTTTGCTTCCAATGAGGCAAGGCGCAGAGGAAACTTTTTACGCACCGTGTAAGACACCGTTGTTGAAAAACCACATCTTTGCTGGTCAAATGACTCTCTCTGTGTTTGTTGTTCTTCCAGGGATCCGTAGTGAGATCATTCTAAAACCAAAGGATGTTTCTCAGGAAGAACTTTTGGATATAACTGATCAATTGAATATGGACCCACGAGTCAGTGGTATATTGGTTCAGTTACCACTACCAGGTACCTAAGGCTCTTGTATATGTCTGCTTTGGTGAGGAAAAAGGGCGTCTTTCAACATTCTATCACGACACTGCAAGTAGTTTAGGAAATACGTTCACGAAGGGACTAGCTCTTACGCTAGCAGGTAATTGTTGGCAAAGCCTGGATGACTTCTGCTTGCAATGACTGAAACTTGTAAAGGAAAAATGTAGGGAAAAAATTACACATAGTCCTTACTTTGTACAATAGCCCCAAGACCGTGACAATGACTGTGCACGCTGAAACCAGGCAAAGCAACCTTAAAAACCCAATGGGAAAAACAACAGTCATTCTCTGACCTTTATTTTTTTTATTTTTTTAAACAAAAATTAAAAGAAATATTTTTTAATGTTTATTTATTTTTGAAAGAGAGAGAGAGAGTGGGGGAGGGGTAGCGAAGGAGGGAGACACAGAATCTGAAGCAGACTCCAGGCTTTGAACTGTCAGCATAGAGCCCGAGCGGGGCTCGAGCTCACGAACTGTGAGGTCATGACCTGAGCTGAAGTCGGACGCTTAACCGACTGAGCCACCCAGGCGCCCCTTAAACAAAATTTTTTTAATGTTTATTCATTTTTGAGAGACACAGAGAGACAGAGTGTGAGTGGGGGAAGGGCAGAGAGAGAGGGAGACACAGAATCTGAAGCAAGCTCCAGGATGAGCTGTCAGCACAGAGCCCGATGTGGGGCTCAAACTCATAAACCGTGAGATCATGACCTCAGCCGAAGTTGGACACTTACCTGACTGAGCCACCCAGGCACCCCTCGTTCTCTGACCTTTAAAATGTTCTCCCAAAACATTAAAAACTCTCTTTCTGTGGTTCATACACATATAGGGAAATGGAACACACAAAAAAGAGGGAAGCTAATATTTGTTCAGCACACTATAAATTAAAACATTAGAAACATCGAGAATTCAAGTGTTATTTCTTTGCAAAAAACTTGTTCAGAGGAGCTTGCACGGGAGCTTGCCTTCTCATCATGTAACTTACAATATGGAGCAAGCGTCTTTCCTGGGCCTTGGTGAATTCAACTGCATATTCCTCTCTGAGTTTGGATCAGTTTCCATTTCGTCCTTTGTAATCATTTGCCAAGCAGTCTTCTTATGGTTCGTAGTTTTTCCACGGTTCTGAAATCTCTCTGAGAGTTTCTTTTATGGGATGGTTTATGCTGGTGCCACTTCCTCTGGGATGTTGTCATCGTTTTGTCATAAGAACCTTCTTCATGTACGGGAGACAGTCCACCTTCATCAGAGCTTCTGTGGCTGCATATCCACATTGTTCCGAAGGGCCCAGAGTCAACATTCCAGGGTCACCTCATTCCTGCACAACCCATTTCCATTCAATCAGAGTCCTACCGGAGCACTTAATCATAGCTCTTCCCTTGCTGGGGGCACAGGTTTCTGTTATTTTTGCTTTGCTGTTGCCATTTTCAGACCTTCTGTTCACATCTCATTTCACTTCCAGTGTCACCACATTTTATTTTTTTGCTGCCCTGTCACCTTTACAGGTTAATTCCCTCTGTTGATTACTACTTTTGTGAAATGTCTTGTAAGTTGACCACCGGGAGACCAGGAGGAAGTATGATTTGCTGTTGATGTTTGACCCAAATAACAAATGTGCAGTGATCAATCATCAACGGACTTTTAAAGAAGTGTCAAATGTGTTGCTCAGGGAACATGATGCTCATCTTTATTTACATGGTGATTTGTGAACCAGAGGGCCAGCAGTTCTTACATAATTACTCACAGTTAATTTACCATGATAACTGAACTTTGAACTGTGCTATTGGACAATTGGTGCTATTTAAGTAAATTGTGGCTGTGAAATTCATGTGTATTTCAAGACTGAGTGAAGTGAGGACTGCCATATAGTATAGATTACAGAAGGTTTTTTTTTTAAATTTTTTTAAATGTTTATTTATTTTTGAGAGAGAGACAGAGTGTGAGTGGGGGAGGAGCAGAGAGAGAGGGAGACACAGAATCTAAAACAGGCTCCAGGCTCTGAGCTGTCAGCACAGAGCCTGTCACGGGGCTCGAACCCACGAACCATGAGATCATGACCTGAGCCGGTGTCAGATGCTTAACTGACTGAGCCACCCAGGTGCCCCTAGATTACAGTAGTTTTGAGTTCTTCTATAAGTTTTGACTTGCAGAAAGTAAAAAGTGAATGGTGCTATTGCATGAGATCCTTGTGTGGTATTGATTATACTTTATCCAACAATATAACTTAATTCCTTGGTATATAACTATCGTGCTATTTGAATTGTACCAAAAATTCACATTTCTAATTCTCATACGGATTAATTAGCATTGCAAATCTGTACAAAAAAATTTGGCACTGGGTTTAAGCCCAATTGTTTGGCTCATATTAAAAAAAAAACAAAAACAAAAACAAAAAACAGTCTTCTTTGTACCATAATTGCCAAGCACTCTTCTTGTGGTTTGTAGTTTTTAAAAAATTTCTCCCAGCTGTAGTTGTACTGAATTCAAATAATTATTAAAAAACACATCAAAAATTTACAAATTTACAAATCTAAAACATTAGATTTAGTTTGTTTTAAAAATTAAATGCAGGGGCGCCTGGGCATCTCAGTCAGTTGAGCATCCGACTTCTGCTCAGGTCATGATACCACGGTTCAGGAGTTCGAACCCCACTCTGCTATCAAAGCGGAGCCAGCTTGGAATTCTCTGTCCCCCTCTCTTTCTGCCCTTACCCTGCGCTCACAACCTTTATCTATCTCTCTCTCTCTCAAAAATAAACAAATTAAAAAAATTAAATTCATATCTGTAGAAATTTTTACCTGTTTTGGGCAACCTTTCTCTGTTGGCGAATTTATTAGAAAATTGCCACTAGATGGCACTGTTGGTCTGTCTGTAGTAAAATTGCTTGCGTCTTGTGTTCCTTCTAAAGAGTGAGAAGCATAGAACCAAAGGGACTGTGGTAATAACAAATATCTTGATGCTCTAAGAAAGAACAATTCTCTATGTTGCCGAAAAGCCAATAATATACAAAATAAGAATGGCTAAAATTTATTACATTAAACATTTATTTATTATGTTTCAGGAACTTTACATTTATTACTTCATTGAATCCTGATACTAATCCTGGGTAGTCAGAGCTCTTATTATGGACATTTCACTGGTGTTAAGATTTGAGGCACAGAAAGCCTAAGTAACTTCCCCTAAGGTCACCGGGTTGATAAGTAATTGAGCTGGGATGGAAGGAAGACTGGTTCCTCGTGCCATTACTTTTAACCATCGTGTTACCCTCACCAGCAAATTGGTGGTAGCTAGTGAGTAATGTATCATACTATGTGGCAAGTATTCCTTTATACGGATAATTTTATCTACTCCTCAAAGCAGCCTTATGAGTAGGAATTGTTTTCTTTATTTTACATATGAGAAGACTCGTCTATATTACTTAACCTACCTTATACTGGGACATATGGTGTGTCTATGAATAGAAAAAATTGGTTAAAGTAGAAAATTATAGAACAATGCATATTTACCTTAAATATTGTTTTATAACATAAATCATTTAAATACTCGGTTATTCATCAGTCTTTTGTTGTGGGTCCACAGATCTTTGGAACTTACTGATTGGAATTTTGAATCATCTTCTGGTATTAATAATACCTATGAATCATTGCCTCCGATTTTCAGTTTGAGGTGAAACTATCTCAGTGAAAATTCTTACTGCTTTTTAAAATAGCTCCCAGGGTGCCTGGGTGGCTCAGTTGGTTAAGCCCTTGACTCTTGATTTCGGCTCAGATCATGATCTCACTGTTTGTGGGATCAAGCCCCACATCAGGCTTCGTGCTGACAGAGTGGAGCCTGCTTGGAATTCCCCCTCCCTCTCTCTGCCCATCGCCTCCCCCCAACCTATGTGCATGTATGAGCTCTCTCTCAAAATAAGTAAATAAATGTTTAAAAAAATTTCCCAATCTTCATGATTGTCCTGTTCATATCTAAATCCTTACTAATTCATTTTAGTTCTCAAGAGCCTTTCCAGAACGTTCGATTTAGTTTTTATAGAAATAACAGCTGTTTTCTTCTCACACTCTGTTGTCATGTTTATACTGTTTTAATTACATCACATTATTTACTGTGAAAGAACTAGCAAAAACAGATTGGGAAAGACTTGATTATCATGAAGGTCAACTGGTAGGGGCAGGCATAGTTAAACTACTTTCTGATTTGTTCTGTGAGCTCTGAGCATCAGCTTTCATGTTTTACAGAAGAAATGGAACTCTTTGTGTCATGGCAGTAGGTTGGCTGTGTGGAAGTAGGTTGAGCTAATGTCTCCTGTCCCGGTCTTAATACAATTGTTAGAAGGAACCAGTGAAACAATGACCAGATGAAAAAGATGAGGTGATTCGAGTTGATCATGCCTTGCATTTTATATCATTTGGTTAATAATTTGGATTCCAAGTTGTCTCATGATTAGAAATTGGGGATTATTATTCACAATTAGGGAAATATCTTGAGTAAAAGAAATTCTGAATTAGAATTATAATTCTGATGTTGCAGGACAACTTTGCATGGGATGACTCAGAATGTACAGATAGTTTCCGTGCCTCTCACTTAGATAAAAACCAAAGAAATGGGATAGAATTCTTCCCTATTTGATGGTGATAAGTTTGTTTCAAGCTAAACCTCTGTTCATGTTCAGGAGCTCTGCAACTTGGGTCAGGATTGGAAGTATTCAGGATATAACCGTGTGTCCTTGGTCACGCAGCCTGGCTGTTTTTTCCTGTAGTTGACCCTCAAACCACAGAGAAATAAAAACAACCACATGCAATGCTTCCCTACTCCCATCATGACTGTGATCAGAGTCTATTAATATCAATAAGTGGTCATTTTGTCAAGCCAGAAAGATGTCTGCTATTCACGTTCTATGTATTTTTTCTCCTAGTCGTGTATTATTTGCTCTTAGCTTTTATTGAGTTATATCTATTAAAGTGATATTATATTAAAGGTTATGTCATTTGTAGAGTATGTATCAGCCTATAGTGTTAAAAAAAAGGTATAATAATGATCTGTAAAAATTCGGAAGCAATTTTTTCTAACTAAAGCAACAAAAGAGAAACTATAAAGTGCTTTATATATGGTAACTTGTATAATGCTTACAACAACTCTTACCGGTAGGTGCTATGCCTTTCAATCTGTGGTTTGTAGTGAAAGATAGTAAAAGAACTGAGTAATTTATGTGATCAGGGAGGTAGTAAGTAGCAGAACAATGCTGGCAGAAGCAATGATGTTGTCCTTTCAGCTGCCATCACTGTCCTACAATGGAGATTTCAAGGCACATACCAAGGGAGATGTTTGCTCATCTCGTGTTTTCTTGCTTTCTAAAGTCTACTTTTCATTTATTTCTAAAACAAAATGATTAGGTAGAAGCAGAAGACTTATTCCATCTTATCCATCATTTTCTAAAATCATTTTTCAGCTATTGAATGTGACATCTTTGAATATCAACATCTTCCAGTTTATGTAAGGGGATTAAAAAGAGATATTAGAATAAAATATTGGAATAAAGGATTGAATCTGGAGGGAGTGAGTAAGAAGAGTTAAAGTCTAGTGTGTAGATTTAACAAAGATCAACTTTTCTAATAATTAGTAGGCATCAAAATGGGGAGATTGACCTAATTAATTAGCATATAGATATATGTATTTCCTAAATCTTAATTCCTCATTTGGAGAAAAAAAGTCTTTGCCATAATTGCTTTTCTTAAGAGGTTATGCAATGTATGTATGCAGAATACTGATTATTGTATTTTTCGTGTTCTTGACCAGAGTGGGAAATTTTCATCACCCTAGACTTCTTCACGGTTGTAGGACCCTTTATTCTGTTTATTTCTAAATGATTTCCAAATTTTGACTTGACCTTTGTTATAACATTTTCCCTCTTTCTCTAGGGAGAAGAAAGCCCAGTTCTGTGTTTGAGTGTTCAGAACAATTCTGCATGGAATATTTTATTAATTGAATATGGCTTTAGCCCCTGACCTCTTAACTATATTGATTATCTGTCACACATACCAGAGCTGACTTCTTTCCAACCGTCAGGTCTTAGCTTAAATGCCACACTGCCTCAGAGAACCCTTCCCAACCCACATCCTCTGAAATTATTTTAATTCTGTTATTCTCTATTTCAGAGTTGCCTTTTCTGTGGCAGGAAAAGTTCTCCAATATCTACATGCTCCCATCATTTCCCAGCTTCTCAGAGCAGTTACGTTGGGGCCATGTGACTACCTTCAGCTGGATTGTGAGGGGAAGTGACTTTTGTGAGCCATTTCTTGACTGAGATGGTTAAAAGCTATTGTGCTACATAGCCCCTCCTTTTTTTTTTTATTGCAGTTATTATGGAAGCTAGATGTTACAGATGATTTTAAATTATAGGAGGGAGGGAAGTGGGATTCTTTTTTTTTTTAAACTTTATTTATTCGGGGGAGACAGAGACAGTGCTAGTGGGGGAGGGGCAGAGAGAGAGAGGGGGAGAGAGAGAATCCTAAGGAATTTCTGTGCTGTCAGCATAGATCCTGATGTGAGATTATGACCTGAGCTGAAACCAAGAGTCAGATGCTTAGCTGACTGAGCCACACCGGTGCCCTGGGAAGTGGGATTCTTATGGAGCTTTACATGAATAAGAATTAAATAGCCTTTCATAAGTGACTCAGATTTCAGAATAAAGCACACACATACATATGCACAAATTTGATGACAACTATAAACCTACACATCTAAGAAGTTCAACAAAGTCTAAGCCTATGCAATAGGAAGAAAACTATACCAAAGAACACCATAATCAAATTGTTCAAAACCAGCATGATAGAAAAAGTATCAAAAGTAACAAGAGAGAGAAAAATCACATTACATAGAGAGGAACACAAAGAAGGAAGCAAATTTATTGCTAGAAACAATGTAAACTAGAGGACAAGGGAATAGCTTGGTCTTTAAAGGATTAAAAGAAAACCTGTCAATCATGAATTCTATCCTCAGTAACAATATCTTTTAAAACAAAGGCAAAACAAAGTATTTTTTCAGAAATTTAGGGAGGGGAGAACCCAGAAAGAGCTGAAAACAATCACCAGCAGACACATACTACCAAAAAATGTTAAAGGAAGTCCTTCAGACAGTAGGAAATGATACCAGATGAAAATATGTATCTATCCAAAGGAATAAAGAGCCCTGGAAATGGTAGCTACATGAGTAAATATAGATGATATTTTTCTTATCATTCAAATCATCTTAGAATAAAATTGATGTTTAATCAAAAACAAAAACCATGGAATATGTGATTTGTAACGTATATAAGTAAAATCTACAACAGTAACACAAACATTGGGAGAGAAGAAATGGTAGGATATTAATGTTAGATTCTTATATGGGAAGTGATATATCACTTGAGGGTAGATTGAGATAAATTCAAGGTATATACTATAGAACCACAAGCAACCACTAAAAAACACAATAGTTGTAGCTAATAAAACAAGGAGATAAAATGGAATCACTAAAAATATTCAATTATTCCAAAGGAAGGAAGAATAAAGGGGCAAAGACAACAATGAAAACACATAGGAAGATGATAAGTTTAATGACATAATGTTGTAAATAACCCAATAAAATGTCAGAGGTTGTCAGATTGGATAAAAGTAAGAGCCAACTATATGCTGCATACAAAAAACACACTTCAAGTGTAAAGACACAGAGAAGTTACAAGCAAAACAATGGAAAAGATATGCCATGCTAACACTAATTAAAAGAAAGTTGGAGTGATTTTGTCAATATCAGGCAAAGTATATTTCAGAGCAATGAATATTACCAGGGATAAAGAAGGTCATTCCCCAGTAATAAAGGGATCTGTTTATCAAAAGGAAATAACAATCTTGGAGTGCCTGGGTGGCTCAGTTGGTTAAGTGGCCGACTCTTGATTTCAGTTCAGGTGGTGATCTTATGGTTCTTGGGATCGAGCCCCACGTTGGGCTCTGTGCCGACAATGGGGAGCCTGCTTGGGATTCTCTCTCTCCCTCTCTCTCTGCCTGTCCCCTGCTCATGGTCTCTCTCTCTCTCTCTCTCTCTCTCTCTCTCTCTCTCTCTCTCTCTTTTTCTCTCTCTGAAAATAAACTTAAAAAAAGAAATAAGTCTTAATCACTTATATACCTAAAAATAAACCTTCAGTAAAAACTAATAGAATTACAAGAAAAATAGACAAATCCAAAATTATCATCATACATTTTAGTACCTCTCTGTCAATAATTGAAAGAACAAATAGACAGGAAATCAGTGAGGATGGAGATTTGAAGTAGAGTATCATCCAATTTGACCTAATTGACATTTGTAAAACACTATCCCAGCAAACAACAGAATACACACCTTTTTTTCAAGTTGACGTAGAACATTTACCAAAAAAATAGCATATTCTAGGTCATTAAACAAATCTCAAATATAAAGGATTCACGTTGCCTAAAGTGTTTTCCTTGACCACAGTGGAATTAAATTAAAAATCACTAACAGAAAAATATCTGGAACATTCCCAAATATTTAGAAACTAAATAACACACTTCTAAGTAACACATGCATCAGATAAGAAAATTGAAGGGAAGTTAGAACATTTTTTTAACGTTTTATGAAGACACAGCATATCAGAATTTATGCTATGCTGCTAAATAGTAGTTGGGGGAGGGGCACCTGGGTGGCGCAGTCGGTTAAGCGTCCGACTTCAGCCAGGTCACGATCTCGCGGTCTGGGAGTTCGAGCCCCACGTCAGGCTCTGGGCTGATGGCTCAGAGCCTGGAGCCTGTTTCCGATTCTGTGTGTCCCTCTCTCTCTGCCCCTCCCCCGTTCATGCTCTGTCTCTCTCTGTCCCAAAAATAAATAAACGTTGAAAAAAAAATTAAAAAAAAAATAGTAGTTGGGGGAAATATATAGCACTATATACCTATCTTAGAAAAGACGAAAGGTGCCAAATCAATAATCTCAGTTTCCACCTTAATGTACTAGAAAAAAGAGCAAGTTAAAGACAAAGGAAGGACAAGAAAGAAAATAGAAAACAGAAATGATGAGGAAAATAAATGAAACACAAGCTAGTTTGATCAAGGCAAAAAAAAAAAAAAAAAAAAAAAAGATACAAATTACCAGTATCAGGAATGAGAGGTAACACCACTATAGATTCTAAAGCTATTAAAAGGATAAAAGGGAATATTTTGAACAACTTTATGGCAAGTGATGTGACAAGTTTGATGAAATAAATGACTTTCTTGAAAGACACATACTACCAAGGCCCATTCAAGACGTAGGTAATATGAAGAATTCTATTAAAAAATTGATTTTGTACTTAAAATCCATTCCACAAATAAAGCTCCATGTTCAGATGGCTTCGCTGGTGAATTCTACCAAATATTTGAGGAAACAAAAAATGCTAAAAAGGAAGGAGTACTCTTGAGCTCATTATATGAGGCCACCATTACCCTGATATCAAAAACTGGGCAAAGACATTACAAAAAAGGAAAACCATAGACCGGTATCTTTCATGAACATCAGTGTAAAAGATATGATCAAAATCTAACAAAATCCAACAATATAGAAAAGGGATCATTCATCATGAAATAAAGGAATGCAACATTGCTTTAACATTAGAAAATCGAACGATGTGGGGCGCCTGGGTGGCTCAGTCGGTTAAGCAGCCGACTTCGGCTCAGGTCATGATCTTGCTGTCCGTGAGTTCGAGCCCTGCATCGGGCTCTGTGCTGACAGCTCGGAGCCTGGAGCCTGCTTCCGATTCTGTGTCTCCCTCTCTCTGACCCTCCCCCGTTCATGCTCTGTCTCTCTCTGTCTCAAAAATAAATAAACGTTAAAAAAAAATTTTTAAAGAAAATCGAACGATGTATTTAATCACGTTAACAAACTAAACATGAAAAACCATATGATTAACTCATTATATACAGATAAAATAGTTGATAAGACTATCATTGATTCCTGATAAAAAGCTGTCATATAACTAATAGTAAAGGGAACATTCTGAAAGTGATAAGGGGCACATCTGAAAAATTTACAGTCATCAGAGTTGATCATGAAAAACTGAGCATTTACCTCCTACGATCAGGAAGATGTCAAGGATGTCCAGTCCTATCATGTCTATTTAACATTGTATCGGAGAGTCTAAGCAGCACCATAAGGCAAGAGAAAGAAAATAAAAAGCAGATAATATGACTGTCTATGTATAAAATCCAATGGAATCTAGAAAAAGAAAACTAATAGTGATGTGATTTTTAGCAAGATTGGAGGATACAAGATTAATATGCAAAATGCAATTGTCATTTATTAGCATCAAAAATCAGGTATTGGAATAAAAACACTAAGATAACATCCAAAAATGAAATCTTTAGGCATAAATTTGACAAAAGATGTGAAAAATCTATACATCGAATACTGCAGAACATTCCTAAAATAAATTAAATAAAAACTGAATAAGTGGATCAACATACAACGTCCATGTATCGGGAGACTAAATGTTGTTAAGACGTAGTCATCTTTACATTGATTTGTAGATTCATGGCAGTCCCAATTAAAATCCCATCATACTATTTTGTAGCAGTTGACAAACTGATGGGCAAATTTATATGGATATGCAAAATACTTAGAATAGTCAGAACACGAAATTAGTCACAGAAAAACAAATATCATGACTTCACTCATGTGGAATTTAAGAGACAAAACAGATGAACAGAAGGGAAAGGAAGCAAAAAGAATATAAAAACAGGGAGGGGGACAAAACAGAAGAGACTCTTAAATATAGAGAACGAACAGAGGGTTGCTGGAGGAGTTGTGGGTGGGGGATGGGCTAAATGGGTAAGAGGCACTGAGGAGTCTATTCCTGAAATCATTATTGCACTATAATGTAGCTAACTTTGATGTAAACTTAAAAAAAATTTTAAAAATGGTTCAAATAACTTTGAAAATGAGTAACATAGTTGGAAGATTAACACCACCCAATCTGAAGATTAATCAAAAATCTTAAAATCAAAAGGTACAAACTTCCAGTTATAAAATAAGTAAGTCATGGGGATATAATGTACAACATGTACTAAAATTAATAATACTATATTGCTTATTTGAAAGTCACTAAGAGAGTATATCTTAAACTTTTCATCTCTTGGGGTACCTGGGTGACTCAGTTGGTTAAGTGTCTAACTCTTGATTTCAGCTCAGGTCATGAGATCCAACCCTGCGTTGGGCTCTGTGCTGGGAGTGGAACCTACTTAAGATTCTTTCTCTGTCTCCACCTTCCCCTCCCCAAATGTCTCTCTCTCTTTCCTTCTCAAAAACAAAGTCCTCATCACAAGAAAAAAAAAAAAATGTAACTGTATAGTGATGGATTTAATTAGATTTGTTGTGGTGATCATTTTGTAATATATACAAATACCAAATCATGTTGTACACCTGAAACTAATATAATGTTAGAGGTCAATTATACCTTAATAAAAACAATTAAAAAAAAGACTTAATTATAAAGCTGCAATAAACAAGGCAGTATATTATTGGAATCATCAGATCAAGCAAAGAAATTCAAAGTCCAGACCTCTATCAATATCTGAGTTTTGACAAGGTGGGAAGACAAAGTAGCACAGGAAGGTATGATTCTGGGTGCTGAAAAATTGGACTACTTACAGATATGAAACAAGAACTTAATAAACTAGACTTTATCAAAATGTAAAACTTGTGTTCTGTTAAAGGAATGAAAAGATAGGCCATAGACCAGATGAAAATATTTGCAAAGCATGTATCTGTTAACTTATGAATATACAGAATATATAAAGTGCTCTCTTGGGGCACCTGGGTGGCTCAGTTTGTTAAGCATCTGACTCTTTTTTTTTTTAGGTTTTTTTTTAAATTTTATTTTTAATTTTTTTAAATTTACATCCAAATTAGTTAGCATATAGTGCAACAATGATTTCAGGAGTAGATTCCTTAGTGCCCCTTAACCATTTAGACCACCCATCTCCAACAACCCCTCCAGTAACCCTCAGTTTGTTCTCCATATTTATGAGTCTCTTCTGTTTTGTCCCCCTCCCTGTTTTTATATTATTTTTGTTTCCCTTCCCTTATGTTCATCTGTTTTGTCTCTTAAAGTCCTCATATGACTGAAGTCCTGATGATTTGTGTCTTTCTCTGACTGACTAATTTCACTTAGCATAATACCCTCCAGTTCCATCCACATAGTTGCAAATGGCAAGATTTCATTCTTTTTGATTGCCACATAATACTCCATGATATATATATGCCACATTTTCTTTATCCATTTATCCATCAATGGACATTTGGGCTCTTTCCATACTTTGGCTACTGTTGATAATGCTGCTATAAACATGGGGGTGCATGTGTCCCTTCAAAACAGCACACCCGTGTCCCTTGGATAAATGCCTACTAGTGCAATTGCTGGGTCGTAGGGTAGTTCTATTTTTAGTTTTTTGAGGAGCCTCCATACTGTTTTCCAGAGTGGCTGCACCAGCTTGCATTCCCACCAACAATGCAAAAGACATCCTCTTTCTCCGCATCCTCATCAACATCTGTTGTTGCCTGAGTTGTTAATGTTAGCCATTCTGACAGGTGTAAGGTGGTATCTCATTGTGGTTTTGATTTGTATTTCCCTGATGATGAGTGACATTGATCATTTTTTCATGTGTTGGTTGGCCGTCTGGATGTCTTCTTTGGAGAAGTGTCTATTCATGTCTTTGGCCCATTTCTTCACTGGATTATTTGTCTTTTGGGTGTTGAGGTTGATAAGTTCTTTATAGATTTTGGATACTAACCCTTTATCTGATATGTCATTTGCAAATATCTTCTCCCGTTCTGTGGTTGCCTTTGAGTTTCGCTGATTGTTTCCTTCGCTATGCAGAAGCTTTTTATTTTGATGAGGTCCCAGTAGTTCATTTTTGCTTTTGTTTCCCTTGCCTCCGGAGACGTGTTGAGTAAGAAGTTGCTGTGGCCAAGATCAAAGAGATTTTTGCCTGCTTTCTCCTCGAGGATTTTGATGGCTTCCTGTCTTGCATTGAGGTCCTTTGTCCACTTTGAGTTTATTTTTGTGTATGGTGTAAGAAAGTGGTCCAGGTTCATTCTTCTGCATGTCACTGTCCAGTTTTCCCTGCACCACTTGCTGAAGAGACTGTCTTTATTCCATTGGATATTCTTTCCTGCTTTGTCAAAGATTAGTTGGCCATATGTTTGTGGGTCCATTTCTGGGTTCTCTATTCTGTTCCATTGGTCTGAGTGTCTGTTCTCGTGCCAGTACCATACTGTCTTGATGATTACAGCTTTGTAGTATAGCTTGAAGTCTGGGATTGTGATGCCTCTGGCTTTGGTTTTCTTTTTCAAGATTGCTTTGGCTATTCAGGGTCTTTTCTGGTTCCATACAAATTTTAGGATTATTTGTTCTAGCTCTGTAAAGAATGCTGGTGTTATTTTGGTCAGGATTGCATTGAATATGTAGATTGCTTTGGGTAGTATTGACATTTTAACAATATTTGTTCTTCCTATCCAGGAGCATGGAATCTTTTTCCATTTTATTTTTTTGTGTCTTCTTCAATTTCTTTGATAAGCTTTCTATAGTTTCAGCGTAAAGATTTTTCACCTACTTGGTTAGATTTATTCCTAAGTATTTTATGGTTTTTTGTGCAACTGTAAATGGGATTGATTCCTTGACTTCTCTTTCTGTCGCTTCATTTTTGGAGTATGGGCATCCAACCAATTTCTGTGCATTGATTTTATATCCTGCAACTTTGCTGAATTCATGAATCAATTCTAGCAGTTTTTTGGTGGCATATTTTGGGTTTTCCATATAGACAATCATGTCATCTGTGAAGGGTGGAAGTTTGATCTCCTCCTGGCCTATTTGGATGCCTTTTATTTCTTTGTGTTGTCTGATTGAAGAGGCTAAGACTTCCAATACTATGTTGAATAACAGTGGTGAGAGTGGACATCCCTGTCTTGTTCCTGACCTTGGGGGGAAAGCTGTCAGTTTTTCCCCATTGAGGATGATATTAGCATTGGGTCATTCATATATGGCTTTTATGATCTCGAGGTATGCTCCTTCTATCCCTAGTTTCTTGAGGGATTTTATCAAGAAAGGATGCTATATTTTGTCAAATGCTTTCTCTGCATCTATGGAGAGGGTCATATTGTTCTTGTCCTTTCTTTCAGTGATGTGATGAATCACATTAATTGTTTTGTGGATATTGAACCAGCCCTGCATCCCAGGTATAAATCCCACTTGGTCGTAGTGAATAAGTTTTTTAATGTATTGCTGGAGCCAGCTGGCTAATATCTTGTTGAGGATTTTTGTATCCATGTTCATCAGGGAAATTGGTCTCTAGTTCTCCTTTTTAGTGGGGTCTCTGTCTGGTTTTGGAATCATGGTAATGTTGGCTTCATAGAAAAAGTTTGGAAGTTTTCCTTCCATTTCTATTTTTTGGAACAGCTTCAAGAGAATAGGTGTTAACTTTTCCTTAAGTGTTTGGTAGAATTCCCCTGGAAAGCCATCTAGCCTTGGACTCTTTTTTTTGGCAGATTTTTTATTACTAACTTGATTTCCTTATTGGTTTTGGGTCTGTCCAAATTTTCTATTTCTTCCTGTTGCAGTCTTGGTAGTGTATATGTTTCTAGGAATTTGTCCATTTCTTCCAGATTGTCCATTTTATTGGCATATAATTGCTCATAATATTCTCTTATTATTGTTTTTATTTCTGCTGTGTTGGTTGTGATCTCTCCTCTTTCATTCTTGATTTTATTTATTTGGGTCCTTTACTTTTTCTTTTTGATCAAACTGGCTAGTGGTTTATCAATTTTGTTAATTCTTTCAAAGAACCAGCTTCTGGTTTCATTGATCTGTTCTACTGGTTTTTTTGGTGTTGATAGCATTAATTTCTGCTCTAATCTTTATTATTTCCTGTCTTCTGCTGGTTTTGGGTTTAATTTGCTGTTCTCTTTCCAGCTCCTTAAGGCATAAGTTTAGGTTGTGTATCTGAGATCTTTCTTCCTTTTTTAGGAAGGCCTGGATTGCTATATAGTTTCCTCTTATGACCACCTTTGCTGCATCCCAGAGGTTTTGGATTGTGCTGTTATCATTTTCATTGACTTCCATATACTTTTTAATTTCCTCTTTAACTTCTTGGTTATCCCATTCATTCTTTAGTAGGATGTTCTTCAGTCTTCAAGTATTTGTTACCTTTCCAAATTTTTTCTTGTGGTTGATTTTGAGTTTCAAAGCGTTGTGGTCAGAAAATATGCATGGTATGATCTCGGTCTTTTTGTATTTACTTAGGGCTGATTTGTGTCCCAGTATATGGTCTATTCTGGAGAACGTTCCATGTGTACTGGAGAAGAATGTATATTCTGCTGCTTTAGGATGAAATGTTCTGAATATATCTGTTAAGTCCATCTGGTCCAGTGTGTCATTCAAAGCCATTGTTTCCTTGTTGGTTTTTTGATTAGATGATCTGTCCGTTGCTGTGAGTGGGGTGTTGAAGTCTCCTATTATTATGGTATTACTATCGATGAGTTTCTTTATGTTTGTGATTAATTGATTTATATATTTGGGTGCCCCAAATTTGGCCCATAAATGTTTATAATTGTTAGGTCTTCTTGGTGGATAGACACCTTGATTATGATATAATGTGCTTCTGCATCTCTTGATACAGTCTTTATTTTAAAGTCTAGATTGTCTGATATAAGTGTGGCTACTCTGGCTTTCTTTTGTTGACCATTAGCATGATAGATGGTTCTCCATCCCCTTATTTTCAATCTGAAGGTGTCTTTAGGTCTAAAGTGGGTCTCCTGTAAACAGCGTATAGATGGACCTTGTTTTCTTATCCATTCTGTTACCCTAGGTCTTTTGATTGGAGCATTGAGTCCAATGACGTTTAGAATGAATACTGAAAGATATGAATTTATTGCCATTATCATGCTTGTAGAGTTGGAGTTTCTGGTGGTGTTCTCTGGTCCTTCCTAATCTTTGTTGCTTTTGAGATATATATATATATATATTTTTTTTTTTTTCATATTTTCCCCCTTCAGAGAGTCCCCATTAAAATTTCTTGCAGGGCTGGGTTAGTGGTGACAAACTCCTTTAATTTTTGTTTGTCTGGGAAACTTTTGATCTCTCCTTCTATTTTGAATGACAGCCTTGCTGGCTAAAGAATTCTTGGCTGCATATTTTTCTGATTCAGCACATTGAATATATCCTGCCACTCCTTTCTGGCCTGCCAAGTTTCTGTGGATAGGTCTGCTGCAAACCTGATCTATCTTCCCTTGTAGGTTAGGGACTTTTTTTCCTGTGCTGCTTTCATGATTCTCTCCTTGCCTAAGTATTTTGTGAATTTGACTATGATATGCCTTGTTGATGGTCGGTTTTTGTTGAATCTAATGGGAGTCCTCTGTGCTTCCTGGGTTTTGATGTCTGTATCTTTCCCCAGGTTAGGAAAGTTCTCCTCTCTGATTTGATCACATAACCTTTCTACCCCTATTTCTCTCTCTTCCACTTCTGGGACCCTTATGATTCTGATGTTGTTCCTTTTTAATGAGTCACTGATTTCCCTAATTCTTAAATCGTGCTCTTTTGCCTTAATCTCCCTCTTTTTTTTTTCTGCTTCTGTATTCTCTGTAAGTTTGTCCTCTATATCGCTGATTCTCTGTTCTGCTTTGTCCATCCTTGCTGCCGTTGCATCCATCCGTGATTGCAGCTCAGTTATAGCATTTTTAATTTTGTTCTGGCTATTTTTTACTTCTTTTATCTCTGCAGAAAGGGATTCTAATCTATTTTCGACTCCAGCTAGTATTCTTATTATTGTGATTCTAAATTCTGGTGCAGACATCTTGCTTGTATCTGTGTTGGTTAAATCCCTGGTTGTCGTTTCTTCATGCTCTTTCTTTTGGGGTGAATTCCTTCGTTTTGTCATTTTGAAGGGAGAAAATGAATTAATGAGGTAGAAAAATTGAAATTAAAAAATATTAAAATTAAAAAATATTAAAATTAAAAAATCAAACACACACACACACACACACACACACACACACAAATCAAATAAATGATGCTAGACCTTAGGTGTGTTTTGGTCTGGGTGTTGAAAGTGGTTTGACAGATAGAGAAAAAAAAGGGGGGGGGGAGAAAAAAAGGAAATCATTGGAGAATTTGAAAAAAAGGAATACACTGAGGCAGACTGAAATGAGATGATGGGAGTAAAATAGAATTTGAAAAAATATACATAAAAGTAAAGAATATAGTAGAAACAATTAAAGAAAAATATTTTTAATAAAAATTAAAAATAGATAATAATTTTTTTCTTTTTCTGTATTCAAGAAAAAGAAAAGAAACAAAAAAGATAAAAAAGATAAAAAAGACAAAAAGGAAATCGTTTGAAAATCTAAAAAGTGAATACACTGTAGTAGACTAAAATAAATTGACAGAAGTAAAGTAGAATTTGAAAAAAATTACATAAAAGCAAAAAATATAGTAAAAAAATTAAAGAAAAATATTTTTAAAGAAATTGAGAGTAAAAATTAAGTTTTTCTCTTTCTGTATTTGAGAAAAAGAAGAGAAATGAAAAAGAGAAAAGAGAAACAGAAAGAAAAAAAGGAAATTGTTTGAAAATTTGAAAGAGTGACTACACTGAAGTAGACTAAAATAAAATGACAGAAGTAAAATAGAATTTGAAAAAATTTACACAAAAGTAAAAAATATAGTAATAAAAATTAAGGAAAAATATTTTTAATAAAAATTGAAAATAAAAATGAATTTTTTCTCTTTCTGTATTCAAGAAAATGAAAAGAAGTGTAAAAGAGAAAAAAAGAAAGAAAGAAAATTGAATAGATGGACCTGCTAACAGATTGAAGTACGACTGAAATTACTTGGTTTTCCCCTAGAAGTCAGTCTATGTAGCACTTTAGAGTCCATAAACTAAGCCGGCGGTGAGACTTGTGTTCCTGAAGAGCCAAGTTGGCCCAGTTGGGCGGGGCTCATTGTAATGGCTCTGCTCTCCACTAGATGGCGTTGCTAGCCTCCTGGGGTGGATTGTTGCTGTGCTCATAGGTGCATACGTGCATGCGCAGGAGTGGTGAAAATGGTGCCACCCAGCTACCCAGTCTGTTCTCCCAGGTCAGCAATTGTGCACCCGTTGTCTGTCTTCATCTTTCGTCCACTCCATGCTTTTTCACTCTCCGTGACCAGGCCCCAGGCAGTACCTCTCTCCCGAGTTTTGTCTCAGATGTGGCTGTTTTCCCTGGCCCCTTGTGAAGGACTGCAGCTTTGACCTGTTCCGCCCCTCTGCAGGAGGGTCTCATCAACCAATGGCCAAATGAGCAATGGCTGACTGTTGGCTGCTCCCAGGAACGCTTGCTGGACCCTGCTGCTGCTGGTGCCCCAGACTGCGGCCAGACACCAGCCGCCCCAGAAAAAGTTCGCGAGATAGTGTAGCAGCAGCGTTTCAGGGATTGTGGAAAATTACAACACACATCTGGCACCAGGCTTCACCCTCAACGACCTTGCCCCAGCACCAGCAAATGTGGCGGCCTTCAGGGGTCTGCTGGGACCAGGTGTCTTCAACAGTCTCTACCAAATGTCCTTCCAGCAGTGGAACCGCTTTTCCCTATGTGGCCCGAGAACCTCCCGGACCCCACTCTGTTCTTGGGCATTCGCCCTTCACACCAGAGCACCACCAGGTATCGAGCTGCGGGGTTTAGCCTTTGTGCTCCCTTTGTTTACAGTCTTAATGGAATTTAAACCCTCTCCTTTGTCCTTTCTCCTTTCTCCCTTTTTAGTTTAGTCCCTGTAGCTATTTCTAATTTTCCACTTTCCCTCCAGCTGCATTTGGAGAGGGGTGCCTTTCCCATATTCTCCCCCCGCCCCAGTCTGCGTCCTCTCCACCCACAAAAGCGGCTCCCTACCCTCTGCAGCCTCTCCCCAAATTCACCTCTCTGCACCGCGTACCTGCTGAATTCTGTGGTTCAGATTGTGCAGATTGTTGTGTTAATCCTCCAATCAGTTTTCTAGGTACGCAGGATGGTTTAGTGTTGTTCTGGCTATATTTCATGGACGCGAGACACCTTTTTTTAATTTTTAAAAATGTTTATTTATTTTTGAAGGAGAGACTGAACATGAGCAGGGGAGGGACAGAGAGAGAGGGAGACACAAAATCCGAAGTGGCTCCAGGCTCTGAGCTGTCAGCACAGAGCCTGATGTGGGGCTTGAACTCGCAAGCCATGAGATCATGACCTGAGCTGAGGTCGGTCCTTTAACCAACTGAGCCACCCAGGCACCCCAAGCATTGACTCTCAATTTCAGCTCAGGTCATGATATCACGGTTTGTGAGCTTGAGCCCGCCAAGTTGGGCTCTGTGCTGACAGTGCAGAACCTGCTTGGGTTTGTCCCCTCTCTCTCTGCCCCTTCCCTCACCCGTGTGTGTGCATGCTCTTTCTCTCTCTCTTTCTCTCTCTCAAAACTAAATAAACATTTTTTTTAAAAGAAGAGCTCTCAAAAATCACTGTCAAGAAAATGAAAACAACCCAGTTAAATAAAACCCAAGTCCTAGCCAGAATAATGTAAGTCCTTTTGTCCTTACAAGAAAAAACTGAACAAATTGAAGATCAGTCCTCTTCTTGACTCATCAGAGAACTGAGGTTTGTAGGGCAAACCAATATCCCAAAATCTGGAGAGAGGCAAATTCAGAGACTCACAACCAGGATCTACTCACACTGAATAGAAGCTATTGGAGCTGTAAACTGATAGGAACTTTTAAATGGAATTTGGATGAATTTTTGGAGGCAGAAGGTGTAATAAGAATGAGAAACTCCTGGGCCCCTAGTCATGGGTGTGGCTTTCAACAAAATAATCACAAGGCATGCCAAAAGGCAAATGAAACAGTCTGAGGAGACAAAACAAGCATCAGAACAAGATTCACCTATGGCAAAGATTTCAGAATTGCTAGACAGGGGATTTAAAATAACTGTGATTAATATACTAAGGGCTCTAGTAGAAAAAGTAGCTAACATGCAAGAACAGATGGGCAATGAAAGCAGAGAAGTGGAATCTCTAAGAAATGATCAAAAAAGAAATGCTAGAAATCAAAACTACTCTAACAGACATAAAGAATGCTTTGATGGGCTCAGTTGTAGACTGGACATGCCAAGAAAAGAATCAGTAAACTTGATAATATGCCAGGAGAAGCTTCTTAAATTGAAATGCAAAGAAATAAACAAGAAGGGGGTTTGGGGAAACCCTCCAGAACATCCAAGAACCATAAGACATTTTCAAAAGGTACATCACAGTCGCAACTGGAATTCCAAGAAAAGGGAGAAACAGGGCAGGAGAAATAATGGCTGAAACTTTCCAAAATTAGTGACTGACACCAAACTGTCGAGAACTTCAAGTAGGATAAATACCAAAAATGGTCAAAAGATCTGAATGGACACTTCACCACAGAAGAAATAAGCACATGAGCAGATACTCAGCATAAGTGGTTATTAGGGAAGTTCAAATGAAAACTGTAAGAAGATTCTATTACACACCTGCTAAAGTGGCTGAAATTAGAAAGCCTGCTGACCATACCAGATATTGGTGAGGATGTGTTGCTGGTGGGAATGCAAAATGGTTCACTCTGAAAATAGTTTGGCAGTGTCTTAAATGTACCTATTATATGGTGCGGCCACTCTATGTCTACATATTTACCTAAAAGAAAAGGAAATACATATTAAAATAAAGACTTGTATATGCATGTTCATGGAAGCTTTATTTTCTTACAATTCTAGTGGCTGAAAATCTGAGATCAGAGTGCCAGCCAGCATGGTTGGATTTGGTGAGAACTCTCTTCTTGGCTTTCAGACAGCCCCTTCCCCCCCCTTGTATCCTCACACAGTGGAGAGAGAGAGAGAGCAAACTGCCTCTGGTATCTCTTTTCATAAGGCTACCCATTCCATCATGAGGACCTTATCCTGATGATGACCTCATCTAAACCTAATTACTTCCCAAAGGCCCCATCTCTAAATACTATTACAATAGGGTTTGGGGTTTCAATATATAAATTTGGGGCAACACAGTTCAGCCCATAGCAAATGGTTACTGGTGGTTGGAGGGGAGGGGAGAGGAAAGAGAGGGAGGGAAGGGTCATGAGGAAATTTCAGGGTAGCGAATGTGTTCATTGATTGTGGTGATGGTTTCATAGGCATATACATATGTCAAAGCTTATCAAATTATATACCTTAAATATGTGAGGTCTGTTATATTCAAGTATTCTTAAAGCTGTGTTTAGAAAAACAAATCTATTGGGAATACAAATAAATGCAATAAAACTGTCAAGGAAAGGAAGTCAAGGGAATGATAAGCCCAGCACACGGGGTGAAGTTTCCATTAGGTCGGAGCAGGAAAAGGGATGGGTTAATAGATGTACTGTGTGCTTAAATATAGGTTACTATCAAGGCCATAATTTTTGTTTTGGGTAGTGGATTTGCATATGCCTAGCTTATTATGGAAAACAATTTTTTAAAGTTGGACCATGCTTGGATCAATATTGAGATTGTGTCACAAGCCATGAATTATGGTGTAACCAATTTGTGCATTTGAAGTTTATTCATAGGGAAAAAAGAGAGATTTCAAACAATATTGATTTCTGATTTAAATTTAAAATTTAAATTTTAAATTCCCCACACTTAAAAAAAATTTTTTTTCGTTGTTTCAAGTTGTTATTTAAATCCCAGTCAGTTAACGTATAGTGAAATATTAGTTTCAGGAGTAGAATTTAGTGGTTCATCACTTACGTAAAAAATTTTTCTTATAGGTAACATTTTATCAACAAACTTATGTGCAAGGTGAACAAAGTGGAAGATAATTGTCCTACAAGTGGAGTATGTTAACCAAATGGTGGCAGCATTGAGCAAGCAGTGATTTTTAAAAAGGCTAATGGTTTATACTGCAAGCTGAGTAAATTACTTTGATATGATTTACATATTAGTAGGATGGGTTGATCCCTGTAGCCATGTATGTCTTTTCCTATTCATTCCCAGGTGGAAGCCCTCCGGAGGTCCCTGAGATCTATAGAATTCCCTCTTTTTGAGCAATTGCTGTCATAAGTAGGTTATATGATGTAACTTGAAGACACTCAGAGTATCTTCAAAATCCAGAATTTCTTGGAACAAGAGTAATTACTTCTTGTACTTTTTACCTTTTTCTTTTTCCTTTACCCTGATGTCCTCATCTATTTTTGAGCGCATTCAGCACTGGTAAAGAATTTACCAAAATCAAAAGACCCTTTGAAACATCCGAATATTTCTTTGTCAAAAGCCTTTGAAAAGATCTGCTTATATGATTGCTCTCTGGCCCTTTTCATTCATTTACCAGTTCAAACAGCATTTCTCCAATCTGCACATAACTCAGTGCCGGGCACCAGGGGTAAGAGGTAGTTAGGAAACAGTGGAGACGAACTGTCCTTGAGAAGTTGGCAGGCAAGGGCCCCAAAACACATCTCTTCTTTTCCCTGTGTGTAAGAGAAGCTCATTAGAATAGACCTGCTTGCTCATCTGAGTGTCTTCCTCCATGGAATATACACTGCTTCGAGGGCAGTATGGCATATTAGACAGAAGTCACTGTGTCTAGCGCCTAGGAAGCTGAGGGCTTAATAAACCAGGGTGTCTTCAATACCACTAGTGAAGAGTAAGGCAACGTTTGGATCTGCATGTACTCTTCAGGTCACTCAAGAGAATTATGAGGGGCAAACGTAGCAACTTTTGTGTTATTTGTAGGTTCCCACTCCATTACATTTTTGTTCACAGCCGGTGAAGTAAGCCTTCCCAGCAATGTCCTGTGCAGTTTCTGTGGCTATAGGATAAAGAGGCTAAGGAAGGGTGGAGGGCCAGATCCACCCCTTTCTGGCCTCGACAACACCTCCTACTCCACCTCCAAGCTCTACTAATTCCCAAATTTGGGGGTGGAGTAGCACAGCGAGATTAGACTCACTTCCCATTCCTTTTTTGTCCCCTCACTCCTCAGTGATGAAACAACTCTTAAACGATGTTGGGCAAGTAAGTGGTAAGCACCTGATAAGTATTTTCTGTCTCGAAACCTTGATGTGGAACCCAAAGGGTGTAATTTAAATATTACTTATTGGCTTGAGAACAGGAAACACCGCTTCCAAAAGTATCTCTCTTATTTACTCCTACAAAATAATTAACTCCTTAAGAGACTATAGCCAAATAATTTGATTAGGCAGACATTTATTCCATTAGAAAGAAGGCTCCAGAGGGTAAGAATTGTGTCTCTTTGGTTCACTGTGTTTCATGAATCTTCAGAACAGTACCAGGCACATGGTGGATGCACAGTAAATATTTACTGAATGAATAAATGAGTGAATTTTCAAGGGCCTTATATTTATGTTCAGAGTGTGGACTTGAACCTATGAGCATAAAGCTTTGCCTGAAATTTCTAATTTTTCAAGTCCTAAAAGGAAAACATCAACAAAAACAAACATGAATCTTTGACTTCAAATTTATATTTGAAGATATAAAATGCCAGATACATAACAACGTAGATGTAAACATACTGACAAAGATTTTAATGATTTTAATTGGTTTTTCATTATATATATATATGTATATATATATATATAATTATTTATTTTGAGAGAGACAGAGAGACGTGCAAGTGGGGGAAGGGCAGAGAGAGAGGGAGAGAGAATCCCAAGCAGGCTGTCAGCGCAGAGCCCAACGCAGGGCTCAGACTCACAAACCGTGAGATCATGACCTGAGCCGAGATCAAGAGTCAGACTGAGCTACCCAGGCGCCCCTCATTATATTTTTAAAGGATGGATGTCAGAGGTTGCAGAAGAATCCTTATGGCAGCATGTTCTAATTGTTCCTAGTTGTCCACTGGTTTGGTTTAGTCTCTTCATCTGTAATTCAGGGCTAATAGTCATGGATTCAACAAGTATTGAGTCCCTCCTCTTCTGGGTACTGTTCTTTGTGCTAGGAATACAGTAGAAAAAAAAAAAAAGAAAGACAAAACTTTCTGTCCTTGTGGAGTAGCAGGAGAAACAGACAATAAAAAGTAAACATAATAAATATGCATCCATATTTATTAGAAGTTAATGTGCTATGAGGAAAAAAAAAAGTAGAGCATGGTAAAGAGGATCAAGATGTTGGGGGCCAGGTTGGATGTTTGTTGTTTCAACATTTTATTATGAAAAATTTTCAAACATACGGAAGAGTTGAAAGAATGGCACATGCACACCCAGATGGTCCCAACCTAGATTCCGTAACCGTTAACATGTTGCTATTTTGCTTTGTCACATGTCTGTCCATTTATTCATTCATCACTCCATCTTGTTTTTGAAACATTTACAGGTAGGAACACACACGTATCCCTAAAACTTCAGGGTGCATATCATTCACTGCAGATCAATATTTGTTTTTATGTGAAATTTATATTGCCTTGAAGCACACACATCATAAGTGTACTATTTCGTAAGTTTATTTTATTTTATTTTATTTTTATTTTTATTTATTTATTTTTTTTTTAATTTTTTTTTCAACGTTTATTTATTTTTGGGACAGAGAGAGACAGAGCATGAACGGGGGAGGGGCAGAGAGAGAGGGAGACACAGAATCGGAAACAGGCTCCAGGCTCTGAGCCATCAGCCCAGAGCCTGACGCGGGGCTCGAACTCCCGGACCGCGAGATCGTGACCTGGCTGAAGTCGGACGCTTAACCGACTGTGCCACCCAGGCGCCCCTATTTCATAAGTTTAAAAAAAAATGTGAATTCTCTTGTAACTTAAACCCCTATCAGAATATAGAATGTTTTTTATCACTTGAGAGAGTTTTCTCTGATTCCTTCCCAGTCAACCCTGTCCTTACCTTCATCCTCACCCTCTGGGATCCACTGGTCTGTGTTTTTCACATGCATATTGCCCATGTGAATACCTTCCTTTGTAAAATGCCTGTTTATATATTTTGCTCATTTTTAAAAACTGAGTTATTTATCTTTTCATGATTTAGTTTTGAGAGTTCTTTCTGTACCTGGATATGAGTTCTTTGTCAGGTATGTATTTTGCAGATATTTTCCCCCAGCCTTTGGCTTGGTATTTATTTTGTTAATGTTGTGTTTTAAGAGGCATAACATTTTAATTTTTCTGAAGCCTAATGGATCAGTTTTTTTTTTCTTTTGTACTTTATGCTTTTGTATTCTAAGAAAAACTTTGCCTGTACCTGGCACACAAATTAAAGTTTTCACCCAGAAACTATTCGGTTTTGGCTTCTATGTTTAGATTTATAATCCATTTGTAATTCATTTTTCTATATGGTATGAAGTAGGGATTGTGGTTCACTTTTTCCCCTCATACAGCTAACAAGTTGTTCAAGTAGCTTTTACTGAAAAGTTTTTACTTTCTCCATTGAATTGCTTTGGCATCTTTGTAAAAAATCATATGACTATATAAATGTGAATCTGAAGCTGGGCTCTTTATTCTGTTCCGTTGATGTATTTGTCTGTCCCTACACCAGTGCCGCACTGTCCTGACCACTGTAGCTTTGTAGCAAGTCTTGAAGTCAGGGATCGTAAGTCTCCTAACTTCATTCACTTTTAAGATTGCTTTGGATATTCCTGTGCATAGTCATATGGATTCAAGGAGCAGTCAACCTTTACCACAAGTTCTCATAGAGTTATGATTGAGATTACATGGAACGTACGGATCAATTTGGAAGAACTGACATCTTAACACTAGTGAGTTTTCCAGTCCGTGAACACAACATACCTTCCGCTTATTTAGGTCATCTGTCAACAGTGTTTTATAGTTCTCATGATAGGTGTCACCCTCAAATTTAAAAAATTTACTCCTAAGTATTTTATGATTTGTAAACTACTGTAAGCAGTATTTTTGAAATTTCATGTTCAAATAGTTGCTGCTTGTATACAGAAATACCATTGATTTTTTGGTATCAATTTTGACTTTGCACTCTCTGGCCTTGCTAAATCCACTTTATTAGTTATTGTGTTTTGTTGTATTGTAAATTCTTTAAGATATTCTACATAGATAACCGTGCCATCTGTGACTGGAGCATTTTAATTCTTCTTTTCTAATCTTAGGCCTCTTTTTTCTTTTCCTTATATTATTACACTTGCCAGGATCTCCTATAAAACACTGGAAAGAAGTGGTGGGAGTGGACACCCTTGTGTTCTTGTCTTGGGGAGGGGAGGGAGATCCAATATTTCATTATTAAGTATAATATTTGCTGTAAGGTTTTGTGTTTTTATAAATGCCTGTCACACTGAGGACTTTAAGCTTTTTTGTTTTGCCTTTGCTGAACCACAGCTGCAATTTGTGTTTAGTTCTCTTAGCCTTGGTTGGGCTTCTTGGAGTTTTTCCTCCTGTTTTTATTGTTCAGGAGTCAGAGATTTGAGCAGAATTTATAGATATATTTTGAGTCTCCGCTCTGTGGCTTTCTCCTCTTCTGGTTATATCCCTTCAATTTTAAGCTGCTCTGGTAGCCACAAACTTTGTGCTTTGATTCCTTAAGCAGGCAAGACTGCAGATTATTATCCAAATTCTAGCTGTCCTTTGAATTCTTTGAGTGGCGTCCCTTTCTTTCAGAGGCCCACTCTCCTCCAAATCTGCCTGCTTCTAGTGACTCTCCAGGGTTTTCCAGATGGATCATTTTAAATAGTAGTTGTTTAAAAAAGTTTTATTGAGGTATCATTGGTATGTAACATTCTATGAGTTTCAGGTATATAACACAATGCTTCGATATGTGTACATATTGCAAAATGATCACCACAGTAAGTCTGGTTAACGTCTGTCACCGTATGTAGTTACAAAATATTTTTTCGTGTCATGAGAACTTGCGAGATCTATTCTCTTGGCAACTTTCAAATATGAAATACAATATTATTAACTATGGTGATCATGCTGTATATTACACCAGCAAGGTACAGTGCACGATGGTGTACATTACAACTATAGATCATTGTTTTTTTACATGTGTTTTCCAGTGTTTACAGTTATTGTCTGTGAGAAGTTTGGTCCAAGATAAACAACTTCACCATCCTCAGAAGCGGAGCCTTCTTTAAATAATGTGGTCAGAATAGTCCTTACATATAACATAGAATTTATGGAAAGATTTGAAAGAAGGGGGGGTTTTGGCCAAAGGGACTGTTTGTTTTGAAGCCTCCAGGCAGACAGAAGAACTATAACCAATGTGGGAAATGCCTGATATATTTGGAGAATAGCAAGAAATGCAGAGTGACACCAAAAGAATAAGACAAGGGAAGAGTAACCAGTATAAGATCAGACAGACAACTAGAGTTTTGGAGCAGTACACATCATGCGGGGTCTTGGAAAGAAGACTCCTGTGATACGATGTGCATTTCAGAAGTGTAATCATGTTGCTAATCTGTGAATAGATTGTATGGATGCAAATGTAGAAGCAGGGAATTAATCGGGACGCTGTCATAAGAATTCACAGGCGAATTAATGGCCACTCAAACCAGACTAGTATCAGTGGACACGGCGAGACTAATGAGGTGCTAGATACATTATAAAGGAATATTCAACAGATTTTCCAATGGAGTGGATGTTGACTGTGAGTCAAAATGACTCCATACTTTTTTTGGCAAGCAGTTCAGAAGGATGGAATTGCCATCAACTGAGTGGAGAAAGCTATGGGTGAATTGGTTTAATAAGACAAGGTCTGTGCCCTTTAAGGCTCACATTCATAAGCCAGAGAGATAATTAATAACTAACGTTATCAACTAACTGAAATAATGTACTTTTTCTTTTAAGTTTATTTCTTTCATTTGAGAGAGACAGCACATGTAAGCAGGGGAGGGGCTGAGAGAAAGGGAGGGAGAGAATCCCAAGGAGGCTTCTCACTGTCAGTGTAGAGCCTGATGTGGGTGGGGCTCTATCTCATGAACCACGAGATCATTACCCGAGCCAAAATCAGGAGTGGGGCACTTAACTGACCAAGCCACCCAGGCGCCCCATGCAGTAAGTACTGTTTATAGCAGCTTTGTGGGAGAGCAGAGGAGGAAAATGTGTCATTTCAATTTGTGATGAAGGAACAGGTGGCAATCGATCAATGTGTTGTTAGGAATGACTAGGGTGGGAAAGAATAGGGAGGAAGGAATTAGTTATGGAAAGGTCATCATGCATTTTACGAACAATAGCACAAAAATGCAAAAGTTAATGCTAAGGGCTTGGGAATGGGACACTGCTTAGTGTGACTAGAGAAGAAGAAGTCATAATGGTGGTTGGGAAAGAGATGGAGTGCTTGGAGAGGAGGCTTTAGGAAGAAGATATAACCAGGTCGAGGAAGGGATTATTTACTATGCTAATGAGCTTACATTTAGCCAACAGGCATTGAGGCAGTGGAAGGAGGTATTTTTAAATAGACATGTAAAAATCCTTGGATGGAAAGTAAACCAATAATTTGTTCTTCTTTTTTTTTCCTGTTCATTGTCCAAAGGCAATTAAATGCTAAATACATATAAACCCATACACGTATATGGACACACATACATACAACCCAACACACAGTGTTGTGGTTCTAGAGACCGGTCTCTCAAGGCAGTCCCTGAGCTGTTCTATTGTAATGTTATGGTTATAATTTGAGGACTTTTTTTTTTTCCTGGCATGATTTAATTACCTCATGATTGTAAATAGAGGTGAAGCACAGAGTGAATAATACCAGTTTTCCTATTCATTTGGGTAGGATTTTAAGTGGCTAGTGTCAAAAATGTTTTACAACCATTGTGAAAAAATTGATGCTATTGAATCTTATGATTGTTTCTTCAAGTCATGGCTCCAAGGGAGAAACTTTAGGGGACTTTAAGTAGCAGTCAGTCAAAAACATGAAATCTATTTCCCTTACTCCTATAAGGAAAGAAAGTATTGGTTGTAAAATACCTGATGCTTTTCTACATATGTTTAGGCACGTATTAGTTAACTTAGGAATAGTGTTGTATTTGGAGGCCTAGAAGAAACAGTGCATTCCTTGGGATACGTTAGGGTTATCAAATGTCTTGATTAGAAGGGATGGGGGGTCCCTTCTGATTTTAATTTTTTTAAATAATGTTTTAATGTTTATTTATTTTTGAGAGACAGAGAGGGATACAGAGAGAGAGGAAGTGGCAGAAAAAAAATGGAGACACAGAATCCAAAGCAGGCTCTAGGCAGTGAGTTGTCAGCACAGAGCCCTATGCGGGGCTTGAACCCAAGAGCTGTGAGATCATGACCTGAGCTGACGTCAGATTCTTAACTGACTGAGCTACCCAGGAGCCCCTGATTTTAATATTTACTTTTACTTCTTACTTTTCAAAATGAGATGATGATTGCCATCTTCTATCTCTTTTGCTTGGTTTATTACTCTTACTATGTTATTTTCCTTCCAAATGGAAAATCAAAATGGTATTTTGGATATCAGTGTGCTAGTTCTTCAGAGAAAGGAGGTGTGTGTGTGTGTGTGTGTGTGTGTGTGTGTGTGTGTGTGTGTGTGATTTGTTTTTTATTATGTCATTTGGGAGGAAGTTAGGCATTCATGATGTTATGATTATTTTAGCAGCAACAAGTCCTTTTAATCTGTAATGCTAGAAATATTTAATAGAGGCCTATTGTATAAGTGTCTTATATGGGGAAAACATAGATTTAAACCATACGTAGGTAAACTTATTGAGGCAAAGACTTAGGGCCTGTTTCCAGATCTCATTGGCATTGTTTTAAAATAAAACTTGTGAAATACCAGTTTTTTCCCCTTCACCAGGCCAGCCACTTCTGGCCCTGTAATCACATACACTCTTATGATTGGTTCATTATAACCACCAGTCAAAAGCATTTTGACTTACTATTTTGGTGGAAAGAAAAAGGAATTGAGTAAGAATTTTACACCTTTCCTGGTACTGAATCATAATATAGGTCTTCAGATTTCATTTTCCAGACCTCCAAATAACTGACCATTTTAAAATTAAGACCGATTTGGGGCACCTGGGTGGCTCAGTCGGTTAAGCGGCCGACTTCAGCTCAGGTCACGATCTCACGGTCCGTAAGTTCGAGCCCCGCGTCGGGCTCTGGGCTGATGGCTCGGAGCCTGGAGCCTGCTTCTGATTCTGTGTCTCCCTCTCTCTCTGCCCCTCCCCCATTCATGCTCTGTATCTCTCTCTGTCTCAAAAATAAATAAAAAACGTTAAAAAAATAAAATTAAGACCAATTTTATTTGCTTTTCAGACCACGTGGATGAGCGAACAGTATGCAATGGAATTGCCCCTGAAAAAGATGTAGATGGATTTCATATTATCAATATTGGAAGACTGTGCCTTGACCAGAATTCTCTCATACCTGCCACTGCCAGTGCTGTTTGGGAAATAATCAAAAGAACAGGTTGGTAATTTGTGGTCTATAGGATGGGGGTGCTAAATGCCAAGCTGAACACATGTACATTGCCTTGCTGGGAACATCTCCATCCTACTGAGTAAAAGAAAATGATCAGCTATAAAACTTCGGTGTACAGAAACTTATAAAGTGACAAAAATAAAAAAAAAAATCTAAAATAAATAAAAGGAGAGATATGTGCCAGGTTATAGGTAATTGTTGTTGCCCCTTTTGGGCATGAATTTTTCAACTAGTAGGTTTGTCTCCCTGCTTTTAAATTGTAAACTTAATGTATTTTGGTGGACACTTTCCAAAATGAGTTCTGTGTGTCCTTACTTTTAGAAACAAAATTTGATGAACATATATGCGCCATCTCTAATGCCCTATGGTTTTACTATAGTCATTTGCATTTGAATTTGTGCTCTAAATACAGCGATACTCTCTTGGGCCCTTGAGGTGTATAGAGATATTTACCGCTATGTTAAGCAAGACCAAATTGCCCTTATGTTTTTAATTGCCCCACCTCTATCTCTGTCCCTTCCATTTCTGACAGCATCTTCTCCTTTCTAACCTACTATTTAACCTGAAAATTTCCAAGAGAAAGCAGATCCTAGAACCACCCTCTTAGGACATTAGTACTTGTGAAAACTTTAATTCTAACTGCTTCATTGTATTTATGAAGAAACCATACCCAAGGAGGTAGAGTGCATTGTATCTGCAGGTTGTATCTTTCATCCTTTCCGGGTCCCTGAAAGTTCAGCAGCTCTCTAGGGGGTAAAGTGCATGAACTTTGTAAAAAATATGCTTTTTCCCACCTCATTTTGTTCCAGATTCACTGAAAGTCTGATTGCCAGTTAAGCTTGCCATTGTTGTACTTTGCTTACTTCATAATTAGTAGTTAATATAGAGTAAGTCTTTGCATGTCTAAATCTTCACGTGAATGTCTGTGTTTAAAAGTAATTTAATGGCAACTTGAAAATGTAGTTTTTTAATGAGGGCAATTACAGAGGAAGTGACAAATCCGAGAAGCATAAAAAGAATATTTATAAATAATGAATATGGGCGCATTATAGACAAGCCACACAGTAATTCAAATTTAATTAGAAGTTTTTAAAGAATGTTTCAGTTGGCTGTTCACATGCTTAATTTGCTTCTTGTTGTTGATTCTTCATTTAAATCAAATTCTGTGTTTTAAGGGATTGAAACATTTGGGAAAAATGTGGTTGTAGCTGGAAGATCCAAGAATGTAGGGATGCCCATTGCCATGCTTTTACACACTGATGGAGAGCACGAACGGCCAGGAGGTAGGTAGGACCTTGGAGATTCTGTGTACTCTTATAATTTTCTTCATTCTTAAAATCATCAAGTAAGGATGTTTGAAAATGTGATTTGGCATATTTGTGGGTTTATGCAGATAAAATCTCCCCTTATTCTTCATCCAGTGACATGAGCACCTTGAAAGTGAATAAAAGAATTGCTAGACATATATGGCCCCTTTGTTCCTATTACTACTATTATTTTGGCCTTATATACTTTCTTTAAATAATTGATAATATAAACATTAAGAAAAGTGGAAAGCCACTAAATACATAACAATCACATGCTGATAGCCTTCTGCTGCCTCACGCGTGTGCGTGCACACACACACACACACACACACACACACACACACACAGTCTGCATCTTTAGGGTTCAATGTACAAATATATAGATTATTTCTCATTGTTAACCTTGGTGAATTCCACTTTCTTGACCTTAAATTTTTAAAGATTTCTTTTAAGATCTTTGTTGTCATAAGGCATATGAAATAATTTTTTAAGCCACAATGCCCTATGGAAAAAGAAGCCCAGTGATATTGTATCATTTATCTAAAATGATGATTGATGAGATTTTTGAATATTACTTTTCCTTCCTGGGCCTAAGCATTTAAATATCGCCACAAATCAAAATGTGTATCGGGATCATAGTAAATTAGGGCCTGATAATGACTCCAGGTAAGTTTAAAACCCTTGGTTTCAAGAAACTCTTGGAAAGGCCAAATCTAGTAGTGTGAACATCATTTTTGTGGTGAACGCCTACAATTCTAGTGTTACTATTCACTTGTAACTTAATCTGCTAGTGCTTATCCATCTGTCTCTTAGGTATAATAAAGATACTGATTCATATTGGCCTTTATGCAATTGTTTCTATGTTAAACAAGGTAAACCAATCAGAAGTTTTTACCTAGGTATACCATTTTTGTTGGAAAATTTTGAGTCTGTGTCAGTACATGGAGTTTTTTTCTTCCTTTTCATCACTTTATTTTCCAATCTCATCAATAACATAACAATCAGCATTATGTTTTTCCACGACTCGTATGGTACTTTCTAATAAACTGTCTTATTTCGTTCTCAGTAATTTTGGCATATATTAATAGTATTTGCATTTTGCAGCTAAAAGAAATGAGCTTTAGAGACTTCAGGTGACCTGCCCAAGGCCACTCAAGAAGTAGTGAATCTGGAGCAGGGAGCTGGGAGCTGGGTGCTGTCCGGGTTTGAGAGGATGTACTTGGAGTCAGATCCCTCTCCTGCCATATGCTCTGTATCCTTGGATGAGACATTTAATCCATGCAAGTCTCCACTTTTCACATCTGTAAAGTGCAAATAATATTAATATCTCTTTCACTGGGTTATTGTGAATTTTAGATGAGGTAAGAATGGAAAGCTCTAATTACATTGCCTGACACTTTGGGATCAAATCTAGTCTTTGTTGTACTAATCTGTATAAACATAGAATTTATAAAGTCTATAAAGTATTGATTAGAAATATGACATCATAATACTCCAAATCATATAGTTCATTGCATTTTTTTCTCTTAGATATCAATATATTACATGCTGCTTTCTGGATAAATTTCCATTTTGAATTACTTATTTGTCTATAAAATTAAGTCTATGAAAATCAATTTATCCCTTCTTTATGCAATTTTAAATTGGACATCAGTATGTCCTAGTACATACTAACTTCATAAATATTTTATACTTTGTGTTTTAAAATATTCTCACTTGAATGCATGTTAAAAATTGAATAAAAGTGGAATTGGTTATAATACCGGTTATTTACAAGCCAGGTAGTTAAATTTACATTTCTCATAGCAGCACCTAGGTGCCGTTATAATTACAGTATCCAAAAACTAATAAATTGTATTAAAAATGATGTTGGGCAGTTTGCAACATGGGTGTTGTTTAATCTCATGCATATTTAATAGGAGTATGGTGACATATATGATTAATATAATGAATTGTTGAGAGCTGCTTACTGAAGATTTGGAGTCTGTGGGAAAGTTAATATTTCAAACGTCCCTGTCTGTTAGAGCAGTAATTATGTGCGGTGACTACAAGTGCATTGTTAGCTAATGGAGATAATGAAGGGGGATTAACTCGGCAAATTCATATCTATAGAGCTGTTCTGATGACACTCACAGTGTTGAGCATTCAGCTCACACTGTATTTCTTTGCCAGAAGAGATTCAGAACCCTAATGATTCATTTGTGTCTTAAAGCCAACGATAATTGTCCTGGAAGAAAAATGGCCATACTGTAATTTAACTTGATTAATATGTGTCTACTCTTGGCTAGCTTTCAGTCTTGATCATGTGGGACATAAATCCCAGCTGTTTGGTGAGAAAAAACTTCTTTTAATTCCTCAAGGGCTTGGAATATTTAGACAGAGAATGGCTTGGAATATTTAGATGGAGAATGCACTACAATCTTGGGGTAAAGGGTAGTGTTGATGCTCAACACAGCAGGATGTTGCAGGGACATTACCTTCTGCTGAGGACATGTTATCACAGAGGACATGGCATCTGAGGTGCTCTGTAGTTTATAGAGAGTGGGTGAGAGATGGTTCCTGTCCTTCAGGATCTTATAGTCTTGGTACTAACAGGAGGTGTAGATACAGAGGTGCATGATACACAAGTTGTTTTAAATTGTAAATATTCAATGGCACAAAATAAAATTTGGCATCTCTAAGCAAACATTCCATTTGCTTAGGAAAGCCTATGGTTAATTGAAGGGGCATAAAGATACTGACAATGGACAATCTCTTCTCAGGAACTCCACTACTTATAAGGATGCTTAAGTGCCATTGCGACCGCCTGTAGGTCACTGCGTGTTCTTTTAACTTCTTTGTGCGTAGTAACCTACCCCGTTTCACCTTCTTTCAGAATGAAAACTGATTACCATTGGTCTCAACCCAGCGTCTTGATTTTTAGCTTTACGGTGAGGAAGTGAGAGAGAAGTTCTTCAGTTCTGCTAAAACAGAAACTCCTTCAAGATAACAAAGCACCCTAGTGACCAGGTGTTAAGATGATTAACTTGTCGCCAAAAGAATGCAGAACTGGATTTTATTTCAACATTTTTTAGGGTAAATTTCTTTCTGCATATTTTCAATTCTTATGTAGGACATCTCATCCAAACAGATCCCCCCAAATGCCCACAGCATGGGCTCACATGCTTCTCCTTTAACTGAAAGGTTGTGGTGTCACTTCAGTGCCTGCATTGGTGCAGGGACCTTTTCAAAGAGCATTTCGAAAGAATCAGCCCTGCTTAGAGTCCTGTGGGCCCAGAGATCTTCTTGATTTCATTCAGGCAATACGCATTCAGTACTCAATTCTCTGTGAAACGCTGTGGGGAACAGTGGTAGAAAAGACTTAGTTCTCTGGTTTCTGGAAGATGACAGTTTGCATCCTTAGGGCTCCTCTTCCAAAAGAAAACTGTGTTTTCTCAAAGCACTGCTTCTGCGTTGGTGTTCAGTGTTTGAATTCACGCCGTCCTTGTGCTGCGACTTTCCGTGCCTCGGGTATAATTGTCATGCAAGGCGCCTCCTACCTGAGTAGAAAACCACAAGACCTTTTGCCAAGAGAATGCCCTTCCTTTGGGACGATTGGCTCTCGTTGTGAGAATGAACATTTTTGCCAGACTGGGAGCGTTATCTCTCACCTACAGGAGTGCTTTCAGGCGGTAATACAGGAGTGGATGTTCCAGGCGGTGCAGCCGGAACATACTATGAGTATGCGTCATTAAGCTCAGTCCAGTGCCAGGTTGGGCCAGGCACTCCCGGGTTTCAAAGAGAAGAGCCAAACAGGAACGCCTAGGAATGCAGGAGTCATACAAAGGATCACACCGCACAGAGTGAGACTCTAAGTCTTGTCAGCAGCAGAGTAGAGCAAGGTGCTCCCTATCTCCGTGGAATGAACCATTGTCAAACTGGGGCAGGGAGAATGGCAGGCATTTCGGTCTCTGTTCCTCCCGTCCCACTACCCCTGAGTTAGAAACACTCATGGTAAGCTATTGGAGATATACTATGTCTTGTGTTGCCTCTGTGTTGTTTAGGCTTGACTGAATTCCAGCATTGTGCTTGCACAGTGGAAAGCCATAGAAAAAAAGATGCTTCTTCTAGTCTCCTTCCCTTCTTTTTTAAAAAAGTTTGTTTATTTTTGGAGAGAGAGAGAAACAGAGAGAGTGAGTGTGAGGGGGTGAGGGGGTGAGGGGCGGGGGGGGGGTGGAGAGAGGATCCCAAGCAGGCCACATTGTCAGCCCAGAGGTTGATGTGGGACTCAGTCCTGTGAACTGTGAAATCATGACCTGAGCCGAAATCAGGAGTCGACACCTCATCCACTGAGCCACCCAGGTAACCCCTAGTCTCCTTTTCTAAGCTGAATAATGAGAGTACTGTTTCATTTTTAATACCTCCTTAACTCAGCCAGCTCTTATATGGAAAGCACTGTATTTGGAAAATATCATGTGTTCTTTTTTTGTTTTGTTTTGTTTTAGCATTTATTTATATTTGAGAGACAGAGGGAGACAGAGCATGAGCAGGGGAGGGGCACAGAGAGAGAGACACACACAGAGAATCCAAAGTAGGGTCGGGCTCTGAGCTGTCAGTGCAGAGCCCTACGTGGGGCTCAAACTCACGCTTAACCGACTGAGCCACCCAGGCGCGCCTGGAAAATATCATGTATTCTTATATCGGACAGTTGGGACAGTTACACTCTTGCAACTAACATTAAACATTATTTAAAATGTAAAGTGGCATCCCACACTTTCTCTTTCCCTTTCATTTTCTCTCTTTCCCCATGACTTCAGAGTACGAGACATTTGTTTTATTGCCAGAACAAAGCGTCCCTTTTCTAATGTCTGTAAGCCTGATTGTTCAGTCACTCGTAAGGCTATTGTGGTCTGTTCCACACTGCCTGTCAAGCCACTCCTCCTGTCGGTGTCTTCCTGGCACCTGATGCTGAAGTTCCAGAGAACTACATGCTGGTCCCCAAACATGCCATCTCTTCCATGCCTCCTTGCCCTCATATCGCCTGTTCCCTCTGTAGGGAACGCTGTTTCCCACCACTCACCTGCTTTCCTGCCCCCTCCCCCACCTTACAAGATGCAGCCCAAATCTTCTGACTGTATGCATGTTGTATATGCTGCCATCACATACTATTCCTCTTGCATCTTGATCATCTACTTATTCTCCTTTCCTACACACGCGTAGTAAACATGAACTTCTTTTTTGTTTGAAGTTTATTTTATTATTTTTTTTTTGAGAGAGAGAATGAGAGAGAGAGAGACCACGTGCAAGAAGAGGAGGGGCAGAGAGAGAGAGAGAGAGAGAGAGAGAGAGGAGAGAGAGACGATCCCAAGCAGCCTCTGCATTGTCCGCACGGAGCCTGACCTGGAGCTCCATCTCACAAACTGTGAGATCATGACCTGCATTGAAATCACGAGTCAGATGCTTAACGCACTGAACCACCCGGGTGGCCTGGGAAACATGAACTTCTTAATGACAAATATTTGTCTCTGGATTTTTGTAGCTCTGAAATTTAGCATAGGGCTTGGCATATAATGAGGCAACTGGGCAGTCCACCAAGAAAAGTTTATTTAGTGTTTCCTGTGTGTCAAGTACTGTGCTAATATTGTAGACAATAAAATTACAGGCTAGGAATTTAAAATAAAACATTGTTGTTTACTGAAAAAGAAAATCCCTGTATATTGGGAAGGAAGAGGTAGGAGAGAGAAGTGAATAGGTGCTTACCACACCTGAATTCCTTCATATTTTAAAATTACAGGAGTTTAGGGGTGCCTGGGTGGCTCAGTCGGTTAAGCGTCCAACTTCGGCTCAGGTCATGATCTCACAGTTCCTAGGTTCAAGCCCCAGATCAGGCTCTGTGCCGACAGCTCAGAGCCTGGAGCCTGCTTCAGGTTCTGTGTCTCCCTCTCTCTCTGCCCCTCCCCCATTTACACTCTGTCCCACTCTTTCTCTCAAAAATGAATAAGCATTAAAAAAAAAAAAAACAATTAAAGGGGTGCCTGAGAGAGAGAGAAGTCGGTTAAGCGTCCGACTTCAGCCAGGTCACGATCTCGCGGTCCGTGAGTTCGAGCCCCGCGTCGGGCTCTGGGCTGATGGCTCAGAGCCTGGAGCCTGTTTCCCATTCTGTGTCTCCCTCTCTCTCTGCCCCTCCCCCGTTCATGCTCTGTCTCTCTCTGTCCCAAAAATAAATAAAAAAACGTTGAAAAAAAAATTAAAATAAAATAAAATAAAATAAAATTAGAGGAGTTTATATGAAAATATAATTTAAGATGCTCTTCCCCCCAAGAATCAGATCATAGCGGGAAGAGTCAGGGGAAAGAGAGAGATCTCCTGTCACTGGAAGGGAGGAGAGGATATTGCTGACAGCATTAATTGAAAGAGGTCACAGTGTTTTTCCAGGGAAAACATTTAGGATGTATCATTTTCTTTAGACCAACTTTCCCCCTGCCTCAGGCTAACTGACAGACACTGCCTCTTCTTACAGAGGAGCTGGTTTCTTTGTTACTAAGTGTGGGGAATAAGAAGGCGATTAAACCAGCTCTTGATCTGTCCTCTTGAACTTACCATCTGGTAAGAAAGACAACCATGAAACAGTTAGGTATGATGACTAATCCCTATAATTGTGCAAAGTGCTGCAAAAGAGAGGTAGAGCTTTCTATAATGAAAAATTTGGCTGTAGGAAGGAGTGAATGATTTCTAATTATATTTCTAATTGTGTGAATTCGATACCCTTTTATTGTCTACCCTCCTGTTACGATTCTTCCCTTCAGACCAAAAAAAATCCCACCTAAGAGGCAAAACCAAAAATACCTTCTACTTGAAATTATTAAAAATTTCTAAAATGTGGAAGAAAAAACTTCATTCTCTTCAAAATAAATAATTCATACCATGAATACAAATGATGCTTCGGTGATTAAAAAAAAAATAAAGTCAATGCCAAGAGGGTTCTCGTACAAAGGTACTAAATATCCTTAAAAGAGTGTCGGCTCTATTCTGTTTGATCAGTAAATATCTCGGACGTTTCTCCAATTTTTTGTTCTTATAATATGTTGCTCTTCTTATTCTGAGGTCTTCTTCTATTTCCCATCGTGAACGTTTCTTCAGGTTCTCTGGACTTTCCAGCACTGCTTCTCTTTGCCCCCTCCCTCCTTATTCTGATTTAACCCCTCACCTATCATCCTTCAGCCTTGCAGATAGGAGTGCTCCCTCCTCCTCACGTATATACAGCTCAACTGAGATGTAGCCTCTCGATCAGGCTTCTCTGATAGCCTCTCCTACCGTCTCACACCCCCCACTGTGGAGAATCTGAAGAACTCTTCCTTCACATCATGTATCAGTTTGTGATGAGCATTTCTTCGTGTCAATATTTGATTAATGTTCACCACACTCACTGGACTGTTGACCCCACCAGAGCAAAGACCACATCTGTGTATCTTCCCATTTTATCTCCAGCACCTAACACAACGGCTGCCTAGAAAGTCTTTGTTCAACAAATGAATGGATAAATTTACTTTATTTGTAGACCAAGAGTGTCATGAAAGGTTTGTCTTTGCTTTCGTGTTTGTTTCTGTTTTTATTTTACAGTGCAATATTGGTTCCAGGAGTAGAATTCACGGATTCATCACTTACATACAACACCCAGTGCCCATCACAACAAGTGCCCTCATTAATACCCAACACCTATGTAACCCATCTCCTACCAACCTCCTTTCATCAACCTCAGTTTGTTCTCTATTTGTCCCAACAGACAAGTTGAGTCTCTTGTGGTTTGTTTCCCTCTTTTCTCTACCCCCCCCCACCCCTTCCCATATGTTCATCTGTTCTGTTTCTTAAATTCCACAAATGAGTGAAATCATATGGTATTTGTCTCTGACTATTTCGCTTAGCATAATACATTCTAGCTCCATCCACGTTGTTGCACATGACAAGATTTCATTCTTTTTGATGGCTAAGTAATATTTCATTGTATAGATAGATAGATAGATAGATAGATAGATAGATAGATAGATACAAATCTGTATCTATTCATTAGTTGGTGGATATTTAGGATCTTTCCATAGTTTGGCTATTGTTGATATTGCTGCTATAAACATTGGGGTACATGTATCTCTTTGAATCTGTATTTTTGTTTTCTTTGGGTAAATACCTAATGCAATTGCTGGATCATAGGGCATTTCTATTTTTAGTTTTTTGAGGAACTTCCATACTATTCTCTAGAGTGGCTGCACTAATCTGTAGTCCCACCAGTGATGCAAGAGGGTTCCCCTTTCTCTGCATCCTCTCCAACCCCTGTTGTTTCTTGTGTTATTAATTTTAACCATTCTGACACGTGTGATGTGTATCTCATCGTGGTTTTGATTTGTAATGAAAGACGTTTTTTAAAAATGTCTGTTTATTTATTTATTTTGAGAGAGAGAGAGAGAGAGAGCATGCACATGAGCTGGGGAGGGGCAGAGAGAGAGAGAGAGAGAGAGAGAGAGAGTCCCAAGCAGACTCCTCACTGTCAGTGCAGAGTCTGACAGGGGACTTGATCCCATGAACCATGAGATCACGACCTGAGCCAAAATCCAGAGTTGGATGCTTAACGGACTGAGCCAGCCAGGCACCTCTGTAATGAAAATTTTAATACAACTATTAATAAAACGTATTCTTAGAAACACTGATGCACCGCAAAATCTTAAATGGGTTTGATTCTTTTCTTAAAGGAGAGGAGTTAGTTGGTCAAATAAATTTGGGAAATCTGGATTAAACAAAATCAAACATCTAACTTGACTGTGATATTTCTTGGAGACTTTAATATAGTAATATAGCAGAGCATAGCCTTTAACATAGTGAGCACTGTGAATCTTTGAGAAGGTAATCATATTTAGTATTTCACTCTGGAAGTTGTTTTTTTTTTTTCCCTAACAAAGTGTGTATATTTATATCTATGTTTTTGCTATATTCGTACTAGTATACCCCCAGAGGTCTAGCCTTTTTCCACAGAGAGGAAGAATAGAAATGACAGTAAGCAGCACATTGTTCTTTAACATGTCTGCATTTTTCACCCTCAAATGCAGACAGAAACCTTGGGAATACTTAGTGTTTGAATATGCTGTTTCAAGCATGTTTGCAGAATCCTGCAATTGTAGTAAGATCCGAGTTTATTTTCAACTGTTGATCTTGAAGAGCACAACATAAATGCAAAACTTACATAAAGCTGTAACAAACAGATCCTCCCCTACCAACACACACACATTCCTTCTAGCCAAAGCAACTAGAAAGGAAAAGCAATACTTTGACTCATGCTAACACCCTTGTCTCGTGGCTGAGCTGGCCAGCTCATTTTGGCTAGGAATTGAAAGGGTCTGATTGCCTTAGTTAGCTTTGCGTAGTTTAAAATCTGTTTCACAGTCAGAAATGCTACTATCAATCATGACTTGGCAATTTGGTACCATGGGAAATTTGGCCACCTGGGGAACTGATTCACGTAGATGACTCAAAACATTTCATCCCTACTCATAAGAAAGTAATCCTAGAAATGTAAGGCTTCAAAGCCATTTATCTTCATTTATGACTGCCATGTTGTTCACACCATAGCTGCAGTCTTGATTGATGAAGATTGACTCTCGGAGCAGGAAAACCTATTGTTAATGAGCATTGACTCTTTGGTCATTTTGCCTGACTGCACATTATGTTCGTGCATGTCCCTTATCTCACATGTATGTACAGTTTTTGGGAGAGTTAAATGAGCTAATACCTATAAAGAGTTTACTATTCATGCATTCTAAGTGTTGAGTACATGTTAGCTTATTCTAAAGAGTATTTAAGGTGGGTCACAGCAATGTATAAAACACAATGCAAATGAGAAATAGTTAAGAAAAGGAGGAAGCAAGGCCTAGAACTAAAACAGGGCCAAGAATAAAGCTATTAAAAATAGGCATATCGGGGTCCCTGGGTGGCTCAGTCAGTTGAGCATCTGACTTTGGTTCAGGTCATGATTTTACGGTCCCTGGGTTCAAGTTCCACATCAGGCTCTGCACTGACAGCTCGAAGCCTGGAGCCTCCTTCTAGTTCTTTGTCTCCCTCTCTCTCTCCCCCTCCCCTCCTCTCTCTCTCTCTCTCTCAAAAAAAAAAAAAAAAAAAGAAAGAAGAAACACTCTTTAAAAATTTTAAAAATAGGCATATCATTAAATCTTCATGGATATACTACCACTACCAAGCACACTGCTTTTCGTATACTAGTGCTGAATATATGTTTGGTGAATTTATTTATTTGAGCCTAAACTATACTTTCTATGATTGGGTCACAAATTTCATCTTGAGAGCTCTTTAGCAGGAAAAAAAAAAAAAAAGAGAGACTACTTACCCAATTAAATGGCTTTAGGATTAAAAATAAATACATGCTCAGGATAAAACATTTTCTGATATTAAGACTGAAAAATAATTTCTCCTGAGGGGTCTTATACGCAGGAAACTATACAATGAACTGAGTAATATTCATAACATGCTTTCTAATTTCAGGAAATGGCCACATCTAATAGGACTATTTCTTTCATTGTTTAAGCATAAAGCCACCATTGGCATGTGTATCTTTTATTTCACTAGACATGTCTTTTCATTCTCTGTTTATGGGTCATTCTGTTCTTCCCAATTTCTAAACCAGTGGTTCTCAACCTTAGCTGCCCACTAGAATTATCTAGGGACTTTAAAAAATATAGCTGCCTGAGCCCAACACAGAACAATTAAATCAGAATCTTTCGAGTTGGACCAGAGTGTCAGTATTTTTTAGAAAGCTCCATAGGAGATTCTAATGTAGTCAGGATTGAGGAGAACTGCTCAAAACATTGGAATAAACTCGGGGTTCTTGTCTTGTTCCAGAGCCATTTCTAGGTCATCCTTTCTAGTCCCAATGCTTTAAATACCATCAGTATTTCCCATGTTTCTAGACCCATGTAACCACTGTCTACTCGACATGTCAGCCCACTTGGATGACCAGTAGGCATTTCAAATGTACCATATACAAATCTTCAATCTTAATTTTACTCCTTATAATCTGTCCTGTTTTAGGAAGTGGCACTGTTATGCAACCTAGTTGCTTAGGCCACCCTTGACCTCTGTCTCTCACACCTTGTGTCTTATCCTTTAGCAGTCTGTATAAAATATACCCATGATCACCTCCACCAAAAAGATCCTAGTGGAGACAGCCATTATCTTTCACTTGGAGCACTACTAAACTTACAAACTAGTTTCTCTGCATTCACCCTTGTCCTATCTCCCATACGTAGTCTATATTTCACACAGTCGTTCTGAATCACCCATGGGTGCCCATAACATTCAGAAACACATAACATCAGAATAAAATCCAAATTCCTTGAAACAATACGCAAGACCTTACAGGACCTGACCTGGGCTGCATCTTTTTACTCGGTTCCTACCATTCTAACCCTCTATCACTGCCCTCCAGCCATGGCTGCCCTTTGTTTCCTTAGAACACATCATACATGCTCTTGTATCTGGGTCTTTGACTTGGTTTTCCTTTTTCCTGGAATGCTCTTTTTTGAAGCTATTTACAATAAATTATTTTTCTAACTACCTTCGAGTTTCTGCCCAAATGTTATCTCCTAAGGCCGTCCCTCACTACCTTATCAAAATAGTACGCATGCTATTATTCTGTACTCACTCTGCATTTCTTTCTTCATGGCATTTATTACTACATAGAATTTTATTATATGTGTGTTTTTCACTTATATATTGTCTTTGTTGAAAAAATGAGTCCATGACTTCAGTTCAATAATTTTTGGCCGAATCCAGGGGTAGATTTTTTTAAATCTCTAGAGGCACTGGTTGTCAGGACTCCGTGAGTCTTCCCTAATACTTTCTCTCAAAGTTACTTTGAGATAGTTGTCTAAAAGGAGTGAGCTTGAAAGGGCATTTGACTAATTAAAAGTGAAGCCATATTCCTTAGTTGTCATCTGCCTAATGGCCCAAGGTGTTTGGAAGGTAACAGAACGACTGATCAACAGCAAATCAGACCAAGCAGGTCTTGACCAGATACAAACACATTTAAAGCCTGGCCCATTTTAAGCATGAAAGGAGGGCTTAGATCTGAGTGCTCTATAAGTATATCCGAAATTATTTAAGTGATTTAATCCAGAAAAGGCAGCTCAAGTTGAAATAGAAAACTTACAGTAAATGGAATGCAGGAGTCCAGAGAATGCAGTATTGTTTCCAGATCTGGGAAATGGGCCCCTTGATAATTTTACAAATGGTAAAAATTAAATTTTGTGATAGAGGCACGTGTGTTTTCGGTCCTTAGCTGGTCTCTTACCAGTACTGCCGGTGCACACCAGGTAGGATCAGAAGGCAGAGTGTCATCGAAGATCCCTCCCTGGCTTCCTAAAAGAGGCAGGACAGTGGTCCAGAAATGGTGCTCTGCTGACTGAAGTGAAAATGTAGCAGTTGCCAGCTCTGCTTTTACATCTGTGAACTCAGCAATGCTTTTTTGTTTGTGCCCAGTGTAGATGGGGGCTCTAGAGTGACATGATTAAGAGCCGGGGCATTTGGGGTGCCTGGGTGGCTCAGTCGGTTAAGCATCCGACTTCGGCTCAGGTCATGATCTCGTGGTCTGTGAGTTTGAGCCCCGCGTTGGGCTCTGTGCTGACAGCTCAGAGCCTGGAGCCTGTTTCAGATTCTGTGTCTCCCTCTCTCTCTGACCCTCCCCCATTCATGCTCTGTCTCTCTCTGTCTCAAAAATAAATAAACGTTAAAAAAAATTTTTTTTAAATAAAAAGAGCCGGGGCATTAGAGCTGGGCTAAACTAAACTAGTTTGAATTCTGACCCTTATATGGTTTGTATGAGCTTGGACAGACTATTGGACTTTGTGTGTGTCCTCAGTTTCCTCATTTGTAAAGTGCAAATAACATTATTTTCTACCTTATAAAAAATACCCTCACAGTGTTTTGTGAAGACTGTATGATATGAAAATGTGTGATAACATGCGTGAGGTGTAAAACAATGATAGACATGTGGTAAATTCTCACATAAGGGCCATCTTGATCACATACATTTAAGTTCTGTCCATTTAGCTTCCACAGAGATTTTCCCTGTAGAGAGGTTTTTGTTTGTGTGTTTTATGCTACGAGATGGAATAGCAGTTTACAAGAGAATAAGAGATACACGTTCTAATCCAGAGTCTTTGGGCCTCTGGAGACCGTTGTCCAAAAACAGAACTCAGGCTTCTTTCTTGCTTTGGGTGCTATTCTGGTGATGAATGCTGAGTTTTCCTGCCTGTAATGTCCTCAGTGATTGTTCCTTTAAACCAGACCATGGGGGCGCCTGGGTGGCTCAGTCGGTTGAGCATCCGACTTCAGCTCAGGTCATGATCTCACAGCTCATGAGTTCGAGCCCCGCGTCAGGCTCTGTGCTAACAGCTCAGAGCCTGGAGCCTGCTTCGGATTCTGTGTCTCCCTCTCTCTCTGCCCCTCCCCACTCGCATTCTGTCTCTGTCTCTCTCAAAAATAAATAAACACTTAAAAAAAAAAAAAAACAGACCATGGTATGAGTTAATGCATGGAGAATGATGCCGTTTTGTCTTATCCAGAGAAAGTGACTAAGCAAAACCTTACCTGTGAGATTCTAGCTCCTACTGGACTTGCCATTTTGTTTCGTCTGCGGATGCAGGTACAAGCAAGTATTTGAAGACTTGTCTCATGGAAAAGGAAGTTGAGACTTGTTCTGTGGTGCTGTCCAAGATAGATCTAGAATCATGGTAGATCTTGCAAAAAGGTAGACCTCAGCTCTTGCGAGGAAGAAGTTTCTAACCATCTGGGCTAAATGAATGACATGCTTTTCTTAAATTCTTATAGAAAATAATTTACAGATGGGCAAGGATGGAGAAAGCATACAGAAACAAAATAAATTCCTACTCACATCAAAATCTGTCTTCTCTAAGAATTTGCGGTACTCCCCTATGCTGTTCTCAGCCAGAGTAGAGAGAGATGCTCTGTGCCAACATGTAACTTACAAACTTATAAACTCCTTTTAGCGTGGAACTTCCCCCGCTGTGTTCATATTCTGATTTACATATCTGTTTCTCATATGAAAGTGTGGAATCGTGCGTCTCCATTGCTTCACATAGCTCTGGGATTCTTTCTTGATCGTTGAATAAATGAAGGTAGGGAATGACCTAGAAATGTCCAACAAAAAGAAACTCCTCATTTTAAGTTGTTCTAAGCAAAAACTGCCACTCTATTATGAAGTATATTGTGCTGTTTGTTCTAGCTTCTTTTTAAATAGCAAATATTTTTATCCCTCAAATTGGCACTCTGGGTTAGTTGCCAGCAACTCTTCGCCACAATCTGCAATTTTGCATAAATTACAGTGTAATGATAGCCTAGAAAACTGCTCAGACAGCTCCCAGTAGACCATTCGTGACTGACTGTGGACTCTTGTATAGTAAGAAGCCTATCTTGCCCAGCAGTTAATTATTAAGTTCTAACAGAACTCTCAGATTCTAGGAGATAGGTTCTAAGTTTTTTATTCTTGCTCTATCTTACAAACATGATGTAAAGCACTGGGCACCGAGAAGTTGCTTAAGACTCTGCTCATAAACGTTTTTATCTGGGTCCGTGTGATAGTTAGAAAAATTAGGCCCTCGCCCAGGCTGATAGCATGTGCACCGTAAGAGGATAAAACTGAGTGTGGGAAAAAGTCATCTGAGGGTCAGAGATATGCATCATTCTACAGAGTAGCTGCTCCGACTTGTCAGTACTGGCTACCCAGGGAAGAGTTGAGGAGTTAGAAAGGATTAGGTACAGCAAGCCAGAGGATTCTCGGGAGAAAAGTAATAGGGCACCAGAACTGAAAACAGGAACGACAAGAATTTTCACAGGTTAACTAGCATATCATGTGCCGGATAGTCAGCTCTCAGGAGCAGGGACAGGTATCAAGGTGCTCATCTGCAAGGGGCAAAGGCAGAAGAGACTGAGGCATGATTTGAACACCTTTATATTTAATTCCCTTGATTTATCTCTCTTTTGCTATCACACTGTGGTCTCCTGCATAGTAGGCTGAAAGCCTTTCCCTGGGTGGATAGTGTTATAATCAGAAACTCATTGATCAAGTCGAAATATGAGTTTGATATTTCCCGTGGGTATCACTAGCCCAACTCACTTAGGAGTAACAAGTTCACCAGATATTATTGACGGGGGAGTGGAATTACCTAAAAGATCTTTCTATACGCTTATCGAAATTCATCTTAATATTATTTTTTTCTTCTGCTTGACACTTTACAGGTTGTTCATTGTATGTATATACAACTCAGTGGATTATTATGTATCCCTCAATTCCTTGCTGAAACCATCAGTACTGACAAAGTGGGAAGTTTTTGTTTGGTTTTGGTTTTGTGGGGATTTAGGAAGCTCCCCTGCAAGAAGACACGCTTCCATGGTTGAGAGGACCTTTCTGCATATAGGGAAGCTGTATTAAGGTAGAGATGGTTTATTTATTACTGGTTTATAGCAAGTCAAAGAGAAGAGGAAACACAAGGGAAACTTGTAAACAGATTCTGCTCCGTGTAGCTGAGCAGAAGGTGGTGTCATGAACTGAAAGGAGAAAGACGGCTAACAGGGGCCCCTGCGTGACTCAGTTGGTTGAGCACCTGACACTCCATTTCAGCTCAGGTCATGATCTCACGGTTCATGGGTTTGAGCCCTGCATCAGGCTCTGCACTGACAGTGTGGAGCAAACTTGGGATTCTCTCTCTCCTTCTCTCTCTCCCCTTCCCTGCTCATGCGCTCCCTTTCTCTCCCTCTCTCTCTCTCTCTCTCTCTCTCTCTAGATAAACAAATAAACTTAAAAATAAAAAAATAAAAATAAAAAACCCCAGCCTATTCTCACTAAAAAAAAAAAAAAAAAAAAAAAAAGACTATCAAGTACTGCTGTCTCTCATTGTTCTTCCTTTTTAAAGCTTTCCTGGTTATTGACTTTTCTTTTTTCCTTATTAACTTTAGGATGAAATTATATTCTTCCAAAAAAATGCAAACTACCAGATTTTATTGGAGTTGTATTCCATTTGTAATGAACGTAGGGAGAATTGTTATCTCTAGGATATTGAGTCTTTTACACAAGACATGGTTTATCTTTCTAGTTCTTCAGTCTTACTGATGTCTCTTGGTATTGTTCTGGAGATTTTCTTTTACCACATAGGTTTTGCATATTTCTTGTTAAGTTTATTTCTGAGTATTTTACTTCTTGTATTGCTATTCTAATGGAGTCTTTTCTTTCATTTTATCTTCTAATGTCTTGTTATATATGAAAGCTATTTATTACTGTATATTTACTTTTTATTTGGCAATTTGTTGAATTCTCTCACTGCTTATATTACAATTTTCAGACCTATTTAATATTAAAATCTTGACTTTATGTTTACTAATCTTCTCATTTCTTTTGTTTCTTTTTGGTTCCTTATCTACTTTTTTTAAGTTAAGTGATTGATTCACTTCTTTTCTTTTATTGATTTAATCATTTTAGTTCTTTGTTTTATCTTTATTTTATAGGATCTAATATATAGTAATTTCATTATAAATGTTTCTAGAATTTCTGCACTGTTGTTTTGTGTTTTCTTTTTGACCCAAGAATTATTTAAAATAGGGTTTAAAAAAATCCCGCTGAAAAAAAACCTTTTGATTTCTTTTTTTAAATGTTTATGTGTTTATTTTGAGAAAGAGAGAGAGAGAGAGAGAGAGAGAGCACAAGCAGAGGAGGGGCAGGGAGAGAGGGAGACAGAGAGAAAGAGAGAAAGAGGGAGGGAGAATCCCAAGCAAACTCCCTGCTGCCAGTGCAGAGCCCGATGTGGGACTCGAACTCACAAACCATGAAATTATGACCTGAGCCGAAATGAAAAATTGGATGTTTAACCAACTGAGCCATCCAGGAGTCCAGAAAGAACCTTTTAATTTCTGACTTTTTCAATAATTATAACTTTATAGACTTGTGATGAAAGAAAATATCTGAAGTTTATCAACCTATTTTTTGGTATTAATTAAAATTCTCTTTGTAGCCAAAGAGAATACCATTTAAAAAATATTCTTTGGCTACATGAAAAGAAAATGTATGTTCTGCTTTCAAAATTTGATATATTGCAATAAGGTACATAACATTAATTATGTTATTTGCATTTTTTATATCTTTGATCTGTTGTGGATTGAGAAAGGTGAATTAAATTCAGCAAATACAATGTGTTTCTTTTTTGATTTGTATCCCTTGTAATTTCTGCTGTATAAACTATATTTCTCTTACATGTTACTTATATATTTCTCATTGTTGTGAGTTCGTTTGAATCACATCTTTGCATTATAACGTGTACTTTCTTTGTCCCATTCAATGGTAAATTTCTCCCTATTTGACAATAAGAACATCATCTCTTTTTTTGTCCTTTTCCTGCTACGCATTTGCCTATCTTTTATTTTTGACATCCAAACAGCTTTGTTTTAGATGTACCTTATATAAAGTATAGAGTTAGATTTTGTTTTTGGTTTGCAAGCCAATTTGGAAATAGGATTCTTTTAAATAGATAACTTAGGAAAATTTGTTATGAAGATAAATATATCTGATCTGAACTGTGTATTAGTTTCTGTTCTGTTTGTTGTTTTTATGGCTTTTACTTATTTTTTACATTGTTTTTCTTTTTTATGTATGGTTCTTCTGATATTTAGGAAAGTTAGTCATTACTCTAATAGTTATAACTTTATGCAGTACTCTTAGTTGTCTATTTCCTCATATGGTATCTATTGATAATCTAATTTAAAAAATGGGGGCTCCTGGCTGACTCAGTCAGTTGAGCACCCAACACTTGACTTTAGCTCAGGTCATGATCTCACGGTCGGGATCAAGCCCCAACTGTGTCGGGCTCCAGAGTGAGCGTGGAGCCTGCCTCGGATTCATATTCTCTGTCTCTCTCTCTGCCCCTCCCCCAATTGCACATGTGTGTGGTGTGCATGCGCGTGAGTTCTATCTCTCAAAATAAATAAATAAATAAAAATGATAAAATGCTTTTATTTTTCTTCCCTGATTCCATTTCTTTTGTCTCCAACCTGATATTTGCCAATAAAAATTATCTTTGTAATGTTTTTACCTTGTACTTCTAAATCTTTTTCTTCTTCTATTATTTGATTGATCAGTTTTAAATGTTTTTTGATCCTAGTCATTAGATAACGTAATTAATGTTATGTTAATCTAGTTCGCAATCAGCAAACTTTCTCATCTTTGCCCTTCCCGTTCCAATTTTGTTAGTTATACCATTTTTTTCATATTTAGAGCAAATAGGATTTACATTTTGTCCATCACCCAGCTCTCATGTTTTTTAGTCTTACTTTTATGATTAAATATATTCCAAACTTTCTAATAGTCCTTTTGCTGTTTTCCTTAGATATATGATATTGATTCATTAAAGTTAATCATTTAACAAGTTCTTTAGGAAAAACACAAGGGAACAGGATTCCCTGAGTTCTTACAATTTCAAAATTGTAACCTTTATTCTTGGAGAATGATTTGACTATGACTCCCATTTTTTTTGTTTTTTCTTTTTTTTTTTTTTTGCATGAGTCTCTTGCAAATGTTGCTCTTCTGTTTTCTGGAGTTGAAGATACAAATTTGAATTTTTGCTCATAATACTCTTCTTCTTTGATGTTTACAATCCAGCTACTTTACTGAAATTTTTCTCAATGTTGACCATTATGGTCAATTTGTATGGATTCAAAGTCTTCTTTTTCCCCAGGTCCTGTGACTTTACATTCTTAATTTTTAAATTTTTGGCATAATGTTTGGTCATAACGTTCAACTTTTCCATTGCGACACTTTTTGTTGTTGAGTGTATTGGTATGTTGGTAAATTTTTTTTTTAAAAAAAAGGTTTATTTATTTATTTTGAGAGAGAGAGAGGGAGAGCACAAGCAGGGGAGGGGCAGAGAAAGAAAGATAGAGAGAATCCCAAGAAGGCTCCTCACTGTCAGCACAGTGCCTACCATGGGGCTTGATCTCACTAACCTTGAGATCATGACCTGAGCCAAAATCAAGAGTCAGGCACTTAACTGTCTGAGCCCCCCGGGCCCACCGGTACTTTGCAAAATTCTTGAAAAAAAAAAAAAAACTCCTTCTGTTTTTGTGGGGGGGGGGGGGCTGCCAGTTTTAAAATACATTCTTTTAGGGGCGCCTGGGTGGCGCAGTCGGTTAAGCGTCCGACTTCAGCCAGGTCACGATCTCGCGGTCCGGGAGTTCGAGCCCCACGTCAGGCTCTGGGCTGATGGCTCAGAGCCTGGAGCCTGTTTCCCATTCTGTGTCTCCGTCTCTCTCTGCCCCTCCCCCTGTTCATGCTCTGTCTCTCTCTGTCCCAAAAATAAATAAACGTTGAAAAATAAAATAAAATAAAATAAATTCTTTTATTTACTTAAAAAGTATAGCAAAGTTCACTCTTTTCGGTGTACAGTGCCATGAATTTAGATAAATGCATACAGTCACGGAACTCCACTAGAAGCAGAACAGCTCCGTCACCCTCAAAATTTCCCTGGGCTGACTTTTACATAGCATTCTTTTACTAATTCTGTGTCAAATATTTTTTGCTTACTTATCATTGAGTGAGTTAGAGCTCTTGGACCTCCTGTGGGTCGGGTACTTCTGCTGGGGACTGGGGAGGAGGCGCTGGGCAGCCTTCAGATCCCTTCTTCACCACTTACACAAAGTCAAACCGCTTCCCGTTAAAATGGCCCCTCCACTTGAGTCTTTCAGTTACGAGGCAGTGTGAACCATCCTGGGTCCGAGCGGGCCTCTTCTGCCTCTATTTCTATCTTCTCTGCTACAGATAAGAGATATATTTTGTATTTTTGACGTGGACCCTGCGCCTTCGAACAGTGTATTTTTGCGGTCATTTTCAGAGATCTGCTGCTACTGGCCATCTTGTTATTCTCTGCATTTCTTCGCTGCCTTCCTTCCTGTGTGTATATATTAACTCCGCTGCTTCTGGGTAACTCGCACATATTTTTTGGAATCTATGGAAAATATGTCTTTCTGGTTTTGCTACAAATGGAGGTTATATAGTTTTTGTTGTTGTTGTTAAATGTGTAGCACTTGTAGGTTATCTAGGAGAAGAGACAAGGTACTGTCTCACACAGCCACGCTCTGACTGGAAGTCCTTTTCTGACTACTCTCATCCTTGCCTTTCTTTCACTTCTCTTCCTTGGCTCACACTTAAAGCACTGGAAGCCGTCAGACCGGTAACCTCTCTTATTCATACACCACGTCGTTAAAGCATGTATGAATATTTCCTGTTATACCTAAAGCCTCTTCATTATTTCCTAAACACATAATTTCAAAGTTGGTCCGTAGTTTTCCTGTTCTTCTGTTGGCTTGGAACGCCCTTTTCTTCTTTCTTGAATTGGTACACCCCGGCTCATACTTTGAGACCTAAAGTATATTGCCTCCTTTAGGAACCCTTCCTTGACACCTCCTCAGGAGGAGGCAGAATTAATCTCTCAGCTGTGCTCCCACAATGCATTGCCCCATCTTGGATGCACTTACTTGCTGTTTTCAGAGCTTATATACCTAATTATCAAGCCAACAAGTATCCCACGTATTTACGTATTAACCTCAATACAGAACTTTCACGTGCTGGGTTTCTAGGACCTTACTTAGATCTCTCTTTTGATGGTCAGCACATACTCTCATTTGGTCTTACTTGATTTTCCACTGGTTAATTGGAGGGTATAATATTTTCGGTCATCTAGGTTTTCTTATCTAGCTTTTATTCTTAAAGTGTTGTAATCATTTGAAAGCAATTTTCCTACTCTTAGGATATAACTGAATCTCCCCTAGAATGATAGCATCCATAACTTTTGAAAAAGCTCAGTAACTATTAATGGGAGCTCTTCTCCATTCCAGGTGATGCAACCGTGACAATAGCTCACAGATACACTCCCAAAGAACAATTGAAGATCCATACGCAGCTGGCAGATGTTATCATAGTAGCTGCGGGTAAGTCTTTGGTGGCTGTTATTTGGTGGAATGTCATCAGCAGAGTAATTCCTGCCCTAATTGCTGACATGTCTGTAAAAACAGCTTCTTGGGAGAGTTCGGTATATGTATGACTAACTTCCATCGACTGGATTCTGTCTCTCAGCAATTATTATAGTGGTTTGTTGCGCCTACGTTAACATTTGTCACTTCATTATGGAAAACCCAAGTAGCCTTTGGAATGACAGGTTAAGCACAAGAACAAATGTGCCGGTTGCCAGTTCCTTCATAGACATGGTTGATTCTAAATGTGAATGAGTTATGGGGAGGCTGGTAGGAAATGCTCTTGATAAGATAGCCAGGGCTAGCTCCTGTGGGACCCTTGGAAGGACTTTGATATAAGCCAAGAAAGGCTGAGAGCAGGAGGTTGACATGGCCTGGCTTATGTTTTTAGAAGAGCGCTTACACTATGTCAAGGAGTATTCGAGAGGAGCAAGAGTAGGAACAGAGGACAGTTATTGGATTTTCATTTACTGGATGTAGGATTTTTCCTCATTTTCTATTCAAACGTACAAAAATGATTCTACCCTTTGCTTCTACCTTTCCTCTTGCCACATACACATAGGATTTCTACATTGCAGACAATTGTGAATCTTCTTGTTTATCCAAGGCTGAACGAGAGCCTTTTGTATTTTATCAATTAGATGTTATTGGTATTTTCTAGACTTTACATCTGAATTTTTGAGTAGTTACAAACTACGAAAGCAAAGCAAATGTTCCGGAAGAAACAGTTTGATGAAGCGGATAATGGTCATTTAAATTAGTTTCACCCAAATTTAGTTTACTTTCTTATTCTGTTATAGGCCCTTCTCAGGAACTCAGAATATACATGTGATCACTCCAGGTAGAGTAATTTGCCTCCTGATAGAGTAAACATAGAAATATTCCCTTTTCCAGGGGCGCCTGGGTGGCTCAGTCAGTTGAGCGTCTGACTTCTGCTCAGGTCACGATCTCACGGTCCGTGAGTTCGAGCCCCACGTTGGGCTCTGTGCTGACAGCTCAGAGCCTGGAGCCTGCTTCAGATTCTGTGTCTCCCTCTCCTTCTGCCCCTCCCCCGCTCATGCTCTGTCTCTCTCTGTCAAAAATAAAACAAACATTAAAAAAATTAAAAAAAAAATATTCCCTTTTCCAGAAGTTCCCAGTAAGCTGGTACAGCTAACCACATTTCCAGTTTTTCTGAGAAATTACATTCAGGTAATATTAAATGAGAACTTTTTAACAGGATTGAGAGGAGTAAGACAGATATTTAGAGATGCAATAAAACGTTTCAGACTACAGATAACATTAAGTGAAATACTGCTGCAGCAACTGATATATGCATAGAAGATTATGAATATCACATTGACTTCTTTTTAGAAACATTGGCTTTACCTACAAGAGTCAGAATTCAGTGAGTAGAGAGGAATTTGGTCATCCGCATTCATTCCAAACTTTAGACAGAGTGAAATTTATGTTCTCTTTACAAGGTGCTACTTGACTCTAATGTTAACTGGTAAAGAATGTTTCACAACCAATCTTACTTTCTATTTATCAATTAAAATATTGAATGAATATTTTTTCTAGTGGGGCAAAAATTCCTCAATGTACATTCATGCTTATGTTTTTCTTGCCATGAGAAATGGCAGATGGGTGGTCCTCTTTCAAGAACCACGGACATTCTCTTGTGAATAAAGCAAACTTTATGTCACAGCCCTTATCACCATCACTGTCGTCATCCGTCAGTGTCTCCTAGAGACTCACTGTTTGCTCCTTTGTAAAGGCCTGAATCAGCACTGAGTACAAGGTGTTAAAAAATAAGATGGGAAAAGAAAAAGGGAAGTGAAGGAAGGGAAGGGAAAGGAGGACCAAGCCTCTATAAAATTAACAAGAGAGGAGCCAGGAGGTACTCAGGCTCGTAGGTGTGGAGACAGTATTGAGGCTGTCTAGCAACCATCCCAGTCAAGGCATCCTGCTACCACCAGAGGGCACCAGTCAGGTGCCAGCTATTATAGACAGCCACACTCCATCCACAGTCCATGGAGTTTACCACACTCCATCCCAGTCATGAGGACATTTTGGATGAAGATAGTGTGAACAGGTCTTGTGCCTGCCTCGTATTCCAGCTCTAATGCCTGTAACTAGAAACAAAGGCATTTTGTAGAATGCTAGAAGACAGCCCCGTAGATAACCCTGCAGCTGTCCTGAAGAAATAAGTATTTGGATAGTGGGAAGTTTGGAGAAAGAAAATTGAGAGTTCATAAAAAATAACTAAAGATTGCTACATTTCCATGTCCTTAATAATCACCTGGTGAATTGAAGGATAAAATATGTAGATATTGGTAAATTACAGTGAAATTCTAAAGAAAGCATGAATTAACATAAAAAAGAAACTCCGTATCATCGGACGATAGGAATGAAATCTTACAAAAATGACCACATCATGCATTATGTGTGGGAAATAAACAACTACAATTAGCAGTGGGTATTAAAGAAGAAGATAGTGATCTAATGGCAGAGGTAGCTGGAACAGGGAGGGCTGGATTGTTGTCATAACTAGAATGTCAGCATATATGGAAACAGTCCCATCTAGAAGTCAGGAAGAGAAGGAGGAGTGGTGTGTGATGTATCAGAGAGATCGATAATGTCTTTCGACAATGTCTGAGGGATGACAGAAAAGAATGTAGTGAGTGATGAAATCTTGGAATGGGCTTGCAGAAGAAAAAAGTAAAAAAGGAAATCATTGTGTAAAGATCCGGAGGCATGAATAAAATTAGCTTATGTTAATATTAATCTCACCCCTCTAGCTTCTCAAATTCCCATAGTCCTATCCTTATAGGTTTAACGATGCATCACTTACTTTTTAAACACCTCTCCGCACATTGGACATTTAATTTCAAAGCTCAAATCTGAAAATCAGATCCTGTCAAACTATGCATTCTGAAATAAGAAGCTTCAGGTCCCTCCTCAAAACTACTCTCCAGGTTCACAGAGAGAATGAATCTGTTTCTAGGGCACTTTACTGTACCATGTTTATGGCACTTATCACCTGTTTATGGTTGTCTGTCACCTTCACTAGACTCTAGCAGGGATGGGACTGGTATTTTTTTTTTTTTTAACTTGGTATATAAGTGCTTCAGACAAAATCTGACACATAGTGGGTACTCAATGAGTGTGTGCCGTATTCATTTTGAAATTACAACTGGAGCATGGACTTTGTCAAACTGATACAAATTTAGCTGATGAATTTTTAAGAATATAATTTTATAAAGGTGGAATGAATCATCTCTCTAGTTATTGATTGCATCACACAGTGGTAGCATGACTTTTGTAACTACTAAACATTCCTAGTTTGTCATCGTCAAGTAAATTGATAAAGTCATAAAGGTGAAAGATTTGTCCATACAAGAGCAGTTTGTGTCATTAACTGGATGTTTGGATTGATTTGATTTGAAAGATTAAAATTAAGAAATTCTGAGCAGGGTGAAGACAGTAAAGAGACTGTCGTAGACATCTAAAATATAGTAAGACTGTTAAACCGTTGAATGGAAAGAAATGGTTTAAGGGAAGGCCTCATTGGCTCTGCAAGGCTAGTGATAAAGAAGGGAAAGCCAGCCAGGACAGGGCACCGATGTTAAGAGTGTGTTAGAAGATCCTTTGACTCATTTGTATCTCACGCTTCCAGGAGACTGGGGGAAACCCTAAGTCTATAAAAGTTCTAGGAATCTTCATTAATCAAGCAGGATAGGCAGGTTTTTTCCAGACATGGTCCAGAAGACCCTCCACCCATGTGAGTAAACTGAACTAGCTTCATTCAGAAGACGAGCTGCTGAGTCAATGCCACTTGCATATTAACCTCTGGATACAGAGTGTCATAGTTGGTGAAAGCTGGCGTTTTGTCCACTAAGCCATCCCCTCCAGCGTGATGAATGAACCTTCACAGTCGTAACTCTAGCGTCTCTATTGCAACACTTTTAATGACAGACACTGTAATATAAAACAGGATAAATAGGCAATTCAGTAGAGTAATTTGGAGTACGCATACTTACTCGTCATAAAATAAAGGTGACCAACCAATTTCTTTTCACGACTTTTCCCATCATATCATCAAGTTTTGGATACACTCCCATCAAACATCATCTTAGGTTCTCAATAGAGTTTTCCCTCTGGTGGATTTCTTCTTCCTTGGAGCAGGGTTAGTAATTTTCTGGATGCCAGGACACTGAGAAATTCCAAGGGGTGGGGCATGGAAACTCTCTGTTCCACCATATCCACAGCTCATGCAACTCAGGAGTGGGACTTGCCTCCTTACAGCCCTGGGCGCTTTCTGAGCGGATGCCAACACATTTCATGGTTTCACTAATGCCAGTGTTCTTTCCATATCTTATTTGTTTGTGTGTTTGTTTATTTATTTATTTTAAATTTTAATATTTATTTATTTTTGAGAGAGAAAGAGGGACAGAGCACGAGTGAGCGAGGGGCAGAGAGAGAGGGAGACACAGAATCTGAAGCAGGCTCCAGGCTCTGAGCTGTCAGCACAGAGCCGGATGTGGGGCTCAAACCCACGAACCATGAGATAGAGAACCCGGCATGAGCCGTGAGATGATGACATGAGCCAAAGTCGGACGCTTAACAGACTGGGCCACCCAGGCGCCCCTGCTTGTTTATTTATTTATTCCATTTGAGAGAAAGAGAGAGAGAATGAGAGAGCACGCGCACAAGCAGGGGAGAGTGGCAGATGGAGAGAGAGACAGTCAGAGAGACAGAGACAGAGAGACAATCTCAAACAGCCTCCATGCTCAGCTCAATCCCACAACCACAGGATCAGGACCTGAGCTGAAATCAAGGGTCAGACGCTCAACCAGTTCAGCCACCCAGGCGCTCCTCCATATGCAATTTCTTATTCTCCATATTGCCCCTGTAGCCTCAGTTCCCCCACTTAGAAGTCCTTCCTGCCTTCCTAAATGCGTCATCTATCTCAATCTTGTCAGTTATCTTCAATGGTATAGAGTAAGAATTTTCAGAATTTAAATCCCAGCTCTGCCACTTGCTAAGTGTGTAACCTTGGTTAAGTCACCGCATGTGTCTGAGCCTCAGATCGTTGGTGTAAAGAACTATGGTTTCTAACACTGTATTGTGAAGCCAGCCAGGCCAGGGAAGGAACATGGCACAGTGCCTAACATATTGCAAATGCCCAATACATGTCATATGCTAATATGTTATCTGTTGGTCCTTCTTGGGCCATTGCATATGAATTTAAACAGTGATTCGGAAATAAGAAATCAGTTGATTAGCAAGCTACAACTCTGATATAACTAAGGGAAAAGACTTTTGGTTACTTTTGATACTACCATAGTATCAAAGTCGACTGGTCATCATAAACATAAATTAATGAATGAAGTGACTTACAGAGAATAGACCAACTTCATAAAAGATTTATTTTTACTTAAGATTTATGGCTTCTTGGGATACTGCCTTTTGCTCATAGCTGTGCATTCTGTTCTCCCCGGATGAGTCCCTCATGGCCTTTCTCTTGTGGTACAGTGTGACTTTGGGAGAGGTTAGGGAAGGAGAGACACTTAGCTGAAGGGGCTTATTCTCTCAGACCTCTGCCCACCCTTTCAGTCTCCCTCTCCCATTCTAGCCCACACCATCAATGCCACTTGCACGTTAACCTCTGGATACAGAGTGTCATAGTTGGTGAAAGCTGGCGTTTCGTCCACTAAGCCATCCCCAGAGCCTCCCTGATGCACAATACAGAAGCTTCCTCAAAGTGTGAGAGGGTGCTTGACTATTGACTGTTTTCCTGACGTCAGTAATACATCCCTACCGTGAGAACCTAGCAAACATGTACCATAAGCCAAAGTCAACCACAGTTAACAGTCTGGTGTTTGGCCTTCCACTATTTTATATTTGCATGCAAATGTAAATAGTTACATAGTTCTTTCACCCTGCCTGTACCATTTGCATTTTACAGCTCCACACTGGGTACCTGTTTCCTCATAAAATGCATTCTTCTGAAACGTGATTTCTTATGGCTTCATAGTATTCTATGCTGCTGGGTATAATTTATTTATTCAGTTCTTGATGGGGGACATTTAGATTATTCCCAGTTTTTACTATTATGAACATTGTAGTAAACAACTGTGAACACCTTTGTGAGCACCTGTGATTATTTGCACAAGGAACCTGTAATATCTATTATATTGGTCTTAAGCGCTTTATTTGCTAACGAATGGTTACTTGTATTTTCAAAAACAAAACTAATATTTAAAGCTTTGTGTATAACAGAAACTACATATGTGCATGTAATACCAAGTGATATTTTATGCCTTTCATGGGCGTTGTTAAACAGCCTTACCACACACAAAAGTAATAGACGTGTATTATTTGTAACCCCTTCTGTAGGCCTATCGGCCATTACACATCAGTATGCCACCAGGCCTTAGGGATGCACACAGGAGGATGGCAGGGTGTGGCGTAAGGGGGAAGGGACAAGAATCGGAAGCAGGATGTGCATAGAAGCATGGCCTTTAAAGTCAGGAGGACCTGGGTTCAAATCCAGTTTCACCCAGTTCGAATTTAAAAATCACGTTTAATTCTCTGGGCTTCATTTGAAACTATTGTAAGATGGAAGTAATAATACCATGGTACAGAGTGCCATAAGAATTAAGTGCCCAGCACGTAAGTGGTGCTAAAGGAATGTAGTTTCCGTTCCCTTCAGTCTGACTTTGTGTGGTGACCCTCTGACTAAAATTACAATATGCTTTAAATGAAAATTTGTCATGCAGCACCAAAAGGTCAAGTTGCCGTTACTTTGACACGTAGACTGTAAAAGGTGCGTATGACCTTGTAAATTTTTCCTTGACCCGTGTTATCTTCAAATAAGCGAAAATGCCCTTCCCCCCAAATTGAGCACCTAAGAAGCATCCCAAGGCTTTATTTCTTTTTCTTCATTTTTCCTGAGGCCCTTATAATTTTTTTTCTCAACTTGTGATTGCACGGACTTGTGACAAAAGGGGTTATGATCTTTTCGTCACCAAGTGTTTTTAGCTGATATCAGTATGTGGGAAGCAGAGATTGATCTTTCTTTGGAGGTTCTTTCCTTTACATGTTTTTCTACTTCCTGATTTTCTTGAGCAAAACAAGTGTTGAGCAGCAATATCTAAGGGTACTTCAGTGAAGAGCAATTAGATCAAAGATCTATCTTTATTATGGAGAAATAGAGATTTTCTTTGAAATATATCTTGAATTGTTAAATGATAATGTCATTTAGAGCTAATTCTACTGGGTTGCATCTATGTGGATCACAGGGAGGAAGAATCCTTTCAAGATAATGTCTCTAGCCATTGGCATTATCTCTGTTAGGTTTTCATGGCCAGGTCTTTAAAAAATTTACATTATGAAGTATTAAAAATGCGCATCATTTAAAAATGCACATCAAAGTGAGCAGAAGAACAACGTTAACACCTACCAACCAGATTTTCAAACCTGAATATCATTAGAGATGTTTTTTATTTTTTTTATTTTTTTTCCAATATATGAAATTTATTGTCAAATTGGTTTCCATACAACACCCAGTGCTCATCCCAAAAGGTGCCCTCCTCAATACCCATCACCCACCCTCCCCTCCCTCCCACCCCCCATCGACCCTCAGTTTGTTCTCAGTTTTTAAGAGTCTCTTATGTTTTGGCTTAGAGATGTTTTTTAATTTCTACATGCTGTACGTTTCTGCAACTTGTTTTGTTCTGATTAATGTTATTTATTAATTATTATTTAATGTTATGCTATTAGTGTTACGTTCTAGAGGTAGCACTATCTGTATGATACTCAGTTGACTGAGTATCCATTTTCTGTTGATAGATATGCATGTTACTTCTAATTTATTGCTATTATAAACAGTGCTGTGGTATGTAAGTCTGATATATCAACACATATTTTGCCACTGCATATATTAGGCCCTACATCAGGTGCTGGGAAACAAAGATGCATAAAATATAATTCCAGCTCTCGAGAAGTTCGGAGTCTAGCAGAGGAAAAGATGTACAAACAAATTAGTAAAGTACGGTTCACTAACATAATATTAGAGGTGTGTGTGTGTGTGTGTGTGTGTGTGTGTGTGTGTGTGTGTGTCTATCCATCATCTAGAAAAAGGGAAATGGAGAAAGAGAGAGAGAGAAACAGAGACCAAGAGAGATAGAGACTGAGGCAGAGAGGTAGAGAGACAGAGACCAAGAAGGATGGAGACACACAGAGAGAGGGAAAGACAGAGACAGATATAGAGGAAGAGACCAAGACTGAGACCCAGACCAAGAGCGACAGAGAGAGAGCACCACTGAGGAGGAATGAGCCCTGCTTCACTGGTTTTGAAGATGAACGGGTAGAACTGGGCCCCAGCCACAGCATGAACAGAAAGTCACTGGGCAGAATATAAGAGAAGGCGACTTCTGGGAGCTTAGAGCTGAAAAACAACTATGCACATATCAAAGAAAATATTAGATGCCTGTCAAAATGATAGATGTCTGTCTGCGAGTGGTGAATGATGAAGCTGAGTATTTAGGAAAGGCCAGAGAGCAGAATAAATGAAGGGATTTGGATTTTATCCTACCGGCTGGGGGCAACTTTTAAATAGTTGTAGGTATTGGAGTAACATAATCATATTTAAATTCTAGAATGGTTACTCTGGTAGCCTCTGGGCAGGGACGAGGCTGGAAGTAGCACTGACGTGGCCCTAAACTAATACAGCAGTAGCTGAAAGTGAGACAGAGAAACAGAAGGTAGACGAGAAAGTTTTTCTGTCTTCGTATCCTGGGCATACGGTGTGACCATTGATGAGGGAGCGTACATAGAGAGGAAGCAGGTTTGGGAGGAGTTGAAGATGGGGGGGCACAAGTTTTGAAGTGTAAAATGTAATAAAAGAGAAGAAGGGGAATGGAAATACAGAGGACCTCGATGAGATAAGTGATGAGGGCAGAATAGTGAGAATTACAGGGACAGCATTGAAAGTGACTCCTGCTGTATTGTGACCTCCATTAGCCAGGACCGTGTCTTATTTACCTTTGTAGTTTTTGTACCTAGTGAAGAGCTTTGCACTGGGGACTAGAAAACTCGCTGTGGAATGAATAAGCTTCCTTCTTTAGAATTCAGGTGCTTGGTTGAAAGCCTTTTTCCTAGAAGTCGAGGAAGGCCTTCATAGAAGCAGATGATCTCTGTCAGGTCCATGCAGCCTTAGATTCTCCGTAATACCTTGTTTGGGGCTGTTCCACTTCACGAAGGCTTAATATGGCATTCCATCAGCACCCTTGACTCAGAGCTTGCACCTGCAGAATTCAAAGGTAAGGCAGGGAGGAGGCAGAGAGACAACTGAGAAACGATGACTGTCTTCAGTGAAAGAACAAGAAAATATTGCAGCTTTCCCTTCTAGTGTGGGTAACAATATGAGCCCTTCTTTGGTGAAGTCATCATTCCTGTGGTAGATTCCGACTGTGTGGTATTGTGGGATGTCTCCTCCAAACATGTGTTGACTGGCAGAAAGTGAAATGATTTCATTAGATCTACAGTCGGTCATTATTCGTTGTGGCTTTGCAATAACATCCATTCACCTCATCCAGGAAAAGCGAAAATTGGAAAAAAAAAAATTCCGGGATCAAAATGTCACATATCAACACTCGTGTAATACTCCACACAGAGGCGGTGTTTGAAATGGGTGATCTGACTGTGCGCTTGGCTACCTGCTTTAGGTGTGGCTTCGTTTCCGAAGGGGAGCGATAAGAAGTAAGGAAGCACTCTGTTGGCATAGATCTCCTCAGGCAGCTTTCTATGAAAGTCCTTTCTTTTTACCCATTTATATGGTCAGAGAAAAGTTTCTGGCCCTGGCTCTTCATCCCACACCTAAGTGCATTTACCCCAAATTTATTTCTGACTTGGCTAATTAATAATTGCTTATTTTAGAATGACTTACCCTTGTTACAAAACCTGAGGATTAATGAGTACTATGCATGAATGTGGGCTTTATGCCTGTGGTTGGAACGAATTCAAATACGCATAGTCCTTCTCTGAGTGTGCCGATTGCAGGTAATTCAGCCTTAATATCCTTACATGTGCCCATTAAATCAAGGTAGTCATCAATATCAGGGATCAGATATCACACTGCAAGAAAAAGGCAGGTGCATTTCAATAATACTTCTATTGAGTTTCTATTGCGTTACATAATTCATACTTAACACTTATTTTTAAAATAACCAGGATGGTTTCTTGTCTCTATAACACACACACACACACACACACACACACACACACACACACGCACACACACAACACATAGACACACACACACAACAAGGGATACATTATAATGTACATTCTTCCCAGGATAGTTGGTGAGGATATTTGTGGTGAAATAATGTGGTATTCCATGTCAAAATGAATGAAGATTGCCTCTTGTATACTAAGAGTACCATGAATTATTTTAGGTCACTAAGATATCACCCCAAACTTACTTTTTTTGAATAAGAAAAGATTTGAAGGCATTTCCCCCCTCTTATAAATTTTCCGACTTTTGTGGAAGCTCTGCAAAGGAATACTGAGTGGCTTGGAAAGAACTCAGAAAATGCCACTCGTTTACCATGGCCACTAGATAGTAAACTGGGGTAAATTTCTTCAAATACCAATAAATAGAGTTAAAAACTTGTTTTGGATAGAAGCTTGTGAATGGACATTATCTCAGCTTCCAAAACACTGCATGTAGGAATTTATCCTAAAGAGAATTGTAAGGAGGCTTACTGAGATGATATTCAAAGATCTCCATCACAGATTCATCTCTGACAGCCAAAAGTTGGAAACAGCCTAAGCATCCAACGACATGGGAATATTTACTCTGAATGACAGTCTAGTTATAAAAGGGAATTCTTACGGGCAATTATACTTGAAAATAATTATATTAGATTGCATCTATGATAGAAATCCAAATAGGAACACACACACACACACACACACACACACACACACACACACACACTGACAGAAAAACAAAGAGGGAAGAAAAAGTACAATTTGAATGGAGTAGTTACTTCTGGCGAATGGTTAATAAGTGATAGATAAATGTGGATTCCTTTTTCAGCTTTCTCTGAATTCTCCATGTAAATTATCCTCAAGACATATCGATTTTATAATTATGAAGGAAATAAAAAATATTGACATGATTGAGAATCTTACCTGTTCCTGGCAAGATTCTGCCGGCTGTCCGTTTGTCTTCTGAGGCTGTTGACCTTTTACTGTGGAGGAACGGAGGAGCAGTTTGCTAAACTGAAATGGCTCATCTCCTACAAAGTGCCACATATGCTCATTAAGTGGCTTTTCGTGGGAGAAAAGAAGAAATGAAAAGAGATGTGACTGGATGAATGGTATGAGGTATAAATTATATCTCAATAAGGCGTATTAAAAAAAGAGAAATAGGAAATGGAAAGAGCTGGGGATGCTGAAACTGAGGGTGATGGTGGCTTTTAAATTCATTTTCAAATATATAGTAGAAAGAAGTCATCTAAGTTTCAATTAGCACCAAGAGAACAGAGTGGGGCAAGAATATGAGGGAAAGAGATAGGAACGGAAAAGCTCTCCCTGCCCTCCTTGTAGTTCCTACCTTCTGTCTTGAACATTCCCTGCTGCTGAAGTTCTCCTTGCCTCATGATCCCGGGGCTACTCACATATCATCAATACATCCTTTTTCTATAGTCAGCTGAGGGCAGATCCAGATTTTTAACTCTAGCAAGCTTTGCAATAAATGTGGGCACATTTACTCATATTTTTTTGCCCTTGTATAAATATTCTATTATTTTTAAAAATGTTTATTTATTTTGAGGGAGAGAGTGTGTGCACACACAAATTGGGGAGGGGCAGAGAGACAGGAAGAGAATCCCAGGCAGGCTCTACGCTCAGCATAAAACCCTACACCCGCCTTGATCTCACCACCATGAGATCACAATCTGAGCTCAAATCAAGAGTCAGACACTTAACCCACTGAGCCACCCAGGCATCCCATTCCCCTTATATAAATATTTTAAACATTAGGAAAACCTATTTAAGTTTCAAATTTATCAGATTTATCTCTAGCACTAGCTAGTTCCCGATGTTTCTTAAAAAGATGTACAAGGATATTCACAGATTTTTTTTCTATAACATTAAATAATTAACACATTCTCATGTTTCTGAGTATTATGATATTTAAAAAAATTTTTTTAATGTTTATTTATTTTTGAAGAGAGACAGAGCATGAGTGGGGGAGGGGCAGAGAGAGAGGGAGACACAGAATATGAAGCAGGCTCCAGGCTCTGAGCTGTCAGCACAGACCCTGACACGGGGCTCAAACCCACAAACCATGAGATCATGACCTGAGCTGAAGTCGGATGCTCAATGAACTGAGCCACCCATGCACCCCTATGATATTTTTTAATGTTTATTTATTTTTGAGAGAGAGAGAGATTGAAAGTGCACAAGAACAAGAGAGGGGCAGAGAGAGAGGGAGACAGAGGATCTGAAGCAGGCTCAGTGCTGACAGCAGAGAGCCCAGTGTGGGGCTCAAACTCATGAACCCTGAAATCATGACCTGAGCTGGAGTCCTTCACTTAACTGACTGAGCCACCCAGGCACTCTGAGATTTTTTTTTTAATGTAGTGATTATCAAAAAGAAATTTAAAATAATCTTTGAATGGAAAGTTTTCAGTATAGGCATTTCATCATTTTATTTATTTGAAAATCAGTGTTTATAATTTTTATTTCATTTTACTTTTTTCTTTTTTTTTAAATTTTTTTTTTTTTTACATCTATTTATTTTTGAGACAGAGAGAGACAGAGCATGAACGGGGGAGGGTCAGAGAGAGGGAGACACAGAATCTGAAACAGGCTCCAGGCTGTGAGCTGTCAGCACAGAGCCCGCTGCGGGGCTCGAACTCACGGACTGCGAGATCATGACCTGAGCCGAAGTCAGCCGCTTAACCGACTGAGCCACCCAGGCGCCCCTTTAAGATTTTAGTCACAATCTCTACACCCAACACGGGGCTTGAACTTACAACCCCAAGATCAAGTGTCACGTACTCCACTGACTGAACCAGTCCAGCGCCCCAGTGTTCATAATATTTATTTTAATATTAATAATGGCAACTACTTCTTACGCATTTCTGAAACATTATATTATTTGAATCTCACAACATCCCTAGCAGGTGAGTAAGGTTACTATCCTTGTAGAATAGATGCAAAAAGTTGAGACTGCAAGTGAATTGATTTGTCCGTGGTCATATGAACCAAGACTGTGAACCACATCTTACTCTAGAGCTTCCAATCTTGATTCTCCATTCTGCTTTTGGCTGTTCCTGCCATGATTTGGGGAAGTGGGGCATGCTTTTACCTTCCTTGTTTATTTGCTTTATCTTACATGCAGGTGCTACAGTAATTGCAAGAGCAGGCATCCAGCATGCAGAGCAGTTTCTCGAGACTTTGTCATTATGTTGGTCACACTCCACGTTTTATTAGTAACACTTTTTTACTAGAACCAAAGGGACGAACTTAAGGCAGGCAAAAATCGAGCATGTGTTTGAATTTGCAAAGCCTGCAGAGTGGGGGCTATAATTCTATAAGTCTCTGGAGTAAATAACATTTCACATTCATGTATTCAGATAGCAAAAAAAAAAAAAAAACAAAAAAACAAAAAAAAAACCTTGGCATTTTCCTCAGCTGAATGGAGTATCACTACATCTTTTTTCTAGTTCTGCTTTTGTGAAACGCAGCCCTGCCATATATGTCCCTTTCATGGGTGGTCATGATGAAGAACGTACTCTCGTGGAGTGATGCTAACATTCTTTAGAAATTAATAATCTGTTTAAAAACGGCAACATTATCCCCTCATCTTCTTCTTTTTTTTTTTTTTTGTCAAAGACCCATATTTGTTTCTAGTAAACTATGTGTTTCCACTGGAAAAACTTAACCTCCTGGTACATTTTTTGTATGACTCTGATGGCCAAGGAATTAATTTATCAAGTCAAGATTTTTTTTTACCCATTATTTATTTTTGCATATTCATTACATAGTTCGCTTTTTTTCTTCAAATTTTTATTTAAATTCTAGTTAGTTAACATTCAGTGCAGTATTGATTTCAGGAGTAGAATTCAGTGATTCATCACTTACATATAACACCCAATGCTTATCTTTTCTTATCATCAAATGTACCTCATTAGGGATTCTAGCCTATAAACTCTAGATGGAAACTGGTTGGTATATTGCTAATCTTAGAATAATTATGTAAAGAAAAGAAAGCTTCCCCCCAACCTCAAAGAGACAAAAAATAATGATTCACTAATTATGACATTGGTTTCCTAAAATTAGCGGAGATCATTGTCCCAATACAATAGTGGCTAAAACAGGTCAAATCAGGGCAATTTTAGTTCATTTATGTGTGATCCTTTCAGCAGAATTTGTTTTTTACCCAACCGTAATGGCTAGAGATACTCAGAAACTAAATTGAATGGCTAGAATTGCCAAAAGGAGATTAGCAATGACATTTATTTTTGAAAATTAATTATACCTTGATTTTTTTTTTTTGGAGAAAAAATAAGAGGTTTGAAGTGACTCATAAAAAAAAGACAGATGTTTTATTTACATAGAAAGAAGGTCACTTACAGTCATTTATTGTTAGTAAAGCTGTGTATAACACAAGATTCGTACTGTGTTTGAGATTTTCATTAGAAAGCTGAGAAGCCAAAGGCAGTTGTCATTCATTGAATGCTACTGTATGCCAGGCAGCATGCTCTGTGCTTTCCTCTACTTAATTTTACTTTTACAGCAAACCTAGGCCAAGGGGTAGGAAGTGTTATGGTGCTTATTTTTGTAAATGTGGAATATAATCTTACCATTAGTGTAAGATCACACAATTTATAGTTGTCAAGGTGGAGATCTGTTTGCCTCCAGGGTCTAAGTTCTTTCCAATGAGTCAGATGGCATGCTTGTGCAGACCAGATGGCCAAGCTGACTACCTGCAGGGTAACTACTAGTTCCCAATGTCGAGTTGTCAATATCATTCTGTTTTCCCACATGAAGAATTACTCAGACCTTACTGAGTCCTGTTATGCCACATGGAGCGGAGTAACTAGCATACATCCACATTTCCCCCCGGGATTTGGGATTTGGAACTCCTGGAATTTCCACTCATTTCTCTTTCCCCTCCTGCTGTCCTTGCTGTCGCAGCCCGGTAAGACACTCCCAAGACCTGCAGAGACACTTCGAGCTGTTTCACCTTCTTGTTCCTTCTCTATAGCCCTGCAGTGCCAGCCAAGCCAATTAAATGATAAGGCACAAATGAGAGAAACTTTTCAATGTTTACTGTCCTCTTGGAGGCTCTTTCCTCCCGACTACCAAGAGAAAAGAAATTTATCTCATAAAGAATACTTCGAGGGGCGCCTGGATGGCTCACTCGGTTAAGCGTCCGCCTCTTGGTTTCAGCTCAGCTCATGATCTCATGGTTCCTGAGTTTGAGCCCTGCCTGGGGCTCTCCGTTAACGGTGCGGAACCTGCTTGGGATTCTCTGTCCCCCTCTTTCTGTGTCTCTCCCCTGCTAGCTCTCTACCTCTCTCAAAATAAATAAACAAACAAACAAACAAACAAACATTAAAAAAATACTTTGAATTCTGAGGATTTATCTGTTATCTGAAGATGTCCGATATGTGATTACTGAACTGTATTCAATTGCCTTCTCCTATTAACTCCTCTTTACCAAGTTCAGGCATACAGGACAGAAGCCTTGATAATTCTATTTTCCAATGGGACTCTTTCCCTTTTGTCTTTCTCCCAATTAGATTAATGTGCCACCTCCAAGGATGGACACATCAAGCTGGTGTAAAGCTACACTCTACCTCCCTCCCTTTATCAACCCAACACATTTATTGAGTGCCTAGTAGTGCCAGGAACTGTTAGGTGCTGGTTGCACAACGAAACTACTTAGTTTCTACCTTCACGGAGCTTATAGTTTAAATAGATATTAATCAAGTAACAACATGCAAATGTAATGGCAAAATTTGAAAATTGGTGAGGAAATGCAGGGCCACAGATCCATATATAGACAGGGACTTGACCTACTATCAAGATCAGTGTAGCCCCAGAGGACATCCCAGAGGAAATGGCTATTTGACTGGCATATGCTTTTCAAGGGTTTGTTAATAATTGGCAAGAAAGACCCTTGCAGTTTTCTTTCCCTTTACCACCTTCAGCTAGTACATCTGGTATATATATATTTTTAAATGTTTATTATTTAATTTTGAGAGAGAAAGCGAGTGAGGGTGAACAGGGGAGGGGCAGAGAGAGCGTCTAGAAAGAGGATCTGAAGTAGGCTCTGTGCTGTCAGCACAGAGCCCGATGTGAGGCTCAAACTCACGAACCTCGAGATCACAACCTGAGCCAAAGTCGGGTGCCCAACTGGCTGAGCCACCCAGGCGCCCCATCTGGTACATTTTTATTGCAGTGTGTTTCAGTTTTACAACTCTGTTCCACACAGTGCATTTGCGTCCCCTGGAGACAGGGGCTCTGTCAGTGACCCTCGAACTTGCAATTGTCAGCCGAATGTCTCCTCGCGCTCCTGGTAGACTGCCTGGGGAGGGGGCTGTTATGGCAGCACAGGAAGTTTCCCACAAAGTCTTGAAGCTTTCTCAAACCCACTTTTGTGGATTTTGTTCATTCTTTAAAATGAACATTGGCCCTTTTTTGGTATGTAGTGTCATCTTGTTTGTTTTTAATGAGCATTTTTTATTTTAATTAAAAAACGATCCCTGTGATTTCCTTGCTTTCATCTCAGACCTTTTCAGAGCACCACGCTCTGCATATTTTTAGTTTTTCTAAACAAATATGAACACGTTGCCCCTATTTTTTGTTTGGTCCTTACATCACAAAGCATGTAATAAACAACTAGCAATTCTCCGAAAACAAAGCTGTAGGCAGGGTAACAGAGCCACCCATTAAATCCCTAAGAGAACAGAGAGCTTTCTTCATTTTCTCAAAGTGCCCATCCTTTCCTGACTTTGGCCTACACCCCAAGCTCCTCTATGGCAGTGGACTCTCTGAGGTTTGGCCTTGGTCACTGTTTAATGATAGTGTTTTTATGCTTCGTGGAGGACCAGAATTAAAAGTGACACCATTCAGTTTGTTGATAGGCGTGACAGAACAATCTTGTTACTATTTGTTTCAACTGTTGTTACATGATTATATGATTAAGGCCACTCCTTATTTGTCGGGGGTGGGTGGGGTCTCCAGTGAAGGGTGCGATCATTAGTTATATTTATCAACACAGTCTTTCCAATCTGTTGGGAAGTGATATGAACTTTAGACCAGAAAGATGGATGGGGTGGGGAGGTCTGTGCCTACTGATAGAGAGAGACCCTTCTATGGAAAGCTTTGCAGGAAATGAATCAACGGTCTGCTCTTGTTAGTGGGAAGGGAGATATCAAAGCAAAAACTAACAGGGGGTACAAAAGGCACCCGGGGCAGTTATAGTAGTTATGGTAGTTATGTACTAGCCCTTTAGGTTAGGCGATAGTTTGATAGAAATCAAAATGTGGCAAAAAAGAGTGTTTCTGCTGTAAGCTTGACAGCTTCCCAATATAACATTTTCTTCTCATGAGATCAATAGTGATATTAACAGATAGGATATTTTTATTGTATAATAATAGGTGACAACATTTGGAAGATCTGTCTAACTCCATGAAATTATGTTTTCCAAATAAGCAATGCATGATGTCACTAAATTCATTCAAAATGCAAGATAGACCACTATTGGACTTCAATATTACAGAGTATGGAGAGCTTATTGAAATGGCTTCAGTTCCACATTGAAACTGATCTTTGAGAAATTATTCCTTGTCATGTTTTGCCATACATTCAAAGAAAGACAACCACAATCATCTTAAAAGGCTAATACAACACTTCTCCCTTTTCCAACTATGTATGGGTGTGGGGCCAAATACAGAAGCAGATATGAGAATCCAGCCGTCTTCTACTAAGCTGGACGTTAAAAGATTATCAAAATTATAAAACAGTGCCTCTCTTCTCACTAATTTATTTATTTTTTTTAGTTTTAGGATATATAGTTATTTTAAATAAATTTTATTGCTTATTTTAACATGTAATAGGTTTATTGTTGTCTTTTTTCTCGAAGAATTAAAGAAATATTTAAATAATCTATCAGTTTAAATTGCTTATGTGGTACAATCAATGGATGTAAGTTGTATAAGCAAAATTCTTTGGGGTCTTCAGTAATTTCTAAGAATGGAAAGTAGTCTTGAAACCAAAAAGTTTCTCAAACCACTAATTTGCCTAGTAACACCCTTTCCATCCATGTCTCTGTTCAAATGGCATATGTTTAGAGACACCTATCTAAAAATAGCAATCTTTTAGTTTTGTTTCCTGCACTTATCATCAGCAGACATTGTATTATGTATCTATGTATTTATTAGCTATTCTCTCTATGAAAATGTCGGTTCTATTAGGGAACAGAGTTTTGTCTGTCTTGTCCATTACCTTATCTCCTTCACCTACTATAGTACCTGGCACATCGTGGCTATTCAGCAAATATCTGTTGAAATAATGAAAATATTTCCTATGTAGATATTTTCCCTGTAGTACTAAAGCTTTAGAGATGCCATGTGTAATTCTTTTTGATTATGCCTCACACTTTTGCCATTGTTTTGAGTCTCTTTTGGGTTTTTATACTACCGAACACATCCAATCAGTTTTTACACAGTGTTCTCTTCTGCTTCAACCCCCTTATCACCCTCTTCCCACAACACGTTCATATGGTATGAGATTCCATATTTCCTGCCACCATGGCCAGACATGGTCTCTTGACTGCACATCTCATCCTAGGTATGCTGGAGCCCTCAAGGGAGAAGTACGTGATGTTCTATTGCAAAATGGAAAAGAATGCCTCTTCGCAGCACTCTTTCTGAGAGGGCACAAAACTTACCATACAGTTTTTTTAATGTTTATTTATTTTTGAGAGAGAGACAGAGACAGAGTGTGAGTAGGGGAGGGTCAGGAAGAGAGAGAGAGAGAGAGAGAGAGAGAGAGAGAGAGAGAGAGAATCTGAAGCAGGCTTCAGGCTCTGAGCTGTCAGCGCAGAGCCTGATTCAGGGCTTGAACTCACAAACTGTGAGATTGTGACCTGAGCCGAAATCAGAGACTTAACTGACTGAGCCTCCCAGACATTCCTACTGTGGGATTTTTAAGGAAAAAGCCCTTGCCATTGTTTATTTGTGGCTTCTCCCTCTCCAGTGGCCCTGAATGGACTCTGTGGGAGAATGTAGAACCGATCTGAATTAAGAACACGAAGATCTACTTAGACTCATCTCTCCCCTAACAATAAATACTATGCTGGCATAAGCCCATCTGAACACCTGACTTCTTTCTTTAGAGCAGGATCTCAACCTTGGCCACATATTTGAACCAACTGAGGAACTTCAAAGTGCTGATACCTATGCTGCACCCACAGAAATTCTGACAGCAGCCTATCAGTGAGGATGTTTAAAGCTCCCCAGATGATTCTAATGTGCATACCTGGGTGGGTTGTCCCTCAGAGGCTCCTCAGTCCTCTCCACAGGGACTCTGTCATGCTTATCCCTCTGGATCATTGGATACACCCAGCCATAGTTTTTCCCCTCCCCCAAGAATTGAATGTTTCATGAAACTAGTAATTACTACTTCTGGTAATTTCAATGGAGAAACAAGTCTCTTGCTAATTCAGGATATGCCTGAACTGGAATGGGATCAGTTGAATGAGAATCAGCCTTTCTCTTCTCCTAAGTGCACAGTGGGAAATAAAATATCTTCTGTATCATGTGGTGGTCGTATTCAAACTGAGGCATCATCTCCAGTCACTGCCTTAAACACACACCCTAGACTAACAATCTTAAACTCTTTTCCATTTCCTTAAACCTATGAAGTTCATTGGAAGTTCATATTTGTTTGTAGAGCTGGGTACCTCTCTTTAGAACAGCTTTTCTCACCCTTTTGCCTTACACACTTCAAGGCATCTCAGAATCATCACGGTGCACTGGAAAATAAACCTTCACTACCACAGGCGAGGGTCGAGGTTCCCTCCCTGATTGATTTACCTCCACATCCTGCACATTTCTACATCACAGTGCCATATTCTGTTACACTTGCCTGAGTCTCTTGTTTGATCATGAACCCCTAAAAACAGACCATGTATTTTTCTTAATTTTTGAATGATAAGCATCCATACAGAGCATAATGCGTAACAAACCATCAATAAGTGCCTGTTAAGTAGATGAATGACAGGCGAATAAGTGTATTATATGCTGGGAATAATTAATTAGTGAATATTTTATGAAATATTTATATCCAAAGTGTTCTTAGGGAGTAGATATTCATAACTCGTATTTTGCATGTGATATCCAAATAGTCATATGTTTATCTTGGGTCATACTCCTACATGCATACATATACATTCTTATGTACCACCTCCCAGATCTAAGAATTCCTGACTTTAATTCAGTACCCTGGCTGTTTAGAATTTTCTGCAGGTTTTTTTGTTGATGTTGTGCTTCTCGACTTTGATTTTGGTTGGTTAAAAATGGTTTAGGTGCTGCTATGTAAGAAAGTACTCTCCTGAATATAAGTCAGATATCTGGGGGGAGTGCTTACGTTCTTGGGTTGTCCAGTTACCACAACTCATGCGATCTCCCTAATGGTTGAAACTATGCCCACTGACATTCCATAGTAAATGCTCAAGTATTTCCTTTGAAATACATGAGATCACTAATATAGCACAACATATGGTAAGGTGAATTGCATAGTACTTGCACTTAACCTATATAAATTTTTAAAGCAACAGAAAGAGTAAAAAATATGAGTGAGAAATAGTATTTTAAATAATGCAGGCTATATTACTTGGCATTCTATTTAATTAGGTTATGCCTAAGAGTGAACATAAAATAGAAATATGAATATGCTCTGCCTTCGTACGGTCTCAGTTCCTATGTGTCTCTTAGAACTCAGGCATCATGCTGCATTATATGTGAGTTTTGAGATGAAAGATATGGTTTATTTTTCATTCAATATGTCCCCTAAACCTGAGCCAGCCATCACCTCTGTTATCAACCAGAGAAACTGATCTGATCAAGTACTGGAGAGAAAACCAGTCATGTTGGATTCACTGAGAGGCAGTAGATTGTTTTCCAGCATAGTACCCTTAAAATTTTTTTTTCATTTTAAAACCTACTTCTCCATTAGGTAAGATTTTTCTGTATGTATGGGAAATTATATTTCTGCATATTTTATGACTTATATGTTATAGATGCTGTATATATTATATTGTTGATAATATAGAAATTTTTAAAAAGTTTATTCATTTTGAGAGAGACAGAGACGGAGACAGCGTGAGTGGGGGAGAGGCAGAGAGAGAGACAGAGAGAGACAGAGAATCCCAAGCAGGCTCTTCCCTGTCAGCACAGGGCCCAATGCGGGGCTGAAACTCACAAAACCATGAAATCGTGACCTGAGCTGAAACCAAGAGTTGGACGCTTAACCGACTGAGTCACCCAGGTGCCCTAGATAATATAGAACATTTTATGTAAAGAAATTATTTGTATGATTTTCTGGTCAATAATGGTGCATTGAGTACATGCTGAAAGTCACCCTATCCTATCTGCTACAAGCTCAAACATCAGAGCAAAACATTTTTTAAATTAATAAACATAGTTTTTCTAGAAGACAAGAAAGAGAGATCTCTGTAGACTGGAGTAAGTATATTTCCCTAAAAGAAACAAGCAATGGGGAACAAATAAAGTTCAGAACAGTCTGAGCTATGAAGTCAGTCCATAGGCAAGAAAGGGTTGGGACCCAGGTGAATGCTGGGGAAAAGGCTCTGGCATCTTATGCCCACACAAGTTGTGTACATAACTCAGGGCCACATGTGTGCAACTTGTGTAAAACTGCGTGCTGGGAAAGATGCCACCTACTTTCTACTCTCTCAGCTGAGCTTAGGATAGCAGTACCTCCTGCCATTTAGCTTGGGTCTCTTGTAGCACAGCTTGTATAGGTATGGGAGTCTGGAGCTGAGCCTTAGCAGGAGCAAGTCTGGAAATGGAACTTGAAGAGTGCAGCCTTGAGTGCCAGGCTTGCAGGGGAGTCAGACTGCCAATAGAGCCTATGCAGAGGCCACCACAGACTTGCTGTAAGAGATGCCCTAGGAGGCCCTCAGAGGAGATATCCCATGGAAAATGACTACATAGGCACTTCACAAAGACAATATGGACAGACAGCAAACTTGGTGAACAGAAAAGCTGACAGTAAGGAAAATAGGCATATGAGCACAACCAAAAAAGGACTTCAAAATAAGCACTTTTTTATTTTTTAATGTATTTATTTTGTTTTTGAGAGACAGAGAGCAAGAGCAGGGGAAGGGCAGAGAGAGAGGGAGACAGAGGACTGAAGCAGGCTCTGTGCTGACATGGGGCTCAAACTCATAAACTGTGAGATCATGACCTGAGCCAAAGTCAGAGGTTTAATTGACTGAACCACCCAGGCACCCACAGAATAAGCACTTTTGATGCCATTAGCAAGATAAGAGATTATAGCCATGAGAGGAGAATGAAACTTTAAAAACAAGAATATGGGATTATACAACAAGAACAGATAATTGTAAAAAATTAATGATTAGAAACACTGAAGATAAAAATATGGTTATTGAAATTAAAAATAAAACTATAAAAGAAGACTGAATACAACAAACATAGCAGAAAAATGAACCCACTGGGATAATAAAATGAACTTATCCCACAATTTAACACAAAGAATTAAAGAGCTAGAAAATATGGCTTGGAGTATGGCTGATAAATTAAGAAACTCCTCAAGGAAAGGACAGTAGGCATAATGTAGACAACATCTCAAAGGAAGATGGATAATTTTATGAAACTATAGACAAATAGGAGTTTGAAAAAATTTGCTAAGTGATGAGAAATATTAAAGCACAATATTTATACTTAGACACGTAGTATTAAAACTTCAGTACATTACCAGGGCGCCTGGGTGGCTCAGTCGGTTAAGCGGCCGACTTCGGCTCAGGTCATGATCTCGCGGTCCGAGAGCCCCGCGTCAGGCTCTTGCTGACAGCTCAGAGCCTGGAGCCTGTTTCAAATTCTGTGTCTCCCTCTTTCTCTGACCCTCCCCAGTTGATGCTCTCTCTCTGTCTCAAAAATAAAATAAATGTTAAAAAAAAATTTAAAAAACTTCAGTACATTACCAATGCTAAGATTTACAAGGGTAAAAGAGAGTAGCTACAAATGAACAAGGATCTGACTGAAGACTGATTACTTATCAATGGCTTTGGATTACAGAAAACCATAGAGTAATATCTTCAAAAATTTTAGGAGAAATAAATGTTTTAATTTAGAAATTTGTGCCTAGCCAAACTATCACTCAGAAGTGATAGTGAAATAAAGAAATTTCCAGGTATATAAGGACTCAGAAAGTTTATCTCCTTTAGAATGAGTCTCCCAGACAGTAGTAGAAGATAAGATGTAAAAGTGAGCTCTCCTCTAAAAATATGTCTGTCTGAGTGCTGACTGTATAAAATAACATTAATCATTCAATTTAACGTGGTTGATAAGTTGGAAATAAAATTTCCAATCAACAATATTACAGGATTTGCGTGGAGAGAGATTGTGAAGGGTGAGTAAAAGTATGGGACCAAGAAAACCACATCAGTTCAGATCTTCAGAGTGTCTGGCTCTTCTTTGAAACTCACTGTCCCCACCCTCAGGTCTGGAGGAGTGGCTCAGAGATTTTGTCTAGGGGCAAAGTCAGGCTGTAAGAACAGAGAGCAACATAGTTCTTTCTAAGGGAAATGACTTTATCTGGAGTGATTGTAAGGAAGTTCAAGCCTAAAGGCACTGTTAAAAATTGTGGAGATTTTGGTGGTAGACAACTTGAGAGGAGGCTGATAGTCCTTCAGAGCAACTTGTTAAACCACAGATCAGCTCTATGTTTAATGGAGAAAAACAAGGAAAAATAAGGCAAAGAGAACACCTCCTGCCAGTAGAACAAAAGACTGGCCTCAAAGACTATCCCTCTAAAGAAGTTTAAATCTAACTGAATAAGACTGTAGAGCAATTCATTCCCCCAAGGTATTCTTGAGACAATGGAGCAAGCAATTGACAATTAGTGGAGCCCACAAACTGGGTATGATACCAAGAGAGGAAGACTGACTAAAATAAATTTATAATCTGTACTAGAATACACCAAAATTTTCATGGACATATGTAAAGTAGTCATTAGGAGCAAAGTTAGGGGCAAGAAAAGGAAAAAAAGAGAGAGAGAGAGAGAGAGAGAGAAATGGCACAGAAAATAACATCAGAAAATGTTTCATTGTGTGTAACTATGAGATTGTGAAACATTCTATAATAAAAAAATATATAAATAAATTTATGCCACTAAATTTAAAACCTAAATACTATTTTTAAACCCAAGGGGGAAAAATGGCCAAAACTAACTCAAGGAGTAGGAACTCTGATTAAGCTATTAAATATTTAAAAAATAGAAATGGTAGAGTTCTTCATATTAAAAAATATAAGTAGTAAATGATTTTGAGAAAATTTCTATTCTTTAAAGAATACATAATTGTGTCTTATACAAACTGACTTGTGGGAAGAGAAGAAAGGGAAAGGAGCAGAGGAGAGGAAATTTAAAAACCCAGAAACACACACATATACATGTATGAAATAAGGTATGGTCATTAAACACTGAGGGAAATAATTCAATATAATAGTGTTAGAACAATTGACTTCCCATTTAGGAAAAAAAATTCCAACTAGGTTCTTATCCTACCCTATACGTAAAAATTAATTATGGATGGAATAGGAGAATAAAGTAATAATAATAGATAAAATAAGTTACTGGAGAATTTAACAGGAAAATATCTTCATGAGTTAAGAGCAGGTAAAACTTCCTTGGAAAAGATACACACAAACACACAGATACAAACAGAAGTGAAAATCAGCAAAATCTTGACACAATTCAACACATTAAATTTTTAAAACCTATAGAACAAGGTGCCCATTAAACGAAGTTAAAATACAAGCATTATATTGTAACAAAATACTTGCATTATATCCAGCATATGCAAATACATTTTTAAATTTTATTTATTATCCAAACAAAAGCCCTCACGTGTTTATCACTAAACCAATCTAGTATTGCAAAAGCATAGAAATAGAGGAAAATCGTATTCCCAATAAAGCATGTTCTATCATCCAGGTAGACGTGATGTTACAGAATGATATGATAGGAGCAAGGGACCTTATACAGCACAAATACATGTGCCATTTCTTGTGTGATTCCTTATAGACCCAGCTTATAGACCGTTCCCATGTCTCCTCTTAGAGTTGTACCTGATTTTATTACCAGCTTCCATCCGAATACACTGGGGAATGCCATGATCCTGCCCTTGTTTCCTGGCCAGAAATTGCATTACCCTGAGTCTTATGAGAAGACAATGTAGTGCATGGGGCCAGTGAGCTCAGGTCTCTCAGAAAGCCCCCCTGTAGCCCATGGTGACAGAAGGATTTACCATGGCAAGGAACAATCTCATAAATAATTTTTTAAAATGATTATGGGGGCACCTGGGTAGCTCAGTGGGTTAAACGCCGACTTCGGCTCAGGTCTTAATCTTGTAGTTCATCAGTTAGAGCCCTGCATGGGGCTCTGTGCTGACAGCTCAGAGCCTGGAGCGTGCTTCAGGTTCTGTGTCTCCCTCTCTCTCTGCCCCTCCCCTGCTCACACTCTGTATCTGTCTCTCTCAAAAATAAATAAACATTAAAAAAAATTAATGATTATGGAACATACAAAAGCCTAGTTTTAAAAAGGGTGATTTAGGGGCACCTGGATGGCTCAGTTGGGCAAGCATCCAACTCAGGTCATGATCTCACAGTTCATGGGCTCACGCCCTGCATCCATCTCTGCACTGATAGCCCAGAGCCTGCTTGGGATTCATTCTCTCCCTCTTTCTCTGTGCCTCCCCTCTGCTTGCCCACCTATGTGCATGCTCTCTCTCTCAATATAAATAAATGGACATTTTAAAAAGGTGATTCATAGAAGATGTTTAAATGGTCAGTAAACATGAAAATTGCTCAGTGTCACTAATGCAGACAAATGCAGACCCAAACAAGATGAGACACTTTTTCACACATCAGATTGGCAAAGAATAAAAAAATCCGATGATGTTAATTGTTGGCAAGAATGTAGGAAAGCATATACTTGTATACACTGCTGAAGGTATGTTTCACTTCAGTCACTCCAGAAGGTAATTTGAAAATACCAGTAAATCTCAAAATGTGCATTGCGTATGACCTTGATATCTCGTTTATTTTATGTCTAAAGGGAAATCTGTCTATACATACATAAATGTTTCCTGTTGTTTATTTTAATAGCGAACAACTGAAAATGGCACAAGTGTTTACCAGTAGAGGAATAGATAAATAAAATGGTGTGCATACACACAGTGGATGACACTTGAAAGGAATGATCTGGGTTTATAGGTATTGGTGTGAACCTTCCTTATAAAAATGTATTCACCTATAGTCATATAATCATGAGACTCTGCTTCTGACCAAGACGTGGGAACAGGGGTTGTTTCTTGCCTGAGACAACTGAAATACAAAAACAAAAACAAAGATGACAAGATATATGAAAAAACAATTTACATTCACTAGATTTTCAGCAACTTAGAAAAGTGATCCCTGAGACACAGGAAACAAATGAGGTGAGCTCTTTGATTGCCCCATCTGACTGGCATGAGGGTTTCAAGGCTGTGCCATGGGATGGGATGGGGGTGGCCCCGGCAAAGCATGCTGGACTCTCTGAGCAGAGGAGAACGAGCTGAGAGTCTGGGAAGACCATCACGACTGAGGTTCACAGGACACAATACTAAAGAGGAGAGGCTGCACAGAGAGAGAACCTGGATTTCAGAGGGTCACTCTTAAGTACTCAGGGTGCATGTATATAAGGAAACTATCCATGGCAGAGAAGGTACCACCTGAAAGGAATAGAGAGAATAGTGCCCAGCACCTACATAGGACCAGGAGTAGTACCTATTTCTACTATCCAGACTGGAAAAACTCAAGATTCACAGTGTGTTGGGTAGAACACATAGAAAATCTAGGTAGTTGACATACCTCTAGCCAGACTGATTAGGGGTAAAAAATAGAAAATATAAATGACCAATATTAGAAATAAGAGAGTTAATATAATTATAAATTCTACAGATGTTAAAAGGATAACAAAGGAGTATGATGACAAAATATATGCCAATGAATTTAACAAGTTAGATGAAATGGGCCAATTTTTTGAAAGACATGAGATACCAAAACTTACTCAAGAAGAAATCTAAGGCACCTTGGTGGTTCAATCAGTTGAGCGTCCATCAGCTAAGGTCATGATCTCATGATTTGTGGGTTCAAGCCCTGCATAGGGCTCTATGCTGACAGTACAGAGACTGCTTGGGATTTCTCTCTCCCTCTCTGTCCCTCCCCCAGCTCAGTCTCTCTCTCCCTCAAAATAAATTTAAAAAAAAAATATTAAAACAAACAAAAAAAAGAAATCTAGAACCTAAAATAGCTGTATATTTATCAAAAGGATTACATTTATAAAGTTCCTCCCACAAAGAAATCTTGATGTCCAAATGGTTTCACTGGTGAATTTTACTTAGCATTTAAGGAACAAATATTACCATTTCGACTCTATACCAACTCTTCCAGAAAACTGAAAAATAAGGAACACTTTCCAATTGGCCACCATTACTCTGACACCAAACTAGACAAATATATCACAAGAAAATTACAGACCGATAACTTTCATGAATATAGATGCAAATATTCTGAACAAAACTTATCCAAATTTAATGTAATATATTAAAGGGTATAATACATCGTGACCAAATTGAGTTTTGTTTACCACAGAAAAGTGCAAGATTGGTCTCACATTAGAAAATCAATCCATGTAATTCACCATTTTAACAAACTAAAACCAAACAATCATCATCATCATCATCATCATCATCATCATCATCATCATCTCAATATTCTTAAAAATCACATTTGACCAAATCCATCATTCATTACACAAAAAACCTCTGAGCAGAGTGAGAAGGGGACTTCCTCAACCTGGTAAATAGCATTTATCAAAACCTTACAGCCAACATCATACTTTCCAGTAAAAGCATGAATGCATTCCCCCATATGATCAAGAATAAGGCAAAGACTGCCTTCTGACCACTTAAAAAATTTTTTTAATGTTTATTTATTATTATTTTTTTTTTTTGAGAGAGAGAGACAGAGCGTGGTGGGGAGGGGTAGAGAGAGAAGGAGACACATAACCTGAAGCAGGCTCTGAGCTGTCAGCACAGGGCCCGATGTAGGGCTCAAATTCACAAACTGGGAGATCATGACCTGAGCCGAAGTCGGATGCTCAAACGACTGAGCCACCCAGGCACCCCTAAAAGAATTTTGAAGTTTATTTATTTATTTGGAGAGAGAGCACATGAGTGGGGGAGGGACAGAGAGAGAGGGAGAGAAAAAAATCCCAAGCAGGCTGCATGCTGTCAGTGCAGAGCCCTATGCAGGCTCAAACCTACCAACCGTGAGATCATGACCTGAGCCATTGGAAAAAAAATTCAGTGCCCATTATAATTGATAGAATATGCATCCATTTCTAATCTGTGTCTTTCAAGCATTTTAATTACGACCAATTTATTTGTTTTAGTTCACACTATTGCTGCAGAACAATCATGCCAAAACTCAGTGGCTTAAGACAACAGTCATTATTTTCACTCACAAGTCTGTGGTTTGCTGGGAGCCTGATCTGCTGGACAACGCTCATCTGATCTCAGATTGATTCATTCGTGTATTTCTAGGTTGACTGGCTTACTTACGTGTCGTCAAGTCTGCTGAAGGCTCCACTCTACTCTGGGCTGGATTGATGTGTTGTAGCTGTTCCATGCGTGTCTCCTCCTTAACCTAGGACCAGCGAACAGGCCCAGATGTGACCTCACAGTGATTGCAAGGTTGCCAAAGCACAAGTGGCAATATGAAGACCTTTCAGGCTAGGTTTTGAACAGGCACATTGTCAATTCTATCTCATTCTATTGGTCAGATTGATTCCCTTGGCCAGGCTTAGGTCCAGAGCATGAAAAATAGACTTCACCTCTTAAATGAAGCAACTGCAAAGTCACATGGTAAGGAGTTCGAATACAGGGGGAATGGTGATAAAGAATCAGGGCCTTTAATGCAATATATAATACATTTCATGACAATATATACTTACATACGTATATATAAAATAAGACAAATGTTTATGATGGATTACTTACCCTTACTGTGTGTTTTGCTCTTTGATTGATGCAGTGCCACATCATGCTATGCTATTCCTTTTTTTCAAAAAAAAAAAAAAAAAAGGCTGATTGCCCCTGGATTGTTTCATGACTCATTAATGGGTCACCACTCACAGTTTGAAAAATACTCTTACCAGTGAGATAGGCTGTGTTGTGTGAATGGATCTTTCCGTCCTTGGATTCCCCAGGAAAGATTTACGTGAGGATTTGCACTCAAATAAAGACAGCCAGGAGGAAAGTAGCAAGCACAAAGCAGTTTATTAGGGACTGTACACTCTCAAGGAGGAGAGTCCCGTGTGCCTGTGTGGTTCAGTGGGTTAAGCGTCTGACTGTTGGTTTTGGCTCAGGTCATGATCTCACGGTTTGTGGGTTCAAGTCCAGCTCTGGGCTGGCAGCGTGGAGCCTGCTTGGGATTCTTTCTCTCTGTCCCTCTCTCCGCCCCACCACTGCTCATGCCCACTTGGGGTGGCAACTTCTCTGAGGCTATAGGGGTCCTTTCCTTTTAAGTGAACAGGGTCTCAGGTCAGGGATGGGGCATCTGTAATGGAGGCTGCTTCTAATCACTTGGGGGACCCCTCCTACAGGTTGGAGGGCAGAGTTTCTGACCCTACAAGGTTTGTACAGCAACTGTCATGACAGCCTTGGGTGTGGGCTGAAATCACAATGCAAATGCATTATAATGAGTCTAAGGGTTACCTTGGCAGAGGTGGAAGAAGAGAGCGCATATTTTTTTTTTTTTTGCACCTGTGGCTCTTGATCTCTTAGCCCTGGGGTCTTGGAAGCCATAAGGTCAAGGTGTGGTGTACCCAAGCATTTAAGGTAGGATGATGTGCCCCCCAGGCTTCTAAAATGTAACCTATTGATCACTGTCCTGGCCCCCAGCTCGTGTCTAACTAACTGCCTGCTCTGTCAATACCACATTAAACATAACATGTGCATATACAGTAGCTTTCTCTTCTTCCAATTTTTTTTTTGTCCAGGATAATCTGTGAAAACTTTGGCATATCCTGAGCATGTATTGGGTATTTTCTAATATGCCAGGCCATGTGCTAAGTACTTTATATACATCATTTCATTTACTTCTCTAGCCACTTTTATGAAGTTGTTATTATTCTAGATATGTAGATAGAGAAACTGAGACTGAAAGAGGCACTTCTCCAAGTTTCCTAAGGTTTTATCTATACAGCCTGGGATTTGAACCTGAGTCTTAGATATTGGCCAAACAACAGAGGAAACTTGACAAGCACTTAAAATTTGCCATGGCTAGTATTTTTGTCATGGGTAATCCTAAATATATAGGTTAGTAAAATAGTAATTTGACATATTGTACCATCTGCCACGTTTAATATTCTCTTTATCAACATTTGTCTAGCAGCAAGATTTCTAGAGCAGTACCTTGTGTGGTAGATGAGGAAGAAATACAGTTTACCTAATTGGAACATGTGGCCGGTGAGCTGTCCTTCATCTCATCTGGTCCTTGGCCAACTGTCTACACATAGGCTGGTCCTTTTGTTTCCAGTGGCTTTATAACTTTGCTCTAGAAAACTCTTAAAAAGTTTCTAAGGCATCTTCCTAGGCTCCTCTTGCATCCATTTAAGAATTTGGGGCCATGACACCTTCTCACCTGCTACCCAGACTATGAGGAAAAGATTCGTTTGTTCTTGGACATCCCAAACCAATACTGGGTTTTTTGCCAACCGCCCAAGACACGGCCCAAGGCACATTCCTTTCCCTTGGAACCTCTTAAATCTAAGCTCTCATCACCTCTTCCAACTATCCTGACTTTATATTTGGCCCTTTCGTTTTCTAGCTTGAGTCCCTCTGTCCTCCCTAAGTGTTAGTCTTTTGAAATCCAGGAGCCAGAGAGGAAGTTCTTCTCTGTTCCCTTTCTTGTCTGCATCACTTCTCTGAATCAATAAGCACAGATTGTCTCAGCTGCTGCTGGAAGGCTCAAAGGACGTGTGTAGCAGAAGCCCTGATAGGTAGTTGGCTTTTCTTTTTGTAATACAAGTGCCGAATAAGTTAGGCCCAAGAGCTTTGATTCAAAGAGGCATCCATTTCAAAGATGGCTATCTCAAGGAAACACCTCGCCAGCTACTAGATAAAGAGCCAGGCTGCCTCTCCCAGACTTCTGCCTCTGCCAGACTTCTTTGTTTTAGAGATCTTGGTTGACCTTGATAACTGAGCATTTGGGCTGTTTACATTTTCTCTTCCAGAACTTTGAATTCCCACTCTTGTGTTTTAACTTCACAGTAACTTATAACAATAACGCAAATTAACTTCCGATAAAGAGTGAGCCCAGGAAACCCTAGGCCCCTACCGTTGATCACAATAAAAGCAGAATGCCAGGCCTGTGCATTCTCTCCCTGCCCGTGATCTCAGCGTGTGCCCCCTGGTGTGCTATGCAATTTCCAGCTCTTACAAATAATACACTTTTCTTTTTCTCGAAGTTGCATGATGGTTATTGCTGAGGGTGTCTTACAGTCATAATAAAATCTACAAGGGCTCGTCCAGCCACAATATTGGCTACTGACAGGCGGAGACGAGTACATAACAAGACAGGAGAAGGGAAGATTAGCGCTACAGACAAAGGGAATTAGAGGGATTGTGAAAAAATGGTTTGTGTTTCCTGAATGTCGGGTCATTTGTATGCCTTATCTAGACCATGCGGCCTTCAGGAGCTACGTCCTTAAAGCAAAGGAATTGTACTCACTGGTTTTCACATTTGACTCTGGGAAACCTAAGGGGCTGTTGGCTGGCGGTAGAGCCCCTCCCTCCATCTGCTCTTTTCAACTGGTACATCTCTCCTCGCTTTGATCATTTTACATACTGAGCTTCGTAAACATTTTTCCTTTAAAGAAAGGATTACAAATGTTTGAAACCTATTTCATTTGACTTTAATACTCTGTCCACAGCATGGTGGTTAGTAATGTAGACCCTCGCCTATTACCCCCACTGCTCTCCAGTCCCTGCTCATGCCCCGGATGCACCAATGTCTATTTGAAGGGAACAAGGTTCGGTTGGTGAAAGGAAGAGACGCATGCATCCAGCCCTCACAGGTTCACTGGATTTTGCAGAGAAAAGATCCAAGGCAGAAGCTAATGGAACTACTCAAGAGTGATCCTGTGAATTTCTGGGAACAAAGGGATTCCATCCTCCTAAATGATCAAGTATGGCACAGAGCAGGGCCCTGGTGGCCCTCAGTGCTGTAAGGAATCTGGCACTGTTCTGGCATCCCAAGAAGCTTTGCAAGCATCCAGAAATTGTTCTTGTTATGGACGGTATTCTAATGATAGGTGTCATAGCCAAACAAACATCCAATAGGAAACAAAGAAACCAGAGAAAAAGAAGATATACTCTGTGGTCATTGCCACTGAGTCACTAGTTTATAAATACTTCTTGAGGATTCCTAGACATAACAGGGGGACTTCTGGGGGGAAGATACTGAAGTCCTCTTACTAGTATTATAGGTTCTATTTAGTAAGGATGCATTTAGCCACCATAGGACTGTCTCCAAAGCAAATAATGCTGAAGAAAGTTTTTCTAATCTACAAAGAAACATATACATTCATACAAATTCCACTGCAATTACTCTTGTTATTCATGTAGTAGGACAGCTTCCAGCTGAAGGAGTAATCCACCTGAATAAGCATTTCCATGGTGTTACTTTTATATCTGAAAAAGAGTTCTGGTTTTGTTCCCAGCCTCACCTCTGACTCATCATTGTGAAACTAAGAAATCATTTGGCCTCTCAGCACCTCAAAATCTCTCTTCTGTGAATGAGGATAATGGGTAAACCTTCTCTTGCTTCACTGAATTGTTGTGAAGTTTAATTAGATAATGTTTGCACAGCCCTTTGAACTCTACTAATTAAATGGATGTGTAAATATGGTGCTTCCTTTTATCAGGGTGCCTTGACTGAGCCATTTTATAAAGACTTGAAGATGACCATGATAGGATTCCTAAGGAAAGGATTTTTTTTTTTTTAACTCATGCGAACTCGATTCTGAGATTGTCAAATAGGCATCCAAAAATACCCAGCTGGGGTTCTAATTAATAAGGATATAGTCTCAGACTTGCACAAAGGGTAATGTTTACACTTTCATATCAGGGTGAACTTAGCTCCTAGAGTATACTGGTATGCTCTGTGTGTGCTTTAGGTATTGGCATTGTTTGTAAGATGTTATGTTTAGTCATTATAGTTTGGTAAGATAACACTGGTGATTTATTTCATGTCTGTCATATAAGGAATACACAATAACAGATTTGTGGTCACCTAATAAGAAAGCCCTAACTTTTGAAATATCATGATCTTGTGTAGATAACCCATGGGTTAGTCTACTTATCAATCAAGGAGATTTTCTACCCACAACTGAGAAATCTTAGATAAATCAGAAATCCTCTCACTAAATTTTCTGATGGGAATACTTCCCCCTAAAATAATTTTCCCAGTTATTTCTGAAAATTTGTATTAATAATAGGTCTTGTTTTCTGTCAGAAATCTATTCATAGATGGATTGATTGGCTTGGGATTAATTGGCAGGCTTCCAAACCTGCCTTGGGCTTTGGCGTGTAATTATATTTGAAAGCTAGAATTTTTTAATGATGACATTTTAAGTACATAACAATTAAATTTCATTTTTTACTGAATACCCCAGAATAGAGAATTGAAATGTTTCCTCAGGAACTCAGACCGGCCCATATGAGTTTTGAAAACTACTAAGTATCAAGGTGGGAGGTCACGACAGCAAATGCTTCTGTAAATTCCAATAGCTGGTTTATTGTACTTACAATGTTTCTTCTGTCGTATGGACTTCAGGAATACATGCACTGATGGACCAGTGTAATGTAAAAGTACTTTGAACTGTTAGAAACTTCAAATTCAGCTTCTGACTCATACCTTCTGGCATATATGTACTGCCCTGAATCTTCATCTGAATAAAAGAGCAGAATTCCAGGGAAGTTTTGAATTCTTTCGGCCCTGGTTGAGAACTTAATGAAAAGTGAGGTGCCTTAGTAAACCCTGGGCATAATGGCCCAGATAGGTATAGTGTTGATAATTTCAGAAGAAGACGAATAAGTATTGATTATTGTGATCTAAAGGGACTCTCAAGAAAACACAATACAGATCTAAAACTAAAATATATTGCCTGAGGAGGCACAAAGACAAAATAGAATTTGAGTTTGCTACTACAGGGACCAGGGGATGAATATTCTACTTGTGACTCTAAAATCCTGAATGAATCTATATCCTCACCCACTGGGATTTTTAACTAGGATGATGAATATTTTAAAAATCAGTCCATTCTCTATTAGTTAATTGTTTATTCACTTACTTTATTACTTTAGCTTGTGCTTTAAGAGAGTATTATGTGGAGTGCCTGGGTGGCTCAGTTGGTTAAGGGTCCGACTTCAGCTCAAGTCATGATCTCCTGGCTTGTGGGTTTGATTGAGCCCAGTGTTGGGCTCTGTGCTGACAACTAAGAGCCTGGAGCCTGCTTCAGATTCTGTCTCCCACTTTCTTTCTGCCCCTCCCCTGCTCATTCTCTCTCTCTCTCTCTCTCTCTCTCTCTCTCTCTCTCTCTCTCTTTCTCTCTCTCTCTCAAAAATGAGTAAATGTTAAAAAAAATTTTAAGGAGTATTATGTAAATTTAGATAGAGATTTAAAGAGGTCAGTGTGAACCTTGGTGGGCTCAGCCTCATTAATCGTGCCAATGTCATAGAAGTGTCATCCACGAAAACTGTGGCACCTCTTTGAGATCTTCAGTTTGGGTTTGAGTTAGACACACAGGTGCCAGTAAATCTAAGTCAATAGTCAAGTGAACTGTGGCCGCATTATGAATAGGGAGTTTTCAGGGGTTTTAAGAAAGAGACCATCAAAATGTCATGAATCTGCCGGGAAGTCCATATTCAGACTGCATCCCTCCTTGTCGAGTTAGCAGGTGTGCTGTCACAGAGGAAAGATTGTACCCCTGCTCTGGGCCAGGACGTGCCGAATGTCTGAGGATTAGTAGACACTCACCACCTGAGTAACTCATTTACTCCAAGGGAGACGTTGAATAAAAATGGCAGAAAGTAGTGCTCAGATCAAGCAAAAGATTGTCCCTTAACATTCGTGAGAACTTTCTCCTTGCGAATTTGAGGGAAGATGGGAGATTGGGAATTTGATTCCTCCTCCTCCTCTTCCTCAAATAACCAAGTACATTGTTTCCTTTCTTTAAGATTTCTTTTTCTCTTCTCTTCTTTTTTCTTTTCTTGTCAATGTTTTGGGGTTTTTTTGTTTTGTTTTGTTTTGTTTTTTCTGTTTATCGTCTCTACAGATGTCTTTACCAAGCGACTCCCTCTTTGTGTTTAATGATTGGAAGTGTCTGATTGTTTTCCTTGTAAGGCTATACATTTATTCCAAGTCTTATTCTGGTTTTGTTCTTCAGCCCTTCCAAAATATTCAGAAAGGTGCTGGAAGTCTGGCATTGGGGCTGTTTCCCACTGTGGTTTTTCCTGTGTTTAAATCTCCTATTTCAAGCTTAAGGTTATTCACAAAAAGTTAACAGAGAGCTCCCTACATCTGCATCAGGAGTTACTTCTGAATTCTGTCTAAAGACAAAGAGCTTGTCTCTGAATTCCCCAATGGACAGATCCTTTCTTTACTTATAAGACTGGGTAAGAATCCAGTCTATGTTCACAGGAATAATTTTAGGGATAGTTTCCAGAAGACCTTGTCAAATATATACAATTTATCTAATTTCCTTTGATTTCTTATGCGATTTAGAGTTTTGAATTCTACCTTTCTATCCACTTCTTTTTGTTTTAATTTTTTTTAACGTTTATTTATTTTTGAGACAGAGAGAGACAGAGCATGAACAGGGGAGGGTCAGAGAGAAAGGGAGACACAGAATCCGAAACAGGCTCCAGGCTCTGAGCTGTCAGCACAGAGCCCGACGCGGGGCTCGAACTCACGGACCGTGAGATCATGACCTGAGCTGAAGTCGGATGCTTAACCAACTGAGCCACCCAGGTGCCCCTTCACTTCTTTTGCATATGAATATATGTACTGTTTGATATATATTTGGGAGTACTGAATTATTTGTTCCTAAAACTATTATTAAATCCTCTGCAAATGTTAGCTGACTAGGTTTTGGAAAATCTTTAACATTGACTTTCAGCTCAGAATAAGACTAGATCTTAAAACAAAGTAGTTTTCCCTGTTCTGAGGGGGATTTAACTTTTCAAGGCAACTGCATTTTGGGGGTTTCTGGCCAGCCAGGAGTGAAAGGAATAAGTCAGAAGAAAATGGGGGAAATAGCTGAGGAAAGAGGAATAATAGGATGAAGGCTATTAGGATTGTGCTGAGATTTGAAGGAATCTAGAAGAGAGACCATTTTTAGGTTTTTCCATTTTGTTTGTCATGGTGAAGACATCTTTTAAGGGAACAGTTTTGGAATCTGAATACCTTTGGATACTTCCTCAAAACATTAAAAAATGCAGACCACTGGATGTGTGGAATTGTATTCCCTGTATGTTCTAAGACACCTCTCCAATGAACACTTTTATTCACCTCAAAAGTTCTTCAGAATGGCTATTATAATTCTAAATTATCCTTGGTGAAATGATGCCATCTAGAAAGGTAAGTATAAGAATTTGGGATATGGTTGGGGTGCCTGGGTGGCTCTGTCAGTTAAGTGTCTGACTTCAGCTCAGGTCATGATCTCATGGTTTGTGAGTTCGAGCCCCATGTTGGGCTCTGTGCTGACAGCTCAGAGCCTGGAGCCTGCTTCAGATTCTGTGTCTCCCCTTCTCTCTGCCCCTCCCATGCTAATGCTCTCTCTCTCTCTACTTCTCAATAATAAATAAACGTTAAAAAATTTTGTTTTAAAGAATTTGGGATATGGTGTAAACATGTGTAAGAAGCAGGAGTGTACATCAAATGGGGAAGATGGTATTGGGTTTAGACTGAGGCAAATCCAGGAGAGTCTGGGACTGGTCAGTTGAAAGTACTACTTATATACCTCATGTCTTAGCCCCCCAAGTCTAATGGCTGGCCCATCTCCAGCTGCAAACCTGACCAATAGGCCATTCTCCCCAGAGAGAAAGGTTTCAGGAGATTTCACAGATGAAACAAGACTGAGGAAAGTTCCTATACAATTGTGCTTAGTGACCTGAGGCAAAGTTTTTCCATAGGATTTTCCAAAGTTCAAAAGACATATTTTGAATTTTTCAGGCCTCAGGGTCAGTTTGAAGAATGGATTTGTCCAGGTTACTCACATCTCTCCTGTGAACCTCTCCTATATAGACATACAACAATAAATAACAGATATAGACAAATTGTATTGCAAGTAATAAGACCAATTTCCACTAAGGATAAAAGATTTTTAACTGGGTAATCAAAGAATTCCTAAAAAGGGTTCCTTATTCATAAAAAAATGAAATAAATTCAGCATTTGGGGAGCTTTAATAAAATAAACCAAATTTCAGACTTATTACTAGACTTACCTTATCATTCTTGTTAGAGAGACAAACAGTTTTCTATCATAGCAAGAGACTCAAGGGGCCACAGAGGCACCTGTGGTTTCTGAGTTGAAGTCTTGAATGTTAAGAGTGGTAACAGAGGGAATCTTCATGGATCCGCAATGTAGTTGAATACTGGCTCTCCCTGAACACCCAAACAGCCCATTGATAAGACAAATCTGAGCTTATGATTACAGAAGCATGGGAAAACACTGTCTTGGCAGTCTTTTAGGAGCCGTGTGCACGAGAGCTCTCTACCATCAGCGAACCTGTGAAGGTTGGTTCTGAGCATCTCTTTCTACCTCTGCGTTCAGTGATGTCACTTGCTATCTTGAAGTCAGTCGTGGTAGGGATATTTATGCCATAGAGGAGTATTTATGCCACAGAAATCATCAAATTCCTCAAATCAGCGATTCCCGCCCCCACCCCCACCCCAAGAGCCTATTTATCTGAGTAGGGTCTTGTGGCATAGAAGCAAAGCTGAGATGCTTAGAGGTTGAAAATTTGTTTTAAAGCAAGTTTTTTTAATGCAGAGACTTGCTCAGGATTGGGTAAGGAGCATAACAGGGATTGGTGGGTACAACAGGGAGAGGGTTTTGAAGCAAGGGGTTTCAAGAGTCTTGGAGAACAAACAGCCGTTTGAGACTACCCATGGAAAAGTCAAACAACTTGATGATAATTTAAATGAGTTTTTTAGTAACTTCCAGAGACAGTGAAATTATCTGTAGCTTCTACTTTTCTGAGCAAGGGTTTTCTAGAATAATAAAGTCATGTTGATGAAAACAGTGGAATAGTAAAGTCATATTAATGTATACAGTAAGCTATGTGAGTGTGGATGGTTTCGGTTCTCACATATAATGCTTGAGCCTTCAAATTATATAAGATTTAAGGATAGGTTTCCATGGAATTATCTTGGCAAAATGTAAGAAATAAGTAAATAAATAAATCTCATAGGAAATAGTTGAAATCACTGTTCATTTGCAAATTTAACAAAATGTAAAAAAAAGAACGATCTGACTCCACATACTAATGGCATTAAAAACCTACTGATATTTAAATATTTACTAAATATTTAAATGGCTTTTAATTCTACTTCACTGTTATCAAACAGTAAGAATGTAAATATATTGTATTTATATACTTGGAGAACTAAATATATCATGTCTAAGAAATTTCTTTTCAGTTCCTTTAAAAATGTAATTAATGGACAACTTTATACTTCCAATCATTTGCCTCTACAAGACAACAATGTAGATGGATGACTTAGAGTATTTAAGATATCTAAAACAGATTTCGAATGTCCATTTGTTATAATTCCAGCATTGAGTAAAATCTGTATTATTTCTATGATAGGGTCAGAAGAGTACAAGGATCAGTGTTGCTTGGGTGGCTCAGTGGGTTAAGTGGCCAACTTTGACTCAGGTCATGATTTTGCAGTTCATGAGTTCATTCAAGCCTGGCATGGGGCTCTTGGCTCAAGCACAGAGTCTGGAGCATGCTTCGAGTTCTTTGTCTCCCTCTCTGCCCCTCCACCGCATGCCCTCTCCCTGCCCCCCCCCAAAAATAAATAAACGTTAAAAAAATTTTTTAGAAGTCTGCAAGGATCAGAAATGAATTAGTTGAGAGACGAAAGAAAAGAACATTTAATTTGATGACACAAAAAGACAATGTTTAAATCATAGAAATGGAAGACATTAATTAATTAATTCTTCCTTTACCCTATAGTAAATATTTCTAGTGAGGAATAAGGGCAGTATACAGTTTCTTTTTCTGTAGTGTTTTCTTATTCTTAAAATATTCTCTATTATGAGCTGAAAGTTATTTCCTTTGTTCCCTCATTCTTTCATTTTTCTTTCTGCAAACATGTAGAGTAAATCTACTCTTCATTTAACATATTGACAACACGACCATGATTATTGGGTTCTGCTTTCGTTTTCAGTTGTTTTTGTTTGTTTTGTTTTTCCTTAGATAGGCAACCTGAGTTTATTCAACCATTCTATTTCAGAGGTATTCAGTGTGTGGACCAGTATTAGTCCATGACTCTTTCTTACCTCTGGGAACCTTAGGTCCACAACAAGATAAGGCGCTGCACCAGAACATAAATCAACATACTTCACTGAAAAAAACATTGCTATGAATAAATAAAGCTACCTGAATCAAACAATGTGTTTAGTGATATAGTTGTTTTACATTGTGCAGAAGCTTTTTTACCCTGTTGCAGACTGGTAGTAAGCAATTAAACCAACTAGTTTGATAGCACTTGCTCCATATGGCATGAGTTCTAGATACATTCTAATTATCCTTCTCTAGACCAGCCCCTGGATGTAACCAATGACTCCAGAGAGAGTCTGCTAAAAATATAGAGGAAAACATTATATCCTTATATCTGGACACTGTTTGTCTTAGAGTAGCCTAATAGTTTTTAATGAGCTTTTAGTCAAGTAAAGCACCTGGTCAGAATTATACATTTATCCCCTTTTAAATTTTTCTTGCAACTTGTATAGTCCATCATTCCAAAGTGGGCTACCTATTACCTATTCTATCCAATTTTGTTCATTTACAAATATAGGGCTATGCAGCTATTGCTGTGTTAAGAAAAACAAAAACAAAACTAACTCAATCACCTTAAAGAATCCCCCCTTTTTTTTATTTCCCATGAATTTGGGTTCAGCTGGTCAGTTACAGTGACCGTGGCTTGTTTCTTCTGATCTTGACTGGGCTTGCTCAAGCATCTGCCTTCAGCTGGTGGTTAGCTAGAGTCTGACTCCTGTAGGATGGCCTCAGCTGAAATGACTCAGCTTCCCTCCACAGGATTTATATCCTCCAGTAGGCTAGCTTGAGCTTGTCCTCAAGGCTGTCACAGGGTTCCAGGAGATATAGGTAGCACACAAGACCTCTTTAAGGATTAGCCCTGCCGCTGGCATAGACGAGAGCAGAGAAAGGCAGAAAATAGACCTGGAGGAAAACAAAGATAAAATAACCGTAACAGTGACAGTGTGTTCTTCCAAGTTCTTTATTAAAAATTTGGAAAATGGTACTGACAAATACTTTTCATGGAAGACCTCTGCAGACCTTCCTACAGATGCATTGACCAATAGTTTTGGAATACGTTATTTAACTATCCAGGATTGTACCAATTGGAGCTTTCATCCAACCCACAGTTTTCCATCGTGTAAATAAGGGTTCAGTGAAAAACTTTGTCAAATTTGATGCTGCAACTAAGAAACCATCTGTAGTTTTCTGAACATAAGTGGTCATCACCACATTTAATTATGATAGCAAAATATTAGAGTTCAGGACTGCATAACTTATTATGATAATCCATGTGATAAATTATTTCATGTAGGTTTTAAATTTCAAATAATTGATAAAATGGAAAAATGTTCATAATTTAACTTTAATGGCAAAATGGTAGGATTTATAGTCACAATATAAGCAAAGTTATAGGTATCATATTTTATATCTAATATACAAATATTTTGAAATCCTAGAAAGAAATACAATAAAATATACTTATTATCTTTGAATGGCATGATTATAGTGATTTTTATTTTTATCTTAAACTTTTAGATTTTTTCTAGATTTTCTACAGTGGACATATGTGATGTCATCATCAGAAAAAAATAAACACATATTTAAGGTTTTTCTATTATTTAATTTTCCTAACAATTAAAATCAAGCTCACATTTATCTCTATTTTGAAAATTGTGCATTTGTTAGTGCCAGTCTGATATTCTCAGAGCAAATGTAATGAACTATTACAATCGAGAGAGAAATCTGGATCTTTCTCAAAAGCTGGATTTTAGTAATTATTTCATCAACATTTTCATCTTAAAAATATTTTCTGCAGCTATCTATAATCAACTTATGGCTTTTCTAAAAAAAGAAAAGATTTTATTAACCATCTATAAACCTTGCATCCGGATCACTACAGCTTAAAATAGATCACTACCCTTTCAGAGCTCTTTAGTAACTAAGAGCAATGGATAAAATCCAAACAACAACTCAGAGAAGTTCACATCGGAACATCGAATTCACCAAGCTTAGATTATTTAAAAAGAATGATCAATAATTAAACATCACACATAAGACTTTTTGTCACCACTAAATGTCTGAATTTTGAACAGCTCTTGGACTGTTTAAGACTCATATCCATCAGCTCGTTCAATATAGCACTGGTCTCGTCCTCAGCAGCTTTGCCAGAACTACTACCTTCCCCATGAAGCTCCATGAGCTTTCCCAATTCAAACTTGAGCTTCTTCAGCACTTTGACTTTTCTGACAAAGATATCATGGAGTGGATAAATAGATTGATAAGGCTTTTCTGATGCTATGTCTTTTCTGATGCTATCTGCAATCAATTTATTGGCCATTTCTTTCAAGTCATTTGTCTGCACCTCTCGGGTCATGATCTCTGTCATCTTTTTCTGAATTTGGTGGACCTGTTGGTGCTGAGCATAAGAGGTCTTCCGAATCTGATTGTCTCAGTTTTTAGTAAAACCAACACAAAGTAGATGAAGCAAATAACCATCAGTAATCTTGACATCAACATGGGCTTCAATCATAGTCTGCCTTTTTTTTTTTTTTTTTTTTTTTTACCATGGAATACATTTTGTCACGGGTAAGATCCATGCTATGGAAATTAGTCAGGCAGTTTGGGCCCTAAAATCCTCAGTAATTAGATTGAATTTTTCTAAATCCAGTTTCATCATTCTGCAGACCAGCAAGGCTCACTTCAAAAACATGACCATTGAGGCCATCAGATCCTATTTTGGTTCTTTGAGTTCTTATAACTAGTGTTTTTCCAATATTTTTTATATTGAACACAGCTGGCGCTTTCACATTATACCCACCTTTCTTATAAAATGGATCAATCACTTTCTTCTTGGCTCCCTTTATGCTGCCTTTCTTAAGGTGCTTGTTCTTCAGATTGCCATGGCACTGCTCAGGGAGCCAAAAGGCTAGGTTTTCTTTTTCTATTGGATTCCAAGAAAAAAATGGGATTTTATTACTATCTGTAGAACAATACTCAATGTCTATGCTAGAACTGATAAAAAGAAGTTCTATGGGCTAGAGTAGGAAAGCATGAGAAAAAAACATATCTCAAACATTGATGCCTCATTGGTTATATTATTATGTGACTAAGGAATGTATCAGGTAGCTACATCTATTTTAGCACTGACTGTTTCTTTATAGCCATTAAAATCTTAATTGTACTAAAAATCATATGCCATCTGGAATGTGTAAGTGGATAATTTAGGTAGAAGAAAGCCTCTGACAACACAACACTGAGTCCTTTTCATGCAAAGGATGTAGAATGTGAAAATGAGTAAATCACCTGCAAGACACGGTGTCCACCAGAAGCATTGTGATAGACTGAAGATGGCCACAAAATCTTTTATTTTCCTCCCACTGAGAAATGGAGTTTCTGTCTGTCCTCTTAAATCTAACTAGATTCTGTCACTGCTTGACTGATAGAATATGACAGAAATGATATTGTGCCAGCTCCCAGGTTCTAGGCTTAAGTGACCGGCAACTTCTGCTTCCTGTCTCTTGGAGCACTGACTCTTGGAAGCCAGACGCTAGGCTGTGGGAAGCCCAAGCCACAGGAGAGTCCATGCCTGTATGCCCCAGTTGACAGCCCCAACTGAGCTCCGCCAACTATGAGCAACAACTATAGCCATGTGAGTGAGCCATCTTGGACAACCAGCCTAGTCACATTTTGAGGTGACTCCAGCCTCAGCCACTGTCTGAGTCCAACTATGTGAAAGACTCCAGTGAAGATCCATCCAGCTGAGCTCAGTCATCCCACAGAACCACGAAATGTAATAATAAAATATTTTAAGTCACTAAGCTTAGGAATGGTTTTTAATTATTAACAAAAATAACTGGAACATTAACCATTGTTAGCTGGTGCTGTTGTACTTGAAATAAAGTTTGAAAATAATTATAGAAAATGCATGGTGATGTAAGCTCTCTGTAGAGCGATCTTTCCAACTGCAATGGAGAAATAGTAGAGTTTAGTATATCTTATACCTTTCCAAGTCATATACAGACATAATGAATCAAAGAAGCAAAGAAAAAATAAGAAGAAAGCTCAAAATAACACTTCATGTTTGGAGTTGATAGGATACCACTATGTGTGTGGCACTTTAAAGTTTACCACCACCCTGAGCATTTAAATTATTTTCACTTCATTTTTTTCTTTTTATCCAACCCACCCCCACCCCACCTCACCCTTCTTTGTCTCTACCTCCAATTTCCAAGTAGTTTTCATTCCACCCAACCTCAACAGGAGCCTGTTTCATAGCCATGATGTCCGTATGCTATTTATAGTATGTGAAATATACAAGGATGCGACTCTAGTGGATATCCATCTGGAGAAATCTGATAGCAATCTCTGAGGTGAAAGGGTAAATCCAGGTAGGATTTTAAGCACAGAAGCCCCCATGTGCTGCCTTTATTCTTCTGCTTCATCAGAAATGATCAAGTGCCGTTGGTCTCTTCCTAGAAACAGTGTCTGTTGTATATTTTTTTAAAGCCATGACAACAAAACATTAGCTGTATAAACCTTTGGTATGCTCAAGGACAAAGTTTAAATATTTTCCAGAGTGTTTTACAACTGTGTTTTGCTTTCAGGTATTCCTAAGTTGATCACATCTGATATGGTTAAAGAAGGTGCTGCTGTAATTGACGTGGGTATCAACTATGTCCATGACCCAGTGACAGGAAAGACAAAACTGGTTGGAGATGTGGACTTTGAAGGTAATAAACTACCTCTTTTGATAAGTGAAGAAAATGAAAGATTCTACTTTGCGTGTTTTTATGGTAGAAAGAGAAACTTTGTATTTGATGCAAGCATTATTAAGTTGATAATCATTACACCTGTTTCCTCTGAGGCAAAAGTTTAGTCACTTCCATATTTCCTTCCTTCCTTCCTTCCTGCCTGCCTTCCTGCCTTCCTGCCTTCCTGCCTTCCTGCCTTCCTGCCTTCCTTCCTTCCTTCCTTCCTTCCTTCCTTCCTTCCTTCCTCCTTCCTTCCCTCCCTTTTTCCCTCCCTCTTCCCTCCCTCCTTCCTATCCTCCCTGCCTGTCTTTCTTCCCTTCTTCCTTCTTTCCTTCTCTCACTTCTTGGGAGGAAAATACAATTACACCATTAATATTTAGTTTTATATTAGGGGCACTTGGGTGGCTCATTCGGTTAAGCATCAGACTTCTGCTCAGGTCACCATCTCCCGGTTCAGTTCGCAAGTTTGAGCCCCATGTTGGCTTCTGTGCTGACAGCTTGGAGCCTGGAGCCCACTTCAGATTCTGTGCTCCCTCTCTCTCTGTCCCTCACCCACTCATGCTCTGTCTCTCTCTCAAAAATAAATAAACATTAAAAAAAAAAAAGATTAAGTTCCTTATAGTACAGGTTTTGCAGGTTTTTAGTGAAAGAATGCAGCTGGCCTTCTGTACCAGGCATTATTTTTACTTTTTTTGGAGTGTCTCTGTACTTTGCTATCCATGCTATATATTCAGCCATTCACTCTTTTTTGTTTTTTGAGGCACATTTTATTTATTTTTTATTTTTTTTATTATATGAAATTTATTGTCAAATTGGTTTCCATACAACACCCAGTGCTCATCCCAAAAGATTCCCTCTTCAATGCCCATCACCTACCCTCCCCTCCCTCCCACCCCCCCCATCAGCCCTCAGTTTGTTCTCAGTTTTTCAGAGTCTGTTATGCTTTGGCTCTCTCCCAGTCTTTTTTTCTTTTTTTTTCCTTCCCCTCCCCCATGGGTTTCTGTTAAGTTTCTCAGGATCCACATAAGAGTGAAAACATATGGTATCTGTCTTTCTCTGTATGGCTTATTTCACTTAGCATCACACTCTCCAGTTCCGTCCACGTTGCTACAAAAGGCCATATTTCATTCTTTCTCACTGCCCTGTAGTACTCCATTGTGTATATAAACCACAATTTCTTTATCCATTCATCAGTTGATGGACATTTAGGCTTTTTCCAAAATTTCAGCCATTCACTCTTAAAGCCAGAAGGCATCTTGGGGTGTGTTTGCTAATCCTAACTATATTTCAGATCTGGAGAGTTACCTGGATAATTCAAGTCAACATTCCTCACTTGTATTTTAAAGAGGATGAGGAAGAGGAACTAGGATAACATTTCTATGGCCATTGAAGGGGATAAGGCAGCAAATTTGTAGTAACAAAAAACAGTTGTAACTCAATGCCTTATCTCTACTGAGCCCCTACACAGATAGTTTTAGATACCTGACCCCTAATCCAATTTTACTTCCATATCTTTGTCAGATACTTGATGCATTCAGATTTTCAGTATAATCTAGGAATCCTTAGTTGTCCAATAAGATATAAATTTAGTAAATGGAGGTATTTTCATATTAGAAATCTAATATATACATATATATTAGATTAATCATTTGGCCAAAAAAGCAGGGCCATGTCAAGAACTTTATCAGCCATAGGTGTGTCTTTATAGATAAACTAAAAGGAATAATAGATGACAGGATTTTTAAAAAAAAATTTTAATGTTTATTTTTGAGAGAGACAGAGTGTGAGTGGGGGAGGGGCAGAGAGAGAGGGAGACACAGAATCCAAGCAGGTTCCAGGCTCTCAGCTGTCAGCACAAGCCCAACTCGGGGCTCCAACTCACAGACCGTGTGATCATGACCTGAGCCGAAGTCAGACGCTTAACCGACTGAGCCACCCAGGCACCCCTAGATGATGTGATTTTTAAAATAATTCCAATTGTACATTTCCTCTTGGAATCTGGTCATCAGGCAATGATTTACCGAAGTCCTAGCATGGTGTTGAATGAAACCTAACATGCAGGCACCCAAGTGTTCTAGGGTATTGGTCCCATGTTTGTGAGATTGCAGGTTGTAGCACGTAGGCAATCTGAGCCTGGTGCTAAAAAAGAAAGAAAGAAAGAAAGAAAGAAAGAAAGAAAGAAAGAAAGAAAGAAAGAGGAAAGGAAAGAAGGAAGGAAGGAAGGAAGGAAGGAAGGAAGGAAGGAAGGAAGAAAGAAAGAGAAAGGAAAGGAAAGAAGGAAGGAAGGAAGGAAGGAAGGAAGGAAGAAAGAAAGAAAGAAAGAAAGAAAGAAAGAAAGAAAGAAAGGAAGGAAGGAAAACCTGAGGACACATGTGCAGCAATACATTCTGGGGACAGAATGGTGAATAAGAGCAAGGTACCGACAGCACACTGCTCTTGTAGGCGGTCATTCGCAAGGTCCCTGCCAGTGATGGAGATTCAGGTCAGCAGGGGGATCCCTGCGGGTAACCACGGCTGGCTGTCTGTGTACATGTGCGTGTTACGTGTACGTGCTGAATTCCTCAGGAAGTGACCTCATTTCTTTATTTCACTTGTCATGTTCAATCGGTAATATCAGATATCAATAATTTATGTGAATTTCTCAACTTCAAAGGGTAAGGATACATTTCGTTTTAAAACCTGACCTCGTTTTTTCTCTTTATTTTTGCACTGTCATTCTGCTTCTTGGTGACATTACAGTTACCACGTGTTTATTGCAAAATCACCGTACGCTTCTGGTGCACCCAGATGGCACAGACAGAACGTGATAGCCAGCTCGAGGCAAGAAAAGTAGAGATGTTTGCAGTTCGCAACCTTGACTCTGCTCGTAGAGCAAACTTACCCAGCAGTGCAACACATCCTTTGAGACCCTTCTCTCGTATAATTGTTCATTGGTCTCAAAGCATTTCCACGCATTCTTATGTTTAGCTAAGAATGTTTTTTGCTTGTGGGGTATTATAAAAACACTAAAAATGAGCTTTTGGGAGTGTGCGCGTATGTTTAGTCACACACGAATATGCACTTCAGATCGCATACCATTCCATTTGGAGGAATCTGTTAAACTGAATTGCAGTTATGCATATCTAGGTATATAATGAAATAAAAAAGGGAAATGACAAAGAGAAACAAAGACGTAAGATAAACAGGCAAGTGCATTGGGCTGGGAGACAGAGAGGTGTTTTAGACCTAGCATCGTAACCCAGGAACTTTGCAGCCTCCCTGGCCGTCAGTGGTGTTATCGGTTAAATGGTAGCAGTGACAGGAGTGGCTCCTTCCAGCCCTTGTGTGTGCTGCATCTTGGACATCCAGCTGAGTGCTACCAGACGGTTATGTAGAAACACAGAAACTTTGGGTAGGTCAGGCTTTTCTGCTTCTGTCATAAGGCCACGCCCATCTTATTGATAATATTACCCTTGCTCACCCCCTGGATCACAGAACCAGGGCCCTAAGGAAGACCTGGACTTGGTAAAGAAGACCTTGCCAGTGAGGCCGTGACTCAGCCACCCGGAGGAACATGCAAATGATAGGTTTTGACATGTTGCTCTTCAGGTTCTTCATCGGGACTTAACCTGAGGTGAGGGATGATCCCTCGGCTGCAAGGGAGGAACTCCAACTTGGGTTATGCCGCAAAACTTGTAGGCAGCCGTGGCTTCAGGTTGCCAGAGGGAAAGTGTGGCTGCTTTGTGAGTATCGGTGAACATTTCCCTCTCACTGTATAGCCAAGATAAACAAATGGGTGTAGGTAAAGTCAAATGTTAAAGTAAATTGTCCTTGCAGACATTTTCAGCTTTCGAATAAAGGAAACAGGGTGGCCGTTGGTGGGAATGATTTTTAAAGAATAATTTCATTCATGGACCCCATTTGAGAAATATTAGAAATATGTAAATATTTGCAAATTCAGTGATTTGTGAAACCAGGAGTCGTTTGTATCTATTTTCTTTCTAAGAAAATATGGATGCCTATGTGTAATCTTTATTATTAGATGTTTTGGCCTCAGTTTTGAATCAGACGCCTCTCCTCTGAGTGCTATTTTGTATCAGATACAGCATGAGGCTTGCATCACCCTTTACTATAGTTCTTGATGGAAGGAGACATAAATCATCCTAAATATTTCTTTTTGTTGCTAATGTCAGGTTTTGGTTTTGGTGTAAATACAGTTGTCTCCAGACTACATCTTCCTTCATCTTCTAGGGTTTCCTGTTCTCACTTTTTTCTCTGCTTCCTTCTTTCTTCATTCTCCTTCTCCTGAGCCCAGAATAGAGTCAAATGACCCTTCCTGAGCTGGTGGCCTAGAGGGAAATAATTGTCCCTCCCTCCACCATTCCTCCAACAACTCCCTTCCACCTTGGTCACAAAATTGCCAATATTCTTAGAGAGGAGGCAGGCAAATCTAGTAGAAAATTATGCAGAGAGTAAGGAAGGTAGGAAAGGCTTTCTTACATGGGGAAACCCTCTTCTCAGGTCATTTGGAATTATTCTTTATTCAGTGATAATAGTAGTTGGCGTTTGAGAGGTGGTTACCATTCTCAGCCTTTTATACCCCTAAATTTATACCCCTAAATTATTCATTTAATTCTTATGATAGCCCTATAAGGTAGCTATATAAGGTATTGTTATTATCCCCCATTTAACAGAGGCACACAAAGCCTGGGCATCTTTGCCCAGAGATGACACATAATGGGACACTGTGTGTTCATAGCCAGGCATTTGGAATTTCTACCCGCTTTGTCTTCACTATTCTGTATTTAACTATGTTAATACTTTCATTTTTCTTTTTTTAAAGTTTATTTTGTGTGTGTGTTTGTGAGAGAGAGAGACAGAGAGACAGAGACAGGGAGGGAGAGAGAACCCCAAGCGGGCTCTGTGCTGTCAGAGAGGCTCAATTTCACGAATCATGAGATCATGACCCAAGCTGAAACCAAGAGTCAGATGCTTAACCGACTGAGCCACCCAGGTGCCCCAATACTTCCTTTTAAGACATGAAGTTATTTCTTTTATGTTCCCCCTAGGATATATACAATAGCAAGTTTTAAAAGTGTCTAGACAAGAGTATCAGTGTTTGTCCTCACTCTATGTGGTTCTGATATGCACAGATATCAGTTACCATGGTTTAGGTAAATAACACCAATCCTGCAACAGAGTGGTTTGAATTTCAGTTAGTTTGCTATATTACCTATAACTGCATTAAGTGCAAACTTTTCTGCCAGCTCTTCAATGTAGAAATCATTATGCAAATAACAAATATGCACAGTGATCTGCGGCCAATGACATCACTTCTCCTAAATCTGTTGGTGATTGTTCATGGGACATCTTACTCAGTTCAGTGAAGTGTGTAGTTCTATTGACTCCTTTTTTCCCACTAATAAACCACATGACATTTTATAAAAGTAGATCACAAACAGAGGGAATTGCCAGCAAAGATATAAAAAGTGATAATGCTGACAGATTCTGGATATGGAGCCAGAGGAACTTAGCAAAGGTGAAGTTCTCCATGTAAATGAGAAAAGTAGTTGCTGCTAAAAGGACAACAGTGTCCCAGAGGAAGTGACCCTGGCATAAAACTTCACATAAAAAGAACTCTCAGAGCGGTGCCCGGATGGCTCAGTGGGTTAAGCGTCTGACCTTGGCTCCAGTCATGATCTCACAGTTTGTGGGTTCAAGCCCCATGTCTGGCTCTGTGCTGACAGTTCAGAGCCTGGAGCCTGCTTCAGATTCTTTCTCTCTCTGCCCTTCTCCTGCTCGTGCTCTGTCTCTCTCTCAAAAATAATCAAACATTTAAAATAAATAAATAAAATAAATAAAAGAACTCTCAGATATATTTAATGGCATTAACATGCAAATACAAAATGTTAGAAGCTGATCCAAATTTGGAAAGGAATCTGAAATTCACCAAGGCATAGGAAAGATGCTCACCGTATACTGCATGGTATGTGACCAGAAGAACACAAAAATTGTTCAAACTACTCTTGATAAGTTTTTACAAATAAATAAAAGGCTTTAATACTCAATGTCTTTAATGTTTTAAATAAATTATCACATACTAAATGAATGTTTTACTATTTTCAATTCCCTATACGTTTATAAACCAGAGAGAGAGAATTTTTAATGTTTTCACCAACATTTTTGAAGGTTACTGAACAAATGTAATATCCTCCAATGATTATTAAAATTGCTCTGCGCTGTTTCAGCTTGCACAGTCATTTGTATGTTTTTTTTTTTTCTGCTACTGTGAAAAGTGAGCACTGCCCATATTTATCTCTATGTCTAGGGAAATTAGTGGTCATAGAGTTCAAATTCAGATCCAATGCCATGATCGCCTCTACTATGTGACTGTTCAATTGTGTTTGATTATAGTGTCTCAGGATTACTACCCAGGTATGTTATTGAGGGTTGCAGGTATGCTTGGCTTAGCACCTTTCCTAGGGAGTCCACACTGGTGCTTTTCTTGATAATAGATCCAAGTTAGGACCTTTCTTCAACACCATTCCTCTCTGGGTCCCTTGAGGAGTTAATGGGGCCTTAAAGTTATTACTGAATTGAAATGCTATTTTGGTTTGAATTGATCCTCGATCATAGAATTCAAGATGGTACATCATTGCTTCCAGCCTCTGACAGGTACCACCATTCCCCTTCCATTACCTGAATATGTCTCTCCCTTCTAATTTAAGGCAGTAAAAGAAGAGCAGTATTTTAAAAAGCATCTGTGATAAAAATTATTTTGTATGTCTAAGAATTCTTTGTAATAACTAACAATCATGCAACAAGTAATTTATCTGAAAAATTTAGATTTCCTATACAGATTAAAAAAAATAATAACAACAGTGGAACCTGTCTACTTTCCCCTGGTCACTTTCTATTAGTAGCTTTGAGAGAAACTTCATACATTTCTAACAAATAAGACTGTATCCTCATAAGATGGAAACAAGAGATTATGTGGTATGAGTTGTAAATTGCTTCTTCTGACTGGAAAGTAGTCTGTAGTCTTGGACAAGCTCATAATTGTGCTGCTTTTATGACAGCAGTTCTCTGAATGGATTTGGTGAACTGAACAATCTAATTAATGACTTCCCGTGCTGTTAATCCAGGCTAACCTGGTTCACATTGGCGAGTTCTCGGGCCCCATTTGCACCTCCTAGCTACCACGCAGATGTTTCTGTAGTCTTCTGAAGCTTTTAATAGCTTTGCTTCAGTTTTATGATGAATTCTTCAGGGATTGCAATGGAATGAAAGGGACTGAATTGTCTGCTCCTTGTTCTTTACCATCTCTCCTCCCTGTCTTCCATTCTTGACCACACCTCTCCACTCACTGGTCTGTACCAAAACAGGGAATAGAATGATGCTGGAAAGAACTGCTGAAGAAGGAAGGAGAGAGGCAGGAACAACAGGTAGGCTCTTTTGTCAGAGTCCGAATAGGTGGGGCTGATGTCCAAGAGTGATCCTCTCTGCTGCCCTACAGGTATAGGACTACATAGAAATCACAGAGCTAAGTCTAAAGGTACATTCCAGTGTTGATGAAACCAATTTAAATTATAAAAGTAAAGAAGCCACATTATATGGAAAAGAGGGCCTACTCTAACACAAGCAATTTTTTTTAAACTATAGTTGCTTCCAGATGTTTTGCGTCTGCGTATTTTATGTTGCTTGAGGAATATGTCTTATACCCTTAGATTTTTATCAGCCATTTTCCACCCATAAGTCCTGGTTCCTGGTTATGTTTAGTGAATATATCATAATTTGCCTCACTCTGTCTCTTTGTTAAATGATCAGTTGTTTCTATTTTTCCCCTCTCTCAGTATTATACCAGATGATAGATGAGGCTGCTGTAACAAAGGAATGACAAAATACCTGAGCTCCAAGATAGCTTAGCTGTCTTCTACAAAAGTCTATGGAGTTAGACAGCCCTTCTTCATTCAGGGAGACTGTTTTCATCCATCTTGCTGTTTGCGTTCGTTTGATAAAACTGCCATAAGTAAGTTCCAAACACTGCATGGCTTAAACAGAAATTTATTTCTCACAAATCTGGAGGCTAGAAGTCAGAGATCAAAGTGTCCCCAGGGTTATTTCATCTGCGGCTTCTCTCTCCTTGACTTGTAGATGGCCAACTTCTCCCTGTCTTCACTTTGTCTTTCCTCTGTACATGTCTGTGTTCAAATTGTCTCTTCCTGTAAGGACACTAGTCGTCTTGGATTAGGGTCCACTCTAATGGCCTCCTCTTAATTACCTCTGTAAAGACCCTATCTCCAAATATGGTGACATTCTGAGGGACTGATGGTTAGGACTTCAACATATGAATTTGGGGGAGTCACAATTCCATAACACTGTTCCCATAACACTGTTCCACCTGAACCCTCTTCTTATCCACACAGTTGAAATTGAATTGCCTACTCATCCATGTTTTCTTCCATCGAAAGGTAAAAGAGAGACGAGGGCATGTGACTTTACCTTTAAGAAAATTGAACTGAAAGTTGTATGCATCACTTCTGCGAGCATCCTATTGACCTGAATATAGCCACATGGCTACTCTATGTGGGAGCAAAAAGGATGTGGAATCCACAGGCTCTAGATGGGAAGTCATACTTGGATGAATAATGATCCATTCTGTGCATAAGAACTTGAAGACTAATCTCTTGACAAAAGAGAGACAGAGACAGAGACAAAGACACATAGAGATTTCCTCATCCAGCATCTACATACCATTCAGTCTACCCTGAATTCTTTTAGTTGTGAATACCTCATTGCTTTTTTAGTCAGTTTCAAAACATGATCCACGTATTAACTCTTTCCTGTGGGGTCAGTGGATGCCTAATGTCAGTGAAGTCATGTCTTGGGTCAGATCTTACAATACTAACTCTGAACTCTGTATATAAAATATATACACTAAGTGTGGAGCCTACTTAAGACTCTCTCTCCCTCTCCTGCCCCTCCCCTGCTTGCTTGCACTCTCGAAATATATATATATATATATATATATATATATATATTTGTTGTTGTTTTGTTTTGTTTTGTTGCAAAGTGTAGATAGTACAAACTCACCAAAATGTCTTCAGTTCTAATTAAACTCATTTTTATTATTCAATCATCGGTAAAGACAAGACAATTTTTGACGACTTCATGCAATATTGAAAATTATATCAGGTCCCTTTGTGGTTTCCACTTTCATGTCTCTTTACTGACCTTACTTTTGATCTCCTGGTCATTACTGATGTTTTCAGTATAGCCCTTCAAATTCTTTGAGTCATACTTTTTTACTGAAATGTATGTCATACAATATGTTCACGACTTGGAAACATAGCTAGGGGAGAAGATCTAGATACCTGCCTTGACTCAGCCGCCATCTGCAACTCATCCTGAATAGGAAAGACATGCAAGTTACCACCTGCTATGACCAGAAAAGAAAGAGAAACCCACAAAGTGAGACACGGCAGGAGAGCATGAGGTCTACTTGGGGTCTGCTGGGAAGGGAGCCAGCTAGGTGGTCCCTGAGCTTCCTTCTGCCCCTTCTGGTCTTGCTGTGGCACAAACTGGCCCCAGGTGACCTGCTTCTTGAGCAAGGGTTCCCAAAGTGTCCCAGGGTAGGTCAGAGCAGGTGATACTAAGATCCCAGATAGATAGGGTAATAGCAGAGACAGGCCAGCCTTGACTAAATTGGGTCGTTTGAGCAAGAGGTAGGGCTGAAGGCCTCAGGGTGGGAATCTGCAGTGGACCCAGGGTCCCCAACCCTAAGAAATGGAGCTATTGCTGCTGCTGTGGGGCTCAGCTAGAGACCAAGGGCCTTGGCCAGGCATACCCCAGAGAGACTCCAGTAGTGAGGGCAGTGGTACTTTAAGTAAGCTCTAGTGAAACCTGCAGGAACTAGGGTAAAGCCTATTAGAAAGTCCCATCTGCTGTTCCTGGGCTCAGGGCCCACATAGACTCTGCATGTCTCCTGGTTTGAGTACTAAAGTTTTTGTATGTATGCCCAGCCCGGTATTTTCGCTGATAACTAGTGATGTTGAGCATCTTTCCATGTACTGGTTGGTCATTTGGATGTGTTCTTTGGAAAAATGTCTTTTTATGTCCTCTGTCCATTTTTTAATTGGATTATTTGTTTTTTGTAATGAGTTGTTTGAATTCCTCAAGTATTTTTGATAAGGTATTTGGGGGTAATAACCCCTTATGTGATATATGATTTACAAATATTTTCTCCTATTCTGTATGTTGCCTTCTCATTTTGTTGACTGTTTCTTTTGCTGTGCAGATGCCTTTTTTGCTTGAAGTAGTCCTGCTTGTTGATTTTTGCTTTTGTTTTCTTTGCTTTTGGTGTCATATCCAAAAAAAAAATCATTCCTAAGACCAATATCAAGGAACTTTTCCCCTATGTTTTCTTCTAGAAATTTTATAGTGTTGGTTTTTATATTTAAGTTCATTAATTTGGACTTAATTTTTATAAGTAGTATTGGATATGGGTTCAATTTCATTTTTCTACATGTAGTTAGTTCTCCCAACACTATTTACTGAACAAAGTATCCTTTCCCCACTAAGTGTTCTTGGCTCCCTTGTCAAATAATGGTTGACCTTGCATTCAGGGATTTATTTCTATGCTTTCTACTTGGTTCCATTGGTTCTATGTGTCTGTTTTTATGCCAGTACCATAATGTCTTAATTACTCTAGCTTTCTGGTATAGTTTGAAATCAGGAAGTGTGATGCTTCTAGCTTTGTTCTTTTTTCTCGGTATTGCTATTGACTATTCAATGTCTTTAGTGGTCTCATACATTTTTTTTTCCATTTCTGTGACAAATGCCACTGAATCTATAAATGGCTTTGGGTAATATGGATAATTTAACACTATTAATTCTCCCAGTCCATGAACATGGGATATCTTTCCATTTTTCGCGTGTGTCCTCTTCAATTTTCTTCTTCAAAGCCATGTAATTTCCATTGTAAAGATTCTTCATTTCCTGAGTTAAATTTATTCCTAAGTATTTTATTGCTTTTGATGCTGTTGCAAATGGGATCGTTTTCTTTATTTTTTTTCATATATTTTACTGTTAGTGTATAGAAATAACACCAATTTCTTTATGTTGATGTTATTTCTTTTAATTGTTTTTAATGTTTTATTTTTATTTTTGAGAGAGAGAGAGAGAGCATGCACGTGCACAAGGGGGGGAGGAGCAGAGAAACAGAGAGACAGAGGATCTGAAGCAGGCTCTGTGCTGACAGCAGAGAGCCCAATGTAGGGCTTGAACTCATGAACCATGAGATCATAACCTGAGCCGAAGTCAGAGGTTTAACCGACTGAACCACCCAGGTGCCCCTCTGCATGTTGATTTTATGATCCAGCAATCCCACTTCTGGGTATACATCCAAAGGAAATGAGAACAAGATATCAAAAAGAGATCTATGTAATCATGTTTGTTGCAGCATTATTCACAATAGCCAAGATACGGAAACAAAAGTGTCAATCAGTAGATGAAAGGGTAAAGAAGATGTGGCATATATATATATTCAATTGAATATTTTCAGCCATGAGCAAGAGGGAAATCCTGCCATTTGTGACGACATGGATGGACCTTGAGGGCGTTATGCTTATTGAGATAAGTCAGACAAAGACAAATGCTGTGTGGTATTACTTATACGTGGAATCTGAAAAAGCCAAATTTGTAGAAACAGAGTAGAATGGTAGTTACCGGGGGCTGGGGGCGGGGGTGGGGGGAAGCTGGGAAGATGCTGTTAAAGGGTACAAACTTGCAACTAGAAAATGAATAAGTTCTGGAACTCACGCACATCATAGTGAATCTAGTCAACAATACTATATTATATACTTCAAAATTGCTACAATACTAGATATTAAGTATTTTCCCACAAAAAAGAAATGATAATTATGTGGTGTGATACAGGTATTAAATAAAGCTATGATGGTAATCATATTGCAGTATATAAATGTATCGAATTAATCTGTTGTACATTTTAGACTTACACAATGTTTTATATAAATGATATCTCAATTTTAAAAATTAAAAAAAAACACGACAGTGTGGGGGATCTTAAGTTCAGGCTGGGACACAGTGGGGACTAGGGCATGGGTAGGGCCTTCCCCTCCCAGTGTTATTTGTTTGCTCTCTGCTCCTCAGTGCCCTGCTTGCTCTTTGGAGCCTCCCATGGGGTTCTGTGTGCACCCTCCCATGGATAGGCTGGGAGAGCAGTGTGGCCAAGTGTCCTCCTGGAGCTAGCTTATCCCACCCTGTAGGCAGTAGAGGGATGACACAGGACCAACACCAGCTCATTGAACTACTGGAGGGAACAGTTTTCATGAGAGTCCGTGCTCAAACTTTGGGAGAAATGTGTGGATGGGGAGAGGATGGTCCTAGGGAGGGAGGGAAAGGGAGCTCCTAACCTGACTTGCCCTGGACATTAAGGAAAAGGAGAAGGCCCAGATCTTGGGCTGGTTCATCTGTCCATCTTACAACCTGCTCTTTTCTTAAACTACATCAAGAATGGTACACCCCAGCCTTGCAGGGGTCCCAACAGCTGAGCCTACATTTCCTGCCAATGATTTTTTGTTCTTGTCCCATGATTCCCAGCACTGTACAGTCTGAGGGGCTTCTCTGGCCCCTCACAAGAGCCCTTTGCAAATAGCACTGACGAGCACAGTGAGAAGGGAAGGAGCCACCCATGGCCCTCTCAGGAATTCCTGGAAGCCAGAGCAGGGCTGAGGCTGGGATGCAGTAGGGGTTGAAGGGATATTATGTGTCAGGCATTGTGACAGGCATTTGAGATGCAACGATAATCTAAATAGGCAAAGTCCTAACCCGCAGGTAGCTTACATCAGGTTGGAGAAGACAGATAATAAACAAATGCGTACACATCCATGTAATATATTAAGCAGTGTTTGGTGTTACAAAAATAAAACCAGATAAGGGGGGCTAGAGAATTAATAGAGTAAGGTCGCTAAAGAGGGTGTTCAGGGAAGACTCGCTGCCAACCTGAACAAAGTGACGGAGAGAGCTGTGGATTTATGGGAGAGGAATATCCCCCCACGCAGAGCAGAAAGTGTGAAGATTTAGAGGATCAGCATGCCTAATGGCTTTCATGAGCTGCCATAAGACCATTGTAACTGGAACAGAGTAAATAAGGGGACGAATCAGGGGGAATAAAGTCCAAGAGGTAGCAGCAGGGATGCCATATCATGTAGGTCCTTAGAGGCCATGGAAAGGAATTTGGATTTTACAGTAAAGTAAAGTAAAGTAGCAAGGCTACTGAATATCAAGTAGACCTTAGAGAGGCTGGGATATAAATAGGATACCTGTTAAGAGACTATTGTAATTATCCAAGAAAGAAATTATCCAAGATGGGGTGTGGACCAGCGTGGTAATGGGTGAAAGTGTTAACAGGTGGTTAGATGGTAGATATAATTTAAAGGAAGGGTCGGAATGATTGGCTGAATGATTAGATATAAAAGAAAGAGAAGAATCAATTATGACTCTAAGAGTTTTCAAATAAGCAAGAGCGAAGGTGCCAGTTCTAGAACCCTTTTGAGATGAGTCTGAAAAGATGAATGAATTTCACCTAAGTGTGCGTATATAAGGTGGAGAGGGGGCAGAGGGAGAAGAAGGGGCTCTTTCCAGGTGAGAAAGAGCGGATCAAAGGCAAAGAAGAAAAATTGCAAAAGGTCTTTTGTACTCAAAAGTAGCTCAACATTGTTGAAGTAGGGAAGTATGACACTGTAAACAATTGTGAATTGTGCCCCAAGCAGCTGGAGGCTTACTTTGCATTTTTCAAAGCATCTCTACTTGACAGGAAATCCCTCCTACAACAAAAGGGAGTCTATAATTTGGGACTCTATCTGGTCAGAATTATTCCTCAAACTTCCAACCCCGTAGTCAAAATATGAGGACAAACGGGGGTCTAGAATTATATAGTACCATTTTCTAAGAAACTACTAGATGTGGAACTAAAACCTTGGAGTGCTTTTAAAACAGCTTTTAATCTACATTTTCCCTTCTTTTACCACAGATCTCTTGTGTATGCATAGTATTTCACCTTTGAAACCTGAGGGTTACCTTTTCTGTCCGTGCTCTTCGTAGATTATGTCCAATCTTTCTTAAAACGATTTCAATTTGGAGTCAGGCTGACTTAGGTATGAATCCTAGTTCTGTTGCATAAAACAATTATGATCTTAGGCAAATCCCTTCACCTCTCTGAGACTTGATTTTATCATCTGAAAAACAGATAATAATGCCTATCTTACAAAGTTGTTATGAAGATTATGCGAAATAATCACCTCACATGAGCTAATGTATGTAGCTTGCTGAGTATGGTCCCTGGCAGAAGACAGTATGTGTGTGTGTTTGTGTGTATGCTCATTATTTGCCTTTTCTCTCCAGTCTCACTTTGGTACTAATCCAGAAGCACCTAACTTCGCGTTGCAGTTACCATCCTGCTCCTCACTGCTTTTCTGACCTCCATTCTCTTCTGGTCAAGTCTGTTCTTCACCCCAATATCATATGAATCAACTTGAAGGCACTCATGCTTATCCCCATCTTCTCCAAACTCCCATGGAAGGTCTTACCTGCCTTGTTCATTTTGTTCTTGCTTCTGTACTACCTTGTACTTTCACTTGGTTGTTCCCTCCTGCCTTGTATGCCTCTGTAAGGTAAGCTTCTTGCCCTGTATTCCTTTTGTATCTCCATCCCACAGCAGGTTTTCTCCTTCTTAGTCATACCACGGGTCACATGTATGATCATCCTCTGTACTTATAAATCTCTAGTGTTACAATTACATTACAGGAGTAATTCCTTAAAGTTGCCTTAATGGGAACAAAAGCTGCCACTTGAGGTGGCATCAAACATATTATTAACCTACAACAATCCAGATCCAGTAATAATACGTCCACTGAGACATTCGTGGATTTACTCAACACACATTTCTCATTCAACGTATCTTCAAGGTACTGGGGATATAGCCATGCACAATATAAAGTTCCTGCTCTCATGGAATTTATATTCTCCAGATTACATGTTAAAGTGAGGTTCTTTTTTTTTTTTTTTTTTTTTTAAATTTTTTTTCAACGTTTATTTATTTTTGGGACAGAGAGAGACAGAGCATGAACGGGGGAGGGGCAGAGAGAGAGAGAGGGAGACACAGAATCGGAAACAGGCTCCAGGCTCCGAGCCATCAGCCCAGAGCCCGACGCGGGGCTCGAACTCCCGGACCGCGAGATCGTGACCTGGCTGAAGTCGGACGCCCAACCGACTGCGCCACCCAGGCGCCCCAAAGTGAGGTTCTTTTGGGACACCTGAGCGGCTCAGGTCGGTTAAGCGTCCAACTTCAGCTCAGGTCATGATCTCACAATCCATGAGTTCGAGCTCCACATCGGGCTTTGTGCTGTCGGCTCAGAGCCTGGAGCCTGCTTCAGATTCTGCGTCTCCCTCTCTCTCTGTTCCTCCTCCGCTCGCACCCTGTCTCTCTCTCTCAAAAATAAATAAAGATTAAAAAAAATTTTTTAAAAAAGTAATGTCTCAAGTTTTTATTTAAATTCCAGTAGGTTAACATACAGTGCAATATTAGTTTCAGGAGTAGGATTTAGTGAATTGTCACTTACTTCTGGCACTCAGTGCTCATCGTGAGTGCCCTCCTTTATACCCACCATCCATCTAACCCATCTCCTACCCACCTCCCCTCCAGCTGCCCTCATTTTGTTCCCTGTAGTTAAGCGTCTCTATGGTTTGCCTCCCTCTCTCTTTTTTTTTCCTTCGCCTATGTTCATCTGTTTTATTTTATTTTAATTTTTTTTAACTTTTATTTATTTTTGAGACAGAGAGAGACAGAGCATGAATGGGGGAGGGTCAGAGAGAGGGAGACACAGAATCTGAAACAGGCTCCAGGCTCTGAGCTGTCAGCACAGAGCCCGACGCGGGGCTCGAACTCACGGACCGTGAAATCATGACCTGAGCCGAAGCCGGCCGCCCAACCGACTGAGCCACCCAGGCGCCCCTCATCTGTTTTATTTTAAAGTAAGCATCTTTTGGAAATGGTTTGGCACTACTTACTACCAAGTGTGTGTTATACGAGATGGGAAAGTCAGAGAGTATTGCCAGTTTCTAAGGAAATGGCACTAGTTTTGAACAACTTGATCCTTTATTATTATTATTATTATTATTATTATTATTATTACTATTGTAAAAAAAAAGTTACCAACACGATTTTCAGTGTTAATCATTTAATTTGATGATACGTATGTTAGTTCAGTCTGCCATAACAAATTACCACAGACTGGGTGGCTGAAACAATAGCATTTGTTTTCTTATAGTTCTGGATGGAGTAAGTCCAAGATCACAGTGCCACCATAGTCGGATTCGGATGAGGACCCTCTCCTGGGTTACGGACAGCTAACTTCTCATTGTATCCTCATCTGGTGCAACGAGTGAGAGAGCTCTGTGGAGTCTTTTCAATAAAAGCATGAGTTCCATGGGGCGCCTGGGTGGCGCAGTTGGTTAAGCGTCCGACTTCAGCCAGGTCACGATCTCGCGGTCCGTGAGTTCAAGCCCCGCGTCAGGCTCTGGGCTGATGGCTCGGAGTCTGGAGCCTGTTTCCGATTCTGTGTCTCCCTCTCTCTCTGCCCCTCCCCCGTTCATGCTCTGTCTCTCTCTGTCCCAAAAATAAATAAAAACGTTGAAAAAAAAAATTAAAAAAAAAAAAAGCATGAGTTCCATTCTTGAGGGCTCCACCCTCATGACTTAATCACCTCCCAAAGTCCCACCTCCTAATTCCATCGCATCCTAGATTAGGATTTTAACATAGAAATTTTGGAGGTACCCACACATAGAAATTCCATCGCATCCTAGATTAGGATTTTAACATAGAAATTTTGGAGGTACCCACACATTCAGTTCATAACAATATGGTCAATCTGACTCAAGATATCAACTTTGTGGTAGGTAATTACAAGGTAGCCCCCAAATCCAGCTCAAGTATAAGGGAAGGCCTAACACTTTAACCCAGAGGTGATTTCTTCCAATCATTTCGAAAAAGTTGATGGAAATTTGCAAAAGCTTCTTTGAGAGAGACTGTTACTAATGCTGTGGTCATAGTGCCCATGCAGCTCATTTCATAAAACAAGTAGTAATGGTCGCTGTGAGATCTCTATCAGTGAGCCAGCTGCCCCCACTGTGGCTCACAACATGCTTACAATTTACGACACAATGCTCATTGCGAAGTCTGGATCTTTGAAATCAGGTCAGCTTTAAAGATCTTTTTAGAAGGTTGTATTTGACATCGAGCAACCTACCTTTATAGAGAATAAAGTCAAAACATAAAAAGGACATCCACAGGAACAAGAGAAGTGCCCAGTGATTCTGTAAGTCTCTCTTCTTTTACACCTAATGATGAGATTTTTTTTTTTTTTTGTAGTTGCTTGTCAGGACCCCATATTACAATACAAATATCGATGGAAGGATATTTTATCTCCTACTATCTTGGGTTGATTATGGCAGGATACCAACATTAAGGCCTTGCCAGGAGATTTGGAGGATGCTCCAAACAACCCATCTAGTTTACAGATGTGTCACTGTATGATAGGAATGTTCAGTGGTTTGAAGAAAAAGGACTGAGAAGAATGACAGGAGTAAGTGACGATTATGTTTCTTTTAAAGAAATCATGAAAAGGACATATTGTTAGTCTTTTTGGTAGAGTACTAGAAACATACATGGCAGTGATCCTTACTCTGGCCTACCAAAATGGAAATTGGCAATGGTAGCTGACACCCTCCATGGTCAGAAAGGAGGTTCCACTGATGGGTCATAGACAGAGTTCACAGAAAGCAATTTCAAATTTTCATTTGGTGATTGATTTGCTATTTGGTCCCATCGAATGCCTTCTGGGTGGTCTGAGCAGTACTTTTTGGTATTCACATCTATGAGACAGGTCGCTGGGTATATAGAGATTTGATTTAATGTAAGGAGAAAAGTAAAGGAAAAAAAGGCTTAGCCACCCTACACATACAGATAGCGTTATAAATAGGTGAGGGATGCATTGATCTAAATGCAGCCCACCAAACTACTGAAGCCAATGCACTTTGTATAGAAATGTGGATCAGTCTCTTTCTCTTGTAATCCATCAGGACATTAATCCTGTTCATCCCATTAGTGCCCCAAAGGGTGCTGTGATAATGAATGTCCTCATACATGTAGAAATCTTGTAGAAACCCCAGAATCAGCCAACCAGATAAATGCAAGAGGAAGCATAGTAAATTACCTTTGGGGCATCTGATTCCTTGTTGCCTTGCAAGAGTTCAATGGTGAGCCATTCACTTGTCAAGGAGCCCTTTACTCTCTCTGGTTCACCATCAAATGCTCTTAAGTGTCATTTTTATATCAACTGTATGAGAAAGTGGAGTGTTTTCCATATTACCGCCTGAGTCATACTATTTTTCCAGTCCTATGCCAGTCAGGTTTTTCTGGTTGTTATTCATGTACTTCATTTTCCTGAAGCTTGTCTCCACTTCATTATAGTGGATGTGTATAGAGGTCATGTCTAAATGGCCTGCATTTAGAAGCGTGGGAAAATTCTCTAAGCATTTAATTTAGACAATTACCCATGTATACTAGACTGGTGAAATTCATATGAGAGAAACAAGAAAATTTCCATCTGCTGTCTTGCCACACATAAGGAATCATTCCTTTTCCTTTTGGGGAAGGAAGTTGGTTTTAAAAATTATTTGTGGCAGGGGCGCCTGGGTGGCCCAGTCGGTTGAGCATCCAACTTTGGCTCAGGTCGTGGTCTGGCAATTTATGAGTTCAAACCCCGTGTCAGTCTCTGTGCTGACAGCTCAGAGCCTGGAGCCTGCTTCGGATTCTGTGTCTCCCTCTCTCTCTTCCCCCTCCACCACTCATGCTCTCTCTCTCAAAAATAAATAAACATTAAAAAAATGGTTTTAAATTATTTGTGGCATTGTTGCAAATCTGACATGGCCATAGAGTACTTCCTTAAGAATGACAGAGAACTGGACAAAATACAAAGAGAGATAAAACAATATTACAGGAACTTGAGACACCAGTTTCTCATCCTCCACCCAAAAATACATTTATAAAGCACAAATATATTCTTTGGCTTTGCCAGAATATACAATTTCCAAGCCATAATAGCAAAATTAATGGTGTAGGTATATCCGGAAACTCTATTAGTTGGAACCTTTGGAGTAGTATATAATGTGCTGAAGCAGAAATTCACTATCTGCCAAAGAATTACTGAGTCTTCCTAACAAAGTATCTTAGGTGAGAGTTTGGATTATTAAGTCCAGACGCTAGGAACCTGAGAACGTAAAGTTTCCAGGGGAAATAAACATACAAGCCAGAGACACACTGTCATGAGGCATGCATTGCTGGTACCAAAGATTAACGATCCCATACATTTTCTTTTATTCTTACCTAAGTTGTTAAAGGGCATTTTGATGTCTCTTAAGTTGCTACTTGTATCCTTCGTGAGTCATCTTTCCACACCTTGGACTGGGCACCTAGTTTCTTCCATCATCCCTGTCATCCCCTCAAATTGGAAACATGAAACAACCTCTGCTTCATAGTTCTGGCTCTAGTCCTGACCTTGAAGTGTAGTTGTCTGTTCAAGTAAGAATAATGGAAAAGATGTCAAGCGCGCCGATCTTAATTCTTTGCTTTAGAAATCTGAAGCCAGTAACTGAAAAAAAAGCAGTCATCCACATGGTGGAGAAAAAGGAACACAGCAGGTCAGATTCCAGATCTCAAACTACAAAAGGATTTCTTGGGGGGAGGAGGCGCGTGGGTGGCTCAGTCGGTTAAGTGCCTGACTCTTGATTTCAGCTTGGGTCATGATCTTGTAGTCTTGAAATCCAGCCCGTGTTGGGCTCCGTGCTGGATGTGGAGGCTGCTTTAGATTCTCTCTCCCTCTCCCTCTGCCATTCCCTCTTTCCCATTCTCTCTCTCTCTCTCTCTCTCTCTCTCTTTCAAAAACAAAAACAAAAAAAGATGTCTTGGATAATAATTTAATGACATTCAGGGACCTAAAACTTTATGAAAATACAACACGAATGTCTCCATAGTTTAGTTACCTGATTTAAAAACTATTAAATTGTATACATTTTTCACTCCCGACTTCTCATTTTGCAGAACTGGCTATTCCTACATATAGAAGTGTGTTCATTCACGGTCTTTCCTAAAAGCTTATTCATCTGGACACAATAACTACAGCTGTCATCACCCAACCTAAGTGTCCTGACTCCTCACCTCCGGGTCACGTAGCCCGTGTCCACCTCCCCTGCCTCATCTACTCTGTTTTCCTCATGTACTTCCATCGTGACGAACTTCTGTCAGCTCCTCCGTTGCATCAAGTTCATTGTCGGATCAAACCTCCTTTGCTTTTACTATTCCCTTATGTCCGCATTGTATTCTCTCCTTTTTCTTAACACGCTGGCATCCATCAGATCTTGAAGCTTTTCTGTCACTTTACAAATCTTTCTCTGATGCCCATATCTGATTCCTGTTCCCTCCTTGAGTCACTCGCATACAACCAGCATTTATTACCATCCTACACATTTTAGTTGATGTTCCTACTTTTTATCTCCCTTTCCTCCACCCCTGATGATAAACTCGTTTCATTAGAGAAATGTGCCAATACAAAACAGTTTCCCCATCTGATCTTATCTTGCCTCAGAATGTATTTTTTCCTCAAATTTTAAAAATACTTTAACCATTGCTCTTAGGTTAATATCTAAAATTATCAACATTTTATTCTAGGCTCTACATGAGCAGGACCCTTCCTCTTCACTCTACGTGTCAGCCCCCCTGGCCTTCTTGCCATGTTTCCAACCCGAGGGAGGCTTCTTTCCACCTTTGTCACAGACATGGTTCCCCCCTGCCAAGAACACTGTCTACTCCCCACCTCTCCATTTCCCATGGAAACATTGATTTATCTTTCATGTTTCTGGACTTGGCATAGATAAATACCACAAATGCGTGTAGTGCTCAGGTCCTCCCTCCTAACATTCACATTTGTAGTACATTTCATAGCCATAGTTCAGTGATCATTTAGGTGATTATATTTTTAATATCTCTTGCCCAGTTACACTGTAAGTTCCAAGGGACAGTGACTATGGCTGCCATCTTTCTCCAGAAACGTTTGTGGTGATTCTATCTGGGCCAATCTGTAGCCAGTGTGGGAATAGTGAATAAGTTAGGAAAATATGCAAGTATTCAGAAATAATGCAAGACACAGATGTAGGGCCAGATCATAAAGGACCTTAACGGCCACAACAAAGAATTTATACTTTATCCTGGAGACGGTGAAGATTCATCAAATGTTCCAAAGCTGAAATGATCTACTCTATTTTTTTTTTAATTTTTTTTTTAACGTTTATTTATTTTTGAGACAGAGAGAAACAGAGCATGAACGGGGGAGGGGCAGAGAGAGAGAGGGAGACACAGAACCGGAAGCAGGCTCCAGGCTCTGAGCCATCAGCCCAGAGCCCGACACGGGGCTCAAACTCACGGACCGTGAGATCGTGACCTGAGCTGAAGTCGGACGCTTAACCGACTGAGCCACCCAGGCGCCCCTCTACTCTATGTTTTAAAGAATAAACCTGGCAGCAGGTTAGAGATTTCATTTCTAAACCCAAAACTACTACAGTAGATTATAAAAAAATGAGTAAACATTTCTTCTGTCCCCATATATCCATCTCTTCGGTGACGCAACTTTACCAACTTTACCTTATCCCCAGACTTTCAAATCTGAGTTTGACCCTGTAACTTGCTTTGATGGATGGGGCATTAGCAACTGTGATTCAAGCATTTGCACATCAGGGTTTGCCTGGGGCCTGACTGGGAGACCTGGAGGTCCCCAAGTGAAGTATCCTTAATGAAGCAATGAATTTCAACCATGTTTTAAACTTTCTCTTTGCTGCTGTTAACATGTATGACACCCTCTCCCTCACACAACCACTATTAGAAATCTCTCTCACTTCAGCAATGATTCTTAGTGGTGTGCCCTAACATCATGAGGTGGGAGAAAGTGGATGTAGTTTGACTGCTTTTCTCAGGAGACTCCAGCATATGTTGTGACTGCGAATTGAAAATCACTGCTAAGTTTCATGGATCGATGAGTGAACTCAGCCTGGGGAGTTAATGAGCACCACAGAGGAAGTGACATTTAACTAAATCTGCAAGGGAAGAATAAATATTCATCAGGTGAGGAAATGCAGAAAGGGTATGTCAAAGAAAGAGAGTAGTATGTACAGAGGCAAATCTTGCAACTCAAATAACTGATTTTAAATGGTCATCTCTTTTCTTGCTATACAACTGAATGTGGACTCTCTAATATTCTAAATCATCCTCAAGGAAATCTATAGCATTTCCTTTGCAGTGTCTGAAGTTTATAGGGAGGTCATTCAAATAGATTGTCATGCTAATTGTTGCCTTTCTTCAAAATAGTCTTTATTTCAGATACTTGCTTTAACCAGGACCAACTCATTTCCATCTGAATCTCATTCCCCAGAGTAAATTCCATGCAGATAACAATAGGATTTGATGATTGTTTTATTTGCCTCCATTGTCCAACAGTTTCAGTAACTCTGAAATAGTGTTAACTTCACAAAATTGAATCTCAACCTGGTTTTGCCATCCCTGAGCCTCTCATGAAAATCCGGATACTGATCAAGATCTAATGCGTGCTCCCCCGCTGGTTGAATGTTCATGTTGCCACTTTGCTTTTACAAAAAAACCTACGTTAGTATCTGTTTTTCCTAAGTGAAAGAAATCCAACGAGGATTTTAGCTTTTCTGGAAAAAAAAAAAGGGCAAAACGAAAAACGTTCAGCATTTGTTTTGCAGTGAGCATTACAGAGGCAGTGTGCACCCTGAGCTGGGAGAGCGGCCCCACCAAGCTCCTTCGTCGGGAACAATGCAACATCCAGCCGCCATAGCTTTGAACTGTGTCTGTGAGCATCTATGCTTATCTTCATTTATTTTGTGCACCTGTTAGCAAAATATGTCCTAAGGTGTCAGAAAAGCCAGAGAGGTGTGTTTGTTTGTTCATTTGTTTGTTTTTAGGTCTGGGAATGCTCACATTTTTTTCCATACAAATTAATAGTATCTGCCTCAGCTTCATACCATTTTGACTTATGAAAGTTTTCATAGGAATGCTCTACTTTTGGATAGCAGAGGGGGAGCCTGAACCTTGTTCTCATACATCCAGAATATTTGGCCTTTCCCTTAACATACACACATACACTCCCTCACACCTAAACACAGAGTAAATAAGTCTCTGAAGGAAATTACTGCCTTAAAGTGCTTCTATAATTCTTTTTTTTTTTAATTTTTTTTTAACATTTTTTATTTATTTTTGAGACAGAGAGAGACAGAGCACGAATGGGGGAGGGGCAGAGAGAGAAGGAGACACAGAATCGGAAGCAGGCTCCAGGCTCTGAGCCATCACCCAGAGCCTGATGCGGGGCTCGAACTCACGGACTGTGAGATCGTGACCTGAGCCGAAGTCGGACGCTCAACCGACTGAGCCACCCAGGCGCCCCTATAATTCTTTTCAATAGAGCATATAGAACGTCCACTCCCCCCGATCCCCCCCCCCCCCCCCCCCCCGCACAGAATAGGATTAATCTTTAAAAGCATCATCTTCTATGAGCAAGTGCAAACCTTTGTCTGCCCTCAGGGAAAGACCAGCCAATGAGAGATTATTCTGGTGATGTAATGCTTGTTAACTTACTCTCTTGCAGACATGATTGGGGAAGATGCTTTTCAGAGCATCAAACGTATTGAGTTTAACTCTTTCTCACATGACTAATTTTAGCTCAGAAGCCACTTCTGAGACTTCATAAATATGTTGTGTAGGACAGCTCTGCAATAGTCATGCAAAATCATTAGACTATAGAAATGCTTTTAAGCATTGGCATCTGTACCCACTGGCATTTGCCAATGAAAATTCCCTACCTTTCTTGAGAAATCAGTATTTCCGTATCCTGGTTGTTATGTAAATAGACAATACATTAACACTAGCCAACAGCAGATACAGTTATATTTCTTTCTCAGATGTAGATTCTCATGAAAATCAAATCAAAAGGGATAAACACCCAAGATGTTTTTTTTTTCAATCAAACTCCTCACAGTTGGCCTCTCGTGACTATACCGACTTCATTTTCATATTCATCCACTTTATTTCAGAGATAAAAAATATTTGAAGCAAGGACTTGGATAGTCAGGTGTGTGTTCATAGTGATATCATAATCCTTTGCTTAGTGAGTAATGTACAGAGCTGATGCAACTGAATGCTTATGAACGTCCAGAGAACCCCTAGCCCATATCAGGTGAAGGCCCACTACCCATCACATAGTGTATTTCTATGAGGTAATAGGCAGGACAAAATATGTGTGTGTTAGTTTTTACCAGGAAAACTTGTAAAAAAAAAAAAAAAGCAGACATAAGCTCCAGATTTCCAGCAGGTATTATTTTGCGCAACAGCTCATTCCCCTTCCCTCTCCCAACATTCCAAACCTCACTTTTTGGAGCAGAAGAATGCAATGGTAAGCATATTGTGAAAAACATAATTTGGAAGAGGAGTGTCATGATACCTGAGCAGACCCGTGGTTTATCTGATCTGACGCCCAGGAAGAAAGCAGTTCAGACTGCTAAGCCAGCTGTGTAATTTGATGTGCTGGACGTAATTCAAAGACGACGAGCTGTGAGGACTCACAGGAAATATGCAGGAAAATGTTTTATTCGGACTTTCCGCTTTGTTTCTTTTCTCAGACGATCCTCCTCCCCCTTTGAGAAAACTGAGTTCATTTTTGGCACCTGAGTCTTTCTTGGGATATTTATATTTATTTGGGTCATGGTAATGCAGTTGCACGGGGTTATGGGGTGGAATGATGGCATCATGGAATGTTTCAAACCTAGCTGTAAATAATGTCTCTACCATACAAGGGAGTGGTAAGTCACTTTAACTTCGGGGAGGCATACTTTCTCCATCTATTAAAATGAAGTAATAATTCAATGTGAATTATTCAAATAATATATATAAAGTTTTTGGCAAGAAGTAGGTACTCAACTGAGAGTATTACTCAGTATTACTCAATAGCTGAGGGTTATTACTATTTTTTATATACACATAATTCCAAGCTGCTTTACCTTTCCAAGTTGAAAACCAAATTATATAAAAATGACTATTTACCCACAGCAGATTCCCTGACACAATGAATTTTATCCACTTGTTGATTGTGAAATGAACCATTTTGTTTTCCATTGAAGATTTAGTTTATACTTGATTCTTCATTCACCATATCATTCAGTAGTCTTTTATTTTTAACCATTAATGTTTCAAAGTTAGTACTTTACAAATACATGATTTTCTATACAATCAGTGTAAATAGAGGTAATGTAGTACATTTCTTCTAGAGATCTGCTGATATTTTAAAGGCATGGCTTTTCCTAGTCTATCGAAAAGGTCCTGGAAGGCACTGGTCATGCTACTAGGTCACCTTATCACAAAGTAAGGGTGACTGGGTAGCTCTGTCAGTTAAGCATCCAACTCTTGATTTCAGCTCAGGTCATGATCTCACAGTTTGTGAGTTCAAGCCCTGCATCGGGCTCCACGCTGACGGTGCGGACCTTGCTTGGGATTCTCTCTCTCACCCTCTCTCTCTCACCCTCCCCCAACTCATTCTTTTTCTCCCTCTCTCAAAATAAACAAATAAACTTTAAAAAATAGTAAAAAAATGGAGTTTGTCATGATCAAGCAAATTAGTAGCTTGAGTTTTTTAGTAAATTAGCATGAACTAAATTGTTTGCATCCTCTGACACATTCCTGCAAATTGATTTTAGATTTTAAATTTCAAGGGCTATTGAGTTCACCTTAACAAAATTTACCAAATGGCTAATCTGTGCATGGAGAGACTCTTGAGATTAAAAACAATGGCGACAGCAACAGCTGTCAAGGCTTGGTTTCTCCCTTCCAGGTGCTAGGGTCTAGTTGAGGGGACAGACACCACAGTGTGTTAAGTTCCATAACGGAGTAATGTATAAGGTTACTGGGAACCCAGATGGTGGGGCTTTGAAGTCAACGTTGGAGGGGGAAGTTTTTGAGAAAAATCATGCACAGGTAACATTGTATTGGCTTTTAAAGAATAATAAGGATTTTTCTTATATGGATAAAGTAGAAGAATATTCCAGTTGGAAGGAATAGCTAGAGTGCAAGAAGAAAGTATTGATAATTCATGGCTATTTGTGAAATGGCTGTTGACCTAGCCGAGTGTTTGACGTTGGATAGAAGTGTGGTGAGGGAAATGGCACGTTCATGTGTAGAGAGGCTTTTTGGAAAACTAATCTACTACTTTCCAAATCATAAGTATTCTTATCTCCTCTTGGTTACATACCATGAGAAGGTTGATAATACATACTAGCTAGACTATTTTTCTTTTTGTGATGTCTTTAAGCCTATTTGGACTTTTCTTCAAGTAAAAGAATATTATTCCTTTGCTTGTGTACTACTAACTTCAAGTAAGATAAATGTAAATTTTACAAACCCTATTTCAAGAAGGCAATATAAATTGTACAAAAATAATACTTAAGGTCTACAAAGTCTAATACTATAATAGTAAGTAATACTTAAGATCTGTTACTTTTGATTCATATGGAAGCACATACGAGCAAACTTGTAAAAGGCAATATATCTTAAATAACATGTGATTAAGAATGCCAGAGTGTGCGTTGAAGAAGCATTGTCTATGCTAATTTTGTAAGTTATCTGGGAAAACTTCATTGTTCATATTCACATGGTGAAGCACTAAACCAGCAGGTCAAAGTATGGAGCCATTCATGTGTAATAATGTGGGTGTGAAAACATTCTTAAATAAAACTTGCTGAAAGTTCTCTGTCATTTTCTTTGAGTCTATTCACTGAATAGAAGTCTGCATACCTTAGAACAGGACTATGTGTATATGCTCAGTAGTTCAGATATGTTTGATGATTTTTATTAGACTTGCACTGGAATGTATTATCCACACATAAATGATGCTGTTGTTACAACAGGAATTTTCCAATTTAACAAATGGCGTGTGCTGAACTGTCTATGTCCTGTTCCCCCTTTGTGACCAATAGCATGTATTTTAGGAGTAGTTAATGAGAATTACAGGTAGTTGGGTCAATCATGGATTATGGATTTTTATCATGTCAAACCAACTGCATGGAAATTCAACCTACAGTCTTAGGATGATTAGACATCACACACAGGATTGTTTACCTAAGTGTGTGAGTGTTTCTAGCCTACTTCATTCTAAAAATGTTTCGATGTTGTTAGAGTGATATGTGTAATGCAGAAAAATCCACTCTATTCTGTTTAATTAGTTAAACAAGGAGGCTGTTAGACTCATATGGCTCTAATGCCATGGCAGCGTGTGTAAGCAAACCAAAATCTAAGCCTATAAATGCCTCCAGGTTACAAAATCAAAACCTAAGAACGACCAGTCACCAACACCGATTAGGCTTTAAGTTGTAGCCAATCAATAATGACCTTGCTTTGTTTCTGCCTCTTCTGTTACAAATCTCTAGCTAGCTCCTTGTTGGTGGAGCACTCCTGACCACTTCCAGTTTGTTGTTGTCCAATTCGAATTGGTAAATACTCCAATAAACTTTAAAAATTTTAGGGGTGTCTGGCTGGCTCACTTGGTAGGGTATGACTCTTGATCGCAGGGTTGTAAGGTCGAGCCCTCACGCTGAATGTAGAGATTACTTTAAAAATTTTAAATAAAATCTTTTTATCATGTTTATTTATTTTTTAAGAGAGAGAGAGCAACATGCTAGTCGGGGAGGGGCAAAGAGAGAGAGAGAGAGAGAGAGGATCTCAAGTAGGCTCCATGCTGTCAGCACAGAGCCTGATGCAGGGCTCAGTCCCACCAACCTTGAGATCATGACCCCAGCCAAAATCAAGAGTTGGATTCTTTACCGACTGAGCCACCTAGGTGCCCCCCACCACCAAAAAATAAAATCTGAAAAAAATTTTTTATGTATCTCAGTTTGTCTTTTAATAGTTCAGTATGTTTAAAAATACCGTATTCTCAGAAAAAAAAAAACTTAAAAATAAAGATGGCTTTCTGTTTTCTCCATCAGCTGTTAAGAAGAAGGCTAGCTATATCACTCCAGTTCCAGGAGGGGTCGGACCCATGACAGTGGCAATGCTTCTGAAGAACACCCTTCTGGCAGCTAAAAAACTCATTTACTAATTCACCTGAAAGAATGAAGCAAACTGAAGTCATGCTATTTATTTATTTGACAAAGGGTGTAAACACCTTTATATTTTACTACAAAGCTATTTATTTCTACATTGTATTTATTTTTTCATGGATGGAATCATACTGGACCAGATGATTCATATGACTTTATGCATTTCCTGCTAACAGATTTTGAGTTTTAGGATAAAACAAAATAATTCCAATGAAAACTTTGGTAACAACGGTTTATTTTGTGAATACTATTTGTTCATAATATTAAACAATAAAGGGCTCATAATAAATGAATATATTTTTGACACAAATATCACACAAAGTATGTTTTCAACAAATGTCTTGTCAGCCAAATGGGTGCCCTCATAAATTGTAATTTAGGTTTGGACATAAGCATGCTCAATTTTTATATATTTTATGTGCCTCATATGCTGAAAAAGAGCTTACTTGTAAAAGAAAGATAAAACAGTAAAAATAAAATCTTGATCTTGTATATCTCATAAATGGATCCTATGAGGTACCTTAATGAGAAATGACACTCTATTCAAGGAAAGAAAAATAAACGAAGAAAGCAAAATACGCAGTGCTACTTGGAAAGGTAATGATCAGGGGTGCCTGGGTGGCTTAGTTGGCTAAGTGTCTGACTTTGGCTCAGGTCATGATCTCACGGTTGGTGGGTTTGAGCCCCGCGTCAGGCTCTGTGCTGACAGCTCAGAGCCTGGAGCCTGCTTCAGATTCTGTGTCTCCCTCTCTCTCTGCCCCTCCCGGCTCATGTTCTGTCTCTCTCAAAAATAAATAAACATTTAAAAAAATTTTTTTAAAAAAGGAATGATCATTTCAAACTGTAAATGACTGCTTGCGATAGTAAAAGCCTAATAGGAATGAGTTAGGTTAAGGTGTAATTTCTTTCTCCTTCCAGAGAAATATTTGGATAATCTCTTCCTTGAGGAATAATGGAAAAAATCCCAAAACAGACATAGAAAACAGAAGTATGGTTGTATTCTCCCACAAATATTAGAAAAATAGGATATAGTATGAGCAAGGACGTCATTAAAGAACAAATGGCTGTTCACAGATTCAGAAAGTAATAGGAAAATATGACACAATATGCCAAAGCTAAACCTTAGCCTATAACTAGGAATCTACCACTCTCTTGCCCACAGTTCTTCCCTCTTCTGTTACAGCATTTGGTTTTCAAAGTAGATACCATATTTCTAACACAATTTAAATTAGGAAATACACTGAATGTCAGTTGAAGGCGATTTTGAAACTACCCTAAGCACATAATTGTATTGTTTTCATGCCTTATCCCAGTGTGTTAATGTACCAACCATGATTCTTGCCCAGTGCATGCTTTATCAGTGTGTGCTCCTGATCAATTGTGTGAAAATAGACTAGAGGCTTATAATTAATATTTCAACTGTATAATAAAAGCGATTTGAAGAATACCTGTCTTCTTTTTCCTTAAGACATTTATAAGGTTTTTTTGTTCATATATTTGTTACCTATTTTTTTTTTGTAGTTTCAAGTTTTTATTTATATTCCAGTTAGTTGACATACAGTGTAATATTGGTTTCAGGAGTAGAATTATTACCTATTTCTTTGCAGCATGCTGGGGAAATGCACAAGTTTTTTAAACATGCAAGAAAAGGGTCTATAGCCCATTCTACCTTCGGTCCAGACCAGTCTTGGCCTGATAACCCCAAAAGAAGTTTAATTTCAAAGCTCCCAAGCAAACATTTCAGAAAGGGCCTGTTTTATTCATATGGACCCCAAATTCCCCCAAACAGACAAAATGACCCAAAATACATGTACATGGGGAAAGGTGAAGTCTGTGGTTTTGAGAGTACCACCCCAAACCCTCAAAGTGCAAGAGGAATTAATTTTGGAAGGTTTTTACCCTTTGGCTGGGCTAAAATCCAGGAGTGAGACTTTCTAGAGACTAAAATACTGTAAAAGAAAAATTATTCTGACATCTGTTAAAAATAGTAAGGAAGACTTTATCTAAGACTATTGTTATGGGATCAAGACTATTGTGGGGCGCCTGGGTGGCTCAGTCAGTTAAGCATCCAACTCTTGATCTCGGCTCAGGTCATGATCTCACAGTTCATGAGTTCAAGCCCTACATCAGGCTCTGTGCTGATAGTGCAGAGTGGGCCTGGGATTCTGCCTCTCCTTCTCCCTACCTCTCCTCCACTTGTGCTTCCTCCCCACCCCTCAAAATAAATAAATAAACACTGAAAGAAAAAAGACTATTGCAGCAGAGAAGATTGAACTGAACTCCAAATACAGCAAAGGTAGCTATGGGTCTATATCCAATGAGCAGAGGGATCAGTAGGTACAAAATTACTATAAGAGAAACTTGACTAGATTTCAAGGGTGGGGGGATTCTTGCTAAACTAGCTTACCAGGATTCTTGCTAAAGGCAGGCCAGATATCAAGGGTGGAACATGGGGAACTTGATAATATATAGGGTTGGGGGGGGGGATTCTCTATAAACTCACTTAGCAGGATCCTTTGCTACAACTGGGCTCAGCAGGCCTGGTTGAGAAGAGGACTCACAGGCAACTGATTCAAGTTCAGTCAAGAAGGAAGCCTTTGTCAACACATAAAGGAGATGAAGTTGGTTCATTTGTACCATGATCTTATTTATGGATATTTGGGGTGCATAAAAGGTAGACATATGTTAGCCATGTAGAGGGGCTTTGGAGAAGTAACTTCCTTCTGCAACTATCTGTAAAAAGGACCCTGAAGAATTAAGGGGGGTTGAATAGTAATACAAAGATAGAGGTGAGAAGGGGTTTAGCAGATATATACATATATGTGTGTGTGTGTGTGTGTGTGTGTGTGAAAGTAAGAGTCACAGTCAGACTAAAATGAAAAGTGTGTGTTAGAGAGGTTAAGAGAGTGGTGGAAATACAGCTGGATAAGTATGCAGAGATAGATTAGAGACAGCCTGGATAATTCAGACCATGTTTCATAAGTTAGGAGAATTGTAATTAGAGCGTGGAAGATGATTTCTTTGGTTAACACGAGGAAGTTGTAAAGGGGAGCTGATGCTGGAGAAGAGATATGTTCACTTTAAGACATGTTGAGTGTGAGGTGATGACAGAATCCAGAAATAGAAGCCCTGACTTAACATCAGTCTGGGAAGAGAATAAGAACTCATGACTAGTGATGAAAATTCAGGACTTCGTGAAGTGTGTTCATCACTAAACTCTGATCTTCTTGACCATTATACATAGCTTGTGTCTTTCTACTGTTGTTTGGTAATAAAAGCTCTCCTTAAGAGAGCACCATCATGTGCTAAATGCTTTACTTTTGTTGTTGTTGTTATTGACAATCTCTATTTTATACATGGGGAAGTTGACCCTTGGAGTTATTAAAAAGCCTTGGCCAGGGCTAAATGGAGAGTAGATGTGGAATTGGAATTCGAAGCAAGGCCTGGCATGATGGGAGCCAGAGCTCACTCTTTTCATTCCACCATGTTGCCTCCGTCAGTGCCCTCCCCCACCTGGAATCTTCTCTCTTATTACACATCTAAATCTCACTTGATATTTAAAATTCACATGAAACTTGTCCATGAAACTGCCTTGAGAATTTGCCTCAATCCCATCCCTGAACTCTCATAGCCATTTCTGCACACAGTCATGGCACTTATCAGTTCTTACCCAGTCCTGTAGTTATGTCTGTGCCTTCCTTAACTCCCTTTAGGTCCTTGAGGTGAGAGTCCATGAACGATTTGTCCAATTTTCTTGCTAACATCACACCCAGCCCAGGGCCATGGATGTTGTGGGCATTCAATATTTTATGAATGAATAAATGAATGATTGAATGAATGACAACTGCCTCCATGAGAATCAACAGAATGAGTTGAGAGAGAGAGAAAACAATGGCCTGATGAGCATTTCCTGCCAATGTCTAGCAACAGATTTTGGTGGAGTTAGTGAAAGAGAAAGAAAGAAAGAAAGAAAGAAAGAAAGAAAGAAAAGAAAAGAAAGGAGAGGGAAAGAAACAAAAGGAAGGGAGGGAAAGGGAGGGGAAAGAAAGGAAGGGCGGGGAAGAGAAGACACTTTCAGAGATGGTACGACAAGAGGAGAGAGATGAATAAATTAAAAAGACCGAAAAAATGGAAGGAGGGAAAATTGACGGTGGGGTGCTGAAGTGCTTAGCCTTCTTTCCCCTTTCTCTTTCCAACCTGATCCACTGTGTGTCGAGAATGAATGAAGGCATCAGTGAGGCCACCTTACAATACCCATCTCCCCATTCTTCAGGATTGGGGAAAGGACTTTTTGTGAGGAGACTGAAGAAGCCAAGGCAGGAGACTCTCCTGAAGAGAGTGTAAGTGGGATCCATCAGTAGGAGTCCTGGAGGAAAGATCCACGTGAGGTGACTAGAGCTATTTTCTGCTATGAGCCTTCAATAAAGTGGTAGGCCTGTGTTATATGGCCTGATTCACCAGAGCAGGGAAACATCAGGAAAGAGCATGGTCCATGCCTCTCAGCCCAAATGTGAATGAAAGTCACAGTTCATTTCATATTTAGATTCTTAGGATAGAGGTAACCTATTTCAGGTTTGATTTTAGGACATAATTCAGAGAATTTCTCTGGGATCAGTCTACGGATTCCTACCAGAGAACACGGCTGGGAAAATAGAAAGGACATGTGATCTGGAATCTGAACATGGATCCCAGTCCTGACTCTAGGACATGTCCTTTGGTAAGTCACTTAATTCTTTCGGGTCTCCATTCCTCAGTTGTCACAAGGGACTAGATAGAAGGCCTACTGTTTATTATTTTATTCACTCAAGATGGAGTCATTAGGTACATATTATATGTTAGGCACTGAATTTGTTGGGACCAGGACCACTGAAGAAATACTCGAGATGTGCGTGAAAACCCTGCAAAACACAAAGCTCTATGCAAACTCCAGTTAACAGTTATAACCAACATGGCTATAGTCCTATATCCCAACCTTACAAATAAAGATATTTCACATTGGGCCTAGCATCTCCCTCCAAAAACTGCTATTGGTTCTAATGGCTTCTTTAACCCCTTGTAAATGTTTTCATCTTAAATTCACGCCAGAGGTGCAGAGCATGCTTATTTGATTTATAACTCAAATAGTATTGTCCCGGGAAAAACATTTATCCGGAAATTATCTTAATAATCACGTTAAAAAAAGAAAACCCACAAAAGTAGAAATACAAAATGCAGGCCCATTTGAAGTGAGCCAAGTGCTGTATCTTCTTTTAACTTTAAAATGATGACTCCTGTGGTGATTGCCCAAGTTATAATGAGTTCAACAAGCTCATTCTTGTGTGATTTCTAAAGCCAAACTCATATTTCAATAGCGAAAGAGATCTGTTCTGGTAAACCAAATTTGCTGGATGGACACGATACAAGTGGTAACCTATCTTAAACGGGTTTTCAAGGTACCGAAAACATAAGCAATTGAAATTCCTGGCGAAAAAGCACAACACCACAGTACAACACATTTACATAAGTTCTTCATAATAATCTGGGGCAGGTGAAAATTTATGGGAAGCTCTTACAGTCACAAAATCTAATAGCAATAATCACATGTGTCGGCCGTTAAAATGGCACTTTCATAATTACAGCTAGATTAACAGTGAGAACAATTTGAATGTTGTGTAGAATTTAACACTTTCTATTCATTGGGGGCACCTGGGTGGCTCAGTCAATTGAGTGTCCAATGGCTCATGTCTCCATCCCAGGGTCATGGGATTGAGCCCCCGCCTCGGTCTCTACAGAGTGTGGAGTCTGCTCAGGATTCTGTCTCTTCCTCTGCCCTTCTCCCCAACTCACACTCTTCTCTCTCTCTCTCTCTCTCTCTCTCTCTCTCTCTCAAAAATAAAAAAACAAATACAATTTTTTATTCACTAGACATACAAAACCTAAATATTTTGGGGCGCCTGGGTGGCTCAGTCGGTTAAGTGTCCGACTTTGGCTCAGGTCATGATCTCGCGGTTCGTGAGTTCAAGCCCCGCGTCAGGCTCTGTGCTGATGGCTCAGAGCCTGGAGCCTGTTTCAGATTCTGTGTCTCCCTCTCTCTCTGCCCCTCCCCCGTTCATGCTCTGTCTGTCTCAAAAATAAATAAACGTTAAAAAAAAAATTCAAAACCTAAATAGTTTATCTTAGTGGAGACATCATCATCACCATCATCTTGGTACTTTACTGGCTCTATCTAGCCTAATCATTGGAACACAAATTGGAGCATTGTAGTCCTAAGGAGATGGGTAGCACATTCCATTTATTCAAAAAATCTTAAATGGCAGAATGACATAAAAGCAAATGTTATGCTATTAAAAATAATTGTCCTTACAGAGCTTGAAAATAGCAACATGGAGTAGCAAAAAAGAAAATGGAATATTAATCCTCTGTTTTTAACACAAATTTAATCCCCGCCCCCCCCCCCCACCCCGCGGCTAAATTACAAAATATCTTGATTTGCAATAGAACACAGTCTGTACTGAGAGGTGGTGTAACTGACTGCAGTTTCAGAGATGTTTGATTCATTTACAGGTTATGCTGTTTCCTGGTTTGCAAATTATCAGAACTCCCCCTTGTTGGAATCCTATGTAAATTCCTAGTAACTTTGGAGCTCCGTACAATTCTGTTCACAGCAATGGGGCCTTTCCTGAATTTAGATTCTTTTTTGTTGTTTTAAGTACTTTTACATACACGATTATGCCCACAGGTAACAGGAAACCAGTGTTTCAAAAGAAAACTTGATCACATTGCTAGATAACGCAGGTATCCTAAATAAGTGTGTGAGCGCCTCGAGGGCTTTACCTACAGCTCCTGCCAAAAGTACATATTTTTTTGATTGGTAAGAACGGCAGGTGACGCTTCATGAAATATAAATGCAAGAAAGACTCGGGAGAGCTCAATAAAAACCTTCCACCCGTCAGTCTGGGAGGATAAGAAAGATACTGTTTAACAACAGCTGGAAATGGCTTTCGGAGTGCCAATATCAGTCTATCTCTTATTCAAAGGTAGGAAGTTTGTTTTTGTCTTGTTAATTTTGTATCAATGTAAACTATGAATAGGATTTGTTCTGTTTTAGTGAGAAGTTGGCTTTTAACCGCCGTTCTTCACGACAAAGAACAGCACAAGCCACCTGTGAATTAATTGAGTTTTATTATGTAATACAGACTCCTAACAGATTATGCTACCCCCTTTTTTGAGACCTGTATGTTTGCTTTCTGTAACCGAAGAGCAGTTGATACATTTTAACCACTATGCCATAGCATCCTTGCGATTGAATTAGTATATAAATGAATCCACGTGCTCTTAAAAATGAATGTATTTCTATTTTCTGGAATGAGAAGGTAGTCGGGGAAGTAGGTATGGATGAGAAACTGTCGGGAAACTGCCCTAATCAGGTTATGCTTTTCAAATGTACATCGATGGGGAAAAGAACAAAAGTGAGAATAAGCAGAGTAAGAATCACTTTTGATCTGTTGCTTGTCCATAACTTTCCATCTGTTGCTTGCACATAGAAGGAGGCTCACCTGCTAAACATCCTTTCCCTCCCACCCCCCCACCCCCCCACCCCCCCCACCCCTTCATATAGCAATGACAGCATTGACTGAAGAGGCAGCCGTGACAGGAACACCTTCAAACACAACCCAACAAAGCAACTGGACAGTTAACAAAACAGAAGGTATTTTCTTCAGACTTTTGTATTTTCAGTGATTTTTTTTTTTTTTTTTTTTTTTTTTTTTTTTTTACCTTTTGAGAGAAATTCGGATTGTGATCAAAAGCAACACTGGAAATCTTTTAATGTGCATTTTATTATTAGACATTCAACTCTTTAAGCAGGATGCTGTGAAATAGACGTGACAGGTAAAAGTGCGAGCAAAGACATGCCTTTTAAAAATTGCCTTCTGCTTGACTCCAGCTTGGTCCCCAATAATCCAGTTGTGTCCCGAGGCAGTTTGTCCCCATATGGGCATTTGTGATGACTGATATTTTGGTATCATATTTTAATCTGTGACTATGACTTTGCAGCCGAAGAAATTAGGACAAGGCGAAGACTTAATCCATCTTCGGAAAGATCATTTTTCTTGTTTTGTTTTGGGGGATTTTTGTTGTTGTTTTAACATATGCTCTGTTTCCTAATCACGTGTACCCAATTTTTGTTGTTATGGTGATGGTGTGTTTCTTTTCCTGTATTATTGCTATTACTGTTATTATTAGAATAGCTTCTGGCTGCTGTTGAGCGAGCATCAGTATTTTTTTCTAACCTGTTTGAACTCTCAGAGGTGAACTTGGAAGGTTTGTTACCTGCCAAGACCTGTGTACTGGGTGGTTATGATTCTCACCCAAATCACCACCCCCTCTTGTGAAGATTGGTGATGTGACAGGACACAGGAAACGCCATAGCTTATGCTCAGAGCCAGGCAAATAAAAGAAGATCATGTCAGATACTTTGTTTCTGAATATGAAAGATAGTAATATTTCAACATGCCTCATTTTACCAATAATTTTAAATTAAAACATCTACTTAAAATATTCTGCCAGTTTGAGTTTTAAATGTCTATCCGTTTGCAAAACAAACTCCGTGTGAGCTTTAGGATCATTTTTAGCCAACGTCTTCATGTCTTCTGAGCCTCTGAGCAAAGAGGAAAAGATCTTCATTGGAAGATAATACGGTAGAAAATTCAAGTAGACTTTCCTTTCAGTGATTGACTTGGGAACAGTGCACACAGCACCACCTTCTTACGTCCTTAACAATGAAATGCAAGGCAAGATTTCCAAGTTACAGATAATAATAATGGAAAACAGGGGATCAAGTATATCATCTCTACAGTTGTCCTTTGCTTTCTTGATAGAGAACCTCAGTTTTTCCATTTTTAAATTTACTCCAAATATCTGCATCCAGTATCTTAGGAAATTTTTCATAAACTTAAAACTAATATTCTTTTTAGAGGAAAGAGGAGTCTCTCTGGCACATTCTTTCTTTGGAGGTATCTTCCAGTTCTCACATTTCCTAGCAAATCCTGGTTCAGGCTTGGCTAATTTGATTAATTTAGTCTTGTAGCAGGAAGAACCTAGCCCCGTTTATCATGGGAAATTCTCACGGGCTGAGAGTTAATTATTAAAATGAGACGCTAGATTCACAACTCCACACTCAACAAGATAAAGGCAAATTTTAAGGTAATATTGTGTGTTCTTAATCGACATGGAGTTATGTGGCACAGTGTCTTATTGGTGGCTTAGTACCTAAGATTTAGTATTTTCAATATAAAAAATACATGCCTTTTTAGATTTTTTCCCCTTAAAACAAGTAAGTAGGATTCTGTGAATCTACTTAGCAAAGGCAAATATGATGTAACATGATAACTAAAGACGGGGACGTATGTTTATTCATAAAACACTACTGATTCTGCCTGGGACAAATTTAAAGATCGGTAATTAAATTTTTACCAGAAAGGACCCAATTGTGCAGCTTTAACCAAGGGTCATCCCCACTGAATATACCCCAAGGGTGGCATAGGTATATGTCTTCAGTATATCAGGGAATGAGGAGTAAACATCCTGAAATGTATTCGTTTTGCCAAAACACAGCTTCCCAAGAGGAAGCTTCCCATGCAGAGGCTTCTGGACACTTGAGCACAAAAGTTTTGCCAGATGTGGTCGTTTGCACAGTGTTAGAAGTCAAAACCCAGATTTTCTCATTCTGTTTCTAGGGCATTTCCCACTGTCTCGTAATGTATCTTTAACTGAGTAAGATTGCCAATTAATATTCAAAGATGTTGTCTCAACTATGTGCAGCTTGAGCCATAACTTGTTTCTGGTTCTTGTATAGGTCATAACAATGCCTCTTCTGAAATGCGGCACTGAAGTGCTTCCTTTTGCAGTTACCTTCTCAGTGGTAGTCCACAGAAGAAGAAGCAGGCAATTCTCGTCTTCTTTGGGGGAATGAAGAGAAATCAAGTTCATTAGCTCTGTAAATCCAAGTTTCCTAAGTGCAGACTCTCGGGTGCAAAGGGGAGAATGAAAAATTGGGTGCGATCTTCTACGTTTATTCCTATTTGGGCATCCTTTTGGGGAGACTTGCTCAACACAGCCTGCTAAAATGAGAATCAATGCTGCCACCTTTTGGCCACCTTGTATCTCTACCTTATTACGTAGCTTCTAGAGAATAGAACAATCAATCCACCTCCATCCCCTAATTAATTAGTGATGTGTCCAAATGATATTAACCTAACCTTTGTGAATATAGCCTGCTGTTGGAATCAGCCAATAGTTTAAATGGCAGAGCACCCAAAGAATATTCTTCAAATTAAAGGTCTCTTTACACGTGTGTAACAAACCTACTATAAAAGTGTGACCCCCTTCATCTGTTCATATTGTATGTCCTTCTCCTAGCTGACTACACAGAAGGGCCCATAGCCTTGAAGTTCTCACATCCTTGCCTGGAAGACCACAATAGTTACTGCATCAATGGTGTTTGTGCATTCCACCATGAGCTGGAAAAAGCCATCTGCAGGTAATTGCAAAGAACTTTCCAAGTCCTAGAGATGGGAGGAGATGCATTTGTGTTTCACCTAGTGTTTCTATGTGTTTCACCTAGTACATTTCCACACACCTCTCTCTTATCTTGCAAAAAGGGTACATCATCTGAACATGACTCACTATATTTGAATATCTAAGGAGTCTTTTTCCAAACTACCTAACCCACATTACTCAAAAATACAGTTCCCACATTAGCAGCTTCTGTGTAACCTGGGAGCTTGTCAGAAATGCAGAAGCTTATGCCCTACCTCAAGACTCCTGAATGCAAACGTGTGTTTTAGCAACCTGCGAAGAGGATTCTGAGTTAATCACGGGGTTGATTACAGGATGAGATGAAATAGACTGTAGCAAAAACACTTCAGGAATATAAACTTCTAGAACAATTAAGTACTATTTTTATGATCATTGGTTTCTGGGCAATCTCCTATGCAAGAGTAGGTTAATAATTTTCTGGATCAACTCATTACTACGGGGCTTTAACGCATTGATTATTGTAAAATACATAGCTTCTTCGATACATGTAGCAGTTGGCTTCCATTTGGTGTTTTCCTCTGTGAATTACTTACTTTTTATTGAAATGCGTCATTCTTTGGAATTGGCCATTTCTTTGAATTTCTATCACTCTGAGTTTTCAAATTATGCATTCTTTTCTTTTTTTTTTCTTTAAAGGTGTTTTACTGGTTATACTGGAGAAAGGTGTGAACACTTGACCTTAACTTCATATGCTGTGGATTCTTATGAAAAATACATTGCAATTGGGATTGGTGTTGGATTATTATTAAGTGGTTTTCTTGCTATTTTTTACTGCTACATAACAAAGAGGTATGAAAAAAAATATTAAGTCACTGGGCACTTGTTCACTTAATGAATATTTATGGAGTCCCTACATCGTACCAAACACTGACATGTAGAATTTTTTAGTGAAAAATGGCGGCAAATTTGGCAACTTCCTACATAGATTTGTTTTGGTGCTTTTTTTTTTTTTATTTTTTTTTTCAACGTTTATTTATTTTTGGGACAGAGAGAGACGGAGCATGAACGGGGGAGGGGCAGAGAGAGAGGGAGACACAGAATCGGAAACAGGCTCCAGGCTCCGAGCCGTCAGCCCAGAGCCCGACGCGGGGCTCGAACTCCCGGACCGCGAGATCGTGACGTGGCTGAAGTCGGACGCTTAACCGACTGGGCCACCCAGGCGCCCCTGGTGCTTTTTCTTATAAACATAGACAAGCAGTAAAAATCTGCCTGCAATTGCAATAGAATAGCTCCAATTTACGGTTTCCCTTCAACCTCGTCTCTCTCTGCCTACGTCGAAGTTATGAGTAAGGAGGACAGCAAGCCCCACAAGAGTAGAGATTAAGTGTATCTTGTTCACAGTTATGTATCAGTGATAAATACCATGTCTGGCACACGGTAGACACCCAGCAAATATGTGTTGAACGAACAATTCTAGAAATGAGTACTAAATGAATGAAAATGGATGACAAACATGGGCCACTTTCTTTTCAGACATCCGCTGAGTGTTTATACAGGAGATTCTGTCTACTGCTAAAAACCTAAGACAATAAGCTTGATCCACAAGTATAAGTTACTTGTGTGTTCTAATTTCTATTTTCTCCACACTGGTGATTTTTTCTGAAATCCATGTAACTTGGATAAAGTCAAGAAATAATATGAGATACATTAAAGGAAAAAGCGCAAACACATTTCCTTTGTTGTAGCCTACTAAGTAAGTTGTCGTTTTTAAAATGACCAAGACTGAGTGTGCAAAATAAGAAAAGGTTTGCTTGCTTAATAACTGTATCTTAGAATAACCTCTGTTATGTCAATTGTAGATAAATTGAGATAAAATCTGTTACATCAATTGCCTAAGAGACCAAGAATGGGGGGGGGGGGGAAGGAAGTCAGGCCTTTTAATGCTAACAAGACAGCTGTCTGAGGTCAAGTTCCTTAGAAGCAAAACCTAAGATGGGGATTCTTGTGCAAGTCATTGGCTGAGGGAGTGCTCTAAAGGTGAACCCTGTAATGGAGTAAGGAAAACCAGAGCAAAGGAAGACAGTGAGCAAAGACGTGGCCTCAGCTGGATTCCACAGGGAGATCTAGGATATGGATGGCACAGTAGACCTTTCCCAAGAAGGTGAGGGATCTTGGTTTTAGTGCCCTGTGTCATCAAGCATGGGTAGCAGTATGCTCCTGGTGGGAAAGGAGGTGAGAGCTTGGAATCTCCCAGGGATCTTCAGGCTAGGTGCTCTGTTGGCCAAGGGCAATCCTCTGGAGAAGGATCTGGCTCTGAGCCAGTTAACATGCATAGCCAATGGGGGATGGGCCCACCAGTGGGGAAAGGGGACCTGGGTGGAGAACCAAGAGCAACTGTTGTACCATAGCATATATATCATTCTCAATAAACCATACGAGCAGCCGTCCAATTCACACGGAAACCAATGTTCTCTTTTAGGTGTCTAAAATTGAAATCACCTTACAACATCTGTTCTGGAGGAAGACCACTGTGAGGCCTTCGTAAGAAATTTTCGTGAGGCGTGTATAAAAATCAGTGGGCCCCAAATCGAAATCTTCCAATGAAACAACAAAACTTCCCAAGCTGACTGGACTCGAAAATAAAGGAAGTTGGGATCGTGATGAAATGAGAGAATAAACTTCAACGTTGGTCTTCAGACTTTGCCATCGTTAGGGTGCCATGGGAATCGAGTGAACAAGCTACTGTGACAGAAGTCAAGTTCATAGTCCTACTCTGGGTTTGTTGCTGTTGTTGTGTGGTTATTGCTCTTACTGCAGAAAGACTGAGCTTCATGCTTCTGACCACGTCAGATGTGAATTTTCATGGGAATAACTACCAACCTTGCAGCAAGCCAAAGCAATGCCAAGCTTGGGTTCTTCACGTGCTGCCTACCACAGGCAGTTTAGATCACTGCGCTACGGACCTAGTCCCAAACATGCTGCTTTCATGGTGTCTAATGCTAGGATGAGGTCAGTGTTATGGCACCTCCAGCGATGCAAGCGTGTGCCTGAAGCCTAAACCAGGGAAAAGAAAATGGAATGTCCAAGGCAAACATAAATCATACCCAGCTCGTGACAACACTGTGTAGCCTGTATCTGTGAAATGTGGAATGAGTTGAAGAGTTTTCGATGACTAAAAGCTATCTGGATATTGAGCCCTGAGTAGGTGAAACATTTCTGTTTCTGCATGGATTATAAAACCTTGTGTCGGACTCAGTGGTCCCCTAATGTTTATGTTCATCGCCTCTTCCTATTAGTGGAATTACCTGGTGACTATCCATTTGGCCTGAAATTCTAGAATTCTACTAATAAATAAAATTCTACCATCAGCCCTAAAATAGAAACTGAAGAATCGGACATAGGAATTGTTTCACCAGCCGACGACCTGTGGAAACTTTCTCCGCCATTTCTGAACGCTTGATAGCAGATTTGCACATAGCGAGAGAAAATGAACAATGATAGAAATCCCCACTTGGGAATTAGGGTCCCTTCCTCTTTAATCATACCTCTTCCACATCAGTAGAATTATCCTCGTGCAGGTCCTTTAATTTCTTCAGGCTTTGGTTGTATCTTCTACAAGGCCCTGCTAGTTTTTAGAGTTTGACTGGGGGTCAAGAGAAAGTTTTCCATATTTGTCCCACAAGTGGAATTATTCTCAACACCACCTCTGTCCCCCACGCCCCATCGAACCCGAAAACACACCACCGGATATCATCTTAGGTGTCTATTTGAGTGTTTGGTTTGCAAAACAATCGTTTAAAATTTTGTCTTTAGAGGAAGTGAAACATGGAATTGAAGAAGAAGAATATCTACCAATTTTCTCTTGGATTCAGTCTAATACTATGGACCTTATTTTTTCTCCATTGCGATGTAGATAAGCAAAACAATTCTGATCACAAGATGGGTTAAAGGAGGATCAAACGTGAATGTTCCTACAATGGTAACAAGACTTTCACTTCTGTAATGACTTTTCCATTCGCTCCTAAACAAAACTTTACATTCTGCTTTCCTTTGAGTAGAAGGCATTTCGCCAGCTTTGTTTTTCCTTCATAAGGAATTTAATGCCGATGAATTACACGTCAGCATTTTCTGCTTGTCCTCACAAAGTATGCAAAGGTTACATCATACCAAAAAGTGGGGAGGTGAAGTTTCCTCCCAGTGACTCCAGCGACCGCACCTAGAAAGCTATGATCTTCCCGAGCTTTTCAAAAAGGTGTTAAAACGCTGGGGAGAGTCCAGGAAGAGACAATAAAGCTTAATTAAGGACTGCCTCTTGATGAAAGGAAAGAGGAACTAATGCTGGAGTCTGGAGAGGTGATAACCTAAAAAGTTATAAATATCTGCTGTCTATAAATATTTCTAAACTGTAAACACAATATAATTGAAACTAAGAAACACCAGACAGAGAATTAAAATGTCCAGATTGCCAAACCAAAACAGAAACCAATAGGGATTCTGAGTTTTTCAGTGTGGAAGAGTGTGCATTAACAGTATAAAATCCCCCCCGTGAGACCATACAGACATTTAGAATGTGGCTTATGAGAAGCCATCTGTTGGTGGTCTGTCATACAAAGTAATCGTCTGGTCCCCTGAAGCCTAGAATTCATTTTGCAGAGAGGAATCTCTGGCATTCCTGTGGCAATATTTACACATGTAAGTGAGACAATGCATATAAATACAAGATGTTCTGCAAACTTCTTTATCTTCTGTTTTTTTCCTGTGCAAGATCCTGAGAAAAGCCTGCCAGGGAAGCCCTTGGCATCAAGATTACGTTTCCAGCTATCAGTCATGAATTATTAGGTAGTGTGGATCATTCAGGAAAGAAAGGAAAACATGTTTCTGGCACCTTGGACTAAATCAAGCAGGATAAGGGGTTCACCGATTTCATTCATTTCCCATTTTGTCTTCTTTAGATATCTACCCTTCAATCTCTGAGAACACGTCCTTAAGTCATCAATATTCATAAGTGCTTCATTAATTCACATTCGGAGCATGATAAGGGTGAGGGCAAACACCATAATTTCAAACATATGTGAGCCAGTAAATTCACAGAGAAAAGTATAATTACTTGTTATTGTATCTTCTTTCCCCAAATTACTTTTTTTTTTAAAGTAATCTCTATACCCAACATGGGGTTTGAACTCACGACCCCGAGATCAAGAGTCACGTGCTCTCCTGTCTCAGCCAGCCAGGTGCCCCATCCCAAATTACTTTTTTGTATGGTATGTTTTTTATAATCCCGGAAGTAGATGAAATTATAACATAGATTATCTTTTAGTGTTTCTGGCCACAATACAAATCTAATCCTTTAATTCGGAAATGTCCATTTTGGTGATGTCAAGGAGATTTCCATTCATTATATGTAATTGAGAAAGTGTCTTCAGAAAATAACAAGGCAAACATCAGCAATCTAAGCTTTTGATGTTGGGCATAAGGGCAGTTTGTCTCTGCAGAAGACCATGAGTAAGCCACCTAACTTCTTGCGTTGCAAAATGTAACAAACTCTCTGTAGTGTGATGTAAATATTGATATCCTGCAACCCACATTCATGGGAAGGGTTACCAGAATCTCTCTATTGCAAAATACCACTCTTTCTGGCTTACATCATGGCTGCATGACATCAGGTTACGAGCATCTGCCAAGATGAACCGGAGGTGTTGAAATTTAATTTGTCAGAGACTGGCACTGCTAACCTGGGTGAGTCCACATTTCTGTCCAAGCCTCGGTGCGGCCCTATTCAGTAGCACGGTCAGAAGCAGATCTTCCAAATTCAGCTGCAAATTTCTGTTAATTATTCAATTCAGGAATGCACAGTTCAGACTACGAGAGCCTAAGCCATTCATTTCCTCGGGATTCAAAGGCTAGGCCCCCTGGAGAATATCCACGTGAATAAACGAGTACTACCCTTCTACTTCACTAAACATGATGGAGATTCCAAATCGTGGGCAACACCCACAGCCTCCAAAGAAACATCCCATAAAGATGAGGAATATGATTATATGGTAACGAGGGGGAATCGCATTGTTTCGTCAGGTCTTATCGCTAATATATCTCATGACCTTTCTTTATAATTCTTGTGTCTCGGATATTATTGGAGCCTAAATCACTTAGATTGAAATTTGGTTAGGACCGCAGTCAAGCAGGTATCAAACTAGCAGTGCTTTTGATCTTTAAGAGGATGGTAATGAGGCTTTACATCTTTCTGGAAAGAATGGCATCTACAGATCTTTAAAATTGCCCGAAAATTTTGATTCAATACTAAGTCTCCTCACAAATCAAGTTAAATGGTGTAATACAGCGATCACTTATGAGCACTTACAATGCTTGAAAAGCATTATTAGCATTATTTTAATTAATCCACACCTGTATGGAATTGAGGCTCGGAGAAAAGGCTATTGCTTTTTCAAGGTCACTTTAGCCTTTCGGTGGCAGAGCCTAGAACTGAGCCAGGTAGGTCTTACGCTCAAGTCCCTCATCTAAACTCTGTCTGAGAATGCTTCCTTAAATGTTATGGAAAATATTAATGTTAATAGTTGGCTTCTTGATGAGCTTAGAGATAATACCCAAGTGGTTTGCACGCAAATGAAAAAAAGCTCCTTTCTTTAGAATGTATGAAATAATAACCTTGGTCATGGATCAACCACAAAAATTCCCTGCTGTCATCTGCTGATTATTAAGATATGCATACCATCCTGAGGGTGGGGCCAGAACAGCCTTTAAGTGCCCGCTGACAGATGAATGTACGTTCCAGGGAGAGACTGTGGACTGTAAGTAGACCCTGGTTTATCTTCAGGACTCAGGGGATGAAGAGGTTACTTGCAAACACTTGACCCCAGGCTGTGAACAAGGGTTCTCTGGTACCGGTCCCCTAACTGGGGTACACCTGGCTTGGTTTGGTGAGGGGATGGGGACTGAGTGGTTTTCCCATCCACAGACAAATCTCATCAACTTCCTTCCCGCCATGTCACGCACACAACCCTACCCCGAGTCCCACAAACATTTTGAAGAAAGATGGCCAATGGCAGCGGTCTAAGCGAGGAGCAAAAATTGGAAGCACCACTAAAAAACCCTCCGCGGGGGATGGACACTTGAACGACCTGTGATCTGGTCCAGCTGCGTGCTTATTTCACTCTGTTGGGAACCTCCACACATGATATTCTTGTCTGTTAGACTCTAAGGACCATCTCTCCATCGCGTCCCTGGTTGAAAGTGGTATGTGAAAAACACGCAGCCCCTACGGCAGATTCAGCCTGCAGATTCATTTCCTTTGACCTTCATGGTGTTTCCTTTAAAACAAGATTACATTTAGAGAACAAGATATTTTCCTATAAAAAGAAACTAGCTTTTTAAACTGCTTTTGGAACACAGAGGATACAGAGCGCTGGTCCCCCACGCTTCCATTGCTTTGGTCAGAAGTGTGCTCTCCACACCTAGCCTGCTTCTGTCACAGTGCTGCTTCGTCAGGGTTCCTATGGGCCTCCACGGTCTGCAACCTTGGTTCTTCGACTGGGTGAATTGTAAGATCCTGCCTCATCTCAGTTCCTCTGAGTCTAGCCGGCAGGCTGCCTGCAGAGGGCCTTGTTGCACCGCACACTGAACAAGCCATAAAGGAACACGAGAGGCCAGGTCGCCCAGGAATGTGCTCGTCAGGAGAACCCACACTCACCTGGAAGCTGGCAGGGGAGGCGTCTGATGACTCAGACACTCTGCCCTGCCCACGCCCTCGGTCATTCTCTGCTGTAATCCTAATCGGATTTGTTTCCTCGGAGCTCAACCCTGCTTATGTTACCTCCCTGCTCAAAGACCAAACTGACTCCCCAGCGTGCCCCATGTTTGGCCAAGACTCCTCTCCTGGCAGTGGGAGGCCCTCCCTAGGGACACTCAGGTGGTCTCTCTTTCTCATCTACCCTTCCAGCATTCCTTACACAGACCATCCCTCAGCTGCCCTCTGTTCCCGGAACAGACTCACAGTTCCTATCTATGTTAGTTAGGGTCTCTGCCGTTTGCTCTACATATATTATCTCTCCATCTCTGTCTGCCTAGTCACAGATACCCCATTTTCCTGCTTTGAACTCCCTGGATATTTACACCCCGCCTCCCCCAACGTTTTCACGTCCCAAACCAAGCAGCGTTTACATTTTACCTTGTTTTATAATGATTTTTGCTCCTGCCTAACTGCCAGTGGTAATAATAACTGACTTCACTCGCTAAGTTCATGCCTTAGACTGGGCACAGTGTTGAGTCATTTATTTACAGCCTCCCTATTAACCCTCAGAGACAGCAGCCAAGAGGAAGGTTTTGTTGGGGGTTACGGTGAAGAGTGGTTCGGGAAAACAGACTGAGGCTTACCCCCCAGCTCCACCCCCTTACTAGCTGTGCCACTGTGATCAGATTCTTTAATTTTTCTAAGCCTGAGTTTTGTCCTTTGTAGAAAGGGGACGATATTTATCTCCTAAAGTGTTTTGGGAGAAATAGTAAGTGCTCAATAAATATTAGCTCTTTTGTTATGATCGCCTTCCATTTTTCAGATTAGAAAACTGAATTTAGAAAGCTGACGTAACTTGCTTAATACTATGCAGCTAGTAAGTGGTGAACCTGGATTTGACCCCAAGGCTGGCCAATTTCAAGGCCTTATTCCCTAGGCACACGACTTAGACCATGGCTGTCGCTTGGCCCTGTAGTTTGAAGCAGGATCTGCAACCTAAGAGAGCTGGGCTTTGAATCCCAACTGTTTATTAGTTCTGTGATGGGGAATAAATTATTGAGCTGCACTAAATCTTATTATAAACTGGGGATAACAACTACACCTCCCTAGGGTCATTTTAAGACTAAGTTCAACTAGATGGCTAATATATGTAAAAATCTAGGACACGGAGCTCATTCAATAAATATTACTTATAATTACTTAATATTTGTAACTTCTGTTGAAGCTTGTATTGTTACTCATTACGGTTGGTTTTATTATAATGGGACAAATGCCTTCCTAAAAATCCTCACACTGTAAAATTGAGCAACAAAAACCATAGTGCTCACAGGAAAACTGAGGTTAGGGGTATGACGCTCGAAAACTGTCAGTGACACGTTAAAAAAAAAAAAAAAAAGAAATCCACCAAAAACCACAGCGCAGTTCCTACATTTTAAATGGTTAAGAAATCAATGCCTCAGTATATAGGGCGCTCTATCTTGAAGAACATAAGCCGTTGCTTGCGGAAGTGGGTGTCAGGAGAGTTGATGGTGAATCATTGTCAAATGATGGAGGAAGCGTTATACAAACGGGACAGAGAATTGTACCAGCAGATGTGGATGAGGGTAGCTTGTGACACAAATGTGAACCAAGGTAGCCGGTTGATGTTTGCGATCCAGGCACGTGTGTGTATTTTGAGCAGCCCATGCAGCTCGCGCAGCGGCTTTGTGGCTTCATCTAACAGTTCTTTTCTTTTTAAGTTTACTTATTTTGAGAGAGAGAGGGAGAGAGCACGCGTGTGAGAGTGCATGAGTGCGGAGGGGCAGAGAGAGAGGGAGAGAGAATCCCAAGCTGGGGCCACCCTATCAGCAAAGAGCCTGACTCCGGGCTCAGACTCAAGAACGGCAAGATCACGACCTGAGCCAAAACCAAAGTCAGTCACTTAACTGACTGAGCCACCCAGGGACCGCTCACCTAGCAGTTCTATCAGCTGAAATCATGCGTGAGCAAACACAAAATCCTTATAATGGTCGAATTGTCCGTTTATGTTGGAACAAATGGATGTTTTCAAAATACGCTTTCAAACAGAACTACCTTGAAATACCACAACTTTTGTCTCTCAAACTAAAACTGAATTATAATTATCAGGCACGCGAAGTATTCTGATTATATTAGGCACTAAAGGAGAATTACAAAAGCCCTCATTTCCCCAAGTGAAATTTTACAGCAATGGCAAGGACATAATTCAGGGGCGCCTAGGTGGCTCAGTCAGTTAAGCGTCCGACTTTGGCTCAGGTCATAAGTGGTTTGTGAGTTTGAGCCCTCCATCGGGCTCTGTGCTGACAGCTCGGAGTCTGGAATCTGCTTCAGATTCTGTGTGTGTCTCTCTCTCTGACTCTCACCCACTCACACTCTGTCTCTCTCTCTCAAAAATAAATAAACATTAAAAAAAATTTTTTTTTTAAAAAGGGCATAATTCCAAGGGCCCATGTTACTATGGATCCAAGTTCTCTCAGACAAACTTGGTATCACAACATTTGTTCCTTCCTTTGCTGGGCTCTAAATGGATAGACGACCTCATGACTCTTCTTAAATTAACACTAATGTTAAATTAACACTAAAATGGCTTTCCCCCAAACATTACTGACTTACTGTAGTACTAATGGGAAAAGAGTTCTGATTTTCCTTCCTTTCATAGTGATTTATTCTCTTCCTCTTTTTTCTTTTCACCCTCTGAGGAGACTGTTGCTTTTGTTCAAAAGGCTTCAAATGATGCATAAAGAAAAAAAAAAAAGTTTGCCTCCTGCATTGAACTTGAAAGTGAAGCCATTGAGAGCAGGCTGTCAATCACAAACTGTGAACCAACAGTGGCAAGCGGGAGCAGCACATCTACAAAGTGTAAGAGACACTTAGATGCTCAACCAAAGGTCAGCCTTGTTGCCGTGAAGCTGCAAATGATCCAAAATATTGGTGTTTCTTTGGTGAGAAAAACCAAAGAGAGAGGCGCCTGGGTGGCTCAATCAAACACCCGACTTTGGTTCAGGTCAGATCTCATGGTTCCTGGGCTCAAGCCCCACGTCAGGCTCTGTGCTGACAGCTCAGAGCCTAGAGCCTGCTTCGGATTCTGTGTCTCCCTCTCTCTCTCTCTCTGCCCCTCCCCAGCTCTCTCTCTCTTGCTCGCTAGCTCAAAAATAAACAGTTAAAAAAACTTTTTAAAAAAAAGCAAAAGAAAACCGAAAGATACAAATGCACAAAATCATCCATCTTGCTGTGTATTTTATTTTTATTTTTTTATTTTTGAGAGAGAGAGCATGAATGGGGAGGGGCAGAGAGAGAAAGGGACAGAGGATCCCAAGCAGGCTCTGAGGTGACAACAGAGGACCCAATGTGGGGCTCTAACTCTTGAACCTTGAGATCATGACCCCAGCTCAAGTCGGATGCTCCACTGACTGGGCCACCAGGTGCCCCTTACTGTGTGTTTCAAAACCATGATGCGTACTTGAAAAAAATCCTCCATTTATTTCGCAGCTTCAAAGAAAGAAGTCTTAACTAGGTAGAATAGAAAACCCAGTCAGAGGACCAAATTACAATTGTTTAACGTTGCCTTCAAAGTCAATTTCAGAGCCACATTGAACAGTAAATCGGATATAACCAGAGAATATTTTATGGAACCCCCGCATTGCTCATGCAGCCACAAACAGGCCAAGCTGATGAAGGTACCTTCATAAAACAGCTCACATTTTAATAGTAAGCAAACGATTAAAAGATTGAGCTCAATCCAATTTTGTTTAATCTTAAGATTGGATGGAAGCAGAGAATTTAATTGCTGCACATTGTTGTGAAATTTGTGGATGATGTTTGTAAAGATACACATTTGTGAACTCTTTATGGTGAAACAACTGAAGACATTTTAAAGAGTTTTCTGGTATCCTTGGTATTGATTGGGAAAAACATGCAATGTTTACATGTATGGATAAAGATGATTATGCAGAATTTCTGATGGGATGTCCCACCTCAAAGCCACTGTGCACTGTAGTTGGACTCCCCTTGTCTTAAAGTGTTTGCTTCGTGCTTCTCTACATGTGACTGATGGGTGCGGGTAAATGCTGACATTTATTAAAATTACAGTAGTTTTAGGGGTGCCTGGGTGGCTCAGTCGGTTAAGCGTCCAACTCTTGATTTTGGCTCAGGTCACGATCTCACAGTTTCGTGAGTTCATGTCCCCCATCGGGCTCTGTGCTGATAGTGCAGAGTCTGCTTGGGATTCTCTCTCTCCTTTCTCTGCCCCTCCCCCGCTTGTGTGTCTCTGTCTCTCTCAAAAATAAATAACCTTTGGAAAATAAATAAATAAACAAATAAATAAATAAATAAAATTACAGTGCTTTTAATATTTTTGTTTTCAACAAGTGTGTAAGAAAATAAAAATTAATTAAGAAGCAATAAAATAAGAAGACTCTGAAAACTTGTTCTATTCACATGCAGTACAGAGGACCAAAGGTGCCTATCAATTTTCAAACCTAAAATTGAATACTTGCTTTCTCCATTAACCATAATGATTAAAAAGTAAGAATATTGCAACAATGGGGCGCCTGGGTGGCGCAGTCGGTTAAGCGTCCGACTTCAGCCAGGTCACGATCTCGCGGTCCGTGAGTTCGAGCCCCGCGTGGGGCTCTGGGCTGATGGCTCAGAGCCTGGAGCCTGTTTCCGATTCTGTGTCTCCCTCTCTCTCTGCCCTTCACCCGTTCATGCTCTGTCTCTCTCTGTCCCAAAAATAAATAAACGTTGAAAAAAAAATTAAAAAAAAAAAGAATATTGCAACAATGAATTTTTTAAAAAACTAAAAAGAGGAAGTGAATTCATGGCTTATCTTAATAACATTAAGTTTAAAAGCTGGCTTATTTGACAAATAAAATTTTTAAGACTGCTCAATCACCTAATATAAATGCTTTCATGAATAATAAATTTGATTGTGTAATTTCAACCATTTACTTTATGAGTTAATTTCTGCCAATAATATTCTAGGAATCATATTACTTGAATTCAAGTAAATTAAAAATTCTAGTAATTTGTGTATTTTTTTTTTTACCTAATCCATCAGTAAATTATTCCCATCAGATATGTTAAGGTTGATTCATTATCAAAATCCCTGTGGTTCACACATACTTCTTTATATTCATTCACATTTTAATCACTTCCTTGGTACCGTTTCCCCCTGAAAAAAATGTTCTTGGTATTTTCCTAATTCAATTTTGCAGATCTAGCATAGAACATATAAATTTTATTTATTCATTTACTTAATTAGCTTTAAATATTTATTTATTGTTATTTATTTCTTGAGAGATAAAGAGAGCAAGCGTGAGCAGGGGACGAGCAGAGAGGCAGAGAGGGGCAGAAAGGGAAACAGAGGATCCAAAGCAGGCTCCCTGCTGTCAGCGGAGACCCCGACTGGGGCTCGAAACCACAAACCCATAAGATCATGACCTGAGCCAAAGGTGGACGCTTAACCAACTGAGCCACCCAGGTGCCCCTATAGTGTATGAGTTTTAAATTGCAGGATGATATATTTTGTCTTTTTGTTTTTTTCTTTTTCAAGTTTTTATTTAAATTCGGTTAGTTAACATACAGTATAATATTAGTTTCAGGTGCACAATATACAACACCCAGTGCTCATCACAATAAGTGCCCTCCTTAGTATCCATCACCCATTTAATCCTTCCCCCTGTGCACCTCCCCTCCAGCAACCCTCAGTTTGTTCTCTACAGTTAAGGGTTTGTTTTCTGGTTTGCCTCTTTTTTTTTCCCCTCACTATGTTTATCTGTTTTGTTTCTTGAATTCCACATATGAATGAAATCGTATGGTATTTGTTTTTCTCTATTTTGTTTAACATATTACACTCTAGCTCCGACCACATCATTGCAAATGGCAAGATTTCATTCTTTTATATGAGTCACATTCCAGTGTGTGTGTGTGTGTGTGTGTGTGTGTGTGTGTGTGTGTATTCCGCTTCTTCCTTATCCATTCATCAGTTTATGGGCATTTGGGCTCTTCCATAATTTGGCTATTATTGATAATGCTGCTATAGACATTAAAGTGCATGTATCCCTTCCAATTAGTATTTTTGTTTCAAACTTTAGTGAGCACAGGAATCATGTGGAAGAGACATTCATTAAAATGCAGATCTGGGGACTCCAACACAGATTAAGAGAATCAGAATTCCAGGAGGCAGTGCCTAGCAATCGATACTTTTCATGGTACTGTACGTACCCCTCCCCAGTCCCACTTAGTCATAGAAACACACTGTTAGAGATATTTTTTCTTTAAGTTTATTGATTTTGAGATGGATAGAGAAAAAAGAGAGCAGGAGAGGGCCAGAGAGATAGGGAGAGAGAGAATCCCAATTGACATGGGACTCAATCTTTTTTTTAAATTTTTTTTAATGTTTATTTATTTCTGAGATAGAGAGAGACAGAGCATGAACGGGGGAGGGTCAGAGAGAGGGAGACACAGAATCTGAAACAGGCTCCAGGCTCTGAGCTGTCAGCACAGAGCCCGACGCGGGGCTCGAACTCACGAGTTGTGAGATCATGACCTGAACCGAAGTCGGCCGCTTAACCTACTGAGCCACCCAGGCGCCCCTACATGGGACTCAATCTTAAGAACCATGAAATCATGACCTGAGCTGAAATCAAGAGTCAGACACTTAACTGACGGAGCCACCCAGGCATCCTGGAGATCTTTGATAGCAGAGATGAAAAACAGAAAATAAAAGCGTTTTCTTTGCAAGGAGACTATTGCTTCTAACTCTGTCATGTTTTCTTTATGTTCTTAGAAAATAGGAACAAATTTGAAAGGTTTAGCATCAAAGATTTTCAAACAGGTTGCTCTTTTTTAATGTTTTAGTGTTTTTAATGTTTTCCTTTTTAAATGTATTTGTAGGAGGAGGGGAGAGAGAGAGGGAGAAAGAGAATCCCTATCAAACTCCACACTGTCAGCACAGAGCCCGACACAGGACTCAATCCCATGAACCACGAGATCCTGATCTGAGCTGAGGTCAAGAGTCAGATGCTTAAGTGCTTAACCGACTAAGCCACCCAGGTACCCCTCAAACAGATTGCTTTTAAAACCTCTTGTTCAAAGGATGTGGAAAGAGATGTTTATGTAAAATTTAACCACAGGATTTATTTTTTTTGGCTTCAAAATTACATGAGTACATTTGTTCTAACTTGTTGAGCAGCAGCATGAATAAAACAGGAAACAAATCTTATTGAGGTAAAAATTATGTATCATGACTTTTCCCTATGTGTCATCTATGTAAAGTTTTTCATATGCTAATTCTTATTAATGTGGGACTGTCAGGCCAAATAAAATGTGATTAGTGTCACTTTCACCACAATAAATGAGGGGAAAATTTCCTTTTCAGAATAGATCTGAAAATGTGCTGACATGCAAATCGATGTCAAATCCCGTGGTGCGGCACTGAGAATGTTCTACACTTTCTTTTGTGTCGAATTGTTGCCTTTCAGCCTATTCATCTTGGTAATTTCTCCTTCATTGCATATCATGTTATCCAAGTCAAATCATTTCAAAAATACAGGTGACTATTCAACAATCAGTTCTATTTTGAAGTACTTTGAAAACTTTGAAGTACAAAGTGAGACAAGTTGAACTTCAATAATATCCCCTCAGTGAGAATGATCATTTACCATTAATACAACTCTGTCACAACAAAAGTATGCATTACAGATCTGTCATATTTCTCACTTAGCACAGCGGCAGAATCTGATGCCATCACTGGGGTTCAAAGCATAACTTTGTAAAGTTATTTTCCTATGGTTTCCGGTATCATCACAAATGCATCATGTTATGCTTATATTTTAACCTGGAAAATGAGTTCAGTGTCAGAAATTGCTGTTGCATCACTGAACTCAGTAGAAAGAAATGGTTATCATTATGTATCAAAAAGAGAGTGATCTCAGAGCCATGGAGCAGAAGTTGAAGCTATAGGGGAAGAAAAGGATAAGCATCTATAATAGATATATGTTTTAGGGCCTCGGATGTTAAGATCTTCTGGGTAAATGTTTAGAGCCCTGAGCTAGAAAAGCTTTGCTCAATTTATGTACAAGGACTAGACAAGTTCCACCAGACAGCCAGGATCTTGGTCGATGGAAAAATACTCAATTTAGGCTGTGAGTAGGAACAGAATTGATTTCAAGAAAACAGAGCTTGAATATATACTAAATAAAGGTACAGGGGCCTGAAATCACATTGCTCATATAGTATGGGAATCCCAAGCCGAGAAATTGAGTGTAAGGCAAAAGAGAAAGACTAAAAACCTAGGGCCCTAATTGTACCTAAGCAGAGTTCATCATAATGCCTTACAAAGAGGTCTCATAGCCAGTTGTATATGATGGCCTTCTAGAGAACATATTTTCCATTAAGATGACCTCATGCACCAAAACTATAAAACATATGAAGAATATCAGAGAAGAGAGTTCACAGAACCACGAAATGTAGAATACCTAAGTAGAGGATGTGTGATCTAAAAGGCTTTTTAAAATACGTAGCTTAAATTGTTCAAAGAAATAAAAGAAATCATAAAATAAGATCCAGGAATTGAAAAATTAGACAAGTGAAAATCTTAAATACAGTCTTTGAGGTTAAAAACAATCCTGTAGCTAGAGTAATCAGTAGTTTGGGCACATCAAAGAGAATCAGCGAAGTGGAGGGAGGATTGGAAGAAATCATCTAGAATGTAGCACAGAGAAAAAAAAGATGTGTAAGGCATGAAAACTTTCAAAATAAGTCTAATATGAGATCCAGAAAGAAAGAATACGTCAGAGAAAATATTCAAGAAATAATGGCTAAAGGCTTCCAAAGCCAAAGCAGGACATGAACTTTCACATTGAAGATGTATGCCTGCTCTTTAGATAATGAGTGAAAACAAATCCACACCTAAACAAATCACAATTGCTACAGAACATGAAAGACCAAAAACTCTTCAAATTTGCCAAGAAAAGAAGATAGATTGTCTAAAGAAGCCAATCAGAATTCCAGCAAATTTCCCATCAGAGAAACAGATTATTATACAATGGAATGAAATGAAATGAAATTAGGTAAAATCAATGTTCCCATGGAACTCTACCCCATTTAATAGAACAAAATAAAGACACTCAGCCACAAAAGATGTTAATGTTTTCTAAAAAGTGTACTCAAACCACTTGGGTATAACTGAGATTACAAAAATTCAATGATATCCTACATAATGGGTTTATTTCACATTAGTTTTCTATGACAAGCATAAGTGAATAGTTTGCTGCAGTAAATATTTTAACAAGTATAGTTTTTAAAACAAACATTTTGGATCTCTAGGTTACAAGTTAACCAAACCATACTATATATACTAGTTTTTGTTTTTTATCTAACGCTATATCTTTGCAGATTTTTTCATGCAAGTACATCTAAGCCTACATCATTTATTCCAGAGCTTCACCATATTAATTAACTAGTCTTTACTCGATGAATATTTACATTGCCTCTAGTTTCATCACAACAAATAGGGCTGCAAGGACCATCCTTGAATGCACACCTGGTTACAGAAATGGAAGCATATGGAAAATATGGAAGGAGAAGTTCCTGGAAATGAAGTTGCTGGTTCTTAAAAGTGGGATTGCTAGTTCAAAGGCACATCTCTTCCCATATTTAAAATATATTATTATTTCCATTTCTTTATCAGCCCAAGGGCCCACACCATTAGTCAGTAATAGGCACCATTTATAGAAAAGCAGCCCTTTGTTTTAGACATATCTTGCAAATATTTGTCGTTTGTCTTTAAAATATTTATGGCGCTTTTTGATACCTGTAACATTACATGTTGTTGAATTTATCCATCTTTTATCTTATGATTTCTGTTTCTTTTTTCATACTTAATGCAGCCTTCACTTGGAGGTTACAAAACAAAACAACCAGGGAAAAGAAAAAGAAAAAGAAAAAAAGGAAAGAAAAGAAAAGAAAAGAAAAGAAAAGAAAAGAAAAAAGAAAAGAAAAGAAAAGCTTTCCTGGTGCTCTCTAGGACTCTTATGGCTTAAAACTTAATCCATCTAAAACTTGTTTTAGTGCAAGGAGTAAGTAAATAAAGTCATTTATTATTTAAATGCCTTTTTGGATTTCTCAATATTTATTGAGTAATCTCTGTTCTTATGCACTGATCTGCAATGTTACCTTAATATTCTAGACTACTCCCACAGTGCTTCCTGTCTTTGGATTCTGTTTCCTGTCATTGATTTACTTAGTCTCTTTTAAAAATTGCAATATTGTTACTTTGTTGTGATTGTATCAAATGCATGGCCTTATTTTAGAGAGGATTTATGTATTTAAGATCTTGAGTATTTCTATCCAAGATTAGGGTGCATCTTCCAATTGATTCAAGTCTTCTGTTATATCTAATAATAGCATTTTCATATTTTGTTCACAGAGCTCTTGCACATTTCTTGTTAAAGTTATTCATAAACATTAAAAATCATACTGGTATTACTATAACTTGGATCTTCTCCCATTTCATATTCTGTTTGTTGATTCTATATAGAAAGGCCATACAATTTTGTATATCATATTTGTGTCAGCCATCTTACTAAAAGGTCTCTTTGATCACAATAATTTATAAGGCAATTCTCTTGTTTTTTAAAACTATAAAAGAATTTATTCTATTAGTAATGATAATTTACCTCACACTATTCAAATATTTTGCCTCTTATTTCTTTCTCTGATCTAATACTGATAATTATACTAGCCAGTAATAATTTGTCTCATTTACAACTTTAGTATGAATATATCTTGTGTTTTCCATTAACATGATAGGGACTCTTGAGTTCATCTATGTATAATTAAAACATATTTTTATTTATGTTTTAGTAAGAGTATTTTCAAAATAAAAATGGATATTATGTTTTATAAAAATAACTTTCAATACCTACGGATATTATTGAGATTTTGCCCTTATTGTATTAATATTTTGAATTGAATTGATACTTTTCTTCATGGTAAATCCTCTTTGCACTGTTAGTCTGAATCACACCTGCTTCTCTTATAGCATTCTTTTAAAATTTTTTTTAATGTTTATTTGTTTACTTTTGAGAGAGAGAGAGTGCGTAAAAGCTGGGGAGGGACAGAGAGAGAGGGAGACAGAATCCAGAGCAGGCTCCAGGCTCTGAGCTGTCAGCATAGAGCCTGATGTGGGGCTTGAACTCACAAACTGTGAGATCATGACCTGGGCTGAAGTCAGACACTTAACCGACTGAGCCACCCAGGTGCCCAGTCTTATAACATTCTTTTAATGTGCTGCTGAATTTTGTTTTCTGGGTTGTTTTGAGATTATTGTATCAAAATTTTTATATGAAATTGGTCTCAAGTTTCATTTCTGCTGTCGTTGTTGGATTTGGGTATCAATATTATGCAGACTTAATTCTGTAATATGATAATAAAAAGCATGACCTCTGGAGCTCAACTACCCAGGTTCAAATACCAGTTCTGCTACTAGTAATTGTAGGACCTTTGGCAAATTATTTAACCTCTCTGTGTACTGGTTTCTTTGACTGTAAAATATGAGACCTGGTGTATTTCTGGTTCTTTCTTTACTAGTAGGATGTAACTCTTCAAGTCTGAAATGAAAGTCTGGACATGTGGTAACAAGGAACCTCCTTTTTGGTTCTAAAATCTAATTTTTGTTCCTGTACTTGTAAGCAAGACAATAGCCCCGTTCAGTCCCTCATCCTCTATTTTCTGTGTCGGGAATCATCCAGAGGGAAGAGCAGTCCAAAGTGGGGCTCACCACCCTCCCTCATAAGTGGGGATCAATTCTTTACTGCCTGGCCAGCTGTCTGATGCCTTCAGATAAATGCCTTCTTTCATTTTGCTCCAATTTTTCTAGTGATTCTCTGTGGAGAGGTTAATTCAAAATACCATAGTGTCTCTACTCTTTATCATTAATGTAAAATTTAAACAAATGAAGATTTTCTGCTCAGTAATTATTTTAATTTTGTTTATATACACAAGTATTATATATATATCATATTATATATAATATATATAATATGATATATAATATATATTGTGTGTATATATAATATATAATATATTATAATATATTATAATATATTATATATTATATATACACACAATATATTATATTATATATAATTATATATTATATATATTATATATACACACAATATATATATAATATATTGTGTGTATATATAATATATATAATAATATATAATTATAATATATAATAATATATAATATAATATATAATAATATATAATTATAATATATAATATATATAATTATATAATTATATATTATATAAATATAATATATTTTATATTATATATTTATATATATTATATATATTTATATATATTATATATATTTTTATATATTATATATATTTATAATATATATTATATACATTTATAATATATATTATATACATTTATAATATATATTATATACATTTATAATATATATAATATATATTATATATATAATATAATATAACATATATATTATAATATAATATACATGTACAATATGTATAATATAATATAATGTATATGTATAATATAATATACATGTACAATATGTATAATATAATATACATTTATAATATATATTATATACATTTATAATATATATAATATATATTATATATATAATATAATATAATATAATTATATTATAATATATTATACATTTATAATATATATTATATACATTTATAATATATATAATATATATTATATATATAATATAATATAATTATATTATATTATAATATATTATATATATTATATATTATAATATATTATATATTATATATATATAATACAAGTATTATTTTACTTTTGTTTCTCAATTCTGTGCTCTATGTCCCCTACGTGTTTTAAGCATATTGTCTTTTTTTTCTATTTCAAAAAGGTGTTCATTCATACAAAAGTTTACTTATCTTCTGTAATTTTTCTTGAGTGCTGACAACATGCCTCCAGTCATTCTGTTGCTTCCACACAGGCCCTGAGGCCTTCCATGTTATCTATGTGAACTTTGATTATTACTCTAAGCAATGCAAGTTTATGGCAATGTATCGTCATGGTTTTTATCTGCTCAGTGGAAATATTTTTCTTATGGATGTTCCAAAGCTGCATTTTTTTCTCTGTTGCTTTTCTTGTTTTTTTTCTTCCCATAACTTATATGTTTTTTCCTCCCATCACAATATACTCAATGAGACAATAAAATAAATATGTATAATATAAATATTATTTTAATAGCATTGCATAGTGTACCAGGGGGAAGAAAGCTTGGAGGTCAAAGACAAGGTTCTGATCCTTTCCTGCTGTGTTCAAACTCTGGCTCCTGTGCTTTAGTTGTTTTGTTTTGTTTCCTTTTCTCTATAAAATAACAATAAATAAAAAATTATAGTTGTACCTTCCTCTTAGTGGTTTGTAGGAATCAAATCTGTATTTGTGTGTTAAGGCTGCCATAACAGAATACCACAGATTGGGTAGGCTGAACAGAAGAGATTTCCTTTCTCATAGTTCTGTAGATCCAAGATCAAGGTATTGGCAGGTTTGGTTTCTTCTGAGGTCTCTGACCTGGGCTTGCCTTCCTGCCATGTCCTCACATGTTCTCTGTGCCCATGGCTATATCTGATGTCTCTCCCTGTTTCCAAACTTCCTCTTCCTGTAAGGCTTCCAGCCAGATTGGATTGGGGCCCACCCTAAGGGCCTCATCTTAATCACCTCTTGAAAGACTTTATTTCCAAATAGTCACATGCTGGGGTCCTGAGGGTTAGGATGTCAACGCAACGAATTTTGGAGAGACAAAATTCAGCCCATGACACGCATCATGATCTATTCTGTTTCAAATGATATCGTTTTTTATCTTGATAGTGCAAAATTATTCTCACTCAAAACTGACAAAACCAACACAATTAGTTTAACTGGCAGAGATGGTAAAGGTATGCAAAAATAGTGACCCTGTAGATGTAAAATAATTGTCTGTAAAAATTGTTATATTTTAAAGCCAGCAATAAAATCATGTGGTCTGTGACTAAGGTTTAAATGTAAAGGAAAAAAATGTAATGAGTATTTGTAGCCAATATTAGTTAACCTGCAGGTTTTTTTAGATTTTTTTTTTAATATTTATTTATTTCTTAGAGAGAGAGAGAGAGAGAGAGAGAGCAGGGGAGGAGCAGAAGGAGGGAGACACAGAATCGGAGGCAGGCTCCAGGCTCTGAGCCATCAGCCCAGAGCCCGACATGGGGCTCGAACTCACGGACTGCGAGATCATGACCTGAGCTGAAGTCGGACGCTTAACCGACTGAGCCACCCAGGCGCCCCTAATGTTTGTTTTTGAGAGAGAGAAAAACAGAGTGTGAGCTGGGGAGGAGCAGAGTGAGGGAGACACAGAATCTCAAACAGGCTCCAGGCTCTGAGCTGTCAGCACAGAACCTGACGCTGGGCTCGAATTCACAGACCATGAGATCATGACCTGAGCTGAAGATGGATGCTTAAGCAACTGAGCCAACCAGGTGCCCCATAACACACTTCTAAATGACACACAAGTCGAAGAAGTCTCAGGTAAAATTAAAACAATTTTGACCTAAGTGAAAATAAAAATAAAACTTACTAAAATTTGTAGGCTACAGTGCCTCTATGGGGTGCCGGGAAGTTCTATTGATTTGGGATGGGCTCCCTAATATCTGGAATTTGTCGGGAGGTGGGATGATCCTGAGTGGTTTTGGCTGGAGACTTGGCTCTCTGTTCCACATGTCTGTCACCCTTCTCCTGGGACCAGTGGCTAGACCAGGAATTGTTTGTCGTGATAATGGCAGAGATGGCCAGGGAGCAAGTACATCTGTGAGCCTGCTTCTCGAGCCTCAGCTTGAATCACATCTGCTTCCATCCCATTTGTCCCAGCAAGTCATATGGCTGCACCCACAATCAAAAGGAAAGTACCTGCTACACATGAAAATGGGGGTAGGGGAGTGAACATTTTTGAACAATAATCTGTTGCAATAATAGTGCCAACTTTGAAGAGATGTTGTATTGGATGAGATACTAATTGATGTCAATTATATAAGCTCTTAGCATAGAAGCTGCCATGTGCCATAATTTGTAGCTACTTTTAAATTTTTTTCTAATGTTTTTATTTTTGAGAAAGAGGCAGACAGAGCATGAGCCGGGGAGGGGCAGAGAGAGAGGGAGACACAGAATCTGAAGCAGGCTCCAGGCTCCGAGCTGTCAGCACAGAGCCTGACGCAGGGCTCGAACCCACAAACCGGGAGATCATGACCTGAGCCAAGTTGGACGCTCAACCAATTGAGCCACCCAGACGCCCCAGCTATTTTTAACATTGTGTTAGGCTCTAGAAATAAGACAGGCATCATCCTTGTCCTTATAGTGCTTATTAGAAAAAGAGGTAATGACTATGTAATTACAGGAGGTGTCAGATGCTGAGGGCAATGTTTTGGGGCACACTCTCCAGAGAAAAGATTCATCTCGCATGCAAGACCAACAGTACTAGCAATTGAAATTCATGAATAGGTAAAATTACAAATTACTCCGAGTTCCTACCTTTGGGACTGAACATTAGCAGTCACGCTTAAATTATTAACCAGTCAAATACCATGGGTTTACTGCATCACATTAGCCTTTTATCCCATCTCGGTCTTTTTAAAAACAATAAAAACTGTGCACCCTTTACAGTTTCCAAGTTGCTACACACCAAGTGGCTAAACTTGACAGAAATCTTACAGTGAGCCCAGCGCAGTTCTAAACATGCTTACTGAAGACCCACAATATCTTTTAAACATGGTGATCCTATTGCTTCCAGTTATAAGTAGGGGAAAATGTAAAAAGTGGCAATAACAATAAGTTGGTTAATCCATGGAGTTAGTGATGCCACTTCTCTTAATAACATTGAAGATATGTTCATCTTTTCGGTCTCAGAATCATTCCTCTGTGAATTTTCATAGTAGGGGGCATCCAAATGTCAACAGGTCTTTTTAATATGGGACACAGGACCTTGTGTCGGTGGACCTCCTAATTGGTGGGGTGCCAATAGAAGCGGTCCCTTGGCTCCTTAAGCTGTAGTGTTTTCTGAAAACAGCTCATCTCGTCTCTGACCCGTTCTCAGCGTGATTCAAGATGTCACAGAGTCTTCAACAGGCAGCAGACTCTGAAGATTGCTTGCAGTATTTCTTCTGATCAATAGGCTTTTGGTTGTTCACACCTAACCCATCATATGGCATTGTGAGGGGTACAGATGAAAGCAGAGAGGTATTGTTAAGAAGCCTGTTTAATGGTCAGGTCTTCCTTACCATCAGCCCTAAATCTGATTCACAGGTGTCTAACAAAACTGGTCCAGGAGCTAGCTGAGATAATATGCCCATCATTAATATAATAGGAATTGCAATGGCAATAATTATTAACATCGTAATGGCTGATCACTACCAAATATAGGACAACTGAGTCCCAACATAATTTCCTTCTCTTCCTATAATGTATAATGTGGAATTCAGCTTTGGTAATCAACAAATTCATTCAGCAAGTATGTATTTGGTCCCTACCGTATGCAAGACACTAAACTAGAGACAACAAGTTATCCAAACACAACTTAGACATCATTTTGATTTCAAGAGTATTAGAATTTGGTATTGCGAATACACATTTTATGGGGGCCTGAATAGCTCAGTCAGTAGAGCATAGACTCTTGATCTCGGGGTTGTAGGTTTGAGCCCCACATTGGGTGGAGAGATTACTTAAAAATAAAATAGAAAAGGGAGGCCTGGGTGGCTCAGTCGTTTAAGTGTCTGACTTCGTCTCTGATCATGATCTCGTGGTTCATGAGTTTGAGCCCTACGTCGGGCTCTGTGCTGACAGCACAGAGCCTGAAGCCTGCTTCAGATTCTGTATCTCCCCCTCTCTCTGCCCCATGCCCCGCTCTCACTCTGTCTCTCTTGCTCAAAAATAAATAAACATTAAAAAATACATAAATAAAATTAAAAAGGAGAATACAATTTTTGAATCACCACTAAGAATAACAGTAGTCAATATTTACTGAGTAACTTATACATGCCAGGCAATGTTCTAAAATTTTTAACTTTGTGTTTAAAGCATGACCTGGCATGTGAATTACTCAACAAGCATAATTGTTGATCCTTTGCTCATAGAATTTATTTTTTAGTGGGAGAAGCAAAGAAGCAAATGCATGAAGCAAAGAAGCAAATGCATGTACCACAATGTTTGTGGTACCACAGATATTGTAACAAAGGCCAGAAGGTTTCATCTTTGGGTGCCATAATGTCAACCAGGGGACTAGCAGCACAGGGTAGTTGCAGAGAGAAGGGCTGTTTGCAGCCATTCCTTTTGGAACCTCACTATTATGTGGGTGATATGCTTTCCAAATCCAAAGACACACTCTGTCGTCTAGGAGGAGTACAGCAGACCCCTAGGAAATTGGCTCAAGATTCATGTAGAACTCTGGTTTTCGGGGCTCCTGGGTGGCTCAGTCAGTTAAGTGACTGACTTCAGCTCAGGTCATGAGCTCACAGTTGGTGGGTTCAAGCCCCGCCTAAGGCTCTGTGCTTGACAGCTCAGAGCCTGGAGCCTGCTTCAGATTCTGTGTCTCCCTCTTTCTCTGCCCCTCCCCCTGTTTGTGCTCTCTCGCTCTCTCTCTCTCAGAAATAAAAGTTAAAACAAATCTAAAAATTAAAAAAAAAAACAACCCACACAAGTCAGGTTTTCTTCTGGTGAGATTTTGGGTTTTATTTAACTTCATTTTTCATAAACTCTTAGGCACACAGAAGCTGCAGTAAGCCAAGAAGAGAAGATCTGAAATACTCTTTCCTCTAGTACAAAGGTAGAAAGATAACCGGATTTCACAAATAGGTATGTGTTAGGAGGTATCTTTAGAGGAAGGAAAATTAATCCTTTTCCAGGGAATTTGTAGAGTTGCTTGGTGAGATGACAGGAGTTCTGAAGGATTCAGAGTCTAGATTTATGGCCCAACAGACACAGTAACTTGAGGGTATCATCTAAGAGTCATAAAACTGATATTCCTTTCATGTCATCATTTTTCTGATCTTACGTCATTCTGAAATCCAAATCCGTTTATATTCCACAGCATCATAAAAAGACTGAGGATGTTGACATATGTCTGTTTCTCTAGAGGCAACTATTGCCCCTACTGAAGATAAAACAGAATACTCTATATGCATATAAATATATTTGTATGTAAAATATCCGTTGTATATTTCTCCCCCCCCCCCCCACACACACAAATAGTGGAATAGGGATAGGTGGGGAAAAAAGTAAATAAGAAGCGAGACCCATAAATTTAAATAAGGAGTGAGTGAGATAACAAGTATAGAATCTCAGCATCGCAGAAAATCGCTTTGTCCCTAATCTGCCTATTGCAATGTATAAGGAGAGCTTCTTAGAGCTACGGAATATTGAAAGAAAAATTATTTGGGATGTTTCCGTCCAAAATCAATAAGGAAAAGATAAGAAATGTGTGTCAGAGTGAAACCCACTAGCAGCAGCTTCTCTGTCTCATTCATTGGAATACCGTGGGGATTAAAGAAAGGCCCACGTGGAAGAATGATTCCTCTCTACCGCACGCTTTTACGCTTAGTTCTGACGACTTATGAGAGGCTGTAAGTATTCCCATGTTGAGACTCACAGACAACACATTTCCGAGAGCAATATTTGGTATTGACTTCTGTCCTCGCCATTCTACTGAACTTTCTCCTGAAAGGTTACCAGTGACCTCATTATTGCCAAATCTCTTCCTCCATTCCTACTGTCTCACCCACGCATCTGCGTTGTCTCTGTAACTCCCACTTCCTTCTGCTTTGGGAATGCAGCACTGGCGTGGCCGTCCTTTAAGCTCGTGTGACTTTGCTATATATCCTGGCACTAAATACATGTCTGATATTTATTAAAATTAACAATTAATACCACGATTTTATTCAACATTATCTCATTTGAGTCCCGTGAAGATACTGAGATGAGCGAAAGACAGGAAGAACTGGCTCCAAGTTTTACGGGGTTTTTTTTCCAACAGAAAGGGTGAAACTTTCTTTATATAGGGTTTGGGTCATAACACAATACAGTCCCCTTTATTTTTTATTGTTTTGAAAACTACTTACAAACTTTTTTATTTCAAGTTTTTATTTGAATTCTAGTTAGTTAATGTATAGTGTAAGGTTGGTTTCAGGAGTAGAATTTAGTGAGTCATCAATAACTTATAACACCCAGTGCTCATCCCAACAAGAGTCCTCCTTAATGCCCATCGCCCATTTAGCCCATTCCCTACCCACCTCCCTCCAGCAATCCTCAGTTTGTCCTCTATAGTTAAGAGTCTCTTATCGTTTGCTTCCTTCTCTCTTTTTTCCCCTCTTCTCCTATGTTCATCTGTTTTGTTTCTTAAATTCCACATATCAGTGAAATTATATGAATATAGTCTAGATTTTCTAGTTTCTAAATTCCCACTCTTTTTTGTTTTGGTTTTGTTTTGGTGGAGCTCACGATTCTTAAGTTGTGAGCAAAGGGAGGAAGAAATTTTTTTAATAAAAGGAAAACAAGGCCTAAGCAAAGATCCAGGGGAGATTGAGACACGATTTTAGAAAACTGGAGAAGCCTGTTTATAAGATGAACTACTTTTGCATATCCTGAGGGCATTATCTCTGCTATCACTCTAGGATATTTAAGCCAATGCCTTTGCACACTTGCCTAAAATTGCTCAATGCTAAAAGGCACATATAATCCAGAGATAATAAAACTGTGGTTACATCTTAGTACCGTATTTCAGAGGTCATAGAAAGCCATTCCATTAGAGATCCTGAAGTTCAAACTTGCATTTTAAGGATGAGAAGAGTCTGGCCCAGAATAGTTAAATTACCTATACAAGACCACTCAACAGTTTATTTTCAGTCAGGACGAGAACTTGGGTCTAAAATATGTGCTTTGGTATTATTTCTCTCTTTCCATGTTTTAGTTAAAGCATCAGGCTGTTTGTAAAAATACACTTATTTGAGGCCCTTCCAAAACCAAATGAATTGGAATCTCTGAGAAGATAAGGCCTTAGCATCTACTTTTTCTGAACCTGACCAAATGATTTTCAAGTACAGCCATGGGTGAGAATGTGTGTCTAGCCAGCCAAACAGCAAAATATTAACGATTTACATAAATAATTCTTTATAGAAAAGGTGCATTGCAAGATAGTATATAATCTTATTTATGTGTAGTTTTATTGGTGATATTTTCTAAGTCAAATATTCCCAGTGACATACAATACAATAAAATCAAAGACTTTAATAGCTATTGTTTTATTATTACTAGCAATTTTTACTTGTCTGTTAGTGGTAGTGCTAAACAGAGAAAAAAGTACCAATCATAAAACACTCCCAGGACTTTTGAGGCATCCCACTCTGCCTCCTAGATATGTTTACCCCCAGGGTCTGCATAAATTCGGCCATCCTAGGTAATGTTTATGGAGACTTCAATTTAGAACGTAATTCAGGTGTCTTTGGGAGATGGAAAGACAAGAGAGTTTCAAGCTAAAATGTCTCTCGTGTATATTTCGTCTTTCTTTCCACATCTGCAATGAACATTAACATTAGAACTCATAAAACCATGTAAATCTGTATGTAATCAAGCAATAATCACACAAATGGCTTAGCAGTACAATGCAAAGTTCCTCAAAGGCTGATCTGTGGTCATAAGAGACATAAAATGTTTGTTGAATGACCAAATATAAACTGATTGTTGAACCAACGACTACGAAAGTTAACATTTTGACGCTAAAAAGTTGAAGGGGAATAGCAGCCTGGCTGTAGGCAACGTATCATTCCCTGCAACTAGGTGTTAGTCAAACATGAAACAGCAGTGCTTTAAATAGGATAGCTGCATTTCTAATTCATCATCACTACGTGTGTAATTAATGCTCTGTGGGCATGCATAAGTGATGGGAGGGGAAGATCTATTATTAGGGCACAACTTGGGGCAAAAACGAGAAGGAGAAGTAGCAGCCTCAGAAACAGCCGGTTCCTAAGATCAAACAGTATCTGGAACTTTTTACATTCTGTGATTATTGAACGACTTTTCAGAGGATTCTGTTGATGAGATTCCCGGATGGCATTTTAATGTGACATTTTTAGAATAAAATGTTTTTCATAAGCACAATGAACAATAAAAAAGTAAGACTAACAAATGCTTTGGCATTGGACGCTGGGAGACTGGTACACATGATTTTCTTCTCAAGGGAAAATGACAACATAGAACGTTATTCCTAATGGAAGGGTATCAAAACTATCCACAAAGGGATATGAATATTCTTTGTAAGTAATCTGAGACTAGAGAACCCCAGAAATGTGGATTTTTTTTAAGTTTATTTATTTATTTTGAGATAGAGAGAGAGAGGCAGTCAGGAAGGGGCAAAGAGCGAAAGAGAGAGAGAGAGAGACAGAGGATCCAAAGCAGGGTCTCTGCTGTCAGCACAGAGCCCAATGCGGGGCTTGAACTCACGAACCGCAAGATCATGACCTGAGCTAAAGTCAGACTCTTAATCGACTGAGCCAGCCAGGTGCCCCCCAGAAACGTCGATTTTAATGAAAATATATGAGAGCATCTCACATAGAGCAAACCCTGCAGTTTCGGTGCACTAGCTACAGGTAAAACCAACGTAATGTGTGGTGAAGTTTAGTGCTGGCTAGAGTCAGTCTCATTTGAATCCTGTCTCTGTTGTTTATAAGCTGAAGGGCCTTGCACTAATTCTTAATATTTTTTTTTGCCTTAGTCTCATCTGTAAAATGGAATAAAATATAGGGTTATTTTGAGGAATAAGTAAGCAAATGTATTTTAAGCTCTCTAGTGAATTAGAAATGTTAGATACGAATATTTGTTGCTATTATTAGTAACATTATTAGGCACATCTCATTTAGATTTAAGAGCAAATATGAACTCCTTTCATGTTCCTTTCCACCTATAGTTCTGAATCTAAGTTAAAACACAAACAGAAGATATTGTTTTTAGTGACTCTACTCACCTAATCAGTTAATTAGCCATACACACCACCCATTCAACATTTAAAAGACATGTACATTTTCAAATATGTTGGAATCACTTGTTTTTAAATTTTATTTTTATGTAATCTCTTCACCCAACGTGGGCTTGAACTCACAACCCCAAGATCAAGAGAGTCGCATGCTCTACTGACTGAGCCAGCCAGGTGCTCCAGAATCATTTTTAATTTTTTTTCTTTTTTTTTCCACATTTAAAAAAATATTTTAATCACATTTTTTTTAACGTTTATTTATTTTTGAGACAGAGAGAGACAGAGCATGAATGGGAGAGGGTCAGAGAGAGGGAGACACAGAATCTGAAACAGGCTCCAGGCTCTGAGCTGTCAGCACAGAGCCTGCTGCGGGGCTCGAACTCACGGACTGTGAGATCATGACCTGAGCTGAGGTCGGATGCTCAACCGACTGAGCCACCCAGGCGCCCCTAATTACATTTTTTTAAATTTACATCCAAATTAGTTAGCATATAGGGCAACAGTGATTTCAGGAGTAGATTCCTTAATGCCCCTTACCCATTTAGCCCATCCCCCCTGCCACCCCCCCTCCAGTAACCCTCTGTTCTCCATATTTATGAGTCTCTTCTGTTTTGTCCCCCTCCCTGTTTTTATATGATTTTTGTTTCCCTTCCCTTATGTTCATCTGTTTTTTCTCTTAAAGTCCTCATATGAGTGAAGTCACATAATATTTGTCTTTCTCTGACTAATTTCACTTAGCATAATACCCTCCAGTTCCATCCATGTAGTTGCAAATGCAAAATCACTTTTAATTTAAGAAAAACCTCAAACTATCTGGTCAATGAGAAAATATAATTTACTATTTAGTAGACTTTAAAATGTTCTCAACATCTATTTTTTTTTAATTTTCTTTTTTTTTAATGTTTATTTTTGAGACAGAGAGAGACAGAGCATAAACGGGGGAGGGTCAGAGAGAGAGGGAGACACAGAATCTGAAGCAGGCTCCAGGCTCTGAGCTGTCAGCACAGAGCCCGACGCGGGGCTCGAACTCACGGACCGTGAGATCATGACCTGAGCCGAAGTTGGACGCTTAACCGACTGAGCCACCCAGGCGCCCCAACATCTATTTTTTTTAATGTTTATTTATTCTTGAGAGAGAGACAGAGCCCCTCTTCTGAGAGGGGGAGGGGCAAAGAGAGAGACACACACACACACACACACAGAATCCAAAGCAGGCTCCAGGCTCTGAGCTGTCAGCACAGAGCCTGACATGGGGCTCAAACTCACAAACTGCAAAATCATGACCTGAGCCGAAGTTGGATGCTTAACTGACTGAGCCACCCAAATGCCTTAATATCTAAGTTTTTCTACTTCTTTAATTATACAATGAAACATAAACAAGGGAACTTTCCATTTTGAATTCTTACACTACTTGTGTATTAAGAATGGATTAATCCAGAGGAAAAAGACACTTTTTTAAAAGCCTATGATAGAGGCTATTTAAATAAAAAAGAATATCACTACATTCAATATATGTTCCTCCTTTTCTCTCTTTTATCTCTTAAGTCGATTAAAAGTTCTTTGGATTTAGGGATATATCTCTGTATCTCTATCTACCTATATCATGTAATAATGTAATAATACCATTACAGAGAAGTTCAGTAAATATTTGCTGAACACAAAAACAAATGAGACACGTCCCTAAATAGCACTGTAGTCCGTTGATTTTTGGTTAAGGAGAAAAGCAAAGCAGTCACTGTCTTGTGAAGGTTATGGGGAAATAGGGAGTCCAGAATTTTGCTCGGAAATTTGTGCTTTTTCTGTACTTTATATTATTTAATGTAAACATATATTTAAATACTTATCGTTAAAAAACATAAATTCTTCATTTAAATGGAACTTGTTAAAAAGGCCCCAGATGATTAAGTTTCGAATAAAATGGGTTTTTCCAAAAATTGGCATCCGACAGAACAGAATTCATGTTCGATGCCTCCAATTTTAAGTATTAAACTTAACAATCAGATCTTGGACACTTTTCCTGTATTTGTCAATGCTTTCCCTATAGAAAAGCAATCCGATACCGTCCCATCCCAGTGGTTCTTGCGAAGGACTAGCTAATAAACAACTTTAAACATCCTGTGTTATATAAAAGCTAATTCACCAGAGTAGGTATCCTTAGTTGTCAGTTTGAAAAGCAGTGATCTCATAATAAACAAGTGCCAGTTGCAGTCCCAGACAGCCCTAACCTGAAGGAAAAAGCAAGAGATCAAAGAATTGCGAATTTTCCAAGTTCTTGTCTGAAGCTAGACGTTTGGCTCTCTGTTTGGGCCCAGGACTCGCCCTGGCTGCAGTCTGTAGTCCTAACACCAGTTTGGGCCTGTATGTATATGCCAGTCCAGATGTCCTCACTTCTTCTAAAAGGATCCCCTTCTCATGTACAGACATTATTATTGTAACATATTCCCTGCCTGATGGCACTTACATGATTGTTATGTGTCAACTGAAAAACATATGGCATCAAGCCACCTTGAACTCAGGATCAATTTAAAATGAATGTATTTTAAAAATCACAATAGAACCTCAATACATTAAAACAGCTTTAGATAGATATATTATATATTTAGTCTATAGATGGTATTTAGATTTACCAACCCCTTGGAAAAACAATCACGAGGACTCTCAGATTGAGAATTGCTGATCTGATGTCTGTAAGTAACCTCCTAGCTAAAAAACTCCCTATGACTTGAGTATTGTCTTCCCAAACTGTTCCGTCTTCAAATATGTCTTGTGCCTTTAAGAGGAATCATGATTGTACTTCATACCATGTATATATATTTAAATGAACGATTAATGAAAATTGTTCCCAATTATTTAAAAAAAAAAGAAGAAGAAGACTGTTTTGCGGAGGCAGTGGCAGATATTCCCTGATGTGTCATGACGGAGTCATTCTCAAAAACTAATGGCTAGAAAATTGAGTAAACATAGAAGCAATAAAGAAGAGATTTCTTCACGCCGTGTGAAATCAGCGCAGAGAAGAGCACGCTGCCATGGAAAATTTTGGGATATGCACAGGGATTTTTTCACGATGATATCTCATGCTTGCAAGGCATCAGCTACAAAGTGAAAAAATTCCTCCCCACATGTCAATGCCACAGAGTTGACTGTTGCAGCATGACCCCATTCTCCCCAACGCGTTCCCACCCCATCCTTCTTTTGAGCGCAAAGCGCAACACTGTATTTGATGAAACAGGACATTAATCAGGACTAATAAAATTCCTCTTCCTGTCACTCCTTGCAAGTATCTGACAGCATCTGTGTGCAGAATAAGGAAACATTTCCAGGTGACACCCCATTCTTTCAAGTTTTGCTCTAGTTTTTTAGACACTAGAGCTATTTCTTTTCCAGAGACCAGGTGGAAAACTTTAAAAGGCATTATGTAGCCAGTGGTCCCTTTTCCAAATTCTAATTTACCGAACTTGGGATCGCTCTCAACGCTCCATGAAACTAACGCATTGCCAGGATCATCTTTTTTTTTTTTTTTAATTTTTTTTTTTCAACGTTTATTTTATTTTGGGGACAGAGAGGCAGAGCATGAACGGGGGAGGGGCAGAGAGAGAGGGAGACACAGAATCGGAAACAGGCTCCAGGCTCCGAGCCGTCAGCCCAGAGCCCGACGCGGGGCTCGAACTCACGGACCGCGAGATCGTGACCTGGCTGAAGTCGGACGCTTAACCGACTGCGCCACCCAGGCGCCCCGCCAGGATCATCTTTTCTTGGTTCCACGAGTTCTTTTACCAAAGACCAGTTAAGTGAGAGGTCACTTACTGCTCGTTTCTGGGTAGATTCAGAAGCTAGACTTAGGAACCCCAAATCTTATCTCTATCCTGCTGTTCATTAATTCATTTAAGTCATGAATACTGTCCAAGTACTATCATGCTATGCATCAGTATTTACGTGCAATCGTAAGTATTTTTAACACATGTGAACTCTGTGCTAGGCACTGTGGGAAGCACTTTCATTATCTTCCTATGAGTTAGATACTATTATTATCCTTGTTTTACATATGAGGAAACTGAGGGAGATTAAAGAACTTGTCCAGGGATTCACATGCAGACAGCCTAAATGCAAGACCCGTGAGCTTCATTCCTGGGGGATGAAGGAGTTGTTGCCAACAGGAGAGTTCTGGACCTTACCAGGCACCCCTTGGGGTGAGGAAGAAAAAAGTCAAAACGAACAAACAAACAAAACAGAAAAGGAAAGGAACAACAAGAAAACAAACAAACAAAAAAAAAACCGTAGAAAGGTAAGGGGCTCTCACCATCCAGCAGATTCCATTTTCTATTCAAATATGTTTTCATCACCGCTAAATTGACTCACTTCTTATGCCCTACAGGGAAATACAAGGAAAAGTAAGACAATTTATGTATTCATACAGATCTAAACATAACACAAACAAGAAAACAAACCAAAAACCCAACACAAAGTAGTTTCACCACGTGTGAAGTATGAGATCTAGAATTCTATGAACCTCCGGGGGAAGAAAAACAATACAAGCTATGAGAGATCAGAGCGAAAAGAGATCCCCGGAGGCTCAAGAAGTCCAGGCCCTTCTGGAGAAACAGCAAGAGGAGAAGGACTTGGCCAGCTCCAGTAAAAGGCCGTCATTGCCCCAAACTGTGACCCCATCAGCAGAGGCAGGAGGAGAGTTTTGCAGCCCAGCAGAGCTGAGAGACAATTTGTCTGGTATACCAGCGGGAAGCCGAGTTTGAAAAGACTGGTTTGGTCCACACTGCGGCAGGTCTGTGGCTCACGCAGAGTTTGTAGAGGGAAGTGAGAGGATTAAGGCGCAATCTGCTGAAGCAAAATCAAAAGCGGCAGCCTGATGGACAGCAAACTGGACAGAGATCGGATCATTTAGGGTTTCTGTTCATGACTAGACTTGGAAGCTGTAAATGCCGGCACCACGCTGGAAGCGGAGCTGCAGGGAAGGAGAGTGGGGACACGAAAGGCGCTTCCGGGCAGTGGCGAATACAGGCCAGGAGGACTCTTGAGCCACTGACAAACCTCAGGGATGACCACAAGTCACTCACTGGCACGCGCGGCTCTCCAAAAGCGCACGCTGGACCAACGCCAGTCCTGGCTGGAAGACTGACTTTGATTCAAGTTAGGCCTGTCACCCAAGCGGCTAACACCACCCGCTCCTGGGCAGGTGACCCCACCGAGCAAACCGATCCATCTGGTCCACGCTCCCCACCTCCTCCCGCAGAGGTCGGAGATGGGGATGGAAAAGTTTGGGGAGTAGTCCCCGGCTAAGCAGAAGGGCTTTTTTTTTTTTTTTTTTTTAAATTCCTCAAGCACTCTCAGGTGCTCAGAAAGGGAGGATGACAGGATGACATCCGGACAGTCTCCGGCCGCTCCTCCCCCGGACCTGTTATGAAACTCTGGACTCTTTCTACCTCACCCCGCTAGTGTGTCCTCCGGCCCGAGGGCCCTCCCCACAAGTATAAAGGTGGCAGCGCCGGCCGGTTGAGCTCACTTGCCGGACAGACCGGGTGGCAGAGAGACGCGGCCGTGGCGCGCGACCGCTCCGGGCTCCCCGACGCGCTCCAGCCGCAGCCCCGCGCTCTCCCCGCGCCGCCGCCCGCTGCCCTGCCCGAGCGCCCGCGCCGCCGCTCCCTGCTCCCGGCGGGAAGGACAATGGAGGCGCGACGCGGGGGCCGCGTCCCCGCGCTGCTGCTGTGCCTGGGTAAGACCCCGCCCGCGCCTCCCCTCCGCGGGGCTCGCTGAAGCCCGGAGCTCCCCCCAGGGTGAAGTGCACCCCGTTTAAAATGACGTCTGCGGTTCCGCGAGTCCGTCTTGTCCTCAAGCCGGGGACCGATTGGGGTGGGATGGGAAAGGGGGGTATCGGTGTTAAAAACGCCTTTCATCGATGAATTAACCATTGCCACAAATGTTATGCCTGAATTAATGCAGCTCGCTAACAGGCCACAGACGACGTTGCAAAGTTTTTGTTTCTTTCTTTAGAAACGTTGCCGGTTCTGGAAATCCAGAGGCCGGGAAAGCACTGTTAACATTTCAAGTTCTGTTCTTTCTTGTTGGAGGGGGGCGGGTGGGGACCGGGTCAAAGGGCGGGAGTAGAGACCGGACCCGGGCAAAAGAGACCTTTTGGAGAGAAGCGCTTTTCCTCCGGTCTCGCCCTCGGTTTTCTCTGTCGTGTCTGGTTGTTCACGGGGGCGCTGGTGCACGCAGGTGGCAGCTTTGCTGGAGCTGCAGGCGCCACGGAATTAAAACGTGGTCTGGCGTCCGAGAAGCTGGAGGGACATGGGCGGGTCCTGGAGCTGTTTCCAGCCCTTGGACCCCCACGCCCCCCAGCCTGCACTGCGGGAGACCGGTCAGGCAATTTTCTCTTGCTGTTTATTGCACCCCATAGCCTGAAATTGATGAGTTGGATGCCTGTCTATTTGAGATGATTTAGTTCTTGCGGATGGGGGGGGGGGGGGGGGAGGGGGCGAAGGGGATCCTTTGTAAACTTTCTGGTTTGAAAAAAAAAATATCGTTTCTCTCTAATTCCTTAAATTTCAAGAGGGATTTGGAGGTGTATAGGAAAACCTTAATAAGGAAATAAAAGTTGCCAGCCGCACATTCCTTCTGGGGTTGCAATGGGGCAAATTCCCCTAACAAATTAACTCTACCTATGCAGGATGTGACAGTTAAATTATTATTTCGACACACCTTATCTCAGGGCTTGGGAGACCTAATGACATGCATACTATGCATAGTTGGAAGTTACTTGTACAAGTTTAGGAACTGAAGTAGAAACTGGGTCTGTGGTTTCTGCCAAAACTGTGCTAAGAGTGATTTGCTAGAAGATTCTCAGTAAATGATTTGGCTTGGCTATCTTTGCTTTGAAGGGTCTGTGAAAAAAATACAATTGGAAAGGGGACTGTCTTCCTAGAGCTAGAAATGAACCTAGAGGTCAGAAAGGCTCCGTGCTTTTTTTTCTTTCCACCTGTAGGGCTGCCTGGGAACAATGCAAGTGTCTGTTCTGGGCCACTCATTGAATATTCTAATTTGAGACAGCAAGAGCCTATGAATAACCTGGTGACTACCCACCTAGAGAGTGTGTTGTGTGTGTTTTTGTTGTCATGAAAGTGTTTAACTCCTTTATTGCATTACTTAATTATAGTTCACCTATTTCATCAGCCGCCAAGCCCATTTCCAAATGAGCTAGGTCAGTTTCTGTTTTCCCAGTTTGTTTAGATATTTCTCTGCCACTAGGAAAGTTCCTGTTTGAAGTTCTCTGTCATATCTCTAAACTCTAATCAGGTATGCAAGTCCGATAGTCTTATTCTAAAGCATATGTAACAAAAGACAAGGCCACCTGGTATTTTTGAAATGGACTCCCACCCCCAATGAAAGATTACCTAGAAATACTTTTCCCAAATGCCTGTTCTTCCAAAGATTAGTTCAGACTTCAGCAAATATTTTGTTCCTGCTTTTTTTGGTGGAAAGTATGTGTATGACTGTGGAAAAAATATAGATGCCTTCAGTTTCATCCTCTGCCTCCAACACGTGCAGATTTAAACTGCTACACATTCATACAATCAATTGGTTACTTTTAAATTTTATAAGTATTTGATATTGATGTTCTTGCTTTATATACCGGGAAAGTGTGACCCAAGTTCCTGTAGAAAAGCAGGGCTCAACTGACAAAGGTCATACCTGGATTTGTCAGCACTTTTAGCTTACTCAATACTAAGTACATGGTTGAGATTCCCCAAACTAGATAACACATTTATAAGTAATCTGCCGTTTTAGAGCTGAACTATCATTTCTAATCTTGTGATTGGCCCAGAACAAAGAGGAGAAATTTTTATCTTGAGTTCTGCAGCTAATGTTTAGAAAGGCTCTTAATCTAAAATCCGGCATTTTCACTGATACCCAGATGCGCTTTTGAGCATGTTCCCGAATGCCATCTCTAAGATAGTTTAGTCCTACTTCACTGCACAACGACAGAGAATTGAGCAGAATAAGCATTCTTTCCTGAAAATATAAGCAGCACACGTCTCAGTGAGACATTGGCTCGTCTCGGATCTTTCCTGTTGACCCTGAGAGTTTCTGAACTGCCTGAGTATTGGCATCACCTGTCTGCCTTCCTCCATCATCTTACCATATAAACAATTTGGGTAATTGGGGTGTGTGGTTCAGCACGGGGGCCCAAATCCAGGAGTTGGGAAAGATACGGACAGTTACCAAATGCTACCACGTTGTGTGTCGAGTGCTTTATGCACAATCATCTCATTTATTCCTTAAAATCACTGTGAGGTAGGTGTGATTAGCCCTGTGACAAATGAAGAGACTAACCCTAAGTGAAGTCAAATACCTTACAAGGACTTAGAGATGATAGTCAATGGCATGGTCTTTCGGGAGCGATGTGGGAGGAGCCAGAGGGTCTCAGAATCATCAGGAGCATAATAAAAATCACAGGTTCTAATAAAGATGTTTCAGAGTAGTCTGGAGGCTGCCCCAAGTCTTAGAATCCGTTATCGGGACAAGCATATGTACAAAGATGGTATCTGTAAGGTGTCACTCAAAATCAAGCCCAGAAAACATGTCACTGTTTTCTTAAGTGGTGCTAAAATATGTTGAATTTTTACTTACCCGACATTCAGCATCTTTAATGAATGCAATTTCTAGGAAATGACTTTTATTCCCAAGGAGTCATTATACCAATCAACTGAGGCCTTATTTCTGCATGTACCTAGACGTATAGGTAAGGAGAAGCATACTTATGCCTTTTTTCATTCCCGGTATCTTTTTATATTATAGTGAATTTAACATAATACCAGTAAGGAACTAAGATGGAATCTAATCTAATCTATAGCACATCTCTGCCAACAGTGAGAAAATAAACATACTTCCTTGGAAGAAAAAAGTACAATACGCACCAACTCGTTTTGGACAAAATGAACTTGAATGCCTTCTGTCCATTTTTTGCCCAAGAATCTTCCATTTCCTAGTTCATGATAAGCTGAGAGATGCAAATGACATGGAAGAAATCCCCTTCACAGAGACTGGAAGTGAAGGTGTGGTTTCCACACCTGTCAGTCTTCGCTCTGGGTATTGGCCTACGCAAATTGCCTAAGTAATATGGCTGCAACTGCCGTGGGGACCATTGCTTTGGACGAGAATGGGAAGATTCCCCAAAGCTGTAATAGGAGGGATTCTTAGGGAGAATGATCCTCGCAGCCATCACCTTGGCATGGCAATTCTGGAACCTTTGCAAAAAATGAAGTAACGTAACAGACTCCGTGTCCTCTGGTGATACGGTTTATGTAAAATTGGGTGTCTAATGATAGGGCCAATGAAGATTCAGTGACATTCTAGGTTAAAGTCATGATTTCGTTAACCAGGCTACTATTTACAATATACAAGATGCTTTGATAATTGTCATGAAAAAAAATGTTAACCCTTAATTTCTTAGGTCAAAATCCTGAATTAAAAAAATTTTTTTTAATGTTTATTTATTTTTGACAGAGAGAGAGAGAGAGAGACAGCATGAGCAGGGGAGGGGCAGAGAGACAGAGAGGGAGACACAGAATCCGAATGAAGCAGGCTCCAGGCTCTGAGCTGTCAGCACAGAGCCCGACGTGGGGCTCGAACTCACAGACTGCGAGATCATGACCTGAGCCCAAGTCAGACACTCAACCGACTGAGCCACCCAGGCGCCCCAAAATCCTGAATTTTAAATTTGAGGCATGAAAGTGAGTTAAATATAACTCCTCCTGAATATAACTGAGTTATATTCTGATATATATATATCTGATATAAATATATATATGTTATATATATGATATATATATATGATATATATCTGATATATATTCTGATATATATGATATATATCTGATATATATATCTGATATATATTCTGATATATATGATATATATCTGATATATATTCTGATATATATATATGTATACACACACACATATATATATGTGTATATATATATATATATATCTCCTGAATATAAATATAACTTTCCCCCAAGGAGGGGAAAAAGCCCCCCTCTCATACTTATATATAAACACACACATGTTTACATATGTCAAATATTATAGTTTTGAGTCAAGAGACATTGTGTATGGAAGACAGTTTCCATACCCCTGTTCCTTTATTTCATACTTTCAGAAAGATTTATTCCTCTCTGAGCCTCAGTTTTCTCATCTGTAAAATGGAGATCATAGCAGCTATGTTGTCAGGTAATTGTATACAAATCTAATTACTCTGATGATATTATAAAATAATAAAAAGCACTTTTAAAATTAGAGCTGTTATCACCATTATCACCATCATCAAGTGCTTTCTTAGAAAAAGCCTCGTTGCATCCTTACAATAACTCCCTTTAGGCTGGGAAATGTATTAATATTCCCAGTTTTCAAGTGAGAAAACAGACTTAAAAAGAAGTGAGTAACCCAGTGTGTAAGGTTCCATGCTTGAATATGCTGTGCCCTCTACTGTGCCCCAGCTCACACTTCCCTTTTGGCGAAAGCTTTACTCACCTTTTAAGACTGAAGAGAAGTAGGGCACCTGGGCAGCTCAGTCTGTTAAGCCTCCAGCTCTTGATTTGGGCTCAGGTCGTGATCTCATGGTTCGTGTGCCATGTCGGGCTCCGTGCTGGTGGCACGGAGTCTGCTTGGAATTCTCTCTCTCCCCCTCTCTCTGCCCCTCCCTCGCTCATATTCTCTCTTTCTCTCGCAAAATAAATAAACTTAAAAAAAAAGACTGGAGAGAAGTATCAAAACTTCTCAGTTACCCCCCTCCTCCTTTCTCCCACCACTCCAAAATAAATGTGCAACCTACCTCTGCCTCCTTTGCACCACGCCCATCCTGGGTCCTGCCCTTTTCAAGTCCCATTGTAAGTCTGTGTCAGCCCCAAGTCGCCTTACTGGTACCGTGTTCCTCTTTGACCATCCACTTCATGACTGACTTATTTTCAACACTCAGTACAGGTTTGTTGGATGGACGATTAGGATGGTACTTTATTCAAAGTTCTCATCACTATGTGTCGAACTCGAAGCTGTCTTTTGAAAATGTGTCTGAGAAGCAAAATATTTGGAGACTATGCAATAGTTTTTGAAAATTCAGTGTGTTTAATAATAAAGTTTAGTATTTTTTCTTCCCTATTTTTCTCATTTCTAACACTTAATATAGTCTGTGTTCACTGACGGTATACCTAATAAAATTTAAGTATATCTGCACTGTGTGTGTGTGTGTGTGTGTGTGTGTGTGTGTGTATGAGAGAGAGAGAGAGAGGGAGAACAAGAGAGAGGGCCTGAGCAGTATATGACTGGATGATGGATAGTTAGTAAGAGAAAGAGAAGTATTATTTTAGAAATGAAAGGAACCTTAGAGTAATCTAAAAGGTCCATCTCCTCCCACCCCCTCCCCAGTCCACTCCACTCCTTAGGTCTCTGTTTTCAGAGATAAGGAAACTCAGTTGCAGGAGCTACAGTGGGATAAAAGTATTATCTGAGCTAGAGGTGGACTCCATACCTAACAGGTCTAGTGCAGGGGTTTTTTTCAGCGTTGGCTCTATTTACAGTATGGACTAGCTAATTCTTTGTTGTGGGCTCTCCTGTGCATTGCAGGGAGTTGAGCAGCAACTCTGGTCTCTACCCACTAGATGTCAGTAGCACCTACGCAGTTGTGACAACAATGTCTCCAGACATTGCCAAATGTTCCCCAGGTGACAATATTACTCCAGGTTGAGAACCACAAGCTTAATGTATTTTCCATTGCTATAACACATTGCCACTCATAATTCACAGTTTGAATTAGTGCTCGAGTTGCCAAGACAAGTAAAATTAATATTAATGGTAGGTGCAAATACAAAATCAATGCTAGTGTTTAAAAAAAAATCCAGTTAGCAATTTTTATTGCTGATTTAGCACGAGTTGCGTTGAATAAAGGTGAATCTTATTTACGATGGAGCCATTCATCATGATGAATGACTTTCTACAATCACTGTGTTGCGGACCACCCCATGCCTCCTTTTAAAACTCAGTGCTCTCTTGGATCCCACAACACTGAACTTATTTTTTTTCTCCAGTTTTCTTGGCCATTTCTATCCATTCCTCATCACCCATTTCCCAAAGTGCTATTATTTTCCATTGCATGTGATTTACCTTGGAACGTCTGAATCACTCCTATGCCTTTAAAGGTCGTATTTCCACATATGACTTTCAAATAGACTCCACAAATCCATTCTTATTCTTTTATCTAAGAACTATATTCCCAGGGCACATGGGTGGCTCAGTCAGTTGAGTATCAGACTCTGACTCTTTGGCTCAGGTCATGATCTTGTGGTTCATGGGTTTGGGCTCTGTGCTGACAGTGTGGAGCCAGCTTGGATTCTCAATCTCTCTCTCTCTCTGCCCCTCTCTTGCTCGTGTTCCCTCTCCCTCCCTCTCTCTCTCTCTCTCTTTCAAAATAAATAAACAAACTTTAAAAAAAGAACTGTATTCCCAAATGCCTCATAAATAAAAACAGGTAATATATGAAATACGATCTCAAATTCCTTTATTCATTGTGTCTCCCCTTCATGCCCCCTAGCTGCAAATGCCACCACAAACTGTTGCCCTGCCTATGTTTTCTACTCTTTTAATGGCATCACCATCCTTGGTATTTTCAGGAACTTGGCATCACCTCTCACTTCTCTCCTTGCTTCTCCCCACCAGGTCTCTAGCCTATTAACTCTGTTGAGGACAGAAACTATGTCTTTTGCATTAATTTTCCTGTCAGCATTTTGTCCAATCTCTTGCATAGAGAAAAATCTCAATATTTATGGAATTTGACATATATGGTTACTAAAAGTAAGTAAGCTACCCCCTGCTTTTCCATTTATAGAGTATAACTAAGCCCTTTCCACCTTCCTATCACACTACCGATGCAAATGGGCTTTTCACTGAAGTTGAAGTCCCCCAAGTTAACCAAAAAAAAAATGTATTTTCACAAAATAAAATTTCTTAGCAGCTTCTATGTGCTGCTTACATTACACAGTTCCTGTGCATGAAGTATAATTAACTTTGAGGCTTTAAAAATTACCTTTTATGTATTTGTTCTCTCCTTTCTTTCTTGATGGTCACTTATAAAAACTCTGTGTTTTGGCAAATTCATTTTTGCCAGTAGGCATCTATAAAGAATGAATGCTATGATAGCCAATGTGCTTCTAAAAACGCCGTTAAGCATTCAAAGCTTCAGGCCATAATATGGCCATAATGAAAAGAAGGCTCATGGCGAACAGTTATAGAGTACAGACTGTTGTTCCTTTCCGAGGTCTTTCTTCTGAGACAGTAATGTGATAGTAATTTACATTTCTGAATTGGATCAGTAGGGATAGGTGTGAGAAGTAAGATGAAAGGGAGTAGAGGCAGACAGGGTCATAAAAATACATCCCACGTAACAACTTAAAGAAAAAAAATAGTTTCAATAGGAGATTTGGAATACTCTAGAGATGAAACTTAGGCTTTTTAAAAAAAAATTTTTTTTAACGTTTATTTATTTTTGAGACAGAGAGAGACAGAGCATGAACGGGGGAGGGTCAGAGAGAGAGGGAGACACAGAATCAGAAACAGGCTCCAGGCTCTGAGCTGTCAGCACAGAGCCCGACACGGGGCTCGAACTCACGGACCGCGAGATCGTGACCTGGGCCGAAGTCGGCCGCTTAGCCGACTGAGCCACCCAGGCACCCCAAAACTTTGGCTTTTAAGGAATGCAAGTCCCACATTTAGAGCTCTTCATCAAAAAATTCCAAACACCCAGGTTAGTATAAATTGTACCTTTTCCACAAGAGTTGATATGCATTCTCCTGCATTATGAGAATACTTCCATTGTGAATAAGATATTCATCTTTAAATCCATTTTTAGGGTGAAGTAAACTATACCTTCACATTTTAACTCACTGCTTCTCAACTGAATAGCTTTAAGTATGGTATTGTATGATGACTAAAATATATGAGAACATTGAAGTATGATTTAGGAATTACTACTAGAATTAACGAGTGTTATTTCATGCCTATGAATTAAAAAGCATGGCCTAATAAATCTTTTCTTGCATTTGGCAAGGAAGATCCTATGGCGACCTTTTAAGACTCAAAATTAAAAGAGATACTAATTTGGGGCACCTGGGTGGCTCAGTTGGTTAAGTTCCTGACTCTTGGTTTCGGCTCGGGTCATGATCTCACAGTTCATGACATTGAACCCCACATTGAGCTCTGTGCTGACAGCATGGAGCCTACTTAGGATTCTTTCTCTCTCCCCCTTTCTCCCCTCCTCTCTCTCTCTCTCTCTCATAAATAAACTTAAAAAAAAATACTTATTTGTAACTTGTTATTATGTATCAACTTCTGGTTTCATCCTGTTTATTTGAACAGTTATAGTTGGTTTTTACATTTATTATTTTTTTATGTTTATTTATTTTTGAGAAAGATAGAGTGAGAGCAGGGGAGGGGCAGAGAGAGAGGGAGACACAGATCTGAAGCAGGCTCCAGGCTCTGAGCTGTCAGCACAGAGCCCAACGCAGGGCTCGAACTCATGAATGGCGAGATCATGACCTGAGCTGGAGTCGAACACCCCACCGATTGAGCCACCCAGGCACCCCTACATTTATTTTTTAATGAAGCTTAGTTATGAGGTTAGCACTGAAAAGCTGTAGGAAGAGAATGATTTCTGGAAAAAGGCAAGGTTTATATTCTCTCTGTCTCTCTTTTCATGTAGTTCTCTGGGAAGGAGACTATGTTCAAAAATACTGACAGAGTTCTTTTTGGGATCTGACATGATAAAGAGTTTATTGTTATTTTAGCCAAGGTGAAGCCACACCTTATCTAATAGTAAATTTTAATTTTAAACAACAAGGCATCTGGAAATGGTGAAAGCATATTCACTCTTTGAAATTATACAAGACCTAACAAGCCTACCATGTTACAGACAAATTCTAAAATTATAGACTGCCATGGAAGAAGGTACAAAACTAACAGTCCGTGAGCAGGGTAGGCACGTGACCACACCAAAAGCGTGAACAAAGCGGATTTTGATACCTGCTTGGGATGGGCAAATATCATGATTCATTATGAGTTTACCGTTCTGGTCTAAATATTATGAAAGGTTAAATTGGGAAAATAAGATGATTTCTTTCATTCTGTAACCTACCTCATTTTATTTGGGGTCATTTTTCTTTGCTTCATTGCTATTCAGGAAAGCCATTTTCTCCTGGAGAATTGCCCTTGACTTTGCAGTATCGGCTTGGTCAGCCAATCCCCAAATCCCAGCCTCCTTCTAATTGAGCCCCTCGGTGTAGCCGTAAGGAAGCAAGGTGAAGGAAACCCCATGCAGTAAGAAAGACATTTTCTACATCTGGCGTTCCTCCTGACTGTTGGGCAAGCACTTCTTAGCGCCTCAGGGCCCATGGCATTTCGTGCTACCCCCATTCAGATAATGATCCTCAAACTTCTTCTCCCACGCACGGTGCCCCAATATTGTGTAAGGATGTGGGCTCGGCCCTGACTCACCGAGTAGAGGTGATTTGTATCCTGTGAATCACCTACACCACTTCCTGCTGGCACCTTCGAGATTTCATTGAAACACAATCTCTGAAAGGTGAAGGTACAGAGAGGAGCAGGTGTGCATCAAATTCCTAAAACTCATTTGGGAAATTTGACAGAAATAATAGCCTCTGATGGAAATTTGACTTTCCTTGCATTTCTTGAAACAGAGTGCCAAGAGACCGTTTTGAGTTTACAGATCGTCTGCCCCATCCCACCTTGCACGCAGTTCCTCTATACTTCAGTTACCGACGTACGGCTTGTCACCAGATCTGTTTTCTGGACACACTGACACTATCCAAAATCCTTAATATCCTAGTGAATTATTTTCTTAGCAGAGACCCATGGTCAAGAATCAAAAACTCAAATACAATATTTGCAATAGAATCATAGACCATCATTGTTCAAATAACACTAACGGCAGGGAATAAACCTGTAAGATAAGGAAATGTATGTATATTTAGCGTCTATTCCTTCCCTGTCTGACTTTAAAGTAATAAGTAGTGTTTCCTAAGGGTGACAAGGTGGTGGATATCAGACTTCTCCATGGGTTCCCTTTTTAAATATTTTGATCAGCTCCACCTACTCGAGTTTGCAAGGGCCTGGAGCAGAGACGAACTTGACAGAAGCTGGAGAATCATTCTTTTAAAGAAACAGAGCTATGCAGAGGGACACAACTTTAGAACCAATTTTGCTATTTTCTTGGCTATGTACATCCATGATGGAGCTGCAGTCTTTCATTTGAGGAAAGCATTTAAAATTATTTACCAGTTCATCTGTAAAAGACCCGGATGTTCAATTCATGCAGCGAGAGCTAGTCTCGCAGAAACCATCCCGAGTGGTGGACGATGTCCAAGGGAGCGTCACAGGTTACCAGAGCCCAGTTTTTGTGGAGACACGCCCTGCACTGAACATTCTTTAATTCACAAAGACAAATATGTCACCTGTGGCCTGACCAGGTGGAACAAAGTTTCCAACAGTGGAAAAACTAACAACTACTAAAAACCTTAAAAAAAAAAAAAGACTAAGAAGCAACACCCCAAAACAATTAGCTGAATTCTATAATAGTTGCAGATTGCAGGTGTAAGCAGATCCAAACAGGAAAGGCTAGTTTCTGATTTCCACAAAGGATAGAGAAATGAGCTTCCAATGTGTGTTTGCACGGTGGATGGGGCTGATGGGCGAAATTCTTGGTAGGAGCACTGGTAACGTTTTCTCCAAAGCCTTCCTCAGATGAAGAAGCATGGAGGAAGACCTGCACCAAGAATGTAAAAACACACAGCTAGAGCTCCTGTTTGTGTTGAGCGGACTGTATAAGTTAAAGGGTTTAATTCTGCCATAGGAAAATGCATGGCCAAATTATATTGAGAAGTGGAACAAAGCTGGCCTAGATGATGGCTCATTCTTCATAAAAAGATATATAGAGAGGGGCACCTGGGTGGTTCAGTCGGTTAAACGTCTGACTTCAGCTCAGGTCATGATCTCAGGGATCCCGAGTTCCAGCCCCTCAGCACAGAGCCCATTTGGATCCTCTGTCCCTCTCTCTCTGCCCCTCCCTCGCGAGTGCATTCTCTCTCTCTCTCTCTCTCTCTCTCTCTCTCTCTCTCCCAAAAATAAATATTAAAAAAAAATCTGTGTGGAACAAATTATCTTTTTCTATCTCTGTTCAAATGACAATGAAATCCAGACTTTAGGAGTTTTTTGTTATTTAAGAAAGATGATTTTTTTTCCTTTATGAGCAACTGAAGCAGTTATTTATATTGTAGGAGAAATATGGGGTGGGAAGGAGATAGTTCTAAACTTTTCAAAAAAGGCATTGTCAAATCATTGGAAGATTATGAGACTTGCTGTCCAAACATAGATTCCAACTCTTATTTTCTACACTCACTATGTAATCGGTCTTGGACAAGACATTTAATTTAACTTCCCTGATGTTAAATTTGGGGGGGGCTACTAACTACTTCATAGGATTGTTCTAAGGGTCTAGTTTGAAACTTATGAAATTAGAAGCTATGATGCAGATGTGTAATGTAGTTTTTAGCAATAATATGCAGTATGTTTAACATATCCATGTCTCCTCTGATCGAGAAAAAAAATAAGATAAAATCTTTTATTACTTGGATTAAATCATACTTTAAAATATCAAATTACAAAGAGATTTGTAATCTTGTTATAGACCAGGAGAGGGCACTACGCACACATACTGCTAAAACTAGAGGCTAGACCCTGAGTATCCTGGAACATTTGTGAGAGTCTCTGGTGTGTTAGGCATTTTGGAAAAAGATCATTTAATTTAATTCGCCCCCAAACTCTGTAAGGTGGGGGAAATCTAGAGCCAGAGAAACTAATTAATTTGTCCAAAATCACATAACCCAAGTTTTCCCCCAGGATTGCCTTTCCATCACACTTGGTTGCCTCCCTAGAGCAGTAAAATACTCTGCTTCAATCATATTTACCCTGGTTTGTCTGTGTGATGTCTGTATTATTGCCCCTTTCCAGGTTCTATAATGTGGCCCATTAACAACATTGCTATGTACCCTTGGGAAAGTTACTTAAACTCCTTAAGTCTCAGTTTTATCATATGCTTAGTGGGGATAACAGTAGTAGCTTCTTCAAAGAGTCACTGGGTGGATTAAATGAGATAATATAGATAAAGAGGACAAGAGCCACGCCTGCATATAGTACATGCTCAAGAAATGTTAACTGCTATCCACAACTGCATCACCACCATTAGTATTTACTATATAAGTTACTCGTCTAGCCTAGAAAGAGGGGTGAAGTGCAAATGCCTGACTCCTGACAGAAGCAGCTAAACCCTCTTCAGTAAACATCTGTGCAATGGAAAGGACTCTTCTCACACTTTCTATGGAATTCAGAAACTACTTAAGTCATTCCGGAGCCTGTTTTCGAACATTGGCCTATCGAGTGGGGACACACGATGAAATGCCTTGTTCAAACTTTTACTGGGCTGACAGAAACTGGATTCTAGGGCTCAGTGGTTCATCTAGCGTGTATGTTCGCTCCCACGTTAGATAAGATATATTCTGGCTTTACTTAGATTACATTTTATTAAAATCTACTTTTTTATTTTATTTTTATTTTTTATTTATTTATTTTTTTAAAGATAGTCTGAACAGTTTTATTTATTTATTTTATTTTTTTTTTCAACGTTTATTTATTTTTGGGACAGAGAGAGACAGAGCATGAACGGGGGAGAGGCAGAGAGAGAGGGAGACACAGAATCGGAAACAGGCTCCAGGCTCCGAGCCATCAGCCCAGAGCCCGACGCGGGGCTCGAACTCACGGACCCCGCGAGATCGTGACCTGGCCGAAGTCGGACGCTTAACCGACTGCGCCACCCAGGCGCCCCAGTTAAAATCTACTTTTGTGCATAATACAATGCAAACAGTAAGCTGGGCACTTAAATCAACAAAGGAACATATCGATGGTTGAGAGTCCTGCTTAGTTGTTACTGTAAATAGAAACTGATTGTCAGTTAAGCCTTTGTGTGTGTGTACACGTGTGTGTGTGTGTGTGTGTATGCGTGTGTAATAAGCTCTATCTTGGAGCATTGCTCCAAACACATCATGGAGCAAAATAGTGGAAAGTCTGTACAATTTCTGTTGCTAAGCTTCTAGGAAATCAAATTTCAAAATCAGGTCTTTGACCCTGGGAACAGGGCAAATCTGAAATTAGGAATGTCATGCCAAGGTTTTTACCCCTAGACCGAGAGCTGGGGGCTCATTGATTTTCAATTATTTCCTGTTTTTACAAATCAGTTTCTTTTATGGTTTCAATGGATCAAATTCTTGAAATCATTAAAACAACCCTATAAGTAGTGTGGTTACATGAAACTCTGATCAAGCTTTCTTTTTTTAGCACTGTTTATATATTTGGTTTTCCCCCGTTATTAGGTTGCCATCTTCTCCAAGCAGTTTTCGGCACCACCGTGATTCCTTCATGCATCCCAGGAGAATCCGAAGATAACTGTACAGCTTTAGGTGAGCCCGGCTTTGCCAGTGCTGCCCCGGAAGGTCACACATTCTTAACAGAAATGAACTCAAAGACTACGAATATGTGACAGTGTAGAGAAAGGGGAGAGGAACAGCTTCTGTGTTAACAAAATAATTGTGGGGGGGGGGGGGCTGCTGAGTGGCTCAGTCACTTGAGCGTCTGACTCTTGCTTTCAGCTCAGGTCATGATCGCCTGGTTCATGGGATCCAGCCCTGAGTCAGGCTCTGTGCTGACAGCACTGAGCCTGCTTGGGATTCTCTCTCACCCTCTTTCTCTCTGTCCGTCCTTCACTTGTGTTCTCTCTCTCTCTCAAAAATAAATAAACTTTTAAATAATAATACTGATAATTTTTTTAGCACCTTATTTGTGAGCTAGATCTGGAAAAACGATATAAAAGAATAACTGGTGGGAGAGGGAGTGGGCATCTAGTTCTCTGGAATGAGTAGATCTTAAAGAGATAGGACAAGAAAAATCAGATGCCCTTTGGCCATTCCCTAGAACTTTGCTGTGAAACCATTGCTAGAGATTAGATCCCAGGCAAAGTAGGCAAATTTAACCTGGTACACAGTAGATAATCAATATATTTTGTTGTTATTTTTTTGTAAAAGGAACAAATGATGTCCTTTCTTTCAGTTACAATGTTCATTCAGAAAATATTTATGGAGTACTTAATACATGCCAAACACTGTGCATAGGCATAGGAACACAGAGAGAAGTCATGCATAGTCTATTTTCCTCGGGGACCCCTGAGGACTCTGGATGTGGTTCAAGAGAGCTCTACTTTAGACTCAGTCTGAATATTGAGTCGAAGGTTATCCTGAGGAACCAGGGTATTTCCCACAATAATTTTACCTTCTCTCTTACCCTCCTTTTTGTTATGCCTCCACTATTTAGGTTTTTTTTTTTTTAAGTTTCTATTTAAATTTCAGTTAGTGGACATACAGTGTAAGATCAGTTTCAGGTGTACAATATAGTGATTCAGTACTTCCCTATAACACTCAGTGCTCATCACAAGTGCCCTCCTTAATCCCCACCACCTATTTTGTCCATCCCCCACCCACCTCCTATCAGTTCGTTCTGTATAAAGAGTCTGTTTCTTGGTTTGCCTCTCTCTCTCTCTCTTTTTTCCCTTTGCTCATTTGTTTTGTTTCTTAAATCCCACATATGAGTGAATTCATATGGTACTTGTCTTTCTCTGACTGACTTTCTTCACTTAGCATGATAGCCTCTAGCTCCGTCCACGTTGCTGCAAATGGCAAGATTTCATTCTTTTTTTATGGCTGAGTAACACTCCAGTGTGTGTGTGTGTGTGTGTGTGTGTGTGTGTGTGTATGCCTCATCTTTATCCATTCATCAGTCGATGGACACTTGGGCTGTTTCCATAGTTTGGCGATTGTAGATAGCCCTGCTATCAACATTGGGACGTATGCATTCCTTTGGATTAGTATTTCTGTTCTCTTTTCTTCCTTCATCACTGGACTCTTTAGAAGTTTGGTCTGCCTCCCTCCCTTTTTTTGTTATTGTTTGCTTGTTTATTTCTTTCAGCAGGAGTATTACAATCAGGATGCTATTGTTTGATTATTTCATAAGCATCCTTCACATTTCAGTAACTAAAAATCCTAAAATGAATTTTACGTACAGGTTGCAACACTACTTCTAAAAAGGCTTCTATTTTCACTGTTGTGTTTGCCCAGCCCCGGGCATTTGGAAGTCAAAATTTGTCTAGTTCAGTTCTCATGGTTACAGATGTTGGGGAGGCTTTGGTTGATTTCTTTGATGGTACCCTCAAAAATTTGGGAATATACACCAAAACATGCCTTCCTAAAAGATCTTTGACTTTTTTGCAGTCCCCCAAAACACTCACACCCCACCCTGTCGTACAATACTGTATTGACAGAGGCTGATTACTGAGAAAAAAAAATACAATGAGTTTTGAAACTACTGATAATATATCAGCCTGTTGGCTGTGTTTTAGGGTTAGGGCCAGGGTATGGGAACAGTGTGAGTTAGTTAATAAATAAAATAAAGAAAACCCACTCTAAAACTTTGCTCTCTTGAACTAATTAATGGTTTCAGTTTGCAGTTGTGTTTGGAGTAATGAACTGCAGAATTATTTTGAGATTTGAAAAACATCAGACACATTTGGGTTAAGTGAATAACGTTGGAGGGTAATGATTTTTGTGTGTCGTAAACTTTCCTTTTCTATCCTTCAAGATTATCCTTTGTGAATTAGATGCCTAGGTCTTATTTTGTTTGTTTAGTCTGTTGGTCCTTCTCCTTAGGGGTCAAATGTTTGTTCACTGGCCTAGGAACTGTGATAACTAGAGGGACTTAGTCCTGAAAAGTCTCCTCGACTGATTAGTACCTGCCCTGCTTTGCTACAGTAGCTCAGCAATGACTATATGAAAGGGTGATTCATGCTTCGAAGAAGGCAGCGGAATATATCCAACTTTCCATTTCCTTCACAGTTCAGACAGAAGACAATCCACGTGTGGCTCAAGTGTCAATAACAAAGTGTGGCTCTGACATGAATGGCTTCTGTTTGCATGGACAGTGCATCTACCTGGTGGACATGAGTGAAAATTATTGCAGGTAATACACACACACAAAAAAAGTGTTTTTTAGACGTATACTCTTTTTTTTTTTTAATTGTTTGAAGTTGATGTGTTTCCAGGGGCTGTAGTTTATAAATTTTTTTTTTAATTTTTTTTCAACGTTTATTTATTTTTGGGACAGAGAGAAACAGAGCATGAATGGGGGAGGGGCAGAGAGAGAGGGAGACACAGAATCGGAAACAGGCTCCAGGCTCTGAGCCATCAGCCCAGAGCCCGACGCGGGGCTCGAACTCGCAGACCGCGAGATCGTGACCTGGCTGAAGTCGGACGCTTAACCGACTGCGCCACCCAGGCGCCCCCAGGGGCTGTAGTTTATACATACTATTAGCATGCAGTTATATGTGCTATTAGTAACGTTATTAAGCATGTTTTTTTTTTAAGTTCTGGAAGAAACAGTAGCTCTCAAATTGTACCGATATTTCCAGGGTACAGAGTCGGGTAGGCTTTGATGCCTCCTTCTCATAGACCATGAAGGTGGTTCTGCTTTTAGTCTTTCCACTGGACTTCTACATCAGCCCCTGTTTTAAGGATTGATTGAACTGATTAAGACAAAATGCACCTCCACCCTACGAAAACTTTCCAAACCCCCTTGTGGGTTGTCAGCCACCCTGGCAGCTGGGCCAGCCTGTCACTTAGCACCACAGTTAAGCTGAGAGCTGTGTGGAGCTCTGATATCAATGTGGGCCCGGCTCTGAGGCCAGTCTTTGAATTCCTCTTTACAGCTGTCAGCAACCCTCGTCGGTTTCCCGTATCACAGTGTGAGGCGACTCCTTACAAAACGAATTCTTAATGATAATTTCTTTTTTAAATAACCGATCTTTCTCTCCCATGTTCCTGTAGGTGTGAAGTGGGTTACACTGGGGTCCGCTGCGAGCACTTCTTTTTAACCGTCCAACAGCCCTTGAGCAAAGAATATGTCGCTTTGACTGTGATTCTCGTTTTCTTGTTTCTCGTCATCGTTGCCGGTTCCATATACTACTTCTGCAGATGGTAAGCCGGTGGTTTCTGCACTTTGCTTCTACGTATTATGTTTATACAATGCAGGCTAAAAAACTGGGTAAGACTATGGACAAAGTGTTATTTAGAGGGATACGATGGACTCTGCACAGATGATACGTATTTTTTTAATTTTTTAAAACATTTATTTCTAAGGGGGGAGGGGCGGAGAGAGTTGGAGACACAGAATTTGAAGCAGGCTTCAGGCTCTGGGCTGTCAGCACAGAGCCCGTTGTGGGTCTAGAACTCACAAGCTGTGAGATCATGACCTGAGCCAAAGTTCGAGGCTTAACCAACTGAGCCACTCAGGTGCCCCCACTGATGATATTTACAAAAAAGAAGTTTCCGTGGCATATCATATGGATTTGACTCTAATATTAGCTCTGCTATTTATTGTCTCTATAAGTTGTACAAGCCAAGCTTAGAGTATCAGTTCTTTCTTCTGTTATACAGATAGAAATCTCCTACATTAATCACAGGACCATTTTCAGCATTGAGTATTATCATGCATGTTAAAGGAACCATAAGGCATAATGTCAATGTTATGTTTAACCATTTGTATTCAATTATTAGGTTAAATTTTGTGTTTCATAAAGCATGTGCTTTGTAAATTAATAACCCTAGAGGCTTAGGATTTTAAAGTTTAAGGCAGACCTGTAGACAGGAATTTCCAGACAGCTGTTAAAAGGTTACTTTTCCCGTCTCCCAGAACAGTGACACCCCACCCTGTTGTATAATACTATACTGACAGAGGCTGATCACTGAGAAAAAAAAATACAATGAGTTTTGAAATTACCGACAGTGTATCAGACTGTTGGTTGTGTTTTGGGGTTTAAGACCAGGGTCTGGGAACAGTGTGAATTAGTTAATAACAGCTGCCTTGAACTGTCTCCATGAAATCCTTCTTATTTTGGAGCTGGTACATATTTTTCAGTGAAGATTTGAATGGATGTCATTTTGTTTGCTGAAAGCAATGTGCTTCTACTTTTGAAGGTCAGGAAGCGTGCTACTTTTATAAGATTAAATTTATTTTGCCCATGATTGATTCTAAGTATTCATCAAATTAAAACGCCTTCCTAATTAGTTATGATCACAGAACTGAACACTACTAAAACTGAAATACCCCTAAAAGATCTTTGACTACAATCCTTTCCTTTATAAAGATTGGGGAAATGAGACCTAGAGAGGTCATTTGACATGCCTCAGCTCCTATAGTTGGCAAGTGGCAGAACTGTGTCTGTGTCTAAACAAAAGCTTTCAAATTGTATTCCTCCACTAAGCATAAACGTGCAGTTTCCTCAAGGCTACATGCCCCATCTCCGAAATGGGTAGAAAATGAATTCAAAATATTAGGAGGATAGCTTGAACAAACGAATGAATGAATGAAGATTCTGAATCCTAGCTGGCAGAACTTGACCTTATGTAACCCATTGGTATTTCACTGTCATCATCTATAAAAGGAGGATGATAATGGCAATGTGAGAATGTGAGAATAGAATGAGTAATGAATGTATAGCACTTAGGGCATTGTCAGCCACTAATTAGTGCTTGATAAATAATAAGTTATTCTAATTGCTTTTGGTGATAACATTGTATCAATGTGATGGATAGAATGTAATGATGTAGTATGGTATTCACATACTAGTTTTCTAGAAGGAAGGAAGGAACGAAAGAACCAAGGAAAGAAGGAAGGAAGGAAGGAAGGAGAAAGGAAGGGAGGGGAGGGAAGGGAAGGGAAAAAGAAGAAAGGGAAGGGAGGGAGGGAGGGAAGCAAAGAAGGAAGGAAGGAAGAAAAAAGAAGGAAGAAAAGACAGAGGGAGAGATTGAGAGAAAGAAGGGAAAGGAAAGAAACAGAAATGAGAGAGAAAGAGAAAGAGAGACAGAGAATAAAACACCCAGGCTTAAATATGGTCACATGCTTTCCTGGAATTTTGTAATTTTCAGGACATGTTAAAACCTCTGAAGAGTCCTTTAACTGTGTTTCACCATTTCCTCCCCAAATTGTTTGACCACAGAATACTACCCCTTCTCCCTCTTTTTTTTTTCTCTTGCCCAACCTAAATCTGTTGACTTTTGTCATTTTGGAAACACTGTGCTGATGTTTCTTTTGAGTCCATATGTTGGTTTGTTTTGTTAGCATACTTTGTTCTTCTCACTGTTAACTACAGTGCTAACAGTTTCAATTTCTGAATATTTCTAGGTACAGAAATCAAAAGAGTAAAGAACCAAAGAAGGAATACGAAAGGGTGACGTCAGGGGATCCAGCATTGCCACAAGTCTGAATGCAGCCGTCCAGCTATGGGCAGGGATGCGCAGCGTGCCTGACTATGTTAATATTCCTATTTTATTAATAATATTTATGTTGGATCATGTGTTAAGTCAACAATGGTGCATTTTTAATATACTTGGAAAAGTTTTTTATTTTTGTTTTATTTTTGACAGACTATTTGCTAATGTATAATGTATACAAAATATATAATATAGAAAGAAGTCCTATTTTTGTAAGAAATAATTTCCTGGGCCAAATGCTTTAGCTTCAAAGCTCGTTTGCCAGCTACACAATGCTTAGGAGTGAGCGATGTCCAGTTCATCACTCAGGAAGGGTCAGCAAATGACAGATTCCTGTTAAGCCTAAATATATATGGTCAAATCGAGTGAATATTTTCCTACTCCTCACATGAGCGATAATTGATTTGACTGTATCACAGTTTGATGTATGGCGTGGCACCACTGTGTCATGTATTAAAACACTAATGCAATGGGAATTGGGGAGAAGCGAGTCTATATCATGTGCTAAGCACTACACGTGGGGAACGAAGTAGACCCAGGAGGGCTGTATCCTTCAGTCCCTACCCTCAGCTCTGATTCCATGGTGACTGGCCTGGAGGGCAAGTGGACAGTGCCCTCTGCCAGCTCACAACTGTGGACACGAGTCACCCAGCTGCAGATTCTTCTTGTATTAAAGGAATCGACAACTTCATTTTATGCCATCTTTTATGTAAATAGTAGGTGTTTTCTAGCTTCACGATGTTTCTTGAGAAACATATGTTCATGAGAAAATTAAAAAAAAAATCCACACTTGAAGCCAAAATTTGGGCTTCTTTTTAAAAGTATTTGTTTTCATAGGGACTTTGATTAAGAATTCTAGGATTTTTAAAAAAAATTTTCTTTAATGTTTAGTTTTGAAGGAGAGAGAGACAGAGCGTGAGTGGGGGAGGGGCAGAGAGAGAGGGAGACACAGAATCCGAAGCAGCCTCCAGGCTCCGAGCCATCAGCCCAGAGCCCGACGTGGGGCTCGAACTCACAAACCACGAGATCATGACCTGAGCTGAAGTCGGGCATCTAACCGACTGAGCCACCCAGGTGCCCCAAGAATTCTAAGATTAAATCGTAGTCCAAAATTTGATGGACTAATCATTATTTTAAAGTCTAAGACAGTAATTCTGTATATTGTTTAAAGATGGAAAATATGGTTATTTCATCTTCTATGCAACAGAGTTTTAATTTAAAACAATGCAGTAAGTAGCTCCTTCTAGAATTTAAGATTAAATGTGTAAAATCATATCCTGATGTAGGAAGTGGAAAACAATAAGAAGTATAGACCATAGTGTATTTTCCCAAATGAACAAATTCATTTGAAAACTTTTAAAATTTAGAGACTTAACCATGCCTTCTTTTGGACACTGAGGTGAAACCAGGGCCCTGCTTGCTGTCTTTTGTTTATTTTTTTGGAAAAGATGAAGATTCCTCCTGTGCTTGAGCCCATGGTCTCGTTGCGTTACTAAGGGTAGTTGGGGGCAACCGCGTGAGGAACCACAGCTGTCAACCCCTCCAGGTCTCAGGGGACACTGCCTCTTGGAATACTAGACCTTTGGGTAGAGTCCCTCAGGATCACACACCTTGTTAGGCAGGGTCTCCTCTTTGTCCACCTTTTTTCCTGGCAGGTGCTAGGGCAACAAAGAGAAAATAAACAGCAGCTGACTTCTGAAGTGCTAGGTGCCAGGACTTGCCACCATATGTATCCCTTTATTTGTACCATGGTGCTCTCACATGACTCTTTTCTAAAGTGTTGGATCTGGTCCCTCACTATTAGAGGAAAAACACGTGTGTGTGTGTGTGTGTGTGTGTGCGTGTGTGCTAAAATATGCATATATATAAGCAAACATATTTATGTAATATACAAATTCATATGCAAATACACATGGACACATGAGCTCATTCATAGAATTGTAGTCATTTGTTGCCCATTCAACAGCACATAAAACTTAAGCACAAGATAAAGAGAAATAAAATAAGGGGCACCTGGGGGGGCTCAGTTGGTTAGTCTGACTCTTGACTTCCGCTTGGGTCACGATCTCATTCATGGTTTGTGAGTTTGAGCCTTACTCTGGAGTCGCCTTGGGGTTCTCTCTCTCTTTCTCTCTCTCCAACCCTCCCCTACTCTCTCTCTCTCTTTCTCTCAAAATAAATACATAAACATTAAAAAAAAGAAATAAAACTTTTAGACCTAAAAGGATATTTCCATTTCCCTTTTAATATAGCTGAAATCAAAAGTGCTGTGTAAGAATACATTTTAAGTCCTACACATTGTTACTGACGCCTACTAGATGTAAATGAAGTCTGCTTACTCTAAGTGATCTTGTCGGTGTCAAAGAAAATGTACTGACTTACCAAGATATCAATAGCAATTCACTTATTTTGCTTACCAAAGAGGGTTATATTGGTTTATCTTAAACGTCTCAGTCCTTACTAAGTAACAAATTGTAAGTAGTTTGGGGGTGTTTTTAATCTTTGCTTACGAATGCTTAAAAAACTAACCCCTATAAAAGTTAAATCTTTGTTTATAAATGTATATTAAATAATGAAAGGATGCGACCCAGATTGCTTTTTGCGGGTGACAATATGTCAGAAGTAATTGTTTTAATGAGGATGATGCTGAGCAGGTATCGATGATGATTGTCATCAGCTCAAATTTCCAACAATGGAAAGATTTGGGCTCATGTTTCGTCTATCTTTCTTGCTTTACAGATTTCTCACGATACATATTTCTCTATATATCTCCAAAGTACTGAGAATACGTGCTGTCAGGCATCAAACCAATTTTCATGCTAGAGATATATGTATCAGTTTCTAATTTCTGTTGAATTCAATAATCTGATTTTTCAAAGCTCATGTCTGATCCACGTGGTCATTTTTGCTCCTATATCCACTCTGTAGACTTTGGAGGGAAAAAATGTGTTTAACTGGCTGCTTAATATTTTCTGATTTTTTTTCTATTCTTATGCACATGGGAGAAGGGGAGTAACAACTTGCATAAGCAGTGTACTTTTTTACTGTTCTAGCAAAAGAGTAATTTTATCTAAAGCATACCCGTTAATCAAACTGGATGAGGTTAAGTGTAAGATAGTGTATTTTTCCTCTTTGCTGTTTTTGCACTCTGTAATTGCACTTTTTAAGTTTGAAGAGCCATTTTGGTATGCAGTTTATATTGAAGATGCTATGGACCATAAAGTTGTATTGCATGCAGTTTAACTTATTTGACAATGGATTTTATCAGAGTACTGAATTGTATCAATTTGTTTGTGTTCAATATCAGCTTTGATAATTGTGTACCTTAAGATATTGAAGGAGAATATAGCTACTTTACAAGATATTGTTAATGTTTATTTATTTTTGTTGGGAACTGGAAAAAAAGACAACTGAAAAATAAAAATGCATTCAGTATCATGCACAAAGGAGTTTCGCTGATAAATACCATCTCTCTCTCTCTCTTTTCTTTTTTTCCATAATAAATTGGAGGGCCTAAAAGCAGTGATAGAACTACAATGTGTTTAGATATAGAGACTTCTAAATATAGAAAGATAAAGGTCTTAGTTTGGGAAAGCAGCTTATAAATTTATTGCACTTATGGCCTACCACAATGAAGATTTTTGAAATAAAAGGAGTTGCATTAATTATAAAATTTTAGTGGTTATTATTTTTTTAGTTTTTTTTTTTTTTTTGAGAGAGAGTGCAAGCCGAGGAGGGGCAGAGAGGGAGGGGGACAGAGGATCTGAGGGACAGTGGATCTGAAGCAGGCTCTGAGGAGGCTTGAACTCACCAACAGTGACATCATGACCTGAGCCAAAGTCAGGCGCTCAACCGACTGAGACACCCAGGCGCCCCAGCTGTTATTATCTTTTTAAGGAATATATTTAAAGACTATTTAAAAAAAGGTATTTCTAAAAGGAAAAGATACCCTACTGAGAAGTAATTTATGAAAGGACACGTGAGCCAGAATGTGTTTCATGATTCCCTCAGCATCCGCCAACCAAGAGACTTGGCTTCCCTGGGCCTTCAGAGCAAGAAATATTGGTCCTGCTGGACCCCAGTTACAGTGATGGTATCCTTGTACATACTTCAACAACCCACAGAATACTCTACCCCCCTATTAGCTCCTTGGATCATTTCATTGGCCTATGGATAGGGTAGGGAGGCATAGCTAGGACCATTTCATAGGGAGATAAAACGTAATTTGTTCAGAGTCACAGTGGTAGGAAAAAGTAGAGTTGGCATGAGTAATAAGGTCTCCTGATTCCCCATTCCACAGCGGCTCTGGCCATGTCAGAGGCAGCAGAGCCATCAGGTGAGTGAAGTCTCAGAGGTAGTTTAGAATATTCTTGGGAGAAACAAAAATTTTTGTAAAATGAATCTCACAGAACCCTCACATTGATTGACCCTGTTCAAAGTCTGAGATCTCACCGACCCCTCAGATTGACCCTGTTCAAAGTCTGAGAACCCAGAGAGTTAAGAAAAAGAACTCCTCGAAATACTTTTTTCACTTGGCTTCTAGGACACGACATTCAACTGGCTTTTCACCTGCTGCTCAGTCTCAGGCTGGATCTTCCTTAATATCTCCTGTCCCCCATCACTGATCTGGCATGCCCCCTGATTTCAATCTTGGAACTTTTTTTCTGTATACAGCCACTCACTACTTTATTTCATAAAGCCTGTGTCTTTAATTATCATCTGTATATAATTATTCCCAGCCTAGATACTTCCTCTGAGTCTTAGACTTCTTCACCCAACTGTCTATGTAACATTTCCACTTGGATATCCATTGGACATTCAAAAGGAACATGTTTAGTAACTGATATTCCCCTAAAACACTGTTGCTTCTAAAATTTTCCCATCTCAGTTCAATTCAATCACATCCTGCCTTGGGTCAAAAACCTGGTATGATCTTCTGGAGGTGCTGAGGTGCTGAAAGAGATTTCAGAGGGATTACTCTAAACTTTTTAGAACAATGTCAAAATCATTGATTTTGAAGAGATTATGCAAAAAAAAAAAAAGTTCCAGGGAACCAGAGTTAGATTATCACAATTTTCAAAAGGAGAAGATTATAGTCCCTGAAATTGACTTTGGTCAAGTCTAGAACATATATCTCCCCAAATGGCCACAGAACATTATAAAACATTAGCACTGTTCATTAGGTTCTAACATGGATTTCTTAAGAAGGAGACATAAAACATGGGGATCTTTTCAATATCCTGTCTGGTCTCCAACTAATGGTAACCACTCATCATATGAAACCAAACACAGAGAGTCCATTCAACTTATCTGAATTTCAGAGAAATATTTGGGAAAAGTCTTCCAAACACTTCATATGAGCCTGAAGTGCAATGTACCTATTAAAAAAATAAGCACAGCTTAGGCTCGTTTAGGGAATGGGTCATTACATGCTAAATAGGTGGGGACCATGTGACCACATAATAGAATACATTGGGGATATAGGAAATATACATAAAAAACACAGTCAGCGGAGTTGTGACCCTTTCAATCCATCTATCAGGAGGGAGAAATGATTTTCCATTTCCCCTTCTGGAAAAGGCAGGATTGATATCAAGGAAAGACATGTCATGTTCCTTGTTCTCGACTTGCTACCAGGAGCAATTCACATTCTGAAAAAAAAATCAGTACTTTATGAAGTAGTCAACCAATATTTATTGAAAGGAATTTCTGTGTGTAGTAATATACAAGGGATTGGGGAGTGTTTGAGAGACATGTAAAATATACTGTAGTTTTATGAAAAAGAGAATTTGGAGTTACGAGTACATTTAAAGAACAGTAAGGCTTTAGCAGTTAGGGTTCTTTGATTTTTATGAAACAGAAAATGATTCTGGCTTACCCAAGGAAAAATGTGTAGGAAGGATGTGGGGAATTTGGCGGAATTAAAGTAAGAGCCAAAGTGCCGAGGAAGTTCTGGTGATTTTGCGAGCAATGTGCTGCTTCTAGAAAGTGTGAGCTGCAAGCATTTTTACTTTTTGGGTGTCTGTGGTCTAGAGAGATATATCAGATTGCCTAGCTGGAATCATGAGCTCATCCCTTGACCAGGAGGGCAATTCATTTTACTTGAGAAACCACTGAGTTTTTAATCTAATAGGAAAAAGTTTTCTTCCAAAGGAAAACCAGCATGCTGCTACCAGAGGAAGATTGAATGAATTCTGAACAAACCCAGAAGTCCACCACATAAACTACACAGTATCATATCAAACTATTAGAAAAAGGTGGCATCAGTGGGGGAGCTTTTATTGAGGAGGTGGGACTTTATCTGGGCTGGAAAATTGACGAGCCTTTGATAGCAACGGAAGGATTGTAGGACGTGTCAAATGAAAGAATAATCGGCAAAAACACTAGGAAAATCATAGCACGTTTAAGGTATGTCGGGGAGAATATCCTAACGGTAGTTCAGGATCTTTATTTTAGGATTGCTAAGAATTTAATTTGAAGGATCTTCAAAGCCATACCAGGAAGATAAACTTTACATTATCTCTTGGTCAGGGGAGTGACACCATTAAACTGGTGTGGTAAGCAGAATAAGACCGCTTATTCCCCAAAGATGTACGTGTCCTAGTCCGCAGAACCTGTGAATATATTATCTTACATGGCAAAAGGAACAGTGCAATATGATTAAGGTTATAGACCCTGAGAAGGGGAGATGACATTGGATTAGCCCAGTGGGCCGAATCTAATCCTCTGAGTTCTTACAAGCTGGGAACTCTTCCTATCTGTGGTTAGAGAGCTGTGATCTCAGAAGGACTTGCCCCACAGTTGCTGGCTTTGAAAACAAAGGAAGGGAGCTGCAAGCCAAGAAATGTAGGTGACTTGAAAAGACAAGGATATGAATGCTCCCCCAGAAACCCCAGGGAAGAATCTAGCAGGGTGACACCTTGATATTTACCTGGTGCCAATACCTTGACACGAGACAGGTGAGGCTCATGTTGAACTTCTGATCTACGGATCCGTAAGACCATAAATTTCATTGCTTTAAGCTGCTAAATTTGCGGCAATTTGTGAGAGCAGTAATAGAAATCCAATCCAATTTGGGGAAGATCGGAATGAGATTATTTGAGAAGACTGAGAGAAAGGCTGGAAATAGAGAGACCAACGAATGGTGTTCTAATGGCCTACCTAGATGCACACGGAAGAAACCTTCGAGTAAGATTATGTCTGGGAGAAGAGAGAACAGGAGGAAAATTGTAGACACATCACAGAAGGAGAACGAGACGTGCTTAGTGATACCTGTGCCCAATGAAAGAAAACAAAGTCAGCATTCAGTTTGGGAAATAGGAAATTAATCTACTTGATGTTGAATCTACGAAAACAGCAGGGTGGGCATGTATAAATGGCATATTTGAAGTATTTGAAAGCACCTCAAAATGGTATGTACTGTTTTATAACTGACAAAACACTTTCACTTTTACTAACTCTTCATTTTAAAGCACTATCTGAGATGGAAGGTAGAGAGGAATAAATTATTACCTATGAGAGAATTTGGTCTCCCGAAAGGTTGTGGCTTGCTCCGAGTCACAAAGCGAGCAAAGTCACAGAACTTACACTCGAGGCCAGCTCTCCTGAGTCTCGGGCCAAATTTCCAGCCACTGAGAGCTGCCTCCCCAGTGGAGAGCTTGGCTGTATGGGCTGCGCTAAAGATGCGACGGTAGGAACTCCCATCACAGGAACTATAGCTGAAGCCAGAGAAACGTTTCAAGTTAAGCACTTGAAAGGAGTGAGGGTTGGGGCACCTGGGTGGCGCAGTCGGTTAAGCGTCCGACTTCAGCCAGGTCACGATCTCGCGGTCCGGGAGTTCGAGCCCCGCGTCAGGCTCTGGGCTGAGGGCTCGGAGCCTGGAGCCTGTTTCCGATTCTGTGTCTCCCTCTCTCTCTGCCCCTCCCCCGTTCATGCTCTGTCTCTCTCTGTCCCAAAAAATAAATAAACGTTGAAAAAAAAATGCAGTAAGTCATTAAAGGGTAAGGGATGGGGTGGTGACATAACTTGCATGTCTACAAGACCAGTCAGTCTGCTCTGTGGAAAATAGACTACAGAGGCAAGGCAAACCTGGAAGATAAGGTAGAGGGTAATTTTTGTCACCTGCTTAAATGATAGCGTGGCTAGGACAAGGATGTCAGTAGTGGAGGTGATGAGAAGTGGTTGACCTCCAGCTGTATTTAGAACGTACTTCGTATCAACAGGACTTGCTGATGGTTACAACCAAAAGAGCAAAACTAAGAGACACAGTGACATGAAGATCAGAAGAATAAAAAGCCAAGATTTACAGCAATAGTCAACACTGTCCAGTACAAAAGAACCTAGAAAAAAACTGAGAAGGAGGAAAAAGGCCACTGGTTTTGACTTCTGAATGTCATGAAGGCTAAAAAAGTGTTTTCAGAGGATGGTGAAGATAGAGGCCAGATTGCACTAGATGGAAAGAGTTGGCCATGGTTGCTGGTAGAAAATGCTTATCTAGAATCTGGGTTGTGAAACAGAATGGAAATGGCAAGTGCCCAACTGTTCAATGATCATACAGCCTTTTGATTTACCAGACCCTATGCTTTTCTCTCTGGCCTTTTCTGTGTTCATTAAAATCAGTAGTAAAAGAACATGGAGATCATAGAAGAGGTTAACGTTACTGGTTAAAATGGAAGTTGGGAATCACTGATGGATTTCATGCTGCAGATAACTGAGAGTTGGCTCCCACCCCAAATTCCAGGAAACGGACCCGTGCATGTGAGTCATGTGCTTACATAAGATGAAGTCTAGATTACAGGAGGAGAATCTGGCTGTGGGAATAGAAATTGGCCCCTAATCATTGGGTAGGGCCTCTTTCTAGAGCATGGGTTGGGCTATGGAACAGAAGGTTGAACTGGAGAACATGCACGGTAGCTCTATTGAGAGTTTGTTCCTTCCCCAGTGCACACGATAGCTCCTGATCTATTGGTAGGATCATGTAATTGAAGAATCTTAAGTAGGAGGTTTGGAATTAATGGCTACAAATCATAGATGACTTCTCAGAGGTAACAATTTGCTCTCCTTGATGTCACAGACTGGGAAACCTGGCAAGGGTTTGTAGTTGAAATAAAATGCCATGTTTCTGCCTTCTTAACCTGTGCTTCAGGCTCTCTGATTGACCATTGTCTCTATAATACTATTTCAGAAATTGGGACCCAATCTCTAGTATTTCTATGTTTAATGTATATTTGTTTCCTGGCCACTTGTCATTCTGTGGTACTTAGTAGAAGGGCTCAACATGTGCCACTGATATAATAATGTAAGGAGTGATTCCTTCTTAGGACCAACCTAGATTGTAAAACAGCCCCAAACCAAGACTGTAACAGACAGTGTCTGCCTTTTTAGGTACACGCAAACACATGTGCACATACACAAAATGTGGATAGTTTGTGTAGCAACGTGCAGATAAAATTACAAATAAATACATCTAGAGTCGAATGACAAAGAAACAAAACCTTAAATATCACAGATATATTTTCTGAATCTAGGTCCATTCCATCTGAAATTTAGGTCCTCCGAAACATGAAAGAAACTAACTTTGGAAATCACATCACAAGAGAAACAATTGAGTTATTTTAAAAGTCCTTGACATTGAGAAAATGAAAATTTAGCATATAATGAAAGTGTGGCTTTTTCACAGATCGTCATGAGTCATAGTGCGTTTTCTTGTCTGAATGTGCAACATTTGGTTTCAAGCTCGATTTTTTCATCAGGAAACAAATTCAATAGACATTGCCCCCTTTGTAACAGCCCTACCTATATCAGTTTACAACAATGGTAAAAGAATTTCCCCATGTTGGTTTGAAAACTGGCCCCTATACACGAAAGGCAAGGACAGACTGAAGGAAGAGAGGTAGACCATTCCAGACTCGTAGGTAGCAGGTTTAATCGGCAAGGGAACTTACATATGGGGCTCGTCTTGGGCAGACATGTATTGAGTAGTTCTCCACCATCACCTGCCAGAATCTTTTTTTTTTTCTTTTTTTTTTTTCAGACAGAGAGCACAAGTAGAGAAGAGGGGCAGAAGGAGGGAGAAAGAGAGAGAGAGAGAGGGAGAGAAACATTAAACAGGCTCCACACTGAGTGTGGAGTCCCACATAGGGCTTGATCCCACGACACTGGCCTCATGACCCGATCCCAAATCAAGAGTTGGATGCTCAACTACCACCCAAGTGCCCCTCATCTGCCTGAATCTTAAAAGTGTATAGAGATGTCTTAAATAGGTTTACTTGCATATTCAGTCCAGATGGTTTCAACAACGTCTTGTTCTCTCATCCTTGTAAATTGTGGGCAGAATGTACATTCCCAGGACAGGGAAGGGTGTGAGGAACCTACGATTGTCTGGGTTCAGTTAATGGGTCAACCAGTGCCCACTTCCTTTCAATGACCTCCTTTCATGTTCCACTAAAGGAGGAGTTTAGGAGTCATGTTCTGAATGTCACTCACCAAATTCAGCAGCAGGGCCTTGTGTAGTTGGAAAGAACCTATGGAATATAGTAGGGCGGTATGTGAAAAGAACAGGGGTTTTATTAAAATTTGTAGTTATCTCTTTTTAAAAGATGTACTCTTTCTTTGTCTTTATAATTATTGGTTTTTTTTTAAATTTTTTTTCAACGTTTTTTTATTTATTTTTGGGACAGAGAGAGACAGAGCATGAACGGGGGAGGGGCAGAGACAGAGGGAGACACAGAATCGGAAACAGGCTCCAGGTTCCGAGCCATCAGCCCAGAGCCTGACGTGGGGCTCGAACTCACGGACCGTGAGATCGTGACCTGGCTGAAGTCTGACGCTTAACCGACTGCGCCACCCAGGCGCCCCTATAATTATTGTTTTTAATTACAAAGTAACTTATTTGTTTTTAGCAAATTTTCACAGTACTGTAAAATTCAAGTAAAAATAAGTTTAAAAGTTACCTTTTTCTGTACACCTTAAAATGACCACAGTAGCGTTTTAATTTATAGTTTTGAAATCTTTTATGGGCCTGGGGTTGTGGGTGTATGTGTATGTACATCTACATGCAGAAATCGAGTCACTCTGTGTATGCCATCTTGCATCTTGTTTTTACCACTTAATAATGGCATTTTTACAAGTCAGTAAATATTAAATAGCATTTCAGTGACTGTATAATCTTAAAACAAAGCTATTATTAGATGTGTAAGTTGTTTATAATTTTCCAAAATTGTATACCAATTTTGATGAGTATCTCTGTGACAAAGCCATTGTGCCTCTCCATGGTTATTTCTTTAGAATAAATATGCAAAAGTGAGATTACTGGAATCAAGTTAGATACTTATAAAGTTTTCCTTTAATACAAGCCTCAACAGTTATTTGTTAATTTCAGATGATAAATTTCTTAATGTCAATAGAAGACTTTGGCAAGTGGTTCAGTCATGAGTTAACCTGAAAGCTTTCCATCCCCCTTCTGCCATCGTTTCTTCTCTCTGAACAGCATGAGAAAAGTCCCAGATAGCTTGCGCCTCTGCCTCTAAATATTTCAGTATTTATTTCCTAAGAATAAGGATATTCTTTACATAACCACAGTCAAGTTATCAAAATCAAGAAATTTAATATCTACATACTATTGCCTGATATTCCTTCCATATTCAGATTTATCAATTGTCCTAATAATGCCTCCTATGGTTCTTTCTTTCTCTTTTTAGTCGTTTTGGTCCAGAATTTAATACAGGATCGTATACTGCATTTTGTTTTCAAGTCTCTTTAATTTCCTTTAATTTGGAACAGTTCCTCAGCTTCTTGATCTTGACTTTGTAAAGATGACGGTATAGCTATTTTCTAAAATGTCCTTCATTTTAGAATTTTCTGGTGTTGGTTCATGATTAAATTCAAGTTACGTATCTTCAGAAGGAATATGCCGGAAGCAGTAGTGTGTTTCTCGTGGTACATTATATTAGGAACCACAGGATATTAACTTATCTCAATGTTTGTGGTATTAACTTTGATCACTTAGTTAAGGTACCATTTATCCTGTAGATTTCTCTACTGCAGTTACTATTTTTCCCTTCCTAATTAATAACTAGTTTGTGGGAGATACGTTTGGGCTATGTTAATGCACTATTTCTCGGGGCGCCTGGGTGGCTCAGTTCGTTGAGCATCCGACTTCAGCTCAGGTCATGATCTCACAGTCTGTGAGTTCGAGCCCCGCGTCGGGCTCTGTGCTGACAGCTCAGAGCCTGGAGCCTGTTTCCGATTCTGTGTCTCCCCCTCTCTGCCCCTTCCCTGCCATGCTCTGTCTCTCTCTGTCTCTCAAATATGAATAAACATTAAAAAAAATTTAAAAAAATGCACTATTTCTCATCAAAATCTCACCACTAGTTTTAGCATCCACTGATGATTTTTCCAACCTGTCATTGCTTCTATATTTATTATTTGGCATTCCATAGTAAGGAAGAGCTTTTCCTAAAGCTTTATTTATTTATTTTTAATCAGTATGAATTTATGAATCCTTGTTCTATCACCAGGTTTATAAATTACAGGAAGAGTCCTCTCATGTCATTTCAGTAAAGGGATTAAGGGAACATGCTCACAATCCAGACTAACTGAGATCCAGGCAAGGCTCTGGTACCTTGGGCGTCTTACTTAACCTGCGAACTTGGCCATGTCACCAAACCTCTCTGTGCCTCCATTTCTTCATCTTTATAGTAATCCACCTCAAAAGGCTACTATAAGGATTAATTGTACCTCTGGGGTGAATTGTTTTTCTCATCCGTATAATTAAGTCAGCTGTGCTTTTGTACTTTGGGTTTCTGGTAAATTTTCAGCCTTTCTTTCTTTCTTTCTTTCTTTCTCTCTCTCTCTCTGTCTTTCTTTCTTTTGAGAGGGAGTGGGAGGACAGAGAGAGAGAGGGAGAGAGAGAGAATCTCAAGCAGGTTCCATGCTCAGCATGGAGCCCGATGCGGGGCTCAGTCCCATGACCATGAGATCGTAACCTGAGCCTAAATCAAGAGTCACTCAACTGACTGAGCCACCCAGGCCCCGAGCATTGCTTCATTAATCTTTTGTTAGAAGTGCTCCTGAGCAGGAGAAAGCAGAGAAATGCACAACTTTTACAGATCCTGCTGAGCTGGTGGAAGATGATAGATGAAGCATTTCCTCTTAGTGAGGCATTGGGTCTCCTTGGAATCCCTGAGTTTGCAGAACATCTATTGACCTGTTTCTCTGGTGCTCTGTCATCGAGTGGGAGTAGAAAAGACTCAGTGCTCCCCAGAGGGCTTGTTCTTTCACTTTATAGGCTGGAGATCAGGAATGGGCAAGAGGAAGTTCAGTGCTTCATGTAAGGTTATAAGAAAACCCATGAAAACAGGAGCTGGAGGGATTAAAAACCAGGAATGTGAACAGAGAGTTACTGATAAAGTTATTAACTGAAATGCTATTTTAAAGAGCACAACCTTAGGTACCACATAAAGTTTCAATTAATGGGAAATACACTGGTCAGAAGGTGTGTTCATACTGTCCTTTTGAAAATCTGTTTTGCACAACTTAGCAAGCTTACGCTGGTAATTACACTTTCAGGAATCCATTCTGAAGAAATAGTCCTCAAATTCATGTAGAGAATCTGAACAAGGATGCTTGTCATATCATTGAATTTAGGATTGCAAAAAGTTGGGAACATTTTATCTATCTATACAATGAACCCATAAAATGAAAATGCTGTTTCTGAAAATATTCTAATGTCATTGGGAAGGACTCACAATTTAATGTTAAGCAAGAGAATGAAGGCATAAAACTGTGTTGGCTGGGTTTTCTGGGAAGAAAAGATTTGGGGGCAGGATAATGTCTTTGAAAGACAAAGGAGAGGGACTAGGGGAACTGGGGAGAGACTTCAGATGGCACTGTGGGTCTGGCATCTCTCCCGAGAGGGAAGAAAGACTAGAGAAGAGGAGATCCTCAGCCTGTGGTTCAATGCCGAGAAAGTCTCAGCCAGGCCAACAAGGGGCTCTGGTTCCGAGATTGCTTGTAGAGGAGTCCCACATGAGGCCAAAAGGGCAGGCCCTAGTACCCATTGTGGTGCATAGCCTTGGCCAAACCTGCCTGTGGACAGTGTCCCTGTCCAGCACTGTGGGAGACGTCAAAGAGGCTTCTGTCTGCGGGCTGCATGCCCTCCAGCTAATCAGGACACTCTTTCTTGAAGGAGATCAGATCGCTTATTTCCTCACTACTTATTTGATGCCATGCCACTTTTGAGAAAGAGAGAAAAAGAAAATGGGGGAAGAGGAAGGGGAAGAGAGAGAAAGGAGGGAAATAAGTAAAAATCAGGTGGCTATTGATTATCTCTGGAGTGTGGGAATATGAATTTTGTAAAAAGTCATTTACATAGTTTACAGATTTCTACAATAGGCATATATGATATTACACTAAAAAAATTGATCCAAGAAAGAACTCACATAAACTCGCATGGAAATTAGCGTGAAAGGTACATAATATCTCTGTGCCGCGGACATTCCCAGCTACCTTTGCTAGTCTAAGAGCTATGCATAGTTCTTCCACGAACTAGAAGAAAAATCCTGGTTTTCATTAAATGTTTCCCTGTGAGCTCATGAGAGCTCTAAGCACTATTTAAAAAAGGGATTAAATCAACATGTATTACAGTCAAATGGCAAGTCCTGTTTCCTCCCCACCTCTCCCAGTGAGTCAAAGAACACCCTATAATCTTCATAATCTCCTACTTGCCTACAACATCACATTGAAAAGGTTGGCTGTGCGATCAGAGTCTAGACTGGAGGGAGGCGGATGGTGGGGTATCAGAATGGTGAAGTGGGCAGATGAAGTAGAACCTTAAGGCCACGTGAAAGATGTTGTGCTGTCCTGAGAGCCAAGCCACGCCACCAGCAGTGTCCTCCTGCACGAGCACGTTTTATAGGAGCCACTGCTCAACAGCTATAATAAGGACCTCGGTTGCTAATCTCTTTATTCTCTTCTTCCAGATGAAGGGGTTTAGATTGTCAGCTCGGATGAGTAGCAAGACCCTAAATTGTGCCCAGCTTTGGAAATGAAAAATGCGTTCAAGAAGAGAGATGGTGGGATATCAATGGACAAGGTAGCTTTTCAAAGTAGTAGAATATACGACACATGATTTGTGATCCCTTTATCCAAGTAGGTTTGATTTACATTGTAGATTTGTATTTGAGTCCAGTATTTCACAGATTTTCTTTTTTCCTACGTCTAATTTTTTTTTCCCCCAAAGCCAGTAATTCACTTAGCTGACAAGTAGTTTGCTTGGTATGGGCTCATCTGAGGATCTGAGTACGATGAATCGTCTAAAATATAGATGTAAATTGTTTTCAAATTACATATTCACATCTATAAACTTAATGCGATGAAAAATTTAAAAAGCATATATAGTAGTCATTTCAAATAATTTTTGTTTTCTACTCTTGAAAGGTCAGTATAATTATCTCTCCCAACTTCTGGGGTCGTGGTGAGAATTATATGGATAACACGTCCAAGGGATAGCCAGTACCTGTGTGCGATCTTCTCTTCTACCTAAAGAAAGACTGTTCTCAGGGGAGGCCATAGCTGGTCAGGAGGAGCCGACTCATGACATCCGTCTTTCATTTTTCTCAGGCTGGTTTGGAATGTGTCACTGTCAGAGCAACAGTGCTGGTATTTGAGGCTATCCTCAGAAGACATGCAAGAAAGTTGAACAAAAGCCCCAATGAAGGCACTGCTACCTTGGATTCCATTTCTCATCAAAATTGTGTTCTCCAAGGAAGATTTCGGTAGTCACAATCCACCATTAGTGGTCAGATTTTGTCCAAGTGGAGCTGAACTAAAAAAATAAAAATAATTAAAAAATTCTACAAAATAAACTGCCCGAGGCTATCCCTCATGTGACTCATTTGAACGGAAATGTGAAATTATTTGAAGGCATAAGAAAAATCTTATATTAAGTGATCCAAATTAAATGAGTTAAATGCCAAGGGCTGAGTCACTTCTTTTCTCCAAAAGCACTAGAATTTCTGCTGATATCATTTAGCATCATCTTTCCATAATTATTCCACCTTTCCCTTCACCTTGCATTTAGTCCACTGTTCTACATTTAAGTCACACAGACTCTCAGGATTGGAAAGCCAGCACACTATTGTTTAAATTTTAAAATTAAAGTTGGTAATTTTTTAAAATATTTGTTTGTTTGTTTATTTTGAGAGGAGAGAGAGAGAATGAGCAGGAGAGGGACAGAGAGAGAGGAAGAGAGATAATCCCAAGGAGGCACCATGCTGTCAGTATAAAATCCAACGTGGGGCTCGATCTCACAAACCATGAGATCATGACCTGAGCTGAAACCAAGAGTCAGATGCTTAACCGACTAAGCTTAGGCACCCCTAAAGTTGGTAATTTTGCCTTTTGTGGAAGGTATCTGAGTTTTCCAATGAGCATTCGATTTTGCAATACTTCCTTTTTATAAACAGGTCATATAATGCATCAGAAGGATCCACTTACATCCATAGTTCTGAGAAACTGATAATCCGAGAAATTTCCAAACTGTATCATGAATTACACAACAGGAGTATTTACAAACAAATGATAGTTGAAATACACAATTTTTTGTCCTATCCATGTAAGATGTGCGAGGGGTAAATAAATTTCCTTCCCAGATGGTGGTTTGTATAGGTGGTGACATCTGTGTTGAACTGATCCCACAAGCTTGCACGCTATTCATGCCCGGACGTTTTCCATCAAAGAGGGATGACTAAGAGTGACCATGCCAGCTCATAGGGCCAAGAATTCCAGGATAGTCTTCTTGCCTGCCCAGGCCCAACCTGTCAAAGGTTCAGGGATAGAAATCCTCTCTGATCATCCTCATGTTCACTTAAAACTGGGAAAAATTAAACAGAGTAGTCTCTTAAACTGGATATTACTTAGTTCTTACAGTTGACCAGTGACAATAGCCAGTGACAAAAACCATGTTTTCTCTGCAATTAGATATAATTTTTTTTTTCAACATTTATTTATTTTTGGGACAGAGAGAGACAGAGCATGAACGGGGGAGGGGCAGAGAGAGAAGGAGACACAGAATCGGAAACAGGCTCCAGGCTCTGAGCCATCAGCCCAGAGCCTGACGCGGGGCTCGAACTCACGGACCGCGAGATCGTGACCTGGCTGAAGTCGGACGCTTAACCGACTGCGCCACCCAGGCGCCCCAATTAGATATAATTTTTTGTTATTCCCTAACTCTGTGCAAATCAACCCTGGGTGCACATTACTATTGAATTTAATACATGAAACCATAAAACTCCTAGAAGAGAATAGAAGCAGTAACTTCTTTGACATTGATCACAGCACCTTCTTAGTAGATATGCCTCCTGAGGGAAGGGAAATAAAAGCAAAAATAAACTATTGGGACTTCATCAAAATAAAAAGCTTCTGCACAGTAAAGGAAACAATCAACAAAACTAAAAGGCAACTGATGGAATGGGAGAAGATATTCATAAATGACATACCTGATAAAGAGTTAATACCCGAAATGTATAAAGAACTTATAAAACTCAACACCCCCAAACAAATAATCAAATTAAAAATGGGCAGAAGACATGAATAGACATTGTTTTCAAAGAAGACATCCAGATGGCTAACAGACACATGAAAAGATGCTTAACATCACTGATCATCAGGGAAATATAAATCAAAACTACAATGAGATATCACTTCACATCTGTCAGAATGGCTAAAATCATATATGGTATACATATATGTGTGTGGGGGGGGGTATACACACACACACACACACACAATGGAATATTACTCAGCTGTAAAAAAGAAGGAAATCTTGCCATTTGCAATGACATGGCTGGAGCTACAGAATACAGTGCTTAGTGAAATAAGTCAGTCAGAGAAAGACAATGATTTCACTCATATGCAGAATTTAAGAAACAAAACAAATGAGCAAAGCGGGGGGGGGGGGGGGAGTGGGGGGGGGTGGAGAGGGAGAGAGACAAACCAAGAAACAGACTTAATAGAGAACAAACTGATAGTTACCAAAGCAGAGGTGGGTGGGGGATGGCTTAAATAGGTGATGGCCATTAAGTAGTGCACTTGTGGTGATGACCACTGGGTGATGCGTGGAAGGGTTGAATCACTATATTGTACACCTGAAACTAATATTATATTGTGTGTTAAGTGGAATTTAAATTAAAACTTTTAAAAAAGAGAGATTTGGGGCGCCTGGGTGGCGCAGTCGGTTAAGCGTCCGACTTCAGCCAGGTCACGACCTCGCGGTCCGTGAGTTCGAGCCCCGCGTCAGGCTCTGGGCTGATGGCTCAGAGCCTGGAGCCTGTTTCCGATTCTGTGTCTCCCTCTCTCTCTGCCCCTCCCCCGTTCATGCTCTGTCTCTCTCTGTCCCAAAAATAAATAAACGTTGAAAAAAAAATTAAAAAAAAAAAAAAAAGAGAGAGATTTAAAAAATATGTCTACGCATAGGTCCTACTCCAAACAAATTAATTAACATCTCTTGGGGTGAAATTTGGTAGGAAGCTCCTTGGGATGCTTATGTGCAGACAGGATGAGAAACAATAGTCTCAACCAACAGAATCACTTGATGCGCTTTATAAAGTACAGATGCTTGGATGCCCCCACCAGAGATTTAGTCTTTATTGATCTGGGTGCTGCCTTGAACCCTGGGAGTTTTAAGAACTCCGAGGATGATTCTAAATGTGCAGCCAGGTCAAGACGGTGGTTTTGTAAATTGTCTGCGTCTTCTCTTTAGAAAGCTGAAGAAATCCAGGAGGAAGACGTCTCTTGAAGCAGTGGCTCCAACATTGGATCTCTTCAGAGACAACAAAGGTATTTATAACTATAATAACTCTTCACACTTATTGAGCATGCAGTACATTATATTATATCATATTAAACAGGTATGGACATATTTTGAAACAGTATATGGACAGTATATTAAACAGTACATCATTTGATGTACTGTAAACAGTACATATATTTGAAACAGTATATGGACACATATTAAACAGTACATCATATTAAACAGGTATGGACATATTTTGAAAATAATTACAAACTACAAAATCAATACCTTTCAATATTGCCTATCATTTTCCGCTTTGTATCATCATTTATTTTAACCCTTTCTTAATTCCTCTAATAAACTAGAAATTCCTTAAGGTTAACTTCTGTATCTTATTTATCTTTGTATTCTACACGAGTGCTCGATAAGCGTTTTTACTTGATTAGTGTTCAATAAATTTCTCTTGCATAAGGGCCTGGATAATCCCCTTTGCTTTGGTGAACACTGGTGAGGACTACTGTGCTTGCTTCTCTCTGGGCTTTCTAGATCCATGAACCTTATACCCACAGATCCTGTTTTCATGGAACTTACATTCCAGGGAATGAATAAAATGCGAAGATTTCAACTTCCAGGACTACTCCAATGTCTTATGTCCCTACTGACAGGCCACAGCAGAGCTCCCGACGGGGACAAGCCAAAAAACGCAAGGACAGGTGCCTTTTCCTTTGCTAAGAGGAAGTCAAGAGTTAGTCTGTGTTGGATCATTGCACTCCTTCTATTATTTTAAATGAACAACTTTCTATTACTTCAAGCTTCCTCACACAGTGGACTTAAAAAGCACAAGCAAGGGGCGCCTGGGTGGCGCAGTCGGTTAAGCGTCCGACTTCAGCCGGGTCACGATCTCGCGGTCCGTGGGTTCGAGCCCCACGTCGGGCTCTGGGCTGATGGCTCAGAGCCTGGAGCCTGTTTCAGATTCTGTGTCTCCCTCTCTCTCTGCCCCTCCCCCGTTCATGCTCTGTCTCTCTCTGTCCCACAAATAATTAAACGTTGAAAAAAAAATAAAAAAAAAAAAAGCACAAGCAAAGGAATGCATTAACAATGCTTAGAACAGAAACTTGAAATCTTAACAGATGATATAAATGCCTCAGTTTGCCAAGTAATCTATGTTTTCATTTCCCCATTGGAAGGACTTTGCCTAAAGCTTCTATCTGAACTGGTGATTTACACCTGCGATGCTTGAAATGGACATATTGCGAAGAAGTCTTGGCATGAGAAAACATTTAACATACAATTAACATAAAATTAAATGTGTGCACGTGTAACAGTCTCCCATGGACAATTCGGAGGAGAATAAAAGTGGCTTTTTCTCAGGTTATGTCAAGTTGAAGAAGTGACTAGGAGGAGCCTCCAAATGCCTGCTGTTAATAAAGATTCTCCCTCTCCCAAACGGCTTCAGTGTCAGATGCTAGTTTATCATCCCTTTAAGCAAAGACTAAGTCCTGTATTCCTCTTCAAGGGAAATTATTGGTCATCTTCAGAGAGGCATTGGGGCTATCACACAATCTGAAGACAGGAGATTTGCAGATCAGGCTCACGGGCTCTTCTCATTTCAAAACTGCCCTGGGCAAGAAGGAGGAGAAATGAAGAAAAACCATAAATGCCCTTACTTTACTCAAGAGTTACATCCTGAGTAACTTGTGCCTTGACTGCAGGGTAGGCTGGGTGAAGTTCGGCCCAAAATAAATTTGCCTGCACCTATGGAAATTGTGTTTTCAATTTTAGAATTCGAGCTCATTGGACTTTGTGATCAAATGTCTTTTAAGAGTACTGGCAGGCCGAATGGGGCAATGGCTGCGATTCCGTTCAAAAACCCTGTGTGCTTACATTGGAGACAAGATAACGTTCAATACAAACAACCAATTAAAGAATTGCCATTATACTGGGATGTGAGGTGTGTAGGTGGGGTGGGAGAAGAGTTATTTTGAGTTTAGAGACCAAATATAAAAGTGATATACACAGATGGAAAAAATATTAGTGTGCTTTCAGGTTCACCTTCAACTAAAATTATTTACCATCGTAACCATAAAACATAATGACTTTAAAAAGCACCTTGACAAAAATGCGCAAAGAGAATGGGAAATCATCTGAAGGTCAGAATCTGAGAGTCTGATCTAAAATTAGGGTTTTCTTTATGAATACCCCTTGTTATGTTTCTACAAATGCCAATCTCAAGTCTACGTTTTCAAAGACAGTAGATGTCTCCCAGCTCTTATTATTCTTTCGAAATGAGGTAATTAAAAGAGCTAATGGTTAACTAAGGAAGAAAAAAAAAGTACTACATATCCAAACAGCTGGCCTATAGTAGGTATCACTTTTCTTTTCTAAGGGAAAACAGGATGAAGATCCAGTAACCACATTTAAAGATTGGAAACTGACTAACAGGATGTAACCATCTTGGCATGAAGCTTGTGTAGGAAAGACTTGGAATTCAGCAAGATAAAAATATCAATTGATATACAAAGGCAAAGGAAATTTTACTGAAAGCATAACATTTCCATGTTGGAAATATTAATTTTTTTATATGAAACTTATTGTCAAATTGGTTGTCATACAACACCCAGTGCTCATCCCAACAGGTGCCCTCTTCAGTGCCCATCACCCACCCTTCCCTCCCTCCTACCCCCCCATCAACCCTCAGTTTATTGTCAGTTTTTAAGAGTCTCTTATGGTTTGGCTCTCTCCCTCTCTAACTTTTTTTTTCCTTTCCCTCCCCCATGGTCTTCTGTTAAGTTTTTCAGGATCCACATAAGAGTGAAAAGTTTTCCTAAGTGCAAATCAATAGACGATTCTGGTTAAAAATATGCCAGATAACAGAAAACTGATGTAACTGTATTTCTTCCTTCAAATATTAATATTTGTAGCAACGCAGTATTTGTAGCAATATTTGTTGCATTGCTACAAATATTAATATTTGAAGGAAGAAATACGGTTACATCAGTTTTCTGTTATCTGGCATATTTTTAACCAGAATCGTCTATTGATTTGCACTTCAGAAAACTTCTAAGTACACGGATAGTAATTATTCATTATCACAACACTGGGATGCTGAAACATTATGAAGAGCTATTTAAAGGCCAAGCATACTTGTATACTCTAATACTTGAAAATAACCAATGTTTATGTAAATCATGTTCGGTGTATTTTAATAAACCATAACATTATTTCCTAGGGAGGCCAGACACCAGACTTCTTGTAAATAACATCTATTGGTAGGATTCTCCCTTAATTTATATAAGTAGAAAAAGACCCATCGTTGAGGCCAATTAGAAAAGTGAATTATACTAAAGAAAAATGAGTAATGAATCATTAGCCTCATACTTCAAGTGACAATGAATTTGAACTCACCGATTTCACTTCTCCACCAATTTCCAGGTATTAGACGGTTTCTGATTAAGGTTGGTTCTTCTCGACTTATCTGTCACTTTTGCCATTTGGAGAATAATATTTCAGGACCACATTACTGAGTTCAAGCACAGATGTGCAATGATGGGAGTGATTACAAACTGTAAGAATTATGAAACCTCAATCACTAAAAAGCGTTAGAATAGCATTTTGCAAAGCACAGTCCTTGGACCACTTGCATCAAGAAACTATCTGGGATGTTTGCTGCACACATGATTTCCTCGGCCCCACTCTAAATCTAATAAGTCAAAATCTTGACACAGGAATGGGCATTTTAATTAAGTGCCTCGGTTGATTCTTATTCGTGCTGAAGACTGAAAATATCTGGAAAAAAAATGACTTCTTTTCCTAACTTAAAGCCAAAATGTTGTAAAATCGGGGAGTAATTAAAGATTTAGGTTTATGGTGAGATCTAAGCTCTGGCTAATGTAAGACTATTTCTAATGGAGTGATATCAAGGGCATGTCCTATTGTCAACAAAAACCATCTTGGAATGCAAGGATTTGGTTAGAGGCAAGGAAAAAGCTTTATTGCCAGGCAGTTTGCAAACTGAGAAGATGCAGCCATTGCCCACACACCAAAAGTATGCTCTGAAGGGGGAAGGATTGGGCTCCGGGTTACTCACCAGTTTTCTGCCCTTTGCATAATTTGGTCGGACTCAAGTCCCGACTTGCAAGTTTTAGGAGCAGAGGACGGCACGGAGGACACAGCTCACTATTTGTGGGAGCACTTTCAGGATGTGAGCTCTTCGAGGGCGTGATAGATATGTGGTAGGTGTCTTTTTGCAAATTCGGCTGAATTTTCTGCCAGCTTGTCATCTTAGGCTGTCCTGGCTGATTTTGTTCTTCGTAATCATTCGGCCTGATTCAAATTTTAGTTTTTCATCTTTGACATGAGGAAACCCATCTTTTCTGCCAGTTATTACTGTCTCATTATTGGGTCTCTTGTTCTCACTATGACGCCTTGAGGAAGCGCTTCCACAGTTACAGGATGATGACGATGATAGTGGTGGTAGTGGCAACGGTGATGAAAATGATGGCGGTGATGGTGGTAGTGGTGGTGGTGATGACGGTGGTGATGATGGTGATGGTGATGTGGAGGATGATGGTGATGGTGGTGGTGATGATGATGGCGGCGATAATGTTGATGGTGGTGGTGATGAGGGGAGGATGGTGGTGGTGATGACGGTGGTGATGATGGTGATGGTGATGTGGAGGATGATGGTGATGGTGGTGGTGATGATGATGGCGGTGATGATGTTGATGGTGGTGGTGATGAGGGGAGGATGGTGGTGGTGATGAGGGGAGGATGGTGGTGGTGATGACGGTGGTGATGATGATGGTGGTGTTGATGATCGTGGTGGTGGTGGTGGTGGTGATGACGGTGGTGATGATGGTGATGGTGATGTGGAGGATGATGGTGATGGTGGTGATGATGATGGTGGTGGTGGTGATGGTGGTGGTGATGACGGTGGTGATGATGTTGATGGTGGTGGTGATGAGGGGGAGGATGGTGGTGGTGATGACGGTGGTGATGATGACGGTGGTGATGATGATCGTGGTGGTGGTGATGGTGGTGGTGATGACGGTGGTGATGATGTTGATGGTGGTGGTGATGAGGGGGAGGATGGTGGTGGTGATGACGGTGGTGATGATGACGGTGGTGATGATGATCGTGGTGGTGGTGATGGTGGTGGTGATGATGGTGGTGATGATGGTGATGGTGATGTGGAGGATGATGGTGATGGTGGTGGTGATTGATGAGGTTTTTTTGAGGTGACAGTGGGATATGCAGCGTCCGGAGCTGACGACCAAGAAAGGATTCTTGAAGACATCTTTGGTGCAAAAAGGTGATTTTATGGGAGTACGGGACAGGTCCAGTGGGCAGAAAGAGCTGCTCCAGGATCATGAGGAGAGACTGGTTATATACTATGGGATTGAGGGAGATAAAGTCCGGGGGAAGTTTCCAGTGAGATTTTCATATGTTAAAGAAGACTCACAGGATACTGAAGGCCTAGCTATTGTCAACCTAAGCTTGTTTTTCCCTTTAGCAAAACATTAACATTAAGACAGTAGGGAGTTCCTGGGGAGACGTTTTACTCTGCCTGCCTCAAGTATTTGTCAATGGCGGCAGGTTACAAGGAAATTTAATTCTATCCGCCATTTCCTTCTGCCTTTGTTTCCTACATCACTATGGAGGGGTGATGGAGACTTAGGTCCTGCAGGACTATGATATCTATCAATTAACCATTAGTTTTTCCCCTTTCCTTTGTTCTTGGGCAGCCAGGAGTGCCTAAGGAATATCACGCAGATCCCACCTGGTGGTGGGGGGTGGGGGCGGGGGGGGGGGGTGTTTGCGGCCTGTCAGCTTGCCTTATGCTCCCTCATCAGTGATGATGCAATCAAATTAATTTTAGCCAAAATTCCAGAAAGTGTCTTGAAAATATGAAGTGCAACGCTCATCACAGGGCCTTTGCGCTTATTTACGTTCCCTTCCCTGAAGTGATCATTCTCTAGATTTTAAATCGCCGGATTTTTATTTGCGCTCAGGAATCACTTTGTCTGAGAGATCTTCCCTGGCCACCCTTAAATTTCACCACCCTCCCTTACTCTATCCTCTCACGTGGATTTATTTTTCTTCACAGGTATTATCATGTTCTATATTAATATTTATTCGTTTACTTGTTTCAGTTCTTCTCCCACTAGAATGCAAGATTGATGAGAGCCGTGTCTTCACGTGTTTTGTTCACTGCTCTACTCCCAGTACCTAGGATGATAATAGCACTATGAGAAATCTTAATACATATTTGTTGGCAGTGAATGAGTCAACATACACAGTTGTTAGTCCCTCCGCAAACACGTGTTTTAAAATGACCTAAAAGGGAACAAGAATGTGAACTTGTAAAACCCCGATTCATCTCATGTTTTTCATGCTCTGGCAAAGTTGTCTACACACACACACACACACACACACACACACACTGTACTAAAGGTAAATTTATGTTCCAATGTTTCAAGACACTCCCCTGTTAAACTCATCTCCCTGCTTCCACTATTGTCACATCTAATTCATCTTCCACGTTGAAACCAAGGTAATCAGATAACATCATTCATCTGTTTAAAACCCTTCAATGGCAGCCCATTGGGTCCAGGATAAAATACCCCTAGGGCTTTGCATGGTCCAGCCTCATCAGGATTCACACCTGCCTGATCAGCTCATCCAATAGCGCAAACTCTGCCAAACTCAAAGCCATATTGATGCTGACCTCTCTGCAGAGACTGCCCCTTTCTCCTGGCCTTGGCCAGCTCCTGCTCGTCCTTCAGTTCTTAGAGGAAATGTCATTTTTTTCTATGAAGCCTTTTTTAACCTTGTGGTCTAACCTAGTTCTTCTTTTTTCTTTTTAATCTTTTTTAACGTTTATTTATTTTTGAGACAGAGAGAGATAGAGCATGAACAGGGGAGGGTCAGAGAGAGAGGGAGACACAGAATCTGAAGCAGGCTCCAGGCTCTGAGCTGTCAGCACAGAGCCCGACGCAGGGCTCGAACCCATGAACTGGGAGATCGTGACCTGAGCTGAAGTCAGACGCTTAGCCGACTGAGCCACCCAGGTGCCCCTAACTTAGTTCTTCTTGATGCATTTTCTGATAAGCATTCCATGATACACTTCCATAATATTGATCACAGTTCATATAGTTATTGACAATACGATTATTATTTTTAAAAGCCCACTCATCTCCACTAAACTCTATGTTCCATCACACAAGATCCTTGTGTTCTTTTGTGTCCCCAGTAATCAGCACAATGCATTGTGGGCTCTCAATCAATATACGTTGACTGACTGAATGAGCCATCCAGAACTACATTCTGGTAGGAGTGTTGTTAAGATACAGCTATTTTACACCATTGTGAGTACTTTGTAGTTCCCGGAAAGCGTAATGCTTTTAAAATAGTTTTAATTCTAGTGTGCTCTTTTTATCGTTAACAGTAACTCTCATGCATTATCTGGATTTGATTTAATCCTTTAAAACCTTTCTGAGGTAGTATTGTTTACTCAGAGAGGAGGCTCAGTACAAATGATGAGCACCAAGGTTTGAGTCCGGTCCTATGGACTCCATAGCCCGTGCTTTAACCTTCAGACAGTGCTGCTTTGGCAATAACAGCACCTCCACCGGTCTCTTGCTCCTTTCTGGAGCCTGGGACACGTATTCCTGCAGAGGGCCTTGAATTCACATTCACCAAAACTTAGTTTTCTGATCATTTAAGGAGTTACAAAATCCAATGGAAGTGAGCTAAGGCATCTTACTTGATCCGTATCCACTGCAATCAAATACTCCACTTAGTAATTCATGTACGGTCTTGTGTTTTTACATCCTGGATTTGGGGTCTTAAAAGACAGATTTGTACTTTATTTTTTCAATATTATGAGTCAAAAATTTTAAGGAATACAACTAGACATATTAACTATATATATTAAGATTTGCCTAATATGCAAGATTTGTATTTGGCAGCTACCTGGCATGTTAAATGTTGAACTTAAACATGCCGTGGCAGGTACAAATGAGTTTGCTTTCTCTGCCCTCTTTATGACATTCGTGATGATAAAGAAGGCTCCCGAGTCAGTGAGAATGCCAGATCAGCTATGGAATTTATAACATTATTTGCTTTGAATCAAAGTTCATTTGATCACCCCTGGCATTCTGGATATCAGCCTGGTTCCTCTTAAATTGTCCTTGTTTATTCTAAAGTAAACCTCAGTTGATGTTCTAAAACCTTGATTAACAGGAAATCAATGGACTGTTGAAATAAGTAAAAGGCAAAAATTCTTTTTGTGTGAGAGTCCACTGGGCCTTTGAAGACATAACGTAATTGACATGTGAGTCACCAGTGTGAATGAGTTTATTATGTATCACTACGATTTTACCTTTAATCACCAACTTTTCTATGTGAGACAATTGTACTTCTATTAAAGCCATTCTAAAATTTCAACACTCTGTGTACCTTTACGGTTATTTCAGATGCGATCCCAAATCTGATTATTCTTGCTTAGATTGAAACAACATGCCAAGACAAGAAATCAGAATCTTTCTAACAGAATTACCTATTTTGTTACATGATTGACAAGAAAGAGGAGAGATAGCATTTAAGAAGTTTAGAATGATTAGCAAAAATTTCAGCCGTATTTAAAGTAGGAATTGGACCATTTGGTAAGTCATGAAGGTTGTTTGAAAGTGAAAGAATGGAAGTAGTCATTTGGCCTTTTATTTTTCCAGGCTTATAACATAAATGTGTACTAAGTTAGTGCACTTAGGCTTTAATGTACATTTGGAATTGCCTGGGTATCTTGTTACATAACAGTTTGTGATTTACTAGGCTAGGACCTGAGATTCAGCCTTTCTTTCGAACACTAGCTGATGCGGATGCTGATGGTTCCTGAACCACACTGTCCATGCCTTACATTGTGTAAGAATTCAATATAGGCCGATTTTATTTTTTTATTTTTCATTTATTTTTCATTTTTTTTAACGTTTTTTATTTTTTTATTAAAAAAAATTTTTTTTAACGTTTTATTTATTTTTGAGACAGGGAGAGACAGAGCATGGACAGGGGAGGGTCAGAGAGAGGAAGACACGTAATCTGAAGCAGGCTCCAGGCTCTGAGCTGTCAGCACAGAGCCCGATGCGGGGCTCGAACTCACGGACCGCGAGATCATGACCTGAGCTGAAGTCTGCCGCTTAACCGACTGAGCCACCCAGGCGCCCCATTAACGTGTTTTATTTATTATTGAGAGACAGAGAGACACAGAGCATGAGCAGGGGAAGGGCCGAGAGATGGAGAGACACAGAATCTGAAGCAGGCCTCAGACTCTGAGCTGTCAGCACAGAGCCCGACACGGGGCTGGAACCCACAAACCGCAGATCATGACCTGAGCCCAAGTCGGCGCTCAACCGACTGAACCACCCAGGCTCCCCATAATATAGGCCGATTTTAATTGAATCCGTGCAAATTCATTTTGGGAGGCCATGCTGTAACTTTGTCATTCTTTTATTTATTGTACAAATATACTGAGTGCCTACTGTGTTCCAGACACTGCAGTAGGCCCTGGGTATGCCTAGTGAAAAAACCAGATTCATAGCAACTCTTACAGGCCATGGTAGTCAGAACCAACTGAGTTCTGCTCTGCTTCAGAGTCCTGTGGGGAAGACAAATATTAAAGAAATAAAGACATAGGCCTATCTGTCATTACAAATCATGGTATATGCAACGGACAGTATAATGAAAAAACGAACAGGTTTTGACTGAGACGTGCAGAAGTACATTTGAAAGAGGCCTAAGTGTTCACCACATGACGAGGAGGAGAAATGTGTTTCAGGCAGAAGGGGGATGATTTGGATGGTGATCCTAAGATGTGAAAGAGTTTAGCTTCCCTCTGAAACTTTATTGTTTTTGTCTTAATCTTTAGATGGCCAGTGTTAACTAAACTACAGTGAAAGAGCAGAAGGGACAAAGAAATGGGCCAGAGCTGAGTGACCACCTACCTAATTTATTACCGAATAATCCTTCTGACAATAAAAGACTGCATTCTTAATAATTACTTTAAAACAATTAGGTATCAACCAAGGGGTACGGAGACCACCCTAGTGTAGACAGGCAGGCAGAGGCCAATCACACAGGGACGTTGGGCTGTGAGGTGTTGAGGATTTTTGTTTTGATTTTTCCTCCTATGGGAAGAACTCCTGGCCGTAAGGGTACCTATCGGGCTATGATAGTGAAATCGGTCTTTTCAGTTTCCTTCCAAACATTTTTTGGTCTACTTCAGAAGATGCAGTGTTAAAAAGATACAACATTAATTGGAAAAAGACTAAGGTCACATTTTAATTTTGTCCCCTAGTATGTTCCATGTGGTTACATAAGATTTAATTATTATACATGGCATATGAATTAAGCCGTTTCCATTTGTTTAATTACAAGGGCATAAACGCTAAGAAATTCCCACAAAAAAACTTTAAGATTCTTGCACTATCAAGTGTTACATAAATTCAAAGAATTTTTTAAAAGTTTCTTTCTTTTTTTTTTTTAATATTTATTTATTTTTGAGAGACAGAGTGAGACAAAGTGAGACTGGGGGAGGGGCAGAGAGAGAGGGAGACACAGGATTGGAAACAGGCTTCAGGCTCTGAGCTGTCAGCACAGAGCCTGACGCGGGGCTTGAACCCACAGACTGTGAGATCATGACCTGAGCCAAAGTCGGACGCTCAACCGACTGAGCCACCCAGGCGCCCCTAAAAGTTTATTTCTTTTGAGAGAGGGAGAGAGAGCTCATGAGGGAGAGGGTCAGAGAGAGAGAGAGAGAGAGAGAGAATCCCCCTGCTCCATACTGCCAGCACAGAGCCTAATGCAGGGCTTGAACTCATGAACCCGGAGATCATAACCTGAGCTGAAACCAAGAGTCGGATACTTAATCGACTGAGCCACCCAGGCACCCCTAAATTCAAAGAAAATATCAGGGGTGTATACTAGCAGCCTGAGGTGGAGAAGTAGATATTCACAGAAATGATGTTCTTTTCCCCATATGGATCTGCTGGAAAATTAGGATACCTCACACAGATGCTATAGAGAGACCTCTGGGGTACTTTAAAACAACTAGCTAAGTCACCAGCTTCCTTTACATTTCTTCTCTTCAAGAAGCGATTTTAATGTACCTTGTTTTATTGCTTCTGCATACGAAAGTGATTTATGTATCTAAAGTGATTTTATGTGCTTTGGTCTAATGACCTTAACAGTGGAAAATATTTCATCGCTTTGAACCTTTTACAATACCCACATCATAAAATCTTTCTTGTACACCCTTATCGCCCGTCTCCACAAAACTCCCTCAGACAAATTTCCAACACTTGCTTGGCTATATGCGCTGAAGCATGGAAAGGGAAGGGAAAGAATTAGGGAAGGTTGTGTGGCTGGAGTTGGAGCAGAAAGGGAAGGAGGGAGAGAAGGGGAAGGGAGAGGGAGGGAGAGAGAGAGGGAGCAGTGGAAGAGATAGAAAGGAAGGAGACAAAAGGGAGGGGAAGGAAGGGAGAGAGAGGAGGGGAGGGATGGAGGGGAGGAGATTGGAATAAAGAAGGAAGGAGGAAGCAGAAAAGGGAGAATTAATGAGATGGCTGAAATAGAAGCAAGAACTCAAAGATTCGGTCATCTCACTCACTGGTGACCCAAGACTGATTTTTTAAAAAATATCTATTTATCTGGCAAGATTTTGTAAAATGTTTTTATTTATTTATTTATTTATTTAATTTTTTTGAGAGAGAGAGTGAGTGAGCAGGGTAGGGGCGGGGGTGGGGGTGGGCAGAGGATCCAAAGTGGGCTCTTAGCTGACAGCAGCAAACCCAATTTGGAGCTCCAACTCACACACTTTGAGATCGTGACCTGAGCCGAAGTCTGACGCTCAAGAGCCACCCAGGCTCAGATTTTTTTTTTTTAATAGAATTGGGCAATAGATTTTTTTTTTTAGTCACCTTTTTGGGGGGGAGGGGTGGCGGGGGGGAAGCACACAAAGAAAAGACTGAATTCTGACCATAATTCTTCAAGACAGAAAATTCTCCAAGTTCTGTTGTATTTTTTTTTTTCTATTCCTTCTGTAACGGAGGAAATTCTAAGCCACCCAAGCTGGACAGAGTCAGTCTTGTTGATCAGAGTCTCAAATTCTTGTTGCCGCTGGGATATATGGCCATTAATCACCAAGGGGCTTGCAGGAGGGTAGGAACCATTTCCACCGCAGTGCTGGAGAGCAACTTAATGTGCTGGCTCTATTTCAGACAGTTAAGACAGCCACTCCATCTAGACATGCTGGCGGAGTTGAATTGTATCCAAGTTAGTTTCTTCTCCTGTTCTCAACAATGAAAGAAAAAAAAATCCGTCTTTCCTATTAGTACTTTTTTACAATTTATGATCTTCACAGTTTATTTGCTATTCCGATTACCTTCCAAAAAAACATGCTTGGAAAGGCTGTGCCAAGCCTTTCCTTAGTTCTTCCCAAATCTTCATGTATAATGGTCCTGGGATATTCCAAATGCATATATACGTTAAAACATTGTTTCCATACATGAATGGAATCTAGATTGGACCTCTGATAACAATCGTCTGATAACAATTCGATTTCGAATATAGATAAAATACAGAATCTAGAAAAATCTTTTCTATTACCAAAATTAACGTCTGATGACTGACCAAGGAAGTGCACTCAGATTTTGATTGAACTAAAACATAAACAAACAAAAGCTGAAACCATTGATTCGCGTTTTCAAGAGAAAGGGAGCATTTGGAAGCTGTTTTCTCATTTCATCAGAATTGACATTCATCTGGCAAGGATTTATACAGTCGTATTACTCATTTAAATATTCAGTGCTTTTGAACTACTTGGTAAATAGCTGTGGCTCTGAGCCCTTGACTCCCCAGCCATACTGTCCACTCTTCCAAAGTCTTGGCACTATCTAGAAAAAGAAAAAAAGAAAGAAATGATCTCTCATTTCCTTCCCAACTTTTCTGAATAGAAGACTGCCATGCTGACAATGCACAATGCTCTTGTATATCAGTGATTCTTGTACCGTCAACACCTCCCCACAACTGCCGTGTGTCAGACCCTCCCCCAGAGCCAAGCGAGTTTCTGGCAGTGATTTGGTTGCTGGGGGAACCCAGTCACTCCCTCGGGACACGGAGGACTGTTCATGTATCCCAGGAGCCACATATGGGTGTGGGAGTGAGGGCATCCAAAGGCTCAACTGCTTCCTTTCTTCCCTCTTCCCCAACCTCTCACTGCACGCCCTCTGATGCTGGTTGACTCATGCTCCATGCCCCATCATCTCCTCTGGAAGCCATCCATGTTCTCCCGCCTTCCCATTTCCTCCGCCTGCAGCTCTAAGACATAGAAATTCTTTCCTAAAGAGATGAGTGATATCACATCCTTTTCCCAACTGTTTATCTTACCCCCAGCTCATGCTACACCCTGCAAGTTTAATTCCCTTTGTGCTAGAGAGGTCCTTCACATTTGTCACTGAACTAAATTTATTTTAAACGCCGGATGGCATCTTTGCTACTGATAATGGTTCTCCAAAGAATACTTAAAATAAAGAAAATAAAGTAGGTATTCCTGTCCATCCACCATCATTTATCTCTTTCATAAATAAAGATGTTCGCTGATTCTGTTTGCCAAAATGGGGGGCACCTGTGTAAAACAAGATTACTCAGCCATCTCAGGTAATAAATGTCCCTCCTTCAGCATGTAACAACTGGAGACTAATGTAGTTGCTAGAAAAAATAAAGGCCATTTCCTGATATTAAGTAGTTCTATAAGATAATATATTTTTTGAAACAATGCACTTTTTACAAATTCTAAAAAACTATAACTTTTTATATTTGTTGCCAAAAGCAATTGAGCACAGAAGACAATGAAACCACCTGAGGATAAGCAAGGTTAACGTTGGGGACCACTTAGATCAGGTTTCCAAAGTGAGTTTCCATGTTCTCATATGGGTGGGCAGGGCTAGAAATGGGGGTGGGGATGAGAGAATAACAATCATGACCAATGGCACTAAAGTATTTCTAAGTGGGTGGCAGAAGGTATGCATCATTTCCTTGTCCATGCAAGATGTCACAACTGCCTCTGTAGAGAGGAAGAAAGGAAGGAGGGGTGAAAGCAGAGGAGGGTATGTGAACAAAATTCTCCCATCCCTACCTTCCTCAGGACACTTCCTCAAATGGTAGGAAAAGTCAAAGAATAAAAGTGAATACAACTCACTTTATTAAGTAATTCACCAAGTGTCTTCTGGGAACACATGAACCTGGTTCTCCTTGTGGTTGTGATGTGATCATAGATGATTAACTTGGATACTGAAATCATAACCCATTCTATTCATTTGAACCTGGGTGGCTGGGTATGTTTGTATCTCTATTTTTTTCATGGATGACACAATTCCATACAATTATTAGTCCCACTATATGACTGTTCTTAAGGGCCCCTAAGGAGGTATAGTATGCCTTAACACAATTCTAGCCTCAAGGGGCTTCATGCCTACTATTCCCTCTACCTTGAACTATGTCCTCCTAAATCTTTGCATCATGATTTCTTCATCGGTCATCCAAGTTCAAATCATACCAAAGAGAACTTCCCAAACCTTTTCGACATATAGCAGCCATGGTTACTGCAGCCCTCTCTAAAACTCATTTCATTTTTTTTTTCATAGTTTTACCAACATTTGTAAGTATTGTCTTTATTTATACTGGTTTATTGTCTGTGTCCCAACATCATAATTAGAGCAGAGACCTCATATGTCTAGTTCGCTGCTCATCTCAGTGTCTACAGAAGCATTTGGCACATGGTTCTTTTAAATATATATTTATTAAATAATGAATGAATGAAACAATATTACACCGATAAAATAATTTCATTGAAAGCAATGGATAAAGCTTAAATGTTTGTGACTCTCTGACTAGTCCCTTGAAGACAGAAGCAAACAAAAAAAGGAAATTCTGGGAGAGGATAGTGCGCAGATTACCCAGAAGGTGAATCGGTCTGAGGATTCTCTTTCATGTACTTACTCATTTCCTTTCCCCAGATCCTCTTAATTTAGGCATGTGAAAACACTTGTATGCTGTGACGTACTTTATAAATATAAATGTTTTTTATTTCTATTACCAAGAGTCATCCTACGTTTGCCCTACTTCATTGTTGAAGATGAGGAAGACACTGGTTGTGTGGGGGGAGAACTGAGAGACATAAATTGTATGAAGGTGCAGTACCTGGGAAGGTAGCCAACCTTTTCTGGATGTCTACCACGGATCAGTGGCAATCACAGCTCTCAAAACAACCCTATAAGATACTCCTTGTCGTCTCTACTGACCAGATGAGAAACTGAGATTAAAAGAGTTTTGAAAAGTCTGTTTGAATCATATAACTTATAACTAAAGCTAGTTTTTTTTTTTCCCCCAAAGCTAATGTTCTCTGCCATACCATGATGGTCTAGGAGGGCAATGATGTGTGAAAACGGAAGCCAACTCTGTTACCATTGTCCCCTCCTTACTCCACATTGCATACAGTATCTAAATATGATGGCTTGTAGCACTACAATCCCTTAAAGTGTTGAGGAAAACAATCATTTACTCTTTCTGCCTCTTCATGAAGGCGCCTCTCATTTCCGCTTTGCCTTTGACTTAATTTACTATTGCAAAGGAAGCGCAAAGGGAGAAGCAAAGGAAGAAGGAAAAGGAGGAGGAGAGGGAGGTAGGAAGGGATAGAAGGAAAAAAAAACCAAATATAGTAAGTCTCTGGGCACCAGGATTCTGTCATTTTTTTAAAAATCTTGTTGGCCTGCTGTATATAGACATCTATATCTGCCGTTGTAGAAAATGAGACCAAAGAGAAATACCTTTCCTCCATGTACATCTTGAACCAAAATATCTGGCTCAACATAGATCTAGATTTTGTGTTTTTCTCTTACCACAGACATCACTTTCCTTTCATGCAATGTCTGGCCTTCAGTTTGGTTTTCATGGTCTTTGCTGAACCACCTTTAACAGTGAGATGTTTTTGCTGTCTCTGTAGCTTTTTTAGGAAATACGCATATCTTTGAATAAGGTTAGGGAGAAGCTGAGGTGTGGATGTGGGAAGGATGAGATACGAGGAGAAAAGGTGCTGAAGCTCAGTCTGAAGTGAAAAACTTTGGAGAGAAGCGAAGTAACCTCACCACCACCCCCAGCTCAGCCCTCAAGAAATGAAGATGTGGGGCAGGAGGGCTATTACCTAAACTGGGCAGGGGCATCCCGTGTAACTGTGGCCATTTTGGTGTGGGATCTAAGCTTAGAGTCTCACTGTAACTGGTCAGCACTTTGTTCTTGTGGTCACTCTCCGTAACACCCCTGTCCCTATAACGTATACTAGAACCAGTCATGTTTGTAGTGAGGTGGAGAGGATCTGGAGTGTCCTCAGCCACCCATATGGTGGTTAAACATGGAGCCCTGTTTGGGCCTGGTTCTTCTCTGACTGGTGCCTTCTCCAACTCTCCCTGATTGGGTTGACCGCATCCTTAAATAGTTCTGGCAGTTGGACCTTTATCTGGTCCATCCTGCTGAAACCCTGAATTTGTGCCCTTCTTACATATCTGTCTGGAGTCTTATTTTGCACTCCTGACCCCAGCTGGATGCGTTTTGATGTGGACAATGTAGCCATGTCACCGCCACCCAAAACTAGATGTAAGATGTTTTTATCACCCTAGAAAATGCCTTAGTCCCCTTTCAGTCAGTTCATCCTTTCCTCTGCTCCAAAAGCATCTACCTTCTGAATTGTGACCCTATAAGATTAATGTTGCCTGTTCTTGGACCTCATATATTTGAAAACTTACAGTATTTAAATCTTTGTGTCTGGCTGCTTTCACTTTACAAAATGCTTTGGAGGTTCAGCCATGGTATTGTACGTATCCTTCCACCATACAAATATATCACGGATTGTTTAATTTTTAATCTTTTCTTCTGTTGATGGGTGTTAGGCTCTTCTTAGTGTGAGACAATCATGAAGATGGGCGCTATGAACAGTCATGCACATTCTCTTCAGTAAATAGATAGCAGTGGAATACCTGGGTCATAAGTTAGATGTGTAGTTACCTGTATTGGAAACTGGCAAACCGTTCTCCATAGTAGCTGCCCCATTTTACAACCCGCCACCCCCCACAGCAATGTAGGAGGGATCTAGTTGGTCCCCATCATTGCCAAAACTTTGTGCTGTCAAGTCTTTTCAGCTTTAGCCTATCTCAGGGGTATGAAATGGTCTCTTTGTGGTTTTAATTTTCATTTCTTTGACAACTAATGACATTGAGTGCTTTTTCATTCACATATTCCTTATTCATTCTCTGTGCAATGCCTTTCCAATATTCGTTAGTTTGTTGAGCTGTTCATTTTTGCATTGTCAGTTTGATTGAATTTTTTATGTGTTCTCGGCACAAATTCTTTGTCAGATATAGGTACCATAAATATATTTTTCTAGTCTGTGACTTCTCTATTCATTTTCGTAATGGCGACTTTTGAGACTCAGACATTTTGAACAGGTCTAAAGTATTATTATTTTTTTTCTTTTATGGTTTCCTGTTTTTGTGTCCTATCCAGAAAATCTTTGCCTATGCCAAGGTCTTAAAGGTATTCTGACATGGTTTCTTTTAGAACAGTGCCACTTAAATAGAACTTTCTTTGATTGAACTTTCTGCCATAGCTGCACCATTCAATACAGTAGCCTTTAGGCCTATCTAGCTGTTAAGCACTTTATTTTTTTTTATTTTTTATTTATTTTTTTTTTTTGAAATATATATTTATTGATTCATTTTTTTTTTCTGAAATTTATTGACAAATTGGTTTCCATACAACAGGGGGAGCTGTTAAGCACTTTAAATGAACCTAGGTATTTACCAGGGGAAAGGGAAGGGGTGTGGGCCAAATGGATGAAGGGAAGCGGGAGATACAGGCTTCCAGTTCTGGGATGAATAAGTAATGGGAATAAAAGATACATCATATGAAATACAGTCAATGGTATTGTCATAGCATCGTACGGTGACCGATGGCAGCTACACTTGCGGTGAGCATAGCATAACATGTGGACTGGTCAAATCACTATGTTGCACACCTGAAATTAAAGAACACTGTGTACCAACTATACTTCAATAAAAAACGAGAGAACAAAAATATGCCTAGTATGACTGAGGAACTGATTTTTACATTTTTTTTTACATTTAAGTAGACATATATATGTTAGTGTCTACTATGCCAGATAGAGCAATTCAAGAAGTTTCAAAGTTCTGCCTTTTATACTTAGGTCTGTAATGAATGTAGACCTACCATTATTGTGCGAAGTGAAAAAGAAACAGTTCATTTTTATTTCTACATGGATATCCACCCACTACAGCAAGACTTGTCAAAAAGATTTTCCTTTCCCCCTTGGGTTCATTTGGCACCTTGGTGGAAAAATCAGTTGACTGTATAAATGCGCACGAAAATTCCTAATAAATGATACATGTTTTAGCACTTTTATGTTCTAGGCCGTGTTCTAAGCCCTAGGAAAATAAGAAGTCCTCTCTTTAAGTTTCAATCACGATGCTATTGCCCCTGGTCTCATTAAGATCTCAGTGCAATTAGGAACAAATGACAATCACAGAAAACTGCAATATGGTACAAGGTAGGTGAAATACAGGGTGCCTTAGATATATGTACAAAGGGCATGCAATCTGGAGTTGGGGGGCAAACTTATAGAAGATTTCCTTAGAGGAATTAGTGTCTAAGTGACAGCTGAAAAGGACTTATAGTCAAAGAGTAAGACAATACATATCATGCAAAAGAAGAAGAAAGCATCTACGGAAAAGAATAATGTTCGAGGGCTTACAATTAGCCTATGCCTTACATGGGTTATTTTAACTAACTTTCACAATAATCGATTGAGGAACAATAACAATAACGATTTTGCAGACAAATAAATTGAGGCAATCAAAGATTAAATCACTTTCCAAGTTATATATGTAGTAAGTAAAAATACCAACAATATAAAACAAAGCTGCCGTTCCAAAAGCCAGGCTCTTAACCCACACTCAGTAACGCTCACTTTATTTGATACTTATTCCATTATTCTGTACTATTGTATTTCATTCTTAGTTTTTAACCATGCTGGGCATTAGATTCCCAGAACTCATTCATCTTATAACTGAAAGTTTCTACCCTTGGACCAGTATCTTTCCATTTCCTCCATTCCCCCAACCTTCAGCAACTACCATTCTACTCTTTCTAAGTTCTTTTCTTTTTCTTTTTTCTTTCTTTTTTTTTTGATTCCTCATATAAGTGAAATCATACAGCATTTGTCTTTTTCTGTATGACTTATTCTACTCAGCATAATGCCCTCAAGATCCATGCATGTTGCCATTTGCAAAATGGCAGGTTTTTTTCCCATCTTTTTTTATGGCTGAGTAATATTCCATTGAGTGTATATTTTAATATGCCTATATATTTCGCATTTTCTTTACCCATTTATCTATCAGTGGACACTTGGGTTGTTTTTATGTCTTGGCTATCGTGCTGCAGTAAATGTAGGGGGTGCAAATATCTCTTCAAGGCAGTGATATCATTAAGAATGGGGTTGTTGGGTCGTATGGTAGGTCTATTTTTAATTTTTGAGGAACCTCCATACTGTTTTCGGTAGTGGCTGCACCAACTTGCATTCCCAGTATCAGTGCACAAGGGCTCCCTTTTCTCCAACAGTAGTTATCTCCAGTGTTTTTGATAATTGCCACTCTAATAGGTATAAGATGATATCTCATCAAGGCTTTGATTTGCATTTCCTTGATGATTCGTGATATTCTGTATTCTTTAAATAAATGTATGTATTAAAGAAGAATAAAGAATATAAGCCTTTCTATGATTATTAGATCCATTAAGAATCAAGTTTCTTTAAAATTTTCCCCATCAACACTGTAGCCAAAAGCTTCCTCTCTAATAATATTAAAGAATTTTAAGTTAGAAGGTCCTACAGTGATCAGATAATTCTGCACCCACTGAAGATTGGTCAAATCTTTTAACCTGAGTTTAAGTAACTATCATACCTGCAGCCTGAATTTTGTCTTTTCTCATTCCCCTTATTCACACTTTAATATTGAGATAAACGTTTTGGTTTTAAAGGATCTAATGCTCCATCACAAGGCCATATTCCAGACTACACTAGGGAAGAGAAACCAGTTCACAGAGTACATAATGAGTCCCCGAGTTATCAAGAGCTGGTTGTAATAAACTAAGAATAGCCTGTAACTCACTTCCAAGTCGTTGGTGTTAGCTCTATAGTGCTGACAACAGAGAAAGTAAACAGTCAACACACGGTTATGACTCAGACGCAGTACACGGTATGTTTATAGAAAGCCAAGTCTGGCTCTTTCTTTGTATCCCACACGGTTCCTCCTTATGCGGAATTCCTTTTGAAGTCAATTAAAGCTCTGTGATGGAAATGCATTAAGAAACATGAAGAAGAAAACAATAAATGTGCTGGTAAGTGGTTTAAATGACAATCATTTGGGGGAAAAATCATTATGTCTAATCAGGAATCTAAAGTGATTTACTAACATCATACAGGTGACGATCAACTATACCAAAGCTAGAGGATGGATGCTCAAGTGTCCTTTCTTTTTTTAGCAAATCCTATATATAATTACATATGCGTTATAAATATGTTTTTGTTTGTACAGAAGATTTGATAATAGAAATGGAAAAATGTATACTAACACACTTTCCATTTAATGTTTTTAAAATTTTTTAAATTTATTTTTGACAAAGAGAGAGACAGAACGTGAGCAGGGGAGGGGCAGAGAGAGAGAGAGAGAGAGAGAGACAGAAACACAGAATCTGAGGCAGGTTCCAGGCTCTGAGCAATCAGCACAGAGCCCGACGCGGGGTTCGAATTCGTGAACCACGAGATCATGACCTGAGCCGAAGTCAGCCGCTTAACTGACTGAGCCACCCAGGTGCCCCATAACACATTTCCCATTTAAAAATACATCAAGAATTTTTATTTCTACCCATCTGCATTTCGCTGTCTGCATTATTAAAGTTTCCTACTTATTGCATTAAAATATCACTTAAAATTATTTACAGCTGACAAGCTTAAATTTACTTACACTTCAAAATGTTAACAATTCCTATGAAAATAGAATGATCTTTCATTTGATTTAAAAACAATATCTAAAACTCATCATCCCATGCCATATGAAAAAATCCTCAAAGCTTTCACAGAGATAAACGAGAGGTGGCTAGGAGAATCCTACTGATGAGGTTGGACTTCTCAGTAGCAACACTGAGCGTTAGAAGGCAACGAGACAATGACTATAACGTTCTGAGTGGAATAATTTGAAACTAGCATTTGATACACAGCCAGCTATCAAACAAATGTAAAAGAAAATACATTTTAAGATGTGTAAGAACCCAGAGAGCTAATAGCTCTCACGCCCTATGCCAAAAACTTTATTTGAGGAGATACCCCAGGAACAGAAAAACAAACAAACAAAAACAAATGAAAGACCATGAAAGAGAATGTGTGGTAGAAAGAAGAAAGGCAGGGAATACGACCCACAAGGAGTGAAGGCAATTAAACAGAAAGACACTTTGAAATAGACTGAAAGACAGAGATGCCTGGAAGATTCTTCTTTGAGCAGTAGAACTTAATGACCTCTTTCTCCACAGATGCAATATATTGCTTGATTCTATAATGTGGCAAATACTATGTATTAATTTTCAATTTTCAAATCATCTACATAAAAAGCAAAATGACATTAATTATAGTAATAGACGCTGGAGTTATAAAATAGAGGAAGATTAATGTAATGAAATAACCATTGGAAAGAGATTAGGAAGTGAAAAAGCGAAAAGTAAAGAAGTAAAAAGTGTAGGGGCTGTCGGTTAAGCATCCGACTCTTGATTTTTGCTCAGGTCATGATCTCATGGTTCGTGAGTTCAAGCCCCACATCAGGGCTCTCTCTCTCTCTCAAAATAAATAAATGAAACCTTAAAAAAAATTTTTTTTTAAAGTAAAAAGTGTAAACTTATTTCTGTTTTACTTAGGAGTCAGTAGTTTCTATGTGAGGTCAATAAATCCAACGTCATGTTTTAAATATCTTGTTTAAAGTCATAAAGGCAACAAATAAAAAAATACAATTATAACTTACAACATATGGGAACCAAATGAAACTGAGAGGTGGTGTCAGTTATTACATTTCTCTTCCTGGTCAAGCTCAATAATGTGTAAACCAGATTAAGTCAAGAATAGAGCTACCACTATATTATATAAAGTTACAATAACCATCAGAAGAACCGAAAGCAAATGGATACCAAGGGTTGCATCTGAGAAACGGCATGGTGGGAAGTGATAGTGGAGGCAGAAAGTCTTTATGAGTTATTTCGTGTACACTTTTACCCTCAATGGAATCGCTTCTCGGCCTTTTGGCTAAGATCAAGTATACCCTTGATTGGTGTAATCATGTCTAATGCTTAATCTGCAAATTTAAGACTGAAATGAATATAACAACTTGTTAAAATTTCTGTGCTTTAAGGGCGCCTGGGTGGCTCAGTCAGTTAGGCATACGACTTCAGTTCAGGTCATGATTTCATGGTTTGTGGGTTCAAGGCCCGCGTTGGGCTCTGTGCTGAACAGCTTAGAGCCTGGAGCCTGCTTCGGATGCTGTGTCTACCTCTCTCTCTGCCCCTCCATCACTTGCTCTCTCTCTCTCTCACTCTCAAAAGAAAAAAAACATTAAAAATTAAAAAAAAATTTTTTTTAATTCTGTGGTTTTGTCAGTGATTTTTATTCCCTGAAATTCCAAAAAAGAATTTCAGGAGGCTCGGTTCCATGAGTTTTGGGTTTTATATTTATTAAAAGATGTTTTTCTTTCGGGGCACCTGGGTGGATCAGTTGGTTGTGTGTCCGACCCTTGGTTTTGGCTCAGGTTATGATCTCTCAGCTTTGTGCGTTTGAACCCTGCATCGGGCTCTGTACTGACAGCAAGGAGACTGCTTGGGATTCTCTCTCTCCATCAGTGCCTCTCCCTGACTCGCGCTGTTTCTGTCTCTCTCAAAATAAATAAATAAACTTAAAAAAAAAATAAAAGCTTTCGTGTTTCATAAGCAAAGCATTTTGAATTTGGTTTTTTCTAAGACCTGCGTTGGACATCTTGAGTGTATAAGAAGTCAAAGGTAAATGTCTTTAAAACAAATACCTGATTATCATAAGGTGGCTCTAAGGCACATTAATGATTTAGGGGCTGCTACCCTCACTGTCCTACCCTACACTGGCATTCCTGCAGATCAACACGGGATGACGCACACACCTAAGCCTTCAGATGCAGGAGCTGTCAGCATTTTTATTATTCTGTACTATTCCCAATATTATTCTCACCTAAAATTTGCCCTTTGCACGTTGAGATCCTTAAGAATGTTCTCTTCAGCTTACGCTGTAAAAGTCATTTGTTGATTCCTCCTACAAAATTTTATAGAATCCTATTAGAGGCTTTCAACTGCGGGCTCCAAATCCCTGAACTGTGTGTCATTTGCAAACAGTACACGTATTGAGAACTCTTAAATGCATGAAGGGTGCTACACATGTTAAGGTCTCCGGAATGACTCATGTGTAATAGAACTGCCACAGCAACAGTTCTTGGTAGGTAACAGTCTTTCTCAAAACATGAGGAAAACAAAGCAAGATGATGTCATCAAGGATCAAGCCCAGAAGTGTACTACTGAATGCCTGGGCTTGGGTTTCCTGTCTGTTTATGCGGCTTGTAACAAAGAAAAGGGGTCACAGAAGAAGAGTATTTGTTGCTGTAAGAATGAGCCATCATAGGGGTGCTTGGGTGGCTCAATCAGTTGAGTGTCTGACTCTTGGTTTCGGCTCAGGTCATGACCTCACGGTTCGTGAGTTCGAGCCCCACATCTGGCTCTGTGCTGACAGTGTAGAGCCTGCTTAGGATTCTCTGTCTCCCTGTGTCCCTTCCCCATTCATGCTCACTCTCACTCAAAAATAAATAACTAAACATAAAAAAAGAAATGAGCCATTATATGTCTTAAGAGTTAGATGGATTTCATTATAACTTTAAGACTGCTGACAGTGACCTGGCCAGCTCATAGATGGGGCTCTGTCAGCAGCTAGTCCCCAGCTCCTGGTTAGATACAGACCTTTGTAAATGCAGTTCCCTTGCCTGGAACACTACCATTCTCCTCACCCTCACCCCCACTCCCACAATAAGCTTACATATACAATTGCCTACTTGTCACCTAACCAGTCCAACTCATCCTTTCCAGATGTCATTTCTCCCAGGAAGTCTTGCTGAATCTCCCAAGTCTAGGCTACATTCCCACACTATGTAGATCTCAAGGTGCCATGTCACTTCTTTAGTCATTTTCTCATGCCACCTAATCACGTGCATTCTAATTATCTGCTACTCGTCCATATCTGCTTCTGTACTGTAAGTTATTTAAAGGGATTGTCTTGTTCGTATTTGGATTCCCAGGCCTCTCACAGTGCCTGGGATATAATAGGTAACACATAATAATAAGTAATACATAGTAACACTTAATAAGTAAGAGGTGTTGGATGGGTGAATGAATAACTTGCAGGTTCGGGACACCTTTGTGGGCATTCTTTTTTTTTTTTTTAATGTTTATTTATTTTTGAGAGAGAGAGAGACAGAGCATGAACAGGGGAGGGTCAGAGAGAGAGGAAGACACAGAATCTGAAACAGGCTCCAGGCTCTGAGCTGTCAGCACAGAGCCCGACGCAGGGCTCGAGCTCACAGACCATAAGATTATGACCTGAGCCGAAGTTGGACGCTTAACCGACTGAGCCACCCAGGCACCCCCATTGTGGGCATTCTTGAAGGACAAATCTGACTTTCAGAGATGGTCTGACCAAACTCGCACAGTGAGATAGAAATCCAGACGTCAATTTAGTAATTTACAGTAAGAATTATGACTGTTGTGCCTGGTTGCGGAATTTTTCCAGCCTGCAGAGACTTTGGACAACGAGAAAAGAGGACAAATTCTAATCAGGAAGTTGCAAAAGCATTAAGGTGAGATAAAATGAGTGAGTTGGATATATATATATACTCTTTCAATAATGGTGTATCAGCTACCAGAATAAGAGAGGGGTTCCTTGAGCCCAAGAAGATCACTCCTGGAAATGTGTTTGGATGGACAGAGCCAACTTTAAATCTCCCTTTTGATTGGCACTTCTGTCCTTTGATTTTATTAAAACAATCAGTGTCTTGTAGGTCTATGAGCCATTTTAATCTTTTATTTTTTTTTTCAATGTTTATTTATTTATTTTTGGGGGGACAGAGAGAGACAGAGCACGAATTGGGGAGGGGTAGAGAGAGAGGGAGACACAGAATCGGAAACAGGCTCCAGGCTCTGAGCCATCAGCCCAGAGCCCGACGCGGGGCTCGAACTCACGGACCGCGAGATCGTGACCTGGCTGAAGTCGGACGCTTAACCGACTGCGCCACCCAGGCACCCCCATTTTAATCTTTTAGACTTATTTCACATATACACTCATTTCACAACTACTCTATTCACATCACATATCTGTTCTATTAGTTATTATAAACTCAGAGGTCAATTTATCTCTGGGTTCTTTTACACTGTGGTATCATCAGCATTTGAGTTTATCAAGCAGTTTCCATTTTTAAAATGTCTGAAAAGCACCTACTATATGCCTAATGCTATGCTAGACATTATATGTAATAGTGATTAAATGAATGGGCTTTGGGTCAAAAAGACCTAGGTTGGATTCCACCTCTATGAAGTAAACATGTGACCTCCAGCAAGTTATGTGAACCCTTGATTTCCTCATCTGTTACATGGAGACGATAACATTTATTTAAAGGGTTTTATGAAGGTCAGCTGAAGTAAAATCTATGAAGCGCTTACAGCACAAACTCTCAATAAATGTTATCTAAATTATATGATAATATTTGCAACTTAAAGGTACTCTTTCCAGTCAGAGTCACCTCTTACTATAAAAGAAAGGCAAACCCAAATTAATAGTTTCAGAATTAATAATAAATTATGAGGGGTTTTTTTTTTAAGTGTAGGAAGCACTTCATGGATTTCTGTTCTTATCTCAGGTACTGTATACAGTAATAAATAATGTTATTTACTGAGAACATCCAACATATATAACATTGTTCTAGGAATGAATGGTGATGAACAGATAAAGAGAATATTCTCCTATTCTTGCAAACTATCCACGTTGGATGTAGTTAGCTCTCATTCTAGGTAGATTTTTCAAGCATCTTGTTTCACTTAACTTTGGTACCCAAATTAATGACTACACAGTTTTCTTATGTGAAAAAAAAAATCATTTAAAAATAATGTAAGTTCATTCAAATGTTACCTTGGCAACTGTGAAACCGGATTTTCTTGATTTGCTTACTAAGCATTTTCATTCATTTCATTCTACTGACCTTAATGGAGCCCCTAACCTGCACCAAGCCCAGTTACAGGTGAGAAAGAAAAAAGCATCCCTTGACATCCAGGAGCTGGTCTAGGACTATCACCGTGGCCTTGATGGTCTCCTGTTGAACGTAAACAATTTCACAGCACATCAACATCAAACAAGGCCACTCTGTGGCCATGATGGATTATGGTAAAAGCAAGACCTTCCATAATTATGTCTGGGCACAGACAAAACATAAACACTGTCCAAGCCACAGCACTCACCGAACACCCCCCTCTCTTGACTACTATGGGTGATGGCTGATTCTTTAACAATTACAGCTTTATTTTTTTTTTATTATTTTTTTTTTCATTTTTTTTTCAATGTTTATTTATTTTTGGGACAGAGAGAGAGCATGAACGGGGGAGGGGCAGAGAGAGGGAGACACAGAATCGGAAACAGGCTCCAGGCTCTGAGCCATCAGCCCAGAGCCTGACGCAGGGCTCGAACTCCCGGACCGCGAGATCGTGACCTGGCTGAAGTCGGACGCTTAACCGGCTGCGCCACCCAGGCGCCCCAACAATTACAGCTTTAGCCTCTCTACTTCTATAAGATCTATTAAGATACCCAATCATGAAATTATGCTCACTTCCTGACAGTAGCCAATCCAGAGCAAAATGTCACTCCTTCAACCCTTCCAAATTACCTAACCCAAACCCAATCCTGTATGTTCTAACACTTACTCTACAATATCTCTTACTGAAAAATTCACAGTTCCCCATGCTGCACATTCTTCCTCACTGTAACTTGTTCAGTCGTGTCCCTGGTGGTCTTTGGCTGGAGGACACTGACATGAAAGGGAGTATCATAATAAATACAAAAGTTTAATGATTACGAAATCATTTAATATTGGGCTCAGCTGCATATATCAGTAAACCTAAAATAAGTGGCTTATAAAAGAAGTGTTCTCTCTTATATAAAAGAAGTCTGAAGGTAAAGAGTACGGGGCTGATGTGGTAGCTCCAAATCAGGGATTTGGGATCGCTCTTTCTTTCTCTTCCACCATTCTAGCACATGCCTTCCAGATTCAGGGTCAGCTCATGGTCCACCAGTATGACTCCTGGAGATGCAGCCAAGCGTCCATAGTCCAGGCAACTGGAAAGGAGTAAAGACAGAGGGATGATAGGAGTGGTTCCCACCTTCATCAGATCCCTTCAAGAAGCCTTCCAAGAAATTCTACACATCACTCCTGCTTAGAGCTCACCAGACCTCACTGGCAGAACTTAGTCTTGTGGCCAGCATTATCTTCACGAAAACGTGGGAAATGTTATGTGTTAGCTGGGCACATTGCCAGTCTGAACAATACCAGGGTTTTACAAAGGGAAAAGATGAGAATGGGTATTGATCGAGTAGGGTTTATGACAAAATTATTGACATAGTAATTTGGATTGAAAAAATAACTCTTTCTTTTACTTCGGTGTCAATTGGGTTAGTTAATGGTGAAAAAGAAATTTCACTTACAAGCAATGTATTTACAAGCATAAATGGCCTGATTCTTTAGGAAATTATGGTTTGATGACATTATAGGGTAGGAATTATCAAACAGCTAAAAAAAAGAAAAGGAAAGGAAAGCAAGGAAAGAATCATTCCACAAAGATTTTTGATGTTTAGAACAAGAAATGCTCTGGAAATGTCATATTCCTGGATCAGCAATGTAGGCTATTTGCAACAGGACCTTAAAATAGCAGAGTTCACTCTTGTTGCCCTCATCGTTCTAAAATTTTTGAATTCAGGGATGCTTGGGTGGCTTCCAAGCACCCGAGTTGGTTAAGCAACCAACTTGATTTTGGTTCAGGTCATGATTTCACAGTTCCTGAGTTTAAGCCCTATCCTGGGCCCCACGCTGACAGCATGGGTATCTCTTGGGATTCTCTCTTTCACTCTCTCTCTGTGCCTCCCCACTCATGCTGTCTCTCAAAAATAAGTAAACTTTTCAAAAAAGTAAAATAAGGTTTTTGAATTCTTACAGACCTATCTGCCACAGTAAGCAGAGGTCCTCAAGTTATGAAATCAGTATGTCAATAAATATTTAGCTAAATTAAATCAACATAGTAATTTATCTGTGTCCACAAATATGCATTGAAAAATTTTTCATTGCAATCCCTAGTACTTTCTTCATTGGTATCAATATTATTAACAATCACAATAATAATAATACATAAGATATTTGGGGTCATCATGAAAGGTCAGATGCTGTTCCAAGTGTTTTACATGAATCATCACATTTAAACCTCACAAGAACCCTATGATTTAGTCACTGTTATTATCATCTCCTTTTTTTGAGATGAGACATTAAAGCCATAAAGTGTTTGATTTACCCTGGTTGGTAAGGGGAAGAACTGTACTAAAATCCAGTAGTCTCAACCTGAGATGCTAAAGCCTTAAGCACCTCACTCTACCTTCTCCCTACCCCACCGGGCAAAGGAAGCATAGTCGGGAGCAATTTACTAGGGTAGGAAGATTGCGGGAAAGCAGACATTCAAGTGAACATTTTCTTTCAAATTTGACATCCTCTTTGGAAAAACTGATGTAACTGAGTATAGAAATCATGTCAAATCAACTTCCTTGGGAAATGGTCATGCCTAGATTGGGGTTGTTACTTGAAAAAAAAATAGAAGAGGGGCTCCTGGGTGGCTCAGTCGGTTGAGCGCTGACTTCAGCTCAGGTCATGATCTCATGGTTGTGAGTTCGAGCCCTGTGTCGGGCTCTGTGCTGACAGCTTGGAGCCTGCTTCGGATTCTGTGTCTCCCTCTTTCTCTGCCGCTCCCCTGCTCATGCTCTGTCTCTCTCTTCTTCCCTCAAAAATAAAATAAAAAAGATTAAAATATTTTTAAAAAATAGAAGAAATACCTCATCTTTGTACACTTATTAGAACTCCAGGAAAGCAATTATTTTTTCGACCAAAGATAAACATTCTTAACACTTCATATATTCTCTCAGAATGTTTCTGTGCATGTATATCTGTATATACACATTTATATATAATATATACATAAATATTTGTAAATGCATTACATGAGTTTCACACTGTACACACTGTTTTGTTAATGTTTTACATAACAGGTATTATTTATCTATTTATTCTTAACGTTTATTATTTTTGAGAGAGACAGACAGACAGAAAGGCAGAGAGCAAGTGCGGGAGGGCCAGAGAGAGAGGGAGACACAGAATCGGAAGCAGGCTCCAGGCTCCGAGCTGTCAGCACAGAACCTGACATGGGGTTCAAATCCAAGAACCGTGAGATCATGACCTGAGCGAAAGTCAGGCGCCTACCCAACTGAGCCACCCAGGCTCTCCTCACATACTTCTTAAAATGTTAATAACGTTTGTCTATAAAGCTTTCCTTTCTTTCCTTCTTTTATTCTTAAAAATAATGGATTCTTTAAAAACGCAGACTCGCTCTTATGATGTTCTCTTTCCTCGTGTGTGTGTGTGTGTGTGTGTGTGTGTGTGTTACACTTCAAAAGTTACACGTTTAGGTTTTTCCAAGAAAATACCATTGAAAGTAATCATTTTGTGCAGATTGAAATATTGGTAAGGAAAATAAAAACGAAGCACATTTCATAAATTAGTAGAGACATAACCTCAAATCTCCAAATTGAGCAAATGTAGAAACACAATATTTAACATAGAATTTATGTTCTTATATCCTTATGTTCTTATATCCTTAGCTACCTGATGGTTACAATAACTTTTAAAAGTGCAAGCTGCATGACTTTTTCCAAAGACATAATTTTAGGCAAGACATACCTTCAAAGTTTCTATTTTTTTCTATTTAAATAAATGTAAGAATTTTAGTAAATACCATCTTTGAGATAAGACTAAACGACCAAATGTATATTTCTTTAAAAAAAATCCTTTAAAATTTTTTTCTATCATCTAAGTAGTACTCCCTCATCATTATGTCATGATTAGTTCAGGCCAGTTGTACTGTTGAAAAGCCAAGTATTTCTAGGGTGCCTGGGTGGCTCAGTCAGTTGAGCATCTGACTTTATCCCAGGTCATGATCTCATGGTCTGTGAGTTCAAGCCCCGCGTTGGGCCCTGTGCTGACGGCTAGGAGCCTAGAGCCTGCTTTGGATTCTGTGTCTCCCTCTCTCTCTGCCCCACTTGCTCTTTGTCTCTCTGTCTCTCTCTCAAAAATAAATAAACATTAAAAGAAATTATTTCAAAAGGCCAAGTGTTTCCTTATAGTCATACAAGGTAGTGCTTGAGAATCCCGGAATTACCTAGCAATTTGATATTAAAACTATGTTCTTGGAATATTTGTTATCTTGAGAAGTTACAAAACTAATGACTTTTGGAATTCCTATGGAAGGAAAGAAAGCTAGGAGCAAAATCACATCTTCTGCATACCTGACCAAATAATTTGGGAGTACATAAATCCAGGTTTAAGACAAAAATAGTGATTCCAGGAAGAGTACTAAGGGACACACTTGATATTTACAAGATTTATAACTCTATTTTGAATCCCTCTTTTCCTATGAGGTCTACTTTTGTCTGGATTCTTCCAAATGAACTTACAATTTTTTTTAGTTATGGTCATAAAATTTTAATACACACATTCAGAAAGTTCCAGAAGCATGGCATCCAAAGGCCTGTTTCTTTGTGGCCTACCCTATGCCTGCATAGGACAGACTGTACAGGAGTGGTTTATTCAACAAATTAGTCATTTATTCACTTACGAAATTTAAAACTGCCTATTCTCATTGAACTTGAAACAAAAGCTTATTGTGTTTATGGGGAAATACAACAAAATCTATACATAAGATAGCCTCACCCTGCTAAAAGTTGAAAAAGACATTTAAAGAGACTATCTAAATTCATAACAAGAATACTTCAACTATGGGTTGGAGATAATAGGATTACATAATTTTTAGAGGTATGCAAATATAGTCTATTAAAAAAAAATTTAATGTTTATTTATTTTTTGAGAGAGAGAGAAACAGAGGCAGAGACAGAGAGTGAGGGGGTAGGGGAGAGAGAGAGGGAGACACAGAATCCAAAGCAGGCTCCAGGCTCCGAGCTGTCAGCACAGAGCCCGATGTGGGACTTGAACAGTCAGTCAACCAACTGAGCCACCCAGGCGCCCCTGGAATGAATTCTTGTGCAATGTTCCCAAATCCTCCATACTTTTGAGGCTCCTCCATTCAAGGCATCCATCGTTCAGCATCCCTCATTCTTTTTGTCTATGCTTATATCTATCTCTCGTTCCTATCCTTGCCTATCTCTGCTTTCCACAGCTGTTATTATTCCAAAGGATACTCCTCTCCATTTTATCCTGCCCTGTTTCCTGTAGAGAGAAACTGTGAACTACTTTACTGTAGGGGCTATCTTGAATTTCCTTTTATCCTCTTCTTCCACCATCCCAAGCCCTCCAGATCACATATTTTATTTCCTTTCTAAGCGCATCATGGCCTAAAATTATTTTATGTATGGTTCCCTTGTTTATTATATGTTTCCCCTTAATAAAATGCAAGGTCCTTAAAAATGAAGACATTATGACTTATTCAAAGTTTTATCCCCGGTGCCTAGAAGAGGACCTAGTTCTCAAAATGTATTTGATGAGTAAATGAACTAGCCAGAGCATTCGTTTCTTGTGTGTTTAAATGCAGTTAATTGTACGTTACATTTGCCTAGTTCCTACTGTATCAAACAGTCTGCTGCCTTCCGTCCCATCTGCTAGTTACTGCTCTGCAAAAGCCATCATGTTAAGGTTTTAAAGGGCCAAGTACTTTTATTTTACTAGTACGTCAAGGTACCCAACAAATCAAATTCATGGAAGGCCTGTTTTTGAAAAAACTAGAAATTATATATTCTTTAGCATGGATAAACTCGAAGGTGAAGAGTAGAAAATTACAGACATCTAAATGGAGCCAATGCATTTGTTAATAATATAGGAAATGTTACTTATACATGAGAGAATTTCTTAATTTTAGTTGAGGGTTTCATGGGTTGACTCAGACCTGGCCCTCTCTATAAAAACTCAAGATCAATTATATGAACAAACACATGATTATTCTTGGGTTCTATAGCACACCTTTTAGCAGAGTCAAAGTGAGTTTGTTTCTACTATACATATAAAATATTATCAGGATCCGGATACCAGACTTCAAAGTGAGTGGCTGGCTGGGAGCACTGGCCCATAGAGCTGCCTTTAGCCTCCTAGTAGGTGTGGGAACCATCAATTGTTCAAGATAAAGAAGAGTAGCTACTTGAATTCTACTTGAATTTCTTGAAGTTGTTCTTCCCTGTCTCTGCTTAGCATGCAGAATGTAGAGTATCCAACATGACATGGGGAAGGTTTCCCTCTCGTGCAAATTCCAGAATGCTGTGAGTCATCAGGGGTGCTACACTGTGATGCAACCATTATGACGCCCCATGGTACCCGATGATGAACCATAAAATGTTCAAAATGGTTAGAGTTAATGGGAAGTAGGTACAAAGTTCATGGGCTTGAAAATACTGAAGATTATTTCACTTCCTCTGTGAGTAGCTCCATTTATAAGAGTCACTTGGTTCTTCAATGTGATTAATAGAATGTACCTATCATAATGCCAAGGCTAATAATAATAGTTGCCATGTATTGAGCACTCCGCATTTGCTAGGTTTTGTGTTGCTTGCATAGGTTATCTTATCTCATTTGATCTGCTTAACAGCAGGTCGGTAGCTTTATTTCTATTTTCAGATGAGGAACCCGAGTCTTTCAAATATTAGGTGGTTTAGTTTGTGGTGGAATTTGTACATGATTACCCAACTGGGGTGAATTTACAGCTCATACTAAGCACTAGCAATCTGCCCCTATAATTCTATGTTCCATCCCATACCAACGGAAATCGTCACCCTCCACATTTCCAGTTGTAAAAAGACTAAGCAATTTCCGGTGTAAAGAACTCACTTCCCTTCAAAGTGAACCATTTCTGATGATGCATGCACACAACTTGCCTTCCTCTCACTTGAGAAGAAAGAGTAAGGGAAAGGGAACAATGGGACCAGAACAAAAGCGAAGCCTGAGAGGAGAGCAGCGCCACAGTCTGAACTCTAAACAAAATCCCTGCCATCTTTTGAAATCTGCGGGCAAGGCTGTGAATCTGTCTGAATCAGAATCTTCTCCTCCAGCCACAAAGATGACGGTGCAGGTCCCTGCTTCACCCTGGGATGGGCAGTGCCGTCTTCCTGGTCTTTTTTTCCATTTTGGGGCATACTGTGTCAGAGGTGTTCTTTCCATTTAAGCTTTCTGCTGGTAAGGACATTAAGCGGGGGAGCAAAACTAAACTGCATCCTTGTTTTCCATGGCAGTCCAAATCCTTCTTATCATCTGACATAACAGAATTACTTTTCCGGCCCACACCACACTGAGCTTCTGGAGAGCAGGGAACGGTGATCAGTTCATCGCTCTCTTTACTGCCTCCACCCCCAGCCCCCCCACATAAAAAAATAAAACAAGCAGATGACACCAAATATACTCTCAGCAAATGTTGACTAGAAGGGAAGGCATGAGTCACGACTGTTTATTTCATCCTGCTAAATGTATGGTATTATTTAGCCCACGACCTCCATATGCCATTAAAAAGTAAGTAGCTTTACAAAAGTTCCCCAGAATTAGGATAGATGTACTGTGATCCACACTCCAAAAAGGGCTGTTGCACTGGAAGAGATACGTATCTTTAAGACAAGGAACCAGTTAGAGAGAGGGAGAATGATGCTTGCTTTTTTTTCTTCAAGTCAAGGAAAATCCAGTTCTGGAGCTGTGTCTCCATCAAAGCCAGTCGAATTGAGCGGCTCCCATCCTCTTCATTTTTCCTTCTTGTTGGGATTAACTGCCCTACCAGATTCTAACCGGGCTTCCTCAAAGCCGGCGGTTTTATCCTGGGATTTGTGGTGCACAGACTTGGGCACCCCCTTCATTTAAACGTCAATACCCTCCCAGCAGTGGTTATTCCTTAGGACCAAGTATTGTTCTTCCCAGAAGCTCTCTTTCCAAAGATCGGTTTACTCCAAATTCCTTTATCAGAGTGGAGAGAGATTTTAGAGTCAGAGGACCTTAAATCCATCTGGTTTCTGCCATAACCAGGGGTGGCAAGTCCTCCTTGTAAAACAGGGAAAAATGATTCTTAACCAGCAAGGTTACTGACTGAGACGGGGCAGGTCATCCTCTAAGCGGTTATAGTTCGGCAATGATAGATGGTCAATAAATCCTCATTTTGATAAGGACCTTGGGACACAGACAAATGAATGGGAGGGGAGAAGATTTGAAATTCTGGCCGCTTTCCAGCAGTGGGGAAGAAAGGGCTCGCGGTCGGGATAAAGGGCCCATCTTAAATAAAGTCGCTCCTCATTAGGGGGCGCTCTCTCTAGCCGTTTCACGAACTTCATAATCCCTGTTAAAGGACATCAGGCTCTCCTTGCTAAGTCACTCTTGGTCTTAAAGTACTTCTACATCTTAATAGGGAACTCTTCTAATCAATCCCTGTCACTTGTAGTATTAAGACCAACCAAAGTCTACACGGAGGTTCTTCAGGTGGTTTGAGAAAGTGGGACTTTTGACTGTCAGCTACCAGCTCTCCAACTCTACTCCCACCGTCGAATGTGGAGCGGGCGTGTTCTCAGCTCGCAGCGAGGGTTTAATTTCCATTTCCTCCCGGTGGCTCTCCACGCTCCGGGGAGGTGGGGCGCCTGCCATCCGCGTGTGGTTTTGGGGTAGTAACCTCTTGTGGCGCAGCCGCCCTCCTCCACCCACAGCGGAGGCCGTGACGTCACGGGCCTGGCCCGGGTCCCCGCCCGGCCTATAAAGCCGCAGGTGCGCGCCGCGCCTCCGGAATGTTCGCACACCTTTTGCCCGCGCCCGAGTCGGAACCGAGGGATCCCGAGGCGAGCTGTAGGCGCTCGTCCAGCGCCCGAGCCCGGCCGGGCGGCGAGCACGGCCGCACACTCCCTCCTGTCCGCTCTCTCTTCCGCCACCTCCTGTTCCAGCCGCGACTCCCGGCCGAGTTGCCCCAGAGACCGCGACGCCGCCGCCGCGCCGAGGGACCAATGAGAGCCCCGCTGCTGCCGCCGGCGCCCGTGGTGCTGTCGCTCCTGATCCTGGGCTCAGGTGAGGGCATCCCGGCTCCGAACTGCCGGCCTGCGCTTCTCCCACGGCGGGAGGCGTCCACGGCAGCGCCCTCCCCAAGGTTACTGCCGGGGAGGAGGAGAAACGCGGGCAGGTGCCTCTGACGTCCCAGGTCAGGAAGAGGGTGCCGGAGAGTTCCCGAATTTTTTACTTTAGTCCAGCTGGAGGAGACCTCAGAGATCCTGTGTTCCAAATTCTGCCTTTTACAGAAAAAGAAACCGAGTCCAGAAAGGTGAAGCGATTTCCGCAGATTTTAGAGTAGTTAAGTCCTGGACGCGGAGCGCTGACTCCTGCCTAAAATCTCCATCTCCTCTGTCTAGTGATTGTACCTTTACCTTCCTAGAGGCCCTCCCAGGGAGAAGTAAAAGCACCACCCTGTTGCTCCTTTAGTGAGACCTATAAGATAAACCAGGGGCCTGAAACTTTAGGCCCCCAAATCTCACCTGGGCTCCCCCCGCCCAGGTTCTTCCCTAGGTAGGAACAAGAATAATGAAACAATGACAGGAAGAGTCCTTACTATCAAATAGCATTTATGTTGTTTTACAGTTATGTATGTCACCTTTCTAAAAATATGAACACGTGTCAAGAGAGTCTGATATTTATATCTAGAACCCATCCGTTCAAATGGGTCATTCTAGCAAACACAAATGCATTTGGCATGTGAAGTGATGGGACTCTACAGACATTACCTGTTCAGTAATTAGACGAACTTGCCTATATGGCAGCATAAGTTGGTGTGGAAGGTAATGGAGACCGTCTGTGGAAAAGAAAACCTCGATGAAAGCAGCTCTGTAAATTGGAGCAGCTGAGTTTGCTTGTTGGCAGAATGTGAAGATGCTTTCATAAGTGACTCAATCCCAAACAATAGCACATGTGCAATAACAGCTTTGATATCAGAAGATAAACATTTCTCCTGAACCCAGCTGACTGGTGAGAAAGGCACTCACTCTGCTCTACCTTTTCTTTTCTCCCGTTGTTCTTTCTCCCACAGCCCATTATGCTGCTGGATCAGCTGCCAATGACACCTCCTCTGGAAAAGGGGAACCATTTTCTGGGGACCACAGTGCCGATGGATTTGAGGTTACCCCAAGAAATGGGTCCTCAGGAAGGGAGATTTCCCCTGTGAGTGAAACGCCTTCTAGTAGGGAACTGTCCTCGGGGATCGACTATGATTATGCAGAAGAGTATGATAACGAACCACAAATATCTGGCTATATTGTAGATGATTCAGTCCGAGGTGAGTGGAGGATAAGGCGAAAACATAGCCTAGAAGATGTGTGTTTGTATGGGCAAAGCTGCTTCAAAAGAAGAGCCATTCCCTGGCTCTCGGAATGGTTTTCTTGCGTGTTCATGTGCTGCATATGCCTTGGGGAAGCTACCTCCTGAGATGGAAGGAGCTGTGTGTGGGTACATCTGATATGTCTGGAGCTCTAAAAATGGTCAATGTCTATTAAGTCTACTTTACAAGTAGGAATTGTTAGCATTTCACAAAGATGATAACTGGAGAAGGTGGTTTTGCCCAAGCTTCCAGCCAGCAAGCAGTTGAGCCAGGATGAGAACTCCAGTGTTTGATGGTGATCCGATGCTCTTTCCCATTGGGCCACACAGCCTCCATGCTGAGAGACAGACATAGACATCAACCAGTCATCAGCTTCTGTGTCCACTCCCCATACAGAAATTCCCTAAACACCTGCATTTTTAACACAAATAAGGGAACAGAACAAAGTAGTGGGGAAGGACTTTAGTGGGGTTGGACTTTAGCTTTTAAGTACCCCAGGTGTTGAAAAACAAGTGTTTCTAAAACACAACAAAAATAATAATATAACCTTCTGGAAATATTAAAGAACAACTATGCATGGATTTCAAATTGCTAAAAATCATGATTTAGCCCCAGATTCCATGTGTTAGTTAAATAATAGTGACCCATAGTTTTGTTCCCTTTTGCTGTTATCTGATCTTTAAAAAAGAGCATCTGCTTAAAATGAGAGTACCAAAGTAAGAGGTTAAGTATTGTTCGTTACCCTCATATTACTTTGGAGTTTCAGGACGGATGAGGTCATCAGTAAATCTAAATATCCTAGAGACATCCAATATGGAGGCAGAACATAATGCCCCGTCTCTCCTGACCTTAGTTTCCCTGACTTCTCCCCCTCTGTCTGCCTTGCAGACCTGGTGAAGGGACAGCAGGTGATACCACAGGGAGAGTGACTGGGTTAAGCGCCAAGTGGAAAAAGTTTTAGGGAACACTCCACTTTACTGCTTGTTCAATAACTTGCGCTTTTATGTGAGGTGGGGAAGAGGTTCATTTATATTTCTTTTTGGAAGGATAAGAGGAGAAAATGTTCTCTTAAAGATGTTTCAAGTCGTTAACGTTTCAAACGGCCAAATAAACTGTTAGCAGTGAAACTGACTAGTGCCTTGTGAAATACAGGGAAACTGATGGGTGAGCTCCTTTGAAAGGCTGTTGAACCCCTGGGGTTGCTGTCTGTTGCAGCAGTTCAGCGTGGTGACGATTTGTCTGTGTCTACAATTTGCAATGTATCTGATAACGTGCAGTGATACTCATTTAAAGTGTTTTCTTTTAGAGGACTTACTCTAATTTGTGTTGCTTATTTATCACCAAATTTTCAATATAAAAATTGCACAACCGGTTAAGCATTGCTCCTAATTTGACTATTATTAATGTCATAATAACCTGCTAAAATCCTCATAATATTTATTTGTCGCTTCCTTGATCACAGGGTTCTATCTTTGATACCCTTCCCTATATTTCTAATGTTTTCTATTTAATGGGACATTATGCAGGACCATTATAACTAATGGTATTATGACATTATGGTATCTTCCTCTTTTCACTGGGCTCTGTTTGCTAAATACTTGCTTAGATAAGCCTATTCAGGTACTAGTATAACAAAACACACAGCTCCAACATGAACACTCCTCCCTCCCATATTTAGTATGTGGGAAAACTATGCCCTGTATAGCAATAACACTGAACGAATGTTTCTGTAGATCAAAAGAGTTAAGATGACTGACTCTCAGAAGCATCAGGTACAAATATTTCTAGATTCCTGTTTTTCAAATAGATTGCCCACAGAAATGAGCCCCATGGAATGAATAATTATAACCTGTTGTAATCTGGGAGTTGGAGAAAATTGATTAATCCTAATATATAATTCTCCGTTTTTTCCATCCTCAAGTAATACACAGTAATTCCCAACTATGATAATGAGCACAAGACCGAGATGCATATATAAAATCAACAGATACACTAAAGCACCAGTTTAGTCAGTAACCTTGACCTATTCAAGAGAAAACATAGGACAGGGGGGAATGACAGGTTTTGATACTCCAGCACTGTCATTCTCTAGCTGCATGTCCCAGGGCATGTAACTTGTCTTCATTCAACTTCAGTTTCCTCATCTATAGCATCTGGATAACAATACACTCAACCGTGATCTGAGTTTAATCAAATTAATGCTCATTGCCAAGAACTTGGTATGTATAAGAAATTCAAGAAATGTGCAAGATATTTCCTCATTTTTTTTAGACAGGTACATACTATTAACAATAGTAATAATACTGGTATAAATAAATTCAAAATATGTTTCTAAGCTTATAAAATAACGAGGAGGTTCAGATTTTCAAGCACCACACCATTCAGATATTCTCTTTAACCAGTTATTATATATGAATTTGGGTTAAATAATGAGAAAAATAGGGTTCTCATGCCCATGAGCTCTCACTGCTAGGACTTCTTTCTCCATGTCTCCAAAATGATATGCAAGATGAAGAGAGACTGCTGTCAGTAAATCGTATCTATTTTTTTTTCAGTTGAACAGGTAGTTAAGCCCATGAAAAACAAGACAGAAAGTGAAAAGACTTCAGATAAACCCAAAAGAAAGAAAAAAGGAGGCAAAAATGGAAAAAATAGAAAAAACAGAAAGAAGAAAAATCCGTGTGATGCAGAATTCCACAATTTCTGTATTCATGGAGAATGCAAATATATAGAGAACCTGGGAGCAGTAACATGCAAGTAAGTTTTCCTAAATTAAAAAGAAATCTATTTATAACACTAGGTCTGAAACTCCTAGATGCAGAAAACCATTTATTTCTCCAGTGTCAAGGGTCTGTAAACTTTTTCTTTTCTTTTTTTTTTTTTTGATGTTTATTTATTTTTGACAGAGAGAGAAAGAGACGGAGCATGAGTGGGCCGGGGGGGGGGGGGGGCAGGGAGAGAGGGAGACACAGAATCCGAATGAAGCAGGCTCCAGGCTCTGAGCTGTCAGCACAGAGCCCGATGTGAGGCTGGAACCCACAAACTACAAGATCATGTCCTGAGCTGAAGTCGGATGCTCAACCGACTGAGCCACCCAGGCGCCCCCGTCAACTTTTTCTTAAAGGACCAGCTGGCAAATAATTTAGGCTTCTTTGGTCGAGGTTATGTATGTGCTTCCAACTAAAATGTAACCATTTAAAAATGTAAAATCATTTTAAAGTGTAATAACCATCCTTGGCTTACACACTGTAAAAAACCCAACGAATGGCCAGATTTGATCCACTGGCTACAGTTTGCTGACCCCTGGTTTTATAATATACAAAACAAACTATGTAAAAATATACAAAAGGGGGGCGCCTGGGTGGCGCAGTCGGTTAAGCGTCGGACTTCAGCCAGGTCACGATCTCGCGGTCCGGGAGTTCGAGCCTCGTCAGGCTCTGGGCTGATGGCTCAGAGCCTGGAGCCTGTTTCCGATTCTGTGTCTCCCTCTCTCTCTGCCCCTCCCCCGTTCACGCTCTGTCTGTCCCCCAAAAAATAAATAAACGTTGAAAAAAAATATATACAAAAGGTTTGCAAAACTTTTTTTTTTAAAAAAAAGGACCTAAAGGTACTCTTCACATAATGCTCTATACTCCCTCCTCTCAAAAGCTACTGGCACATTAAATGATAGTGGAATGTATTAGCTGCATCACAAGTGACAGAACTCATCAGGTGGTCATACAAGGAGCACAAAGAATGAAAAGGTGTGTCTTCTTGGAATATCACACCCAAACTAATCTCAACTTGTTCTTACACTAATAGATCTTTGGCTTGAATGCATTCTGTCTCCTGATTTTGAAATACAAATAGATAGCATGGCTTTTTTTTTTTTTTTTGAGTGTTACAATTAAATGCTAAAATAGAGAGAATGCTTTCAGTTATTATTATAATTTTTGGATGTGGGTTGTTTCCAGATGTCATCAGGATTACTTTGGTGAACGGTGTGGGGAAAAGTCCATGAAGACTCACAGCATGGTTGACAGTGATTTATCAAAAATCGCTTTAGCCGCCATAGCTGCCTTTGTGTCTGCCGTGAGCTTCACAGCGATTGCTGTTGTTATCACAATCCAGTAAGTACGGCATAACTTAAAGATTCCTAATAAAATAATGCCGGGTTGGTTTATTTTCAGTATGCTGTCACAAAGTACTATATCCCATTTTAGATGAATTATTCTATTGGGGACATGTGATCCTTGGCCATAGCTTTACACTTCACTGACAAAGATCATAGAATTAGGTCAAAATATATATTACTTCGGCCACCATTGACACTTCATATGTAAAGCTATTTTTCAAAAAGCTTAGAAGTATTTTGAACTTAAAAGCAGATGGTTGTGTTTCATGTCCTGTTTCCACTCATGGCTACTTCCTAATCTCAGACTGTTGATAGCCACTGTGAATATCTTTAAGCTTAAGGAAACTTCCCAGAGTCTAATGAAAGCCTGGTTCTGGTTCACAGTAGGTTGTCAGAGATCCTGCTTTGGCACAAAAACTCACAAAGAGCTTCAAACCAGGAGCCCAGAAAAGATACATCTGTTTCTGTTAAAACGCAGAATTTGGAGTTAGAAATGTCCTAGCACGCTACTGATTTACATAGAACGTGCGCCTATTTGTAATTGTTAAAGGTAATATGGGCACTCAGTTATGAAAGAAGAAAGAGGGAAAGAAAGAAGGAGAAAGAAAGGAAGAAAGGGAAAGAGAAGAAAGAAAGGAAAGAAAGAAAAATTTCCTCCGGAGGGGCAGGGCGTAGGAAGCAGGGACAATTCTGTTACTGTTCTACTCCTGCAGTATCTGCCCTGTGCTCATAATAACATCATCACACTTCATGACCAACGAATGTTAGAAGTAGACTGTTCCTGGTAGTAGGCACTGGTGGGTATGTCAAAATGGCATTGTCTGTCAAACAGAAGTCAGTGACTTAAGGAAGTTGGGGGAGGGCGTGAATGGCTCTATAATGACTCATGTGCTACTAGAGCTTGGGAAAAGCAATAGACTCATTATTCTAATTTTAGGCCTTGGTAAATTACTTTAACAACTGGACTGTGTGCATGATCTACCACTCCTGCCATTCAGGAAACAAGGAGTTATCTTCTGCCATTGTTTACTATTATTTAAGATGCAGATTAGATAATGATAAAAAGACACATAAAAAAAAAAAAACTGTTTTATGATGCACATAGAGTTTGATGTGTGATTTCATTTTGTTTTGCACACCCTGGAAATTATTTTGATCTGTTAGCACCTCAAGCCAGATATGCAAACGTGTTCAGGAAAAATACTCTCAGACGAATCATTATTGTTTGACATAGAAGGGATAGAAGGGAAAAAATAGCCAGGTAGGAAAGATGTTTTGAAATAATTATTTAAACTTGTGATCGTTCAGGTTGAAATATTTAATAATCCTTTGGAAAAGTGTGGAAAGACTTTTGTCACGTTGGCACTCCTAAAACCAAGCAGTGACTTTTCTCCTTTTCTCCCATATTCTTGTGTTTGGAACATATAGCAAACACTAGCCCAAGCCACATTTTGCTGTTTTTCCGTAGTTGAATTTTTTTCCCAAACATCACGGCAAAGTTTTTGTGATTTTAGTAGGAACATTTAGTGGGTGGACTAAAGACCTGCCAAAAATAGAATTTCTTGTACAGCACCAAGACTGTTTTAAACAATTGAATTTTAACAGAAAGTAACAATAAATAAAACTACAAGGAAGTATTTATTATATTTAGAAATCAAGAGAACCCAACTTGTTTGGAAAAACTCTAGCCATTTCAATCAGTTTGTACAAGTGTAAAGTCCTTTCGTGGTAAAACTACACCATCTTTTTCCTCCTCCAGTTAACACATGGCAACTGTGCTAAGTGTTGATGAAAAAAGAATGAGATCTTGCCATTCGAAACAACGTGAATGGACTTAGGGGTATAATGCCGAGTGAAAGTCAGACAAAGACAAATTGATTTCACAAAGAAAGACAAAATCATTTCACTTACGTGCGGAATCTGAAAAACCAAACAAATGAACAAACAAACAAAAAGCAGAAGTAGACCCATAAATACAGAGAGCAAACTGGTGGTTGCCAGAGGGGAGGGAGTGGGGACATGGGCAAAATGGGTGAAGGGGAGTGGGAGATACAGGCTTGCAGCTATGGGATGAATAAGTCATGGGAATGAAAGGCACAGTATAGGGAATATAGTCCCTATTGTAATAGTGTTGCATGGTGACAGATGGTAGCTACAATTGTGGGGAGACTAGCATAATGTATAGACTTGTCGAATCATTATGTTATACCTCTGAAACTAACCTGATATCATGTGTCAGCCATTAAAAAACAAAACAAAACAAAACACATACAACGTGTTCCATGCCTTTTGAAAGTTTGTGTCTCAGGGCATATCTACTTAAATCCCAGTACTCTGGGAATATGTTTATATAAAGTCACCATGAACATCCCCTTAAAAAGAACAGTTATAAAATATTCTAGAGCTGGGTTTAAGTTTTGGTTTGGCGTAGAATACAGTGTAATGGTCCATGAGGACTCACAGAAAGGAACTCCCTGTACTCACAAAAACCCCAGTCAATACGGAGATGAATAGAACTTTGATGACCATAGAATATCTTGTTCTCTGAAGGCTTCGAAAACGATACTTCAGGGAATATGAAGGAGAAGCTGAGGAACGAAAGAAACTTCGACAAGAAAATGGAAATGTACATGCCATAGCATAACGGAAGGTAATGAATGGTACAGGTTTGGGTTTTAAAAGACAACTTTAAATCATATCCTATAATTTTGAAAAATACAGCATTTGTTATCTCAAGAAAAGTGAGGAAAGTAAGTGTCCTCAATTATGGATACACTGTGAACATTGGCTACATGAAAGCCTTAGTTTTTGAGCATGAGATAGGTTCAATAGTGAGAAAAGACTATGTCCTAGTATCATAACAGATGTAAAGATGAGGTAGACACAGATCCTCTTTTCAACGCAGTTAGTGTTTAGTAGATAGAATATAGTGTAAGGAACCAGAATGCTAGGGCCAGTAAATTATGTCATATGAAAGGAATATGAAGAGTTTCCATGAAGGAGAGAAAGTGCCATGGGATGTGTGTAGGGAGCAGGACAGGGTGCTACATGTAGGCATTGGAAGCGAGCCTCCAAAGACTGATGAGATTGGGACAAGCAATTATGAAGGGAGAGGAAGAGTCATACTGTGAGATGGACGAGGTCACCTGAGAAACTTGTGAAAAATAGCCTAATTCAGATGGGTGTTGAATGGAGTGATAGGTTGAGCTCACATGGTGGAGAGCCAAGGCAGGGTGCATAACCACAAACATGAGACAGTGGCGAGAACAGGATGAATATCCTTTTAAAGGAAGTCAGAAGGGGGCAGAGGGTACAAATTTGAAATATACCTTGGTTAAGATATATCATAGTTCTTGTTTATAAGTTGTTGTGGTTTTTTTTTTTTTTTTTTTTTTTTTTTGGAAAGAGGCAGAGTTTAGCATGTTGTAGGAAAGGTAAGGAGCTATAGAGAGGAATGTTTTATTAACTAAAGTGGACAGCTGAGGAAGCAAACTTCCAGAGAAAGAGCAGGCGAAGAGATCGAGGACACATTTAAAATTGGTCAGAAGGAAGAACTCCATTTCCTCAGACATTCAGGAAGGATGTCACATCCTTAAACCATCGATACTCGACCTTCATGGGCTTAAGAATCACTTGAGATGCCATTTAGATGTGCATATTCCTAAACCAAAGCCTAAATCTACTAAATCCAGTATTTCCCTTTCTAGTGAACACTGCAGATGCATGGAGAAGCACTGTTTCGCATTGGTTAAGCACAAGTATTATGGTCTGAGCCTATTACCGAATTAGTATGCTAGCTCAGTAACTCATGAAGTGGCTGCTTATCTATGCCAACCCAGGCTGTACTCAGTACTTAGCGCAGCAGAATTTATTATTGTGTTGGTCTTAAGCTAAGACCACCAACATGAATAAAGGGAGATTTTTGGTCCTTTAGTGCAACTGAGATCTCTCAAAGGAGGTCTGAAATGATTTTTGGAAAAGGAATATGCTGGCCTGGCACGTAGTGGCAGCTATTAACTGGTAGCTACTGTTATTATGCCCTTGGTACTAATTATCCCAAATTAACTGTATATCACAAATATACTATGCCACTTCATCTTTCTTTTTAATTATGTCCACTGCACAGATTTGGTTAGGAAAACTAATTCCCATGAGTGTTGTTGTTTCTCATCAAGCAGAATTTGATGAAACAGGCTTCAGCGTATGTAATCCTCCACCTAAGTGGGCCCATAACCAAAGCAGGTGTGAAAGAGGAATTCAAGTCCAAGTGATAGTCTGTCTCTGCAGAGCTCTTAGCATTTTTCACAAGACATTCAAAATGGACAGAAATTCTGGTTCCTGATTTTTTTTGATGTTTTCTTAAAGCCCTAATGAAATAGAGCTTCTCTCTAATATTTTATTGTATTTTTGAACAGGGTATCGGATCGGAGTCACTGCCAAGTCACAACCACGAGTGATGCGCTGGCTCCTCTTTTTGGTGGATCATAAGAAAACGGAACCTTTTCGTTTTGATGGTTTTAAACTTTCAATTGCCACTTTTTATGCTAAGTCTTATTTCTGTACATAAAGATGCATGGAGATAAAAAGTATTTTTTCAAGTTGTAAATAATTTATTTAATATTTAATGGAAGTGTATTTATTTTACAGCTTATTAAACTTTTTTAAGCAAAGAGATTGAGAGTTTGAATATTAGTTTTGAGACTGCAAGGCTGTAGGGTATTTTTCTCCTAACACTTAGGCGATCATTTCGAAAGCTCCTTCTGTTGTAACCTTCAAAACTTATCTCTTTTCTTAGAAAGCACTCTTCATGGAAAAATTATAAACTAGAGTCATTTAGTCCTCCTACAAATACTAATATCTTAAACCAGCCTTTCTTATTCTGTGTAGAAGTTACTCCAAGTCCTGGTCATTTAAAAACTTATAAAATCAACATGTAGTCCTCCCTCTCTGTCACAGTAGACACAGATATTAGAAAAGAAAGAAAATCCACTGCTCGGTCATGATCATCATCACAGACAAGAATAAGTGTCAAGATTACAAATGAGGCACTTCAAAAGAATCAGGACATATTAAGAGACCTTCTTTCTCTAATATCATGACATGAATCTATAAAGCACTAACACCCATTCCTCCTTTTCTTCCCATGGCTACTATTTTTTTTTTTTTATTATTTTAAACAAATACATGTGCATTTGTGGTGAGTGCTCCTTCAAGAACATGAATTCCTTGGAATGACCCAGACTTTGGTTCCTGACTGGCCAACTAAGTTACCTGCACACAAAGCAAAATGAGCCAACCTTTATAATGTACGGGCCACATTTTGAGGAACTTTGTATAATTCCAGCAATCATCCCACAGAAATTCATGAATGAAAGGTGCCTAAAGCAGAAACACTTTCATTTCTCTCTAGAGAATTTCTCTCCAAATCCTTGTCCACTGATCACCTAACCCACTGGTTCCCAGCTCAACCTGCGCATTATCACATGAGTTTTGGATATCTCAATGCCTAGGCCCCCGTCCCAGAGTTTCCTATTTAAATGGACTGGTGTGGGTCATTGATATCTGTATTTTTAAAAGTTCTCCAGATGTTTCCTATATGCAGCCAGTGTTGAGAACCTCTGATTCATCTCTGCTTGAACATCTTCAGGACACATTTTCCTCAATCTCATTCATGAAAGACTATGGATGATTCAAGTATAGTGCTACAGATATAAGACAGAAAAGTCCTGACTTTGAGACATTTGCCAGCCAGTTGGTGGGAGGGAGTATGTCTTGTCAATACAGTGCAATAAATAATTGGGTGACGTGTGTACTGGGGATCCATGGGAGTCCAGGAAGCTGTCACCTAGCCTGGCCTGAATGAGTCAAGGAGGACTTTCTAGAGAGTTGCTAGCTGAGATTATTCTTGAAGGATGAGTGGGAGTTATGTGGCGGTCACTATAGGCACAACCCAGCTTACCAGGTCATGAAACAATATGACCTGAAAGAGAAAATACATAAAATAGTTCAGTATTACTGAAACCGAAAGTGTGAGGTCAACAGAGGCTATAAAGGAAGCAGTGAGGGCAGGGTCACCTAGGACCTGTAAGTATACTGCAGGCCAGAAGAATCACTCAAGCCAGTTGGTCAAGGGTAGAAACTTGATCAGATTTGCATTCCAATTAGGTTATCAGGCAACCAGGTGGGGGAGGGACTTGAACCAAAGCCAAAGGTCAAGAGACTGGCTTGGAAGTTGAATGAACACCTGAAGCTGAGAAGATAAATTGGGGAAAGAAAAAAACAACATGTATTTGAAGATTTGTTAATAGATTAAAAATGATTTATTATAAAAAGACTATGGAGGGAGGGGCACCTGGGTGGCTCAGTGGGTTGAGCCTCTGACTCTTAATCTGGCTCCCTTTCCCCCTCTCCCCATCTCCCTCACTTGTGCTCTCTCTCTCAAAACAAAAATAAAATAAATAAGAAGATAAAATGACTGTGGGTAATGAGATAGGGAAGAGAAGAAATCTATGATGGCCTCCAAGTTCTTGGCTTTGGTGGCTAGGCAGATGGTAGGGAATATCTTGAACTAGTTTATTGAATATTCTAGATGGGAAGCATGGCTTTTTATTTATCCTTGACTGAAGAATGGCTCTTCTTTATTTTGTAAAGACTATCCTTTCTAATTTGTAATGGATTTATGGGGAAATAAGGACCAGCCCAGCCAATTAGCCAACTGAATCAACCTTAGGCCTTGCTTCACATCTGAGATTGAACTTGTGAATGGGAAAAGTCTGCATGTGTGATAATGGGTTCAGTTTTGTATCTGTTGGGTTAGAGATTCCAAGAGATATCTACTAAGCAGCTAGCTCTACAAATCTGAAGTTCAGTGAGTGGAAGAATTACATATTGGGAGTGGTCAAGTATATATATATATGATAACTGAAGCCACAAAAGTGCTCAAGATTACCAAAGGAGGTTATAATGAGTCCAAAGAAAATATATTTGTATTAACAAGTCTCCCCAGCTGTGACCACACACTTGTAGGGAAAAGCCAGGCAACTATAGCCATTGTGAAGGTTCTAGGCATTTGCCTGCTATCCCATGTACTTTTCTAGCCCTTAAAACAAAAAGCTTATTAAACCATTGTAGTGGAGTAGAAAAACAAAAACTTACTTTCATAACAGAAATAATAATCTTAAATTTATTGAGTACATAGTTATCCCACAGATCATTCTGAGTGCTTTACACATAGTCACTCATCGAATCCTCATAATTTCTTTCAAAAAGTATATACATTTTATAGATAAGTTATGCTAGGTTCAGGGGCACCTGGCTGGCTCAGTCAATGACGCATGCAACTCTTGATCTCAGGGTTGTGAGTTCGAGACCTGTGTTGGGCTTAGAGATTACTTAAAATAAAATCTTTTAAAAAATTAAAAAAGGGACACCTGGGTGGCTCAGTCAGTCAACCATCCAACATTGGCTCAGATCATGATCTCACAGTTCATGAGTTGTATCCCCACATTGGGATCTGTGCTGACAACTCAGAGCCTGGAACCTGCTTCAGATTCTGTGTCTCCCTCTCTCTCTGTTCTTCCCCTGCTCATGCTCTGTCTCTTTTTCTCAAAAATAAATGTTAAAAAAAACAAAAACAAAAACAAAACTCAGGGGCACCTGAGTGGCTCAGTAGGTTAAACCATCCAACTTCAGCTCAGGTTATGATCTCATGGTTTGTGGGTTTGAGCCCCGCATTGGGCTCTGTGCTGACAGCTCTGAGCCTGGAGCCTGCTTCTGATTCTGTGTCTCCTTCTCCCTCTGCCCCTCCCCTGCTCGTGCTCTCGCTCACTTTCTCTGAAAAATAAATAAAAGCATTTTTAAAAAAAGGCTCAGAGAGATTAAGTAATTTGTCTATGGTCACACAGCTAGTTAATGATAGAGTCACGTGTTCTGGCTTCAAAGCTGACCCATTTAAACTCCCTTCCTCTACTACTTCTCCTATAGTAAAGTTTAGTTTAGGTCTAAACTGCATACTAATTTAGCGTGGTTTTAATTACCATTTGTAAGAAATCTGGTTTATTTCTTAAAGACTCAGATGACACTTTTATCTGTGCTGCCTTCACAAAACTTTCCAGGCTATACCCTCCCTTGCACCATGCACCACAGAGTTAGCCTACCCATGGGAGAAGAAAGCTGGAATATTTATATGTAAATTGTATTTATAAATTTCAAAATACTTGGCTAAGAGTTGTTTCTGGGGTGGGGAAGATTAATTCCCTGGAACTTCTGGCCAGCCTCGTGTGTAGGCAAAATGAACTCCAGTGGTCAAAGGAAGGCCTCAGGTAGTGAGATACAGGTGGGCTGTAGGTAGGACTGATATACTGAGAAACAGAAATGACTTAGGGTTTATAGAGGGGACACAGTACTCATCTGCTAAAACGGCTGGTTTCTTGCTGGGACACCTGGGTGGCTCAGTCTGTTAAGTGTCTGACTTTAGCTCAGGTCATGATCTCACTGTTGATGGGTTCAAGCCCTGTATTGGGCTCTGGGCTGACAGGTCGGAGCCTGGAGCCTGCTTTGGATTCTGTGCCTCCCTCTCTTTCTGCCCCTCGCCCTGTTCGTGCCTCCCCACCCCCTCTCTCTCAAAAATAAGTAAAAACATTTAAAAATTTTAAAAAATAAGATAAAATGGCTGATTTATTGTGGAACAGTCTAGTTCTTATTTCTTGGCTACTTTGTCATTCATTCAATAAACAATTACAAATAATTATTAAACTAAATTATGTACCAGGCAGGTATAGATGACTAAAAAGCAACATCTCATAAGTACTAAGGAAAAGCATTTGCAGAGTTAACCACAAAAGGGGAATGGCAAAGTAAAAGATTTAGATGGTGCCAAACTAGATAATGATTCTATTAGTAATTAATAATTCACTTTGTTTGATAGATTTGACCCTTATGTGTTATAACTAAAGCAATGACACTGGTTTTCCTCCATGGCTTAGAAATCGATATAATTACTCAATAATACCTGATGCAAATACACTCACATTAATTTCTAATCCTTCAAATTACACATATATATTATGTGTAATCATTAGTAAGTATTTATTGAACATCTACTGTAAGCATAGTGATGCTTTAGACAGTACAGCCCAAACTTCTTTCGGATTTCTCTGCGGAGAGCAATTATGTCAGAAATTTCTCTGGGTGTGTATGTGTATACATGCTGGTGATGAGGTCATTGGCAGCTTGGGTCATGGAGTCATAATGCAACGCAATTAGAAAACTTTAAAGTGAGGGGCTCCTAGGTGGCTCAGTCAGTTACACATCTTGATCCCAGTTCATGATCTCACCGTTCAGAGTTCGAGCCCCATGTTGGGCTCTGTGCTGACAGCTCAGAGCCTGGAGACTGTTTCAGATTCTGTGTTTCCCTCTCTCTCTGCCCCTCCCCTGCTGGCCCTCCATCTGTCTCTCTTTCAAAAAGAAATAAACTTTAAAAACAAAATTAAAAATGAACTTTAAAAGGACAGAAAAAAAAAAAAAAAACTACTCTATGTCCAGACTCTAACATAATAGAAAATCTCTTGAGTTAGTTTAAGAAAAATTATAAAATACTTAGAACTGAATTAAAATGTTGCATCAAAATTTGTGAGGCACAGCTAAAATAGTACTGAGTAGACAATTTGTATATTTAAATATATTTATCAGGAAAAAGAAGAGCTTAAAAGGAAAACAACTTAATCTAAACATTTAACTCAAAATTTTGAAAAAGACCAATAGAATAAACCCAAGGAAGATAAGAAGGAGATATTTAAAATAAGGGCAGAGGGGCGCCTGGGTGGCGCAGTCGGTTAAGCGTCCGACTTCAGCCAGGTCACGATCTTGCGGTCCGTGAGTTCGAGCCCCGCGTCGGGCTCTGGGCTGATGGCTCAGAGCCTGGAGCCTGTTTCCGATTCTGTGTCTCCCTCTCTCTCTGCCCCTCCCCCGTTCATGCTCTGTCTCTCTCTGTCCCCAAAATAAATAAAACGTTGAAAAAAAAAAATTTTTAAATAAGGGCAGAAATAAATGACAAAGATCATTGGAAGACAAAACCAAAAGGCTATTATTTGGAAATACTAATAAGATAGGCCTCTGTTAAAATTGATCGAAATAAAAAGAAGACATAAAAATAAGCATAGAAATAAAAATTCAAAAGTATATTCAAAAAATTGCATCATGAAAGTAGAGTTTGGGTCAGGAATGCATGGATGGTTCAGCACCAGAAAATCTATTATTGTTGTATAAAAAAAAAAAAAAAGGCAGTTTACACAAAAGACAGTTAAAAAGCATTAAAAATTTTTGTTCTTTTATTTTAATTCCCATATAGTTAAAACATTTTTTTTAAATTAAAGGCAGAGAAAGCTTTTAAATGCAAAATTTACTTATAATTTAAAATAATTTTGGAACTAGGAATAGAATGCTTCCTGAGCTTAGTAAAAGCTATATATACTCGAACTTACAACAGATTTTATACTTAGTCACATATCTATAGCTCTGAGACAAGGATGCACATTATCACTACCACTAACCACTGCTTCACATAGTACAATAATTCTGATCAAATTTGTAAGAAAAGAAACAGAAGAAATGTAAGAATTTATAGGAGTGAAATAAATCTTTTCTTGTTGCAAATAATATGGTAGTCTACCTAGAATAACCAATAGAATTAATATGCCAATTATTACAATCTATAAGATAATTTCATGATATTGACAGACATAATGTAAAATTCCAAAATGAAGACTATTCTTCTTCAACGACAAATTAGCTCAATATTAAAATAAAAAAAATAAAATAGCATTCACAATTGCTAGCAAACTATAAGATATCTGTGTATTAACAATAAATACATGGTATTTCATTTAAGAAATAATTAGGTATCTGTTAAAAGAAAACAAAAAAAAAATCTGTCATGGAGAGAATCTCTTCTTTTAGACTTCGGAATGTAAACAGGTTAATTTTCTTCCCAAATACTCTTTAAATTCAGTGAAGTCTTAATTAAAATTCCAGCTGGGTATTTTGAGGAACTTCCTACATCATATTCTAAAATTTTCTTGGGAAAATTTCATGAAAACTGCAATTTTGAACAAATGGAGCAAAAACGAAGACTTGTTTATAAAGACATATACAAAGTAAAGTAATAAAACAGTGAGGTTCTGGCATAAGCATGGACATGAGTGTGAACAAATAGACCAGCGAGTTCAGAGATGACTAATTATGTGATAAAAACAGCACTATAACTTAGTAAGAAAAAAATGGACTGCTTAACAAATGTTGTAGAGAAAAGGGGTCCTCGAATGTGGAGAAAATTAAAATCAGATTACCTTACATCACAGTCAAAGGCAGATCCCACCAAAGATTAAATATCTAAACGTGAAATGCAACACTATCAAGTTAACACAAAATAATGCAGGAAAATACACTTGTGAATTGAAGTCGGGGAAGGATTAAAGCAAAATCCTACAATTTAAAGACATGACAAGAAAAACTGTTTTTTGATTGTGTCAAACTTCAGAAGTTCTGTTAAAAGAAGAATGTCATAGACAAATTCGACCGTTGACAGAATTGTAGAAGAAATGTACAATGTCTGAAACCAAAAAGGGATTATAATACACAAGTAATGACTAAAAATGAACAAGAAATTACAAGACCTTCAACGTAATGGGGGGAGAGGATATGAGCAAGGAATTCCCAGAATGTGAAACCTAAGTGACTAATAAGTACGGGATCTGGACTAGTGCTAGCCCATACGTTGCTTTGGTGAAAATTATCAAATGTCAGCCCTTTCTGAGGACAGCTCTAGTTCCCTACCAGGGCACGCAGAGCATGGCTTGGATCTCAGCTCCCACTCACATTCTAGCTTGGGCACTCTTCTGTACATAGTGTCCATTCAAACATCATGGCCCTGCATATAAAAGGATGCTCAAACTTATTAGAAATGGCAGAAAAACACATCCAAACAATCAGATACCACTTTGTACCCATGAGATTTGCGAAAATCGAGAGTTAATGTTGGCAGAAGCTTGCAGACGTAGATAACCTTAGACATTACTGACTGGAGGTTGGCCTGGAACTGTAATTATGGTGGTGCTTAATCAAGTTCAAGGTAAATACACCCCATTACCCAGGGTGACCATATCAGAGACACGGAGGCCCACAGAGGGACCTGCATGAGGATGTTCATTGGGGTGTTGTTTACGATGTGGAGAATTAGAGGCGACCTAAGTGTCCATTACCGGATACCACAAAAGTCAAATGGGGTGAGAACAAACTCGAAAACATGGTTCAACCATTAGAAACAAAGTAGGCGTACTCATAGTAATTTGAGTAGATTTAAAAAACATCTTTTTAATGTTTATTTATTTTTGAGAGAGAGAGAGAGTGACAGAGAGAGACAGAGTGTGAGTGGGGGAGGGGAAGAGAGAGAAGGAGACACAGAATCTGAAGCAGGCTCCAGGCTCCGAGCTGTCAGCACAGAGCCCGAACTCGTGAACCGCAAGATCATGACCTGAAGTCCGACACTTAACTGACTGAGCCCCCTGGGCACCCCTCAAATGTATTTTTCTAGATGTTAAAATTTTTAAAAATGGTGCTGAAGCAGGTTAAGACATTAAACCGAGACAACTCCTATTTCCTTATGTTAATTAACACACATTTTACAAAGGTCACAAATTGCTTCAATTAAGTAACACTTACTTTAATTAAATATAAGAAGGTCACATAAAATACAAGGGTGAAGGAAGGGTGCTGGGAGCAGAGAGATGGCAGGGAAGGTATTGAGAATTAACTGAATCAAACAACGGGAAGTCTGAGAAAAGTGTTGAATTTAAACCTCTGCACCTGAGGTCAAAAAAACAAAAACAAAAACACGACAAGGAATAGAAAAAAAAAATTGTGCATAAAATGATGAGAAATAAATGAAGGTAATAAATATGAGGTTTACATTATAACTTATGGGTGTGGGGGAGGGTGTTGTAGACCAAATGGGAGGCCTCACTGAGGACATGTCATTTAGTCATTTAGAAGAGCAGTGAAAAGTGGGACGCCTGGTAAATAAGACAAGAATTAATGTGGGAAGGTGGCCCCTGGAGGTGCTGTGATGGAAAAAAGTGAGGGTGGTAATTCTGGGCCAGATCCTTCAGGGGGGCGTTGGAGTTTAGATTCTTGTGTGAATCTATGAATCAGGGAGAGCTATGGATTGACTTAAAAGCAGAAAGTCTCACGTTTTGATTAACATACCATATTGCTATGTGGAGAATGGAACAGAGAAGAACAGGGAAGAAGCAGAGAGATCAACATGAGCCAACACTTTCACTGGGGCGAAGGCCAGAGATAAAAAGGTAACTTGAACTAGGGCGGTGGTCGTGACAGTGGAGAGAAGTAAGAAACTGTTGGAAGAACGCGAAAGACAGCCCGCAGGACAGAGAATTTGGGGAAAATAGTAACTCCAGTTAAGTGCCTAAATCTTATCAGTAAAAAAAAATAGAATCATGGGTTTCTCCTGCTATCCAGAAATACAGCATTACCATAAAAACTTTCCTAACCCCAAATGGCGTAAACTGAAGAAGCAAGTAACATTCATTTACATGGGAAAAAAAAATTTTGTGACTAAGACAGTTGAATGTGTGGTTTTCATATTTCACAATACAAATACAAGTTGCTTTTTTTTTTTTTTTTCTGTCCCACTACTTCCTTGCCAAAACTATTCTCTCTTTGATAGGAAGGGGGAGCAAGACTTCCCTGTCAGGGTGTTAGAAAACAGAGTCACAGCACCATGATCTCCTGGTGAAGTAAAATGGATTAAAGATGTTCCTGTCTCTCCTTATGTGTCTTGCTGAGTCATTCCCGGCAGAGTGGGCACCATCACGGGACCGGCGGGAGGTCTCATCACTGGGATACCAGGAGTCATTGGCACATGGCCTCCCATAGGTGCCCCTCATTCCAGAAGCAGGGCCCCCTGGCATCATCACAGGAGAAGGAGGGCCCATCACTGGCATCACGGAAGGGCTCCCCATGGGAGGTGCTGGTATCATACCAGGGTGAGGAGGACAGGGACACTGGGGGTGGTGGGCTCATTGCCCCTGCAGGAGGAAGAAGAGAGAAGGGAGTAGAAGGGATCTTTCCTTTTTGAAATGCTGTGGTTGTTTGGTCAGGTCAGACTCTGAGCCTACTCTTCTGTCTGTTTCTGGTAGTCGTTCACATTCTCTTTGTGTTTGCTACCACTTTGTGCGGTGTGCCTTTCTCACAGATGGAGAGATGTGGGTGAAGTATGTGATGCAGGGTCACAATAAAACTTAGGCCTGTTGCTCTGCAGGCTGCTGGCCATTCCATCCCATGCCTCTAGGAAATGATGCACCAAATGGAAAAATGTGTGTTTCCCAGACCCCAAAAATCACCTCTCTTAAGCTTCTCTAATACCTTAGGACACATCTAACAGATGCACAAAATAAATCAAGATAAGCCCAGATGTTCACAGACACAGTTCAAAACTATGGCGGCTGGATGCTGAGATGCTGAGTGTAGTTGGGGGAAGGAGCTTAGTGGGGCCGCTCTCACTGCCCAGGATGTGCTCTGCCTCTACAATGTGGCTCATTACAAAACAAATGATGACTGCTACTTTTCCTTTTTGCCTTTATCTCTAACAGGGAAAATCCTTCCCAGCTTTCTCAGTGTAAACAGGTAGGTCTTTCTAATAGGAAAGTGGTATAAATCAAACTTTTGGAAAGCAGGGGATACCCATACTCAGTTATTAGAGAGAAAATGCAGTATCTCTATTGTTCCAATCCTTAAGGGTTGACTTTGCTGAACGCAAGTAAGGAATACCTGAAAACTGTCCAACAATAGACGTTGCTGCCGCTGAATTTCTGGATCTCAGTCTAGGAAATCCTTTAAGCTAAAACTGTGTCTGAATCTGTGGCAGTAGAGAATAGGGAACAGTAGTGAAATCTGGGTAGTGTGCAGAAGTCGGACTAAGTGACCATTATGGTCTCTTTCAATGTTAAGTGGCATTCATTCTATGAGAAAAGCAGAAATCTAGACAGTGATTGAAACCCCAAACCTCTAGCCATTCTAGTTTGCTGATTTTTTTTTTCTTTTCTTTCTTTTTTTTTTTTTTTTTGCTGTGGTTCTAACTATAGGATCCTCTGGGATCACAAAATCCTTTGAACATAAATGAAACTGTTCCCCACTCATTTATACTTGGTTTGTGGTTTCCAATTACAGGGGCCCCACAGATTCCTGGAAGCCCATTCATTAACCACCGAAGAGGAAGAGTCTGTGGGCCAGGATTAAGAAACTCTGGATTAACAGGTCCTATGTGCCTTGATTTTTCTTTTTCTTTTTCTTTTTTTTTCTTTTTTTTAAACCCTTCAAGGTACTCAAAGCTTGTTTAGTAGTCTCAAAGGCTAAACCCCAGTTCTATTTGTATGCAAATAACAACTCCCTTCATCCTATCCCTAGCCCTCCTGCAAAATTACAAGAATATTTGATGGAACACAAGACACAGGTTTCTCCGTGCATGGGAAGAGGGTGGTTGGAGGAAATTTCTGAGACTGGAATGGCGGTTGGAAAAAATAAACGAGTTTAGCAGTTTCAAGTACCAAGAAGGTGATGAAGTGGAGGAGGAAATAAGTGCAGAAAGATTGGCAGGATAAGCATGGTGCTGGGCTCCGGAGGCATGAAGAAATCTTTCCTTGTAGTACCGAAAACGTGCAAAGCACCTTTCAGGGATGGACAAACAATTAATTCAAAGATCGGGAGTGCCGACTTGAATCCTGCTTCGGCTTAAACAAAGACCTTTAAAAAAATTTTTGTTTAATGTTTTTATTTATTTTTGAGACAGAGAGAGACAGAGCGTGAGCAGGGGAGGGGCAGAGAGAGAGGGAGACAGAATCCAAAACAGTCTCCAGGCTCTGAGCTGTTAGCGCAGAGCCTGACGCAGGCCTCGAACTCACAGACTGTGAGATCATGACCTGAGCTGAAGTCGGCCGCCTAACCGACTGAGCCACCCACACGCCCCCTGAACAAAGGCCTTTTGAGGTTCTGTAGAAATCAGTGAGTTCTTCCCACACCTTGCTTCTCTTTCCCCACTCATTTGGTGTATATTCTTTCCGGGTAAGGAGAATACCTAAAGTCTTAAGATTCTCATTCTGTAGGCTGAAGATTGGGTGGAAGTTATGCTTTGCTGTTAAGAAAATAACTGGACATATATGCTCAGAATGAACCTAAGAGTCATCATGTTGCATACACAAATATGGTATTTCTTGGAAAGCGCTTTATATTATAGGAGTTTAGCTTTCATATATAAACATGAACATAGAGGTACATCTATACACATCCCAATTAGAGGTAACACATACTTATTTCATCCCAGAAATATTAACAAGGGTGCAATAGAACAAATCACTCTATGACGCTTAAGGTACCTCTGTGATCTTTACCCACAAAGGAGGAGGAGACATGAGCAAGGGCCTTTATTCTAGGACACTGGTTCCTAATCCTCTACCATACCATCCGGTAAACATAGAGGTCTTACTACTGCCAGCCCTTGGCTAGTAACTATTTAATCGATTGAATGATTCTAGGATCCCAAGAATGACCTGAAATCAGTGGCCCATTAATTTTCAGGCACTTTTCTTAATCACAGGTCACCTGCAACTAACTGCCTTGGCAATCTCGCTGAGTTCCCCTGAGGATTATTTCCAGGGCACGACTCATTCCATGGACGCTCTTAGAGCCAATAATCTCAGGACTAAGGACAAGGACTAAAAATGTGGCTCACTAGGTTGCCTTCAACTAGGAGTGAGCAGGGAGAATCTTAATTGGCCAAGATTTGATTAGAGATGAATTAGGGACAAGGAAAACACAAAACCTAATTCAACCTCAATCAGCTGTCTCTGTCACTCCAGTCCCCAGAGGACTTCACAGAGACCAAGCAGCTGACTGAGCTGGACCACCATGGGCCCAGCGCTCAGGTATTTGATTGGCACTCTCTTCGTCCTGTCCTGTCATGTGCTCACTGCAAGGCCACTTGTGTCCCTTGCTGATCAAGCCTGCGTATGATTCTGTATTTCTCCCTTCTGCATGTCAGTTTCCCTCATTTATAAAGGTACAGGCCCCTCTGCTGAGAGAAGATAATGCTTGTGTGGCACGTGCCTGACAGCTACTTTGGACAAGCACATCCTAAATACCCCCGTTAATCACTATCTTGGGAATATAGAGAGTCCATCCTCCCTCTATATTCCCATCAAGCGGAATGTGCAGAAGAACAAATTGTTCAAGGTCAGGGGCTCTGGGGGTGGCCAACCCAGAGCATCTTCTTTGTAAGGAATACTTTCCGGATGGCAGGCCTTGATCCCCTTGGAACACCGGCCACGCAAGGAGAAGGGCTGCAGGGAGTTGCGAGGCTAAGTTGCTTCACTCTAAAATCTTGTTACAGGGGACCTGGGTGGCTCAGTCAGTTGGGCATCTGACTCTTGATTTCAGCTCAGGTCATGATTTCACGGTTCATGAGTTCATGCTTGGGATTCTCTCTCTCCCTCTTTCTCTGTCCCTCCCCTCCACTCTCTCCCTCTTAAAAAATAACTAAACTAAAAACAAAAAAGGTTTGTTGCGCATAGATTCCAGCAACAGATGCTTTGTCCAGATGCTCCTGGACTCCCTGTAGGTAAGTTCCCTCAAGAAACCTATGTGGCATTATTATTGCTGTCTCTGGATCTGTTCTTGGGCCTCACGGGACCATCACCCACCCTTGGATTAGAGTCCGCTGGGGTGTGCTTCAACACAATCTGTAAAATACTGTGAACTTCACAGAAAAGAATGCTGGAAAGAACACAGAACCCTGAGACGGGGAACTTGGGCCTGGTAAACAGGCTCTTTGGCCTCTCCTTAGCTGTAGGGCCTTGGGCAGGTCCTATAACACATAGCTTAGGTCTCAGCTGGAGATGAGGCCCTTAGAGTAGATTTTCGTGAACTCTCTTTAAATACCGAAATGGTTATTTTGGCACAAGTTGACCTTAGTTATTACCACTCAGAAAAAAGCCCTATAAAAATTCTAGAAAATGTAGTCAGGCTTCCCAGTTAGTTGGGGATCAAGTTCCTCTATATCCTTTCAAAAGGCAATTTCTGAAAGCTACAGACGTGAGAATTCTTTATTTTAGCTGAGCCGGGACTGTGACTCTTCCCTACAGTATTTAGAAGAGCACTTAAGAGCCCCTGGTATACACCCAATACATTTTATTTTTAATATGTGAGTAGATGTATAAATGAGGCCTTTTTAACCCATGCAGAGGGAACGAATGACTTCTTGACCATGTGGAATATGTTACAATGAAAGCTTGGACTGAAAGTGAAGTATAGTGAAATAAGCACTCAGTTTGCCATCAGATACCCTAAGTGGGGGCCTGAATGGTCTCTGACAAAGCGTGTGGATCGTCTAAGCTGCAGTCCTCTCATTTGCAAATGGAGACAAATACTAATATCCACCTTATTTGCCCCACAGGATTCTGATAAGAATCAAATAATATCTGAAAATGCTTTGTAAACAATAGTGTTATAAAAACACATGATGTCATAATACCTGAACAGTCCAACTATTCGTGGTAATGGGTTAATTGCCCCTGTGTTTCCTTCACTGTTAGCTATTAAGTGTTTCATTAGTAAGCTGTAGCTTTAACTCATAAATTAAGAAAACAAAAGTTTCCTGCCAAAATTCATCTATTGTTTTTAAACACAATATAAATGATCACTTTCTCTGAAAGACATTTTAATCTAATGTGTAATGAATAATGTGTATGTGTATATTATGAATAATGTGTATGTGTATATTATGATGACATCAATATCTGAGCAGTCTGCATTTCCTAGGGGCATCTGACAAGCCTTGAAAATCCATATCCTTGGTCCTTATCTGTGACTGACTGCCGAATTAAAAATCTCCAAAGGCCAACTTTTGTTTTGTTTTGTTTTTATTTATTTATCCCAGCTGGTGAGACTATTTATTCATTTCATTACAGAAGCATCAGAGTGTGATCTCTTGTATTGTCCAGTCCAGCTGGAGATATTATGGAAAAACAGGGAATATGTAAGGTATTACCTTTCTAAAATCAGAACTAAATTTCATAGCACATTTAGTTTCAAAGATTTGTGACCAGGGATCGTGGGCCCATGCTATCAGAAGCAAAGAATGAATGCATAACAAGAATAGCAGCCCAGGCACTTTAGAGACTAAATTTCTTCCCGGAAGTATATTAGAACTTAACCACTACAGTCTGCGCTGGCCTGCTGGGGAGCTCTATTCATAGCCTGATAGTACTTGAACTTCCCACTGAAAAGTGTCCTTACAGACAGCCTCACATTCCTTCGAAAACCCTCAATGATAGCAAATCTTCATACTTTTTTATGGATTACATTCTTGAAAGCAACCCAAATGGTCAAAAAACAAATCTGGGGAAAATAGTGGGCGTTCAAGTTGGGCAGCATGTTATCATTTTTGTGGTTGTTGTTGTAAAAGATACATCTGGATACAGGAATAGTGACAAGATGGGAAACAAGTAAAATAGACTGTAATTAAGTCTTTTCACAACTAACAGGATCTCTCAGATAGTTTACAATTGTTATTTTATAAGACTTAATGACTATTAGATCTTCTTGATAAATTCTGTATAAACAATAGGATCATGGAAAAACAAGCATAAAATATTATTGCCTGGATACGATAACTTTTATATTCTAGAATAGCAGAATCTACATAGATTTTTTTTTCCTGAAAATTTGCTTCCTGACATGTTTTAGTAACTAGTACTAAACTTGCTTTCTTGCTGTTAACAAGTAGAAAACTAGAAAAAAAAAAAAAATGAAGCAACTCTTTCCAGACTATGGACAACAGATAGTGCAGGACTATGATCCTTTAGAAAAGGAGAAAAAATGAGATGAGCCTTGCTATCATTCTGGAATTCTGCCTGGAAGAACTTCCTGGATCCCAGCACAGGGAGGGAAAAGCAGATTATGGAGTTCTCATTAAATTGAGGAGTCAGAGATTTGAGTACAAGGTGGCTGGGACAGCCAAAGTTTCCTGGTTAGAGTACCAGGGAGATTTCAAGTCCAGAAATCTGCATAAGGTCTCCCTAAGCCTTTGACTGAATATTAATCTGTGCATCATTAGGATGAAATTCCACAAGACCAGGTAAAGAACAACTTCTGGATCTGTGAGTGGAACAATTCCCAGGGCTCCAACCGGAATGGGAGACGGTCAAGTTCATACCATCCATTGTGGAGATACCACACTGAACACTCAACAGAGACTTCATTAAGACATGTCTTATCTCTAGAGTAGAGGTTTCTCTAAACAAGCCCCAATATATCTTAAGAAGAAGTTGCAAAAGCACAAAACCATTTTTTTTTTCAACGTTTATTTATTTTTGGGACAGAGAGAGACAGAGCATGAATGGGGGATGGGCAGAGAGAGAGGGAGACACAGAATCAGAAACAGGCTCCAGGCTCCGAGCCATCAGCCCAGAGCCTGACGCGGGGCTCGAACTCACGGACCGCGAGATCGTGACCTGGCTGAAGTCCGACGCTTAACCGACTGCGCCACCCAGGCGCCCCAAAACCAATTTAAAGTAATATAGCTGGATACCAAAAAGAAAATAAAATCTTGAAAGGAAGACGACAAAAATCTAGACATTCAAACGCATAATACCAAAATCCAGTCAAAATTTTTGGACATTCAAAACAGCATTGTTTTGCTCACATTCCTATAAAAAAACAGAACAAAAAATGTCATGTTTTCTGTTTTTGCTTATTTATATATTGACTTTTCCTTCTAATAAAACTTTCCTTCAGAATAAGCCTTTATTTTACACTAAAATTAATGCTTCAGCTCTCTTGTCATAGTTAACAATCCATTTGAATGGATGATGCCTCTGACAATCGTAGCATCTTTCTGGATTATCAGGTTTCTAACACTAAGGTACAACTGCATATGAACAGGCTTGTGTGAACATGGACAGCAGATCATTTACATATACTCTGTGGCTCCCCAAACTCCTATTCTGGATGGTACTTTCTTCTAAAGGGTTTTATTTACATACCACCAAGATCTGTTTGACCCCAGTCAAAGATAATAATAAGATTCTGTTCTAAATAATATACATTACTACCAAAACATGAAGTACCGTGCCCTTCCATTCCTCTTTGCTATTTTGAAGGCTTCTGGCTTCCCCAGAAGCATAGTGGGACCATATAGGCTGAAGCACAATGCAAGATGTTGCTGGTATGATCATTTGTCCTAAACACTGCCAAAGACTGGAGAAAATTAGCCTCCATTTGCTTGTTTTCTAGTCTTACCTCAAATAAAGTGCCAACAGATATATATTCCATGATCTAGAAATATAATTTGTGAAGAATAAGTTATGCATCAGCTCTGTAAAAAAAAAAAAAAAGTGTATAGAAGTAATTTTATTCAACTCATTTTAAGAGAACACGTATTGATTACCTTCTATGCCAGAAGTCCTGATATACAGTGAACTTATACAAAAGCAAACAGAGCTTAGTGTTCCCTTTTATAAAGGCAGTCCTGAGTTCCATGCATTTAACTCTCAACCTCCACTTCTGTGTGTTATAAATCAACATCCTTGAACTAGTTTTGATAAGCCTTCTTTGGACGCTAATGCATCCGTTGACACATATTTCACGTCACGGCGTGGCAGAGTTCCCTGTCAGTGGAGAATTCATTTTTTTTTTTAATTTTTTTTTCAATGTTTATTTATTTTTGGGACAGAGAGAAACAGAGATTGAACGGGGGAGGGGCAGAGAGAGAGGGAGACACAGAATCGGAAACAGGCTCCAGGCTCCGAGCCATCAGCCCAGAGCCCGACGCGGGGCTCGAACTCCCGGACCGTGAGATCGTGACCTGGCTGAAGTCGGACGCTTAACCGACTGCGCCACCCAGGCGCCCCAGAGAATTCAGATTGGAGTTTATTGCCCCTGTGGTTAGCATAACAGGCCTTATTTGTGCTATTATTTAAAGGTTTTGTTGTAGTGGCTTCCAAACATAAAAGTGGGAGAGGCCTCAGAATTACATCACCGGTTGAGTTAGGGGGCGATTCAGTGAAGTTCTATGTGCTCTATTCTCATTTTGATTAGGAATCTCTGCTTCCATTCATTTGTTGAACTGGGCTTCTACAACTTAAGAAAAATTAAAAATCACTAATACCGTTTTACATTTTTTTATCATCAGCTCATAAAATAAATGGAAAATGGATCAAAATCAACAACTTATCTAAGTCAAAGATAAGTTGACTTATGTTTTATATACAAATAATGTATATCCATTATTAGGCTGCCAGAGTGGCAAATTTTTAACACCGGTCAGACAGTTATTATGGTCAACCAGTACATTGCTTTTATTTGGGAGGAGAAAAAGCAAAATTAATAAGTACCATCAAAACCATATAATTTCATTCATATGTAGAATTTAAGAAAGAATTTAAGAATTTAAGAATTTAAGAAATTAAGAAAGAAAACAAACAAGCAAAGGGAAGAAAGAGAGTGAGAGAGACAAACCAAGAAACATATTCTTAACTATAGAGAACAAGCTGATGGTTACCAGAGGAAAGGCCATTGGAGGGATGGGCATCTTCCCCCTTAAGTGCATTAAGGAGAGCACTTGTCATGATGAGCACTGGGTGTTGTACAGAAATGTTGAATCACTATACTGTACCCCTGAAATTAATGTTATACTGTCTGCTAACTAACTGGAATTTAAATAAAATCTTAAAAAAAAAAACCAAAACTATTTAATGAGGTGCCTGGGTGGCTCAGTTGGTTAAGCATCCGACTTCGGCCCTCATGGTTCGTGGGTTCGAGCCCTCCATCAGGCTCTCTGATGAAAGTTCAGCAGAGCTGTTTTCCTCTCTCTCTGTCCCTCTCCCACTCATGCTCTGTTTCTCAAAAATAAATAAACATTAATATAAATATATAATATATTATATATATTATATATATATATAATATATTATATAAACATTAATAATTTTTTTAAATCTATTTAAAAGAAGAGGCATAATTATAGGTTTTGAGATATGTTTTTACTTTCTTGGAACAAAACCTCACATAGCATATGTAAGTCCCTGTTTGATTTTGATAACTTCAAACTCATTTTATGTTTTTCTTTAAAGTAAAAGCAGGAGGGGCACCTGGGTGGCTCAGTCAGTTAAGTGTCCAACTCTTGATTTAGGCTCACGTCATGATCTTAGTGTTTGTGAGATCAAACCCCCCATTGGGCTTTGCGCTGATAGCGCGGAGCCTGCTTGGGATTCCCTCTCTCCTTCTCTCTGTCCCCTTCCCCCACTCACATGCATGCAGGAGCTCTCTCTCTCTCTCTCTCTGTCTCAAAATAAATAAATGCACTTGAAAAACAAACAAACTTGGATTTAAAGTAAAAGCAGGACATATTTTAACCAGGTAATGCAAAAGTGAATCAAAACCATCTTTATCGAAAGTGTGTCTTCTCAGTTGGAAACAATAAATCATCTCTTCTTAGGAATGATGTCCCACTAGAACTCCTTTTGGAATGTCATCCAACTGAGCTCTCTGGAAATCATGAAGACGATCAACACGCCTCCCCTGGAAGAAACAGCTACGGGAGAGGGGGGAGGGGGAAAAAGCCCAGAGATGTAGGGAGACATTTCAGGGAAAGGCACTGTTTGAACATGTTCTGGGAGGGCCCAGCTGATCAGTTAGATTACCTTCCCAAACACAACAAAAGCTCTTCAGGGTAGAACTGCAGTCCCTGGGTAAAGCTTCCTATTTAAAAGCAGAGATTGCCTGTGGCATTGGGGCACACCCAAGTCCTCTGAGGACTGGTTTCAAAGCTTGAGGAGGTAACAAAAAAATGGGACTGAGGCAATCAAAATGAATTTTGATTTCATCAAAACTGTAGACCTAGCCTCTAATAGAGAGAAGAAAGAGGTAGGGGTGGGAGAGGGAAAGCGGGAGGAAAACAGATCAACTAGGAAGGAGGTGTGGGTTAAGAAAGCAAGCTCGCCAACTTGAACCAAGGTTGTCCAAAGAAACCACTTCAGTTCTAATCCCTTTTGTAGTTCATTGACTTTCCAGGCTTCTATTTTCTCCAATTTGTCTCACTGTTTTCCTTCAGGTAGCAAGGGAAGAGTATGCACTAGCTTTTTAAAGGGATAGCTTCCTCCAAAATAATAGTTTTGTTGTCAGCCACATCTGAATTATGATCTCAAATCTGATCCCTTTCCAGCTAAATGACCTAGCTTAGCCCAGTAGACTTCCTCACTGGAAAACGGGAGAAACGATGGTTACCACCCAAGATGGTTGTGGTTAAATTCTCCGCACACAGCAGACACTCAATAAATATTAGTGAACTCATTGAAACCCTGAGCCAATGGACTGGCTGAACAGGTTTGCGTTGTTGTTACTAGCTGTGTGCCCGTGGACAAGATAGACCACTTTGTGAAACCTCAGTTTCCACAGCTAGAAAAAGGGGAAAGTTGTACGATGGTAAATGGCCTACTTTTGTGGTTGTTTGGGGGATTAAATGGAAAGGAAAAAAATATAAAATATATATCCCGGGACCTGACACGGTAAGAATTCACTGAATGTTAGCTTTTATTACCCCTTTTCTCTATAAATGGCTACTGATGAAGTATTCTTACCAAGGACTCAGTTTTTACCCTTTGAACAGCGTAATAAATAGGGTCACCCAAGTAGCATGTTACCTCACTGTATGATATCAAATGACACGTAAATGGTGATAATGAACTGAGGACAGAAGGTGAGTCAGAAATGCTCACGTTTCAATTATACTCCCTGCCTGAAAATAGATGAAACCGAAAATCAGAATGAACACACACTTAATCTTCCTGCACAGGCATCAAGATCGGTGGCTTGCCTTTTAAACTGTCCCCGAGTCCCTAATTTATTTAGAAATTGAACACAAATGATAGAATTACTTCTTTATAATGTACTTGAGTGATTGTGAAAGAAGCAGGATTTCTTGAGATCTGAAAACTAAAAAAGACAGTAGCAAGATATTAGCAAGACCGAAACCACTCATAATCATGTTCCGATTAAAAATAATATTGACAAAAGAGAACTTTTCTCTACCTGGTTACTGATTAAAGATGGAAGGGAGTTAGGATCAGATCTTCGTATAGAAAGAATACAGCCAGAAGCTTGGTCTTTCACTGAAGAACTACTGAGCCCTGGCTATGGTGGTAGGTGCCAGAGAGGCAGATATAAATAAGATACCATCCAGAAGCCCTCCCCTTTCAGAATACTAAAAATATAATAGCATATAATGGATACAATTATTTTGTTTATTTATTTTTTTTTAATTTTTTTTTTTAACGTTTATTTTTGAGACAGAGAGAGACAGAGCATGAACGGGGGAGGGTCAGAGAGAGAGGGAGACACAGAATCGGAAACAGGCTCCAGGCTCTGAGCAGTCAGCACAGAGCCCGTCGCGGGGCTCGAACTCACGGACCGCGAGATCGTGACCTGAGCCGAAGTCGGAAGCTTAACCGACTGAACCACCCAGGCGCCCCTGGATACAATTATTTTAAACTTTAGGAAGAAAAGTGCTACATACATACACAGTATTAACAAGCTTAATACATCTTTCTACCAGAATTTAATTTTAATAATCTAGCGATGACTAACTACAAATAATAAAATGGAGTCGCAAAGCCTAAAAGCTGAGCTTAACAGTGACAAATGCTCACTGTTCTCTGCTGTGGGCCAGACACTAGCAGGAGAGAAAGGCTTGCACACAACTACCTATAAACTAACTGTAGAGCTTATTGCTTAGCATTTAACTGTAACATCTGAGAGCTTATAACGAACACAGAACCTCAGACCCACTCTAGACCTAATGAATCCAAATCTGTCCTTTAACAAGATCCCCGGGGGAGGCATGTTCACATTGTGTTTGAGAAACACTGCTACAGCAGATGGATGAGCAATGGGCTCTGGGAACTCGTAGGAAGGGATTCCCAGCTTCAAAAAGACAATGGCTTGAAAGCTGCGTCAAAGCCTGAAGGTAGCATATGACATAAGACATCAGCGCACCTCTTCACACAGGTAGATATTTGCTTGGTGAGGGATAGGTAGATACATTACTTAGGAGTACCGAATTGACAGGTATATTAACTAGTACAGTACCACACACGGGTGAGAAAAATGACAATCAGACATATTTTTGAGCTCATATATGCATGTGCTTATTAGCATACGCTTACACAGTATGGTCTTTAATAACATGTTTGTTGCTCATTTTTGTTCAGTGAAACAATTGATATTGGTGACCATCTGCATTATTTAGACCTTCACAGAAAAACTTTGTCAATTGTCTCTTCTTGATGTCCAGGATTACTTGGCTTTCCATTGACCTGATACTCAGAGAGACAAGGGATTTACACCTGATCTTAGCCAAAAGGCTGGGAAGCAATTCAGAGAGACAAGGGATTTAAATGGTATTATGCATTGGAATGCCTGGGTGGCTTAGTCAGGTGAAGCGTCTGACTTCGGCTCAGGTCATGAACTCACAGTTCGTGAGTTTGAACCCAGGGTCTGGTTCTGTGCTGACAGCCTGGAGCCTGCTTAGGATTCTGTGTCTCCCCCTCGGGGCGCCTGGGTGGCTCAGTAGGTTAAGGGTCCCACCTGATCAGGTCATGATCTCGCGGATCGTGAGTTTGAGCCCCGCGTCAGGCTCCGTGCTGACAGCTCAGAGCCTGGAGCCTGCTTCGGATTCTGTGTCTCCCTCTCTCTCTGCCCCTCCCTGCTTGTGCTCACTCTCTCTCTTTCTCAAAAAATAAATAACCATTTAAAAATAATAATAATAATAAGATAAATGGTAATATGCATTGAGAAAGATTAGGGAACAGACTCTTCCCTCTTCTGTTTGGAGAAATTGGCCGGTTACATGATTTAACATAACCAGGCTTCCAAAGACATATGGATCATGCTGTGGGCCAGACACACTGTGACTTGTAAAACAGCTGACTGGTGTTGATTCCAGCCCCATTCACCCCCACATCTAGCCCATTTTTGTGTGACCTATAATGAGAGATACATACCTTCAAACACTATACTCTACTGGTTAGCAGTGTTCACCTAGTGAAACAATTCTTCCCTTTCTTTTATTTTTTTAATGTTTATTTATTTATTTTTGAGAGAGAGCACAAGCAGGGAGGGGCAGAGAGAGAGAGACAGAGACAGAGAATCCCAAGCAGGCCCCATGCTGCCAATGCAGAGCCTGACACACGACTCAAACCCACGAACTGTGAGATGATGACCTGGGGTGACATCAAGAGTTGGCCCCTTAACTGACTGAGCCACCCAGGTGCCCCTCTTCCCTTCTTAACTCATGGACAAAAATGGCTTCCACTCTTTCATGTACCATGCAGAATGTTGTAAGGATGGGCTGAGGGAAGCTGTCAGCTAAGAGACAACAGTGATCCTTCTTTTGGGCAGCTACCCTTAAGCAGCAGGCTAGAGTACTCAAAGCCCAACTTAATAGAATGATAATAATGAATAGGTTTCCAGCCCTTTCTGGAAGCCAGGCTATGTTCTAAGCTTTACTTGCATTAGCTTATTTAATCCTTACACTGAATCTATGAGATGAAAACTATTATTGTAGTCAGCTGAGGAAAATGAGATCTAGAAAGGCTTAGAAATTTCAACACGATGACTCAGACCTGAAATTTGAATTTATATTCTGAGTTTAATTGAAGGCAGTATCAAGTAAAAGGGAAAAAATGTTTGAAAACATTCAACTGAAGAGTGTTATCTCACACGAAACATATTCTCTACTCATGCATCTTGCCATGTTAGATTAGCCAGAGCAACATACTGATGGAAACTCGACAGTACTTAAAACTGTCACAGTGTTTAAAAACATCACAATATGAAGTGGTACTGAGTATATCTTTAGTGCATCAATACAAATAAGCAATAATATATAGGTAATCACAGAACTGGATTCTGTTGAATCATAACAAAGCCAGTTTATATCAGATATGACAACTTTCTTCTTTGCCTATAGCTTAGAGTAATAAAAACAGCCACATCAGTGGTGAATACACTATCTTCCAGGCATTTTTTGAATGTTTTATGTAACTTAATTTTACTTTTTTTTTTTTTAATGTTTATTTATTTTTGAGAGACAGAGAGAGACAGACTGTGAGCGGGGGAGGGGCAGAGAGAGAGAGAAAGACACAGAATCTGAAGAGGCTCCAGACTCTGAGCCATCAGCACAGAGCCCAACGCAGGGCTTAAACTCACGAGCCATGAGATCATGACCTGAGCCGAAGTCGGATGCTCAACCGACTGAGCCACCTGTTTTACTTTTTTTTACTTTTTTAGCAGACTTCAAACCCAGCGTGGAGCCCAGCGTGGAGCTTGAACTCATGACGCTGAGATCAAGATCTGAGCTGAGATCAAGAGTAGGAAGTTTAACCGACTGAACCACCCAGGCGCCCCATTTCTGAAGTGTTTTAGATGTATTATCACCTTACTGAATCACCATCACAGTCCTACGAGTAGGTATTATTCCCCATCTATAGATGAGAAAGATACAGTGGTAGAGAGCTTAAGTAATTCAAGCAAGCTGTCATGGTTAACAGTAAGTGGCAAAGCCAGATATTGAAGCTGGCAGTCTGATTCCAGAATGTGTATCTTTAACAGCTACATACTACCACACATGAGAAATGAATCAAAGTGCCAGGTTTGGGCACCATGGTGGAGGGGAGTTTAGCTCACAAGGAGATTCTCAAAGTCTATAAAGAGTGCTAACAGAAAAAAGTGCCTTCTTAGAAAGAACTTCGCCCTGATGACTGAGCTGAGACAGAACTGCCCCTGTGGCCATGTTCTAGTTAGTGTTCTTCTAAGTGTGGCCCTTTGAACCACCCAGTTGTATTGGGTCTTTGGATCCATGTGTTGATACGGCCATCTTTGGCTCCCCCACCAAGTTCTCATCACTTCTTGCCCTTGGTAGTATTGGATTGGCAGCTTCTGAGCAATTAATGGGGTAGGCTGTGGCATTTACCCTTAAAGGGCCTCCCTGCTGGGATGTTTCGGTGGCCTTATCCCTCTTGCTTTTTCTCAATGTATCCCTGCCCTCTGGTACACCAACATGCAAATTCCCAACATTGATGGAATCTCAGGGCCCAGGAAAGACCAATCATATCTGGCCTAATGCCATGTTGCACAATTAATTTAAGGAACTGAAGGAATTAAACAATCTTTTCCAGGCACTTCTTTGACCCCCCCTTCTAGCATAGCCCCCCCTCCCCTGTATCACCAATATTCCAGAATCCTTATCTTTTCCTCCTTAGTGTACTCTACTTACTAGATAGACTTAGCTTGAGTACTTCCTTTCAGGTTCCCTAGGTCGTTTATGAGGTGGGGACAACTTCCTCTCTGAGCCACAGATACATTCCTTTGTTCCATAGACCAAGTTGTACTGCTCATAGGTCTGTCAGACCTTTCATGGACAAAGCCATACTGACAAAGGCATGCTGGAATTCAGATGGGAGAAGGGAATCAGCCAAAACTAAGTTGTCCCCAGGGGGCTGGTCAAGGTAAATATTGACTGTGGAAAGCATGTTCTAGGGAAGCTCATCATCCAGATTTGGGTCTGGTCTCACTATCCCTGTCCATCAATCTGTTGGAAGAAGATGGGCTGGACTGAGGAACTCTGAGACATTTTATTGTTTTTAGCCCTAGAGGAGACTTTGGCCAGTTATGCAGGGAGGTGTCGGTTTGAGATGACCACAGGAACATGAGAAACAGAGAATCAGGTTTCAGCTGGGTCCTGCTTCCCACAGGGAGTCAGGGAAGCAGATACTGGGATGAAAGATGAGCCACATAACAATGTGGGTAGAGAGAAAGGCTGCTTGCCCGTCAGTCCTGGATTAATCCTTAAGCTTAATGAAGGACAGGAGAAACGAATCCGTGCCCCACTTTCAGAGAATGGGAGCAAGTTGTCTTTGACCCAAAGCCTAGGTGGGGCTGAGTCCACATCTGGAACAAAACAGGAAGGAAGCCAGGGCTGGACAGTCCCCCAATTCACACTGTCACTGATAAGCTGGCCTTCTTTTCTACATACACAACCTCAGGGTCATACAGGCTCACTCTGAAGCCAAGCCAGAGATTTCTGAGTCCAGCCTCATAAACCTTCTAGCCCTCTCTTCTCATTTCCTGGCCCTTGGTTTTAAAGCTTTCTGGGGGAACTTATTCGTGCACTCTAGATTTGGGTCTATTTATTTTACTTTTTTTGAGGGGAACACATACCATCTCCAAAAATGTTGGAGCTTCTTCTCCAGGACCTCTCTGTTTCTTCAGAGTTGGCTTTTTCTCCCCAAGCTACCCAGCTTATGTCAGACTTGCACTGCTGTCTCCTGTAGACAGTCAGCACATCACTCCAATTCTCTTTTGTGACAATTCCTCTTCATACCTCGATGTCGGGATGGCATCTGAACGAGTATTTCCCAAACGGAAGAAATCACCTTTATTCCTAAAACTGCTGTGTTCTTTATTTCTGTTCACCGCTTACTACATCTATGTTTCTTCTCTCCTTTCTTTATTGAATATTGAATCAAAATCATACTGAATGTATCAATATAAAACTTCTTTTTTTCATTTTTTAAATTTAAAAAAAAATAATGTTTATTTATTTTGAGTGAGAGAGAGAGTGCATGAGAAGGGGAGGGGCAGAGAGAGAGAGAGAGAGAGAGAGAGAGAATCCCAAGCAGCCTCCACCCTGTCAGCACAGAGCCAGACTCGTGAGGCTTGAACTCACAAACTGTGAGATCATGACCTGAGCCAAAATCAAAAGGCGGACGTTTAATCAACTGAGCCAGTCAGGTGCTCCCGAATAAAAGTTCTTAGATTTGTTGCCTATTTTTCATCCCACCTAGTTTTGTGTAGCCCCAATTATCTCTTGCTTAAAAAGTTGCAAAGTCATTCAATGAATGTCCGGCACCTTAACCACTTACTACTCAAGCACATAATTAATCTTTCATAGAACTGCCTGATTAATATTACTGGAACAAACCACTGATCATATAATTTCCTGCTTAAATAGCCAATGCTGTTACTCTCCGACGTTTCTTCAATGACTACACATTCCTGCATACTGACGATAGGCCTGGCAACCCGCGATGGAAACAGATGTCATCCTGGGAGTATATGCCAATATCATTTTGGGGACTCAAGCTGTCATTTTCTTATAGATGAGGTCCACCATCAATACATGGCAGAGAGAATATCAAGATTTTAAGTTGCAGCCAACATTCCCATCCTCAGCTATCTCTGTGTGGTCTGGATAATCTGGCTCCTGGAATCAAAACACAGCTCCTTACCCAAGCATTCCCAGAAGTTCTTTTTAGGTGATGATTTTCCAAGACAAGCGTGGGCTGGAACAGTAATACCAGGTCAATGTGACAAATTAGCCTTAGATTGTCTATTCAACAGCTTCGCAAAGCTGTTTTACCAGGACGGCAATTTTTAAAACAATTTTTATTTAATTTTTGAGAAAGAGAGAGAAAGAGCTTGGGCAGGGGAGGGGCAGAGAGAGAGGGAGACAGAGAATCCGGAGCAGGCTCCAGGCTCTGAGCTGTCAGCACAGAGCCCCACCCAAGGCTGAAACCCAGGAACTGTGAGATTGTGACCTGAACACAAGGTCGCTCAACTGACTGAACCACCCAGGCGCCCCTATGAGGATGGTAATTTTAATAAGAGATCCAGAAATGTTCTGGGCGCCCTCCTGCCTCCCCACTCCTCTCAGGAAGTGCTGCCATCTCGGTATTTACCAGCCCTGAGAGATTGTTCCCACTTCATCAGGTAGTCGATTAATCAAGCCAAAGCACTTTTGTCTTTAGCCTTATGTGTGCATATATCTAAGCCTACTAGTACCTTTTTAACCCTTAATCGTATCAGTGATGTGGGAATTGATGTGTTGCAGGAAATGCATTCCCAAAGCCAGGAGGGGATCGGGGAGATGGGGAGAGAAAAGATCCTATGATCTGTACAGTTTTATAGAGGTAGTTGAGACACCCGTAAATCTGGGCAACTTGACAGCTTGCGTTGATCTCTTTCCCTTGCCAACTAAAATGTTCTGCAATTCTTAAGTTGTTGACAGGTTGTTAAAGAAGGGCAGCGTGCCCTCCTCTAACCTGCCTCAGCTGGAGTCTTTGCCCATGGCCCTGAATCCCTGGCCTTGCTCAGGGAAGGCGTGACTTTGGGAGAGTGTACCGAGTTCATAGTCTTTCAGTCATAGAATAAAAGCCATCAAAGGGGTTGTGCTCTGATGCATGGGCACAAAAAGCAGGGCCTGGCACTGGTAGCTAGGAGGTATGCCAAGGCTGCAAAAGAAGGGTTTGAGAGAAAAAGAGAGAGAGGGAGGGAGGGAGGGAGAGAAAGGCAGGTCAGAGGCTATGTTTGGGCACATTTACTTATATTTTTACAGTGAAGGCCACTCTAGGCCAAGAGCCATCCAACACCCACAGTCTTTGCCGTGGTCCAGTCATCATTTAATTTGGGGAGAACACATAGTTTTGGCTTGACAAGCTTTGTTGATGAAATGGTGATGGGTTTGCTGCAGTGAGGCTGGAATTGATGTAATAACCTTTTGAACATAAACACGATAGCAAGGAAGAGAAAAAACAAGATATTTTTTTCTAAACAAAATGAGGACCCCATTTCAAATCCGTTTCTGGTGGAACCGAAAACATATAGACAAAAGCCTTTTCTAAAGCTCTACCCTTTACACAATCACGTAAGTAAATTCCATAAGAATCAGCACAAAAGGCACATATAATCCAAATACTGTCCAGCCCCAAATGAAGTTGCAGTGATATCAATACCCATCGGGGGGCAGCTACATAATTTGTGGAGCCTGGTGCAAAGTGAAAATGAGAGGCTGCTTATTCAAAAAGCAGGAGGAAAAAAGTGTTATTAAGGGAACCAAAACATAAAGTTTTTCATTTCTTCTGTTGTCTTTTTCTTTTGACTTGTAATGGTTTAAATGTCCCTAAGTAAAGAAAACTTAAAAATATATATATATTGTTAGCTTGACTTTACCTCTCATCTCTATATTGTGCAACATGATTTTTAAAAGCAAATGTAATGGTACTTCACTTGTTTGCATAGTCAGTGACATTACCCAATTCTTCCTTTGCAGATCACACATGCACATGCAATTCTCCCTTTCCAGAATGGTGGAAACACTGGACAAAACTCAGCTGGTTTTATTCCACTTCTTGATATGCGCACATTCTGCCAACACTTACCTTCAGCTTACTGATAGGTAAAGAGGGACGGAAAGACAAAAAACTGTGGTTGGCCCGGTCTTTCCTTTTCCTTCTATGTCGTTATTTTCAGTGTAAGTGGTTGGCTAATGCAAGGAATTAATGCAAGAACAAATAGGAGGTTGTATATCATGCTGGGTTCCTGGGGATTCGAAACTATCCCACATACTAGCAACTTAGCTATGATTATTAAAAAACAAATTAAAACCAAAAAGCACTAGTTAAACTTAAAAAATACAATGGTGGGACGGGTATCACCAGCCAGTATGATATGCTAAGAAAGTAGTAGGGAGAATGGAAGAATTTCAGAGGAGGGAGAAAATATAGTGGGAAAGGTCCACTTCATCAAACACATCCTTAACAAATTTTAAATAAAAAGAAGTAAGAGTCTTTTATGTGGGAAAATTTGAACCATGGTTGGAGTTTGGAAAAGTAAACGTGGAAAGAAAAGCCAAGATTAGAGCCAAAGTGGTGAAAAATTAGGGTAGAAACATAGTCCTAGATCAGAGGGCAAGGCCCTCGCTAAAGCATGTTAGCTTTATTACTATAGCCATTGTTATTATTAATGAGGAAATAATAAAGACCGACCATCTGGTGATTCCCTACTCCATGCTAAGAACTATGAATTAATCACAGTGATGAATTAATTAACTCCTTTCATCTTCATGGCAAGACATGAGTTAGGTACCATTAATCAGACTCATTCTTACAGAAGAGGAAATTATGTTAAATAACTTGCCCATGGCTTCACAGCTGGCAAATGGAAGCACCAGAGTGTTTAAGGATAAATAATTGGAACATTTGAAGCAGAGGAATGACGGAATGAGAGATAGCTAAATCTGTCAATGATGAGCAGGACCCATGAATGGTCCTGTCTGGTGGCACGTGTTAAGTCAAAGGCAATACAGAAACAGATACACGTGAAATTTTAAATGCCTGGACTAGTCTTTAAAAGAAAGACTTAAGGGGCGCCTGGGTGGCTCAGTCAGTTAAGCATCTGACTTCGGCTCAGGTCATGATGTCACAGTTCATGGGTTCGAACCCCGTGTTGGGCTCTGTGCTGACAGCTCAGAGCCTGGAGTCTGCTTCAGATTCTGTTTCCCTCTCTCTCTGCCTCTCCCTGGCTCATGCTCTGTCCCTCTCTGTCTCTCAAAAATAAATCAAGGTTAAAAAAAAAAAGAAAGCAAGATTTCAGAGACAATACAATAGAAAAAAACAACAGGTTTGTAGTCTGGGTATATCATTGGCTAAAAGACAGCTAAGAATCAAGAGATTGTCAGTTAATACCAGGTGTGTATTCATCTAGCTCGGTCACACTTTGTGTGGATCAACCAACAATTTAGTGAAGTAAGGAATTGATCTTGAAACATCAGCACTTCCTATTCATCTTCTACTTGTTCACGTCTTTATTTATTTAATGAATATTTGTTAAGTGCCGCACAAGTTACTGGAAGAACCCACATTTCAACGAACAGTATTTTATTGATGACTTAAACCCTTTATGTACTAGGATTACAAAGGTGAATAAGGTAGATAAGGTCCCTACTCTCAAAAACCCTGCAGGCTATTCTAGAAGAAATCAAATAGAAATAAATAGGAAAAAAAAAAAAAAGATAATACCAAATGTGATAATACCAAAATGTCAAAGAATAAATAATATGAAATAAAACTTGAGATGATGCCAGAAAATATAGGTGCTATGAAGAAAATCAGTTTTAAAGCAAAGCGATGAGTTGGAGAGTGACCAGAGAGCAGCACATTTAGGTAAGAGTGGTCAGGGTCATCTGAGGACGTCAGCTGGGCAGCAATTTGAATAAAGAGAAGGCAGTGGTGAATGGCTTTGGTGCAAAAGACCCCCAGAGGAAACGAGTTTGGTGTGTTGGAGACACAGAAAGACCCGGCTGGCCGGAGGCTGGTGAGGGAGCAGGAGAGCTGATGGCGCTAACCTGGAGGCGTGGACAATGGCCAGGTCACGCGAAGCTAAAATACCCAGTTTCTCTACCCAAGCAGTAGAGAACTCCCAGTCTAGTTCAGGAGACAGACGTCTAAACAGACGTTGCCTCTGTGCTACAGTGTGGTAAATGCTCAGACAGGAACCTGCGTGGGTGATGAGGGAGCATAGAAGATCGGCTCTACCTCCTGGAACTTGACAGCGTCCGTGATGTTTCCCTGGGACAGACCACCGCAACCACACAGTACCCTCCTGCCTCGTGGTTCCCAGGCCACCAGCACTCCCCACTTCATCCACGTGTCCCTCTGAACTGGCAAACAAAAGTTGGGCTTGTTGCCCATAAATTACTTTGAGCCCTTGGGAAGAGACACTCAGTAAACAAGGCCTGGGATTATCTCAGTGATGTATGAGATCAAAGCACTTTGCAAACATTAACTAATTGAGCATATCATGTTGCAGAATGTCAGTGTTGTAATGAGTCTCCGTTTCAGCTCTGTATTCTTTCTAAAATGCCTAACTACTCTTGGAAGTTATGACTTTCACATTGATTTCAATGGGCAGAAAAAAGCCTTTATTTGTTCCTCCTTCTTCACTCCTAAAAAAAACCATCTCAGCTTGGGGAGTGACAGAGGCATCAGGTTCCTTACCCCACAGCCAATTTGAGAATGTTTGAGTTAGAGATCTCTGTTAATGAAACTGAGAGTACAGAGTCCAACCCTTGTGGCCCTGACCCTTTACCATGCTCTGTGAACTCAGTGACACCTCTAATCTGGGCCAATTATCTCACAAGTAGATTTCGTTGCAAGGGACACGAGGAAAGAAAGCACAGACGGATCTCTGCCTCGGAACCACTTGTTGGGTTGTTGAAAATGCAGGTTCCTGGAATTCTCTCAAGAGCTCTTGACTCAGAATTCCAGGAATCTACATGTAAAAAGCTTTCCAGTTGTGGGTCACCTGGGTGGCTCAGTCAGTTAAGCGTCCAACTTCCAGAGCAGGTCAGGATCTGGAGGTTCTTGGGTTTGAGACCTGCGTCAGGCTCTGTGCTGACAGCTCGGAGCCTGGAGCCTGCTTTGGATCCTGTGTCTCTCTCTTTCTCTCCCCCACCCCCCACTTGCTCTCTCTCTCTCTCTCTCTCTCTCTCTCTCAAAAATAAGTAAACATTAACAAGATTTTTTTTTAAAGAGCTTTCCAGTGGCTTCTTATGCACGTGCGATTGAGAACTGCAGAAAAATCAACTCAAATCTCAGGTGAATTCAATTCCATTCAGTACATATTTATTAAACACCGAAGGCACTAAGCAAGTCACTAAGCCAGTTGGTGCTGAGGAGACAGAAAAGGAAGACCCACGTTCAGCTCAGGAAATAGATATTGCAGAAGGAAGACAAAAACAGATTAAGAAAACAGGTGATTTAAATACAATACAGAGCACGATAAAGATATGCAGAAGGATATAATGGTGTTTCAGAGTAGGCAGGGGTGCTACCCATTTGGGATCCAAGGAATGAAGGGTGCAGCCCTTCCAGCTGGACTTTGAGGGATGACGAAGGTTTCGAGTGATCGTATCCTCATGGTCAGAAGCACAGGCATTGAAGCGAAAAGGTCCTGGATGCCCTTTGTGGCTCTGCTATGTCACTGTGTTATCTTGGGCAAGTCACCTAACATTTCCAGGTTAGTTTATTGAGGCGGCTGGCTAGATGGTTTGAGGTTGTTTCTACTCAACAACTTTGTTTCTCTGGGGTGGGGGATCCAAGGGTAGGTAGTACAATCTAGGGGTAGGTATTAACGGCTTTACAGACCCACCAGGTAAAGGCCACGGGACATGGGACGCTGTTGGCAGTGGCCGTGTGCCAGGGGGAGAGTTGTGTTGAAGCCGGCACCCCCTTAGGCTGGGCTCCCAGACAGGTTTGGTGAGAAGGGTCTGTCACTGCAGGTTCACAGTTGTTCACCTCTTCTTAAATACTCCCCATAAGGGAAAGATCTGGAGTGCCGTTTGCTGCTGCCACCTCATGATTTCTTCTAGAAAGAAACCGATTTACTCACAAGAAAGGCCAGGTGGGCCTCCACAACTAAGACTGACCTAAGAAGAAAACGAAGGTTGGGAGGAAATATTCTGAACGGGACCTTCATCCTGGGACGACGTGGACCTCAAGGGGGGCAGGGCTCAGGCATACAGAGACTGGTTTGCCGGGTGGTGGGGGTGTGGGGGTGTGTTGCCCTGGCAGTTTCTTGTCCCTAAGTCCGTTCACCATCCAGACCATGGTGATCAGTATTTTTCTTCCTGCTTTCATTTCAGAGACGGAGGCTTTGCAGGGCATGGTAGGGGAATTTATAAAGTAAGAATCTGGCCGATGGAGTCTCCTGGTGCCACTTCTGAGACTTCTGGAGAATGACTGCTATCTTCCTGGACCTAAGTGTTTCATCTATTCCTGGGTGACTGCTCCTTTAGGAGAGGAGAGAGTAGAAGTCAAGCCTTCTGAGTTTCTCAAGGTAGATCGTGTGATTCGAAAGCCTTTGAACAAGTTTCAAAGTTTCTGTGTTCGCGATTTAGAATGCCTTGAGGCCAGTGGTGTGCAGATAAACGTTTAACTGGCTGGGGGAGCCTTGATTTGTAGCATTTGTTGATTTCTCTGGTGTAAATATTCCCACCGTGGCTGATTTCAGTAACGGGAGGTCACTAAACTCAGGGCTGGGGGGAGACAGGCTCATCGGCGACCAGCTCTGGAGAATGAGTCCCACGGGCTCCAGCACACAGCTGCAGAAAGATATTTCTACTGTCTTTTCCTGCACAAAACCAGGTTAACCGCTTAGCTGACAGACCGAGCTTCTGGGAAGGAACAAGCCAGAATTACTTCTAGGTAGGTACCCACTAGGCCTCTTAAGTAGTAGGACGTTACATACTTGCAGAGTCCGGTCATTCTGAATCAAGCGCAGCTTGGCTGAGGTCAAAGGTCACAGGTGCCACTTAGCCAGCAGTCCCATGAGCTCTTCTTTGGAAACTTCATCTTTACCCGGTTCTGGTCACTGCTGTTGTGAGTAGTCGCTGTTCTTGTCCCAAAATTATTCAGAGGAACCGAGCTGGGTCATAAGGAACATAGGGTCCCTTATGGGTCATAAGGGACAAGGGAGCCGGCTGCATCTGTATGTGGCATTGTGAGGTTGAGAGCCTTATGGAAGACTCTGAGCTATTACAGAAGCAGGTGGAAGTTCTTTAGCACGAACTCCAGAAAGGTTACGAGATACGGAAGTCTCACTTTGTACTTATTCGAATGTGCCATAAGGGATTTCAGTATTTGGGCAACGTTATGTATCCATTCTTTCTGGATGTATTTCTTTCGTTTCTTCGTAAATTTCAAAACAAAGCGATAAACGCTCATGAAAGTAAAAATAAAGTGATCCAGAGACCTATGACGTAAAAGCCGTATTCTTTTCCTTCCTGCCTTCAATCACACACCTCAGAATTAACCACTCGTAACAATTTGGCATGTTATCATTCCAGGTTAATTCCTATTCCTATTCAAACACAGATTCAGGGCTTTTGTTTCTGGTTTTAGTGTGTTTTCTTGATAGGGAACAAGCGAGAACATAAGATGTATGGTTTAAAACTTGCTCTTTCAATGAACAAAATGCATAGTGGGTGTCTTTTCAATTACTCATTCAGCTGGATCTAGAGTATTTTAACGCATGCTTAACGTTCCAAGAAAAAGCTTGGAAGTGGTGCTGTTTAGCTGGCTTCATTCCCCCCCGCCCGCCCATTACAAACATGCTGAAGGAGGCTGCTTGGTCAGGTGGAGGTGAATGGTTACGTTTGGCGTGATTCCTTGGGAGACAGATTGTGGGAGTTCAAATCCTGGCCTGCTACCTACCATCAGTGTGACTTGAGGCAAGTTATTTATCCTCCACATTTCAGAATCTGCAAACTGAGAGTGATAATAGTAGCATCTCACGTTGTCAACAAGATTAGGTAACTTAAAACACATGCTTAAAACAATACCTGGCATAGCCCCCCACCCCCCAAAAAAACCTCAATAAATGTTAGCTTCTATTAGATGTATCTGTGCACGCTCGTGGTTAGCGTATCAGTTTTCTAGATAACCTAGGAGTGAGTCAAAATGCACACAATCAGGGGCGCCTGGGTGGCTCAGTCGGTTGAGCATCCGACTTCAGCTTAGGTCACGATCTCTCGGTCCGTGAGTTCGAGCCCCGCGTCGGGCTCTGGGCTGATGGCTCAGAGCCTGGAGCCTGCTTCTGATTCTGTGTCTCCCTCTCTCTCTGCCCCTCCCCCGTTCATGCTCTGTCTCTCTCTGTCTCAAAAATAAATAAATGTTAAAAAAAATTAAAAAAAAAATGCACACAATCAGCTTTGGAAAGTTTCTGACTGGTTCCAGGACTCCCCTACTGACGGGCATTCCTAGAGCCATACCTAAAGTGTTCACACTCTACATTTTGATAAATAATGTCAAATTGTTCCCAGCTGCCAAGGGTGTACCATCTTGAATTCCAATAACAATGTCAATTTGTGCCTTTTGTTAACGCCAGAGGTTATCAATCTTTTAAAATGCTACCAGTTTCTCACAACACATATCATGAGCTTTTTTTTTTTTAATGTTTCTCTCTCTTTTTGAGAGACAGAGAGAGACAGAACATGAGCAGGGGAGGGGCAGAGAGAGAGGGAGACACAGAATCCGAAGCAGGCTCCAGGCTCTGAGCTGTCGGGACAGAACCCAACGCAGGACTCGAACTCAAGAGCCCTGAGATCATGACCTGAACCGAAGTTGGATGCTTAACTGACAGAGCCACCCAAGTGCCCCATATCATGAGTTTTGATTCAACCAAAACAGCAAGTTATTTAGGAACTATAGGTACTGAAAAGAATCATGAGGAAAGGGCCAGGGGAAATGGAGATAAGAATCCTTTATGCCCTTTTTATTGGGGACAGAGATCTTCCGTACTAGGAGGGCATTTGCTGCTACTGTACATTTAGCTTGTTTCCAGTTGATGTTTTTGGGTGAGACACCTTCTTTCATCCATTATTATCTACAGTCTACGTGCTTTGTCTGGAGGCAGAGACAGGTTACCAGTGGTTTGGGATGATTTTGCTAGGCAAACATTCTCCCAGGCGCTCTTCACTAAGGCAGTTTGGCCAGCCAGGTCATAACTGTCACTCATCATACCTCCCACATGTGTAACTTTTCACTTCTATTTTGTAACGTGATATTTGAAGTGTGTGGAAGAAGGAAAAATTGTATATCCCAGCATCCACTCCAGAACTATGTTCTGGACCTAAACTATAAACTGGACCTAAACATATAAACTATGTTCATGGACATAATCCCCCGAGGCAGTGCTGCATTCAAATGCTTTTGGAAGTCCAGGATCGCCCAAGAAAAGGAGGCCACGTTCTGCTGGGATCAAGGTATTATTGAAAAGGAAATGTTATCCTTTGCCAAACAATATAATCTCCTTTCTCATAGTAATGTGGCAATCTCATTCTGAATAATAGAGCCTTAATTAACAAATCAGACATCACCAAACTGTGGTTCACAACAACATACCTAGAAATCAGCTCTTATGGCGGTCATACAATAGAAAGGGAGAAGGTGAAATCTTTGGACATCTGGCCAAATGAAGTGACGTGCTTTCTGGGATACATCACCATTTCACCTAATTACATATGCTGTTAGAGATTGGATTGGAGCTATCCAAGATGTGTATATATGCAAATAAGCCATAATCCCAGCTGTAATCCAAGCGTGTCCAACTGAAGTGGAGATCTTGTAATTATCCCAAATTAATGTAGACTATCTGCAGGATAGAGCAACAGACAAAAAATAAATATATGCTCTTTGTAGCTTAGATTATCTGTTAAATACCTGAAAAACTGGTTGGATAACAAATCTGCACTGGACATTTACACCAATAGTGTCTGTACAAGACTGGTGACATGAGAGCATATAATCACAATAACTCTCCATTTTATACCTTCCAGAACACCAAAGGAGGACATTTGTTCCTTTACTTTCCATATCTTCCCAGATTAATAGTTGGACTCAGTGTCTATTAAAAGTCATTGATTAGTTCCTAGGCATGCAAGGATTCTCCGTATTTTTTTTTTAATTTTTTTTCAACGTTTTTATTTATCTGTCTGAGAGAGACAGAGCATGAAGGGGGAAGGGGCAGAGAGAGAGGGAGACACAGAATCGGAAACAGGCTCCAGGCTCCCAGCCATCAGCCCAGAGCCTGACGCGGGGCTCGAACTCACGGACCGCGAGATCATGACCTGGCTGAAGTCGGACGCTTAACCGACTGTGCCACCCAGGCGCCCCCGTATTTTTTAACATGATTTGTTCCCCAGGAATTAAAAGTAAGAGAGAAGAGCAACTGCATCATGTAAAATTAAAGGAATATGTGGGCCACCTGGGTGGCTCAGTAGGTTAGGTGACCGACTCTTGATTTCAGCTCAGGTCATGATCTCACAGTTCATGAGATCGAGCCTGAATTGGGCTCCACACTGACAGTGTGGAGCCTTCTTGAGATTCTCTCTCTCTTTCTCTGTCCCTCCCCTGCACACACACTTGTCTGCACATGCTCTCTCTCTAAAAATAAATAAATCAACATTGAAAAAATTAAATTAAAGGCATGTTCTGTTATTGATTTGGAAAAATTATTTCCTTAGAGATGACAGAGAAGTATACTTATAGATATGATAGAAGGGTTCAAAGCCAGGTTTTGTGTAAAAACACAATTAGATTCCATGGGGCGCCTGGGTGGCTCAGTCGGTTGAGCGTCCTACTTCTGCTCAGGTCACGGTCTCGCGGTCTGTGAGTTCGATCTCGCGGTCTGTGAGTTCGAGCCCTGCATGGGGCTCTGTGCTGACAGCTCGGAGCCTGGAGCCTGCTTCGGATTCCATGTCTCCTTCTCTCTCCGCCCCTCCCCTACTTGTGCTCTGTCTCTCTCTGTCTCTCAAAAATAAATAAATGTAAAAAAAAAAAAATTCAAAAGCAAACAACCCACAATTAGATTCCTATTTTTAGGGTAAGTTTAAGGAACTTCGTTCTGCAGCGCAAAGCACCCAATTATCCCCTCCTTTCTTACCAGGCTGCATCTCTTTTTCATCCAAAGTCCCCTTTGAAGTCAACTGTGGCTCAGCACAAATAAAAGACAAAGTTTGGGGGATAAGAATCTAGCCTGAGAGGAATAGCAGACTCTGCCCCAGCCTCAGGTGTCAGGCAACCAGAAAAAGCTAAAGATCTACCAAAACCCGACAACAAAAATGCAGGGAATGCCTGAAAAGCAACAGAAGCTGAACAGAGATTTTCTCAATGGCATAAGGCGTCTGAACATTGATAAACGCATCTCGCTGCTATTTAAAAATGTTATCTTTCTCTGGACTCACCAAGCATTTAGAGAATGGAGCCTAGATTCCTTTCTAGCTTGTATGTGCAAGAGTCTAAGTCAGCACCGACGAGGGAAGCTTGTCTTTTCCCCAAGCACATGGAAAGCTCCATTCTCTTGTATGTGGAATTTCATAGGCGTATGAACTCTCTGACTCTCTAAAAAGCAACTGCGAGACATATTCAAATGAATCCAGCTAATTTCTTTATCTTGCAAGGGTATCAGAAAAGCAAATCAAAACAGAACAGCTCGGGTCTCCACCCATACCTGCTTGCAATTATAACCTGTTGTACCAGGGCAGTCCTCTGCTTATGTGTAACTATATTTCACGTGTGGACACTGAGCTTCTAACCCACGGAGAAGTGAGGCTTGGAAAACACAAATGCATTCACAGATTTAATTTCAGGAAAGATTTAATGATCTCCCAGGGGTTTCAAGTGTAATCCTGAATTCTGGGGACGGGAAACTGCACGAGAGACTCTTGTTATAGAAGGTCTGCCAGGAAAAAGAGAGATTCGAATACTTACAATTCAGTGGAGGTTGTAGTAGGAAGAAGGGCTAGTTAACTAACACCAATGATCATGAGCTGTGGATTTAAAAATAGCAACTAGCATCCATTGGAAAAATGTTTGGCCTTCCTTTTATAAAGACAGAGCCCCCGGTTTTCATGGCTTTTGAATAGCCTTAAATGCTCCCTGTATTTATGTAAGCTGTTTAACTTTTGGTTGATATGTTTACCTACTTGCAAATCAAATAGTTTTCATAACAAACTCTGTCAGAGATGCACGCTATTTTAAGATTTAAGGACATAGGGTTGAAACATAGGATTCTCAGTGAAAGCTTCGGTGCAGCCTGCAGTCAGGATGTTGTGCTCAACTAGGTTTACCATTTGAGTGGCATCAGCCACAAATACTGGAAACAGAAAGGTAAATTCCAGTGAAGGTCCCAGAGAACACTGCTCTACTCCTATGACAGAATTAGTTGTGGGCCCTTCTTTTCTCTTAGAAGCTTGCTTTCCATTTAAGCCCCCAAGAAATCCAATAGTTAGATCTCCTTGCTGCTCCAGGCCTGTGGCTCTCCAACGGCAGTGTGCCGGAAGCATGGCAAACAATTGTGGTAATATGTCACTGGAGTTGTCAGTGCTTGCTAACCTGGAAAAATGTCAAAGCACATGTACATCACTCTTTGTACCTTCAGAAACAAAGAGATAACACATGAGATCAAGAAGCTTGTAGTGTTTCCACTTGAAGCAATAGACATACCTTATATAAAAAATCTTTATTTTGGTGGGGCCTGGGTGGCTCAGTCGGTCAAGCTTTCGACGACAGCTCAGTTTAGGATCTCACGGTTTGTGGGTTCAAGTCCTGTGTCAGGCTCTGTGCTGACAGCTCAGAGCCTGGAGTCTGCTTCAGATTCTGTATCTTCCTTTCTCTCTGCCCCTTCCCCGGCCCTTGCTCTTTCTCGCTCTCTCTCTCTCTCTCTCTCTCAAAAATAAATAAATATTAAAAATTTTTTTAAATTTTATTTTTGATACTAAAACCGCAATATTATATTCTTGAATTTGTCTCACTTTGTCTCTGCATTTCAGGCTCTTTTTTAATGGAAAACATCATATGACACCCACAGTTTGGCCAACACTCATTGAGGACCTACTATGTGCCAGGGATGTCTCAGAGATAGGTGCTATCCATAATTAACTGAAAAAGGTCTTAAGTGGTTTGAGACTAAGAAGGACTGTCGTCTAGTGTAGAATCAGTAGTTTGGGGCTTGGGAGGGAGTAATGCCAGTGTATTAGTTGAGATTATTCTTTGGTTTGAGGGAGGGGTTTTTGTTTGTTTGTTTTTGTTTTTGTTTTTACATTCTTGTCATGGTGTAATTGGCAAAGTTGAGACAAGTTTCCTACCTTTGAGCGGTTTATAGTCTAGCTGTCTAAAAATGTGTTTGGGCCCTTATACCTTTGTACATTTATTTATTCATCCACAAATGATTTCATGTTTATCTATTATGAAATAAATGAAATATAACATATTAACAGAGTAGGGAGGAGAATTTTTTTAGTGAAAAAAAAATAGAAGACACACTGTTTTCCCAGGAAAAATACATAATCTAGTGGAACATCAACTCGATCATATACACATGAAACGAGCGGAGGTTGGTGTTTTGTTCTTCAATAGTAGTATTATCTTTCCCATAAGAGCTTCTGCAATGTTCACACTCCTTGTGTAGGACAGAAATATCAGGTGTCACTTATATCACTTATCATCATAAAGATAAGGGTCCGCAGGTGTGCTGACAACTTGTGTGTCTTGTCATCCGTATTCTCTGAAACGACTTACTGGTCATCTTTATTCTTCTTTTCCTTTGTGCTTTCTGAACACATTGTTCTTCAGCTGCTTTCCTTGGTCTTTACATTTCTCGCTAATATAAACAAAAAACATTCATGGTGGGGGCGCCTGGGTGGTTCAGTCGGTTAAGCATCCGACTTCGGCTCAGGTCACGATCTCATGGTTCGTGGGTTCGAGCCCCATGTCGGGCTCTGGGCTGACAGCTCAGAGCCTGGAGCCTGCTTCCGATTCTGTGTCTCCCTTTCCCTCTGCCCCTCCCCCACTCATGCTCTGTCTCTCTTTCTCTCTCAAAAATAAACATTAAAAAAATAAAACAAAAAACAAAAAACATTCATTGCTAATGTGCATGTTGATAAATGCCATCTACGTGCCTAAACCACCAAAGAATTATGTGACGAGGACCCAAATCCAGCTTGTGTTCATTGTTACATGTGCAGCCAGGTTTCTCTATAGTTTATTTTTATTGTGTTACATTAAGTCCACTTTTTAAACTGTTTTCCTTGGCCTTCTTGACAAAGAACGGAAAAAAGCTAAGCCACGAAATGAAAACTTTTCTGAACCTCAGGCTAACCTTGTCCCCAGCCCTCTGCAAATGTCATTAACTAAATTCTGCTCTTAATGTCTAATTGCTAGATCCCTCAGTTTATACACACTTTAAGGATCTTGAGTACATAATGCTTTTTAAATAGATATCCATGGGAAGGAAAGTCTGTAAATGCCATTCTCAACTGACATGTGTGCCTTTTATTGAATATTAAAGTTCTACTGACCACATAGATAGTACACACTCCACTTGCCCCATTTGTCAATCTGTATTTGTATTAACTAAGTCACCGTAATGCATTTTATTTGATTCCTGAAATAACCAAGCATTTGCATCTGATTTGTTTCCTCTCCAAAATTAGATACACGATTTTTTTTGTGTGGAAAGAAACACAGTGTTAAAAATCGTAGCTTAGTGGGATATCTGGGTGGCTCACTCAGTTGAGTATTTCACTTCAGCTCAGGTTATGATCTCCTGGTTCGTGAGTTTGAGCCTCACATCAGGCTCACTGCTGTCAGTCTGTCAGTGCAGAACCCGCTTCGGATCCTCTGTCCCCCTCTCTCTGCCCCTCCCTCACCTGTGCTTTCTCAAGAATAAATAAATATTAAAAAATAATCTTGGCTTCGATAGCAGGAGTGCATAGTGGAGATTCTTGGAGAACTAGATATGACTGAGTGACTTATAGGAATTGAAGGATAAGCAAATATCCCATCTCTTGGAAATGCGTATTTCTGAGAATGGACTTTAAGGTTGCATCTGAAGATACGCATCATAGGCATAGATGTGCGTGAATGTAGTTACTGTTCCTGCAAGTTCATCTGGGTTACAGCTATGTCCATGAAACTGAAATTGAACAAGGATTTTTTTTTTTATTTGAGAGAGAGAGAGAGAGAGACAGAGAGACAGAGAGACAGAATGTGAGCAGGGAGGGGCAGAGGGAGAGGGAGACACGGAATCCGAAGCAGGCTCCAGGTTCTGAGCTGTCCTCACAGAGCCCGATGCAGGGCTTGAACCCACGAACTGTGAGATCATGACCTGAGCTGAAGCCGGACGCTTTACCGACTGAGCCACCCAGGCACCCCAGAACAAGGATTTTCTTAAAACAAGTCTCTGTAGCCAGGAAAGATTGGATTGGGGAGTCTTCATCTTCTTTTTTTTTTTTTTTTTTCTGGATCCTAATGGAGCTTCTATGTTTTATCTTGCTCTTTGGCTATCTTCCAAGTAAGCATGTTCATTGCTGTTCTTTCTTTCCTAGATTTAGTTTGGAGTCACACTTGGCATCTGACAGTCATGAATTTACCTTTGACCCGCTCAACGTATGAAGCCGTATCCATCTATCCATCTACTTATTCGGTCGGTCAATCATTTAGTCATTATTTGTCCATTCATTCCACAAACATTGATTGAGGGAGTTGTGTCTCCCAACATTGAACTAAATGCTGAGCTTATAAAGATAACTAAGTTGTCAGAGATATGACCTTGGGATTTTTGTTTTGTTTTGTTTTTTTCTTTCAAATATTTTAGTATTTTAGAGGGATTATTTAATCCTACTATTTAACATTGTATGCTTCATTTGGCTATATAATTCCAAACATTATACTTCATATTGACTTGTTTTGGGGACCACCTTAATTAAAATTTGAACCTAAAAGATATTCAGTGTCTCCACAAGATACGTTGATAGTGGCTGCCTAAGAATTACTCGCTTTGAATATATATCATCTCATCCAATTCTCACAACACTCAAATGAGGTAGATATCATTATTACCCTTATTTATTAACTCTATTATTTCTATTTTATAGATGAGAAGCAGAAATTCAGGGAGGTTAATAAATCTGCTAAGATCACATGGCTAATACCTGTCTGAATTTGACCTCAATTCTAGTCGTCAGGCTCTAAAACCATCTCCTGAACTAAATCACTGGGTTCCAGAGTGAGTTCATTAGGGTCTTCAATATATTGAGTAAATTTATCAAAAGGTTACTTATTAATTTTAACCAGCAGCTACCAGGCATTTTAATGGAACTGGTGCAAGGAACGTATAGGCTACATCCTAAATGCTGCCCATTTGTTCTCTCCCCCAAATGCCATACCAAAAAATCTCTGTCATCTGGAAGACAAGTGAATTCTCATTTCGGTTTGCTAGATAGAATCATGTGAGGAGGGAGAAAGCCTTGCCGAAGGAGAAAATAAAAACAATTCTTTCTTTGGAAAACAATTATTATGGCTAATTCATGCATAGGTGTGTTCATTTAAATATTGTATAAAACAATGTTCACTGTAGAACCATGATGAAAGCTTAGATGCTATAGCTGAAAACTCTTGGTTTCATCACTTATTAGCCATGTAAATTTAAACTAAAAGTGTCTTTCCCCTTTAAGCTAATACCCTTATTTTATCAATGTAATGGGACATAATAAATAGTTACTTTATGGTTTTTGAGAAAGTTAAATGAAATTATATGTGTAAAACTCCCAGAACAGAGCTTAGCAGAGAGTAAATATTCAACAATGTGGCTTTTATTGCTATTTTTGTGATAAATGTTTTTGAGCACGGGTCTGCACTTCATTTCTTGTTCCCCTGGAAAGGGTAGTCATGCAAAACCAGATCCTATGGGAGAGAGTCCCAGCTATCTTGAGCTTCATCTTCTCCCTGCCTTAGTCACACTGGCCTTCTCCAACTGTGTTTTGTCCAACGCCACTAAGCGATTAACTCAATTCTGACACTATCTACCTGGAGATAGCATCAGATTCCTCGGGTTAAGTCCCTGTCCTGTAAGACTGATCCCCGTTGCCCATCCCCCCCCTCACCACTTCAGATGACAGTTACAAGTTCAGATTGTCACCTATGCTTCTGACCAACCAGCCACAGAAAGGAGGTTCCCGCAAGCCCCTCCTTGGATTCAATTGATTTGTTAGACCAGCTCACAGAACTCAGAGAAACCTTTGTTTTCTACATAACAGGTTTAGTCCAAAAGGATATAACTCGGGAACAGACCGATGGAAAAGACAGATAAGTCAAGGCAAGTGGGAAGGATCGAGGAGCTTCCAGATTTTCTGGGCCCACAACTGTCCCACGTGTTCGCCATCCCAGAAGCTCCCTTAACCCTCTGGGTTTTTATGGACGCTTCGTTACATAAACACGGTTGATTAAATATCACTGGCCATTGATTATAGAATTCGGTCTCTAGCCACTCTCCTCGGACCACAGGGAGATGACGTCATAACCTTCTAATCCCCTGGCAGCCTGCTGCCATCCTTAGGTACTTTCCAAAAGTCATCTCATTAACATAAACCTAGGTGTGGTTGACAGGGGCTTGCTATGAATATCAAAAGACACCTTTATGGCTATTAGCTCTTAGGAAATTCCAAGGGTTTTAGGAGTTCTGAGCCAGAAACAGAGACATGGATCTTATATATATATTGCTTAGTCTAAATCACAGTATCACAGCTTCTTATAATTCTTCAGAGGGTCTCTCCATCCTTAGCCAAGTCTCATTGGCCTACCTTCCTCTATCCTTCATCTCTTGTCTAGATCCCTCTCATTCTTCAATCCTCAGTTTAAATGTCACTTCCTCAGAGAAATCTTCCTTGCCCATGAGCCCCCAGGCTCTATCAGGTATCCTTGTAACTTTCCCTCAATGCTTTCTATTATTTTTTCCAAATATGTAATTAAGTATGTATTAGTTTAACATCTGTCACTCTAGCTACACTATATGGTCCATGAAGACAGGAACAGTGCTCTCATGGTTAACTTTATGTGTCAACCTGTCTAGCCATCGAATGCCCAGGTTAAACATTATTTCTCTGCCTGTGAGTGTTTCCAGATGAGATGAGCATTCGAGTCAGTGGACTCGGTAAAGCAGACCGCCTTCCCCTGTGCGGGTGGCCCTCATCCAATCTATTGAGGGCCTGGATAGGACAAAATGGTGGATGAAGGAGGAGTTTGCCCCTTTTTCCTGCCTCACTGTTTGAGCTGAAACATCTCATTTCATCTTCTGCCCTCAGACTGGAATTTATACCTGGGGTTCCCCTACTTCTCAAGCCTTTGGACTTGGACTGAATTACACCTCTGGCTCTCACGGGTCTCCAGCTTGCAGACAGCAGATCTTAGGATGTCTCAGCCTCCATAATGCATGAGCCGATTCCTCAAAATAAGTCTCCTTTTATCTAATAGGTAAAAATTCACTTACATGTTAATGAATATATTACAATGTATGTATATATTTATTATATGAAATTTCTTTCTTTCTTTATTATATCTGAGATTACATATTCTGTTTCCCTGGAGAACCCTGACTAATATAAATGAACATAGCAGGCATTCAATATATACTTTTTAATTTTTGTTGAGTAGAATGAGTGAGTGACACATGGGGTATTTTGAAACCATTTAGATAAAGCATGTCTCTATATCTCTCAGGATAAACCTTTATTTGGTTCCAACTTTTTATTTGGTTCCAACTTTAGATCTCTTAGCTTTTGTTTCGTTATCCTACCTCTTCCCAGAACCACAAAACCCACCACAAATCTGTTTTCCATTAATCACTCATAATTTAACAAGTGAAAACGTGTTTTAAGTACGTTATGTTAGAAAAATAAAGTGTTTCAAGGCAATGGGGAGCATCTTCATTGTTGTGCTTAAGATTGTCTCAGCCAGCCTCAAAATGCCTTAACATTCCAGAGAGAACCCTATGACCAAGCTCACTCAGACATCAAAACTCAACAATAATCCCCATGCATCCCACAAATCTCATTCTTCTGTTCTTTTGGGTCAAGAACAATTGAATACAATCAGAAAACAGTTAAAACCAATGCAAACAAGAATTATACAATGCTAGATTTTTCCTTGAAAAAAATCTCTCTGAGTTGGGTTTGAAAATAGGACAGACAGGCCATTTTGCTGTAAGTTATGGTTACCACTGCCAAGTGGCATTTATTTATTAAAAAATAAATGTAAGGACAGCGAGAGGATCCTGTTTCAGCTATTTTCAAACGTTTTAACCCAATGATTAACTACAAATTGGAAAACTAAGGGAGAACAGTAGAATCTGGTAATTGCATAAGAATCTGTTCTTAATAGTTTTATGATTTCCAGGCAATCCTGAGTACCTCCCACCTCTGTAACCCTATCTCTGAAAGCCAAACTTTTCTTACGATATGCTATAATCTGCCTTTAAAAATACCTCTATGTTGGGGCGCCTGGGTGGTGCAGTCGGTAAAGCGTCCGACTTCAGCCAGGTCACGATCTCACGGTCCGGGAGTTCGAGCCCCGCGTCGGGCTCTGGGCTGATGGCTCAGAGCCTGGAGCCTGTTTCTGATTCTGTGTCTCCCTCTCTCTCTGCCCCTCCCCCGTTCATGCTGTGTCTCTCTCTGTCCCAAAAATAAATAAACGTTGAAAAAAAAATACCTCTATGTTAATACTCTTATTGACAAAACTCAAAAACTGTCTTAGATGCATAACATGTTAACCATACTTTATCATGAAGACCTCCCTAAAATCCCTTTGACTCAAGAAAGTACACCAGCTTAAAATAAAGGTGTTTTCCCCCGAGATTTGAGTTTTTTGACATATGCGGTTGGACACTCATCAGGCATCCTCCCACTAAATAGGGGGAAAAAGGCTAAACCCATTTTTATTTGACTCCATTATAAATAAAATATTTATTATCTGCTTAAGGTTTGTTTTACCCTGTTCCATTTTGTAAAATGTAGGACGAGGTGTAATGGCATCCCAGTCTTCCGTGCCCTACAGCTGGGTCTGGGAAAGCATGAGATCACAGTCCTGGCTGCACGCGAGGTCTGCAGAGTGAGGACCGGGGTGAGAGAGGGATTGCAGCTGTGACATGAGGCAAACAGGATACACAACGTTGGGAAATAGGAGAGAGACAGACACACAGAGATAGAGAGATAGAGAGAGATTGAGAAAGAGGACTGGGTCCGTTTAAGAATACCTGGGTTGAAGCCCCTGGTAGGTAGGGGACCAGAAAAGTATGGAGTCAACTGGGACAACTTCTTTCTCTTGCCTGAAACGTTTCTTTCTCCTCGCTCATGCTTTTTTCTCCTCCTTCTCCTAAATAGAGATGCTCTAATTGTATTTTCCTTCTTTCTTTCCTTCCCTTTTTCAGACCACCCGCTTCAGCAAGCCTGTCTAGTCCCATCGTGTCAAGGACCCCATCCATGGGGATAGTGACCTGATCTCTACGTCCAGCATAGATCTCACTCCTTGGAGAGATAGCCTTGCATTTTCTGACTCCTCCACATGGATCTCACCAGTCCTTCCAAGTCAGTGTGTCCAAAACTATCTTGAGGTATTTTGCACAATCTACTTTGCATTATTTCTATATATATGCAGATGTCTTCTCTTCCCTAGAACTATGAGCTCCCTGTAAGATCTGAAGCACATTCAGTGGTGGGTTCCCTTCAGCACCATGCTCAATGCTCTGCATTTTGATGATCAATGAATTACTACAAGTTCAACGTGCCCTAAAAGATATGTCAAAGGGTAGAAATTGAGAGTTAACTTCACATGGAAGTGTTTGCCATAGGAATTAGGACTTAAGAGACCCCTTTACAAAAAAAAAACTATTTACTAAATTCTACTATTAATAATAATAGCCAGTGTTTATTTTGCTAGTTTCTTCATACAACAATATCCCTGCAAGGCTAATATAATTGTCTTCATTTTATACATGGAAAAACTGTGGTTCAGAGATGCCAGATAGCTTGCCACAATGACTGAGTTGCAGACAGTTATTTTGCACACACGCTGACTGTCAGAAAGCTCCTAACATTTCCATCACCCTAGGACGTATACTCGGCCGTTCTCACCAAGTTTAAGTTCTGAGAGAATATAGTTCAATTAAAGTTGAATCATCGTTATGTTCCCAGGGATGAATACCCATGTTCTTCTTCAGCATACAGTTAACTAAACCATTGCATATTCTGTTCTCTGAGTTTATCATTTCTGTACCTGTAAGTGGTCATGTCTCATATAACTCAAATGGTACGTTGTGATATTTCCTCCAAATTAGCAATTGATGGCATCATAAAAGGCAATCGGAAAATTTCTGCGGGATTTTCCTTTGCAGCGTGACTCTTACACCCACATAAAGAGCTTTCAGTTGATGACCCACAAAATCCACATTAAGTGTTTGTGGATTGTTCATCATTTGTGGTTTAGAGGAAATACAGCATGCAACATCCCATGTGTGTGTTTAGGCAAGCCAACGCATTAGACTCTTTCCAGCTACACTGTTTACCGGGCCTTCATGAGAAGCTGACTGAAATTAATTGGGAAGTCATAACTGTTGATAAACACTTCATGAGGAGGGAACAAACATGAAATTGGGTGATTTCAGGAGAATAATCATTGATCTCTTTGAGGCAAGCTTTTAGAATAGGGCTGTCTAGTCAACACACGAGAGCTACATATGGAATTTTAAATATGCTAGTAGCCACACACTATAACAGGTGAAAAGAAACAGGTGAAATTACTTTGAATAATGAAATTTATTTAACTCAATATATCTAAATTACCATCTAACATGTAATCAGTATATAAATTATTAATGAGGTATTATACAATCTTTTTTTCACACTGGATCTTTGAAATCTGGTGGGTATTTCATTCTTAATGGACATGTCAGTTTGATTAGCCACATTCCAAATGTTCCACAGTGACGTGTGGCTAGTGCCTGATTCCAAAACTGCTGGACAGCAAAATAGATAGACTGGATTCTGCTCTTGGTTCACTTCCAGAAGAATGTTTACCTTCAGTCAGTGGACTTTGGTCCAACCATTCTCTTCTTTAGCTTTGGGGTCTCTGTGGGATTGCACCAGATTGCAGAAGTCACATAATCAGTAGCTTCCTTCAGAGGCCAAGTAGCATGAAAATTTGCTCCAGCTGGTGATCCATCTTGGGCCCGGTCTCACGTTTTTATTCAAGTAATACATGTTATGATATCCTTTCTGACAGTAGTTTTTTAAATGCTAGAAGAACTGAGAAATTTCTGTGGGATTTTCTTTTGTCAGTTGTTCTGACCAGACCAAAACCTTGCCCCAGCATTACCTGAAGATTATGATTGGTCAAAACTTGACGAAGGCATCATCGCATTCAAAGAAAGTGAATAATTTTCTTGCAGCAAAATGGGTTGTGGGTTTGAGCCTATGCATCACCCATAAATCTAATATGTTTTTTGCATGCAAAGGCGTGACTCATTACCACCCTCCATGTAATAATTGCACACCCTAAAAGCATTATTAGCTTGCATTATGTGTTTTACACCAACATAACCATTGATTTAAAACGCCAAGGGTCTCAATTGTTCAAAGACCTTACATGAATCCTATTTTCTCTTCTAGGAAAAAGTAGAGAGACTATTTCTCCTGTAATTATGCTAAAACAGTAGAAAGGCACAAAGAAGAAATGACCCCTCATTAGTCTGCATCTGGTGAATGAAAGAATATCAAGGCATCTGCACTACGTGGACAGGCAGACAGGCTGTCCCACCCAAACCAGTCTTAAAGGACTGTCTGCACCAAAGACTTCCTTGGGCTAAAGAAGAAGGGCCTCACACAGCTACAGAGGACTCAGATGCAAAGCACACATGCTCGCTAGAGATGCCAGGGCCAGTGGCGAATTAAGAGGCCCATTTATCTTCCAATGGAATGGGTAAAAAATGGCAAGAAATTTAAAAAGAAATTTAAAACTTTCTCCTCCAGGGGCGTCTGGGTGGCTCAGTTGGTTAAGTGGCTGGCTTTTGATTTCACATCAGGTCGTGATCTCATGGTTTGTGAGGTTGGTTTTTTTTTTTAAGATTTTTTAAAAAAATGTTTATTTGTTTTTGAAAGAGAGAGAGAGACGGAGTGCGAGCAGGAGAGGGGCAGAGAGGGTGCGGGAGGACACGAATCTGAAGCAGGCTCCAGGCTCAGAGCTGTCAGCACAGCCCCACGTGGGGCTTGAACCCATGAACCATGAGAATGTGACCTGAGCCGAAGACAGCCGCTCAACTGACTGAGCCACTCAGGGACCCCTCATGGTTTGTGAGTTTGAGCCCCAAGTCAGGCTCCACGCTCATAGCGTGGAGCCTGCTTGGGATCCTCTCTCTCCCTCTGTCTCTACCCTTCCTGTGCATATGCTCTCTCTCTCTCTCTCTCAAAATAAATAAGTTAACTTAAAAAAGAATCTCCTCCATATGAGGTATTTACTGCTGGTCCATTTCAAAGCCTGGAAATGTTCTAAACCATAGTCAGCTGACCCTCAGGCTTTCTCCTCTTTCTTTCCAACCCTGTCGTCTCTCGTCTCTCTTGCATTCCACTCTTTATATCTGCCCCCCCACCCCCACCGACTGTTTTGTGAGAACACATGAAGCATATTCTCATCCTCTCTTTTCCCACCTCCCCTCCTTATCGTTATTCTTAATAGCCCGGATGTCTGTTGAAATCCCAGTACTAGGCACTATGCATGCAGCATCTTATTTAAACCAGATGACATTTAGTGGTGAACATTTATTTATAGCTCCAGCTGAGGGATGAGGGAATGAAGTCTCTGAGACACAACCTATTCAAAGTCCCAGAGCTTAGGAAGTGGCAGGTTTGGGATTTAAACCGAGTGTTGTTTGACTCCTAAGCCTATATTGGTAACTGCGGCATTGCATCACCCGTACCCTCTCCCTCCATTCAATCAGTGCTTATTAAATACATGAATGCACAGCATAAGTAAATAAGTACACTTACAAAGATAGTAAAACCTTGGATGGCGACTAACTTGTTCTGCGCGTGTTCCTCAAGATGTGCAAACGTTCCTAATAAATTTTAACGCGTTAAACGAGCAATGCCTTGCAATACACGTAGTATGTGATGCCAAGGGTCACGTGAGCACAACCGAGTGGATGGTTCTTGAAATTTGCTTTGATATACGAGTGCTTTGGATTACAAGCATGTATCCAGAATGAATTATGCTCGCAAACCAAAGTCTTACTGTACATGTATCTATTTTCAGATTTGTTCAACTTGTCTCCTCGGTGCCTCTTTGGGACAGCACAGACAGTATGGGGACCAGCAGGGATCTCAGCCCCAGCCCCAAGAGATGTGTCAGATGGTGAGGAGCACAAACTTTTAGTGTATTCAGCTCATCCGGACCTTGGGGACTGACTCGTGAGGAGGCAGCGATACCCTCTAATCAGATGAGGACTGTCAGAACCCAGATGACCCAGCCTTTGTCCGATCCTTCAGCTAGAGGTCCTTGAGCTGTCAATGTCATAAGTAGGAATAAACAATGACTGCAGAAAGTTGCCACTAAATAATTTTCAATAGCCTAATGCTATTATGCTAGTTTAGCAACTGCTCCAAAAGACAGTGACTTAGCCTGGTGGCCACCATTCCCACCTCTTCCACTTCTGCTCTTCAGCCGCTCCCCTTGTGGGTCTGGCCTCTGCACTTACTCTCATTCTGGACCTCCACTGGTAGCTCTGCCCAAGCGGAACCCTCTATCTATCTGTCCCTGCCAGTGTGACTCAAGTTATCCCACTGCTTCTCATCACGCAGCCTTATCACTGTGTACCCTTGAATGTCCTGAGCTATGCCTCTGCTCACTTTCACTTCTTGTCCACACCATTTTACATCCCATGGGTGGTCCTTTTCAGTGGCTGGTGTGATACTTTGGAGAAGGTGTGAGAGAATTCACTGCAATGCATCAAGGCCTTCGAAGGTGAGAAGGAAGACTCCTGTAGGGATGCTCACGGAGGTCCTTCTCTCCCTGCCAATTCTGGAAGAATAGCTCTCTTTACGTTCATCATTTCATGCACAAGGGTACCTACAATGAACCATGGGAAATGATGCATTTACTTTTTTTCCTGAAGGCACTTCTACTTATCTAGTCCCACTTTATGTTATGCGTGGAATTCTGCTACATGTACTGATAAAACCAAGCGTCCTGTGTTTCCTTAGAAATGCTGTGCTGTTGTAGCTCCATGCACCTATGCATGCCGTTTCCTATTCCTGAAGTGCTACCCTTCCTCTAATTTTATTTGATTAATTCATTTTCTTTTTTTTAATTTTTTTTTTCAACGTTTATTTATTTTTGGGACAGAGAGAGACAGAGCATGAACGGGGAAGGGGCAGAGAGAGAGGGAGACACAGAATCGGAAACAGGCTCCAGGCTCTGAGCTGTCAGCCCAGAGCCCGACGCGGGGCTCGAACTCACGGACCGCGAGATCGTGACCTGGCTGAAGTCGGACGCCCAACCGACTGCGCCACCCAGGCGCCCCTGATTAATTCATTTTCATGCCTCAAGACTGATCTCATCTCCCTTCTCTACCAGGTAGCTTTCCCTGGGCTAAGTGACCCTGCTAAGTTAACCAATACATATTTCTGTAAGTGTAGGTGCCAATTAACTTGAAATTATCTCTGTGTGCACCTATGTTTGTCTTTGGATTGTAAGCTTCTGGATGGCATAGGAGATGGCTTGATTTATTTTTGTACTATCAGAAACTAGAACAGGGTCTAGCACATAGTTGACACTCAATAAAACTTGTTAAAATTTGCTCTGAACTGCCTGACCTGATCTGTAATCTGTCCCTCAGCATCACATTTATAAGTTAAACTTGCACCTTTTTTAAAAATTTCTTTTTATTTGAGAGAGAGAGAGCACATGCAAGTGGGGGAGGGGGGAAGAGGGAGAGAGAAAGAGAGAGAGAGAGAGAGAGAGAGAGGAGAATCCCAAGCAGGTGCCACGTTCAGTGCATAGCCCAAAGCAGGGCTAGATCCCACAACTCTGGGAACATGACCTGAGTCAAAATCAAGAGTCAGACGCTTAACTGACTAAGCTCCCCAGGTGCCTATAGACTAGCTGTTCTTTTAACCTTTGGTTGGAACTAGAACAGAGTCAATGATTGTTCTCACTTTCTCATATGCATCTCAAAAAAAAAATAGTCTTAGTTCAGTAGGTTACATATTCAGTCTCACTTATAATCAGACCACATCTAAAATTAAAACATTTCCCTTCTCTCAATTTAGGCTTATTGCCACATGCAATTAGAGAGAGGTAGGATCAGATGCTTTTCTCTTTGCCCACATAGCAATGTTTCTCTTCTTCCAGGTGTTTTGACCTGGGGTCGGTATAGTTGTGGAGGTCTAGCATTGGTGATCTCTGGGCCCAAGAGATGTTTAAAGCTGGCATGTTTCTCTCATGAGGAACCTTGAGGAGCAGCTCTGCATTCCTGGGTATCTATCAACTGCAATTCCCTTGAGCTATGCAAAGGCATCTTTTTCTAGCTTGTTGCTTATGACTTATTCTTAACTTCTGAGCATCCAATAGCTATACCTACTGATTCTTTTCATTATAATTACCCTGCTTTACTAGGTGGTCCTCTTGGACAATATCCAAGTAATCCCATCCGAGTCTTGCACTTAGCCCACATCATGGCCTTGATAGACACTTACGTATGCTTTGTTTCAACACTCCCTGTATAACCATCTCTCCCTTCACTTTGACTTTATAAATGTGACATCAGTCCATTGTGTCACACACATTCCTGGAAATAAGTATCACACTCTCTTGTCATGTTAGAGATCTTTAACCTAGGGTTTAGCTGAGTGAAAAGATCGTCCCCTCTTCCACAAGATGGCGAGTAGACTCAGCACATCAATACTCTCTTAAAAATTCTTTCTTACTATCTAGCTCCCAATGTGATGTCCTCAACTTATGAGAGAAGTTTAAAGCAGTTACACCCACCTCCTTTACAGATACAACAAAGTGGTTTCACATCTCATTTTTAAAAGAATGTGGCACCTGTTGCTTTCTCAAAACTGAGACTAAAACGGCTCTGTTTTAATGTCTATTATATATCTGTTACATATGTTCAAAGCAGATTGAATTGATAAGGAAAAGCAATTAGAGAAAAGGAATTATATAGTTATAGAAGTAAATTTCACCAGGAAGATATAACAATTCTAAACACAAATATTTCCTTTTTTTTTAATATATGAAATTTATTGTCAAATTGGTTTCCATACAACACCCAGTGCTCATCCCAAAAGGTGCCCTCCTCAATACCCATCAGCCACCCTCCCCTCCCTCCCACCCCCCATCAACCCTCAGTTTGTTCTCAGTTTTTAACAGTCTCTTATGTAAACACAAATATTTCTAATAGCACAATTTCAAAATATAAAGCAAATATTTAAAACTATTAAAAGTAGACACTGACAAATCTGTGGTCATAGGAAGCAATTTTTATATATCTTTCTGAGTAATTAATAGGTTATGAATTTAAAGCTGTCTGTAAGGATACAGAATGTTCAAATACAATTAACGAGTTCAATCTACTGGAAATATAGTGAACTATAAACCCAGAAATTAATTTCCTTAAAAACACATTGCTAATGTTTCAAAGTTGACCCTGCTACTAGTCATAAAACCAGTTACAATAAATACCAAAGGATCAACATTATACAAAATACACAGTCTGATTAATTGCAATTCAAATATCACAAACTAGTAAAGTTATATATATATATATATATAACTTTATATATATATATAACTTTATATATATATATATAACTTTATATATATAAATATTTATATATATTTATATATAGTTATATATACTTTATATATATATATATATATATGAATTAAAAACATACTTCTAAACAACTCACAAATCAAGGAAGAAATTCTAATAGAAATTAGAACATATGGAAGCGCCTGGGTGGTTCAGTCAGTTATGATTTCACGGTTTGTGGGTTCAAGCCCCACATCAAGCTCTGTGCTGACAGCTCAGAGCCTGGAGCCTGCTTCAGATTCTGCGTCTCCCTCTCTCTCTGCCCCTCCCTTGCTTGCGCACTCTGTCTCTTTCTCTCTCTCAAAAATAAATAAACATTAAAAAAAATTTCTTTTAAAAAGAAGTTAGAACATATCTGGAATCAAATGACAACGGTATCCAAAATGCCACGAGCTAAGAGTTAAAAAGCTAACCTTACACCCTAAAAAGCTACACAGAGTAGTCCAAATGATAGAAAAATATGGAATGTTTCCTAAATAATCTTATTAACGTAATCTTGAAACCAAAACCAGAAACTGACACTTTAAAGAAAGAGGTTTAAAGGCTAGTCTCTCTCATGAACATCTCAAACAGAATACTAGCACTATAAAAGTATAAAATACATTACAACCAAACTGAGTTTATACTAAAAATGCAAGCATAGTTTACACTGAAAGGTGTTCATTAAATGGATGAATTCACTCCTTTAATAGATTAAAGGTTAATTAAGGAATGGATCAAAATAATTAAGGGGATCAAAAGATAAAAAGAGAAAAGAAATGCAATTGATGTAAAACAGACATAAACATTTTGTGAAAGATATTCAAATACTGGGTATATATATATATATATATTTATATATACATATAAAACACTGATGCACACTTACTATTCCTAAGTAAAAAATGGTAATAATTTAGCCAACTAAAATATAGATTTTTTTTTTAAAAGAAAGACAAATTGTGGTAAGTGCCCTACCAGATAGCAAGACTTATAAAATTATGGTACTTAAAATGATGTGGCACTTGGATGGGGGAAGAAACAGTAGACTAATGGAACAGAATAAAGAACTCAACTAAATGACCATTGGCATAAGAACATTTTAGAGGTAGTATTGGAAGTTCAAGGAGAATGATAAATTATCCAATAAATGACGCTTGGAATTTTGGTTTTCCATAAAGGAAAAAGTCAAATTAGAGTCCTATGCTAATATGAATCATAATAAATCTATTCTAGGTGGATTCAAATCTGTATGTAAAAAGCACAACTTAAAAGTTTTAGAAGAGGGGTGCGTGGGTGGCTCAGTGGGTTAATGATCGGCTCAGGTCATGATCTCACGGTGAGTTCCAGCCCCACATCGGACTCTCTGCTGTCAGTACAGAGCCCGCTTCAGATCCCCTGTCACCCTCCCTGCTTCCCCTTCTTTGCCACCCCATCTCTCTCTGCCACCCAGTCTCCCTGTCCCCCACCCCTCACCCCCTCCTTCTCCCTCCCTCCAGCTTAAGGATTCTCTCTCTCTTAAAAATAAATAAACAGTTTTCAAAAATTTAGAAGAAAATATGGTAGAATACTTTTACTTTTATAATCTCAGAAAAAGGAGGGGTTTCTTAAAATATAAAAAGAAAACATAAATAGAAACATTTATTGATATCACTGCATTAAAATAAAATATTTTGTGCCTCAAAATACATAATTTTCAAAAAAGGAAGAATGTAAAGTCTTAGTCTGAGATAAATTATTTGCAGTATATTTAATCAACAAAGGGCTCATATCCAGAATACATAAAGAACACACAAAAATCAATAAGCAAAAGAAAAAAAAAACCTAAGATAGGCAAAAACTATGAACAATAGAAGGGAGGCTCAAGTAGCTAATAAAAATGATAATATGTTTGTTTCACTGGTCACTGGGAACATTTAAGTGAAATAATAATATTGTGCCATTTAGCATCTATGACACTGACAGAAAAGACCTGAGAAACGTTGAAGACTGTTTTGGTTTTTAGAAGATCCAATAAATGACCCTGTGTACTCCACTACACTTAGCTGATAAACTTAGTATTCAGGAAGATGGGAAGGAAAAGATTGCCTTCACAGGTGATTGTGGACGATTGAATTCTAATTTCCCAATTTTTTACTTCTTCCCTTTGATGGAATTATACATTCCCGTTCATTGTTATGTGAGTTGTTGCATCGTCTGGGGAGAGTATATGTCCCTATCCTACTGACTTTGGGCTGAGTCCTGGGGCATGCTTTGCCTAGTGGAATATGCATAGATGTGATATTTGCATTTTTGAGAAGAAGTTTCAAGACGAATTGTGTGGTTTGCTCTCACCTATTAGAACAGCATTTGTCAGATAAGGGCCACTACAGCTGCCCGGGGCTCTGGACTAAGAAGACACATGGGACCAACGCAGCGGAGTCCAGCACAGGCAGAGCTAAGCAAGGGGACAGCCAGCCTGCAGCCCGTATGTAAATGAGTGAGAACGGAATATTTGTGGTTGTTTTCTGCCACAGAAAAAGCCAACTAACACACTAAGAAAGCTGAATGGTATTTTACAATGCAGCTTAGTGTTAAAGCTATCTTTCACCAACTAGGTAACTTAGGTCACCTTCTTGGGAAGGAACAAAGGGTGACTGGCCAGCTGTATTCAGACAAATCCCTTCTCATGGAAACCAGAAAAGTTGGGAACAAATATGCATCCATAACATGCCCAAATCATAGCTATTCCACTTGGGGGAATAAATGAGCAGTCTGGTAGGGCGACCCTCTTTCCATCTTCATGGGGTTCTTTCCCTCAATAGCAACCACTGTTCCTTTGTGTATTCTCCCACAACCTCTAATAGTCAGTGTTGAACTGGCTTGGAGTAGTCACTAATTAAATTAACTTCAAGGTTATGCTCTGCCCAGTAGCATCTTTACCCTCTTTGCTATGTTGTTCCTGACATGCCAATTCATGTTGTCCAATATAGATTATTAATCACTCAATAAATTAAAAAGAATCAAGACTATTCTATTTGACTCCTCTATGTCAAATTCCGAGGAAGAAATTCAAATTAAAAAATTATAGCTTCAAAGATTTTAATGTCCAAAACAATGAAAACCAGAATTCAGGTTATACTGCCCTTTGATCTAAATATAAAAATGAAGTTCAAATTTTCTTTTCTCTATCATTGCTAAGACAGTGGGACTCTTCATTATACTTGATCTGAAGAATGGCCGGGTGGTTGACTTTTCATTCCAGAGATTCAGGTGCAGCAGACCAAATAACACAATCCTCCACTACATCCTTATATAGCCCTTTCAGCAAATGGAGTCAAGCTACTCAGTCAGCCCTGATGAATGGCATTAAGCTATAGAGACGAACCATTTAAGCGGGGTATTGTTGCTCTTAGTGAGGAAGTCATCCCCTTCATTTCTTTCTAGAATCACTGTCCTTACTCCTTTGCCCAGTTTGAATGAGGAGTGAGTCAGTCATTTCCAATTGGGGGTGCTACCATCCCAAGGCAATGTCTGCAACGTTATGCTCTGGAAGGTGCTAAGCTTGCTCACACACAGTCCATGCTCCATGCCTTGGAAACACCAGGTGTCAGCTTACGAATTGAAGATGTGGCTAGAGGTTTCTGGGAAATTGTTGAGGGAAATGTCACAGAACAAGCAAAATCAACCAGAAGATATCTGATAAGACTGTGTTCTAACAATCACCTCCAACTCCAGATGTTGGTTTGCATAGTCTGATATCTAATCTCCGATTTTTGTGTATTACCCAAACAGACTCTTCCCTCAACCCAGGGTCAGATTCCTTTGGGTAGAATTCCTGAATCACATCACTTAGGAGCTCCCTCAATACTCCTGTGCTGTTCCCTAGTGCCCATGGCCACGTCTAAGCCCTGAAAGGTTCTTAAGAGAGCTATTTAGGCAAGGAACCCACTCTGTATCATTTGCGCCATGCACTAGTCATTAGTATACTCTTAATTTTTTTCTTAATTTTTTTCGTAGTCATCTCAGTGCTGCCACTCATCAAATGCTACATAGGCCAAGTGTGTATCCCTCTGGTCGTGGGCAGTTACAAGAGTGACTGGGAATTCTTGGGCAAGGTGAAAGGCTGGAGATGTGTCAGTTTTCCGTTAGCCTAGATGGGATGGAGTGGGGTGGGGGTGGTGGGGAAGAACAAAAGAGAAAAAAAAAGAAGGGAGAAAGATGATGTGTTTACTCCTTTCCTGTAAATTAATAGTTTTCATAGATCTTATGCCTGGGCCCCGTTTGTCTTATCTTAGTCTGGGCAGCTCCCAAAGCAGATGTAGACTCATGAGTAAATAAATTATTTAGAAGGTGATTGCAGAAAGCCCAAGTGAGGGGATGGGCAAGGTGAAACAGGAAAGGGAAGAAAGCCAATAGATGTTACATTAATGGTCAGGTTTCCTCTGTGGACAAGTGGGGCTCAGTCCTCTGAGAGGCCAATGAAGTACTCTGTGGAATGCATCCCAGAATTATTCCACTGAGGGCCAGAGAGGCTGGAGTATTTGTCCACTGACCCTGGTGCCACATCAGTGGATAGTTGCTCGGGGGCATTAAATCCTAATATTTCCAGACTGCCTTCTGGGGGCCGAGCAAGCATTCGTGGTGGTGGAGAAAGCGAAGAGAAGCAGGAGCCCGTGGCGGAAAGCTATCAGCACGTGTGGGAATTGTCCACCACAGCCACAGATAAATGTCAAGGCAAAGCTGAGAGGATATAGAGCCAGGTATTGGCAGCATATTCTCTCATTCCTGGTGATTTCTTCAGGCTCAGTAGCTTTTGGTGACTCAGTTCTTGCCTCCACCATTTATTGGTTCTTAGGCAGTTTGGAGAATTTTGAAGTATGTATAAAATTTTAAGTGTGCCTGGAATGTCTATACTCAGTGGCTACCCTGGGAAAGAGAACATAGCAGACAACCCAATCTGTTTGCTATCTGGCATGGGCCTTGGCATATGGATTTTAGTAACGCCCCAGAATTCCTGGAATTTTTATCTTACTTGGATCCCTTACGCCCAGGGGGCATTGGGCTACCTTTTAAACCAGGTGATTCCTATGCCTCAGTTGCCTGAAATACATTGAGTCTAGAAATTCCATCAAACAAGTAAAGTCCTTGTGTAACTTTTGTATTTGCAGGAGTACAAGGGGTCAATAGACTTTCTCAACTACCCATAGGCTTTTTCTCGAAGATCTCATGAGGTGCACATCTTATTTCCTTAGATACTTATGCCCTAGTCCTTGTTTAGATCAACAAAGATTCTCAGCTTGGTCCTTTGCCCATTTATTGAAAAACCTCATTCTTTTATTTGCTCTCCACTCACCATATTTGATTGAGGTAGTATGTATTAAAGGTGAAATGTTTGTTAGAACATACACCTGTCTCATAAAGTCTTCTAACTACTAGCCTATCTTCTGAGTCTATGACCTTGGGGACTCACCATTTTCAAAGTAGTTGTTTGGTACTCTGTTGGGAAAACTTTTCTTCATATGGTGATTCATCACAATCATTTCTTATTGCTGAAATAAAATATAGTTCTTGGCCATTCCTTGTCATTTGTCCTCAGAGCCCTCTGGTTTCTTATAAAGTTCTAAGAGAAACAATGAGCTACACAATACTACTATAGAATCATTTAGTGTGCACATTTACTTATTCTACTATAGAAGATCATTATCATAACTGGGTTTTGGTCCCAAGTATTTTATACCTGGAAGCTTCAAATTTGACACGTGATCTAGCTTATGTTGGGAATATATCTCTTTCCTACACTCCATCAGTTTCTTTTTGATAAAAATTTTTATCCGTGACATCAAACTACATTGTCAGGGTTGATCCATGGAAATATAACTAATAGCATATTAGAAGATAGATAGATAGATAGATAGATGATAGATAAATAGATAGATAGATAGATAGATAGAGAAGACGTATTATAGGAATTGGTTTATACAGTTATGGAGGTGGAGAAGTCCCCCAGTCTGCCATCTGCAAGCCAGAGAACTAGGAAAGCCAGTGATGTAATTCAGTCTGAGTCCGAAGGTCTGAAAATCAGGAATCTAACAATGTAAGTTCCTGTCTGAATCTGACAGCTGGAGAACCAGGAGCACTGAGTCCGAGGGCAGGAGAAGATGGATGTCTCAGCGGAAGCAGAAAGTAAATTTGCCCTTCCTTCATTGACTTGTTTTATTTAGGTCCCAAATGAATTGTATGATGCACACCCACAAGGCTGAGGGTGATCTTTACTCAGTCTACTCTTTCAAATGCTAAGTTCTTCTGGAGGCACCCTTACAGATACACTCAAAAGTAATGTTTTACTAGCTATTAGGACACCCCTTAGCCCAATCAAGTTGACACATAACATTAACCATCACACAAACATAAGAATCTCTCGGGGGTTCTAACTTGGTCATAGACCCAGTTGTTATCCTGACCAGTGTGTGAGGGTCATCTATCAATATCTCATGCTCTTTTGGGAGTCTGACTCCAAGGGAAAATGATATGAGTTCATAAACTTCTCTGGACTGATGGCCCTGTCCTAACTTAAGCACTCTTATAACTGCTGGTATATAACCGCTGGTAAAATCTAACACATCTGAGCTCAAAGGCCTTGCTATGCTTCTAAATACATAGTCAGGATTGGTGACAGAAACAAGGCTCCATTTTTTTTTTTTTTTTCCCCTGTAACTTTGCTGTTTTAATGGTAACTGGTTCTGATTCCTGAATATCTGCTAGGGCCCTTGATGTGGCCTCATACCAATTTTAACACACACCCCCGGCATTTATATGAACCCCACTAATTCTTAAAATACTTGTATTTCTACCAAATTTCGAACAGTCATTACTCTAGCACATAGTATCTCCTTAAATCTGTTGGATTGCCTGCCTAATGGATGGGTTGTTGAGGTTTTATGGGAACTCAATGTTAGGCGCATACTTTGACTATAGTCTTGCCCAAACTGTAGATTTTTATGGAAGTTTGTTCAGAGTCTAAAGACAGACTACATGAGGCAATGTCCTTGTTTACTGAATTTCCTTATAACATCTACTCACCTGAAAACAAATGGAAGAGGTTTGGGTAGAACTAGATCTGAACATGCGGCACCCACATCCTCATCCACGAACTGCTAAATCATCCCAAGTAATGTACAAATAAGACTTTTCACCTCACCAGTGTTTTATCTCAACACAATGAAGCACCCAGGAGGCATAAACCACAGGTATTTTTTTCTCACAATATATTTGTATTAGGCCTACGACTACTGTAAGATATGAAATCATGGCGGTTTTTACTGAGTAAAATATTATTAAATTATTATAAAGTATAGGGGCACCTGGGTGGCTCAGTCGGTTAAGCGTCGACTTCGGCTCAGGTCATGATCTCACGGTCCGTGAGTTCAAGCCCCGCGTCGGGCTCTGTGCTGACAGCTCAGAGCCTGGAGCCTATTTCAGATTCTGTGTCTCCCTCTCTCTCTGCCCCTCCCCTGTTCATGCTCTGTCTCTCTCTGTCTCAAAAATAAATAAACGTTTAAAAAAATTAAAAAAAAATAAAGTATAAATACGAAGGCATAGCTTCAATTTTATAAAAAAAACTTCTGATTTATTTTTAAATGAAAAAAGATTATTTACCAAGTTATATGTATACACCAACATAGGTGGACAAAGATTTGAATGAAATCTAAAACAAAACAAAACAAAACAAAAACTCCAGTGTATTGGTTGGTACCATGGAATTTGGGGTAAATATGTTTAAATTAAAAACGTTTCAGGGGCACCTGGGTGGCTCAGTCCATTAAGTGTCTGACTCCTGATTTTGGCTAAGGTCATGATCTCATGGTTCGTGAGATCAAGCCCTGCTTCTGGATCTGTACTGACTGTGTGGAGGCTGCTTGGGATTCTGTGTCTCCCTCTCTCTCAGCCCCCACCCCCACCCAATCTCTCTTTCTCTGTCTCAAAAATAAATAAACATTACAAAAAATAAAAACACATTTCAGTTATTACTGTAATTATAAATTATGATAACAATAAGCAGAGAAACCCAGGCAGCATCTTGTTGAAATAATCCTGTTTGATTATAATTAAACATAAAGAGCAAATTCATTGAGTTTAGAATCAGGGTGGTTGAATGAAAATTCACAAAAAAGATTTTAGAGGTTTATATGGATAGGGAAGTATTTTAAAGCACCAGAGCAAGTAAATGGCACAAGTAGTTACGTCCTTATACTGATGAAGGCACAGCATCCTTATGTATCTTTTTGGATGGGACCATATACACCTAGTTGCTAATCCTGTCTCATGGAGACAATCCGTGGTGGGGGCGAACCACAAGTTTGAAATCTGTGCATGGAAAAGCTCATTGCTTATATTTGCTAAAGGGACATGCCACATTTAGGCTCTCATTTTATCATTTATTCTATTGCTCTCCACCAATTTTTTTTTTTAATATATGAAGTTTAAAAACTCGAAATTTGTTTTTCTTGGTATCCAAGCAACTGAAAGAGGAAAAAGCTCATGACCACAGTCATGATAGTTTGAACCTTGCAAATGGCAACAAACATCCCTTTGAGAGTCTCTCAGAGTGAGTAGTGTGTTAGCTAAGAAAATATACTCTAATAGATTCTTTTTATGGTTCTGCCAGAGAACAGCAGTCTCTTATTCAGAGAACCAGAAAGATCTATTTCTTATGGGAATACATTTTTAATCCTATTATTCTAAATTTGCAAAGAGAATCCCTGTTACTCATGAAAAATAATATCCAGAATTACCTTTAGTCTCTCCCACACATTACTCTAATTTTCTGGCGAGACAAACCCATCTTAGTCTTAACCTCAACATTCCACAGCATTACCTCTAGAAGATCATGCCGTTTGTAATGACTAACATTTATGCTGATTGAAAATCAAATTTCCCAGGCCTTAAATGTGATGTAGTATATAGAAAGTGAAAAGATGCTTTTGTAAAGAAATCATTCTCTGGAATCTACCTATATTGATGTAAGTGACCGGGAAACATATGGTAAATGAAATAATGTTGCACATTTCCTGTTAATATCTTTGGTGTCCTGTGTGTACATAGTTGATGCTCATTATTACTTACAAGAGAGTAAAAAACTGTTTGGACAAGCCAAAGCAGGCCTCTAACCCAAATGGCTAACCCAGTTCCCACTTCAACTCTCTTCCTAAAATAATCGGCTTTCCAAAATGATCAACAGGTGACACCATCAAGTTGGTAATTTGGATATGTTCAATAGCTGCGTGACGTTGCCACAGAATTAATCTGGTTAATATATTAATAAAAAACTTTAAATCATAAGCTCTAGCGTTTTTTGACCGATTCAGTCAATATGCATGGTAGCAGGACCCACTTAATATATTCCAAGGTGGGTTGGACCAAATATCACAGCCATCCTTTTTTTTATCTGTGCAATTTCATGGGAATCTATTGTGAAACCCCATGGCATGAAGTGTGGATGGAGTTATTAACTACAAGTCTTTGTCTTCGTTGCTTAACTTGGCTGGTCAGAACATAGCACAGAGGAAGACAAGAATGTGGTAATGATCACAGGAAGGACCTTATCTACATGAAATGACTCTTTGCTTTTGGAATACTTTTAGCAATTAAAGTTAAGGTGAACATATAAATCTAGGAATTAATTTCAAACCAAACGAAGCCGCACCATGAAACCTTTACACAGAAGGTGTGGCGATGTTGCCTTATTCTTCCTACTGCCCTTCAGATACTCCTCTTCCGTAAGACTTCTCCATTCTTTTGGGAAAAGAGAGAAACAATACTTAATACTCAAAGTATTAAATTCTCTCTTGCTCCTTCTGGCTCCAACTTTTCTCAATGGGATGACAAAAATAGGTTAATAATAATGATATCATCTTACATCTATTGATGTACTACATCTATTGAGTAGATGTACTTACATCTATTGAGTACTTACTATATGCCAGCATTATATTAAAGGCTTTTTTTTTAAGTCTATTTATTTATTTTGAAAGAGAGAGAGAGAGAGAGAGAGAGAGAGAGAGCGCAGGAAGGGCAGAGAGAGAGGGAGAGAATCCCAAACAGGCTCTGCACTATCAGTGCAGGGCTCGAACTCAAGAACCATGAGATCATCACCTGAGCCGAAACCAAGAGTTGGCCGCTTCAACAACTGAGCCACCCAGGTGCCCCTATATAAAAGGCTTTAAATGCTTTCTTGCACTTGGTTCTAACAACACTTGCATGAGGTAGAGAACTGCTGTTAGACTGAAGCTTCAGGGAGGTTGAATAAGTTGCCCAGGATCACTTAATAAACGACAAAGCCAAATTTCAAACCCTGTCTGACTCACGTAAACAAGACTTTTGTGTTTAATAGCATTTTCTGGTGCTAAGGCAACAATAAAAAGAGAAACTTCTAAAACTACATCAATTCAGGAAAAGTTTAAAGTCCCACTCTATCCTCAACTCATATACAATCACTTGACCCTCACCACTAATCATTTAAATATTTGTTTCAGATAAACTGCACTACGTACTGGTGACTAATGGAGTGTTGATAATGACCTTCTGGTTAATGAGGGAAATGTACTGTTCTTTGAGAGGATGATGCTACTGAGATGATCCAACCATAAAAGGGCCATGAACCTTATGTTGATTTCCTAATTTTGATGATGCATTAGCTTTGATTTCCCCTGAACCATTCACTTTATTTTACGAGCATATAATCCTTTCTGTTTCCATTGTTGATACAACCGTGCAAGGTTAAAGTAAATGAACTGGCCCTCAGAGATTCTACCTACATCTTTGCCCTCCCCTGAACTGTGTTTTGAACGACTGAACTGAGCAAAGTAAACCAAAGGTTCTAGTTAAAAATTCCACTTACTACCCACACTCAGCCTGAGAGTTTTGCAAGAGAGTTTCTAGTGTAATTTCAGAGATCATTGTTATGAAACCTAGAAACATTGTCTCCGTCCATCCTAGGACCGAGAGTGCACTGTTGACGTCCATTCTCTATACTTATCAAATATGAATCCATTTGTTTTAGAGCCTTAGGATGAACTACAGAATGACTCAGCCGTGATCAATTTCAGCCATTTAAGTTATCTCAAATACCGGATCAGTGGGATTACCAAAACAAAAGGCAAATTTCTTCTTTGGAAAGAGTACTGGAATTGAAATGGACTTTACCACCCAAATTCAGATGAGGTCATTTGCCTGTTACTAGCTGCATTATCTTGAGTAGGACCTAAGGGAGATGTCTCAGCAACCGTTCAGCTATATAATGAGTATGGTAACTGCCTCTTCAGATAACCACAAGGAACAGATGGACAAAAGGCAGAGAAGTGTGGGAAACACCATAAAGAATTAAAGGAGACTATTATCATATTAGCTTGACCAATTGTATTGCAGCTCTGGGAATTATGAATGAGTTAGGGATCTCTGAAAACCGTTACTTCTGGCATAACCTTTCCAGTTAATATGTACCTTCCTTCCCATATCCTCCCTTCAAATCTATCCCTTTGAAAAACAGACCAAGAAGAGTTCATGAGCTTTGGTCTTGGTAAGAATTCCAAAGAACTATATATTTAAAAAATTTTTTTTAGTGTTTATTTATTTTTGAGAGATAACCAGAGAGAAAGAGACAGAGTATGAGTAGGGGAGGGGCAGAGAGAGAGGGAGACACAGAATCCAAAGCAGGGTCCAGGCTCCGAGCTGTGGGCACAGAGCCCGATGTGGGGCTTGAATTCATGAACCATGAGATCATGACCTGAGGCGAAGTCGGATGCTTAACCGACTATGCCACCCAGGTGCCCCTAAACAACTATATTTTAAATGCTTTCAACCAAACAGCTTTTTTAGCCCAACCTTATTCACAGATTTTTGAAAATCCTTAACATAGGTCAACAATTTGGTCATGGTATTTCTGCATACGAATGATGAGTATTCCTATTCAGGTAATTCTACCCTCCGGAGAATGAAAGAAATGGAAAACATTGGAATTGTTTATTTTAATCTGTTAAGTCTGATCTAGCACTTTGGATTTCCTACATCAAATTTCCATTATTATTTGACTATTTATTGGGATATATTTTGGTACTGCTGGTAGTGGTTGAGACTACAGTGAGGTGTGAAAAAAAAGACAGAAAATAACATGCTAACACTACAGGTCAAATTTTACTTTTTTGGGTCTAGTTTTTAATTCAATTTTTTCAAGATTGCACTGTTAAAAATATACTTTCTTGAAATGGTCCACTAAATAAAACAAAATGGATTTTGGTGTGATTTGAGGGCACACTGTATACCTAGGTAATAAAGGCTGAGATTTTTCTAGAAAAGAGTTTAAAAGGGAGCTCTGATTGCTTTAAAAATAACCTCTACTCAGGCCCACTTGAAAGTGTGGGAGAATGACCGCCAAGCTACTTGCCTTGTCTTTTGATAGTTTTGCAATGTTTCTTGCAGTCCATTCGGATTAAACTGCCTGTTCTCTAAACACGCTGGTGGGCCTTTTCATCTGATGTTCTTTCTGTGAGAAATGCTTCTCCTCACTTTATTGCCTCAGCAACCTCTTTCTTCAAACCCCTGTGCTGAAGGATTCTCGTTTCTCCAAGGCAATGCTTCCATACCTTCAATGCCCTTCGTACATATTTCTATTTTGCAATTAATTTATCCATCCTTCCTTCCATCCGTGCATTCATAAAGCATTTTTTTGAATACCTATCATGTGATAGGCACTGTGTCAGGTACAAAGGGACACAAAACAAATAATACACAAGCTCTATTATAAAAAGTCTAAACTGTTATACAGAGTTTCTTAACCTGGGCATTTCTTTTTTTTTTTTTTTTTTAACGTTTATTTATTTTTGAGACAGAGACAGAGCATGAACGGGGGAGGGACAGAGAGAGGGAGACACAGAATCGGAAGCAGGCTCCAGGCTCTGAGCTGTCAGCACAGAGCCCGACGCGGGGCTCGAACTCCCAGACCACGAAATCATGACCTGAGCCGAAGTCGGCCGCTTAACCGACTGAGCCACCCAGGCGCCCCGCCCTGGGCATTTCTTAACCCAAGTGAGCGTTTAGGGTTCCATTTAGCTTGTCGAAGTTTTATGCACAAATTGATGGGTATATGCCCATGTGAACCCCTCAGCAAAGGTGGTTTTAGATTTCGGAAAATTCTAGAGGAAATCAGAAACCCTAAGAAGGTTCAGATTTTGGTTTAGTGGAAAAGACAGAAAATCAGTGGATTACCATGAACAATTACCATAGGACCAAATGTGTTGAATGTATGATAGAAACCAGCAAGTGGTGGTGGGAAAAATTGGGGGAAGGGGTGCTATCTGGCTGAATCCTCAAGGATGTGTGTGTTATCTATCACACTTTTTCCTCACTGGCAAATGTCTGTAACCCTTTTACTTCCCCATCACTCATTTATCTTTATTATTGTTATTGTTTTAATTTCATTTATCTCTTAATCCTACAGAAATCTTGCATCCAGACCCACCACTGTACTGAAACCACTCTGGTAAAGGTCATCAGTGATGTCTTCCTTCCTAAAACCAACTGATTTTCTAAAACTAAGTGGCAAAATCAATTCCAGTTTCAAATCTTTAATCTCCAGGACTTAACAGAGCATAGTTTGTCTCTTGTTCGTGTCATAGCCCCGTTCTGCATGGCTCGCCTCCAAACTGTGTTTGGGGGACTCAGGCTGCTTCCATCATACAATTTCTCCTTCTTGCAGTCCTTTCTTTCCAGCCGCAGAAGGGAAAGAGAAGGCAGATAGTTAAGAGCATGGGTAGCAGCACGCGTTATTAACCTCCAAGGAGGCTGAAGAAAGTGACAAGAGTAAATGGGATATTTGTGGAGTCCTACCTGCCACTACCACAATATTTAATACTTTATACCACATCAGCTATTGTGTCCATATTTTTCTTCCTAATTTAGCAATTTTCTGGATTCTGTTAACCTGGCTAACTGCAATTTGAGTAGGGATTCCTGCTTCTTTTGTAATCTCCCATGTAAGAAAGGGAGAAGCAGGGGGCTATGTGTGTTTGGGGGGCCATTACCATAAGTGGGAAATATACTTCATAAGAGATTTAGTGCCAAGGCAAACAAAATTTCTCTCATGTTGAGGTGATCAGCTCTATTTGATTAGACAATGAGAACTGTATAACCCATTATCTTTCCATTTATCCTCAAGAGCTCCATTACATCTACAATTATGAATAAATCAGACTTGAATTTGAAAAGTCATATGCCTTTAAGATGTTTTTGCAATTCTCACAGTTACATAAAATCCAGGAGATATATCAATTATTTTACTGCCAATTATGTCTGAGGGCCCTTTTTCCATTAAAACTATGCCTACTAATACATGGTAACTAGCTTATAAGATCACAGCTAGAACCCTTAAAAATTAATTGTTTGACCAACTATTCCCTATACATTTGTGCTTAAATCAAATTTATCTTCTATTGTTATTTATCAAATTCTTACAATTTCATTAACGGGCCAAAAGTTGGGTCTCATCATCTGCTAAGGATGAATACCTTTATCTGATTGATGGAACAGAAGATTTGAAATCAGAATTTACAAGAGGCAGGCATTTTTCACATGTCTGGCTAACTTTAACAAGTTAATGCACATGCAAGTTAAATTTAATGAGAATCCCCCCGTTTTTGTTTTTGGTTTTTTTTTTTTTTTTTTTGGTCTCAAAACTGTGCTGGTGTTAAACCTAGGTTATAAGAAAATTTTATGTATAATGGTTAAGTTAAAGATGGAAAATTTGGTGCACCCGGGTGGCTCAGTCCATTCAGCGTTCAACTCTCGGTTTTGGCTCAGGTCATGATCTCAAGGTTTGTGATTTGGAGCTCCACGTTGGGCTCTGGGCTGACAGTGTGAAGCTTGCTTGAGATTCTCTCTCCCTCTCTCTCTCAAAAATAAATAAACTTAAAAAAAAAAAAGATGGAAAATGTTATTGTGGATGTGCCTCTTATTGGTGCAGACAAGTTCACAAAGTCTTTGAACTCACTTTGATCTTTTACACACCCCGGGTGGGCACTCTGCCCTTGCGAAGGTGTCATCCAATCGCCTTATCTTATTCCTCCTCCCCCTTCCAGAAAGAAATGGCAAATGACTGTCTGGGAGCTTCCTGAAATCTGTCTCCTCTTCCACAAGCAAACTTGCTCTTCCTGCCTTTGGAGGTAAAACAGCCACCATTGTGACAGAGCTCCAAAACAGGTCACTGGATTTTACAGTTTCTGGAATAACTGGCCTGCCTTTGGGACCAGGAAGCTATCATTCCTTGCTGACGCTATGGCATTCGAATAAAGAAAAGAGCAACTATATTTTATTCCCCCAAATGACATAAAAGAAAACATCAACAAATCTGTTTCCCACGTGGCAGCTTGCACAGTGAAGGCCATTGTTCCCTGGGAACTTCAACTGGCACACGCCTGGCTCGCTGTGCCGGATAAACTGGCTTGTCCCCAGTTTACAGGAGTGAAGTCACAGCAACGAAGGCCCCATCCCTTGGGTGATTTTCCTCTTTGGTTGCACTGAGCTCTTTCCTGATGTACCTGATGTACCTGAATTCAAAGCCATGAAGACAGAGAATCTTGCTGATACCTTTCTTTTATCCTTGGGAGAAATAAGATCTCAAGAAAAGAATGGTTATGGAAACCCACTCACAGGTCATTTACAGATAAATCACCCACGCAACTAACAGTGGTTTGGCCTGTTTAGTGTAAAATAGTTAAATAATAGATGTAGAGTAAATTCTAACAATATTGATTCATTTACCCATAAAGGTAGAACTTAAGAGAAGTATTTATGCTGCTTAAGGGATGCTTTGGAGATAAACGAAAACCTCTGGGGGAAACACATCAAACAAAAGCATAACAAAGTTTTAAGGAAATGAACACTTGTTGGTGTGCATGCCTGAGTCATGTTTATTAGTCAAGCCAAACAAATGAGGCCTATTCCCTGTGAGGGATGAGTTCCCAACGTCCACATGGCACCTCCCAGGCCTTTTGGTAGTAAGAGCAGATCTGAGCTTCAGGAACTTATTCCAATCTCCATTTATTGACTTACTGTCTAATGAGTCTTTCTTTCTTCTACACCTCAGGACCAACAGTAAAATGGAGTAAAAATAAACACACAATTTCTGTTTCAGTTCTACAGTCATGGGCAGAGGTAGCCCATGGTAGGCAGGGATTTCTCTTTCCAATATGTGAACAGATGATATGATAGGCACAAAGAGAGATCGGTCCCATCACCTTGTCTCAGCACCTCATCAATAAAGCTTAGGCCTAACTATCTACTGCACATGTCAATCATGGCCCAGGTGTGATGCTATGATACAAGCATGCAAAAAATTAACACGATCCTCTTAAAATACTTAAAGTTTGATATGCATTGCCGTAGCAAATTGCTTTGCTCTGCCTCAAAGTTTAGCTGAAGCAGTATTATTGTTAACCATTAATTATCTGTCTCTCCAGCTTTGACCTTGGAAGTAGGGTTCCTGGGGAGCCGGGGTGGCTCAGTCGGTTGAGCATCGACTTCGGCTCAGGTCATGATCTCACGGTTCATGGGTTCAAGCACCGGGTTGGGCTCTGTGCTGACAGCTCAGAGCCTGGAGCCTGCTTCAGATCCTGTGTCTCCCTCTCTCTCTGCCCCTCCTCTGCTTGTGCTTTCTCTCAAAAATAAATAAATAAATAAACATTTAAAAAATGTAGGACTTTCATGTTGTTAAAATATGTGACAGTGGCTGGTGCATAGCAGGAGCTCCATTCATGAGTGACAGATCATGAATAAATAAGTTTATGAATAGAAATGCAGTGCATCTTATTCATTATTTAGCAGTTGTTAATTAGACTCTTTCCAACAAAGAGATAGTCCTTGGAGAACAGCGCTAGAAAGTCTTAATGGAGGGCAGAAAAGGGTGAGTTAGAGCCTGAGGTAGCCTTCTTCAAGGACAACTAATCAAGTCTACATCTGTGCCAAAACTCAACCTTACTGATATTTTTGCTGTAAGTTGAATTTGAAAAAAACATAGCTTGTAAAGAAGATTAAGCCTATCCTAACTTCCCATTAAAGAAAATAAAAAGATTTTAGGAGACATCTCTTGGCTTACCAGTCAGTGAAGGCAGTAGATCTGTGCAATCAACAGATGGATTGATCATAGTATTGGCATTTGGAATTTGAAGCCAGCCATATCTTTATTTCTGGCATTAATATCTTTTTTATCTGTGGCTCGAATTTGTTTGTTCATCTTTGGGTAACAACAGCGTCATCCAGGAGCTCTCCTCTCCTGAACAAAAGCAGATAATGGACCCAACGGGCAAGTACATTTTCCCTGGGGAGCCCTGGGTTTCCACTTTGGATATCTTTCTGAAACTTGCAAAGTCCGGTGAGTTCTTTAGGACAATAGCCAACCATTTAGCCTGCTGGTCAGCTCGGACTTAAAAAGAACGCTGTCATTCTCGAACACACTGCCATCTTTTGGCAGTGAGAAGTATAGCAAAATAGACACATGAGAAAAGGAGGCCTTATCACGTGCTGCTTGGCCCAGTACACTAAGGAAAGCAGCCCCCCCCCCCCATTTGTAGAAGTTCTCTGGAACCAAGTAAACAAATCAAAATGTGGCAACACGTCATGAACCAATTACAAATGATTTACCCTGAAACAGTTTCAGTCCACACTGGGGTCTCCATTCTCTAATCTGTTAAGGTACTCTTTAATTTCTTAACTACAACAAGACCTTTAATGTTCCTTCTTTTCTTCGTCTACACATTACGCTATGCTCACCACAAGTGTAGCTATCGTCCGTCACCATACAAGTCTATTACAGTATCACTGACTGTATTGCCTATGCTGTATCTTTCATCACAAAGACTTATGCCTTCCATAACGGGAAGCTTGTATCTCCTACTCCCCTTTTCCCATTTTTCCTGTTCTCCCACCCCCACCCCTCTGGCAACCATCCGTTTGTTCTCTGGATTTATAAGTCTGTTTCTGCTTTTTGTTTGTTCGTGCTCCCGTTTTGTTTTTTAGAGTCCACGTATAATTGAAAACCATATATTCTCATTTTGGAAAGCATCCTATAAGACAAAACTCTACACAGCATAGGCTACCTAAAGGCCATATACTTCCTGAGAATCTTACAGCACATTTCACAATATCGCATACGCGTGTTATTTATTCAACAGATGTTTTTGAGCACCTCTGCCATATGCCAAGCCACATGCTGGGTGATGGAGACACAGTAATAAACAGGAAAGATATGGTTTCTGCCCCCATGGATGTTGCAGTTCAGTGTGAGTGTAAGACCTGTGGAATAAGGGTTAATATGGAAAGGCACAGGATGCTGTAAGAGTAAGAGGAGAATTTTATACATTTGAAATCGACATTTGCCTGTTCAGGAAGTGACATGTAAAGAGAACCAGAAGGAGGCCAAAAGTTGGCATTGAAAGTAGGTGGGGGTGCTGCTTTCCAGGAGCAAGAATGAATCTGGGTAGCACCAAGCATGGGACCTCATGAATTATCAAAAGGGTTCTTGATTTGCATAAGATGCTTTACAGTGACGTTTAAAATTTACATTTTTATCTCCTAAAATACGTTATACACTAAGCATAGTTAACTGGAGGAGGTATGGTGGTAGGCAAACCATTTTCAGAGATTTGAATTGAAATCTAATTAGCTCTGCTATTTTCTGTGGCTTACTTTTCTGACACTATTTACCTTTCAAATGGTTACAATGAGTAACCATTTAAATGAGTAAAGGTACTTAATGGCCCAACCCAGCAGAGATTCACACACAATGCAGACACTTAATAAACACTACATAGCCTTTCTACTTTGACTATTTGGGGATACTTGAGATCTCCTACCTTTAGGAAGGCTCATTCAATCATCATATATGCGCTGTTTAAAAGACCATTTTGATTACAGTCTTGTGATTAGTGTGTAACATGTTAGATGTGTCATTAAAACCCTGACTTATTACTTTTTAATTTTTTTAAATGTTTATTTATTTTTCAGAGAGAGAGACAGAGCACAATCAGGAGAGGGACAGAGAGAGGGAGACACAGAATCCGAAGCAGGCTCCAGGCTCTGAGCTGTCAGCACAGAGCCAGAGCCTGACGTGGGGTTCGAACCCATGAATCTCAAGGTCATGACCTGAGCCGAAACCGGTCGCTTAACCGACTGAGCCACCCAGGCGTCCCTACCCTGAATTTATTATTAATAAAATTTGTTTGAATGTACTGCTTCGGCAAGTGGCTGGCCAGGCTGTTTTTGTCACTCATTGAACAAAGTTTAGCAGAATGGAAAAGTGGGTGTGTTTTTAATTAGCTTAATGTTTCTTCCTTGATTACCCAGAATGACTCCAATTCACTTAAAAATTATGCCATTCAGTAAGGCTTCACTCTGTAGAACTCATCACAGATCACAGATCACTCCCCAAGTAGCCCAAACTGTGTGAGTGGTGATAGGTGGGGGAGGGCTCAAAGTCAGTCCTTTTACCGACGTTAGAGTATCTTGATGTGTTTTCAAAGTTTTGATAATCTCACAGATTTCACACAAGTTATCAATCAAAAAAAAATACAGCAATATTTTAAAACACGATAATAACCCATTGGAACTTACGTCCATTTTATAAAATTTATGTTTTTTATTAATTATCTCCTGTGTGGAGGCACAAAAATGTTAAAGCTGAAAGGGATCTTAACATCATCTCTTTTAGTCTGTTATTCTACAAATCAGGAAACTAAGGAACAAAATTGTCGTTTTCCTGAATACAGTGGGTATCAGAACAAGGATTCTTATGCAGGGGTTCTGGTTCCCAAATCAATGCAACTTTTTCATACTGCACCCATAAGGTAGTCTATGAGATAGGCTCTTTCTTCTGGAACAAAAGTCATGAAATGTACTCAATTAAAACAGATTCTAAAACAGTAGTAGTATTCTAATTATTAGTTAAGAATAATTTAAGTGGTACTTGTGTATTTCTAACAAGAGTAAATTTTGCCAAGTATTCCTTCAAATAACATTGAGAAGAAGATGGTTAAGCATTCATTTATTCAACAAATATTTACTGAGCATATAGAGTTTGAAAGAGACTGTATTAGGTAATTGATTTCTATCCTATTTTATTAAGCAAGTAAATAAGGGGTAAGGGAAGGCCTGCAGAAACATGTCGTCAAGACCCTCCCCTCAGTTTCAACATATCCTGAACTCTGTTGATAACTGGACACCTGGAGAGCATTTTAAAGTTTCAAAGCACTCTCTCATGACATGAATTTCTATATCATGTTATTTTAGCCTCTTATGGCTCTTAACATTTTCAACTTGTTTTTAGTGTTCTTGGTGTTGATGTCATAAATCTACCTCTTAGATTTTAAGTTCATTTTAAAATGGAGGCTATTTTATTTTTTTTATTATTATTTTTAGTACAATTTATTGTCAAGTTGACTAACATACAGTGTATACAGTATGCTCTTGGTTTTAGGGGTAGATTCTTGTGATTCATCGCTTATGTACAACACCCAGGGCTCATCCCAACAAGTGCCCTCCTCAATGCCCATCACCCATTTTCGTCTCTCCACTGCCCCCACCACCAACCCTCAGTTTGTCCTCCGTAGTTAAGAGTCGCTTATGGTTTGCCTCCCTCTCTCTCTGTTTGTAACTATTTTTCCCCTTCCCCTCCCCCATGGTCTTCTGTTAAGTTTCTCAAGTTCCACATATGAGTGAAATCATATGATACCTGTCTTTCTCTGCCTGACTTGTTTCACTCAACATAATACCTTCCAGTTCCAACTGCATTGCTGCAAATGGCAAGATTTCATTCTTTCTCATTGCCAAGTAGTATCCCATTGTATATATAAACCACATCTTCTTTATCCATTCATCAGTTGATGGACATTTAGGCTCTTTCCATAATTTGGCTATTGTTGAAAGTGCTGCTATAAACACTGGGGTACAAGTGCACCTATGAATTAGTACTCCTGTATCTTTTGGATAAATTCCTAGTTGTGCTATTGCTGGGCCGTTAATTTTTTGAGAAACTCCCTCCACACTGTTTTCCAGAATGGCTGTACCAGTTTGCATTCCCACCAACAGTGCAAGAGGGTGCCCATTTCAAAATGGAAGCTATTTTAAACACCAACAAATCTGCCTTAGTGTCTAGCTTACTTTCTTGAATACATCAGGTGCCCAGGATTTGATGAATGAATGAATGAAATGTCATTTGACTCATTAAAGCATAGCAGGCATAATCACCATGATGTTGGAAGACACCATGCTGTGGCTCAGAGAAAGTCTTGGTTCTCATTGCTAGTAACCTTAGAGCTCCTAATGGGGTCTCTTTCTACTTTAATGCAGTCAAAATCATGTGAGAATCCTCACTCAAAAAAGAATCATTTCGTCTCCTAGTACCCCTATTACAAAAGCTACTAAGAAATATATTATGTTGACATTTGTCAAACTATCTGATTTCTTAAGCCAGTCTACTTCTTTTACATACAATCATGGAATAATATCTGTGTAGCTTTGGGCTATAATTCCCAGTTGTATTACTAGGAAGGTGACGGTGATAAGAACACTAAGTTTTCTGGTAAAGAGTAAGAGATACAGAGGATACATTTTTATGTGTGCCATTCAATGCTACATCGTTCATGTTTTCTATTTTCCCTACATGACCTCCTTTTCTCTGTCATGAGCTTCAAAAGAATGAGACTAAGGCACCCCATCTCTTGTTACTGGAAGTGGCAGAACTCTCGCAGGTCGAACAGTGCCCACGGCTTCTCAAGAATATGTGAATTCCAGTGAAAGATTTGGTTTTAAAAATAAAAACTTGTCAGAGGGATATCTAAATGCTGGCTTAAAGTTATGTACCTTTTGGGGCGCCTGGGTGGCTCAGTCGGTCGAGCGTCCGACTTCGGCTCAGGTCGTGATCTCGCGGTCTGTGAGTTCGAGCCCTGCGTCAGGCTCGGTGCTGACAGTGCGGAGCCTGGCGCCTATTTCAGATTCTGTGTCTCTCTCTCTCTCTTTCTGTCTCTCCCCTGCTTGCACTCTGTCTCTTTCTCTCTCAAAAATAAGAGAGCGAAACATTAAAAAAAAAAAATTCCAAAGAATACTGAGCTAGTTAATTCTATGTTGCCAAAACAACTGGAAAAAGCAAAGTCATGCCTCCCAATTGATACAATTAATAAATCGGTACAATCAGAAGTAGAAATGTTAAAAAAATTTTTTTTTCAATATTGTAGAGGTATCTTTATGTTTTATTTTTACTTTATTTAAGGAATTAAGTTAAACCCTGTTCTGAGTCTGATGCCCTTGTTCCTGGGGGACGATTTTCTTGCCTTCACGTGAACAATCAGATGGATGGTGACAGACACCCTTCATTACACTGGGCTTTGTAGTTCAGAAGCACTTTCATACACCTTATCTCTCCTGACCCTTCTCCCTGCCTTGTGGAGCAGGCAGGCGAAGCTATCATTATCTTCACTTTGCAGGTGAGAAAAGTGAAACTCAGCGAATGTCAGCGGCTTGCCTAACTAAGGTCAAACCATTGAGGGGAAAACCAGGCCTTGAACTGAGTCTTTAGACTTGGAGCCCAGCACCTTCACTCGCTGAGCAGTAAAAAGAGACAAATTGCAACATCAAATCTTAGGAGGACTTTGGTGAAGAAAATCCATTGACGCTAAATGTAGTCGAAATTATAAGTTCAAATTAGTCCTGTGGATGAGGTATTAGGTATAAATACAAATGTCAGAATATGTAATTTTAAGTACCAGGAAAAATTTTTTTTATAGCCAACAGCTCAGCCCCCAGTGAAGGATCAAAAACTTCTGAGAAAGTGAACAGACGTAAACTTCAATAATTTTCTACACTGAGGTAGTTGTTCACCTATGTAGGAGTTCAGTTATTTAGATTGGCTTTGTGAGTACAGATAATTAAATTATTTGATTTATTTATTTAAAATGTTTTTATTTATTTGACAGAATGAGAGCGGGGGGAGGGCAGAGAAAGAGGGAAAGAGAGAGAGGATCCCAAGCAGGCTCTGTGCTGTCAGAGCAGAGCCCAAGGCAAGGCCCAATCCCTCGAACCTGAGCCAAGATCGAGTTGGACACTGACTGAGATACCCAGGCACCCCAAAGATAATTAAATTCTAAGTGCACGTACCTTTTTTGGAAGGAGTCCTCTTTTTTTGTTTCTGAATTGGACCAATGGGCATTAATTTGATGCTACTACTTTATGCTTACTTTTCAAAATTAGGTTTCTCATTCTGACTTATAGGTAGCGTCCTACAGTATATTCAACAATATGAGGCCGAACAAGAGTAGATATAAAGTTTCATAGTTAAAAGTGTGTGTTCAAGCTGAGTGAACTTAGTCAAGTAACATAACCCTCAGTTTCTTAACTCTAAGATGGAGATAACAGTAGTACATTTCTAACTGGTTTGTCATAAGATTGAAATAATTGAGAATATGTAAGGTACTTATTTTTTGCATATGGTGAATTGAAATAAATTTGAGCTATGGTCTTTTTATAAATTTATTATGTAGCTGTTTAATTACAGGATTATCTTGATGATGAAGACACGGAATACAAAATTTAAATCCTTTTTTGGAAAAATTACCCTAATATTATAATTGGTAGAAACCTTACCAAAATTACTTAAAGCTGTGCATAAAGTTCTATAGAAATTGGTTCCTACAAAATGATTATGACTTAGAAGGGTGATGGTGTTATCGGATTTTATGTGCACGAGGCATCAATCTGATCAGAAAAGTAGGTTTTGCATTTACAATTTGCTAGCTGTCTGGTTTTAGTGATATGCTAATTACATATGTCAACTTGTTACAGATGGAGAGGAAGTTCTAATAATATCAAATGTGGTTGCTTGTAATATGAAAACTGGAAAAGCATGTCTTTGCAGATTGAAATCTAAAGAAAAGTGAAAGTTTGAATGCATGTAATTGTTTCTTCTAAAGAATCCTGAAGTGCATATAGTTTGCTTACTTTTTATTCTATTTGTGTGTGTGTGTGTGTGTGTGTGTGTGTGTGTTACAGAAAGAGAGAAAGGGAGGGAGGGAGGGAATGTGAATGTACATAAAGAGAAAGTGAATTTTTCCAGCGTGACTTACTTTGACTTACTCAGCAAAAGTATCAGAAAGCCACTCTATTCAAAATAAGTGTAATGGGATGAAATTTTAAGTAATTTTAAGTAACAAACTTTAAGTAATGAAAAAGCTTTAAAACAACTATTAGGATTAATTCAATAGAACGTCAAAAACAGATAAACCAAAGAAATGCTCATCTTCACAAGGGACAACCAAGGGGTGACATCATGATTTCATTTGGGACCCTGCTATGCTGCTTTGTGGTTCTTCCACGTAAGTTTTGGCTCTGTCAGAAGAATGAGAAAGGATGGCTTCCTCCTTGAAATGAAATCTTGGCTGCATGAAGCCAGTTGCTTCCATAAAAATAGTAATGAAATTGTGGGTAAGAAGGAGGCTGATGACTTAGAGCCTTTGATAAGGCTCAGGAGTGGGCCCCCATAGTTATTAGGAATTAGAAGAGGTGGGAGAAGACAAGACTGCAATCAGAGAAAGGAATTTCATGTTGAAACACATGGGTGGGACTGTGTTGAGTGATGTGGAAGCCAACATTATCATGGTAACATGAGCAGATGACTGACATGAAATGGGTATTGAGATCTCTACATGGAAAAATGTTGGGGAACTCACAGACCTGTGTGTCAGAAGGGTAACTAATGCTGAGAGCAAACTGTCCTAGCACACTGATTGGGATTGGATCAGAGCAGAGTGAAATACACAAATAGGTGCTGGTATCATTGAGGATGGTGAGAATACTCTGAAAGTCAGTGAAACATACTTATGAGCAGGGCCACCATTTTTGCACTAATGTATATATTAATGGGGCCGCAACCCTGCTGAGATCAGAAAGAGGAGAAAGCCCTGTATGGAAAATTCTTCCACTTCGTCACTTCGCATTGTTCACTTGACCTCTCTACATTTGCTTTCTTCACTTGTGCTCTAGTGCATGTTTAGAAAATTTTTCAAGATCCTCTATGAAGAATATATTAGAGGAAAGAGAAAAAGTGGGAAGCTATTAGTCTTTGAGATAGCAGATCAGGTGGCTTGAGTCATGATGGTAAGAGTAGAACGGAAAGCAGTGTGTATTCTAGATAGATTTTGAAAATAGAGCCTGACAGAGAAGACAGAACCAAGGTGAATTTCATATTTCATATTTCTGTTGCCCTTTATTAAGAATGGCAAGAGAAGGGATAAATTAGATTACAAGTTCATTTCCAGGCATATTGTATTAGAAACCTGGAAATAGAGATGTTTAATTAGAAAGTAGCATATCATGATTTTTGTAGTGAGAACAGGAGTCTAGGCTCAACATGTAAATGTGAAATTGGTGATTCTCTAGATAGTGTTTTAAACCATAAGAGCAGATGGGATCACTAGGGGGAGAGTATAAGGAGAGAGAAGAGAAGCTAGGATAAAGTCCTAAGGAATTATAACTCTTGGAGATGAGGCAGGTGATAAGCAAAGTGCTCTGAGAATGAGTGAACAAGGGAGGTGGCAAGCAAACCAGGCAAGCATGGCTTTCTGGAAGTCAAGAAAGGAGAGTGTTTCAAATCAAATGTCATGGATAAGTCCGGTAAGATGAACTCAGACAAGGGTAAGTGGATTTGATGAGCTTAGTGTGAGTTGTTTTGCAACCAGATTATTTTAAATTATACCATTTTCCACTGGCTAAAACCCTAACATGTTGCCTTCATGTTTCCAGCTGGAGTACTTTTCTCTCATGAGTCCTTGCAACAGTGGAATATTCAGAAAACTTCTCTGGAGTTGCATATCCTTCTCCAGCCTCCCCTAGTCTGCTTGTCTGCTTCCAGTCTACAGCCAGATGATTAGTTAGATCGCCAGCAAAGAGCTGGTCTCCTGGCACATGTCTTTCCATCCCTGAATCTCCACAGAGGAGTTTCTGCTCGAAGAACTTCCTCCACGTCATGACAAAACTTGAAACGTTTCAAGGAATAAGCCACACAGTGATCCTTTCCACTTAGACGCTTGCCCTTCATTGCCCTACTTGGTACAACAACCCAATACGCATAACCAAAGGAGAATGGAATGCTGTATTGATGACAATGGTAAAAAGAACTAACACTTTGGTAGCACTTATGTGCCAGACCGTGTTCCAAGTGCTTTGTATACATGAACCCACTTGATCCTTACAATAAACCTGGGAGGTAGTGAGTTCTATTATTATTTCCATGTTACACTTGAGGACACTGAGGCCTGAAGAGATTAAATAACTAGTGCAAGTTTAGCTCCAAGTCAAGGCTCTTAGGCAGCTGTTAGGTATTAGGCAGTGCACACACACAGGCACAGACACATGCGCCCTCCTTATGTGAGTTCCAAGTAATCTTATAAAAGAGAACCGATGAACCCAAGAGCAGAGCTTTTAAATCGCACTGAACTGGCAGTAACTGACTCCTAAAGTACCTATGTACGAATGATGTATGAAAATAAATCTAAGAGCTGGATTCTGGGGCTCCTTCTGGGAACTCACCTCAACTCATCTCCTAAGCTCATTACAGGAAATTCCTAAGTGTTAAGGTGGCTCCAGTATTATGAGCTCTTAAGGTAGCAAGCCAAGGGTAAACACATACATTTGGTCATAATGACAAGCTTCAATCTGGGTATGAAGTTCAACTGGGTGGGAGCTGAAGACGATCTTGCCAGAGGAGCAGATCTTTTCCTTTCACACTGCCCTTTTTGTTATAGGAATGTCTTGTGCATTCTGGTGTATTCCACTCAATGCACCACCTCCTGGAGGTATCAGATATGTTTAATTATTAAAACAAATAAATAACATAAATCTTGCTGAGTTGTAACCTCACAAATTTTGCCTTCTCACAGACACCATCTCATATTTTGTTTCCAGTTTACATTAGCAAGCTATATGTGTGTTGGGATAAAAGTTCTAAGTAACATGAGCTGAAGGATGCTCCGTAGTTATGCTGAGGAAAGATATTACGGTTCTGTGCCTTCCATCCAACAAGTGTCGAAGGTAGCTAAGAAAACACGGTCATTTTTCCTACTCTCATTTATTCTTTCATTCAACAATCACTTATTAACACCTACTGTAATTCGGAACTTGAAGCACAATAATGAACAGTAAAATCTTTGCTTGCCAAAACCTCATTTGGGAGAGCGTTTTGGAGAGAGACGAGTCATCACGCCGCATTAGCATATGGTGTGGTGAGTTTGGTATAAACACGAGTTGCTCTGCGAACATCTGGGAAGCCATTGCCTCATTTGAAATAGGTAACAATAGGAAAAAAAAAATCCTTTCTCTCTTTACCCCTTGTAAGTGTGACCTTTCTCCTGAGGAATGTTTGTTTTAAGGCACTTCAGCCTATCTTTGCCCTTCAGGCCTCTAAAGCTTTAACTACTGCCCAGGACTGTAGGAAAGCATGGATCCATCCATGGAGTGCATGAAGACTTTAATGGGTTTGTTTGTTTGTTTGTTTGTTTGTTTGTTTTTAAGATTTAGAACATTTTAGTGACAAATTCAGATTTTGTAGACGGGTGAAACTTTGGGGGGGGCCCTTTTAAGAAAACGAATACGAAATTTCAAATGTAAACTTAGTCATGAAAGTGACAATTATATAGAATGGGAACAGAATGTTCTTACTAATTAACTACCTGATATACCTCCTAAGACTTGTTTTCAACCATGTTTGGCCTTATTTTTCAATCATTTCTTCATGTGACAGCCGCGGTTTCTCATCTCTAATATCATTGAGTTGAATTCTCCTAGTTTAAAGATCTTTAATATGGAGAGGAGGCTATGAGAGTGTAAGAATGAAAATGCTGTTTGTGACTGACCTCATTTACTGCCCCAGGAATGCTTCCATTGGGGAGGCAGCTCAGAGAAAACAACCCTTCTTTGAGTACCAGTAAGGCTCAGACGTTTATAACACAACGCATTCACTCTTTCCATTTCTCAGCTACTGTCCTGGATGCTTTGCGTGTATAATTCACTTAGACTTCATGGTAACTCTATGAGGTTGATGCCATTAAAACAATTTATGATGTGTAAACTAAGGCCTGGAAAGAGCTTTGCCCAAGGTCACACACAGCTGGTAAGTGGACGAGTCAGGCATTAAACACAGTTAGATCAATTCCAGAGATAGAGCACTTAACACCCATATTTACTTTTTATGAAAATGAGCACAAGACAGAGATGAAGATTCTGCTTGCTTCTCAAAGACCCAGTCCCACATTGCCATGGGTTTCACCCTGAGGGAAGAGTGAGCAATGAAATGATAGAAAGTTCAGATGGAAGAAAAAGTAGTCTGAAAAAGCAGTAGCTTATGCCCCCATTGGCATTGGAACCACAAGGAGAGACGACTTCACAAGGCGCCCTGCTCCAATGCGATTGGTGGCAGCAGAGAGGAAACAGCCCCATGGCGCGTTCTGTCAGAGTTGGGAACCTTCCTGGTTCCCAATATCCACGTGTCTTCTCATCCACGTGTCTTCTCAACAAGAAGCTAGCTCAGCAGTCATGGACCCAGCTGTGGATGCCTGTGTTTCCAAAGGGTTAGGAGCGACTCCGTACATCGGCACCAACAGCAGTGGGGAATAGAGGCCAAAACTCAAGGATATCCCATCGGAGGCCAGTAGTGTCCATGGCATGGGTCCTATGTTGGAAGGAAAAGGATGAGTACAGGCCCAAAAATCAATAGCCACGTATTTCGGAAGATATGATAAACCAACTTCTCTACCTACCATTGTCACAAACTTTCTAATGATACTTCTTGCTTTGCGAGGAGCCAAATAATTTTCAGCTTGGGAAATTTCAACGCTATAAATACCCTTCCTAGCAGCACCTGTAGATCTAGCACTTGTATAAATACATTTCCAAGATTAGTGGCACGTGGCTGCTTTGGAAGGTGGATAAGTGTGTGGTATATGGCTATTCAGCCAGGGTTAGTCTTATGATTTGTAGCGTAAGTATAGGATGAAGTACTTATTCAGTCTCCCAAGGAAATCATGCCTTTCCATGAACGTCCTTTTGTTTATAAGATTTCATAAGTTGAGCATTCAGGGTATTCCCTAGAAGAAACTAGAAGATAAAGGCATCAAACTTGGAAACTCCAAAGGAGCTTTGGTCAGTATGAATCCCTGAAAGTCAGGCTCATTCTCTGTGTGTGAAAGACAACAAATTCTTTCGCTAAAGCCTTTGATCCCTTTATGGTTTCGTTGTTCATTCTACTGATTGTACTAGAAACAAGTTTCACTTCAGATATAATAGTTAATGACAGAGACTTGAAGAGGAAGTGGCTGTGACGCTGTAAGAGACTTAATGACAAGAGCGTTGGTTGCTATTTATAGCATTTGTTAAACTTTCATCTCTTCAAATTGCTATTTTCATGCAGCAAACTTTAATCTCTCAGGCAACCGGGTAAGCAATGTGAGATCAGAGCTGGAAGTAATTCCTGGCATTAGGCAAATATGTAATGACTAAGAAAAATACCTTCTTCACCTTGAAGTGTCACCAGTTACCAATGAGGATAGGAAAATAAACATTCGCAAGTAATCTTGCAGTGATCAGTGTGGGAAAATGGTTAACTCAAGGATTGAGGCTATAAGGTGAAATGTGAATATGGAACAAAAAGACCCTTTTAAAGACTTGGAGCTATTTTATGAAAAAGAACTCCTCAGCAAACCCTTTTCTCTTCTCTAATAAGAAATAGAATTGGTGGGGTGCCTCGCTGACTCAATAGGCTAAGCATCTGATTTCAGCTCAGGTCACAATCTCATGGCTTCTGAGTTTGAGCCCCACGTTGGGTGAGCTTAAGCCCCACTTCAGGCTCTATGCTGACAGTGCAGAGCCTGAATGAGATTCTCTCTCTCCTTCCCTCTCTCTCTCTCTCTCTGCTCCTCGTGGGATTCTCTCTCTCCCTCTCTGCCCCTCACTCACTCGCACCCTCTCTCTCTCTCTCTAATATAAATAAATAAATAAATAAATAAATAAATAAATAAATAAATGAAAATTTTTGACCCTCACCTTGCCTCCTCTTCCATTGCAAAGACTGGTTTCCTTCTCTTGTTAGGCGTAAAATTCTTTGTTCGTTGGAATCTTTGTTTACAACTCTCTGGACTTCTTCCAGTCTGTGCACAGAGCATGTGCATACCACATTTACAGAAGACATTGTTGCTAAGAAAATTTGGATGATTTGATCCTAATACAGCTTGCCTACTGACTTGAATACATTTTACAAACTGGTGGCAGACAAATGGCGGAATGAGGCTAAGAAACTCCAAGAATGAATATGGGGAAGAGACTGCAGGGGCTAAGTGCTTGAGGGAGTCAGACAACCATCCTCTCTCGTGAAGCAAGGGCATAGGTTGGGACCGGAAGCTCGGTGATTTTGTTGAAATCATCTGAAATGTGGTGCATTGACTCCTAAGAATTTAGATGTTTAAATAACTGAAATATTATTTTCTTTATGGGCCTACCTCAAAACCCAGTTACAATATATCTAATTGTTTGTGACCAAGACTCTTACGATGCAGAGAATATTGTGAATGAAACACGAGAAATAATCAAGAGACTATCCCTGAGTCCCTTCTCTACCAGCAATGAGCAATGTTCAGCATATAATATAAATGAAAAATGCTGATGCTCTCTATTTGCCCTTCCCTTTACACCAGATAGCGTCATCCTGAAAGCTGCAATCCCTCGTAACTGTTTATCTTCCTTATGACTATGCAATCATGTATTTCATGCGAGGACTAACAAGTGGATAAGAAATGTACTTATATCTATTTTTATTACATTAATTAAAGTCACAGATATGTATTGCTCACCTACTATGCATAACCTTCTATGGCAACGGCTGAGGGACATAGTACATTTAAAAAATGGCTTTACCCTTTCGGAAATAAGATTATCTGAAAAAAAAATTGACCAGCACTACAAGGTCAACAATCCTTGGCAGACAAGGAATAAGAACTAAGAACACTGAGTGATGTAAGAGGTCAAGGGAGGGTGAGCTCATTAGGTTGGGATATTCAAGGAAGACTTCCTGGAAAGGGTGGGGTTTAAGCTGGACTTTGAAAAATAAGCACAAGTTTGGTAAGTAAAGAGAAGGCAAGAAAGTTTTCCAAACAAAGAGAACAGAGTATGTTCCAGTATGGATTCTTTACAGAAACCCATTTCAAGCTGTATTTAGAAACAACCTCTGTCCTGAATTAAGAATTTATTGGCCCAGGTATTGAAAAGTCTAGGAGTAGCTCCAGCTTTGACATGACTGAAGCAAATGCCCAAACACCACTGTGTGTTGTCTTCATTCTCTGGTAAGTTCTCTTTTACAGGAGGGACTGGAAACTCCAGATACATATCCTGCCAACTGAGCAACCCCGAAGAAAGTAGACATATGCATATGTCCTGGGGTTGAGTCCCCTTAGTCTGACTTGGGACAAACCTTTCTTTGAGCCAGTCTTTGAGGCCAAAATGACAGAATATTCTTTTGCCTGCTCTAGGTGACAAGCCACTGGAGTTGGGTTGCAAACAAGTTGGGACAGGCAGTGGGAGAATAGTACCACATTCACCCAATAGATGATGAGCCAGATAGAGATATCCTGCAAGGAAAGATCAGAGAGGTATTCCTGGAAGGGGAAATGGATGAAAAGAGTCAGAAATCACGATGGTATAGATAAATATTCAGAAATGAGAGACAGGTCAATGTTTACACCAACCTAGATGTCCATATATATGAGCACCAATGATTATGATGAGAATAAATTACTATGTTTTCAGATATTTGTCTTATTTGGCATCTGTTTTTCAAGTGAGCCACCAAGGTAGGCTTTGAAAAACACTTAACTTACGAACATGTTTAGTGCTCATTCTCTTCCTCTTATCTCTGACTGTTGTTTTGTATTACTGCTAAGAAAAAAAATAAAAACAACAAAAAAAGTAAGTTGGGAAATGGAACAAAGCAAGGGATGTTCTCTGTTGCTCAGGACAGAGTATTAAGAAATCTTTTCTTGGGAATTCCCCACGTTTCAGATAGAATAGAAATTAAGTGGCTGATTCACTCCTTCATTAACAATAGAGAGAACGTTCTGAGGTGCCAATCCATCCTAACCCCAGCAGATCCTCCCTAATGCCTGTTCTTGCAAAAGGCCTCTGAAACTTCAGAGGTGTTTAGTGACATTTGCTCCCACTAAATGCTAACACGCTCGTGTCACGATGCTTTGCTTATGCACTGTACATGTTGGCATACTTTGTCATTATGCACAACCAATAGCATCTCAGTAACACTGAATACTCAATTTGGGTGACATTTCATGGTCAGATTTGGGTTGTCGTTACTTTCAAAGTCTAGTTTTTTAGCGTTTCAAATTCCCAGCAATTTAGCCTAGTATACATATCAGCAAGTAGAAACTGTGGTCAAGGATGTGTTTTCATAACACATAATTATGATTTCTCAAAAACCCTTTCCAAGCCCTAGTTCATTGAGGTACATGAATCCCGCAGACTTTCGTGTCCCTTGACAGCAAATATACAGTGAATGCTTTCCCCGAGATGGATTTTTCATCCCTTTTGGAATCTATTGAGCTCGATCACCTGTTTCTGACTCAGGGTTTTCCTTTATGTTTACATTTACAAAGTTTGGTAATAGATCTAAATCTAACCTCCAAATCACTTTAATCTCCTTATTTCAGTCTTCAACCCTCACTGTCCATTTGGTCTTAATATTTCATTGGACAGTAGATATCTCTAAAACTTTTTGAAAGCTATGGTCTCTCTCTCCAGAAAAGGACATATAAACATCAAATATTGCTTACAATTTAGAAGGTTCTTTTCCCTACCAATCCCGTACAAGTCTTCTACTGAAAACACCTGCTTTTGATGTTGACAGTTGAAAACAAACCTGTATTCTATTTTCTATTTCAGGTACCTTTTCAAAAGGATACCTGTGACTACTTCATTTGTCCCCTCCTTTGGCTGACCTAGCCCCTATCACCCTTCAGGCAATAGAAGAGACCACAGAGAAAGAAGAGTACAGCGAATCATTTCTCTTTTCCTGCCAATCCTATTGTGGGGTAAAAGGCTGCTCTGGACCCCACTCGCTGAATTAGCAATGCCAGCTGAAAACAAAGTGAAACAACGACAACCAGCCAACTGCTGACACTTGAAGAATACTGGATTGTATAGTCAGAACCTGACCCGATCTTAGAGACACAGCAAGAGGCTGGCCTTCCCTACTATTCATCAGATATTTCTTGGGTGTCTTCTATGACCAAGACACTTAGTGTGCATTAGTCACATTCATCCGTGGTTTGGGCAGTGCCTCGCAAATAAAAAGCACTCAGTACATATTTGTTGAAAATGAATGATAACTAACATTCATTGGGCAATTATTACATGCCAGGAGGTTTAATTCTCAAAACAACTGTGTGAGGAAATGTCATTAACCGCATTGTACAAGTGAGGAAACTGAGGCCCACAGAGGTTCAGTAACTTGACCAAGGTTATGAAGTTATGAGGCTGGATTTGAGGCTTTTACCCCCTACACTCTACTATTTCAATTTATTGTGGTAGGTGTGACTGTCTACCCTCGTCTAAGAGACGACCAAGTCTAGGCTCAGATCTTATGAATAACTGAACTCAGAAGAACATATAACAGAGCTTGGATTAGGCCCGAGTTTGACTAATTTCAAAACCTGAGCTGCTTTGAGACATCGCCGCTATGTCATAGCATGAATCTCATCCACACACTGTCTTTCCCCCTAGCTTCTCGTCCATCTGCTGTCCCACAGCCGTGTATCTGGAGTCACCACTTTTTCACTATGGAGTGAGTGCACCAATGCCTGCAAACAAAAGGCTTTCATTTTCAAGCCAAGGACACACAAAAATCCTGCAGAATTTCAGATCTCGTTCCATATGTTTCCTTATCTGTCAGTACTTATATATTTGGAACTTAGTTCAAACTGAGTGAAGTTATAGTTCACTGAAAAATCCATCACAGAGTTTTGGTAGAAAGTGAGACTGAGGAGGAAAAAAAGGAAGCTTCTTAAGTTCTTTTAGTTTCATAAATCATTCCTCACAAGTTTTATATTTATTGTTTCTGAAGGCTCGCCAGAAGGGCCATCCACTTGCCTTAATCCAGAGGGGCAGGTGTTGGGGCACCTGGGTGGCTCAGTGGGTTAAGCGACCAACTCTTGGTTTCTCACAGTTTGTGAGATCAAGCTCCAGTTTGGGCTCCACGTTGAAAGCACCTAGCCTGCTTGGGATTCTCTCTGCCCCTCTTCCCCTCTCAAAATAAATAAACTTAAAAAAAAAATAGAGCAGCAGTTTCCTACAGTCAATGCTTCTTATGATGGGCTTTATGCAAGAAATCCCATCTACTCTCTTCTCTGTAGTTGATCTCCCCACTCTCTTATTTCCCTCATGGTCACTGATTATGAGTTGGTATCATTGTCTAGAGCAAGACCTGTCAAAAATGAACTATTGGGGCACCTGGGTGATCCAGTCAGTTGAGTGTCTGACTTTGGCTCAGGTCATGATCTCACAGTTCGTGAGCTCAAGCCCCACATCAGGTTCACCACTGTCAGCAGAATCCTCTTTCCCCCTCTCTCTCGGCCCCTCCTTTCTTGTGCTCTCTTTCTCTTGAAAACAAATAAAAAACATTTAAAAAGTTAAAAATTAACTATTAAACGTTATAGCTGCTGGCTGATGTCATCTTTCATGTGTATCATGTGAGGCATGAATTTCAAAATAGATTCCTAATAATGATGGCAAGTCAGGCTTGTCCTGGATCACAGATTTATACAGGAATTTGAAGGAATTATTAGATGACAAAGGACCAGCCCCACCATTTGGGAGCTGAGAATCTAATCTCACACCCGTGTAGACAGAGACAAGCGCAAAGGAACATAAACACAATCAAGCAATAAATACACTGGGCAGATCCTTATTCACCAAGAGAAATAAACATTTGCTCTGTGAGACAATCTTTTCCCTTTCTGAGAAAATGGAAACACCATCCTTCCTGTAAACTGCACGCCCCCAGGCAGCACGTTTATTTCCAGGCTCCAATATCTTCAGTTATTTAAAGAAATTTTTCCAAGAAAACATGTGTGTTTGCAGGTGTCAGTCAAATTGGAGGAATATTCAAGGACTTAATCCAAGTCCAAAGGGAAATTCCCTTCTCTCTTGTTGCCACTATTTTCAAGGATGGGCAGAAATCCTAGGCACAGAATAACAAGAAATTGGGGCAGATTATTTAAGAGTCGATCTCAAGCTTTCTCTGACACTTAATTCAGTTATACGAGAACAAACACTACACAGGATGTGTTTCCCTCTTGCTCCCCTGTTTAATTTTCATTATGTTTATTCTTAGAAATGTGAGCACAGGAAGCAATAGGTGAGCTAACGACTTTTCTGACACCAGATATGAATTTCAAACCAAAGATAGTTTATTTTATTTCAGCTGGAGATTTCCAAGGAACACCCTCCTTCTCTGGTAATTAGAATGTAGATACTGTCTTTTTGACCAGAGACATATTACAGTTGTTGACTCAAAGCAAAAAATTAAAATGTTATTTACTACTTGGACTGTGGTAACACATTAAAATAAAAGGGAGGAAAGGAAGACCATCTTCCGTTATTGGTGATGGCAAAATATGACACCTACTGTATGCAAATATTATACTATTGAGCGTTTTAGATCATTTTTCATGATATGAGGGTGGGTTGTGTTGCCCTCGCCAAGACAGCTCACCCCACTTGTGACCACACTCACTAGATATTCGTAAGATGTCATTAGGGCTTGGGCCACAGAACAGAAGAAAGACAGTAAAGCTGTGATCTAACACTCACTCAAATGGGACCTAGTCACCTGAACAAAAGATTGGATCTTTCCAGAATTTAAATTCCAGCCTCCTGAGACTATTCATAGAGTCCTTTTTGTACAAGGTGTTGCACAGGATGCTGTAAGCATTTACCCCTCAGAGCAGCACAGTGCAAGAGGTTGAGACTATAATTCACTCACACCCACCCATTTAGATGGAAAGGAGCCAGGCTTTCAACCAGATCTGTCTCCCTCCATGTTCTTTCTTCTCCTATGCATGCCCGACACTAAAGAGGCAGTGAGATATGTGAACTCAGCCCCTGCCAACGGGACCAGCGTCACAGATGTCCATCTGCCAGTGCATGGGCCCCCAGCTCTGAAGGTCCTCAGGCTTGGTTTAGGGCTCAGCTGCCACTGTCTTGAAACCCTAATGAGTTTTGAACAAAGGGCCTCATGTTTCATTTTAATGTGACTTTTGCTAATTATCTAGCCAGCCTTACGTATAAGGACAGCACAAAATAGAAGAAATAGTCCCATCAAGCCCATCCCACCCCCCCACCCCCACCTTGGGTACATTGAAATGAAAAGAGCTGCCTTCTATATAGTTGTCTAGCAAACCAGTCATAAAGTTGATATCAAAGTATTCTAGACATTTGGAGAAATGCTCAGATTTCTGTCATTTTTCTTAGGGGAGATAGAAATGAAAGGTAGTGTTTGTCTATATCCCTCCCATAATTAGCTGTCCCTCATAATAACTTGCTTTCCATTTGGAAGTGTGTGGCAATGTCTTATGCCAAACAAGAGCTCTGACAGAAGAAATGATCTTGAAAATTTGTGAAGTTTCTTCTTTTTTAAAATTTTCTTTTAGTGTTTATTCATTTATTTTTAAAAGAGAGAGTGTATGTGAGCAGGGGAGGGACAGAGAGAGACACACACAGAATCCGAAGCAGGCTCCAGGCTCTGAGTGGTCAGCACAGAGCCTGACTCGGTGCTCGAACCCTAGAACCATGAGATCATGACCTGAGCCAAAGTTGGACGCTTAACCAACTGAGCCACCCAGGGGCCGGTCATGAAGCTGCTTCTTATTGGGTGTCAGCATACAGCACATCTCTTTTTATGCTCCAGAGAAATTAGCATCTCTTCTCAACCCCCAGACTGCTAAATAATTGTGAAGGCCAAGTCCACTGGAAACGCAAAGGAGTCCCACATATTCCCAGTTTAAAACCCCCCACAAGTCCTATCTGTACATGAGCAATGAAAAAAATAGGTTCTCTTACTGGTTTGAAAATGAACACTACTCTCACTGTCAATAGATAATGATCTGGAATGCTCAGGGCACCATCTGATAATTATCTGGTGTTAACAATTACACCAGAGAGGGGAATTCTTCTCTTACAAGGCAGTGTCTAGATAAAAAATGATGAGATTTAGTAACCAATTGTACGCTGGAAGGTTTGGCTTTGGACGTAGGTGGGAGATTACGTGATAACATTGTGGAGATACAGAGAAGTTTCACCCCAAATTCTTACCTAACAACTTGATAGGCTATTTGGAATTCTAACACTAGGTTACAATTCTTTGGGGTTAAAAATTGCCTTATGAAACGTCCTATCCTCGTGCGTTACAATCACCGATCCCTCCTCTGCATGCTTGAGCGGACTCAGAGGTGCAAAATCAAGGGAAGGACATGGTGAAAGAGAAAAATAGGCTGGAGAAAATGAATTTTTCCCCATTTTGTCCTATTCGGGCCTCATCATTTTGTCGGAAACTAATGCGGAAATCTGACAGGAGAAGGACTGCGCAACCGGCAGTTTTAACGTCAACAACATCAGTCGTAAAGACAAGAAACACTTTCTGGAGCGCTGTGTCTGTGACACGAACCAAGCCCGCCTTTTATGTGTCATCTCGCTGAGTTCTCAAAACAGCTGTATTATTTGTATCCATTCGGATGCTTTCATCTACAATGGCTAGAGTTAGACTTGATTCAAAATGGTGTAAATAATCAAAGAAATCTATTATTTAAAGCAATAAGAAATGCAGAGTTGGGTGGGTGTAAGGATGGGTAATTCAGCAGATTTAATTCAGCATTTAATTCAGGATTTAATTCAGCAGATGTCGGCGATGCCAACAGGGACCGGGGGTTCCTTTATACTTTCTGCCCTACCTTTCTGCCCACTTCGTGGCAATCGGCCTATGGTTTCAAGATGTCATTCACGGCTCTGAGCATCACAGCCCAAAGGAAAGCAGACAGAACATGATGCCTTTGAAACAGAAAGGCAAGTTCCCAGAAGCCACTCTACAGATTCACTGTATGACTTACCAGCAAGCCCAATTCTGTAGCAGTTGCTCACAGTGAATAGAATTTCCTTGACTGGCTTCATCTAATTAATACTGGCCTCCTGAGGCTGAGAAGAGGGCCACACTTCTGTGCATGCAAGGATGCCCAACACCTGCACAAATTAGCCACTGTGTTAGAAGGAAGCAGGAGGAGAATGGGTTTTGCATAGATGACCAAGAACGTCTACCACAGACCTGGTTGTGTCACGTAACAAATAAGAATGCGGAAGCCCAGCAAGCCCAGTGACTTGCTCCAGAGCGCACAGCTGGCCGGTGATGACACCGGGAGAGAGTCAGCCCCGGTCTGTGGAAATTTAAAGGGCATATTTCCAACCACTGTACCTTTCCACACGCTACTTTTGTGTATGCGTTCGTAAACACTCCAAATTTTTGCAAAAATAACTTTAAAAAGTAAGCACCATTGTATCACCATAAGCTTAACAAAGAATGATTTCTTTACAGCTGGCCTGACCTGTAGTAGCAGATTTGCAGCATTTTGTCCAGCAGATACACGCTTCACTAATAGCAAGTTCTACGCTCCGGGAAATGTTAGCCTAACAGGACCACTGTAGTCACAGAAAGAAGTTCCCAAGCTCCTGAGAACAATGCCAGCCACTGAGAATTCGGAGGAATCAATAATTGTTCTTATTGAAAGGCTTACAGTGTGATCACAGAGTGAACTGTGCAGCAATTGCTAAATGTGGTGTATCTTTAGCCAATGACACTCCACTAAGATGACCTTGTCTCTCACTAACCCAGGAAAACTAGCTATTCCTAAACTACTAATTTTATTAACAAAGATAACTTCTGGATCTTCTGCTGCTAGGTTTTATACAAGTTGAGGTTGGATAAAAAGGTACTCTTTCTTCCGGAGATTATAGAGAAATGATTGTTTTGAAACCAAAATAGCAAATACACATGTATTATTTTTTTAATTTATTAAAAAAATTGATTTCAATGTTTATTTATTTTTGAGAGACAGAGTGTGAGTAGGGAAAGGGAAGAGAGAGAGAGAGACACAGAATTCAAAGCAGGCTCCAGGCTCTGAGCTGTCAGCACAGAGCCCGATGCAGGGCTTGAACCCATGAACCGTGAGATAACGACCTGAGCCAAAGTTGGACGCTTAACTAACTGAGACACCTAGGCGTCCCCACATATATTCTATATTTGTTTTTCTTGTAATTGTTTGATCATCTTAAAAATGAAGAGAATGGCAATGAATTTACTTCAATTCTGTATTTAAGTGGAAATAATTAAAGACAGGTATATATGAGCATATTAATATTCTTAGATGGCTGTTTCTACCAAATTGAAAAAAATACATAGTATTCTTTAGATTATACAACCTTCAGTAGAAATAAGAACTGAAAAGTGGATCTGAATCTGACTATTGATAGTAATTCTATAAAAATATCCCAAAATGAAGGGACTAAAAAGCCTCAGCTAATGAATTTAAAAATTGACTATGCCTAAGGCATTAATAAGAAGGAAACTCGGTTTTGACTTTACTTTCCCTCACTTTTGTTTTCCTTTCCAACCCACCTCCAGCTTCATTCTTTCTTTTCTTTTTCTTTTTTTATTTTTTTTAATGTTTATTTATTTTTGACAGAGAATGAGCAGGGGAGGGGCAGAGGGAGAGGGAGACACAGAATCCAAAGCAGACTCCAGGTTCTGAGAGTCAGCACAGAGCCCGACGTGGGGCTCGAACCCACGAACTGTGAGATCATACACTTAACCAACTGAGCCACCCAGGCACCCCCAGCTTCATTCTTTCTTATGTTTAGTTGTAACTCTGGAGGCAAAAACGATATTCTTCAAATGAAGACATTTTTAGGCCAGGTAAGCACAGTTGGGGGGGGGGGTTGGAAATAAAGGACAAAACTAGAGAAGGCTTTTAACACTACCAGTATCTGTAATAAGGCTGTCCACGAATCAACCAATTCAATTTTTTATCTTCTAACAAATTCACTGGAGAATTTGTTATCACAGAGAGACACCATGGATTTAACAAAAAATGCCAACTGTATTCTGTAAAAAAAACCAAAACCAAAAACAAAACACAGAAAAAACAAAAGCAAAAAACATTTTCCAACTAAGTGATTTATTGTCATCAAGATCATTTTGAGGGGTGCCTGGGTGGCGCAGTCGGTTAAGCATCCGACTTCAGCCAGGTCACGATCTCGCGGTCCGTGAGTTCGAGCCCCGCGTCGGGGTCTGGGCTGATGGCTCGGAGCCTGGAGCCTGTTTCCGATTCTGTGTCTCCCTCTCTCTCTGCCCCTCCCCCGTTCATGCTCTGTCTCTCTCTGTCCCAAAAATAAATAAAAAACGTTGAAAAAAAAAAAATTAAAAAAAAAAAAAAGAAAAAAAAAAGATCATTTTGAATGTGAAGAAAAGAATACTTGCATTATTACAAAATGTGCATTACCTTTTGTAGTTTCAAGGGAAACACCTTAACATTACTACAATTACTTGTCAGTTCATGATTTTGTGACATATTTCATATTTAGATCACAAAGAAGAAAAATGGTAAGGAAATGTAACTGGTTAAGATTTTGTTGGGTGTAGGGAGTCCTAAGAATACTGTTTTATACTCTTACACAAATTAGAGGTGACAGCTGGGGAATATGAAAAGTCAAGGGAAACCAGAAAGCAATTTTGAACCTCAAAAAGGTTCTCAAAGAGAGAAAATGAGATCAGGAAAATGACTTTTTTTCCCCCAGGAAGCTTGGCATTAGAGTAACAGTAAAGAAACTATAGATAGGGAGCAGTAGAAAATGGACCTCCACTTAGGCCTTTATAATAAGGGTGAAATAAAAGAAACTGAAGTTGCTGACTCATTAATACCCAGAAGGGAATTAGGAAACATCTGCTGAATGAATGAAATAATCAATGGCATGAATGGAACGTATAGTTAACCAACTGAGCCACCCAGGCGCCCCTGGAATGTATATTTAAATGTCTCTAGAGTCATTAAGATTGTTCAAAGGTTTGGGGGGCCTGGGTGGCTTAGTTGGTTAAGCATCAGACTCTTGGTTTCCACTCAAGTCATGATCTCACGGTTTGTGGGCTTGAGCCCTGCATTGGCTCTGTGTTGACAGTGTGGAGCCTGCTTAAGATTCTCTCTCTCTCTCTCTCTCTCTCTCTCTCTCTCTCTCCCTCCCTCAACATAAATAAAATAAAAACTTAAAAAAAATTTTTTTCAGTTTTTTTAAGGAAACAGTCTAACATGCTTTGATGGTGAAAGAGATTGTACTGGAATGAAACTAGTTAACAAAATTAAATTCTTGCACATTCAATAAATAAAATTATAATCTGAACTCGTTCCAAAGAAAGTAATGGAATGGGGTTGGGTCAGTAAGGTCCAGAGGTAAAAAAAAAAAAAAAAAAAAAAAAAAAAGATTGTGTTGCTAAAAGCATGTATACTTTCTGTTCCATTCTCTGAATGTTTTCCATCTACTGATCCAATTTTTTATTCACTGGAGGGTGTACTTTGCTATAATCCATGGAATGTGATCCAGGAAGTGTCTGCACATCTAATCTTCCTGAACGAGTGAGTCAGACATAGCATCTGCAGTAATCTAGAAAGAATCCAAACATGGAAACTACCATCACTGGCATATGACCTACTCAGATGTCTTACCTGTGACAATGCGGAAGACCCAAGTCGACCAATGTGCATGTTCTATACAATTTGGAAGATTTTCTATTGTACTTTTTATCTATGCTTCTAAATACTAATGAATTTGGGGGGCATTCTAAAATATATTTGACCACGTCAATACTACCTTTACTAGACAGATAGAAATGTCAAGCTAATGTAAATACTGGTTCCATCTCAACAATTGTAATTTCCATGTGACAGTTATTTGCATATACATAGACATCTTGCCGGAACCACTCACTGAAATGTGTGTGGCAATGCCCTCTCCCAGGTCCCTATAATTACACAAATAACCGTGACCACTTTGTTTTTCTAATATAATTTATTGTCAGATTGGTTTCCATACAACCCCCAGTGCTCATCCCTCCAAGTGCCCTCCTCAGTGAACAGTGACCACTTTAATTTACTGCCTCAGATACATGCCTTCTGACACACCATTGCAAACAAAAAGCATAGGAAAACTGTCAAGGGTAAGGATACAATGGCAAGAGTTCAATACCTAGGCTAGAAACCCAATAACAGTGGATATGCTACCTGTTCAAAGTAGGCCTCAGGCAAAGGCCAAAGTCAGAACAGGAGGAGAGAAGCTAGATTAATGAATGCCCCGAACGAGAGAAAAGTCAGACTTCTGCATTCATGACTGGTGTGCAAAGGCAGAGTGAGGGACCTGCTTTAATGCTGATACCACGAAGACTGTGGCTTACGCGTTCATTCGGCAATAGCTTGGGGCAATGTGGTCAGCACCGTGCTCGTGCTCGGAGCCGGCCGTACAGGGGTGAATCAGATATACTAAGCATACAGACTAACAGAACGGTAAGACACCAAGAAATACTTGCACAGTTAGTTAAACACAATTGTAAATCGACGCATAAAAGAGAAGTAAAAGATGCTATAGCAATGTGTTATACGTAGAAAGCGCATAGGTCCCGATGTGCCTGGCACAATTCCAGTTTCACCTGCTGTCCTAGAGTAATTGCTAGTGCTGCCTCCGTGCACTCGGATGGGCGCCCCATCTGGATGGGAAATATGTGGTTACTGTTCACTTTTCCTAAGAGGAGATCTGACTTCATCCGAGACCCAGAAAGGGCTTTTTCAGAATGGAGCCATTCAGCCGAGACATGAGGGTGTGAGAACTGCCCAGAGAAGGGAGGAGCACACTGTAAAAGGAAGGAAGGACGGAGGAAGTTGCTTGTGCCAAGGCCTAAGGAGTGAAGTCCAGTCCATCTCAAGCGCTTGGGAACAGGGAGTTGTTTGGCAAGAGAGGCGGTAGCAGAGTTGGCAAAGCTTTATCAGTCATCTTACAGATTTAAGACCCAGAGCAACAGGAAGCCACTGAACCGTAATGATGGCAAGAACCACCACCAAAAGGTAGCGTTTGGGACGTTCCAGCAGCTGTTTACACAGAGTTTGCACAACAGGTTGAAGCAGGTGGGATTATAGCCCCATTGTTTTCAGATTAGCAGACTGAGGCACAAAACTTTAAGGCAACTTGCCCGAGGTCATATATCAAGATAGAGTTGGGGCTAGGCTTGCAGCCAGGCAGACTTGCTCCAGAGCCCTTACCCTGTTCATCAAGGGAGTGACAACATCAGATTTGATAGCTCCCTTTGTGCTTTTAAAAAATTTTTTTTAGGGGCGCCTGGGTGGCGCAGTCGGTTAAGCGTCCGACTTCAGCCAGGTCACGATCTCGCGGTCCGTGAGTTCGAGCCCCGCGTCAGGCTCTGGGCTGATGGCTCAGAGCCTGGAGCCTGTTTCCGATTCTGTGTCTCCCTCTCTCTCTGCCCCTCCCCCGTTCATGCTCTGTCTCTCTCTGTCCCAAAAATAAATAAACGTTGAAAAAAAAATTTTTTTTAATGTTTATTTATTTTTCACAGAGAGAGAGAGAGAGAGAGAGAGAGAGAGAGAGACAGAGCATGAGCGGGGGAGGGGCAGAGTAAGAGAGAGAGACACAGAATCTGAAACAGGCTCCAGGCTCTGAGCTGTCAGCACAGAGCCCGACGCGGGGCTCGATCTCATGAACCTCGAGACCATGACCTGAGCCAAGTCAGATGCTTAACAGACTGAGCCACCCAGGCGCCCCTTTGATAGCTCCCTTTGTAAACATTTAAACAAGCCTAGAGAACTTCAAAGTTCTGGGTTTATTCTAAAATGATTGAATGTCAGTGAAATGCTGAACTTGCTGTAACTTTCTTCTCATCAGCTTAAAAATCCCCATTCCCAAAACAGTAAAGTATGATCCTGTCTGTGCTCAATAAAAAATGAGAGTGAGAACATATGCATATATATGTGGATGGAAAATAACAGAATGGGAACATTAAAAAATTATTAAGTGGTTACGTCTGAGGATTTGTTGGAATGAGGGAATGAGAGAGCAAGTGGTTTTACTTTTCATTCAGAACTGTTGTTTTTTGTTAAGTGAATGTGTGCTTTTTAACAATAAAAATCAAGGGGGACCTGGGTGGCTCAGTCCGTTAAGTGTCTGACTTTGGCTCAGGTCATGATCTCACACTTCGTGAGTTCAAGCCCTGCATCAGGTTGTGTGCTGACAGTGAGAAGCCTGCTTGGGAATCTCTCTATCCCCCCATCCTCTCTCTCTGCCCTTCCCCTCAGGCATTCTCTCTCTCTCTCTCAAAATAAATAAATAAACTGAAAAAAACAATACGAATGGAAAATTAACTATCAACACCCCCACTATTCCTTGCTCTGAAACGTACAATGTCTTTGGAGCTGAAGGGAGCTGTTTGGAAGAAAGGAGTCCCTGATATCCACCTTCACCGGTCCTGTGAGAACAGATAGTTATGAGGAAGGACTTCAAACAAACCACGCAGGATGTTTGTTTGAACAAGAAATTAGAGATGTTCACATTACCAAGGTACTGTACATTCTGATGATGAATGTAAGCATGTTCTTTCCTGGTAATGAGAGCAAGGCTTTGAAGATAGTGTAATGCTATCACAGGCTACAGACAATGCAACTCAGCATCGAGACATGTTCCAGAAGTACAAATCCATGTTAAGCAAAGTTCAAGTAAAATGGCCGTGTAGTTAGATGGAGGGTTAGTTCAACACTACACATCTTTTAATTTCCAAGACATTGTTTTAGATTGATTTAATCGAGCAGCGAATCGATCAATCAAGGAATCCATTCTTTTTTAAATTTTTTTAATGTGTATTTATTTTTGAGAGAGAGACAGAGTGTGAGCGGAGGAGGGGCAGAGAGAAAGAGGGAGACACAGAATCAGAAGCAGGCTCCAGGCTCTGAGCTGTCAACACAGAGCCCAACGAACGCACGAACCGAATCACAAGATCATGACCTGAGCCGAAGTTGGACACTTAACCGATGGAGCCACCCATGCGCCCCAAGGAATCCAATTTTTCATGGTCCTCCAGCTGTCTTTTATCAATAATACAGGACTGGGTATGTGTACCGTTGATTCCACCGAACCATGGTGGCAATTTTCAGGTTACGGCATCTTTCCTAGAAAACAAAGAGTTGTTCTTTTTCTAAATGAAGTTTCAGACTTCCCCCATTCCCTTCACTGAGCGAACAAACTGAAATTCCCCATTGCTTTGTTTATAATCTTAGGTCTATAGTTGTGTCTATTTCATGTTTGGTCACTTTTGTAATGTCCCTGGGAATTTTTTTAAAGTAACACTTCTGGATAGTACTTATGCATGCAAGTGCTGTTATGAAAAGAAAGCATATTGATTTTGCTTAATTATGATGCTGATGCTGTAAGACTTGAATTCTATAATGGGGTCTATTATTTCCTGGAAAATTTGATAGGTTCTGGGGACTCTCAGCTCCAGGGATCCTCAGTCTCAAGGCTGCACTGATCCTTGTATTTAAAATGCCTTCTCTTGTCTATGAAGTAGGCATTTTCTTGTGTTATTCTATGGAGAACGAGTGTCAGGATATGGAATATTCCATTTAATTTTAAGTCAGATGCCGTTGACAGTATAGCTAGATTTCTGACTCCTAGTATTGGGTGCGTGATCCAACACGTTTTAGAAACTTACAGATATTGAAATATAGGAACACATTCATCTTTCTTTTGTTCATTTGGCGTTTTGTTAGATTTTATGTTAAAAAGAAGATTTGTCCCTTTTGTCTCCATATAGCACATTATTCCTAATGTTATTACAATATGTATAATTTTTCTTTTTTATTATGTTTTGTTTCTATTTCCCATTTTAATTGTTTTTTGAAGGATTAATATTTTATTGTTTTATTTCTCTAATGCTGAAGAACAGTGTAGTAAGTTCTCCATATATAGAGATTGAATGAAGGAAGGAAGAAATTAATAAATACATGAGTAGTTGTAGATACACTATGGTTTGGGATAGTTCTTTTAATTTCAATAATTATGGAAATAATCAATTTTCTGAGCAGGAAACAATAAACAGTGCATTATTACACACCTTTTTCTGCATTTTTCAGGTAGAGCAAATCTGATTAAGAGAAAAAAATGTGCAGCCATGATTGTATCAGTTGTGGCAGGTGCATAAAACAGATGCTATATGAAATGATTTAAAAGAAGTAGCTAACAGTTACTTCTGTTTTCAGAACAGCTGGAAAATGGAAGAAAAAGAAAGGAATGCTTGTTAGCTTTAGCCTTAGAAGGTAAGGTAACAGTTGAATACTATCTCTTCAGACAATGCATTGCTGTAGAACATGTGTGGTCTGTCTCAACCTATAGCAATAAAAGAAAAACAGCGTCTATTATTCAGGACCGAGGACAGAGATACCAATAGCAGAATTACCTGAACACAAAACAACTGGACTCGAAGTCCTTGCATAGGTCAGCAGCATGAAAATGTTCCGAAGCATGGCTTTAATCTCCTTCACCACCAGACAGTCACGATGGACCCACAGCAACCACAGATGGTGCGACCTCAACCTTTTCAGTCTCCGGAACAAACTGCCACTGCGCACAAGTCTTAGTTACAAAATGCTTCAGTCCCATGCTCACATACTCTTAATGGCTAGGTAGTGAAAAGTGAAAAAAAAAATCTTTACAAAAACATCAAAAGTCTGGTTCATTTGAGGATTTATAAGATTCCTAGCATTCTTGAGGTGAGAGGGGAAACAGAATGGTTTACATATGATTTCCAATGATTAAAATAAGAACCAGATAATTAATCTGTTGACTTGTTCATCTTAGAGAAGCCTACAAAAAGTCCAAGGAACTACTTGGGTTTTTCTGACAATCATGGCTATTGATCTCTATCTTATCTCCCATTTATTAACAAATGTCTATTAGATCTGATATATGTGGAATGATCAAAAAAGGAACTTTAAAAAAAGGTTTATTCTGAATAGCTTTGAAAACCACGTAGCTTCACACCTGGCAAATGTATAGCTGCACACAGAGGTCTGAGAATCTCATCACAGAAAAAACTGAGAAGTGATAAAAACCTAAATACTTTTCCCTTAAAGAACAGGCAAGAATGTTCTCTCACAACTCCTACTCAACATTGTTCGGGAAGTCCTAGACAGTGCCATATGGAAAAAAGGAAGGATGGGGTGGGAAGAGAGGGAGATGCAGAGAAAGAAGGGGGGGGGAGAGAAAGTAAAGGCATACATATTGGAAAGAAAGAAAGAAAGTGGTCTCTTTAATCTCTATTTTTTCCTTCTGTTTATCTCAAGGTTTTACATCAAGCCAATAATTTGCCTTTCAGCCATGTGTAATGTATTATTTGCAGTTTCTATCATGTTTACACATCTTTCTTTAGTTTGAAATTTATTTTTTCTCTCATTCTTCTGTTGTTCCGTATTTTCTCATTTGTGTTATTAAATTATACTCTTGTTATGTTCTGCAGTACAAAGCACCCAAGGAGAATCTTCTCTTTTGTAGATTGTTCTCTCACTGACAGGGCTCATCACATTTTTATGTCTAATGGTCCTTCCTTTATTTTGTTTAATTATCCTGTCATTTCTTTGTATCTTCCTCATGCTTAAATTAGGCAGTATGGTACAAACCACCTTTTGTCTCTCACAGAGTTTGAAAGATTTCTCTTTGACCCTTCTGCAGAACATATTTTCAACTAACTCATCTTTACCTTAACAAACTTCAATTTAGGGACTGGGAGTTGATTTATAGTGAACGTTCAGAGAGAGAGAGAGAAAGAGTGGGAAAGGGAAAGAACTCAGCTTATCGTAATGTAGTCCCTGGTGAAAAGACTTGGCCGTGGCTTCCTCTTTGAGAACCAGGGAACATCAGGTACCAGTGTCCTCTCGACCATAAATGCAACTCTTCCCTGTAGATATGTTTTTATCTACCCCAGTTCAGCAGACCTGAAAGAAGGTAGGTTTCCCCAGCCATTCTTCCCCCTAAGGTTTTTCCCTCTAAGTAGATCTTCCTACTTACTTACATCTCAATTCACTTTTTCACAATTTGCAAGTATTCATGAGAATTCTCGTGACTTTGTCAATTGAATGAGGATGGACACGAAGTTGGGTACCTTCTCCCACTGCATTGCACCAGAGTTTTCAAGTCTTCTAGGTTTCCTTGTCACTTTCAAGAGCTTACGGATTGAGGTTATGACCCTTTTTATGTGTATTGGAACTAGTCATTCTCACCTCAGAGAACTTTAGTAACTAGTGTTAAAGAAGCCAGGCTTCTTTTTCATTTTAGATCTGCTTTCATTTTAGATCTGCTAATAACAATCTATTTGGCCACTATTATAATTGTTGAGGAAAAGGTGGAAAGGCTAAAGGCAGGGTCTATGCAATAAAAATTTCTCTTTCATCCAAAAGATAGAAAGATTTTAAGAGTACAACAGTCAAATTAAAGATAGAACTTTGGTGTGTTTTACCTTTAGAAATTCAAGTAAACTTATCTAATATGAGTATCAGTGGTACTTCAGGTTGCTTTCTTCACACCTTCACACCTTTACACACACACACTTTCAATGGCTTCATTGAGATATAATCTACAAATCATAAAATGTACTCATTTTAGGTATAGAGTTTAATGAATGTTAGTAGTTGTGAAACCTCCATGTAATCAAATTACAAAATAGTTCCAACTCCCTAAAGTGTCTTTATGCCCATTTGCAATCAATTCTCTACTTCCCTTCATCCTCAGGCACTGATGGATGTGCTTTCTGACACTGTGTAGTCTTACTTTTTCTGGAATTTCAAATAAAAGCCATTATGCAATATGCAGTCATTTTAATTAGCTTTTTACTTTTTACATTTAGTATAATATTTTTGAGATTAATACATTTCATTTTTGTTTTCATTCATATTTCATTCCTTTTTATTTCTTAGTAGTTTCTCCAGGATGGCTCTATCACAAATTATTTATCCATTCACCAGTTCATGAACAGTAGGGTTGTTTCCATTATTTGGCTATTATGGATGCTGCTGCTGTAAACATTCACATATAATTCTTTGAATGTAGAAATGCTTTCATTTCTCTTGGATAAATATCTGGGTCAAATACTTTTTTCTAGAACTTTCATCATAGCTCTTACATTTAGCTCTATGCTTTATTTTAGGTTATATTTTAAAATATGGTGAGAAGTACAGGAAAGAACATCCAATGGAAAAAAGACAGTCTCTTTAACAAATGGTGCTGGGAGAACTGGACAGCAACATGCAGAAGGTTGAAACTAGACCACTTTCTCACACCATTCACAAAAATAAATTCAAAATGGATAAAGGACCTGAATGTGAGACAGGAAACCATCAAAACCCTAGAGGAGAAAGAGGAAAAGACCTCTCTGACCTCAGCCGTAGCAATCTCTTACTCGACACATCCCCATAGGCAAGGGAATTAAAAGCAAAAAATGAATTACTGGGACCTTATGAAGATAAAAAGCTTCTGCACAGCAAAGGAAACAACCAACAAAACTAAAAGGCAACCAACGGAATGGGAAAAGATATTCGCAAATGACATATCGGACAAAGGGCTAGTATCCAAAATCTATAAAGAGCTCACCAAACTCCACACCCGAAAAACTAATAACCCAGTGAAGAAATGGGCAGAAAACATGAATAGACACTTCTCTAAAGAAGACATCCGGATGGCCAACAGGCACATGAAAAGATGTTCAACGTCGCTCCTTATCAGGGAAATACAAATCAAAACCACACTCAGATATCACCTCACGCCAGTCAGAGTGGCCAAAATGAATGAATCAGGAGACTATGGATGCTGGAGAGGATGGGGAGAAACGGGAACCCTCTTGCACTGTTGGTGGGAATGCAAATTGGTGCAACCACTCTGGAAAGCAGTATGGAGGTTCCTCAGAAAATTAAAAATAGACCTACCCTATGACCCAGCAATAGCACTGCTAGGAATTTACCCAAGGGATACAGGAGTACTGATGCATAGGGGCACTTGTACCCCAATGTTTATAGCAACACTCTCAACAATTGCCAAATTGTGGAAAGAGCCTAAATGTCCATCAACTGATGAATGGATAAAGAAATTGTGGTTTATATACACAATGGAGTACTACGTGGCAATGAGAAAGAATGAAATATGGCCTTTTGTAGCAACGTGGATGGAACTGGAGAGTGTGATGCTAAGTGAAATAAGCCATACAGAGAAAGACAGATACCATATGTTTTCACTCTTATGTGGATCTTGAGAAACTTAACAGAAACCCATGGGGGAGGGGAAGAAAAAAAAAAAAAGAAGTTAGAGTGGGAGAGAGCCAAAGCATAAGAGACTGTTAAAAACTGAGAACAAACTGAGAGTTGATGGGGGGTGGGAGGGAGGGGAGGGTGGGTGATGGGTATTGAGGAGGGCACCTTTTGGGATGAGCACTGGGTGTTGTATGGAAACTAATTTGACAATAAATTTCATATATTGAAAAATAATAGAATTTCTATATCTAACTTCTTTTTAGTTGACATAAACACTATTAAAAAAATAAACCTTTAAAAAAAATATGGTGGGAAGTGTGAGATTCATTTTATCCATACAGGTATACGGCTGTATTGCAACATTTGTTCAAAATACTGTCTTTTCTCTCATTTAATTACCTTAGCACTTTTATTAAAAATCAATGGACTATATATGCATTTAGGTCTATTTCTGGACTCTCAATTCTATTACATTGATCTATAGGTCAATCCTATGCCCCTACTACACTGTCTTGTGTATTATAGTTTAGTAACTCTTGAAATCATGTAATCTAGGCCCTCCACCCTTTTTTCTTCTTCAAGACTGTTGAAAGATGGCCCATTTCTTTCATCATCAAAAGAAAACATTTTGGGGGGTGGGGGCGCCTGTGTGGCTCAGTTAGTTAAGGGTCCGACTTGAGCTCAGGTCATGATCTCGCAGTTTGTGAGTTTAAGCCCCACATCAGGCTCTGTGCTGGCAGCTCAGAGCCTGGAGCCTGCTTTAGATTCTGTGTCTCCCTCTCTCTGCCCCTCTCCCACTTGCATTCTCTCTCTCTCTCTCTCTCTCTCTCTCTCTCTCAAAAATAAATGAACATTTAAAAAAAATTTTTTTAATATTTTTTTAAAGCAAAATGCTGAAGCACCTGGGTGGCCCAACTGGTTAAATGTCCAACTCTTGACCTTGGTTCAGGTCATGGTCTTGCTGTTCATGGGTTTGAGCCCCACATTGGGCTCTGTGCTGATGGTGCAGAGCCTGCCTGGGATTCTGTCTCTTTTTTTTCTCTGCCCCTCTCCTGCTTGTGCTCTCTCTCTCTCTCTTTCAAAATAAATAAATAAAACTTAAAAAAAATTAAAAAAACAACATGCTATGCTTTTTATAATAAAATTGTCTTAAGGACTTAGAATTCTTTCATAGGTGATAAACTTCTAAAAGTATTACTGGAAATTTAGTCTGTTTTTTTCATATAAAATTTAAAATCATCTGGCCTGTTTCTTCAAGAATACATTTTTAAATTAATGAACTTTATATTTTAGAGCAGTTTTAAGTTCACAGCAAAATTGGGTAGAAAATGCAAAGAGTTCCCATATGTCTCCTATTCCTTTTTAAATGTTGGAAAAGATTTACCTCAATTCATTTTTTTCCTCCTTAGTCTTTAAAAGTCCCATCATGTCCGTCATTTATTTAGTTCCACCTCAAAAAGACAGCAATCCTTCATCTTAGTCTCCCCTTTTCCAGTTACCGAGTCTCCTTGCAAGACCTGGAATGTATGTCCACTACAGGGGTGGTTCTTCCCAGCTTCCATACGGGTCAAGCTGTGGGGGTCTCACTGTAGCAATACAAGGCATGGAAGACTGTTTGACCGTGTTAGAGATGGATGATCTGCTCATTACATCTTGGATTTTTGAGCCCTCTGCACACCAGAAAGATGGAGGGTTGAGATCTGTTGGATCTTTTCCCCTGTCAGGATTCAAGTTTCTTAGAGCCTGAAGGCTCCATGTTAGTAGAAAAGAGGAAACGAAGGATGCTGAAGCCAGCTCCTTTGAAGGGCTTCAGGTGAGGAGGAAGCCATACCCTTTGTATATAAATGTTGCCCTGCAGTCATGAAGCTGTGTGCCTGGTATGGGCCAGAACCGGTAAAGGTACATCGGGCTCAAGCCCAAGACATCACAAGTGAAAGCCCTGAGGGGACTGATTAATGAATCTCTGAATGTCTCTAATCCATTGGTTGGGGAGCTCTGAAACAGAATAAGATCTTTGTATCTGATTTCTTGGGGTGTCAAACGTGATGATTTTTATTTTTTGACATTAATGGCTGGCGAAACAACTTCTATGGTACTTGTAGTAAAAGGCAGAGGTTAATTATAAAGATGGAAAGACCTGGGGTGATCAGTACCATTTTGATCTCCTAGAGCTCTGCCCGTGTAAAATGTTTCCTAAGATGACTCACTGTTTTAATCAGCAAGAGAAAGCATTTAAAGAAGCAAAATGCCATGCTTTTTATAGTGAAATCATTATAAGGACTTAGAATGCTTCCACAGGTGAAACTTCTAAAGAAGTATTAGTGGAAACAGTCTGAGTTTTATATGATTCTTTGTCTCATAAACAGCAGCCTGTCAATAAGATGTTCGTATGTGTATAAAATAATTTTGAGGATCCTATCTAAGAACACAATTGATATTGAAAATATGTCCCCTGTTGATTCATAGTCAGGGAAACCTCAGTACTCTCAGCCAATGCAAGAAAAGGGTGGTAGCCAGTTCGAATTAGTATATAACCTTTCTGAGGTGATGTTTGCAAATCTGGCCACGTTAAAGGTTTTGGAAACCTGTAAAATGAAATTTAAAAATTAAGAGCACCCCTGTTATTAGATACATTCTACATGCATGCACTTTAATAATTTTACATGTAGAAACTAAAGATGTGAGTATGGCTTGTTTGTGTCGATTGTATTTTTAGGGTACTTGTTTGAGTGAAAGATAAGGCACTTTCTTCCCGTAGATCAATCACATGTTGTCTTCAAGTCTTGTTGATAGCATTAACTTGCTTAACAAACCCAACCAGACCCAATACTACATAGGTACACTTAGTACATATTCAAATAGTCCTAGACCGTGAATTAGTGGCAATCTAGTATAACAAAGCTTTATTCTATATTCAAGACACTTGCCAAAGCTGCACAGAAAGGCCATCTCCATGGAGTTAGCAGTTTAATATTCCTCACTCCAATGAACAACCAATTAAATTCATTGAACCTCTTTCCTCCACAGAAAATTCAACTCAGAAAAAGTGGTGCACTTGAGAGTTTCCATTTAGAGCCCCTGCATTTAGAAATAGGGGTAAAGATTATATTCTTTGCTCTTGGACTCAGCCAGAATGGCGTGTAATTAATATCTCCGTGCCCACACAGTGGATTGGGGTCCAATGAATTTGAAGAAGAAAGAATCAAGCAAAGGGAGCTACCCTTTGCAGCATCAACACAGTGTTTATAATCTTTTGTTATTAAAGTATTTGTTTGCACAATTGAGAATTTTAAAAAGATGGCTATTCATAATGATAATCTGTACGTATGCATGTGTTCTTGCACACACACACACACACACACACACACACACACCTTCCTTCATCTTCTCACCATCTTAATTCTGCCCCCAGACTGAGTGTGGTAAGGAGAGTAACTGTCCCCAAACACGTCTACATCCTAATCCACAAGACCTGTGAATATGCTATCTTACATGCAGATGTGATTAACATTTAGGACTTGTTCTAGGGAGATTTTCTTGGATTATCTAGGTGGGCCCAGTGTAATCATAAGAGCCATTGAAAGCAGAAGATCTTTCTTGGCAGTGGCCAGACAGAGAGATGACAAAGAAAGAAGGGTCAGAGGATAGAAGGAGAATCACAGAGGGATGCTGCATGAAAGGCACTCGACTTCCCATTGCTGGATTTGAAGGTGGAGGAATAGGGCCATTAAGTCAAGGATGTGAGAATCTTCTAGATGCTAGGGATGGCCCTCTATTGATAGCTAGCAAGAAAACGAAATTCTCAGTTCTACAGTCACAAGGAACTGAATTCTGCTGATAACCTGAATGAGCAAAAAAACCAGATGCATCCCTAGAACCTCTAGAAATGAATACAACTTCTTGGTACTGTGATTTGGCCCACTGAGACCTATGTCACACATACGAGCTCCAGAACTGTAAGATAACAAATTTGTATTGTTTAAAACACTAAGTTTGTGGTGATTTATCCCAGTAGCAATAGAAAACTAATTATATATGCAAACAAGGAAGCTCTGTGTGCTCTCAGAAACAACAAAGACAGCTCTGTGTCCATCTGCCATATTCCAGGTGTCTTTTGTTTTAATGTTTGTTTATTTTTGAGAGAGAGAGAGAGAGAGACAGAGCATGAGCAGGGGGTAGGCAGAAAGAGAGAGAGAGAGACAGAATCTGAAACAGGCTCCAAAATCTGACACGGGGCTCGAACTCGTGAACCTCAAGATCATGGCCCAAGTTAAAGTCGGACACTTAACCAACTGAGCCACCCAGGTGCCTCCAGAGGGGTGTTCTACCTCATCCTTTCTCCTTTCTTCACAGATAAATAGTTGGGTGGCCAGTGGTTCTAAGCATATTTATTACGACAGTGTGCTAAAAACACTTCCTCACCATAGGGAGTGTGCCAAACTTGACACGATGTATAACAAGACGCTGAGACTTGAAGTGGTCTCTTTTTTTTTTTTTTACGTTTGTTTATTTTTGAGACAGAGAGAGAGCATGAACGGGGGAGGGTCAGAGAGAGAGGGAGACCCAGGATCCGAAACAGGCTCCAGGCTCTGAGCTGTCAGCACAGAGCCCGACGCGGGGCTTGAACTCACGGGCTGTGAGATCATGACCTGAGCCAAAGTCGGTTGAAGTGGTCTCTGCAGCATCCCAAGACCTCTGGGCTATACAAGTCTTTTGGAAATAAGAGTATCCAGGGAGCAAAACCAATATCAAAACTGCCCACTTTCCCACAGTTCTCTGGGACATCTGCCTTGCTAGAAGTAGACCAGATAGGTGGTGAGTCATGTGGAGTGACTGGAGCAGTCCTGGGGGTGGTGACCTCACTAGCTGCCCGCTCCCTGATTCTCATCACCGTCGTTCCTTTGCTGAAGGAAGGCTAGAAAGTTTAGAGGACCCTTATGAAGTAGAAAAATGGCTTTTGTTTTGTGTGAGAGGAAGGAGGAAGGACAAGAATAAAGGTAGAAATACGTGGCTTGAAAATCGTCCATTAATGTATTAGTATCAAAGGCTGCCAACAATGGGAAGAGGCACTGGATTGTTTTCTTATAAAAAAGGAGAGTAACTTTTATTTTTTACCAATATTTAATAAGGAAATATTCACGCCTATGATCATTTTTGTGTAAGCATCATATATTTATTTTCTTAATTAAAAAATGTCTTATAGATAACCACTCTAGATATTTTTAATGTAGTCTTTTAATTGAAGTATAATTGATATGCAGTGCTACATTAATGTGGTTTTTATTAAAGTTATTCATGCACGTAGCTTAGAGAACCACATAGTTACATAAGGCTTGCTTTCTATGTCCCTAGCCATGTTTCTTGCTCCTCAGAGGCAACCCTTTTCATCTTGTTTAGGCGACGACTTTTGTATTTATTTCCATATCATTAGGTAACATGCTTATATTGCTACTTCTTGATTTTTCAGTGTGATGCCCTACATATTGGCTTTCAGATGTGGGTAATAATGATTTAGCTCTTTCTCACACCTTATCCACAGTCTCACCACACACATGGGTACACCCATGTCCCTGTTCTCCCCCCGTGGTTAAAGTTTGGCTAAATCGATGCTCCTTGTTTACATCGTCATGATGGTACAGGTGTTATTGACAGTGGAGCCATTTCATAGGTCTTGAATACCTTTTCTTTCTTTCATATCTTCTTGTTTTTGAGTTCTTTGGAACCCCAAGGATGTACCTTCCTAATTTTGTAATTTTCTGTGGTGGCTTTTCTATGTGTTCATCACTAATTTATCAAACTCTTCCCTGACTACAAAAATCTTGTTTTTATACATTAAGTACATTAAGTAGTCTATACATTTCTTCTTCTTCTTATAGTTTCTCTCTAAACCTTCTGATCTGCCCTGGTCTAAGTTGCTTAATCTCTGCCATTTTACCATGATATTGGGAATTGCTGTCCTCCACATCCTATCGTGGATCCCTGTGTCTCAGATTCTGTGTTTTTCTCTTTCTTGGTTTACTTTCTTGTTTGCACGGACAATATCCTCCAGTGGTTTCCTCCTCATTCAGTCAACTAACTTTTGCTAACTACCAAGTGCCATGCACTGTCCCAGGTATTTAGGCTAGAGTGAGAACCCATCTTCATGGAATTGTATTTTGAAGAGCACCAAGGTGAAAAAGGACCAACCTCCTTCCATACATTTGTTGAGGGGATGATCCTTGTCCATGAACCCTACTGAGCCGTGAGACTATAGGAGGGAGATGGCCATTCCTTCCAAGGATCCCGTTTTCACCTCTGCAGGTAACAGCATCCTTTTCTCTGGGGGATGGTTCCTGTCTTTCTGATTTAATGTGGTCCTGGTCACCTGCTCTGTCCCAGGGATAAGCATATAACAAAAGCTGAGCTTGGGTACTCAGAAATCCTACATTTCTCTGTAGCCAGGGCTTCCTTTCTTTAGAGCCTGGAGATTTGCCTTGCCCCATTCAAACTTGTCCCATTCTCTAAAAGTAAAGTAGACTTTGTCTCTGTAAGGTGTTATGCCAAATCCCGTGGGAGACACATGGAGGGAGCCCATCTGCATAAGGATAGAATGAGACTAATGTATAGAAGTGATCAGGGTCTAGGGGCGCCTGGGTGGCTCAGTCGGTTAAGTGTCCGACTTCAGCTCAGGTCATGATTTCACAGTCTGTGAGTTCAAGTCCCGTGTCGGGCTCTGTGCTGACAGCTCAGAGCCTGGAGCCTGCTTCGGATTCTGTGTCTCCCTCTCTCTCTGCCCCTCCCCTGCTCATGCTCTGTCTCTCTCTGTCTCAAAAATAAATAAGTCATTTAAAAAATTTTTAAAAAACAAGAAGTGATCAGAGTCTGAAGACAGACCTGGGTACTCTTACTTCTAAACGCCTTGTGTAGCCCAGAGGTGTTGGGATGTTAAAGAGGCTATTTCTAGTCTCAGTTTTTTGTTATTCATCTCCAGTCAGGTAAGACAAAGACAGAAAGAGTGACAGAGATGGGGGGAGTGGGAGGAGACAGAGAGAGAGAGAGAGAGAGAGAGAGAGAGAGAGAGATTTCAGCATCATTTGCATCTCCTATGTCCATCAATGTTCCACCCCTAGAATTCCCTCCCCAATTCTTTCAGACACTAAATTCTTCCTTTTGTTTAGCTAATTTGATTTTGATTGCTGTCTTCTGCAACCAGAATCCTGAGTAATTACAGGCAGTAAAAGGGAAACTGCCTGTTGTAAAACAAATCCTTGGGAATATTTCTACTGAGGCCCTGAGATGTCTCTGACAGTCTCATGTAATAATGTGTTCCCTTTTCCAGAAAACAAGATGCAATCAAGTAAGAACCTCCAAGGTCTTTGAGCCTCTTATAAATGACATGTCAAATATCTGAAATAAGAAGAGTAGATGAATGTGTATAATCAGTAAATTCCTATGAAAAGGATATCTTTGTTGTATTGTAATTTCCATGAAGTCAAAATTTTGTCTAATTTTATTCACTGCTATATCTCTTGAACTTAGAAGAGTATTTGCAAAATAAGTTAATGTATGTATGTATGCACAGACTTCTAACGTATAAAAGATTAAGGGAAAAGTTGCCTGTTATTTTTCTCAATAAGGAAAAAAAAGAAGATTCTATTCGGGTGGTCACCATGGGCCCTAAATTCTGTCTGAGTGAAACGAATCTTTATTAGCAGGTTGCTTCACGATGGAATGTCAGCTCTTTGAAAGTTATATATTATATTACTAAAGAGTATTGACAGAAAACATATAAACTCTGGTTGATCTTTATTCAGAGTTTCAGAGACACATACACATCCTGAGATTTTACCGCTAGAGAATAGGCAAGGTTTAAACAGGGCAAGTCTTCCTCTCCATTCTATTCTAACACTTTTCAGCTGAAGGAGACACAAAACTCTACTCGGAAGTTGAGGATGTATTTTTTAATGCCTCAGATGGGGTTCTTTTTGAAAGATAGTGACTAGTCTCGATGATGCCAAAGGAAGGAGGATTACTGATCAACCAACCAGAGCCAATTTTTGAGTTGATGGTATTTTTCTTGGACATGCTACATTCAATGGCAACATTCAGTAGCAACTTGCATGGTGTAGGCTAAAAGGTATGGCAAGGCAAACCCTTATTCATGGTGAGGGACAAACCAAGCACATTATGTCGAAGTGTTCGTCTCCTTGCCACTGTCTCTGTGGGACCCAGTCATTGGTACAGAGGGTCTGTGGTGAAAAGAATATTAGTGCATGCTTCTGTCAAGTAAACAGATGAGCCAATATGCAAGATCTATAGTTAATGGGTTTTCTCCTTTTCCTCTATGTGAAATCTAAATTTCCCATGATTATTCACAATGAAAGGAGTTAACGCTGAGGTAGTTATTTCTCCATTTTTTTTTCTTTTTCTTCTGCTGTGTGTTAAGCCAGATGGTGGTCTCACAAACACATTCACTTTCAATTCTACTACTCTTTTTCATAGAAATTCTTCTGATCTTCATGTTTTTATATGTTTATTATTTTATCTCGCTCATTCAAAAGTAAACCCCGCTCCTTGTTTAGCTTGCATAGCAGTGCTATCTCAGCCCCTTCGACACATATTAAGTCATCAATAAATATTTGGTAAATGAAAGACGGCATTGCCAGCAGGTGGCATTCATCATCTTCCCTCAGAAACTTTTGATCTCTAACTTCGCTTTTTGAAGGGGAAGAGAAACTAACGCACTGTGATACTTTCCCGTGAAGATGGGAGATTCATAGGTAAGCTTACCAGAGGGACTGGCACTTGGGAAAAGACATTAATCATATAATGAGATACCAGCTAAAAGAAGATTGCTGATAAAGATGGTTATAATCATCCCGGCTTGTAACTCTGTTTTGATGGTGCATTAACTATAGCTGAGTTTTCATCTTCATACTTTTCGAAATATACACACAAAAGGATGAACATGAGTGGCCAAATCAATATGCATGTTAAAGCTAGTAGTTTAAGCAGGTACACAATAAGGACAAACAGATGACTGAATACAATATCAAAATAGCGTATTACTCATCCTTAAATATGTTAATGGTCTATTTTGGACAGAGCATACAAATATCTTTATCTAGAGCAACTCACTGAAAGAACACACGTCTTTTGCATATACGCAGAAACAGAGATCATATACCATGAAATAGTTTGCAAATATACAGAGGCAATATAACCTACATTAATGCTTTTCCCTCAGCCTAACTTGCCTCATCTAATCAACCAGTTGGTGAGTCAGTTAAAATACACATCTTATCATATGCCAAGATAGCAGAGGGGTAACACAGACCTGGGTTTGTGTATTTGCTTCCAACTGCTGCTGTCATACATTATGACAAACTTGGTAGTTTAAAACAACACAAATTTACTATCTTATAGTTTTGGAAGTCAGACGTCTGAAATGAGTCCTTACATGACTAAAATTCAAGTGTCAGTAGGGCTGTGTTCCTGCTGGAGGCTCTGGATAAAGATCTGTCCCTTGCCTTTTCTGGCTTCTAGAAGCCACCTGCATTCTTTGGCTTCTGGCTCCTTCTTTCCTCTTCAAAGCAATAACTTCAAACTCTGTTTTTGGAGTCACATCTCTTCTCTGATCCTGATGCTTCTGCCTCTCTTTTGTAAGGACTGTTGTGATTACATTGGGATTCAGGATAATCTTTCCCTCTAAAAAACCTTAAGTTAATCATCTACATCCCTTTGGCCACATAAAGTAACACATTCACGGGTTCTGGGGATTAGGGCAGGGACTTCTTTGTGGAGTTGTTCTGTCTACCATAGTTTGTATTCCTCCTTTGCCATTTACAAGGTGAAATTTGATATCTCTGATCCTCGGTGGGGGGGGGGGCGTATTTTTGCTTTTGGTTTCCAGGGGGGGGGGGGTCTTTAGAAGAAGAATTAGAAATCTCAAAGCTGTAAGAATTAAAGGAGATAATGAGTATAAAGCATTTAGCGCATTAGGCTGGTATCAACACGCGCTGGCTAGTATGTTTTCTTCTTCTTGGACTTGGCCAATCTCATAGCTTGGTTCTTCCATTGACTCTGATCATAGAGTCACAGAGCTTAAAAACACAGAAGCTTTAATTTTTTCATTTCCTTAATTGCTAACATCTTGCGTTTTCAATTTTGACATGGGGTCAAAATGACTATTTCCCTAAAAGGGAAATAATAATGAAACTTCAAGAGGGACATAGAAATAAAGAGGAAATATTTTAGGAAGCTCTAGCCGCGGGAATTTTAACGGGAGCTAATTTCATAACAGAAGGTATGCTGACCCAGATGCTGTGCAGACAGTGTCTCTACAGCACTCACTGTCTGGGAGCATTTGCAGGATGGTTTTCAGTTCCGTTTGCTGCCCTAGTAATCAGCTCGTTGGGTGGTGAGGAGTACATGCCCACACATAGGGGGTGCATACGCAAATCACATGTACAAGTATGGGCACACACACATAATTTTAAAAATTAGCGACATAGCAACAAAGTACTATGAGCAGTGGCCTTATATAGGGCTTATGTGTAATCCATAAAAGTAAGTTTCTTCCCCTTCGCTTACTTATGAAAGGCACTCAAAGAAAACTTCATTGTACAGATGTGCAAAAGATATACAAATGTATATTTATCAAATTAGTACTTTTCATTTTCTTCCTAACGGTTATGGAAAAATTCATCTGTATATAACTAGTCAATCTTTGTTAAATTTTTTAATTTTTTTTAATGTTTATTTATTTTTGAGAGAGAGACAGAGCACATGGGTGGGTGAGGGGCAGAGAGAGACAGGGAGACACAGAACTTGAAGCAGGCTCCAGGCTCCGAGCTGTCAGCACAGAGCCCAACGCGGGCTCAAACCAACGAACTGTGAGATCATGACCCGAGCTGAAGTTGGACATCCGCTCAACTGACTGAGCCACCGAGGCGCCCCCAATTTTTTTTAATTTTTTTTTTTTTTTAAATTTTTGAGAGAGAGAGAGACGAACAGAGCATGAGCAGGGGAGGAGCAGAGAGAGAGGGAGACACAGAATCTGAAACAGGCTCCAGGCTCTGAGCTGTCAGCACAAAGCCCGACGCAAGGCTTGAACTCACAAACCGTGAGATCATGACCTGAACAGAAGTCAGATGCTCAACCGACTGAACCACTCAGGCGCCCCTATAACTAGTCAATCTTTAGAAATATGTTCAATGGAGAAATTTACTTTTATGTCTAACTTAATCCCAATTTTTCTCACAGAGATAAAAAAAATCCAGTTATATTTTGTGTGATAGAAGTCCAATACTTGGAGATTGCTATAAAAGTCATACCATCATTTATCGTAACACAACAGTCATTACTACGTGTTATTTGACAACCATCTGTTAGTGTGTCTTTATTTACATCTTAATTACATTCAACTTCATACACTGTGAAGAAACTTGATCATCAGGAGATTTTTGGCTCTTTCATAACTTGATTTGTTTTTATGTGTGTTTAGGAAAATTAGCAAGTTGTTGAATAAATTCACCCAGCAGATACATATTGAACATCTATTATGCTCCAGGAGAATACAAAGTTACTGACAATGAAAGAGGTGAATCCAAATACTGACTCTTATGGAATTTACATGTGGAAGAACATAGGTAATAGACAAATAAGCAATATGTTTCTTGTACCGTGGTGGTGGGTGACATGTACTATGAAGAAAAATAACAAATAAAAATAAAGCAGTGTGAGGGGAAAGAAACAGTGAGATGTTGTATTTTTTTAATTTTTTTTATTTTTTTTAATGTTTATTTATTTTTGAGACAGAGAGAGACAGAGCATGAACGGGGGAGGGGCAAAGAGAGGGAGACACAGAATCTGAAGCAGGCTCCAGGCTCTGAGCTGTCAGCACAGAGCCCGAAGCGGGGCTCGAACTCACGAACCGCGAGATCATGACCTGAGCCGAAGTCTGCCATTTAACTGACTGAGCCACCCAGGCACCCTGAGAAGTGGTATTTTAAATTGAATATGAAAAAAAGAAGCTCCTGACTGCTGTCAGCTTGGAGATAGTATCTTCCTGTGGAACACAAACAATTTTCCAAAAAAACAAAATCAGACAAGACCATTTTTGTAACCATATTAGAGCAAGATCAGAACAAAACCAAATAGTAATCATATCTGAGCTCAGATAAAAACGTGTACACAGTGCAAATCACAAAAATAACCAAACACCCCCCTCATCCAGCTAACATGAGTAATTAATTCTTGTTGACTCTACCAATTACAGCTTTAATCTCTTTTCATTCCTCCTGGTTAAAAATTGGTAAGGAACCCAATTATGGAATTGCTCCCACTTTCTGAGAGCCTCAGAGCAAAACCATGTTTCATTGAATCCTCCCCAAAATAACACAAACTTGAGCCCTTCCAACACCCTCTTGCTGGTACATCACATGGATCCCCATGGTGTGCTGCTTCTTTCACAGCAACAAGCCAAGAAACCCAACATTGACTAGAGGCGTGTTTTTAGTACACTTGAGCTAAGAGAAGCCATCTCTCATGAACTGACAAATACCTAAATAAAGTAAGGGAATGAACCATTTGGCCACGGAAGGAAAAAAGGAACAGTCAGTGCAAAGATCCCAAGGCAGGATCATGCCTGGGATGGGTTCAAGAAAGAGCAAAGATACAGAGGGGGTTGGATCTGCATAAGTGAAAAAAAGAGGAAATAAGGTCAAAGTCCAGATTTTGAAGCGTCTTGTATGCCATGATGTTATGGACTGAATGTTTATGTCCCTCAAAAATTCGTATGTTGGAGTCCTAACTTCCAGTGTGATGTCATTAGAAGGTGGGATCTTTGGGAGGTAACTAGGGTGAGATGAGATCATGAGGGCAGAGCCCTAGTCTGATGGGATTAGTGCCCTTATAAAAAGATAAACAGAAAGCTTGCCCTTCCTCTCTGCCACTGTGATGTGTGGCCACCTGTAAGCTAGGAAGAGGGCTCTCACCCTGAACTCAGACTTCTAGCTTCCAGAACTGTGAGAAAATAGATTTCTGTTGTTTAAGTCACCAAGTCTATGGTATCATGTTATGGCATCCCAGAAAGTTTAAGACATATGGTAAGAACACGGACTTTACCCCATGTTCAATTCAAGTGAGTTGGAAACCTTGGGGGAGGGGGGGTTTAATATGACCTGACATGTTTTAATTGGACAATTTGGCTGCTCTACTGAGAATATATTATAGAGAAGTCAAGAAAAGAAGACCCAATGAGGAACTCAGATAGTAAATAAGTCACTTTTTCAGGATAATAGCAATGCAACAATGGTGGAGAGTAAGCATTGGGGATAGAATAGACTGCTGATCTAGTCTTGGATACCAAATATATTTTGAAAGTAGAGCCAGCAGATTTGGAGATCCATATGATGTGGACCCCAAGGGAGATAATATATATATACATATATATTTATGTATGACATATATGTATATATATATATGTCAAAAATGACTTCAACGTCTTGGGATAATAGATGAACTGAATTACCATTTGCTGAGATACATAAGTCAAAGGGATGAGAAACTGGGGACACTACAAATTAAATCACAATGTTGAACAAGTTAAATTTGAAGTGCCTGTTCTACATTCAAGTAGAGATACCCAGTAGACAGATCGATGAATCTGAAGGGATTAAGGTTAAAATATAAATTGAGAAATTATTATTTAGCAGATGGGTATTTAAACTCATGAGAAGGAATGACCTAGGGAGTGAGACCAAAGGTTGAGCCCTGAAACACTCTAACCGAGGCTGAGAAAATTCAACCAAGGCTGAGAAAGAGCTGTCATTGAGGTAAAAACAAAAACAAAAACAAGTACTGTATCTTAGATCAAGCCATGCTTCACAACATAAATGATTGCCTAATAATAAGAGTGTCAGGAAAAGTGTAGCCTGTGACACACATGTTTGCTTGAGCCCTTTCAAGAATGTCTCTTGGGGCGCCTGGGTGGTGCAGTTGGTTAAGCGTCCGACTTCAGCCAGGTCACGATCTCGCGGTCCGTGAGTTCGAGCCCCGCGTCGGGCTCTGGGCTGATGGCTCAGAGCCTGGAGCCTGTTTCCGATTCTGTGTCTCCCTCTCTCTCTGCCCCTCCCTGTTCATGCTCTGTCTCTCTCTGTCCCAAAAATAAATAAACATTGAAAAAAAAATTTAAAAAAACAAAAAAAAAAAGAACGTCTCATGTAGGTTCCACAGGACGCTCATTGAAATCCTAGGTGTGGCAAATTAGACTTAATGTATTTGTAATCTTATTCCCTCTTTGTTCTCTGTATTGAATGGAGATTAATCTAGCCATTTGTTATGAAAGTGTTTCTCACACTGAGCATCACAATTACCAGGGCGCTTGTTAAAAAGTGCACATTGCTGAACCCCGGCTCAGACATGATGAATCAGAAACAGGAGAGTGGCTCCCTAGAACCAACCACCATTTCAGGATGTTCCCAAGTGGATTGCCATGGGCACGAAATCAGAGAACAAGAAACTGTACCTATATTCTTATCCTGTCATGAAGAGGAAGGGAGTTGATCTAAAACAATCCAATTCAGGACCTCACAAGGGGCCACAGATCTTTCAGGGAAGATGGCAAAAGCAAAACCATATTCGAATATCAGGATGTCTACTATCAGTCATCCATGGTTCTGCACACTCTCTTTTTATTCTTGAATGCAAAGATGCCCTCCATTTGTGGATTCTGATTTGACAGAAAAATAGATTTGACTAGAAATATAGGAAGATGAATGATTGAGAACATCCTTTAGCAAAATGAGTTTTGAGCAACAGTGACAGTGGTTTCTCTCACTTGTTGGGTTTATAATATGCTAGGCACTATAGTAAGACATATACGGTTTCATTTAATCTTTACTATAGGACTGTGGTACAAATGCAGGGTTGAGTTTAGTAAGTGTTGGCTTTGAGAAGCAGAGGCTTAAGACGGAGCTTTACAGGCAGGCTGTTTACTAGGACGGAACGCCTTGCCATCAACACTAGTCTAGGAATCTGTGTAAAACTTCTGAACATGAGAGAATCTATTTTGAGACTAACATCTTCATCCTGTATTTTTGACACAGGAACCACATTGAATTATTGAACTGGGCAGAAGCATCTGATTGAACACAAAACTGCTACACCGCATTCTTAAATTTTTTTTAATGTTTATTTATTTTTTTTTTTTTGACAGAGACAAGAGACAGAGAGAGAGACACAGAGCATGAGTGGGGGAGGGACAGAGAGAGAGGGAGATACAGAACCTGAAGCAGGCTCCAGGCTCTGAGCTGTCAGCACAGAGCCCGACATGGGGCTCAAACTCACAGACCGGGAGATCATGACCTGAACCAAAGTCGGACACTCAACTGACTGAGCCACCCAGGCACCCCAACCCACATTCTTGATAAAATCTAAATACTCTACAGAAAAGTATTTTCCTAGGAACTGACATAATGTACTCAGAAAACCAATGAGCTGTAAAATGTATTTGTATCTTCCAATCATAATTTTTGGAAAACAATGTGTAAGCCTCCTAATACATCTGTAATTTGCTAATGAAGACCCCTGACTTTTACTCCTCATTGAGACATGATTTGGGTTGATGCTGGAATCTGTGCTCCACGAGTTGCAACTCTAAGACCCCAGATAAATGCTACTGTTTTATTCAGTCCTTCCTCATTTCTCGGGGGACAAGTAACAGAGGTAGGAGGGAGAGTAGTGGGCAGAGGGAGAGGAAAACTTAGAGCCGTGGTGCTGCCTCAAGGGCCACCTCAAGGATCCAGGGAGTTCTGCAGTCAGAATGCCTTTCACAGTCATCCCCATTTGGGCGAGAGTGGCCAGACCTCACAGCCCAGCAGCAGTAGCTGAATGGGGACCATTCTGGGAAAAGGGATCACCTTGGGTGAAGACATTTCTCACAGCTGACACATTCCCTGAAGGGGCTAATGGCTGAAGGTTATCTGTAGAAAGCTCCTAAATTGAGGCAACAGATCCTTCACCGAAGGGGGAATTTGGTGATTATCATTCCGGTGCATGTTGGTATCCATAAACAATATTTACTATTTTTTCATGTTTTGAAAATTACATAAGGAGTATTGCATTATTCATAAAATTCTCCTCCTTGTTTTAAAAAAAAATATGTGTGTTTTTTTTTTTTTAAGTTTCATTAAGGTATAATTTACATGTAATGGAATCCATTTCTTTTAAAGGATTCATTTTGATGAAGTCTGGTAATTTTATCAATCATGTAATCACCAATCCAAGATATGGAACAGGCCCTTCACCGTGCCACCCCCCCCCCCCCGGAAAGTTTCCTTGTGCCCCTTTGCAGTTGCCCCTAACCCATGCCCTGATCTCTCTTGTAAGAACTAGGTAGAGGTCCAAGGACAGAACTGATAGGCAAGTGCACAAGGGAGACACACCAAAGTCACTCACCGCTAAGAATTCCCCTTCTATGGCAGCCGTTTGTTCCTCTCACTGCTGTGTCAAATGCCAACCAGCTCATTTCCATCCTGTCTCTCCTCAAAGGAACCCATGACCCTCAGATCTCAGCTCACTAGGTAACCTTGCCACTTCAGTTCTCTAATGGACGCCCAAACCCATGATCTTGTAGTTCTCTGCCTCGTTCTCATCGTTAGAGTAGAAGTGACTTTCTCTTGTGCCTTTCTCCGTCTTAACTGGAGGCCAAAAATCTCTTTAGATGGATGATACTCTATGTAGAACACTTGGGGTATTCATTCTCTTTGATGTAACAGTTTTAAAGTGTGAGTATTTACATCTGCACGAAGATTTAATATCCTTCGCAACTATCTAAATTTCTAATGAAACATGGCGGATCTCAACTTTAAAATAGTCTAGGTTTTCCAAAATTCTCCCAAAGGGTAAGTGGCTAAAAGAAATCACTGACCTATATTATACAGTGTCTCCAGAAACCTTACCATATTCCCTGAGTCTAGTGGGAAAGATAGGTTACATATATTGTCATACATTTTGGAAAAGAAGTATGTCCAGGGGATTGTGGGAGAACAGAGTAGAGATGCCTGGATTAACACTGGGATGCTGGAGCTCCCGGGCTGCTTCTTAGAAAAAAGAATTCATTTCTCATGCTCTAAACCAGACATTGGCCAATTTTTCTGGAAAGAGACAGTAAATATTTTAGGCTTTGCAGGGACACGGTCGCTGTTGCCACTATTCAGTTCTGTTGTTGTGGCAGGAAAGCAGCCACCGACAATATGTAAAGGAATGGATACACAGTGTTCCAATAAATTTTTTTTTCTACAAAAGCAGACGGTGGGCAGGATTTAGTCAATAGGCCATAGTACAGACACCCATCCTAGACTGTAGTCAATTGTACTTAGATACATTATATATCTAAAAACCATTTAGAAATTGTCATGGTACAAGTATAGAGATGAGTGATGTTAAGTATTGTGTCAAGAAAGCCACAGACTAGAAGGGAAAAACAATGTGAAAATAAATAGTTACAACAAGATGTGTTAAATGCTATGAAGGATGTATACAGCCAGCCCAATGCTAGCATAGAAGAGAGTGTGGTCCACTTACTTATAGGAGTGGGGTATATATATTATCCCATTCCTGGTCCCAGGTACCACTTATAAAGGGCAGAGACCTAGAAATTTCAGACTTAGAAGAAAGTTTTGTGTTGATGAAGTCTGACTCCTAATTATACACATGTAGAAACTAAGGTAAGTCTCAGAGAGGGTAGCATATTATGTGCCATTGGACTTGGTACACGCTCATAGAAAAAAAATATATTAAATTGGACCATTGACACAAAGGATTCATTCACAGAAATTAGCCATATCTCATTTGATTTTAATTGAAGTACACTTGACATGTAACATTGCTAGTTTCAGGGGTCCAGCGTAATGATTCAATATTTGTATATATTGCAAAATGATCACCACAATAAGTCTTGTTAATCTCCATCACTACACATAATTATGTATTTTTTTAAGCCATACCTTATTTGAAATAGTGCAGAAAGTAAATGTGAACAAGAAAAATTAAGAAACGATTCTGTACTTTTTTATTCAGCTGATACTGAAGAAAAGCTCAAGTCTATTAACATAATTATTACATTTCTCGTCTGGAGCACTGTCTTTATTTAATTTACCATGGCGAGTTTTGCAACACTGAATATTGGCTAGGTTGGTACATAGATAAGAATAGGGCCCAGAATATAATTTCACTATAATTTTTTTGCAAAGCATTATGGTAGTAAAGTAAGTATCAAAGAAAAGTTAGGATAAATAGGACGGAAAAAGGAAGAGCTGGCCAGCAGCAGGAGTCAAAGGACACACACAGCCCGAAGACTCTAGGGAGAAAAGGAGAAAAGGGGTGAAGTGGGTTCTGTGGGGACCAGCCTGTTGTCTAATGCTGGACTGCAGAATCAGCAGGACTTACCAAATGCACAGGCTATGCATCCCGGTAGCTAAGCCATTTCCACCCTGAGGCCACAGCAGTGTTTATTTTTAAACTATTTGACAGGAAGTGAGAACATCTCAGCATTGTACTATGAGGTCCTGGAGGCAATGGCCTGAGGAACGTCATTAGGATAGTTATCAGAAGGCTGGGAGAATTGGCTCTCAACAAAGGTGTGCATATAATAAGGGGTGTATTTATTTATTAATCATTATTTTATTGACTTAAATAGACAATAAATGCTTGACTAAGAATATATGAGAATGAATCAGTGACACTGATGTCTGGGTGACTCAGGTACAATTCTATCGATCGTAGAAATTATTTGTACTTTCTGTTTGAATAACGAATGAGCTGGATTCTGGTCAAACTAATGCCCAAATCTAAATCAGGCCCAGTGTGCTCAGATACACCGTGAGGAAATAACAATAGAGTAAATTACATTTTAAATGCATGCTTCAGCCTTGGGGAAAAGGAGCAAATCGCCCTGCTCCAGACTGTACAGCTGTCATAGGGGCCAGAGGAGACAGGTGGCTACAAAAGTGAGTGGAAGCCTGACAGATAGCCAATGGCTATAGCCAATGGCTATCGGGGATGAAGCCTGTTGCCAGCTTAACCCAAATTCAAGATGGGTTGAAGTGCATACATTTAGAAGCTGAACACCTGCAATAATGAAATCCTTTGATTACAGGCAGACCTTTTGTTTCCTTTTGTTACCCTTTATTTATCCATTTCCCCCACTGACAGACACATAAGGTGTACCCAGTTTTTCTCTCCGAAAAACAAGGATAGAAAAGGCGTTCTTGTATATGTTTTCCCACACCCAAGCAAGATTTTCTCCATGGATGAGCTTACCAGAGGAACGGATGAGATGAAGCTTATTATAAGGCCTCAGCGCCTCCAGATATTGCTAAACTGCTCTCCAAACTGGTTGGGCTAATTCATCTTTTGCGGTTGCCGCCACTGATTTTGTTATAAAAATCTTTCTTCCCTTAAAATTCCAATTACCTTGCCTTCTAGCATTCACTGGTAGTGTATATGATGAGGTGAAATAAACTCAACTAATTTGCAAATAATTTATCATTTTTCTGACATCACTTTAAAAATACTTTAACGATAACGTTAAGCAAAAGATGGAATACACACAAAAAAATGCATGCAGTATTAATCTAGTTATACATGAATCAGAAACAGACAAAACTAATCTATGATGAAGAAGGCTTGGGAAGAAGGGAGGGGTCGAGATTGAAAAAGATGTCATTGGTGTCCAGAGTGCTATTTCTTCACCTACATGGATATGTTTTAATTCGCGATAATTGCTCAAGTGCACCTTACTAAAGGTATATACTGCAATAAAATGGTTTTAATAAAATAATTCCTACGTCACTTATATTTTCTTTGAAGAAAGTAGTTCATGATAAGTAAATAATTTCACATAAATCGTATAGAGGTTAACATCTTTTACAGGAAGTTTTCCCATTCCTTTGAACTCCCTGTGATTTGATGCACTTGTTCAAGTTTGTTTCAAAGTATTGTAATTTATAACATGTTTTCCAACTAGGTAGAGCAAGATACCCTTCATCAGTATTAATATTAAATTTTTTCTTAGCTTCCTTACCTGTTTATTCATCCAGATAATCCTTAGAATTATTTTTTCAAATTACAAAAATAATACTATGGAAATTTTCTACAGTAAATTTTCAATACCATAAATTGGGTTTGCCTCTTAAGTTTCATATAAATGCGAGGGGTGCCTGGGTGGCTCAGTCATTTAAGCATCTGACTCTTCATTTCGGCTCAGGTCATGATCTCACCGTTGATGAGATCAAGCCCCGTGTCAGTCTCTGCACTGAGCGTGGAGCCCTCTTGGGGTTCTCTCTTTCCCCTCTCTCTCTGCCCCTTCCTCACTCCCCCTGCTCTCTCTCTCTCTCTAAGATTAATAAATACTAAAAAAATTTTCACATGAATGGACTAAAACAGCATGTATCCTTTTGTGACTGGCTTTCGCTCAACATTATGTTGTGAGATTTCTCCATGCTGTTGTATGCAGCAGGAGCATGTTCTTTGTCAATGCTGTGTAACACTCCACCGGGTGACTACGCCCAATTTATTCATCTGTTGGCTGTTGAAGGACATACAGACTGTTTGTACTTTGGGGTTATTATAAACGATGCTGCTTTGAATATGCATATGCATTTCCGTAACAGCGTAATCCTAGAAATGCAGTTCCTGAGTCACAGGTGTACCTCTGTTGGAAATTTAGATAGGGCCAAATGGTTTTCTGAAATGGTTGAACTATCTTTACACTCCCTCCAGATATACATGTGAGGGGCGCCTGGGTGGCTCAGTTGGTTAAGCATCCGACTTCCGCTCAGGTCATGATCTCACGGTTCGTGGGTTCAAGCCCAGCGTTGGGCTCTGTGCTGACAGGTCAGACCCTGGCACCTGCTTCAGATTCTGTGTCTCCCTCTCTCTCTCTGCCCCTCCCCTGCTCATGCTCTGTCTCTCTCTGCCTCAAAAACAAATAAAACATTAAAAAAAAAAAGATATGTGTGAGAGTTTTAGGGGCTTCCTGTCTTCACTAGCACTTGGTATTGTCAGTGCTTTGCTTTTTATTCATTCTGGGTTTTATTTTTAGCACTATCATATTGTGTTTTTCATTTTCCTGACTTAATGAGATTGAGCACTTTTAATTTGTAACTAATACATGTACGATATATTATTTATTATTTGTGAAATTTTTTTCTAGAAAACAACTTAATTTACAAATATTTATTTATTATACAGGCTAAGATGTCATAGAAACACAAAATTATTAAAAATACCCATTGCCAAATTAAACTTTCCACCAAGGAAATGCACATGAATTAGGCATTATTTCTCTACATTGGAGGCAAAGTGAAATCCCTCATCCACAGATCAAACATGCAAGAAAAACCACATATTGATTTCAATATCCAGTTTTTGGTGAAACGTCCAATCAACTAAATACTTTGAAAAAAAATTCATTGACCTTATTCTTTTTTTTAAGTTTTTAATTTTATTTAAATCCAAGTTAGTTAACATGTAGTGTAATAATGATTTCAGGAATAGAATTTAGTGATTCATCACTTGCATGGAACACCCAGTGCCCATCCCAACACGTGCCCTCCTTAATGCCCATCACCCATTTAGCCCATTCCCCACCCACCTCCCCTCCAGCAACCCTCAGTTTGTTCTCCGTATTTAAGTGACTTTAAATTGCTGTATAATATTCCATTGTATAAGGCTGTCACCCTTTATTTATCCACCTCCCATTTATAGATGTGCAAGTATACCCAGTTTTTCCTCTTAAAAACAATGTTGCAAAAAGCATTCTTATATATGCTTTCCCACACATGAGCAAGAATTTCTCCCTGGGATGGGCTTACCGGAGGAACTGCAGAGATCAAGGTTATTATAAAGCCTCATCTCTAGATATTGCTAAACTGCTCTCCATGCTGGACGGACTAATTCACCTTCTGACCAGGATTGTGAGGCTCCGTTTCTCTACGCTGTCTCCAACACTTGGCCTTTTAGCTTTAGTTTTGCCTATCCAACAGGTGTAAAATATTACCCCATTGTTTTAATGAGCATTTCCATAACTACTAGTGGAAAAGGTATGCAAATAACTTACTGCTAGGAAAACTGAGGCTCAGAGTGGTTGTATGACTACATAAGATGTTGTAGCAAGTGAGAAAGCCAGATGTAATCTGTTTATTCAACAAATGTATATTGATAGACTAGTTGTCAGGTACGGGATTTGGGCTTAATGCAATGGAAAACAATAGACAATTTCCTTCTCTGCATGAAAGTTCCGTTCTAGAATGGAAGCAGATAATTAGTAAATCTGCCTGAAGCCTGAAGAGTAAATGGAGCCAGCTATGTGAAAAGAGACTGTGCAGCTGAAGGACTTTGCAGCCCACACTGGGCACAAAACATTGTCCTTCCTCCAAGAACCGGCCTCTGAGTCTCTCAGTCCTTCCATGGCATAATTTCACCTGTCCAGAGTTTGATATTTTCAGACTCATTTCTCTCCAAGCAGTAGACTTTTTTAAAAAGGTTTATTTATCTTTGAGATGGGGGGAAGGGCAGAGAGAAAGGGGGTCAGAGGATCTGAAGCAGGCTCTGTGCTGACAGCAAACAGCCTGATGCAGGGCTTGAACCCATGACCTGAGCCAGAGTTGGCCACTTAACTGCCTGAGACATCCAGGCAGCCCAAGCATTAAACTTGAAAGAAAGAAAGAAAGAAAGAAAGAAAGAAAGAAAGAAAGAAAGAGAAAAGGAGAGAAGGAAAGAAAGAAAGAAAGAAAGAAAGAAAGGGAGAGAAAGAAAGAAAGAAAGAAAGAAAGAAAAGGAGAGAAGTAAAGAAAGAAAAAGAAAGAAAGAAAGAAAGAGAAAGAAAGGGAGAGAAAGAAAGAAAGAAAGAAAGAAAGAAAAGGAGAGAAGGAAAGAAAGAAAGAAAGAAAGAGAAAGAAAAGGAGAGAAGTAAAGAAAGAAAGAGAAAGAAAGAAAGAAAGAGAAAGAAAGAGAAAGAAAGAAAGAAAGAAAGAAAAGGAGAGAAGGAAAGAAAGAAAGAAAGAAAGAAAGGGCATGGTGGGTAAATATTTAGAAATGTGAGACTATCCTGATGCTTGTATAGATTGAATACCCATTCACTGTCATTTCCTCAAATATTAATTAGGACATAAAAAGGCAAAATGAGACTCCCTCCACCCACACATAGGAGTGGACACATGGACTTTCAATGTATAGTGTCTGCCCTTCTGACCCCAGAGCAGTGTATCTCCAAGTTTAATGTGCATGGGGGATGACCTGGGGACCTTGTTCAAATGCAGGCTCTGATTCAGTAGGTCTGTGACGAGCCTGGGATTCAGCATTCACAAGCTCCCCTGTGACATTGAAGCTGCTACTCCATGAACCACATCATGAGTTGCAAAGCCTTAGATGATAGTAAACTACATTATTACAGACAATAGTATGAGCTCACAAGTGTGAGAGACCCTGCCAATTGACCCAAAGGCAATGCATCGTATTCTGCATCCCAGAGATTAAAATCTGTCTAACTGTCACCCAGGTCTGCCCTACACACAAGGTCAGAATGGCCTTAAAGCACAGAGAAAACAGCCCCCCACTGTGTAAACACTTTCTGCGGATTTATGTCCTTAATGGGACCACTTCTACCAGTCCTCACACTGTTAATAAACCAAATATATTCACAGATGATTTTAATCAGGGTCAGGCGTTGGCTTCTGCAAATTGAGATTTCTTCCTGATCTCATCACCTTTCCTAATATGGGGAAAGAAACCTGTTGACATGAGACAGATAAGACCTTTTCTCAAGAACTCCCAATGACATAAACACAATGTAATGGTACGAGTGTCCTGTACTCTGTAAAGGAATGGAAATAAACGTCTGAGGTCATCTGTAAATAGCAATAGAAAATTACAATGGCAATTAAAAAAAACCCCTTCTTTTAATGGTCACCGACAGTTTTATTGCTTGGTCAAATTACAATAATTTTTCCTGCAGTTCCATTTTTCATAGGTGCTTTTCCTTAAAGCCGAATGTTTAAAGTGGTAAGTAAAAATTTACCCACCTTTTTTTCAGTACGTGGATGACTTTTAGAGTATAAGCCAAATATATCTGTACACATAAAATTAAGGATATAAAGAGAAAAATACCAGCCAATTCTTTCTGATTCAGTGTGATGTTTCAGTTATGTTATTATGAAAACTACACTACAAAAGAAGCTTGATACTTCGTTCCCTTCCATTTCATTCATAATTAAAACTTTTTATTATATTAAGTAATAACTGCTATTGATTGGTTTTAAGACAACATCCATTAGGGGAAAAATGGCTTGCACATGCACTGAGTGAAAGAACTGTCTAAGTTTCCTTCTCTTTCTACATTTAACACAGAATGATTAGAGAAGGAATGTCGCTTTTGTTCTGAGTGTCAGATTCTTTTATTGAACTACGGAATTTATGTCTCTGTACATTTAATATGCATTTTAGAATCCTTAAGCTTTGGATCCACAATATCTCCTCTTTCCAGAGTTCCTAAGGGTCGTGATGATGAAGCCTCAGCAGAGAGTTTCATAATTCTAAATTGTTATTCGAAGGCACTAGCTTTAGATGAATGCTTATTTGCTTGAAACAGCAGTTGGCGTTTTTAATATGATAGTTTTGTATCTGGTCCTAGTATGCTATATAGTACTTCAGTATTAGGAGAAAATGACTTATACATTCCATCTTCTTGCACTTTTTGTTTCAGTTGTCAAAGTGTCACCATTATTGCTAGGATTCCGAGAAATCTCTACAAATGCCTCTGATGACGTTGGAAACAATTGGTTCTAATCCTGTGAACTCCCTTGTGAAGAAAGCGCGTGACGCCTCCGTTTTAAAGGCCACATCTTTCAGGTCACCCAAAGGTGCCCACGCCACGCCAACAGAGAAGATGGTGATACCTGCATCGTGTGCAGCAGAAGCAGGGCCTCGAACATCGTCATAGCACTGCCCGTCTGTGACAATTACCAGGAAGTTCTTGTTGGGGGCCATCCCTCACGGGACCAAACCCATTTCCAACAGTGAAGGGAATGGCCTCACCTGCAGCTGTTCCACCGTTCGTGTAGCGAATGTTTCTGACAACAGCTAGGACATTCTCTTTGGTGCTGTAATCAGGGAAACTGAATTCTGTGCGCTGATCATAGGTGAACTGCACAGTGGCTATCCTGGCACCACTGTCTGAGATTTCAAAAGTCTCGGCTGTGTTGGAAACAAACGCAAGCATGCGACGAAGATTACTGTCTCCAACACTGCTTGAGCCATCAACTAGAAAGGCAGTGTTCACGGAGTTACAACAGGTCTTTCTGCACATCGTTTGCTCATGAGTGCGTGGTGCTAAGCCAGTTGGGCATGTGACTGCTCTGGGCTCCCTAGAATATAAATCTGGACAGTGAATATAACTTCTAAGATAAAACAGACATGCTGCTATGGCCAGGAAAATTGGTTGTGACAAAGTGAATTTTATTTAATTACTATATCTGTAGATGCCAAGGAAATTCAAGACTTAAAAATAAACATCTTTTAATTTCTTCTTAATACCTCCTAAACGTTGGGTCTATGCTCTCATGTGCCTTAAGCACTAATGAAGAAATCCACATAATATCAGTGCCTTATGCCTGAAATAAAAAGGGGGATAAAATGACTAGCTAATAGTGAACACGCATTTCATGTTCTAAGTACTGATCAAACTCACTTTAAGTAAAAACGACCTAATATCCCTAGGCACTAATAATAACAAAGCGAATTTGTTAAACCAAACTACATCACCATGAAGATTGAGAACTAAAATCCTAAACTACTAACGTATAAGGAAAAGTTGAAGAAAATTACACAAGATATATGGATTTAATAACAGTTTTCTTGTCCGTGTCAAATTTTATGCTATATTGTTGAGAAAACAAACAAGACAGTATTTACACCAAAGGAATAAATAAGTAATTCATAAGATGTATATTAAAATGTAAGAAATGATACATAAGGACATGAAATCATTTGGAGATTTTGATCTTAAAAGTTGGGTTTGTTTTTTTTTAATTTTTTTTTCAACGTTTATTTATTTTTCGGACAGAGAGAGACAGAGCATGAACGGGGGAGGGGCAGAGAGAGAGGGAGACACAGAATCGGAAACAGGCTCCAGGCTCCGAGCCATCAGCCCAGAGCCTGACGCGGGGCTCGAACTCACGGACCGCAAGATCGTGACCTGGCTGAAGTCGTACGCTTAACCGACTGCGCCACCCAGGCGCCCCAAAAGTTGGGGTTTTGAGAGAGACCCACAAGAGGATTGACTTGTAAGGGGACCTCTACCACGGAAGGACGAGTAAGTTCAGAAATGTGTTTTTTCTCTGTGGATACTGAACAGCTCCTAAATAGTATATTACTTACAAGTAAGACTGTAGGTCAAAGAGGAAGAAATGTCTCAAAGCACATACATGGTATTTCTCTACAAGAAGCAGTGCCCACCAAGCGACTCTTCCATTTACTGTGGTCATGTAACAAAGCACCCCAAAACTTTGGGTCATAAAATAACCATGTTACCATGCTCACCGGTTCTGCGGCTCAGAATTTAAAATGTCACAGAACAGATGACTTCTCTCTGTTCCACAACTCCTGGGACCTAAAATTCAAAGGGTGGGGTCTGGATTCATCTGAAGGCACATCTGGCAGTTCGTGCTGATGGTCAGCCCACTCTGGAACTTTCAGCTGATACTCTGAACTGGAATACCTACATGTTGCCTCCCAGTGTGGGCTGGGCTTCCTCAAAGCATGTGTGCCTTGGATGAGTAAAACTTTTTTTTTTCCTCTAAAGGTTATTTTTATTGATTTTAAGATCCAGAGGGGTTGGGGGCGCTGAGGTGGCTCAGTCAGTTAACCATCCGGCTTTGTCTCAGGTCATGATCTCATGGTTCATGAGGTTGAGCCATGCATCGGGCTCTGTGCTGAAAGCTCAAAGCCTGGATCCTGTCTGGAATTCTCTGTCTCCCTCTCTCTGTCTGCCCCTCCCTGGCTCGCACTGTCTCTCTCTCAAAAATAAATAAACATTAAAAAAAAATTTAAAAAGAGAGAGAAAGCCCACAAGGTGGGGAGAGGCAGAGGGAGAAGGAGGCAGAATCCCAAGCAGGATCCTCACTGTCAGTGCAGAGCCTGACGCAGGGCTCAAACTCAGAACCCTGAGATCATGACCGGAGCCAAATATTGACGCTTCACCGACTGAGCCACCCAGGCGCCCCACGGGTGAGTAAACCTTCTACCATAGTGCCTCAGAGTTCCAAGGCAAGTGTCCTGGTGAACAAGGCAGAAGCTGCATCACTTTTCACCCCCTGGCTTCAGAATGCACACAGCATCACTTTCCCTGCATTTCAATTGCTATGAGCAAGCCATCAGCCTACTACCATTCAAGGAGAAATGTTATTGCAGGCGTTATTGGAAAACGCTATCTTCCACAAGTATTGATTTCTTGAGATGTTTTTATTTTCGTTGGCATTATACCTTTGTAGTTGAGCCATGGGAACACTTACTGTATAGAAAATGGGAAGATCACATCATTTTCCATTAAAATGACTCAAAAATGGACTTGCTGCCTTCTAGAATTCAGCGTTCGAGAGAAGGCACTTTAGGCCAGTCTTTATTCTCTTTACATAACCTCTTATTCATGTCCCATACTTACAGAATTCTTGTGGTATTTAGGATTTTGAATTCAAATAACTGTAAGCCAGGGGCGCCTGGGTGGCTCAGTCAGTTAAGCATCTGACATCGGGTCAGGTCATGATCTCGAGGTTCGTGAGTTTGAGCCCCGCGTCGGGCTCTGTGCTGACAGCTCAGAGCCTGGAGCCTGCTTCAGATTCTGTGTCTCCCTCTCTCTCTGCCCCTCCCCTGCTCATGTTCTGTCTCTCTCTGTCTCTCAATAATAAATAAATGTTAAAAACAATTAAAAAAAAAACTGTAAGCCAGAGAGAAGGCTTGCCTTATAAAACTTGTCCAAGTTCAAGTTCAGCCTTCCTAATTGCATTTTCTAGTTAGTATCAATTGACAAGAAATTTATACCCCTGAAAGCAGCTGGATTTTATGGACTTTTTCAGAGGAGCTGTATGGCTCTTTGTGGGCACCCTTGGAGACATCTGATTTAAAGAGATTAAAGCTAGGGTGTTTGGGCGGCTCAGTCAGTTAAGCATCCAATTTCGGCTCATGTCATGATCTCACAGTTCATGAGTTCGAGTCCCTCATCAGGCTCCCTGCTGTCAACACAGAGTCTGCTTTGGATCCTCTGTCCCCTTCTTTCTCTGCCTCTCTCTCTGCCTCTCTCTCTCTCTCTCTCTCTCGCAAAAATAAATAAACATTTTTAAAAATCCTAAAATAAAATAAAGAGGTTAAAGCCAAAGGGACACAGAGAAAACTTGAGGAAAAATGCCTCACTCTTCTTAGGAGGAGTAGGTGATAGGCTTTAATTTCAAAAGCATGTTGTATTGGTTTACTAGGGCTGCCCTAACAAATTACCACAAACTGGGTGTTTTAAACCATAGAAACTCTCGTCTCACAGTTCTGGAGGCTAGAAATCCAAAATGAAGATATAGTCAGTGTTGGTTCCTCTAAAGACTGTGAAGGACAACCGGTTCCAGGCCTCTCGCCTGGCTTCTGGTGGGTGTCTGACAATTTTTGACATTCTTTAGCTTCTACTTCATCACCCCCATGTCTACCTTCATTTTTACATGATGCTCTGTGAGCACGTGTGTCTCCAAAGTTTTCCTTTTCATAAGGACACGGCCATGTTGGATTAGGGGCCTCCCCTCCTGGAGTATGACGTCATCCTAATTTAAATAATTGTGCCTACAATGAACTTGTTTCGTATTCTGATGTAGTAGGAATTAGGACTTCAATATGTGACTCTGTGGGGGGGGCACGATTAAACCCATAGCACACGCCTAAGTGTTTTTTTTCTCTATGGGAGGATCTTTGTGAAACAGATATGATCTTGCAGTGGTATCTTTTGTGGGAGCTTTCTAAGCTTGACTTCACTTATCATCGTCACTGTAACTTCAGAGGCTCACACACTCTTTTCATTTTGGGGTGAACTGTGCATGCACATTTCATTTCCCATGAACTTTTTAATTGTCTGCTAATAGAGGGGGACAGTGTTGCGCATTAAACCCAAAATCACAACAATTAGAACTCACAGTTTGTTTTTATAGTACATTATGTGCATTTTCCCCCAACTGAATATCTGTCATGGTTGGATTGGCATTAAAATTTAGCTTGGATTCCCTAAGACCATATCAACTGGTATCTGAATATCAGGCTAATAATTGTGGAAACTAGATGGATTCAACAGGGACTAGAAAATACATTTAGGTAATTATGCTTTGATTCTATCCATCAGCGAGAGAATTATAGTCTATGTTAAATTTAAAAAAAAAAACAACTTATAAGAGCTTTTCATGCAACTTGGAAGATGAAGAAAATATTGAGACTTTTCAAGGGCCTGCACTCCAAACACCCAAATAAAGTTCTCTGTGTAGCTTTAACACATGTGTAATTTGTTATTATTTGAAGGACCTAGAAATTCCTGCTTGTGCCATTTCTTATTGTCCCTACTTTATAATGTGATCTAAAACACACATTGCTTTGGAAAAACGAAACAAAACAAAACATGTGGGTCCCGGTAGACCAGGATCAACGGAGTGTCCTCTCACTGGTATCATGTGGAAAGGACGCAACTGGAAAGGAGAGTCCAACAAAAATGAGTCACCTTTAAAATAATTCCTTTTAATGAGGGATATTACTTAAAAGATGCAGCTCATCTTCATAAACAGTCATTTGGAGATTGGACACTTCCAGGATACCTAAGCGGCTGAGCTGTGGACACTCAGCGAGAGATAACAAACGAGATTCGGTAGATACCAACGCTGTTGACTTAGCTATTTACTCTGCTTAATGCGATGTAGTGTTCAGGAGAACTAGACTGCACTTGCTTTTCTCCATTTACACTCCAAGTAAAATCTGGGAATTGACATCTAAAGCATTATCTCTTTGTCTACCTTTGTCTTTTCAGGAATTGATGTTGGGGAGTGAGGGTTCAACAGTAACACTGTCTATATCATTGCCACTTTCTAGAGCAGAAGGGATGCCAACTGAAAAAGAAAGGAATAGGTAAGCAAAGTGAGTTGTATGTTCTTTAAAAAATCCAATACTAAGTTATATACCCCTTATTTTCTCATTTCCATATGTTCATTTTTTTAAATTTTTAATGTTTATTTATTTTTGAGAGGGAGAGAGAGAGAAAACACAAGTAGCAGAGGGGCAGAGAGAGAGAGAGAGAGACAGAATATGAAGTAGGCTCCAGGCTCTGAGCTGTCAGCATAGAGCTGGATGTGGGGCTCAAACTCACAAACTGTGTGATCATGACCCGAGCCAGAGTCAGATGCTTAACTGACTGAGCCACCCAGGCACCCCTCCATATGTTCATTTTGAATGTCAGTCCCATTTCATATGCTGTCTGTTTGCACAATATTTGACACACAGGAATCACAATCAATTCTCTGGCTCTCTGAATAACCCCAAGCTCTTACACAAGGAAATGATACTCTCCAAAAGTGAAAAGCAAAACAACTTTTCGTGGAATTTTTGTGAGATTCCACAAATGATGGGATTTATCAACTGCATAATAAGGAAATACTCTTTCCCTCATAACCCATCCTACAGAGAACATCGGCTGGTATCGGGGGCTGGGTTTGAGAAAAGAGAATTTGCCTCCATTACAAACAAATGAGTATAATAACCAGTCATGTTTCAAATATGCTTAAACAGGATTGTGACACTTCAAACAGGGCATCCAAATCAATCACCCACAAGGAGAAATAAAAACACTGGTAATTTATGTGGCTCAGTAACTCTGTCACTGAATGGAGATGTATTGCTTTCCCAGTACCTTTCCTGTTATATTAGCCTTGCCAATGTATAATTATGCATTCATGCATGTTTCTTGGCTAGAAGAGGCCTGGTCTACTTTTATGCTAATGAAAAATTGCACCAAATGCACTATGTAATAGTAGGTGGGGCACACATCACCCCAAACAGTCAGGTATATCTTATTCCTATGATTTATTTATTTATTTATTTATTTATTTATTTATTATTTTTTAATGTTTATTTATTTTTGAGAGAGAGAGAGAGAGAGACAGAGTGTCAGCAGGGAAGGGTCAGAGAGAAAGGGAGACACAGAATCCAAAGCAGGCTCCAGGCTCTGAGCTGTCAGCACAGAGCCCAACGCGGGTCTCGAACTCACAAACTGTGAGAACATGACCTGAGCCAACATTGGCAGCTTAACCGACTGAGCCACCCAGGCGCCCCTCTTATTCCTATGATTTAAAATAAAGTCATTTTTGCTATCAACGAGGAGTCCAAGCAATTCAGGTTTTATCACTGAGATAGAACTTTAAAAATCTTCCTTGGATATACACCTCAATCTCCCTCTCTCTCTTCCTCTCTTTCTCTCTCATATTTTTTGAGTCCCTCTTATGTCTTGGTCTGGGGGTACTACATAGATTCTCATCTAAAGACTTCAGGATATCACAAGGAAAAGGTGGTAGTCCTTTACCGAGTGAAAACGAATTTTTTTAAAAATGCACCTGTCATTTGTTTAAGTTACAACAATCAAAAGAATCAAAATCACTTCACACTGCTTCTTTGAGAACCAAGATCTAATACTAATATAACCATAAGCAAAAGAGTTACAGATTAAAGAGTTAAGTTCAATTGTCTAATACATACCAATTGGGTAATTGGGAGTATTGCATTAATATGTACTTCAAAATGCTTGACTATTGTCTAGAATTCCCCAGCAATAATTGATAAAGCATATTTTAAGAATTGGTAGTTTAGCGGCACCTGGGTGGCTCAGTTGATTGAGCGTCCGACTTCAGCTCAGGTCATGATCTCACAGTTCCTGAGTTCGAGACCCGTGTTGGTCTCTGTGCTGACAGCTCAGAGCCTGGAGGCTGCTTCAGATTCTGTGTCCCCCTCTCTCTGCCCCTCCACTGCTCACACTCTGTCTCTCTCTGTCTCTCTTTCTCTCAAGTATAAATAAAACATTAAAAAATTAAAAAAAAATAATTGGTAGTTTAAAGCAAAGTTAAGAGAAAACTAAAAACATAACTTTAATTTTTCTTTTCATGAATTCAAAGGCAGTAACATACTCAGACTGCAGGTTTTCATATGGATATGTCTTATTTTACTTTCCACTAGAGAGAAAAGCATTGGTTGCCACTTTTAGGAGTGTTAAAATAGGTTTTCTTCCACCTGTGTAGTTCTTTTTCTTTTAATTTTTTTTAATGTTTATTTATTTTTGAGAGAGACAGAGACAGAATGTGAGTGGGTTAGGGACAGAGAGAGAGGGAGACACAGAATCCGAAGCAGGCTCCAGGCTCCGAGCTGTCAGCACAGAGCCCCACGTGGGGCTCAAACTCACAAGCTGTGAGATCATGACCCGAGCCGAAGTCTGACTGTCAACCGACTGAACCACCCAGGCAACCCCCACCTGTGTAGTTCTATAACCACTATTGAGCTTGATTTAATTTCAATTACCTTCTCTAAGGAAAATTATATAATATCAGTTAGTGAATAAAGTCATAGTTGCAGAAAAAGTATGAGGGCCCTTAATTTTTCTTTTTTTTTCCTTTTTCTTTTAAAGTTTATTTATTTATTTTGAGAGAGAGAGAGTGAGAGCAGGGGAAAAGCAGAGAGAGAGAGGGAGAGAGAGGATCCCAAGCAGGCTCTGCACTGCCGGTGAGGAGCCGATGCAGGGCTCGAACCCATGAGCCATGAGATCATGACCTAGGCCAAAACCAAGAGTTGAACGGTTAACTGACTGAGCCACTCCGAAGACCCAGGACCTTAATTTTTCTAATTATCCAAGTATATTAGACTCTTCCCACATGAAATGCAACATTCACCATTCAAAGAAAAGCTGAACGTTCTGATTTCCTCTATTGGCTATTTACCATCTATCTATAATTTAAATTTAATTCAGAATAGCCTGGATGATATGAAAGTTCCAGTTGGATTGAGGTAACTTGTGTTTTCAGATTCCAGTGTGATCTTAGAATACTGTGTCCTACGCAAAAATGGATCATCATTTTCCGTTTGAAAAACTTACATTTTAACGGGATCAAATTCTGGAAGATTTTTTTTTTTTCAACGTTTATTTATTTTTGGGACAGAGAGAGACAGAGCATGAACGGGGGAAGGGCAGAGAGAGAGGGAGACACAGAATCGGAAACAGGCTCCAGGCTCTGAGCCATCAGCCCAGAGCCCGACGCGGGGCTCGAACTCACGGACCGCGAGATCGTGACCTGGCTGAAGTCGGACACTTAACTGACTGCGCCACCCAGGCGCCCCAAATTCTGGCAGATTTTTAAAGATACATCTTGACGTGCTCATTTTTTTCTTAGATTTGGCTAACAATTCACTTAGTAACTCATTCTGTAAATGTGCTGATTGTTCCTTCCTGATTTCTAGACTTTATGTGTGCTATTTCTTTTACTTGGAGTGTGCTTTGTATCCTATCTTTGCCTGAAAAAATATTTTCAATTATATAAAGGCCAGCCCAAAGACCACCTCCTTTAGTTAAGAAAAGTTCCTGGAATTAGTCACTCACTGTGCTGGACTTTTATAGAAATGGGAGTTTTGGTGTTATTATTTGTTCTGTTGTGGGTTTTGGCCTTTTGTTGTTGTTGTTGTTTAGTCCCTGTATTAAAACTTATCACCTTTTTCCCTTTAAGTTATAGTGTCAGAATTTCTAAGTTAAGCAATAAGATAGAGAAGTTTCACAGGAGGCCAGCTATCTGGCTCCCATGGGAGCTTCCAGGGTGGGGACGTGATCATCTTCTTCTGACCCCATCCTCACAGACTCAGAGACCTAATTTTACCAGCTAACCAAAAGGAAGAATGAACATAATAGCAGTAATTTACATGAGAAATATATATTTCACTATATTACTCTACTCAACATATGAAATACATACCTAGGAAAGACCAATTCTAATTTGAAGCTTAATAAGGTTGGCTATTTTAAGCTTGTAATGCCAAAGGGGCCCAGTGAATTAATCTTCACAAGGACGGACTTGTGAAGCTGGACCCTCAGCTCACAGATCAAGATTCCCAGTGCCCCCAGGCAGGTGTTGAAATGGGCACCATCAATATTTATCTTCGTCAGTCTCTGCTCTATCTATATCCTTTGATGAGCAAACGATCTTCTGATTGTCTTGAATCATGTGACTTGGCATTTTCTGTTTTAATCCATTACACATAGACTAAATCATTACCCGTTAAAGGTAATTTTCCTAATTGTATATCCCGTTTTTTCAAGATCTCGGTAGGGTGCCATCAGTACAACAGACAGCATCCATTCAGTAACACCCAATCAGGACAATAAAAAGAAAACAGCACCAGAAAAAAAAAATGTACGTGTGGATTATGCGACTCAGAATTAGAATACGGTTCAGAATTAGAAACACGCAAATGAACTTGTTTGAGAATGGGGAAAATAGGGGTCAGTTAACAGTCTCTAATCCTTACCTCATCAGTAGTTCTGTGGCATTTCACAGACTATGTCTCATCTTACATTTAGGATACCCCTCGCTTCTAGTTTTTACCCATCCAGTGCCGACTATGTCCAGTCCCTCCTCGTCGCTTTGATGGGCTTTTGGTCCACCCTCCCTCTCAAATGTTAGCCTTTTCCACATTTACCTTCTTGTCTCTCTTCTCTGCTAACATGATTGCTTCCCCTTGAGCAATATCATCTTCATCCAAAATGTCAGCTCTCAACATATGGGCTGATAAGTTTCAAAAATATATTCTTACTTCAAAAGTATATTCTTACTCTTTCTGAACCATAGGACCATATTTATAAATGATTACTGAAAAAGTGTGTGGAGACAAGCAAAGTTATCTAAAGAAGGACCTTAGGGATGCATCTTGGGTAACCTAATGAAAAGCTGTCTGGAACTATGAGCTTCATTTAACCCCAGATTCCCATGGGACCCAGGACCCCAAAGCGTATGCCCCGGACATCTGATGTTTTGCAGATGTCTTCAATAGCTGGCACCTAGGCCCTGGCTGTTTGACCCTTGCCTCCAAAATGTTTATTACTCCCATAAAGTTGTTCTCAGGTTTGCACAAATGAGAAGGGAGAGCTTCGGGAAGTCAGGGTCCCTCTACTAGAGCCCAGTCCTATGGAATATTCAACTGCACCCCAGCCGCAGCATGTCTCTTTATAGGACCTGAGGGAAAGAGCACCCATGCACCTGTTTCTGCATGAGAGTCTGAGCCTATTCCAGATGCTGCCTGCTGGACTTCCCCTGGGCCTAATTCGTGGCCACATGCTCCTCATTGGGCTATCCGCCCCTTCGGACACCTCAACTCCAGCAAAAATGTGCTTCGTTCTAATATTTCACCTCTGAATGTATTAGCATTCACCCAAGTTGGGAGCCCAGAAGTAATTTTATACCTTTTCTCCCTTCCTTTACCTTCCTTCACCTCTAACTCCTAGAACCTTTGATATTCAACTTGTCACAGATATGTAACGTTCTTCCTCTTCTCTGTACATCCATTGTCTCTATTTGAGTTCAGACCCCTTTAACTTTACTAATTTCACCATGCACAATCCTGGTTCTCTCTCTTAATTGTGTCAAGTCCACTGTCCATATTAATACCAGAATAATCTTAATAAGGTTCAAATCTTACTATACTTTACTGCTTGAAGACCCTCATGACTCCCTGTTGCTGACATAAGAAAAATCTATGTCTTTTATCAAGACTCTATGGCATCTGTCTACCAACTTGTTACTCCTCTACAGGAGCCCCACATTCCAGCCACACCAACCTATTGGAAGCTTTCTAAGCACATGCTGTTTCAAACGTCTATGCTCTTCTCATCGTTGCCAGAAATATCATTCTTCCTCCTTAACCCAAAACTTTCAGAAACCTCTCATCAATGTGATGAAGTCATTGACGATGAAAACAGAGCTGAGAGTTTGTCAAACACACACCCACATCCTTTCAGCCCTCCACACACACACACATTCTGCACAAACCTGAGAAGCCAGTCAAAGAAATTCTGTTCCAATTGATACGGAATCGGCCATTAGACTTTTAGGTAAGCCAATAAACTTTTTCTGGTTAAGTGATTTTTGGATTTGATTTCTGATATTTGTGACATGATTTCTTATGAATATGTAAGGAGTTTATAAAAATAATCTGTGTGGAGGGTGTGGAAATAATAAATTGATTATTATCAATTGTATGCTAAAATTGAGCAAAACTCATGAATCATACATCTGTTGGCATCACTCAATTATATTACATTACCACAAAAATAAATAGTATAATTTTGGGGTATCATTTAAGGGTCAACTTTTTATCTCTTTTGAATTCTACTAGGGGGTGTCTGGCTGGCTCAGTCAGAAGACCATGCGACTCTTGATCTCAGAGTGGTGAGTTCAAGACCCACATTGGAGGTAGAGATTACTTAAATAAGTTAAATTAATTAAAAATTAAATAAGTCCTCTGAATTCTATTAATGTTGTTTATTTAATTTTTTTAACGGAAACAAATAAGAAGTCCCCAGAGAATGTGAACGATGTGGGTAAAGAGTTAATTGATGGCTCAGCACTTGGGACCAGCATTCCAACCACAAAGAGTTCGGTTTACATGGGGTAGATAAGCAAAGAAGGTTGAGATCTTTAACTGTTGCTCTTCCCATTCAAGAACGTCCAGTGGAATTCAATGATTGTTGACAGCATTTCTCACCAAGCTGGGAGATTATTAATCTCTTCATCAAATCCTGAGATAGGAATCATTTAGGTTAATGCCTCCACTGGTTACTGGCCAAGTACTGTGTCCAACTCAAACATGATTCCTTAAGGATCAAAGGCCAATGGTATTTCTAGAAGAGATAGAATAGGATTAAATCAGGCCATTGCTTTCAGGTTGTGTCCCATTCCTCTTGATGAAGCCATCACTTCTAACAGCACTCCCCCCCCCCCCCGTTTTTTTTTTTTTTATAGATTTTAGTTCTTAGGAAGAAACTGAGGTCATTCCCCACAAGGAGAATTCAGCAGCCTGGAGAGGGTGGATCATGGGAGAGTGAAGCAATCCAAACAAGTGAAGGCGTGACATACCCTATCTCTGAGGCATCCCAGCTTATGAGAAATCTCAGTAGGAGTGAAAAGGTGCAGGCCTGCCACACCCCATGGACTAAGCTCTGAGGACCTACAGAATGCTAACTCACCTGATATTATCACCAGTGGAATTCTTGGTCTGCTAGCACCTGCTACTATGCTTTGACAGGCCTGCTAGATTATTATAAACCAAGAGAGAAACAATGAGCATTGAATGATAGCCCTTTTACATCTCACCTCCAATCTAGAAGCAAAGGGAAAATCCAGGATATTTCAAACTCCCTTGCATCTCTTCAACTCTGTTGTTCTACTATTCCTCAGTGATTCAGAAAAAGCTCCAATAGAGGCATGATCTGATAGGTGGTTCAATATGCCAGATACAGAAAAGGTGAAGAATATGCAGAAGCAATTGGCCAAAAATGTTTCACTTAAGTCATCTTTAGCAGCTACCCTTTCGCATCCTGCCCCATGACACTGGGGGCTCTGGGATCCTGATACCCAACCGTGTATCCACACCACCCCATTTCTGTCTGCAGACCTATCTTGGCTCACTCTGAGACTGCAGCCTGGAAGCTCTTTCCACCTCTTTCCATACAGCGATTTTCTGTTCCCCCTTAAGAGTCAGCTGATGTGTCACGCTGAACCTCTGGGTTGACAAAGAGTATTTCTTCCATGGTCCTAAAAACCAGTGGGTACCAAGCCTTAGTGTAAAGCAGAGTCAACTGTAAAACAGAGACTCCTGCATCAGTGGTTAAAAATGCGGATAGAAATCTGCATTTTTAACAAAGTCCTGAGATAATTCTTTTTTTTTTAATTTTTTTTAATGTTTATTTATTTTTGAGACAGAGAGAGACAGAGCATGAATGAGGGAGGGTCAGAGAGAGAGGGAGAGAATCTGAAGCAGGCTCCAGGCTCTGAGCTGTCAGCACAGAGACTGACGCGGGGCTCGAACTCACGGACTGTGAGATCATGACCTGAGCCGAAGTCGGCCGCTTAACCGACTGAGCCACCCAGGTGCCCCCTGAGATAATTCTTAAGCCCAGTGTGAGACCTCTACTAAGATGTTCTGTTAAAGACCCTGTCAGAAACATGGATGAGAAACTCTGTGCCTCTCTTTATTAACAATCCCCATATTATATTAGAACTGTCTGGGTATGTGGTCCTCTCTCCCGTAAGACCACAGGCTTTTTTGAACATAGAGATCCCATATTGCTTCTTTGTACCATTGGCACCCGACTCAGGGCCTAACATAGATGAGGTATCCAATAAATAGTTTTTGATCAGAACTGAATTCTAAAATATGCTAAGTAGACTTTCTTTTAGGTGAATAATTTCTGGTATTTTTGAAAGTGAAAATAACTTCAGTTTACAGACTCACTCTAAGGTATAACATACAAGAGGGCAACCGATTCTCTGTAGAATATACAATGTTTCAGATCCTTTGATCAGTATTTTCCATACATGTACTTGGTTAATGTGGAAAAGAACCATGTGATTGCAATACCATTACCACCATCTGAAAGTTGAATAATTGAGGCTTAAAGAGATTAAGTTGCTTAACCAGCAACACATAGCTATAAAGCTACCTTTATTGATCTGGAAGGCCTTGCTCTTAAACACTAAATACGAGAATCCCAATAAAATCCCTAAAAAGTAATTCCAGTGCTGTGAACTATATAGGAAACTTTGTAGACAGGTTCCAGTGTCTTTGAAATTATGAAAATAAAGCAATGTCACTAGTTACTTCCAATAGAATGACCTACTGACTCAAGCTGAAGTCAGAATGACTTGTCTGTAGTTTAGGCAGTCCTTGGTGCCCAATTACGCTTGGAAATGCCATGATGAACTCAGTTCCAGTAGCCAATCACTGTGGACAAATAAGCCTAATATAGCCCTTGGGCCTTCATGCAAGACTCATGTTTTTTGTTTCTGCAAAATCGCAGTTGGTGAAACAAATATTGCTGTATAGAACTATGTACTGAAGTCAAGACCACTAGATAAATAAAAATAAATAAATATAATATGTAAATATATTAATGTATAGTATATAATGCATAATAATATATACGACATCATAATACAGTATATGTTATAGATTACATATAAATCTAAAAATAATTAAAGTGAGAACTAGATCTTGCATGTTTGAGAGTGTATGTGGCCTATATACATTTACACTTACCTGACTGTTAAACCCTTGGTTCACACTTTCTTTTCCTCAGGATTTAGCTCCATCGTCTCTAGCAATAGACGTTACTATGAAAAAAAATTCTGAGGTCAATCTGATTTTTCCCCCCTTTAGACGTGGCGTACTTTTGCTGACGGGGTGCATATACACCTGGTTACCACTGAAGTAGAGGAACGTCGCTAGTGCTTATGAATCTCTAGTGTTGTTGCCAACAATACAGAATGTCATTTCAATATCTGGATTCACTAACTTGTCTTTTTTTCTTTTTCTTTTTTTTTTTTCCTTAAATGATCTCACTATTTGTTCTCCTTTTTCCCCTCAGGAAATCATTTTCTTAATGTTGGCTCCCTTTTGCCCATCGCTGCCACCTTTTCTGTAATCGTGTTTACATCATTATTTTTTATACCATTTTGGGTGACTTCTTCGAGCACTTATGTCTTTTTCATGATTCTTCTTGGAGTCATCTCAATGAAATTGTTGGTTTGTTTAGTTTTTATCTCTACAGTGGTTTATGTATCTTTTCCTTCCAGGTTTTTCTTGATCTCTGAAACCTTGCTTCATCATCTCTTTTGTTGTCTTAAAATCTCTTCTTTAAACTATCTGTTCTTACAACTTTCTGTCCTTCGTGGTGTCTATAATTTTCGTAAAACTTTGCAGAATTAATAGATGTGGTTTCCTTATATTTATATTCATTTTTGATATATTTACTTCAGCTTCCCTTTGCTTATTCTCATCCTCAGTTTTTAAGAAACTGATCAGTTACAATGTTAGACATGGGTCTACAGCAGATTTATTTCTGACTAGTATTCACCTTTGAACTATATTCACTTTGCTTAAGAGTAAAGGGGAAATAATAGGGGGGAGAGTTCATAGTGATCTCTGAGTGCAAAGCCTCCATTTTGCTTGTTTCCTTAAATACTGTTATGTCATATCTAGTATTTTGTTTATCCGGGGTGAATTTCTCTCCTCTACAGTCAATGTGGGTCTCAGCAAAGCTCTCCTTTCTTCTATTTCGCTTGGAGGTGCTCCTAGGTTAAAAGGTTGGGTCATATACCAGGGTTTTGAAACTCAAATGCTTACAGAGATAAAGTGGATGATATAAATGGATGACATGGGCCAAATATAAGACAAGAGGGAACGGTGGGGTCTATGGTAAACTGCAATGTGTGCTTTATCCCAGGGATGGGCAGCTACTCACTGATTAGCTGCTATCTGGTTGTTATGTAAGTACATTCTGGCCAGATTTTCTTTTTCAATAGACTGTAAAAATGTGGATTTTTATTTTTTTTAATTTTTCAAAGTTTATTTATTGTGTGTGTGTGTGTGTGAGAGAGAGAGAGAGAGAGAGAGAGAGAGAGAGAATCCCAAGCAGGCTCCCAGCCCTCAGTACAGAACCTGATGTGGGGCTCAAACTCACAAACCATGAAATCATGACCTGACCTGAAACCAAGAGTCAGATGCTCAACCGACTGAGCCACCCAGGCACCCCAAAATGTGGATTTTTAAAAAGTGAAACTTCTACATTTTAAAGACAGTGCAGGTCAAAAAAAATATGTATCTGCAGATTCTTGTGTTTTAATCTCTATCATGGAAAAAATATAGCCAATGCAAATGTCGTGGCTTTTTATGATAACAACTGGGTATCTACAGAGCCTAAGGCCACCTCTACAGATGTACTTGCTTAGCCCTCTTTGTTCTACTCAAAGGATTTCTAGGGAAGCTTTTGACATCTGAATCCTACTGCACTCTGATGTGGCATGTGTAAGCTGGCTCCCAGCACTCTCCCTCTCCTCATTAATGATACACTGTATTTGAAAAGTGTGCTTCATAATTTGTGGTTTGATGTTGCGACCATTTCCTTGTGTCCCGGAGAATGGCATATTTTTTCTATGGCGATTTTATTTTGCTTTCATGGAATGAAAGACAATATGTCATTTCTCGAGAAAGACAATAATGTCATCATGGCCTTTTCACTGTTACTTTTATCCCTCCTTTTTCCAACTCCTCTTGGTTGAAACTCTTTACTACCCTTGCTTTTATGACATTACACTGGCCTGGAGAGTCTAATTATATGCTCCTGTTTCAGGACAACCTACGTAGTGTGCAGGGCTCGATGCAAATGAGAATGCAGGGCCACTTGCTGGAAAAATTGTTGTGAATTTCAGGATGGTGACAGCAGATCATAAAGCCAAGCAGAGGTCTCTTCGAAGCCCAGGCCCTGTGACTCCACAAGTGACGTGCCCACGAAGCTGGCTCTGCTCCTGATTCTTGCCTCTCTGATTTCTCTTCCCGAGGTCTCCTCCAGCTGATCTTTATTCTCATATGCCAGACAGTCCCAAAGTTGTGTCCTCAACTTACTTCTCTCTCCCCACATATTGCCCTTGGCAACCTCAGCCAAACTCTGAGCTCCTACTCTCACCAAGACAGCGGCAAACCTGTGTTATACTTACTTGTGGACGTTCCCTGACAAAACAGGAATTCCTTGAGTGGGCTCATATGATGAAAGGTCATAACTCCAGCAACTATTTTCCTCGGTCTCCTGAAACAGACTCTCAGGTGAGTCTTCTCCCTCCACTTCCATGTTTTCCTCCAGCTTCTACCAAATTCAGTGCCCCACTCCTCGACATAATTTTCCATATCGGGGGGCAGCAAACTACAACCTGTGGGTCAAATCCGGCTCACAGAGAGCTTTTTGAAATGAAGTTTTATTGGAACCAAAACCACACTCGTTCATTTGTGCATTGTCTGAGCTGCTTTTGTACTAGAACAAGAGAGTTGAGTAGTGGCAAAGGGATCCTATGGTCACAAAGCTTAAAATATCTCTTATCTGGCCTTTTATAGAAAAAAATTACTAACCCCACACCCCAATCTATACTCCCCATCTCCAAATTCATTCAACTCTTCTCTCTTGAACCCACTCTGGTCAGACATGTTACCTCATCACTCCACCACAATCACCAGCCAATCCCATTAGTGGCCCGTTTCTCAATATCCTTTATTATTTCCTTCTATTGACTTTATGCCAAAATGTTTCAGGACCCTAGCCCTCTATCTTTGAATGTCTTCTCTCTTCCAGCAGCATGCTTGCTCTGATGAAAACTCTGTTCCTTTGACTTTAAATACTGCTTATTTGTCAATAACTCTCTTACTGTGATACTTCTAAGTAGTTCCCAGCTTCTATCCTTGCTCTCCTATAGTCTATTCTTAGCCTAGAAGTCAGGGTAATCCTTTGAAAATCTCAGTCAGGTCATGTCATCCAGAAGTTCATAATCTTCCAATGGTTTCCTGTCTCCCTACGAATGAGAGCCAACATCCTTAACTTGGCCCACAAAGCTCCACATAATTTGGTTCTCAGTAGGATCCATGCTTCCTTCTCCTGCTCCTCTCCCACACTCACTTCACTGCAGCCACACCGACCACATCACTCCTCCTCAAACACGCCCGGCACCCTGCTCCCTCAGAGACTTTGCTCTTGTTCTTCCCTTTGCATGAAATATCTGTTCCCAAGATATTTGCCTGACTCACCCCCACATCTCCTTCAACATTTGGTTGACATCACTCTCCCCGTGAGATCTCGGACTATCCTATGTGAACCTTCTCTTTTTAGTCCTATTCTCTCCACTCCCTTAGTCCATTTTTATTTTTCCCCATAGTACTTAGCATCATCCTATTTACTTGTTTGTGCTGTATTTCTGGTAGTAGCCTATGAGATTTTTTTAAGCATATATTTTTGCCTTTTTTTTATCCATTGAAGTATCTGCACTGCCTAATACGGTGTTTGATATAAAGGAGATGCTTGTTGGGGCGCCTGGGTGGAGCAGTCGGTTAAGCATCCGACTTCAGCCAGGTCACGATCTCGTGATCCGTGAGTTCGAGCCCCGCGTCAGGCTCTGGGCTGATGGCTCAGAGCCTGGAGCCTGTTTCCGATTCTGTGTCTCCCTCTCTCTCTGCCCCTCCCCCGTTCATGCTCTGTCTCTCTCTGTCCCCCCAAAAATAAATAAATAAATAAATAAAGGAGATGCTTGTAGACAGTTTCGAGTGCATTACGTAGACACTGCTTCTTAATTATCGTGGCAAGGCTTTCATCATCGAGAACAGTGCCTGCCACATATTATTCAATTTAAAAATATTATTAAATTTGTAAGTTATTAGGTAAATGAATGGGTGTTCCAATGATCCTTTCTGGACTATGAGTTCTACGAGTATTCTAATTATCTAATATTCATGCACAACGTAAAAACTTTCTTCCTAAATAACTTTAATTCCTTCTTATTTAAAGAATCATACCCTTACTACTACACTTGCCATTCTCTGAAGGAAGTGTATGAGTCACTCAATAGCTGGGCAGCTGACTCATTTCATAGTAACAGACTGTGGACCTCACACATTTCTCTATGAACCAGTGTTGCTTGAGTTTCTAGAAGTTCTTTGTTTCTCTGATGATCTTAAATGTGCCTTCTTTGGAGTGAAATTACACACACATCAAAATGATTAAAGCTTCAAGAGACTCTGCTGGAGCCATCGGCTAACAACCCTTGTTGGTACAAGGGTTGTTGTAACCCTTGATCAACCCTTGTAACAACCAATGATCTTGGTTGATCTTGGTTGTAACAAACAATGATCTCGTAACCCTTGTAACAACCAATGATCTCTACTTACGTGTGGTGAAAAAATCCTCAGTTTAGAGTCATATGGATCTGAGTTGGAATCCTGATTCTGCCACCTAAGACTAGACCTTGGGCTACCCATTGAACATATTTCTCATCTGTAAGATGTGGGTAATACACTACTTAATATGCTTGTTGTACGAATTGCACAAAATCATGTACATAAAAGCCTAATACATAATTGACTTCTCAGAATGATCTTACCATTTTTATTTTTCCCCATTTCACTTTTTGTTATCCTCATTTGTTTCATTTCTGCCCTTGGGAATATAAGCTCTTTTAATCTTCAGAATTAAAGACTACCTTGAAAGCCTTTACTAGTAAACATCATCCTCAGAGAGCTTACAGAGAGCTTGAATTGGGTCACAATGGTGTCAGTAGACACTCCACTCTTGCTGGGGCCCAACTTTCAATAGTCTTAGAGATGCCAGAAGAAAATGTTGCCAGGTCATTTGCATTGCCCCAATGGCCTAGTGATATGGAGGCAGCAGCCTCTACCTTCCTTTTCCTAAATGTTCGTTGGCTTTTTTTTTATTATTTATTTTTATTATTTTATTTTTTAAAATGTTTTTTTTATTTTTGAGAGAGAGAGAGAGACAGAGTGCGAGTGGGGGAGGGTCAGAGAGAGAGGGAGACACAGAATATGAAGCAGGCTCCAGGCTCTGAGCTGTCAGCACAGAGCCAGACGTGGGGCAGGAACCCAAGAACCGGGAGATCATGACCTGAGCTGAAGTCCTGAAGTCGGACGCTTAACTGACTGAGCCACCCAGGTGCCCCCATTGGCTTTTTAAAAAAAGATACACGAAAAACAGCATCATTATTTTCAGACAGTTGCTGTAGGGGAATAACAGATCAAGAAGCACATGGAGCTTTCTCTAAGACCTGACTTTGCCCCCAAGGAAAACGTTTCTAGGTAGCTGGACTGTAAATATTTGCTGAAGAAATGAATGAATAAATAAATGTATGAATTAATTAATTAATATTGCCTCTGATGCTGATGAGTGTCTCTGTGGTTTCCCTCTTTCAACAGCCACTTAACCGGGAAAGGAAGGATGGAGAGGCAGTCCTTTGAGTTGTGCAGGGTGTGACTAGTGCCCCAACGTGGCACTCAAACCGAAGATGATGTCATTGTTTTGTTACCTGTTGCCATGGTAATCATGTGGGGTATGGCCACAATAGCCAAAGACTAATGTCAACATTATCCCCCATTTTTCTGGTTGAATAAAATTTTCCCCCCTTAAACTCAAAACTACAGAAAAGTCTCTTTTCTTTTCTTCTTTCTGACATATATTTGTTTGTACATTTTTGCTAAAAACAGTTTTGCTATAATTAATGAGATCATATTCATGTATATGAAAAGGAAGAGTCTTAGCATTCATATTCTTTATGAAAATTCTGTGTTTCATCTTTCTTTCTTTGAGCATCATACTTCTTGGCTTAAGACTACCACTTTCAAAAATTAAAACAGGTTGCCTAGAAATTCTTCCACTGAACTGTAGTCAGTAATAACTAGAATTGAAACACCGTTCCTTAAAACTTGATATCTTCCTGCTAAGCATGCTTCAATTTGTGTAATTTCATAGATTGCCCTTAATAGGAGCAATAATAAAGCAAAATAAATAAAGCAAATATAAGAAATCTGCAACGCTATTTAGTATAATTCGAATTTCCTTGTATTTCTTCTAAAAGATTTAGTTACTAAATATTCAGAAAAGACCATTGATTTGCAGGTCTACTGTTAAGACATTTTTTCAACACTGACTCCAAAAAAAGAGTAATCATGAAACTATTTTTTTTTCAGTCCCTGTTGCTGATTTCCAATCTTTATCAAACATGACTGTTTCCTCATTTACAAGTTATTGGCAACAATAACAATAACAATAATGACTATATAATCTGTGTGTTTAATTATTCATGGCATCCAGAGCATTGCCTTGTGAAAAAATTAATAAATGAATGAAAAAGATAATAAATAAATGAATGAGAGCTGCCAAATGTACTTAAGGCCTTGTAAAATATTTGTTCATTGGACAGTCAGAAATAAGAGCAAATAGGACTTGATGAGTATCTATAAATTCAATTTATTTAGGTTTCCGTGTCTTCTAGCAGTTATAATGTCTGGCAGAAACTGTTACATTCGTATCTGAGACTCATCAAAATGAAGTCACAGAAGAAAGGAGGGTAGAGTATGTGAGAATGAGAGGCTTCTCTGGTAAATTCTATGACAGATTATCACCGAAATCTTAAAAGTAGTCTTGTACTTTAAAATTTTAAGTTTCAGAACTCTTGAAATAAAATGATCGTTTTATTGAAAAATGAAGCATATGCCGACCTAGTATAGTTTAATTAGCTTAGAGTACATTTTTCATATTTATTTCCCATTTTCTGTCCACTGACATTTCCATCCTCTAGACTTGAACAATGCAGAAGGAAATAGGTGTGGGACTCAGCCTGGGGGCACACATGTTGCTGAGTGAAACGGCCTGTTCTAGTTCATCATCTATTTTATTCAGTGGCACCTAATTAGAAATAAACCTGAGGGCACCTGGGTGGCTCAGTTGGTTAAATGTCTGACTTTGGCTCAGGTCGTGATCTCACAGTTGATGGGTTCAAGCCCCGCATCAGGCTCCATGCTGACAGCTCAGAGCCTGGAACCTGCTTCCTATTCTGTGTCTCCCTCTCTCTCTCTCTGCCCCTACCCTGTTTGTGCTCTGTCTCTCTCTCTCTCTCTCTCTCTCTCAAAAATAAATAAACATCAAAAAAATAATAATAGGGGCGCCTGGGTGGCGCAGTCGGTTAAGCGTCTGACTTCAGCCAGGTCACGATCTCACGGTCTGTGAGTTCGAGCCCCGCATCAGGCTCTGGGCTGATGGCTCAGAGCCTGGAGCCTGTTTCCGATTCTGTGTCTCCCTCTCTCTCTGCCCCTCCCCCGTTCATGCTCTGTCTCTCTCTGTCCCAAAAATAAATAAACGTTGAAAAAAAAAAATAATAATAATAATAAACCTGTTTTTTTTTTTAAATACCAAATTTGAGAGTATCATAGGTGCTTGATTGATTTTGGAATAGAGTGCAAATTTCGTTTGGGTAAAATAACACTTCAGAAACCCAAGGTTTTTTTCTCACCTTCAGTTTAGATCTAGGTCCACAGAACCTCCCAGCCGCATCTCCCTGCACAGATATTCGTTCTTTCCCTGAGCACTGCCCAAGACCAGCATTTCTCTGAGTGCCTGGGTGGCTCAGTCAGTTAAGCGTCAGACTCTTGATTTTGGCTCAGGTCAGGATCTCACGGTTAGTTAGGTCGAACCCCAAGTCAGACTCTGGGCTGACAGCGCTTGAGCCTGCTTGGGATTCTCTCTTTTTCTCTCTCTCTGCTCCTTTCCTTCTTGTGCTCTCTCAACAAACAAACAGACTTAAAAAAAAAAAAAAAAAAGAGCACCATTTCTCCCAACTTTTTTCACCAGGACCCACCTACTTCACTAATTCTACCCTGGAATAAAGCATTACATAGTAAGAACCGGGGGGCAGAAAAACAACAGAAGTAGCCCAATTTCAACAATCACACAATAACAAAGCCATTCAGGCACAATTCCACCAGTAAATTAAATCATACAGTAGCAGGAGCAATTGAAAACGAAAACTAGCTTAAGACCTCCCTCGTGCCATAAAGAGATCCTGAAATATTTCTTAAAATTCGGGACATTCCAATCACCTGGGCGTGTGTTAGAAGTTCTGACCACACGCTGCTGGACAGGGAGTCGCCTTAGTAGAAGATTAGATTCAGATCCTCTTAAATTTTAGAAGCATAATCGTTTTAATTTGAGAATATCAAAATTTCATAACCTTTTATAATTCACTTGGAAGACCACTCACCTCTAGATACAATATATGCGAGCATATAGATAAAAGTCTTTGGAATTCTCCAACTTTTTTTTACTCCTAAACAATGGGAAACATCGTAAGCTGCCACTTGGGTTTGGGCTGTGTTTCTAGGGCTAGAATCCTGTGGCTCAGTCGTTGATAAGATGCATTTTGATGCCACCTGCTGGCGTGATGTGGCATGACAAGACAAAACACTTCAAAGACCAAATCTTTATCCAGTGCTATTTGGCGTCAAACACTGCTCCAGGCAGAGGAGCCACAGTGGTTAGCAAAATAGCCTACTACCTCCTCTATCAGAGGAGGCAAATATTAACCAGATAATCATGAGAGAAGGGCCAAGAGGGAAAGGTCTTAGTCACAGGGATGAGGGAGTGCTGATGCTGAAGGCAGGGTCAGAGTTAACCACAGGAAATTTGAAAGGGAGCACTCTGGGAGGAGCAGGAACAGGAAGGAACCTAGAGCAGTTGAAGAAGTGAGGGAAAGCCATGGTGGCTGGAACCTGGACAGCTGGAGGGAAGGGGGGCTGTTAGAGGTGAGATGAAGCTGAAAAGATAATAATAATAACTAACACTTACATAGCACTTACTATGTTTCCGGGAGGCTTTTTAGTGCTTACAGATACTAGCTTTTTCAGTTTTCCTGAAAACCCTATGAAGGAGGAACCATTATTCATCTTATTTTATAGGTGAGAAAACTGAGGCCTGTAGAAGTGAGGTAGTCTCTCAGTTTGGCCCAGCTAGTGAGTGTTAGAGGCAGGAACTGAACCATCATGGTCTCAGCTCCAGAGCTCATGCCTATATACTTCTCCATTTCGCTGTCTCTCAGGCCATGGATTGCCTGGGCTTTGTGGGACACGGTCTCTTCACAACCATGGGCGGTCACTGAAATTTTCCCAGAAAGCTATGACACGATGAACTTGTGCTCATTCTGTGGCCACAGTGTGAGAAATAGATGGGAGTGGTAGGGGCCAGGTAGGGAATTGTTAAACTCCAAGTAAGGGTAGTATAATACTGGTCTGAAAAAGATGGTGGCTGTGGGGAAGGAGAGAAATAGACAGATCTGGAATGTGTTTAGAAACTATGATGACCATGACCTGGTGGTGGACCTGTCGGTGGAGGTGGAAAAAGAGAAGGGGCATTGAGGGATGACTTTCAAGTTTCTAGATATAGAAATGGGTGGTCATTTGCAGAAAAGGGAAACTAAAAAACAAGACCCTATCTTCAGTCTCTTCATTGCAACCTCCCCAATTTAAGAACTTTTAGAAATTGACAACCATATACTTTGTTCTTTGGAAGATAGGATGGAGTGGTTAATTAACACCACTTTTTTTTTTTTAATTTTTTTTATTTTCAACATTTATTTATTTTTGGGACAGAGAGAGACAGAGCATGAACGGGGGAGGGGCAGAGAGAGAGGGAGACACAGAACCGGAAACAGGCTCCAGGCTCTGAGCCATCAGCCCAGAGCCCGACGCGGGGCTCGAACTCACGGACCGCGAGATCGTGACCTGAGCTGAAGTCGGACGCTTAACCGACTGCGCCACCCAGGCGCCCCTTAACACCACTTTTTAGTGAAAGGAGAGTGTGCCCATCAAAGGTCCTTTGAAAAGCAGTCTTTTCCCCGATCTGGCAGATATGTTGGGCACTCTTCCATTTCATTCTTCCTACCGGAGTTCCCCACCTTGAATGTGCTAGAAGTGGCAACAGAATAGAAAGAAATTAGTCAAGACAAACATACAAAGGAGGACCAACCCAACACTATCACAAAGCTTCTTTGCAGGGTACCATATTGCCTTTCTCACCAGAGCCACTTGAAAGAATGAGAGGCCTTCATTCTAGTCAGAGAGCAAATGTATACTGGGAAGAAGTAGGTGGATATATAACATATTGACTGTAATTACTTCCAACAGCAACAAGATAATGATAAAATGAACTAATCATATATTCACACAGTGCAGTATTATCAAGCAATTAGAGATGATGTTTTATGAAAATATGTAATGAATATACAAGATAGATTCTTAAGTGAGGAAACTAAGTGACAAAACAGAGTGTGCAATTATAATTCCATTTAAAATATGGATATAAAATATGGGTATATGGATATATATTTAAAATATGAGAATGGACCAGAAGACATGTTCCATAATGTTAGCTTTGGTTATGTCTGGACAGAGAAATGACTGGTGACTTCTTTTTTATTTTTACTTGTACATAGTGAGTATAGTGACCAGGCATTTATTTCAATCAAGGGAAACTGTAGGGTTTTGTTTTGTTTTGTTTTGTTTTGTTTTGAAGTTTTATTTTGGTTTTTTGCTTGTTTTTTAGAAACTATAAGAAAAAGATACCCTTTGGTGGATAGAATTCTTTAGCATAGCTTCACATGGCTCTAATCTGTTAATATTAAATTTAATTGTATCACACAGCAGTGACAGACCTCATTCGACACCTACAGTATTCTTGTCCTCAAAGTCATTGAAAATATTGTTATCAAAACTAAAAGTGTAGCTAAATAACTTGACAAATTGAAACTCAACATTGTACCTAACAACCAGGAATTGAGGACTGAAACCAACAAGTTGAAAGTTAAAGGAAATAAAAATAAAATATTGCATTTAAAACAAAACCAAAGTGACACAAAAGAACATAGGAGAAAGCTGGCTTATAAAAAAGATTTGGAGGTTATAGTTGACCTCAGTTTCAATATATGCCCAAAGTATAAGAAGACACAGAATATTAACTTGCAATTTTTTGAAATATCCTTTCAGGATCAGTGAAGATAACAGCCAAAAAGAGTCTTTGCAGTTCTCGGTACCGTATGTTAAAGACTTCGACAAACTAGAAAAAGTGACCTGGGTAATGAGTTTAAATGCATGCCAAATGAGATCCTTAGCTTGGGGTGTGGAAGGGGCTATGGAAGACGTGATACATTTTTCAAATATCAGAAAACCTGTGATGTAAAAAGAGTGAATTCCTTCGGTGTGAAGGACAGAATAAAGGCAAAGGGATGGACACTGCTGGGGGTGGAAATTACAATGAACACTTCCTGAAAACAAGAGGCTTATACATATAGAAGCTGTTTTAGTGATGGCAGCGGTGGCGGGGTGGTTATTCTGAAACAAGAATCCTGCAGGCAGTAAAAGCCCAAACATGAATGGAAAAACCAACTCCTACCTTTTAGCCGTATATCAAGACACGTGGTATTAATGATGCTGTTACCTGTCAATATTCCCAGCTTCAAAAGGGATGTAGAGAATAACGTAGAGAGGAGGAAGAAAACCTGAATCTATAAACCAAAGAGAGAAAAAGGCCAAAAGATAAGAAAAAGGCAAACATTAGCAGGAGACAGATGAAGAAGAGACAAAGGAAGAAGAGAAGGAATCCTTTCCTTTTGCTTTCTGTTATTTAATCTCTCCCGTGCCTGGTTAAAACTACATTCTTGCTTTTGTGTTTTCAACTATCATCTCCTTCTTGTTAAAGAATGGGCACAGTTTTGGGGCACCTGGGTGGCTCAGTTGGTTAAGCGTCCAACTTCGGCTCAGGTCGTGATCTCACAGTTCATAAGTTCGAGCCCTGCGTCGGGCTCTGTGCTGGCAGCTCAGAGCTTGGAGCCTGCTTCTGATTCTGTGTCTCCCTCTCTCTCTGTCCCTCCCCTACTCACACCCTGTCTCTCTCTTTCTCTCTCAAAAAAAAAAAAGAAAGAAAAAGAAAAAGAAAAAGAATGGGCACAATCTGGAGGCACCTGGTTGGGTCAGTCAGGTGAGTGTCCACCTCTTAATTTTGGCTCAATTCATGATCCCAGGGTCATGGGATGGAGCCCTGCATCCAGCTCTGTGCTGAGCATGGAGCCTGCTTGGGATTCTCTCTCTTTCTCTGTCTCTCTCTGCTCCTTCCTATCTCATGCATGCATGATTTCGCTCTCTTTCTCTCTCTAAAATAAAATAAAATAAAATAAAATAAAGTAAAATAAAATAAAATAGACTAGGAACAGTCTGGTTCAGTGAATTCCAGAACACTTGGAAATTTAAGGAAGGAATTTTAGAACCTCAGTAACCACAAAGTGTGCCTAGTAATAAACATTCCAAGATATTGCACAAAGCAAGAGTTTAGATGTACTGATGGAATATGAATTTATAATGAGTCATTAATGGGATTTGGGGACACATCCTGTAGAGATAACATCACTGAGCCCACGCTTCTCTGTTCTGTAAAGAGGCCCTTGGTTCTTTTCCAACCATTAAAAAAAAAAAAAGCTAAATGCCTAGTGGGCCAGACCTAGTCTTGAACTTCCAATGTTTCCCACTCTTTCTCCTTTCTGAGCAACTACCTTACAAAAAAAAAGTGTTTTAGAGTCGACAAAGCCTGCCTTTGTCTACGGGAGCTAGAGTTCCCTGTCGTGGCGAACAGAAAGTTGTAGCCTTGGTTTGTTAATTTAAACCTAATTAAATATAATGAGTAGATAAAACAAGGAGCTTCACTGGAAGATAAAAAGGAATGGGACTGGTGTGTCATAGGCACAAGTATGTCTTCGCTGATTTCAAAAGATAGAAATAATTGTCGATACTTGACAAGAAGCAAATGGCCAGTTGGTCAGCAGATTATCACTTCTTGATGGACATCAGATGGTGTCAAATCCTAGGTGAAGTCACAACGATGGTTTTGCTTTGGATCAATCTGGTGGTTTTGGAGGAAAGGGAGGAGGACTCACTTCTCACAATGTTCATTCGGAAACCATTTCTGATATTGTCTTGTTCTTTGAAAGATGAAAGGAGACTATGCAAAATATAAAGTCTTCCAAACTAAATTGTCCTTGGCCATATGAATACACAGGTGTCATGCCTCATGGTCTCCGCCTGTATCAGCTGTGACTTGAATAAAATTGTTAAGCTACTCTATCTATACTGCGGACCTGTCCCGCCAAAGAGAGAGAGAAAAAAATAAAAGGAGTTGTTTCACAGGGGGAAAATGCTTAAAGAAAGCAAGAGAGGACTCTGGCCTGACACACTTTCCCCTGAAGAGTGAAGAGGAGTGTAAAGCTTAACAGTTGTAAAATGGCTTGCAATAGTGTCATCGTGTGACGTGCTTTCACACTTGATGATGCTCTCTGTTACTTTCTTGTGGCTGCTACATCTATAACATGTGCTGAGACATCTTCCCATTACATTCTTTAACTGTAGATAGTAAAAGAGGCAAAAATGAAGCTTCTCCCCAAAACTTGGAAATAACATTGCCCTCCAAGGGCCAAAGGATAGGATCAGTACATCACAGGACAGAGAAGAAAGGTACACTGCTACCCATAAGAGACAAATGGCTCCCAGATTGTCAAAACTGACTGTTAGTCGCTGGATAAACTATCACAAAAGAAGAAATGTGACTGTCCACGAGAAATCGTTGTATGCACTGGGTTCAGTGTAGGAAACTGGACTCACGGTCATGGAACCCTTCCCAACCATGGACCCTCTTCCCCATGAACCCTGAAGAACTGACTGTGCCTCAGTCAAGAGGATGAAGAAATTGAGAAATTGCCATTGAAACTTTGAAATTTGAGAACATACCATGATAGCCATGATGCAAGGGTCAAAAAGGCTGCCACCAGTGCAACTAATTCTCAGAGCAGAAGACTGGATGCTGGAACACTGTGGCTTATTCCCAGAAAGCAGCCCAAACCATCATGAAATAAAAATGGCCTCAAGCCTCCTGTCTCTCCCAAATGTCGCACAAATATATCTCCCTGAAGGAACCTACTTCATCTCCAGAACCCTAATTATAGTTAGAGGGGAGAACAGAAATGGTAACCAGTGCAGAAATATCTACTAAGAGGTGTGAAGGATGTTCAGAGCCAATCTGCCAGGGCCACATTCTGATCACAGAGATGGATGCATGAAATTAGCTCAGTCTGATTTCTTTCAATATTTATACCAAAGAACTCTTTCTGATTGGATTCCATGTTCCCAAGCAACCATCTGATTATAAGTTTACTTCCTGTCTTCCTTGCTCCCTGGGAGAAAATGAACTGGCCAGAGGATCCTAGTCTTCTCGGGACTTGTGGTTTACATTTTAATTACCATTATTTCCTCAGTGCTAAGATGCTGATTATATGTATGCCACTCATTTCAAAACTGTTGAAGTGTTTTTAAAAATGCAGTTAAGCATCTAGGAAATATAATAATAAGTTTCCATCTTGATTTTACAGCTTATTCTCTAAGGCTAACTAAATCTATTTTGAGAAGCAGATCCATTTGCATTGTGTTTGTATCTTCTGGTTTCCAAATCAACACAGCTAAAGGCCAGACCCTAGACCGTGGTACTTGGACCAGGACGAGGGTATACCGTGCGGACCCCTCTTGGTGGCCAGCCCATCTTGAGTGGATGACGTACGTGTCTAGCCTTTTTCCACATCATCTTGTCCACTCAAAGCCGTAACACTTTTAAACTGATGTCCGTGGATTCAATGAATTTCAGTGAGGGCAAAAATGCAGGTCTAATTCAGGTTCCTCAATAATTCCCTACCTTACATAAACAGAAATAACACAAACCTCAGAGGCAAATGTTTTCAGAGTATGATGCAGTATTATTCTTATTATTGTTACTTTATGGCTTCACAAGTATCTCAAGTAATGAATAGCAGTGGTACAATAATTGCAAGTTGGAGATAGCGTATAAAAACAAGATATAAAGTCAATTGACAGGCTTACGATCTAGGAAATATAATGGAAGTTATCTCACAACCGTCACCTGTGCAGGTAGATGTGTCTCTTCTTTAAATAAATGGGAGTCCGTGGGTTCAAATCCCAGCTTTGCCCCTTCTGCTTCTCATGGCTTTCGGCAAATTGCTAATGTCAATGAATCTGTTTCTTTCCCGGAAAACAGAGATGATGACATCTACCTCAGAAAGTCATGGTGAAGATCAACATGGAATAATATAGATAGGATGCTTAGCACAGAGGTTAGCTTAATGTAGACTAGCTATTGTTATGGTTATTAGTAAGCACATAATTGTTTGGGAAGGAAGCGGACACACAGCACAAACACGAGAGAAGGATGGACTATCATTCAGGGGAAGAGAACATGTACCTACAGTGGAAGAAGTCTGGAGTGGAGACTACTCTGCCCATGTTGGTGAACTTAATAAAGAACTCCTCTAAGTGGCCTGATATGGCTTTGCAGGTGGGAAGGAAAAAGTTTTCTAGGAATACTGGCAAGGTGTGGAGCAGAGACCCGTTTTGTTAGGAACCTTGACGCGAACTACCTCCCACACTGCAAATGATGAGAACATCTTTCGTGAATCAGCTATCAGAGGACCCAGTGTGACTCTGGTCCTATTTAAACTTGTCTGGCAGAAACCCCGGGATGTCCACTGGCATTTGCATTTGGTTTACAGTCTGAAACTAGGTTTAGGTGCAAATACCCCTTACCTTGAAGGATTTATCCCTGTCTTACTTACCTAGCTCTCTGTGTGGCTTTCCCTCCAGTTCTGATGCTAATTGGAAAACCGGTATTCTCATAGGTGTTGTTTTTCAATGACAAATTCATAGCAAGGTTTACAAATGCCTGCAAAGGAACCAGAAACAAAGAAGGCAGAGGAAAAACACAGGCACAGCTGAACAAAAACAGAAAAGCAATCAGAGCCCCGGGGTCAACAGAGACTTGTATGAAAGAGGATCCATCTCTTACATTGATCCTTTCTTCCTTAGTTCTCTGTTGTGTGCTGATTGCTTCCCATGCCATGGCTCCTTCCAGATGGGGGAAAGTGCTGGGCTGGCCCTGAGCATAAGGGAAGTCATCTCCTCTCTGATGGTTCAGACCTGGGAAGTGTTATGGCCTGCAAGTCTGTGAGAACATTTCCATAGCACCTCTTGCCTATTTCGTGCCTGGCCACAGCTATGGGTGTCCTTGAAGTGATTCCTAATTCTGTATTCGTCGCCCTGGTTCTCTGTTAGCACCTCAATCTGACAAGAGTAAAACCAAAGCAAGCATCTTAACACCACTAGCCTTCCTCCACCCAAAGACAAGTTTTCATTACTTTATTCTTCTAATTTTACCATTTCTTCCCAAAGACCCACTATTCTTTTAGTTACACAGACTAACACCTTCCAGTCACCTCCGACTTTGCTAGCCCTTATCGCCCACAATGAATCGGCCGTCACCAAGTCTTCCCCTTTGATGTCAAGATGTCTGTTAAATCTACACTGATTTGTTTCTACGGATGCCATTCTAGCTGAAGCTTTCAAACGTCTTACCTGAACTCTTCCCGGCTCCTAACTTGTTCCCTTTCCTTCTATTCTCCATGATCCCACCCATCCTTGCTGCATTGTCAGCTTGACCTTCCGATCACACAAAACCCTGATTGTGCTTTAAAATGTTCACATGCCACCTATCCCCTACCCCCCAGCTTATCAGTAAACTAAAAACATCTTAGCCCAGGAGTCAAGACCCTCTGTTATCTGGCCCCTTATCTTTCTAGACGTTTATCTTCCATGATTTCTGTACCTCAATCTAAATTCCATTCAGACTGAACTATAAACACTTATCTCCCTCACCCCTGGGGTGGGATGTCTCCGTAATGGGTATTTTACACCGGCTTCTAGAATGTTGCTAATGGATTAAGTGTGGTCTCCCACAGTGGCAACTACTTTGCTGGTACACTCTTTCTTGGTTGTTTCCTTCCCTTGCCTCACTCCCCTCAGTCCTCCGTGGGCAATTCCTTCACTTCCTATGGTAGACTGATTGTATTAATGGTCCCAAATCTTTACCCCTCTTCCTATCCCTACTCCTTGCCATGTCACTTGCAATTCCTCTCACTAAAGGTCAAAATATATTTTCCCACCTTCTCAGTCTAAGCTTCACTTCTGTTGTAGCCTTGAGAATGCACCTTACAGGCCTGTAACTATATCAAACATAACTGACCACAGGCCCTAGCCCTCAGCTGCTATGCTCTAAAATTCATTGCTACATCTGTAGTGAGGAAATGCCTCCCAGAGCCTCCTTCTAGCCAATGACTGACCGTTCATGAGAGACACAAGATTCTTCTGATGGCCAGCTTTGGCTTGAGGACTCCCCATTGGGCTTGCCAGCTCAGGTTTAGATTACAGGACCGTCTGGGACACTTCCATCCAACTCTCCTTCCCTCTTTCATCCAGCATGATAGACCCACGGATAGCCCACTGTTTCCAGGCTCTTGCCCCCATTCTTTCTCACAGCTGATTTCTATAACAACATGCTAACAAGTTTAATCCCATCTTAGCAATCTTGGCATCTGCTTCCCAGACCTGCTCTGGGACTTTGCTGTGGTGATTAGCAAATATGACTAAATCGGAGGCTCTAAAACATACTTGTTTGCTTCTGCTTGTTCTTGCCCTGTGTCATCCTCCTGAGAAGGACATGCTCTGTCCCCGGTTCCAGGAAGAAAATGAGAGACTTGTGGAACAGAGTGAAGTCATTCCAGCCTTCCCGTCTGAGGCCTTCCCAGATCAACTGATAGCCAGTTAACCCCCAGACAAGTGAGCAAGTCCTGGCAAAATCAGCTGAGCCCCGGCTCAGATCAGCTCAGTGCTGCAGCTCCCTGAGCTAAATATCTGCTTACTGTTCTATGCCAAAATACAGCACCCGTTGCTTGTTACTCAGCGTGCCTGTGTCGATCTAAAAGTGATAAACGTCCCAGATAAATGACTTGCTTTCAAATCTCTATCTGGAGGGACCCAAACCAAGACAATAGGCAAGTACACATTATATTGTGTTTTGAGATATGCGCCCAGTAATTGAGAGTTGAAAACTTATCCTCATCTTCCAAGCACACCGGGCTGAGGAACAGAACCCAGCACTCTGCCTAATACCGAAGACAAACGGAGGTAGTGTAGAGAATCAACACAGAACTTTATATTGGCTTACCTTGGTCCTCTTGGGTTTAGAAGGAAGGCAGAGAATATTTCTGATTAGCAAGTCATGTTGTCAGCCAGTCCCCATGCCCTCTCGTGGGCTGAGCTGAATGAACTTGGTGTTACAAGAAAAGCAGATATTCTCTTCTTTCCTACGAAAGTGCACATGGAAACTCTGGATCTAGTAACACAGCCTTAAACGAACTGTTCTGTGTCAAACTATCAGCCCTGTCCAACCGGACACATTTCTGCCGATTGACATCAAGGAACGTCGGGCCCAAATCGTTCTCTATTAACAGAAAACAAGGAAGGAGCATCTTTCTCCAGAGACATTCTGTGTTCCTACAAGTGTAGGAACCAGCAAAGCACAAGCAAAGCAGCCCAGTTGATACTGGGAGTGGAAAAGCTGACACGCTTGGGAGGAAGTTGCTGCTCAACCCTTTCCCCAAGAGTCACTGCAGAGCAACCACTGTTTTAAGGATGTACAAATAGATCTAGAGTAGCATTCATCGTCGTGCATCTGTAAGTGAGGATGGCCACCCAGGTCAACTTGAGAGGTCCAGTTCCCAGCACAGTGCCTGGCACAGAGTAGACACCTTATACGTACTTGAATACATGAATAAATGTATGACTACCTCCAAGATCCAACAAAGTTTTCAGGGAACAAAAAAAAAGACTTCCTCGTTTAAAAAAAAAAAAGTTAATTTTGCCGTCATTGGAAGTCCATGTTATTGGAGTCATCCTGACTCGGCCACTTCCAAACAAAATTGCCTAACCTCTCTGTGACTCAATTTCCTCTTCTAAAAATTGGAGACGATAATAACATTAACTCATGGGGCTGCTATGGATAAATTGCAGCTAATATATGTTAAGTGCTGAGGGCAGTGACGGGCCCCTGGCCTCTGTTAAACGTGTTATCCGTGTTATTTCCCATTTTGTAAAATCGAAGTACAGTTGACACACGTTGCATTAGCTTCAAATGTACGGCATAGTGATTCAACTTCTCTGTATGTTATGCTGTGCTCATTGCAAGTGGAGCCCTCCTCTGCCCCCATAATACCATCCACTATGTTCCCGATGCTGTACTTTTCATCCAGGGCTTATTCATTCCTAGATGAAAGCCTGTATCTCCCATCCCCTTCACCCATTTTGCCCATCCCCCCTCCCCCTCCTCTCTGGCAGTTTGTTCTCTTGTATTGGTGGTCTGTTTCTGCTTTTTGTTCGTTTCTTTCTCTATGCATTTGTTTTGTTTAAAGCTTTCCCGTTTTTAAGTGAAAAACAGGTCTTACTTATCCATCTATAACCCACGCTGTCCAATATTTTACTGAAGCGTGTTTCCAGCAGTATAGGTAAATGAATAAAGAAAACCATTCAGGGGTTTGAAAAACAGTAAAATATTAGAATGATTTTAAATTTCTAAGTTATTGCATATTTTGTGTCTCCACTTTTCCCTAAAACATTAGTCCTTTCCCCAGCCCTAAGTCCAGAGGGACTGGTAGACTCACTCACCAAGAAGAGTTGACTGTCAGTCATCGGACACACTTGCATTTTGCGAAGGAGCATCTAACCTCTCTATGCCTGGGTGGGTGGTTTCCTGTCGGTATGTGGTTTGAACTTGTTCCAGGGCTTGTGGTTTTTGGCCAGGCTCATTCTATGTGTTATCATCCTACTGCATATTTAATGATATTGTTGATTTTACAATTGGGCATATGACACCTGCATTTCTCAGAGAGACTTCTGGGAATCTGTTCAGGTTTGCGTGTTCTTTTCTCTCTTCATTCTTACACCCTGCAAGCTCCATCAAGCCTAATCTTCAAGCTTAAAATGTTTTCTTCATTTCAAGAGGAGAAACACATTTTTGAATACTGGAATCATAAGATAAAAGATAGGAAATTCAGTTAAGCTAAAGCAACTAGGAAGCGATTTCTCTATTAGAACATAAAAATGCTCTTGCCTTATCAAGATAAAGAGCAAAACAATAAAATTAGAGAATGTAAATTTGTCATGTGACTTGAGCAGAAGCAGAATAGGAAGTCGGCAATGCAACATTATTAGAGAGACATGGAGGAAACCTCTTTTGTCCTGCTCCACCTACCCTATTAAAAAGAATGGCTTGGGGGCACCTCTGTGGCTCATTAAGCATCTGACTCAGTTTCCGTTCAGGTCATGATTTCGTGGATCCTGAGATTGGTCCCACGTGGGGCTCTACATAGACAGCATGGAGATTGCTTGGGATTCTCTCTCTCTCTCTCTCTCTCTCTCTCTCTTTCTCTGCCCCTCCCTGGTTCACACTCTCTCTTGCTCTCTTTCAAAATAAATAAATAAAAACTTCAAAAAAAAAAAGAATGTCTTGTTCTCCAGGTTCTTTTGTCAGAAATCCTACTGTCATGGACATATTTCTCAAATTTATCACTCTATTCTCTATTATTAGACTTGTGGAAAGAATTAGCTTGTTAGGCTATTATACATCATTTAAACCTTAGCATCAATGTCTCTCTTGTAAATTGATTAATCTCTCTCTATCTCTCTGTCTCCCTCTCTCTCTGTCTCTTCATCTTGACAGCTAGATCACAGTATCATTTGATGAGGAAATGGGTGATAGTCTGAAATCTTTAAAAGCCACTTCATCCACCCAATAAGAATATTGCAAACTCATTCCCTCTCAGTTGCTGTACGAGGCATTAGAAATGCAAATTCTAACAAGGCACACATGCCCTAAACTTCTGACAAGTTGTCCGAAGAGAGGGCTAGACACGAAATACAATTGTTTTGACCATAGCCCTCAAAATTCTTCTGAGCTAAATTTTTGTACTACTGTAAATATTGACTGGGTCTCTCTCCGAAGCCCTGAGCCTACTGAGCAGAACAACATCACTCTAACTTCACCCACCGTCTCGGCATGTCACCTTGGTATGGACTCCAACATCATGAACCTTCCGCAAGAACATCAAACAAACCTCTATTCTCTTCACATTCCTCCATTTGTCAGAGGAAACCCCAGGTTCTCAGAACAACCTAAACCTCCTGAGTGAGTAAACTGTCACAGATACTATTGACAGGGTTGCGTAAGTGAGACAGGCGGTGGGTGACCCAGCATCTGAGGCATTTTAAACAGAGCGCCAGCGCTAAGACTTTACTAGTTCAACGTCTTGTCCTTTTGGGGATTTCTCTATGCCTTATCTATTTGGTGTTCATTTCCCTCTTATGTGGGAAATCATATGACCACTATAACCAAGAGTTTGAACTATCTTAAGAAGTAGTAGAAGAGTGCCATGAGATTTCAAATAAGTGTCTACAGTTGGTCCAGTCGGTGAGCTATAGACATTTTTTATCTGACCATCCTACATGGGAAATTTTCTCACTGAGCTAAACATAGGCACTATTGCCTACAAAAGGACTTGGTTGCTTAAATTTCCATGTAGTCATCATAGGCTCAGAGAAGTCCTACTGAGTTGATCTTACAAATATAATCTCTAGGACATTAAAGATTTAGAATCGTCACTTCGTCCCTAGTTTGACAGTGCTTAGGTCGGTAGGGTTGACAAAAGGATCATTTACACACACATACACACACACACACACAATGATGGTTTAGGTAATAATTCCGTGTTTGCATAGAACGCTGCTACTTATAAAGCCTTTGAACATTCATAATCCATTTCACAGAGCTCTTACCACAAACCTTTGATTTTGGTAATACATCTCTATTTTTTTCTTTTTTTTTTTTAATTTTTTTTCAACGTTTATTTATTTTTGCGACAGAGAGAGACAGAGCATGAACGGGGGAGGGGCAGAGAGAGAGGGAGACACAGAATCTGAAACAGGCCCCAGGCCCTGAGCTGTCAGCACACAGCCTGACGCGGGGCTCGAATTCACGGACCGCGAGATCGTGACCTGGCTGAAGTCGGACGCTTAACCGACTGCGCCACCCAGGCGCCCCATCTCTATTTTTTTCTGATAAGAAGACTGAATCTCAGGGAAATAATATAATGTATATTCTTACTTTAGGATTAAAGTGACTATGGACTGTAAATACCTGAGCAGCAAAAGTCACAGGTGAAAAACTGCATAAGTTCTTTATATCAAGATAAATTTGGAGGTTCATGTTTAAGAAAATATAAAATATAAAAACCTGAACTCAAGGCGAATAAATTAGTGGGATGATTATTCACTTCATTTTTTTAATATTTAAAATTTTTTTAATGTTTAAAAATTGTTTAAATCTTTAAAAAATTTTTGATGTTTAAAAATGTTTCTTCATTTTTGAGAAACAAAGAGAGACAGAGAATGAGCAGGGGAGGGGCAGAGAGAGACAGAGACACAGAATCCTAAACAGGCTCTAGGCTCTGAGCTGTCAGCACAGGGCCTGATGCAGGACTCAAACCTACAAACCGTGAGATCATGACCTGAGCCAAAGTTGAACACTCAACCGACTGAGCCACCCAGGCACCCAACTTTTTTTTTTTTATTATTATTCACTTTATATAAAAAAGAATTGTTGTTTTGTATAAGGAATTACATAGAATTTTTTAAGAAGTATCAAGCATGTTAAGTTTGGTTTTACTATCTAAATTTTATATGCCCACAATAACATCAAAAAAATGCCTACTGAGTCACAGCTGTCCCAAAAGTGTTCAGGTTCACTACTTGGAAGGTCACTTAGTGAAATACAGTTCTTACATTTAAAATAACCAGTTCCCGGGTCACCTAGGTATCTCAGTTGGTTAAGTGTCTGACTTCAGCTCAGATCATGATCTCATGGTTCGTGGGTTCTAACCCTGAGTGGGGCTTTGCATTGACAGCTCAGAGCCTGCTTCAGAGACTCTGGCCCCCTCTCTCTGTCCCTCCTCCACTCCTGCTTTCTCTCTCAAAAATAAATAAACATTTAAAAAATGAAATAAAATAATCAGTTCCCACATTTAAAAAATAAAATCCTGCTAAAAGCTATCTTGAGATACTAAATAAACAAAATTGATCATTAGTATAAGAGTGATTAAATACTTGATATTTTAAGTAAGTTTATCTAAAAGAGACCAGATAAATTAAAGTAGCATAATTTATAAGGTGAGTGACTGTTCTTAATATGGTAAGAAAGGGATTAGGGGGAGAATCACCACCCAACCCCAGATGCTAAAGCTTCTGACTCATCAGTGGGAAATGTACCCACCTATGGGCTATGGAACGCTGAGGAGAGAGTGAGGTCAGAGTGTGGATTTTGTTAGCTCACCCTCCCATTTTTCCAAGAAGGTTCTCAGCTAATGTCAGGTCACTAACTTTTATGAGCTTTGGCAAATCACCAAGACTAAATATATGGTTTGGTCATGTAGACCTATGACCTCATCATCAAACCACCGTCTGGGTGATAAGGCCCCCCGTTGACACTGACACATGGCCTTCATCTGTGTGTTCTGCCTCACTATTCATCAATTCATTCCAGGGGCAACTGTAAGATAATCCACATGCCCTCCCTCCTTGAATGTTAGTTTCATGAGAAACCTCTCTTCTGATTTCACAGTCTCAAGCAAGCACACTCTCCTTTTTATAAGCAGATTCCATGAAAAAATAGAGATGCTAAATTGCATAATGCATACCTCTTTAGAACAAGACTACAAGAAATCCAACCCCATCTCCAAAAAAGTTACCTATCATTACAGTCACAGAGGCGGGACTCCAGATCTGCCATCATAAAGCAGCAGATGATGAAAGATAGAAAGAAAATTTCTAGTGGATTCCCTATACAGTTTTCAGATTTTCATTAAATGCTTCCTACTAACTTAGCTAAGGATATGAAACCTATAAGATATGTGCTCTATTCTCCACTTACACGCTCAATCTTCACTTACATGTTATTAGTTAAGCTAAGGTGGCAAGTTGTATTTTAATTCAATATCAGGTCTGATCAGTTACAAGTGAACCTTAGAATGTCATATTGAGGATTCTGAGGCTGCATCTAGACTTCAAGAAAAGGTAGCTCCTTGCACCCAACATGAATAAGGGAGAAAGAAGGGATGGCAACTTGCCTCCATTTTTTTTTTTTTTTTTTTTTAATCTCAGAGCCAAGCAATTTAGCTGTCGTTTCTACAATTGCCTGGAATGCTAAATAGCTTGTTCTCTAGATTGCGATTTACAATACAAATGAAGAATAAGGAAAACCAGCAACCTCTACATTTTACTGTCTTTATCATTTAGAAATAACTTGAAGTGAATGTGAACCACATCTTAGATTACAGTTCCCCACCCAAAACAAGCTCTGGTATTCTTCTCCCACGGAATGTGATAGAAGTGAAAAAGAAAAACTTAGTTATTCAATTCTGCTTTGAGACAGTACCCCCACAAATTAATAGCTACACTCTAGGCTAGCCATGTGGAAGTCTAAAAAAATATATATATTTCTTTCCCCTTCCACCCTCCAATACTACGCCAAGGATTCTGAGAGTTTCTTTTTGATTATGATTTCCTTTTTTTTTTTTTAAGATTTTATTTTTAAGCAATCTCTACACCCACTGTGGGGCTCAAACCTGTGACCTTGAGATCAAAAGTCACTTGCTCAACTGACTGAGCCAGCCTCAGTCACCCCTGATTTTCTCAAACATAAAAACTCCACAATAAAAGTAGCTACTGTTCATTGACTCTTTACTATATGCCAGGACCTACTTTAAGTATTTTTACATATATTTAACTAACTTAATTCCCAAAACCAGCCTGGGAGAGGAGTACCGTTATCTCCATGTTACAGAGGAGAAAGCTGAGGTACAGAGGATTCAAGCAATTTTTTTTTGGATGCTGCAATCCAAAGCTGGGGTTTGGATGCAGGTGGTCTGGCTTCCTGTTCTGCCACCCAAAGCCTTCTCAGGATGATACCCCCTCTGAGGAGAGATAACACAACAGCAGCCTTGAATCAGAAGGCAAGACACATTAATGTCTTGAAAGGATTCAGCTGCTTTATTTTGCTTTAAGAGGAGAAGGATAATTCCATATCATTCTTTTTCTGGATTTCACTTGCTTTCCATTTCTTTATCGTCACATACATTTTTGAATACCTTTTATGTACTGGGCATGATTCAGAGGTTGAAGGATCTGTGAGATCCTTCATTTCTTTATCGTCACATACATTTTTGAATACCTTTTATGTACTGGGCATGATTCAGAGGTTGAAGGATCTGTGAGATAAAAAAGAGGTATAAATACAAACTTAACATTTACTGGTGATTGATGAACATGCTCTTCCCCTCTGACGAGATCTCAAAGACCAAAAAGACAAAACAAAAACAAGCTGGCAGTAAAATCTATTTGTTGTCATAAAGGCTTGGAAATAATGGTCACATTATTATCTATCTTGACCTGGAACTAAGCACAGAAAGGTTGAAAGTAAACAGTTACGGAGAGCAAAGTTTACTCCTATATTTTAATTTTTTCCTATTACTTTGTTTTTTCCTCAAATTTTTTATTTAAATTTTAGTTAGTTAACAAACAGTGTAATAGGAGTAGAATTTAATGATTCATCACTTACATGTGACACCCACTGCTCCTCACAAGTGCCCTGCTTAATACCCATCACCCATTTAGCCCATCACCACCACCCCCCCACCTCCCCTCCAGCAACCCTCAGTTTGTTCTCTATACTTAAGAGTTTCTTATGGTTGGGACGCCTTGGTGGCTCATTCAGTTACGCATCCAACTCTTGATTTTGGCTCAGATCATGATCCCACAGTTCGTGAGATCGAGCCCCATGTTGGGCTCTGCACTAACAGTGTGGAGCCTGATTAAGATTGTCATTCTCTCTTTCTAAATAAATAAATAAACATTTAAAAAAAAAACAGTAGCCAAAAAGAGTCTCTTCTAGTTTTATTTTTCCTCTCTTTTCTTGACTTCTATATTTGTAAAAAGAAGTTTCATGTGATAACAGTGTTTGTTAACTGTTTAAATAATTTTTAGCCCTTTTCTTAGCCTTAGCATTTTTTCCAAAAATGTATATGCTACATCAATATAATATAATGGAAGGCATTCAGTTTTCACAGTTTATTTCTTTTTCTTTTTCTTTTTTTTTTTAACATTTATTTATTTTTGAGACAGAGAGAGACAGCATGAACGGGGGAGGGGCAGAGAGAGAGAGACACACACAGAATCGGAAGCAGGCTCCAGGCTCTGAGCCATCAGCCCAGAGCCCGACGCGGGGCTCAAACTCACGGACTGCGAGATCGTGACCTGAGCTGAAGTTGGATGCTCGACCGACTGAGCCACCCAAGTGCCCCTATTTCTTTTTCTAACCATGTCCTTAAATAATTGTTTCATTCACAAGGCTTTGCTTCTATTTCAATGAAAGAAAATAAAGAAGAGATGCTCAATTTTTCCAGATGTAACAGATTATGGCTCCATAAATAAACATTAAGCATATATAAAAATAAATTCAATAAGCAAATTAACCACTATTTCATCAATTACACATTTAAATTTATTACAAAGAGACACCTTAATACAATAAAAGGTAAATGATCCAAATCTGGCAGCAATGGAGAACTTCTCACAGGAAGGGCAAATAGAATCTCATGGCTCTGACTCTTACATTAATATACGTCTGTTCCAGAATTTTCTCCCTGATTACTACAACCATCATCACACTGGCTCTAGGAGTTCTTTATCTGCTTCTAGCATCTGGCATAAGCATTGGCACCTGTTTCGCACTTCATAAGCCCTAGCAGAGCTAAGACACAACTTCAAAATCTAGACAAGAATTAGTTAACGCTGGGAAGCTGCAATTGTGAACCAACTGAAAACATTTTAAAAGGTAAAGTCATGATGAACAATTCACATTGTATAAAATCGTACCTGAGGTGTATGCAGTGGAAAATTCAAAGCATTAAACTCTTCTACTGTTACATGAAAGAATAAAAATGAAATAAGCCAACTCCAGAAGCTAGTAAAACAATTATAAACTTCAGTTTCTGTAAGCAGGATGGTGGGCTGGGCACTTTGAAGGAACTTCTTAATAAGATATAATTAGATAAAGCATAAATTCCTGCAAACACTTGTTAATGCATTGTTAGCCTGGCTAGAAATTGAGAAAGTCTACCAAAGATAACATCGAAATCAAAAACTAAAACAAACAGGGGCGCCTGGGTGGCTCAGTCGGTTAAGCGCCTGACTTTGACTCGGGTCATGATCTCAAGTCATGAGTTCAAGCCTGCGTTTGGCTGTGTGCTGACAGCTTCGGGCCTGGAGTCTGCTTCAGGTTCAGTGTCTCCCTCTCTCTCTTCCCCCCACCACCTGCCCCCGCTCTCTCTTGCTCTCTCTCTCTCTCAAAAATAAATAAACGTTAAAAAAAAATAAATAAATAAACAAAAACAAACAAAATACAAGGGAGGATAAAGTGAACTAAGACCATAGCAGGAAGCTTATAGGGAAATACAGGCAGCAAAAGTTGGTTTGCCCAGAGAAGAGCTCATATTAGTCTGCTGTCAGAGAGGTTCCTGCAAGATGGGGAAGTTAATCTTCACATGGGACTATTATCTTCCCAGGAAGTGAGCACTTAACTGATTTCCAGGCTGAATCTAGTGCAAATCTTCTCTACAGGCAAGCATCACCAATTTAGGCCTCTTAATTCTCATATATTATGTTCAGTAAATTTAGAACTCATGATAAACACACATAACTCACACATGCATGCACAAACACAAGGCAATTGGTCATCATGATTGAGAGAAAGTAAAAGCAATAAACAAGGAATTTTGATATTGCATTGCCTGGCACAGAATATAAAATGATTATGTACAAATGTTAAAAAGAAATAACAAAAAAATTGAAAAATTGAGCAAGTTACAGTTTATAATAGAATATAGTCAGGTGTCGCCTGGGTGGATCAGTCGGTTAAGCGCCCAACTTTTGATTTCGGCTCAGGTCATGATCTCATAGTTCATGAATTCAAGCCTTGCATCGGGCTACAGGCTGACATTGTGGAGCCTGCTTGGGATTCTCTATCTCTCTTTCCCTTTCTCTTTGCCTTTCCCCTGCTTGTGATTTCTCTCTCTCTCTCAAAAGAAGGGAAAGAAAGAAAGAAAGAAAGAAAGAAAGAAAGAAAGAAAGAAGAAAGAAAGAAGAAAGGAAGGAAGGAAGGAAGGAAGGAAGGAAGGAAAGAAGGAAAGAAAGAAAGAGGGAAGAAAGAAAGAAAGAAAGAAAGAAAGAAAGAAGAAGGAAGGAAGGAAAGAAAGAAGGAAAGAAAGAAGGAAAGAAGGAAAGAAAGAAAGGAAGAAAGAAAGAAAGAAAGAAGAAAGAAAGAAAGAAAGAAGAAAGGAAAGAAGGAAGGAAGGAAGGAAGGAAGGAAGAAGGAAAGAAAGAGGGAAGAAAGAAAGAAAGAAAGAAAGAAAGAAAGAAAGAAAAAGTCCTCCAAAAACTGTGAAGCATAATAAGACCATAAAACAAGACGTGGATAGAAATACACATGGCACATGTTTGAGTGGAAAGAATTAATGCTGTAGAAAGGCTGTCTTTCCCCAGACTGAAGGCAATTCAAATCACACTCTCAGTTGTCTTAACCCAATAAACTTATTCTAAGTCTCCTCGGAAGGAAAACAAAAAATGAAAATAACCAAGAAGAATGAAAAATACAGTAATAGGGAAGGACTTATCCTTTCATATGGTGAAATATACCCGTAACACATTGAATAATAACAATCTGGAACTAGCACAGCAATAGATCAATAAAACAGAAATAAAGGATCCAGAAACAGATCCTACTAACACACAAGAACTTTCCTCCAGTGCTTTGTAAATATTCATCATGGGTTTATCTTCAGTGGGAGCTGTTTTCCCTCAGAGTCTTTAGAGTTTCTCAAGTGTAGATGGTAGAACTGAGATTTAAATTAAGGCCCTTTAACTCTAAAGTCCAAGTGATCAACCACCATACAACATAGCCCAGGTAGATCTATGAGACTAGCTAGGAATATTTTAGAAAAGAAAAGTAATTAACAAAGATTGGTCTACCAGATATTAAAGTACATTACATAGTATGATGGGGTGCCTGGGTGACTCAGTCAGTTAAGCATGTGATTCTTGATATCAGCTAGGGTCATGATCTTCCATTTTGTGGGTTTGAGCCCCATCTCAGGCTCTGCCCAGACAGTGTGAAGCCTGCTAGGGATTCTGTGTCTCCCTCTCTCTCTGCTCCTTCCCTGCTTGTGCTTTCTCTCTCTCTCCCTCTCTTTCTCTCTCTGTCTTTCTCTCTCTCCCCTTCAAAATAAATAAGCTTAAAAACATACATTACATAACTACAATAAGTAAAATAATGTCATCTGTGGTCAGAATGCCTAAAACAGAACTCAACTTGCTTTAAGTACTCAGTATTTTTTGAAGGGATGAATTTACAAGACTCTCCATCTAGAATTCATTTGTCCCCAGGGACCTGAACTAGCATGTGTCAAACATTTTAATATGATCAGAATTCAGTTAGGATGATTGTTAAAAATGCAGATCTCTTCCTCTCGCCCCTCCTTCCCACCCTCAGAAGGCTCATTCTGAAGGATTGAGATGAGAAATTTTAATTTTCAGCAAGTTCTGCATGATTTCTTATATGAATGGTCCCAGAAACACACCCTAAAATATGTCACTCTAGAGGGGGAGAATGGGTAATCCAGAGAAAGTGTGTATCTGGCTGACTTAGGAGTTTCATTTCCCATTGTAAATACATGTGTTGGCATTACGGTTTGTAGTATGATCTCTTATATGTCTGTATGAGTATATTCAAGTAACTGATCAACTTTTAGGGATCCAACAAAACTAAATTTCCAGATCCAGCACTTAGACTGTGAGTCTTTTTTGTAGATGGCTAGCTTAGCTTATTCTGATAACACCTCTAAATACTTCTTTCAACCTTCAATGGTGGGGTGGGTACTCCATCTGTTTTACTCCCTTTTCCCCTTGTCTTATAGTAGGATTTGGGTAACAAAATCCATTAATCACTTCCTCCTGCTGTCTACACTGCTTTAAATTTAAGGGTGCATTGCCCCCTCTGTCAGCTGCTTCTTTTCATTTATAAATAACTGGTTTCAGAGAAAGCAGTAAACCATCTTTTTTACCCCTCTCTACTGTTTGAACTTTCCCGTTCTAGATTAGAAATTGTAAAGATTGAGAAATGATGGTATCATTTCTCCTACTGCCCTACTAACCAAAGACACATACCTCTTATCTTACAGAAAAGGACATGATTACCTAAAGGACGTGGTCTAGCTCTTACTCAGTACCCTTTATGCTAACTCATTCTCACTTTCCTGCTTTCCAAATGAAAATTGTATTACATTGTATTTATAGTAGATTTTGACCCATGAATGAATCATGAAACCATTTAGGGATCTTGACCAACATTTTTTTTTCTTCAAATGTAATAAAATAGATGAGAATAGAAAATATATGGCATTGCTTGTAACTAGGATAAATTCTTGTTTCAACCACACATGTGTGAATGTATTTGAGGTTGGGACAAGACATGCATTTCTTCTTTTGAGTCACTGTTAGAAAATGTGTGGCAAATTCTGATTCGGTAACGTTAGATCAATTTTATGAACTGCAACAATCTTTTCTTCCTAGTCCTCTGACAAGGCCTATTTCTGTTGGTGGCTGACAACTTTGTCTTGCTAAGTCATGGTAACTGGATCATCTCCATACAAACCCCATGCCTTCTTTAAGCAGCTATCCCGTCAAATTCTAGGAACTCTTAGTCCTTTGAGATTTCCCTCCTCTTCTGTTTTCCAAGATGATTAAGCTTGAGTGAACTTGGATGTTGTCCTGGCATTCTAAGGAGGATGGTTGATCTGCCTTATATGTTCTCTGTCCTTGCTAACAACGTCTGGGGATTCATTGATCTTGATGAGTCCCTTTTGGGGAGGAAAGGGTTGACACTTTCTCTTGAAAGTTGTGACACCCTCCGTAATCCATTCTCATAGTCAGCAAAGCTTGACTTTTGTAAATCAGAAGTCTTTCACATTCTTGTTTGTGCTATTTGCTTATAAAATTTATTTAGAAATGTGTTCTTCTAGGGGCGCCTGAGTGGCTCAGTCAGTTAAGCGTCTGACTTCGGCTCAGGGCATGATCTCACAGGTCATGAGTTCGAGCCCCGCGTCGGGCTCTGGGCTGACAGCTCAGAGCCTGGAGCCCACTTCAGATTCTGTGTCTCCCTCTGTCTGCCCCTAATTGCCACTATACAGTGGCCACTAGTCACATACAACTATTGGCTTTTGAAATGTAGTTAGCGTGATACAGGAACTGAATTTTACATCTTATTTAGTTTTAATTAATTGGAATTCAAGTAGCCACGTGTGGTTAGTGTCTCCTAGATTAGATAGCACAGTTCTGGGCTATATCTGTGCCTTCCCCAGTGGCAGCTTATTGAAAAAAAAAATCTTTGCTGGAGGTCATCATGGGGTAAGCGTAACGCATACAAGAAAAGGAGAAGAAAAGCAACTTTTTTTTTTAAATTTTTTTTTTCAACGTTTATTTATTTTTGGGACAGAGAGAGACAGAGCATGAACGGGGGAGGGGCAGAGAGAGAGGGAGACACAGAATCGGAAGCAGGCTCCAGGCTCTGAGCCGTCAGCCCAGAGCCTGACGCGGGGCTCGAACTCACGGACCGCGAGATCATGACCTGGCTGAAGTCGGATGCTTAACTGACTGCGCCACCCAGGCGCCCCGAAAAGCAACTTTTAAATATCACTCCGTATAATCCTGCCCCATTTACTTAGATTTTTTATAAGTGTTATTGAGGCACAATTTACATGTAATAAAAATGAACCCATTTTAAGTGTAGAGTCCAGTGGATTTTGACAAATGTCTCCAGTCATGTAACCACCACTACAATGTAGATAAAGACGATTTAAATACCCCCAAATTCTCCTGCCCCTACTCCCTGTCCCTGTCAAACACTGATTTGCTTTCTGTCATTACTGCTTTGCCCTTTTCAGAATTTCATATAAGTACAGTCCAACATACAGACTTCTGTGCATGGTTTCTTTCAACCAGCAAAGGATTTGAAATTTGTTCACCTATTGCTTGTGTAAGAGCTGTTCCTTTTTATTGCTAAGATGCATTCCATTGTATTGGTATAACACATTTTGTTTACCCATTCAGAAGTTGATTTTGGTTATATTGTTTTGGAGCTGCTTTTTTTTTTTTTTCTTTTCAAATTTTTATTTAAATTCTAGTTAGTTAACATACAGTGCAGTATTGGTTTCAGGAGTAGAATTCAGTGATTCATCACTTACATACAATACCCAGTGCTCATCACAACAAGTACCCTCCTTAATGCTCATCACCCATTTAGCCCATTCCCCACCCACCTCCCTTCATCAACCCTCAATTTGTTCTCAATTGTTAAGAGTCTCTTATGGTTTGTTTCCCTCTCTCTCTCTCTTTTTTTTCCTCTTTCCTTTTCTTTTTCTTTCTTTTGGAATTTATCAATAACCAAACTCTAGAAAGAGCCCAAATGTCCATTGACTGACAAATGGATAAAGAAGATGTGGTATATATACAATGGAATATTACTTGGCAATCAAAAAGAATGAAATCTTGCCATTTGCAACAATGTGGATGGAGCTAGAGGGTATAATGCTAAGCAAAATAAGTCAGTCAGAGAAAGACAAATACTATATGATTTCACTCATATGGGAATTTAAGAAATAAAACAGATGAACATAGAGGAGAGGGTCTACTCTTTTGAAAAGCTGATAATATGAATAAAGTATATGCTTTTTTTGTTTTTAACCTATGTTTTCATTTCTTTGGAAAATACCTAGAACTGGGAATGTCTAGTCTTATGGCAAGTGTATGTTTATATAGAAATTACCAAACTCTTTTTCAAACTGACTATATCATTTTGCATTCCCACACCAATATATGAGGGTTATAATTGCTTCACAGCCTTTCCATCCATTGACATTGTTGCTCTGTAGGATTTTGGACATTTTTGTGGGTGGGTAGTGGTACCTGTCACGCTTTTAACTTTCATTTCCCAGATGACTAATGATGTTGAACATCTTTTTATATTCTTTTATGCCATCCATATATCTTTTTTAGAGAAATGGTCGTTCAAAATATTTTAAAATCTGGTTATCCTCTTCTTACTCATGTATAAGAATTATTTATTAGGGGCACCTGGGTGGCTTAGTCAGTTAAACCTCTGATTTCCACTCAGGTCGTGATCTCACAGTCCGTGAGTTCGAGCCGCGCGTCAGGCTCTGTGCTGACAGCTCAGAGCCTGGAGTCTCCTTTTGATTCTGTGTCTCCCTTTCTCTCTGACCCTCTTCTTCCCACACTCTGCCTCTCTCTCTCTCTCATATAAATAAAGGTTAAAAAAAAAGAATTATTTATTAGATAGGACTTTGTCAATATTTGCTCCCAATCTGTTTTTGCCTTTTTAATTTCTTAACATCTTTCAAAACTACGAGGAATTTTTTTGTTTGTGGGATTTTTTGTTGTTTGTTTGTTTTGTTCTGTTTTTCAGTTTTTTGTTTTTTGCTCTAAGAAATCTTTGCCTACCCAAATTTACAGAGATTTTCTCTCATAATTTCTTCTGGGCTTATAGTTTTAGTTCTTGACTTAATGGTCAATTTTGAGCAAATAAAAACTTGTTTTTAATCAGAACTCTGTCACTTTAATGTTTATTCCAAATTGTAGATCAACATAGAACCTGTCTCAGAGAGATGTCATGAGCCTGGAGCACAATAACTATCGAATAATTATTAGCCATGGAGATATATATCTATAGATATCTATATCTATAGATATCTATAGATATATACATATATATGTATATATCTATATCTATCTATATCTATATCTATATAGATATAGATAGATATAGATAGATATATATAGGTTTATCCCTCCAACAAATCCTCTCATAGCAGAAAAGGGAGCTCTGAATATTATCAATTTAAGTAAGGTGCCAGGCCGGCTGGGTGGCTCAGTTGTTGAGCATCCAACTCTTGATTTTGACTCAGGTCATGATCTAACAGTTTGTGACTGTGGTTCATGAGTTTGAGCCCTGCCCATCTGGTTCTTCACTGACAGCGTGGAGCCTGCTTGGGATTCAATGTCTCTCTCTCTCTCTGCCCCTCCCTCCCCAAACCTCTTTCTCTTTCAAAATAAATAAATAAACATTTAAAGAAAGAAGTAAAGTAAGGTGCCAAGAGTTGGAAGATGTAAGAAGGGGAAATGTTTAGAGACTCCAAAGCAAATCTAAACAAAAATTAAAAATAATGCTCATTCTCTAGTAAGGGATATTTTTATAATTTTAGCTTTTAATTTTTTTATTTTTAAATAAAACCAACAATTCTTGATTTCTTCTGTGCTATGGCACGAATCTTCTTTCTCACGACACTGACTTGTCCACATTTAGGACTAAATTTTTGTGGATAACTAAAAATGCTCTGATAACTCTTTGGTTGCTGAGATCATGCTCTGTATACATGTCTAGAAATTGGCACAAAACGCTGAGAGGAAAGACACAGATAAGAGTCAGAATCCTTGGGGCGCCTGGGTGGCGCAGTCAGTTAAGCATCTGACTTCAGCCAGGTCACGATCTCGCGGTCCGGGAGTTCGAGCCCCGTGCCAGACTCTGGGCTGATGGCTCAGAGCCTGGAACCTGTTTCCGATTCTGTGTCTCCCTCTCTCTCTGCCCCTCCCACGTTCATGCTCTGTCTCTCTCTGTCTCAAAAATAAATTAAAAACGTTGAAAAAAAATTAAAAAAATAAAAGAGTCAGAATCCTTTTCCTACTGCCTTTCCTTAGAGATGAAGCTACATAATGTCTTATGTCTTTAGAAATCATTAGACTCTCTCTAGGTATGCAGAAGGCTAGCTACTTTCAAATAACTCAGTGGGAGAGTAAAGCAGCAAATGCCATCAAGTATCCAGAGAGATGCTTGTTCTGCTTCTTCTGGGGGTAACTGCTGGCTAACCGGTTCTATTTGTGCAAAGACTTGGGGCTACAAGTCAAAGAGGGGCCCATTCCCATAGGAAGTCAATGTCAATGATTTATGTGATGTCTTTCTTCTGCCCTGCTCAAGTGAGAATTTCTACTTGAAATGCAGAAAGAGTTCTATAGCAGGTCCCTTGTTCTCTGCACTCTCCTACCCATTATGTGCAAGAAAAAGCTAGACTCCTTCTCTGGTCAATTATTTTCCTGAGTGATGCAACTGGTGGAAGCCTTAGCCCGCGGGTTATCTGTTCTCTTGGTTGAGTGAGTTATCTATGCATGAGCTGACAGGAAGTGGCAGGGATGAATGGTCAGGCATTCTGTTCGTCAAACTCTTAAGCGTTTGTAAGTCAAAAATGATGAGTGTCACATAGGTCAGAGATCATGAGGATACGTTTCCCTTTTTTGATCTGCCCTGAGACCTGAGGTAGGAGAGTTTCTTTATTAGGGCCAAATGAACTCTCCGACTCCAACAAGTATGACAGCATGTAAAATCTTCACCAATGCACTGATGCAATTTTTCAAGAAATATGCTTTGATCTTTTGCCAGGTACTTTTCTAGACAACAGTGAATAAGCCCAAATCCCTGTTCTCATTGAATAGACTTCTGACAGCTCTATACTAAAGACGATAATAAACATTTAGTGCTTTTATTCATGCTATGAGACATAACATAGCGGTCAACAACTGAATCTTAATTTATTTCCACAAACTTTATTTCTTTACTTGACAATCGTTGCCAAGAGGGTAGAATTTTTTTTTTTTTAATTTTTTTTTTTTTCAATGTTTATTTATTTTTGGGACAGAGAGAGACAGAGCATGAACGGGGAAGGGGCAGAGAGAGAGGGAGACACAGCATCGGAAACAGGCTCCAGGCTCTGAGCCATCAGCCCAGAGCCCGACGCGGGGCTCGAACTCACAGACCGCGAGATCGTGACCTGGCTGAAGTCGGACGCCTAACCGACTGCGCCACCCAGGCGCCCCAAAGAGGGTAGAATTTTAAATTGGGAAAGATTTCTAAGACCCGGGCCCATAGCCCATGAATTGTCTCTTTGAAGAAGAATTTAAAAGGGATTGACCCTGAGATGAATAAAGATGACATATCCAAAGGCAGACTGCTCTCCAAAGGAGTTTAACTTACTGGATCCTGCTTGCTGCCTTCAACTCGAGGGGGAGGCACTATTCAGGTTCCTCCTGTGGATACTGCTCTGAGTTTAAAGCTGAATATAGCTTATCCCCTTTGGACCTAGGTATATTAATTTTGCTTCTTTAGTTTTTTTTCAGGCACCCACAATTGGAGGTATTTGGGTGGGGGACAGAATGAGCTCTTGGCATTTCTCCCTTATGACACTATCTTGTCCATGCCTGGACTATTCCATATTAACATGAGGCAGCTCGATCCTTGAGCCAACTTCAGAAATCCAGTACAGACCCCAGAAATCCATGACGCATAGTCTAAATGAATCTGTGTTCCTGAACTACAGGCACATGAGTGGAGAATAAGAAAGTAAGATTTATTTATTTATTTATTTTTGGCAAGGCAAGAAATAAAACTTCGTTTATTTGCATATGACATGATCTTGTATATAGAAAATCTCAAGAAATCCACTAAAGAACTATGAGAACTAATAAAAGAGTTCAGATCAATATATAAAAATCCATTGTATTTCTATGTGCTAGCAATGAACAATTTGAAATGGAAAGTAAGAAAACTTTTCCATTTATTTATTTTATTTTTTTAACTTTATTTTTTATTTTTAAAAATTTACATCCAAATTAGTTAGCATACAGTAAAGCAATGATTTCAGGAGTAGATTCCTTAATGCCCCTTACCCATTTAGCCCATCCCCCCTCCCACAACCTCTCCAGCAACCCTCAGTTGGTTCTCCGTATTTATGAGTCTCTTTTGTTTTGTCCCCCACCCTGTTTTTATATTATTTTTGTTTCCCTTCCTTTATGTTCATCTGCTTTGTCTCTTAAAGTCCTCATATGAGTGAAGTCATATGATTTTTGTCTTTCTCTGACTAATTTCACTTAGCATAATGCCCTCCAGTTCCATCCATGTAGTTGCAAATGGCAAGATTTCATTCTTTTTGACTGACGAGTGATACTCCATTGTATATATACCACATTTTCTTTATCCATTCAGCCATCGATGGACATTTGGGCTCTTTCCATACTTTGGCTATTGTTGATAGCGCTGCTATAAACATGGGGGTGCATGTGTCCCTTTGAAACAGCACACCTGTATCCCTTGGATAAATGCCTACTAGTGCAATTGCTGGGTTATAGGGTAGTTCTATTTTTAGTTTCTTGAAGAACCTCCATACTGTTTTCCAGAGTGGCTGTCTCAGCTTGCATTCCCACCAACAATGCAAAAGATCCTCTTTCTCCACATCCTTGCCAACATCAGTTGTTGCCTGAGTTGTTAATGTTAACCATTCTGACAGGTGTGAGGTGGTATCTCATTGTGGTTTTCATTTGTATTCCCCTGATGATGAGTGATGTTGAGCATTTTTTCATGTGTCAGTTGGCCATCTGGATGTCTTGTTTGGAGATGTGTCTATTCATGTCTTTGGCCCATTTCTTCACTGGATTATTTGGTTTTTGGGTGTTGAGTTTGATAAGTTCTTTGTAGATTTTGGATACGAACCCTTTATCTGATATGTCATTTGCAAAAATCTTCTCCCATTCTGTTGGTTGCCTTTTAGTTTCCTTCACTGTGCAGAAGCTTTTCATCTTGATGAGGTCCCAATAGTTCATTTTTGCTTTTGTTTCCCTTGCCTCTGGAGACATGTTGAGTAAGAAGTTGCTGCGGCCAAGATCAAAGAGGTTTTTGCCTGCTTTCTCCTCGAGGATTTTGATGGCTTCCTGTCTTACGTTGGGGTCTTTCATCCATTTTGAGTTTATTTTTGTGGATGGTGTAAGAAAGTGGTCCAGGTTCATTCTTCTGCATGTCGCTGTCCAGTTTTCCCAGCACCACTTGCTGAAAAGACTGTCTTTATTCCATTGGATATTCTTTCCTGCTTTGTCAAAGATTAGTTGGCCATACGTTTGTGGGTCCATTTCTGGGTTCTCTATTCTATTTCATTGATCTGAGTGTCTGTTCTTGTGCCAGTAAGGAAAGTAAGATTTAATAAGGATTAGCTATGAAAAAGCAACTAATGCTAGAAAACTGAAGAGGTGTGAATTAAAGATACACAGATAAATATACATTAAGTATAAATATAATTGTATAATTTAAAGTTGAAAAAGAGGAAAATATTTAGTTGCTCCCTTCCTGGCTTCATGCCCTACACCTGTGAGTTGCCCCTGCCCTGGGAGGAGGCCCCACCTTTCAGGCTTTCTTATCACATTTCTGGTACTAAATAAATTCTTTGGGATGAAGGAGGGGAGGAGAACCTCTATGTATTAGTCCTAACCACTATGTATTAGTCCAGATTTGTCTAGAACACCAGGTTTGCTCAGTGGGAAGTGGCATAAGAGTTCAAACGTACTTGCACACACTAAGATGCACCACAAACAGAACCTCCAAAACTGAAATTCAGTTTCAAATAACATTCAACCGTTCCATCAGCATTACCTTTGAAATACTCAACTTTTCCAATGTTGGTCCATTAGGGTAAATAAAGCAGAAAATGGGAGGCCAAGCTACAGCTCCAAACATAAGATACCATGTCATTTCCCTAAAAGCCAGTCATAAGAGGTGGTCCAAATATAAGACCTAGGAATTGATTATCTACACCGGTACATTATGCCCCAAAAATAGCACACCTGGTCTTTGAAATCTATATAATGCCTTGTTTTTACAGACAACACTTGAGATCCAAACTAAAGCTGGTCTGTTTCCACGCCCGTCTTTTCAATACAGTTTTGATGAAACAAGAAATGTTGCATGGAAATTGCTTTGGATCCTGGAAACTCTCCAGCCATTCATATCTTTTAACCAGTGAAATCTCATACAATTTTATGAACTATAGGAATTTTTCTCAACTTTGTCAAGGTGTGTTGGTTAACATGCTGTATTCCTTTTTGTTAGCTGGCTCCAAACTGGTTAAGAAATGCATCCTCACCTTCATCAATCCAAGACTGACACTATGCTTTGGCATGGCCTTTGAACTATTTGCTGTATATACAGGGTGTTGTTTTCATTCAGCAGTAGTGGGATGAGGGGAACTATTGGTTTGTTCATCAAAGACTGACAAGCTCCTACTGAGTGCATGGTTGGGATGCACAAAAGTGAACAGATGGACAGCCCCACTGGTTTAATGGAGCTTTCAGTCCCCTGATGAGAGAAACAAGATAAATGATAAGCAACAAACAAAACCATCGGAAGACAGTAAGGGCTATGCACACAGTAGAGCAATCAGGTGACTGGGTGGTTGGGTGACTACTTCCGACTAGATGATCTAGGAAGACCTTTCTGGGAAAATGACATTTGAACTAATACTTAAATAGCACGAAGGACTCAAACATGCAAAGATTCCAGGCAAAGGGGACAGCAAGTGCACTTGAAGTAGAAATAAACTTTATATAGCCAATTAATTTTAAACATGTGTATGTAAAATTGTAAACAAGCACAGCCAAATGCTTCTGTTTCCGGAGCAGAGTGACTAAGGAGAAATGGGAGTTCAGAGAAGGCAAAGTCCACACTGTAGAGGCCTTTTAGGCCTTGTGCATCATGAAGAGTATGGATTACATCTAAGTGGGAAACCACTGGAGCAATTTAAACAGGAAGGGAAGTGATAGGATGGTTATGTAACTACTTACGGAAACCTATATTTGGAAGGGAAAGGAATAACCACAAAACACCAACATCCTATGACAAAACAAATAAACTAGCCATTTCTACTATGATCATTTCTTTTAAAACATCTCCAGCATCAAGCATCCTATAGCATATGTAACATGCACAGTCATAAACATATGATGTGCCCATGAATGGCCATCCACTATATCCATCAAGGGCAAACATAGGTGGAGCACAGTTCTTGCTAAAGCCTACTATTTCCTTCCTAAGAAAGGAGTTCAAATTACATAGCTCTGCATCTCTCTTATCACCTTTACTCATCCCGTATTAAGGAGGTGACTGACTTATCTGACTGGTAAATAGAGGAATAACTGGGTTTGCTTGACTCGGCTCCTAGATATTCCTCATGAGAATGAATCTGCCCATAGAGGGCAGAAACTCTGCTTTATGCCTCTATGGCAAAAGTACTACTTAGACAAGCCCCATCCTTGTGGCCCACTCTACCATCATTGGTGTGACTGGGTCGGTGAGTCCAACTAAAGTGAATCTAACTAAGCAAGTCCACTTGATTAACAAACAAATCTCAGGTCTCCCAACTAGTCTCTATTAGGTGTAAAGATGATATTTGGACCTCCGTGTCGATGATTTCTCAACTTGTTTGAAAATAAGATGAAAAAAAATGAGGTACCATTTTTTTTGAGGGAAGAGCTTCTAGAAACCCCAACTTTAGATACTTACTCAGAACATAGCACTTGCTTCTCTCAAAGATACAAAGGAAAAAATAAAGACACCATCTGTACCATGGAAATTTACCATCTCTTGTGTTAAAATATTGCCTTGCTGAGAAGAAAAGCAGCTTCTCAGACAGAATAGAAAACCTAAATGTCAAAATTAAAAAAAAAAAAAACACCTGACAAGTTTGGAGTCCCTCAAGACTCCATGCTTTATTTACATAGAACTGGGCATCCACACAACACAGAAAAGAGGGACGGACCAATGGGAAGAATGCTCACCTACAGTCAGCATTCTTCTTACACGTTCATTGACTTTTGTTGTCTTCTACGTATTGATCCGTAAGCTTTGATTCTCCACACCGCTTTCATGTCAGTTAGTTTCAACTCTGTGTCCTCCAATTTCTCTCTCCCACTCCAGACAGTGGGAGAAGGATGCTATTCTTGGCACCTTTGCTCAAACTTCTCATTTGTCCATTTGAACGTAACACGTTGCCAAAGCTCTATGCTTCACATGTGAAAGATGGTCAGGTGGCATTTCAAACCCTACTCAAGCCCTCAACTGTAGGGGCTGACCTATGTAAATTCATGCTTAATTCTCATTTGGAAAAGGTGAGAGGTGAGCAGGTGAATTTAAACTCATGTTTGAGAAAGTGACCCTAGACAAAACGGAGACTTAAGTGGTAGAGAGACTGTTCTATCAGCCTTACAATGAAATCAAATACAGATCTATTAATCTTCACTTATAGGAAACAAAGCTCTGATTCACTGGGTAAGATATCTGAATGAACCAAAGATCAAACAAACTATGCTCTAGTTGTCTCCATGTATTTTTAACCTTTTTTTCTAACTTTTTTTTTTTCAGTGAAATAGACCCACCTTATTGGGTTTTAGAGTCAGAATAATGCAAATATGTACATTAAAGTTTTACATAGGAGCTCTGTGTACCCGGGTTTTTTTTATGTATTTGCTTGGTTTTATTATGATTATTATTTTTTAGGTACTTCAAGTTTCATAATGAAATGTTTCTCAGTGCAAATGTATGAGACAATTATAATACTTAATAGTACATACCTGGGTGTACTTGATCCAAATTTTCTGGGCCTACTCTAGAATCCTGACCTAAGGAATTTGGTTACCCTGTTGGATGTGTCCCAAGAAAAATGAAACAGAAGAGATCCTAAACGTAATTCACTGACCTTTTTTTTTTTCCTTTGTATTTTAAAACTTGTCCAAAAAACCTTAGGAAGGATGGTCCTAGTCTTTTTACCTGATATGTACCGAGACCAAACAGGTTAAGACAAGAGTAACGTAGGTGTTTGAATGCAAAATCATGGTGAATTTCCTGTGGTGTCACAGGTAGTAAGCGAGCTTGCATAAACCACTGTATAAGCCCTTACTGCCACAACTGACGTTACGACCTTTAATTCTCTAATTGTCCTCCTCCATGTTCTGGGGAGTGAATCAGCCTTTTGGCATCCTGCCTCACTTCTGACTGACTCAGTAATGCTTCCATAGCAGCTGCCACACATTTTTTTTTAAGAAGGGGTGGAATTGCTGCTATGAGTCACAAGAGAATGGGAAACAGCAGTGAGGTGAAAGGTGAGGCAGGTGTCCCAAGTGCATTTCACAAGAAATTGTCAAAAGGATAAGTAGACCAAGAGTCAACTTTCCCCTAGAAACTTTGGAAAGAATGAGTAATTAAACAAGGTTTTAATGACTTCTCTTTATTCCTCAAAGTCATCTTTTTTTTAGCTTTCCCACAAACAGGCCCCCGCAAACACTCACAAACATTAGAAAGACAGAAAGAGAAAACTTAGCTCTCATTTCAAATCCCCCTACTGTAAATATGCTTTCTTCATGGTTTTCTCCATCATTATCTAGCATATGGCTAAACTTAGCATTCTGAATCATTGATTACAGATTAATTGGATGAATCAAGTTTTTCACCCCCATGCTTGGCCATCAAACAATGCACGGTCTTAGAAGAATTGATGTAAACATCAAGAACACCGTTTGATGATTGATGGGAAAAAGATTTTTTAAAAGTTCAACCAGAACTCGATTTTCAACAGAGCACATGCAAATTGATTCTTCTAAGTTAATTTATAATTGGTAATTAAATTGGTAATAAATAAATGGTAAATTGGTATAATTGGTAAATAAATTGGTAATTTATAATTGGTAGTTAAAAATTCCCAAAATAAGTCATAGTATATACATCCAGGAGTTTAACCCAGCAGATCTGAAGAGAGTATAAAAAACACTGATAAGGGGCATTAAGGCTCCAAGGGCATCAGCTCAGCACCGGCCAAAGTGAAAGACTTAGAATTTAGGTAATAATTCTCCTCAGAGAGTATTTTGAAATATTTTTGGAAAGAAATAATTTTGGAAGATTTTTATGAGTCTGTTGGGGACCCATGGCAAATAAAAATTTAATTTATAAGTCAGTAATCTTGCTGAAGATTTTAGCTCTCAAGAAAAGCTTTCTTACCCTTAGTTATTTTTGAAGTAGATATACCTAAGCTTTTACCGACTAGACACTGACTGACTAGACACTAAGCACAAGAGAAAGAAATACATGGGCTCTTCACAGGGACCTCTTTCGTTGTGTGTGTGGGTAAGGGAGCAGTGGGTTGGCATAGTGCATTGCACCGTGGCCAGTAGCACTGGCTGTCATACCAGCTGGGGTCCGAATGGTGGTTCTGCCTCCTCCTTCATCCCCTCAGATAACTTTTGACCTCTCTATGCTTCACTTTCCCCGCTCTTAAAGTGAAGAGAGAGACATTACTCACCCGACAGCATCATAGAAATTAAATATAAAGTGCTTAGGACCGTGCCAATCACATAACAATCCCTTCAGAAGTATACACTCAAAAAAACATGGCGGTCCAAATAGGTTAGCGACTTTTTCCAGGTTACAAAGCAGCAAAGCTAAGATCTGATCCCGGGTCTCTGAACCCACTGATTTCCAAGCTCCGGTTTGGTTTGTCCATTGCCATTGCTCCAGAAGTGTGGGAATAACTATCCTACTGAGTAACTGGTGAAAATTATTTTAGCACCTCTGCCAAATTGGAAAGTTTTATTGAAACTTTAAGTGAGTTGTTTTGCTTGTTTATGTTTTGTTTTGTTTTGTTTTTTTGTTTTGTCTTGTTTTGTTTTTATACAGGGGTTGATGGGGTAAGTGAACTCTCCTGAGATATTTAAATGCATTAATATCGGAAAAGCTGAAAATGAACACAGACCTAGAGTACTGGCTTTAATACCATGACTAATGGGTTGTTCTTTCAGGGACCCATTTTACGTCCAGGCCTCCAAGCTTTTGAAGGGCTGCTCTGAAGGCCATGGCACTATTTATAACAACCGTGTTTTCTGTCCCCGAGCATTGACGGGGCCAGAAGGCAATAGAACAATGTCATTATGTTTAGTTTACCGTCACAATCCTTTGGGTCTCAGCAAAACAGTTGCTGATGTGTGACTATCGAAGACCTCATTTGTCTCCTCACAGAGTCATCACAACCATTACAGGTTACTGGAGTCTTTCTCCTCAAAGGAATGTGTTTTTGACTATAAAGGAGAAAGTTGGCTGTGACACAAACTCCTAGTCAAACGAGACGGCATTTTCACTTGTTACAGGATAAGACAAGTAAGCAGTAGATGTGATGAAACACAAATCCCAGCAGTGATGGCACAGAGGAAAATGCCAGTTACTGAAGGTTCCTTCTTCACATGACTCACTCAGGTAAGATAAAGGCCATTAGTTTTCTCATACTGCTGGTCTGGGGACACAACCTATCGTAACACCTTGTAGGAAACTCTCTGCACAGTTCTACAAATTATCTGCTGACCCTAGAGAATGCCCAGAGGTGCCATTTTGGGGTCTAGGCTGAACGTGACTCATTCTGCCACCTGCAGTTTTTCTGTAAAGAGAATAATTTAATCTTTAACAAACATGTTAGATTTTTCCACTCACTCCGCCTCATCCTAACTTCCTAGAAATTCTAGCCCAACCTTGAGTTCCCATGATGCATTATGGATTCTCCAGGTGTGATGGCTGTTATGATGAAATCTGAGTAAAAGTTTGTACCATAGGCCCTCCACCCATAAGGGTATTTACTTGAAAACTTAAATAAATGATTACTCCATTTGTTCTAGGACACAAATTCCCACTAGACAAATGATGAGTTGACTTGGAAAGCACTTTTTAAATAAATTTTTCCTTTGGGGCACCTGGGTGGTTCAGTCAGTTGAGTGTCCAACCCTTGGTTTTGGCTCAGGTTGTAATCTCAGCATCATGATATCAAGCCCCGCATCGGGCTCCACACTGAGCATGGAGCCTGCTTGAGTTGAAATTCTCTCTTCCTCTCTCTGCCTTTCCCCACTCATGCTCTCCCTTTCTCTCTCTCTCTCTCTCTCTCTTCTCTAAAAATTAATAATAAAAAAATCTTCCCTTCAGTAAAGCTAACCCAACTTAATAGTAATCACCATGATCCAATGACCAGATCCTACATACTTACTTGTCTTTCAACTTTCCTGTATAACTGTTTACTAAGGGTTCTGCCAACAATCACAAAGTGTAAAGTTCATAATTGTTGCTGTTTACAGAATCCAAATAAAAAGAAGCAAACCTATCTCCTTAGAAACATAAGTCCTGGAAGAAATGCAAGCAGCCTCAAAAGACTAGAGATTGAATGCTGACATTATTTACAATAAATCCAAGATTTGGGTTTTGTTTTTAAAGGGACTGTGTTCAAATAAAGATGTATGTGCATAAAGTCAGTGAGATTAAATAAAACAACATAATAGTATTGCTACAACAATGTACAGCACATGAATAGTGACAAAAGAATGCATTGAGAGTTATAGAGAAACATAACTAAACTCCATGCTTTATGGAATTTCCCATTATATATGATTGAAAATAATATATATGATTGAATATATATATCATTGAAAAATTTTCTATTATAGGAAAATTCTGTTAAGAATTAACTATGGAAAACTAATGTAAGAGATCTAACCAGTCATCCTTAAATTGTAAGGATTTATGGCTGTATACTTTACATTCATCTCATACACCAAGAGTGTATGAAAGGTATAATTGCTCAAAAAAGATTAGCTTACTCCCTGGCCTTCCAGTGTTTACAATCTAGTGGAGATTTAGTCAAGATAACAAGCAATAACATCGCCACCTGCCAAGGGCTATGATATGGGGCACGCAAGGGCTCAGGGAGCATATTGGATGCACACCTGTAGGTTCCAAGTGGCTCACTGGAAGAAGAGAAGGAAATTCTGAGGATGGTGTGGAGGGAATTTGGCACAGAAACAGTAGTTAAGAAAAAGAAAGAAGGTTTTCTGGGCAGAGGGAAAGGTAAATACCTAGAAGGAAGAGGGCATTAGCTTTGGAGATAATCACAGATGCCTACATGAAGAGTCTCAGCTCAAGCCCCAGAATATTCTGACATGACCTATAAGACCATAATTATAGGAGAAGCAATTGACAGTTCTCTTTTTTCAAAGGTGGCCCTTGCGCACCAAACAATTATCAGCAGACACACCAAGAGTAAAATGAGAAATATTCTGATACTGGGGCACTCAGTCAATTAAACATCCAATTCTTGCTTTCAGCTCGGGTCAAGATCTCAAGGTTCGTGAGATGAAGTCCTGCATTGGGCTCTGTGCTGACAGCATGGAGTCTGCCAGGATTCTCTCCCTCCCTCTCTCTGCCCCTCCCCTGCTCACACTCTCTCTCAAAATAAATAAATAAACCTAAAAAAAGAAATATTCTGATACCAATGTCTAAAAAGATTCAAAGCTAGAAGTTAAACATCTCATCTGAATACCATTAAAGACACAAAACCAAAAATGGTTGACCACAAGATCACCCTGATCTCTGGGTCAAATGTCATACAAAGGAAATGACAAAGTTCTTCAGAAGGGTATGATAAGTGTTCTCTTTTTGGGTAAAATCTTCTCTCCTCCCCAATCACTAAAGCAAAAGGAATTGTTGTGCACATATGCTAGGTAAAAGAAAATACAAGAAGATTAGATAGCACAAATTTTGACCACAAAAGGAATTACATTTTTTCTCAGGAAAGAAGGTCAACTGACGTTGAAGAAAAAGTAGAAGTGAGTGACTAGTTAAAATCCACTGTAATGCATGTAGTTAGAAACCCCAGTATTTGCTGCATAGACTATCAATATCTAATTAGTGATGACTAAGTTATATATGTTTTTCCTTGAAAAGGAAAATTTTGTAAAATGGGAGGAATTTGGTTTGGTGGGAGATGGGAGACAGGAATTGGAGAGGACATTCTAGACAAAGAAAATAGAGCAAAGCTTCAGAGACAGGCATGGTAATAGTGTACATATAGGTCAATGAGCCTGTCTAAAGTCAAGGAAAGATTTAAAGTGCTAGAAACCAATTGCTTTGAATCAGCATTTTTAATCAAAGGGGCACATGCACCCCAATGTTTAAAGCAGCACTATCAACAATAGCCAAAGTATGGAAAGAGCCCAAATGTCTATCAACTGATGAATGGATAAAGACGATGTGGTATATATATACAATGGAATACTACTTGGCAATGAAAAAGAATGAAATCTTGTCATTTGCAATAACATGGATGGAACTAGAGTGTATTATGCTAAGCGAAATAAGTCAGAGAAAGACAGATATCATATGATTTCACTCATATGTGGAATTTGAGAAATTCAACAGATGAACATAGGTGAAGGGAAGGAAAAATAAAATAAAAACAATGAGGGAGGCAAACCATAAGAGACTCTTAAATACAGAGAACAAAGTGAGGGTTGCTGGAAGGGTGTTGAGTGGGGGATGGGTTAAATGGGTGATGGGCATTAAGAAGGGGGCACTTTTTGGGATGAGTGCTAGGTGTCATACGTAAGAGATGAATCACTGGGTTCTGCTCCTGAAGCCAAAACTGTATTGTATGTTAACAAACTTGAATTTAAAGAATAATAATAATAGTAACCAATTGCTTTATATTGGTAGGTTAGGATAAGATAGTGGAGAATTTTTGAAAATAGGGGCCAGTGCACCTGGATGGCTCACTCGGTTAAATGTCTGACTTCGGCTCAGGTCATGATCTCACGGTTCATGGGTTCGAGCCCCACATCGGGCTCTGTGCTGAATGCTTGCTTAGAGCCTGGATCCTGCTTCAGATTCTGTGTCGTCTTCTCTCTCTGCCCCTCCTCCGCTAGCTCTCTGTCTCACTCTGTCTCTCAAAAAAAAAATAAATATAAAAAAAAATTAAAAATAGGGGCCATAATGAGCACTGGGTGTTGTACGGAAACCAATTTGGCAATAAATGTCATGTATTCAAAAAAATAAAATAAAATAAAACACTTATGACTATTTAAAAAAAAATAGGGGCCATACAATTTGATACTTTAAGGAAAAAGGCATTGAGAAGTGTGGACATGGATAATGTAAAAACAGTCTTTATTAGTTATTCTAACAATGCTATGAAAGAAAAATATAAGAGAAAAGATTCCCCAGCGACTGGCGTCAACAGAGAAACACTTACAGTCATGTATGGTGAAGCGGTAAGTTCTGGGATATGTATCAAAAACCAGGAGTCAATGTCAAAGCCATTTCAAAAGAAAAAAAGTGCCTTTGAGACTACTATCTAGATAAATTCGAGAACATGAGAGGCAGAGATGAGTTAAGAATGACTACATAGCTATGTAAATAGCGGCTTCAGTTAGTGTAAGTGGGAAAGAGAGATGGAGTGAGAAAAATGGCAAGTTTGGTTTTGTTGCCATTGAGCTTAACAATGAGGTATTCACATAGAAATGTCTACTTAGATGGTTAAAAAGAAGCCTTCTAGATTAAGTGAGAGGACGAGTTTGGAGTCATAGGCGATACTTTTACACAGGCTTTCTTTTTAAAACGGGTAGAATAGTGATTGTTTTAACTTTTTTATTTATAGCACATTCCTAACTTCAAACCAAATCTAAACCACATTCCAAGTCTTTTCTGGTCTTCTAGACAGAAGAGAGAGGCACTTTTCAGGAGGGAAGTTTCTGGAGCTTCTACATTCACCAAATCCCTCACTCCTCTAACCATGTGTGGAGATGAGACTAGGAAATATAAGGGGACATTCATGGGATGAAACCGTACCAGCCCAAAGAGAATTTTTCCATTGGCGGTAGGCGTGGCTGGCAACAATGGGAACAAGATGGAAACCACCCTGAGACAGCCAAGCCAGAGCTGAGTGAGCACAGCAGACAGTCAGCATAGGAGTGGGTTGGGTTATCTTCAAATGGAGCTGGCAGTCAAGAGCCCAGTCAACAGTCAGTCTGAGTCACAATGCACAGGTAAGACAGACAAGGCAGTGGGTCTGAACAAGGTAGGCAGTTCAGAAACCAGAAGCTCAACTTTGGCCAAAAGGCAGAGAGGCAATGTGGAATCAGGAAACCCAGGCTCCTGGGTATTGTCGGCATTGAGGATTAGTTTCCAGGTCACAGGGGCACTTATTTATTCACTCACACAAAAAAATAGGTCCACTAGGGGCCAGGCACCCTGCTAGACCCTGGGATACCATAGGAAGGAAAGAAAAGAACACAGTGCCTTGTCTTCATGCACTATGTGCAAGGAAATTGCCCAGATTCCAGAAAATTCTGGTCTGTAATCCCTCTTACTTAAAAGATACTTCTCGTGACCAGTGTCTATTGAACTTCACTTTGTGAATTACACACTTTAAAAGAGTGAATTTTATGGTATGTGAATTATATCTCAATTAAAAAAATAAAAAAAACCTAGCTGGGGCGCCTGGGTGGCTCAGTCAGTTGAGCGTTTGACTTTGGCTCAGGTCATGATCTCATGGTTTGTGGGTTCGAGCCCCACGTCAGGCTCTCTGCTGACAGCTTGGAGCCTGGAGCCTGCTTCAGACCCTGTGTCTCTCTCTACCCCTACCCCATTTGCTCTCTCTCTCTCTCTCAAAAATAAATAATAAACATTAAAAAATTAAAAAAACAAAAACAAGAAAAATAAAAAACCCAGCCCTGTCACTTTCTATCTGTGTGACAGGAACCAAGTTATTGAATCTCAGTCAGCCTCAGTCTCCTCATCTGTAAAGTGGGGCTAGTAAGGACACTTATCTTACAAGGTTGTTGCAAGAGTTAAATAACTTATTACATGTAAAGGGCTTATAAGAGTGCCTGACACATGTCAAGTGCCAGATAATTTTGACTTTTGTTAGTAGTATTAGGAGAAGGAGGAAAATCTTTTACTTAGTTTATAGCATGCAGCAAATAAAATTATATTATTACCATTTCCCATAAGAACACCAACTAATCTCCATAAATACCATTTTATTATTTTTTTAAATTTTGGACATTTATTCATTTTTGAGAAACAGAGAGACAGAGTGCAAAGAGGGGTGGGACAGAGAGAGAGGGAGACACAGAATCCGAAGCAGGCTCCAGGCTCTGAGCTGTCAGTACAGAACCCAACGTGGGGCTCGAACTCACGAACCATGAGATCATGACCTGAGCCAAAGTCAGACGCTCAACTGACTGAGCCACCCAGGCGCCCCCATAAATACCATTTTAAATGATGCATCCTGTTTCCTCAACCACTCCTTTCCTGCTGGATCTTGAGTTTGTTTCAAGTTAATAGCTGTTTAAGTTAGGCTGCCATAAGCATGTTTGTGTGCAAAGGTTCGTTTTCTAATCATTCCCTTAAAGTAGATGATCAGAAATGGCATTACCTCTCATGACATGTTAGAGATTCTGTACAGGGACTGCCAGAGCCTTGTTGAGAAAGCTCCTTCTAACATACACCACCCGTGAGTGAGACCACCTGTTTCACTGCACCTTCACCCACACTCACTGATCTCCTTTCTTACACTCTTTGCTAATTGTACCCCAGTATTCTTTCGAATTGCACTCAGCTCATTGTTACTGAGCTCAATGTATTATTCTCCAACACTCTTTTGAGTTTTGTTTTTGTTTTTGTTTTTGACCATTTTTCCATCTGGTTCTTAGGAAAACTAAAAACTTCAGGTTTTTTCTTAGACCTCCAGGCACACCTTATACACTAACTATATATCTTGCTATTTCATAAAATATAGTTTGAATAGAAAAAAAAAACCTCCTTGGTATAAAAATGAGCTGAGTGCAGCTTGTTGTCATTCATCACTTAGGTAGGTTAGATTCTCCAATAATTACACGTAACTCTTCTTCTTAAAAATCAAGTTCTGATTTCTACTTTTCTGCCACTCTTCTTCATTAGGAAGTGGCTCTTGAACGATTAGACAATGCCTTGTTGATGAGAAATTCTAATCACCAAGAAGTAAATTTTGAGATCATAGATGGCCTTGTATTTTTTTTTCAACGTTTATTTTTGGGACAGAGAGAGACAGAGCACGAACGGGGGAGGGGCAGAGAGAGAGGGAGACACAGAATCGGAAACAGGCTCCAGGCTCCGAGCCATCAGCCCAGAGCCTGACGCAGTCCTTGCCCAACAATGAGATGGTGAAGGTAAACATGAAGAAGTAAACTACTCTTGGGGCTTTGTTCTCCCTGCCGAGGAGCTTCCAGTGGGATCACGGAGAAGGAGTTCCAAAGGGAAGAGGTATGGCTGTGTGCCCTGGAGATAAATGAGAATAAAGCCAGGATGAGCAGTGGGAGCCTGTTAGAACAGAGAGAGCCAATGGAGACTAAGTTAGGAAATATCACAAGGGATAGAGATTTGTGGATATTTCAGAAAAAAGCTAAATGAGCCTTGCATAAAATAGGTGTTCCAGAAATCTTACTTCCAAAAAAGGCATGACCACCATTATGTGCTGAGCGTCAGAGTCCCCACTGACCCCCTCACTTTCAGTGTCCCCTCATCCTCAGGAGGGACTGAGAAATGCGAAAAGGTTATTCCTGTTCTGGTTGGTTCACTAGCTCAGCTGAGAAAGGATGGTTCCCAAATTCCACTTTTATTACAAGCCTGGTGTACAATGTATCCATGTCACAGATGAGGAATCCCAGGCTCAGAGAGGTTTGGTAACCTGGCTGAGGTCACACAATTAGTATGTGACAGCAGCAGAATTCAGAGTCAAATTTGTGTGACTCCAAGTGTTAAAACTCTTCCATCAGAGGATACCACTTGAGCATTTGTCAAACTTTGGTTCTCAACATTGTCTCAACATCAAAATCGTTAGAGTTTTTGTTTTTGTTTTTGTGTTTTAGTAGAGCTATCTAGGTACCAACATAGATTTACCAAGTCAGAAATTCCTGGGGAAATAGTAGGTCCATCCATGGTTTGTTTTTTTTTGTTTTTTGTTTTTTGTTTTTTGGTTTTTTTTTTTAGATATCTTGAGAGAGTCTGATGTGGAAGCTGAGTTGAGAAGTTACTTGATGAAGATAAGAATAAAGTTTTGCCCACAGCAGAAAGTTAAGTGGAATGAAGGAATTCATATCCTTGTGTATTGGCTGGGAGAATTATGGATTAAGCTTCTGTCTAGGCTTTGTGTTCACCCTTCAAACGCATCATACAGTATAAGAAACAGTGAACTACAGTAGGGTCGGAAAAATTAAGTCTCACACCCTCTCATCCCAGATTAACTGATAAGTAGATGTGGTATGTAGTATGCCAATAATTTTCAACGCAGATATGAATTGATAGATGAGAAAGGAAGTCAACATTTCAAAGAGAAAAACAGAAATGTGTGTGTGTGTGTGTGTGTGTGTGTGTGTGCATGTGTAAATTTCCTCTATATCAAGGATCCAAGCTAAAAGGTGTGCACGTGGAGTCACCATCTTTCCCTTCTCTCTATCCAACTTCACTTGTTTATCGTCTGCTCAACCTCCATGAAAGAACTGAAAGGAAGCCCTACCTGACCTCCATGCCGTTCTATGATGTTCTCTCTCAGTGTCCTGTGTCTACTGCTATCGTGGCCTTAAACACACTGTATTACAACCATTGCTTGCATTACTAGTATCTGTCTCATCTGTAAGGTCCCTGAGAGGGACCTTATTCAACCTTATTCTTACACAGCCCTATATCCTCAGACCCTAACATAGCATAGCATAGAGTAAGCAGAAATATTTGTGGAATTAGTGAATAAAAGACTGGAGGGAGAAAGGCAAAGGAAGGAGAGAGCAGAGGAGAGAGAGAGAAGGTGGAAGAGAAGAAAGAAGGAAAGTGGGAAGAAGGAAACTAGAAATTTCCTCGGGGGATGATCAACACAAGTTCTCTCCAACCTCAGTGGCTGAAAGGTTAAAAAGTATGGTGCGAAATAACTACTGTAATAATTAAAGATAAATAAGCAATAGGCAAATAAATTGCCTCAGATCCCTAGGAATGTAATAAAATTGAAATTCCTTACAAGGTTTCCTTTATTATTGCATATGAATTACCTTTTATTTCAGCTAAATAATTTATAGACATCAATGGGTAAGAAAGGGCAACAATGCTCCCCCCCCTCCCCCCGAGGCCAAAGGCAAGCAGCCTGGGAAGCAACCAAGATTTCCTTCCTATTGGCAGAGTGCTCAGGGAGATCCAAGGGGGAATGACTAAGGTAAAAGGCAGGCTTGGTCCCAGAATGGTAATTTGAAGGCTGAGGTCAGAGGGCACACAATAAAGTACACAAGAAGCTTTTTTTTTTTTTCACATTTCTTGTTCACTTCTAGAGGACTAAATGCAATTTAGTAACCCATAAAATGTAGTTTCAGTGATTGCAATTGGGCCACAGCACCCAATGTGCCCCCCAAACCTAAATAAAATAGAACAAAAATATTCCATGTGGGTTCTGTTATAAGCGTGTAATATTTACTTGTAATATTAGAATTCAGTACACTTAGAGTGGATAAAATCCCTGGGTCTACGTCCACTGAATCCTCTGCCTACCAGAGTGACTGACATAGAGCAGTGAATGAATGAATGAATGAATGAATGAACACATATGCCTATATGTTTCGTTAACATGAAACTAAGCTGTACAGATAAGTGCACTTGTTTACTGACAGGTAAAATGCTTCAGCTGGCTAACAGGCATCCACGACACCTCAATTGGAAGACTTCGTGCTGAGCCTTCTGTTCTCAGCATCATTGTTTATTATGCCTTCTTATTAAGAGGTTAAAACAGCAAAATAATATTAACAGTAATTAGCCTCGGAAATGAGAGTAAGCCCAAGCACAATTTAATGCTTACTAACAGCCCATGATGAAAACAGGAATCATCAGAAATAAGTAACCCATTAAGCTGACAGTGTAATTGTAAACTGCCAGGCATTAGTCAGCCAATAGACTTTAGCTCTGCCATTCATGTGTAGAGAATATTCCAATGTTTCACTGCCTCGAATCTCCTACACAATCTTTGCTCCCTTGATCTCAGCACATGACATTACCATGTACTTCACTAAGGAAATACAGGTTGGCAAGAATGGCCTTGCCTCCTAACTGTGCTCTACAAATGCCCCTGAGTCTCAGAAGTCGTCTTTCCGTCTTCCCCTTGGTCCCAGAGGAAGATGAGTTCCCTCCTTTGACTGAGCTGCCGTGTGGATCTCATTCATTCCTCTGCAACCTCCTTACGAAGACGCAAAGCCTCTCACACAGCGTTATGACCATACTTTCAGCCCGTTGGGCTCTATTTGCTCATTCCTCAACACTGCCTAGGCTTTCTGCATCCTTAAGTCTTTCTGTCTCCTTTGCCTTGCCTAGTCATTTTCTCTCCTTCTCAAACTTTCCAAATGAGAAGCTAACAACTGAGCTCCTCTTCCACCCCACCTTTTAAAAAAAGTTTATTCATTTATTTTGAAACAGAGACAGCATGAGAGGGGGAGGGGCAGAGAGAGGGAGAGAGAGAGGATCCCAAGTAGGCTCCGCGCAGCCAGTGCAGAGCCCAAGGCGGGGCTCAAACTCAAGACACTGTGAGATCATGACCTGAGCCGAAATCTAGAGTCAGATGCTTGACAGACTGAGCCACCCCAGCTCCCCTAACACCCCTTCTAATCTACCGCTCAATTCATGGCATCCTGGTCTTATACCCACCATCCCACCAAAACTACAATGATATATATTGTCAAGGACTTCCAAGTCAATAGGCCAGTGGACTGATTACTCAGTGTTTATTTTTATTAACCTCACCCTCCACGGCTACCGCTGTTGCCTTTCCTCTAGCAGCGCAGCATTCCGGAAAGGTACATCATCCAATCTGCCTCTCACACACTACTCTTCTAGGTAGAGTGACTCACCCATCTATACTGACAAAATTTCTGCCTATGCGCTTTCAAGCTAAATTCTAATTCATTTGTTTATACTGTTGCCTTCCTTTTCAGTTTATGAGATTCTTGCAAGCAGGGAGAATGTGTGATTTATTTTTGTCCCACAAGTGCCTGGCTCAATACTAGGGCACATGGAAGGGGACCCACAAAATTTTAATGAAAGAAGAAAGACAGGGAGGGAGAGAAGAAAAGCGTATAGTTATCTAAATATATCCAGAGGAGGCAGGTAAATTTATTAAATTATAATGTCTGCACAGAAATGCAAAGAAATAAAGTACTCTCCTATATCAGAGATGGCTCTGTGTTTTAAAGATCATAGAATTTCAGGGCACTGGGTTACCTTAAAGATTATCTTTGAGGGGCGCCTGGGTGGCGCAGTCGGTTAAGCATCCGACTTCAGCCAGGTCACGATCTCGCGGTCCATGGGTTCGAGCCCCGCGTCGGGCTCTGGGCTGATGGCTCAGAGCCTGGAGCCTGTTTCCAATTCTGTGTCTCCCTCTCTCTCTGCCCCTCCCCCGTTCATGCTCTGTCTCTCTCTGTCCCAAAAATAAATAAACGTTGAAAAAAAAATTAAAAAAAAAAAAAGATTATCTTTGAGCAAAGAAGGAGAAGGACAGGAAGTAAAAGCTATTTGTCAAAACCCACACAACTAATTAGTGGAAAAACTAAATCAGGAATCCACAACTCCAAATCCAATGCTCTTTTTATTATGCCATATATTTACTTACTTAAAAATTAATTGGTTAGTCAACTAATTAATAAATATTTTTTTAAATGATTGAAAGCTTCCTAAGTATCAGGATTGTCCCAAGGATTCAAAGAGTAAAGCAATTGTGGTCCCTGTTCTCATAGGGACAGACAATATACCAACACAAGTAATAAGATGTCAGACAATCACTGTTAAGAAGAAATATAAAGCAATGTAAAAGGCTAAGTAGTGACTGGGGAGGCAGTATATATTTTTTCAGATGGGCTGGTAATAAAAAGCTTCTCTGAGGAAGATGACATTTGAACACAGAATCGAATTATGTTTTGAATAATTTAAGAGGCGTGCCATGCAGAAAGATCGGGAAAATGCGGGAATAAAGGCCCTATGATGCGAATGATCTGGGTGTGACTGCAAGAGAGTCATGGCAGCTAGAGTGAAGGACGATGCCAGTGATTCTGACAAGGCTCAGGTCACAGAACGTCTTGGAGGCCGCAGCAGACATTTGGATGTTCCACTCCTATTACAGGTTTGGTGTCAGGGATAATGCAATTCGCTTTCTATTTTAAAACCAGGCCAGCTGTTGGGGGAAGAGACGAGAAGCAGGCAAGAGAAGTAGAGAGATCAGGGAGGAGGCTATTGTAAGAGTCCTTGTGAGAGATTAGGGCATGGGTGGGGCTGCAGAGCTGAACAGGTCACAGGTGGATGCATTTTGAAGGGACAGCTGACTTACTACTCTCTTAGATCGTTTGGATGGAGGATGGAGGAAGATGGGGAATCAGGAAGGATTTCTAGGGGTTGATCCAGAGAAACCAAATACACGGTGGTGCCAGTCACTGAGAGGAGGAAGAACAGAGGAACAACAGGGTTGGTGGGCATGGAAGGCAATCGTCAATTCTCTTTGGGACGTGGGCAGGTTGAGGGGTTTTTGGACATTTAATCAACAGGTCGTTGTACCTCTTCTATCTATTGCTGCTGAGAGTGGCTCAGTTTTGCGGGTGTTTTTAACATTTTCCTCCACGTTATTGACTCATCGAAAGGGCTCAGAAAATGAAAGCTGGCTTTCCAGAAGTACTCTGCCAAACGAAGCCAGGGAAATAAGATGTATTCAAAAACAAGCCTCGGATCAACATTTACAAATTAGTTCACACCTCAGATTACGATAAAGGTAACCCCGCAGTGTAAAACACACAGTCACTTTTGGCTCCCTTGAGCCAGGCAAAGGCTGCTCTATGGGGGCTGGTCCCCTGCGCCTCCTTTCTCAGCCCTGGGGCAGCCACCCGCCCACCACGTGCTCCCTGTGGATTTCCCGGCGGGAGGGAGTCAAGCTCTGTCCAGAATCCCTTTCAGCTTTCCAGGCATAAGTTGGACACCTGTCGTCTGTGCCTCCCCAACAGAGGATCCGTTTCATGGTTCTCCGAGGGGTCCCCTGAAGTCCATTTCTAGACTAGGGTTTGGATGACAGAAACCCCACCATCCCACTACTAAAGCGAAAGTGAAGGAGGATGGGGACTAGCAGCAGGCTACACTTCCAAAAAAAAAAAAAAAAAGGACCTTTATCAATCTCATAGCCACAATCCCTTGCCAACACCCCCTCTCATCTCCAAACTTTTTTTATAACCCTGGTTTAACCTCAGTGGCCAAAGGTTTTGGATAGGTTCTCTTTCAGATCATTTCCATTGTAAGCATGCTTATAGAGCACAGGAGAGCAGCTTTACACGCAGTTAGACATCCAATACCTATTTGTGTCAATGCTTCCAAGAACCTGTGTATGCGTGAGCTGTTGTAGGAGACGCATCTCCACAGGAAGTGAGGGAGAGAGCCGCTGTCTGGTCCTTCAGAGACCGGGTCCCAATGAAAGTTATCTTTCTTGTATGCCTTTTATGATCTGCTTCCCTTTCCTTGATTCGCCCAGTAATTGCCAACTTTCATCAACCGATTTTCAGTAGGTGAAAAAACTCAGCACAAATATACCTCCTCCCCAAAAGCATTCAGTTACAAAGGCGGTCTATAAAGTGGCATCATTTCCATTTAGGTCTGTTTTTTCGTTGGTTTGTTTGTTTCAAGGTCATCTCTGTACCTGTTCCCTTTTGCCCGTGTAATAGCTGGAATAATCGTGCCCTCTTGTGGTGAAGTCCAAGTTCTGCAGAGTAGGAGACATGCTGTCCAGCTTGTGGACCATTTCCCGTCTATGTTTTGCTCCCTAGAGGGTGTTTGAATCTGCCTTATTCAGAGTGAGTCTAAAGTTGAGTGGTCTGAGTGCTATCAGCGACTTTTAAGTCTACATACTTCAAGTAGGTTTTACCATGTGAAACAGCTTGTCTGAAATTAATGTTAACATTCAGTCTCAATTTCAAAGCCGTCAGACACATTTGCAGTTTATCTTCTTATTGCTGGCAACATAAGACGTTAAAAAGTATGCCATTCTCCATGTTCACTAACTGCTTTACTTTTTTCATTAAACTTTTCATTTTGAGATAATTATAAGTTAACGTGCAGTTAGAAGAAATGATGCAGAGAAATCCTCTGTACCCTTTACTCAGTTTCCAGCAAAGGTAACATCTTAGGAAACTACGGGGTAATATTACAACCTGGATTATTAAGATTGCTGCAGTTAGAATACAGGAAATTTCTGCCACAAAGATACCTCATTTTGCCCTTTTAGAACCACAACGATTGACCTCCTCCCCCACCCACTCTGTAGAAGCCATTAATCTTTCTATATTTCCATAATTTTGTCATTTCAAGAACATGACTATATAACTGGAATCATATATATATATATATATATATATATATATATATATATATATAGCATGTAAGCTTTTGGAACCAGCTTTTTTTCCCACTCAGCATAATCACCCAGAAAATCATCCAGATTGTTGTGCAGACCAGTCTGTTCCTTTTTATTGCTGAGTAGTATTCCCTGATATGGCTATACCACCATTTCTCCAACTATGTACCTAGTGAAGGACGCCTGGCTTGTTTCCAGTTTGGGACTGTCGAAAATAAAGCTGCTATAAACATCTCTGTGCAGATTTTTGTGTGAACATAAATTTTTTATGTCTTTTGAGACTGCACCTTCTGGACTGTAGGGTAGGTAGACGTTTAGCTTTTTAAGAAACTACCAAACCGGTTTTCAAAGTGGCTGTACCATTTCACCTTCCCACTGGCAACGTCTGAGTGGTCCTTTCTATGCATCCTTGCCAGCATTTGATATTGACACTATTTTTTATTTTAGCCACTTTGATAGGTGGTCAATGATATCACATTGTGGTTTAAATTTGCAATTAACTGATGGCAAATGGTGTTGAATTGACAGGGTCTTTACAGGGAAAAAGTCGTAAATTTTGATGAAGTCAGATTTAGCACTTTTTACCTTTGATGCACCATGCTTTTGGTGTCAAGTCCAAGAACTCAAAGGTTTTCTCCCATTTTTTTTTGCTAAAAAAATTATATGGTTTTATGTTTCACATTTAAGCCTGTGATTCATTTTGAGTTAATTTTTGTATGACATCTGAGACTTAGGTCGAGGTCCACTGTTTTGGGCTATAAATATTGGATTGCTCCAGCCCCATTTGTGGAAAAAGCTATCCTTCCTCCACTGAATGCCATCAGTGCCTTTGTCAAAAGTCAGTTGGGCAGGGGTATAATCAACAAGTGAAAAGATAACTCACAAAATGGGAGAAAATATATGCGAATCGTATATTTAAAAAATGTTCGTTTATTTTCCAGACGGAGAGAGAGAGCAAGCGGGGGTGAGGTAGAGAGACAGAGGAAAGAATCCCAAACAGGCTCTGAGCTGTCAGTGCAGAGCTAGGGTGGAGCCTGACATGGGGGTCAAACTCACAAACCTCGAGATCGTGATCTGAGCCAAACCAAGAGTCGGACGCTTAACCGACTGAGCCACGCAGATGCCCTGCAACTCACATATTTGATAAGAGGTTAATATCCAGAATATATAAAGAACTCCTACAACTCAATAGCAGAAAACTAAATAGTCTGGTTAAAAAAATGGGTGAAGGACTTGAATAGACATTTCTCCAGAGAAGACATACAAATGACCAAAAAGCACATGAAAAGAGGCTCAACATCACTAGTGATTAAGAAAATACAGAGCAAAACCACAATGCAATACTACTTCACATCCATCAGTATGATTGTTATTAAAAAAAAATTTTTTTCTAAGTTGAATGTGTGTGTGTATGTGTGTGCGTGTGTGTTTTGGTTTTTGTTTTGTCGTTGTTGGCAAGGATGTGGAGGAATTGGAAGTCTTGTCCACTGTCGGCACCAGATGAGATTGGAAAAATGGTGCAGCCTTTATGGAAGGGAATACAGAAGTTCCTCAAAAAATTACAAATAGAATTAGCCTCTTCTGGGTGTATACACAGGACTGAAAGCGGGAACTCAAGCAGATATGTGTGTACCCACATTCCCAGCAGCATTATGTGCAATAAGCAAAAGGTAGAAACAATCTAAGTGTCCCCCCAAAAACTGTACCCATCTCTAAACTTTGAGGATTTTCACCAATTTCTTTCCTCCCAGCTGCTTGTTGTTATCTTTTGTTTCTAGACTTCCAGACAAATTCAATAGTCTCTGTCACTGTTAGTAACTTGAAAAACAAAAATCTGGGGTGCCTGGTGGCTCAGTCGGTTGAACATCCAACTCACGATTTCAGCTCTAGCCATGATCCCAGGGTTGTGGGATCGAGTCCTGCATTGGGCTCTGTGCTAATAGTGGAACCTGCTTAAGATTGTCTCTCTCTCTCTCTCTCCCTCTGCTCCTCTCCCCAGCTTGCGCTCTCTCTCTCTCAAAAAAAAAAAAAAAAAAAAAAAACAACCTTCCACAACCAATTAGCAAATAACTTCTGAAATGTATTTGTCCTTAAGAAAAAAAATAGAGAATTATATGCATCTTAATTTTATTTTTAGTTTCCTACAGTCTAGGGTCACCTGGGTGGCTCAGTTGGTTAAGCGCCTGACTTTGGCTCAGGTCCTGATCTCACAGTTTGAGTTCAAGCCCTACATCAGGATTTCTGCTGTCAGTGCAGAGCCCGCTTCAGATCCTCTGTCTCCCTCTCTCTCTGTCCCTCCCCCGTGCATGCACACGCCCTTGCGTGCTCATGCTCCCTCTCTCAAAATAAATAAACACTTAAAATAAGCAAACAAACAAATTAATTAATTAATGTCTACAGTCTATATACACAGAGCGTTAGACTGGACAAGGCAACAGCCAAAAGGTCAGGCTGCTGAGCCAAGCTGTCTGTGTCTGAAATGCAACTCCTCTATGCACTAGTTTCATAGTCTTTCCTTTCTTTTTAGTTTATTTTTAAGTTTAGTTATTTTTTGAGAGAGACAGAGAGAGTGTGAGCTGGGGAGGGGCAGAGAGAGACAGAGAGAGAGAGAGAGAGAGAGAGAGAGAGAGAAAGACAGAGAGAGAATCCCAAGCAGGCTCTGCAGGGTCAGTGCAGAGCCCCATATGGGGCTCACGATCTCATTTTCAAGCTCAGAAAACTGAGATCACGACCTGAGCGGAACCAAGAGTTGGATGCTTAACTGGCTGAGCCACCCAAGTGCCCCACCTTTCTTTTTAAAATCGAGGAACTCTTAGTACATCCCTTATAAAGCTACTGAGAGAACTAAACACCACTTCCCAATCGCAAACCCTTCCCTCCCTTCAAAAGCTACCACTATCCTCATTTTTACTGTAACCTTGTTCTTGTTTTTAAAATGGTTATATCACTAAATGCACGTATCTAGGCACTGCAGTTTCATTTTGCCCCTTTGCAGGTTATGTTTCTTTCGTCTCTTTTAATTAAATGCTTTATTTTATAGTTTTAGATGCACAGAAAAATTGCAAAGGGAGTAGAGAGAGTTCCCATACGTCTTGCACCCACTTTCCCCTGCTGTCAACATCTTGCATTAATGATACATTTGTCACAACTAAGGAGCCAACACTGGTGCGTTGCACGGGTCATTCAGATTTCCTTCATTTTTACCTAAGATCCTTTTTCTGTTCTAAGATCCTATCCAGAAGCCACATTACAGTGTGTTATGATGTGTCCTTAGGCTCCTCTTGATTGTCACAGTTTCTCCAACATTTCCTTGCTTTGGGTGACATGACAGTTTTAACGATTACTGGTCAGGTATTTTGTAGAAGGTTTATCTTATGTTTTTCTCATGATTCTCCCGGAGTTATAGGTGGTGGGGAGGAAGACCACAGAGATAAAAATCGCCATTCTCATTACCATACATCTAGTAGATATACTATCAACCTTACTCATCACTGATGATGGTAACCTTGGTCACCTGGCCGAGGCAATAATTGTCAGGTGTCTCCACTGTGCAAGTATTCTTTCCCACTTTCCGGACTGTGCTCTTTGAAACGAAGTCATTCTAGTAGCCCCTACTTACACAATACACTCTACATCCTTGAGCGCAGAGTATCTACATGATGTATTTGAAATTCTCCCCCATGTTATTTTTGCCTCGTCTCTCCCATTTATTCATTTATTCATTCATTCATGTGTCTATTTATATCCATTTGGATTCATGAAGATGTATTTTATGCTTTGAGTTATAATCTGAGACTTCTTTATTTTCGGTATCAGATTATTCCAGCTTTGACCTTGAGAAGCTCTTCCAGTAGGCTCCTGCTTCCCTTTGACAGACCCCCCCCCCACCATCTTTGTGGGGTTTCTGTTGTTGCTGTTGCTGTTTTAGCGCTTCCCTATTTTTTGGCACCACGGGCTCATCTCATGTATTTCCTGCCCCAGTCCTAGAATCAATCATTTCTCCAAGATTCCCTAGATCCTTTTATTGGAAAAAGGTATTAAAAACCAACGTCTAGGTATTGAGTATGCTCATTGCTAGTGTGCTATTATGGCTCCAAGGCCCTCTCAGCTCACAGGGTAAGGTACTCTATGTGTATATACTACTCCATGTACTAAGTTTATCTATAAATATTTCTATGAGTATCCATCTGTATCAATATTAATGTAAACTAGAGTTCCAGCTCCAATTTTTTACTACATGGATTATTCTAGCCTTATCCCTGCTTGCCTATAAACTTGCACTCCAATAGTGAGAAAACTGGCTCTTCTGGGGATTTCTTTACTCATCGATTCCATAAATAATTTTGATCGCCTACAACATGCCTACTATTCCCTACACTCTGCTCTAATTAGAAAAGATAGAGCTGTGAACAAAACAGACACATTTTTTTCCCTTGTGAAGCTTATGTTCTAGTAGCCAATGGAAGTAAATATAAATCCACTTTAGAGGGCACATCTTCAGCCCAGGCTTCAGATTCCACATTTCTTACTTGCTTGCTAGCTCAGTGACATCTTTTTAAAGACTAGTTTTTATCTTATCCAATGCTGTTTTCAGCAAGAGGGTTGTCTAGAGAATCTGATCTGCCATGTTGCCAGAAATCAGCAATTATTTTAAGAAGTTAATTTCTAAATTTTTTTAGATGTTTATTTATTTTTGAGAGAGAGAGAGAGAGAGAGAGCGCACAAGTTGGGAGGGGAGGGAGAGGGAGATCAGAATCTGAAGCAGGCTCTAGGCTCTGAGCTGTCAGCACAGAGACTGACACAGGGCTCAAACTCACAAACCGGGAGATCATGACCTGAGCTGAAGTCGGAGGCTTCACTTGCTGAGCCACTCAGACACCTCAAGAAGTGAATTCTTTTGAAGCTCATTTTATGAAATAATCTCTGGATTTTAAGATCAACATATATTTAGATGTATTTACTACCTAATATGATATGTTAATTTCTGTGCTTTTCCTTCTCTCATTTCCGTGTATGCGGCCTTTTCATTACTCTCTTGGAAGCATTCACAATGCCTAAAATAAAAGTAATATTAGTGGAGCAAAATAAAAAGAGGAAGCAAGAGAAAGAGTTTGTACTGTTAGGTGGAGGGTGTGTATAGTTTTATTCTAAAACAGTTTTGGTGGGGGGCCTGGGCGGCTCAGACGGTTAAGCGTCCGACTTTGGCTCAGGTCATGATCTCACAGTCCATGAGTTCAAGCCCTGCATCGGGCTCTGTGCTGGCAGCTCAGGGCCTGAAGCCTGCTTCGGATTTTTTATCTCCCTCTCTTTCTGCCCCTCCCCTGCCCCTGCTCACATTCTGTCTGTCTGTCTGTCTGTCTGCCTCTCTCTCTCAAAAATAAATAAACATTAAAAAATAAAATAAAATAAAGCAGGCTTTTGGTAATCAGAAGGAAAGTCTTAAGGAAACTCAAAGATTGCATCATAGCAGAAGAATGGGAAAAAGAATAGGGAAAGAACCAAATCACTTTGCTCTCTCTGTCTCCCTGACCCTGAAGAGGAAAAGTAAGTGACCTGGGGGGTGAGGGAAATGGAGGAGGGTCACTTGGGGAATTTTGGAGGCAGTACCAGGAGCCTGTTCTGCTGGTAGCTTGGGCCAGTGAGGCCTCTGGTCAGTTGCCTACCTAATGCCCATGGAATCTAGCGGAACATTTCCCCTACCCCAAGGCTTTGCTAAAGCCTACCCAGACTGTTCTGAATGTGTGAATTACCACCACCCTTTTTTCAACGGCACATGACATGTGAAGTCAAACGAAGACTGGGGTACCTAAACGAAGACTTGATACCTAAATGAACAGTGGGAATGCCAAAATGGAACAGACCATGAGTGACCGGGTGGAACTGGAGATACACATATATATGCTATTTAACATACATACAGAGTATATGTGTGTGTGTGTGTGTGTGTGTGCGTGCATATACACACAAGAGCACACACACTCACACATACACATACACCTTTTTCTTCATTTAGTCATAGAGTAGAGATGTGTACCATCTAGGTGTACCCATTTTTACTTTATTTTATGTTAGGAAACGTTATTTTTTAAATTTATTTATTTATCTATTTATTTATCTATTTATTTATTTATTTTTGAGAGAGAGTGTGCGTGTGCACAAGCTGGGGAGGGGCAAAGGGAGAGGGAGAGAGAGAGAGAATCCCAGCAGGCTCTATACCCAGCACAGAGCCAGACCCTCCATCTCAAGACCGTGAGATCATGACCTGAGCCAAAATCAAGAGTCGGGCGCTTCACCGACTGAGCCACCCAGGTGCCCCAGTATGTTAGGAAGCTTTAAACCAATTTTGCAGCCATGTGTTATTTGAATGAGAGTGAGGACAGACCTGGAAGTGCAAAACTAGTGTGCTTTCTACACTGTGTTCTGAGCCGACCAGGGAAGTCCCGTGGCAGGCATTTCCTAAGATGGACAAAAATCCACATCTTTTAGAAACATCCTTAACTGATTTATTTATAATCGTAGTCTTTAAGGTCAATTCTTATGGCAAACTACACACTGAACCTTTTGAGGAGCCGGGAGGTTCCTGGTAGCACAGGCCCACGTGCAGGCAGCAATCCCAGCATCAGAGTCAAGGGCAGCGGGGGCAATCCGTTAAAATGGAAGCAAGGGACTTTCACAGGAAAGATGTGAAATTTCAGATTCAAAAAAAGCCAACCTGCTGCCGTGTCTACTTTTGCTAAGCATGGGCTAAAAATATCAAGTGAACATCAACAAACCCAAACACCTCATCCATCTCTGTCCTCAGAGAAATACCAGCAACACCGCAACCCCTCTAGAGAAATGTCTGACCAGAGAAGGCAGGACGCCAGGCAGCCAGGAGGACGGGAAGGAGGCTTGGAGATCAGCCCAAAGATTGTTTTTGGAGATGTCTCCGACAATTTTAATTGTCTGCCTTTGAGTCAGATATCTGCAAATGCTTCCAAAATACGAGCATCTTAAAAGGAATCTCTACAGCACCTTTTCATCGCAGTAGAAGAAAATGTGTGGCCAATTTAAGAAGCATTTTACATGCAGAGCTCTCAGCTTACCAGGTGAGACAATTACTTCTTTAGTTATCCACTTAAACAGATAGTAAGAAACATTAGACGAGTTTCACTAGAGATGGAGGATTTAGGAGCTCCAAAGACAGGCAGGGGACAAACCACTAATCATACATCCTTTCCATGTGTATCAAATGCTTAACACATGCAATGCACTCTTTCCGTAACTATTTGTACTCTTCTTTCCTGTCTGAGAACAGAGGATTTACATGTAAACAGTTTGCAGTAATAGGCATTTGTACCCAATGTAATGAAAGAGCAGAAGGCCTAATTAATTCTGCGGAGAATAGACTTGGATTGGGGGTATCAGGTAAAGCTTTCTTTAAAACATTAGTTTCTTTTTTAGGGGCGCCTGGGTGACTCGATCAGTTGAGCGTCCGACTTCGGCTCAGGTCATGATCTCGCGGTTCATGAGTTCGAGCCCCACGACGGGCTCTGTGCTGACAGCTCAGAACCTGGAGCCTGCTTCAAATTCTGTGTCTCCCTCTCTCTGCTCCCCCTGCCCCCCGCCTCCACTCACGCTCTGTCCCTCTCTCTCTCAAAACAAAAATGAATAAACATTTAAAAATTTTTTAATAAAAAAAAGAAACATTAGTTTCTTTTTTAAGATAACTTTAAGGGGTCTTTATTTCCTGCCTGGATTTTTCTCATTTTTCATATCCAGCTTATCTTCTGTTAATTCCCATCTACCAGGGCTAATTACCACCCCAATCTAAGAGACTAATGCCATAAACACCCTCAGTTGATCATAGCTCAGCCAATTCAACCATACCTTTTACTTTAGTCTGCTGGAACCACTCAAATGACTAGACCAAACGCGGATCTTAATTATTACTCATAGATTGTATTTAAAGATGTATCCCAAGTGTCAGACATGCATATGGCTGCGACGTACTCCACCCTGCAAGAGTAATCTTCTTCTTTAAGACATAAATAAAAATTCCCCATGTTACACACAGTGGAAAACTCATTGTCTCCAAAGTTCTGAAGAAGAAGGGGCCTTAAATTCTCCTAGCCACAGTTTGTGCTCATCTATTGCTGAATTCTTGACACCCCACCCCCATTCCATATCCTGTTCACACTGACCCTTCCCCTCATCAAGTCAACTTGCTTCTTGAAGTTCCTAAAGTGCCACCAAAAGTGTGAGCACACAAGGAATCTTCATCTCAGTGCAGCAGGACAGTCAGCCCCAAATCCACATCATCCACCTGCCCCTTAAAATTTTCTTCTGCGTCCCTCCACCAGGATCGACAATTCTCTCCCCCTCCCCCCCTTCCCTCTCTGGGATCCTCCTCCTTCACCATCCTCCTCCTACCCCTCCTCTCTCTCCCTTTCCTTTGTTTCTCACTATTTCCTTGGGGAAAACTAAGTTGTAGGAGTCCTGAAGCCTGTACTATCCAAAGGGCCCCTTTTAGGGCAAGCATTACAAACTTAGGAATACAAAATTCTATACAGCATCTCAGAAAGGATCCATGCAAATGGGGTGCCCTGAAATCTACACTTCATTAGCTCCTGTCCCTTTCCACGCTGCTGACACTCCTCCCTCCTCTGGTGGTCCCCAACACTTCAATTCATGCTGTTTTTCTTATAAAGAGCCAAGAGGGATCAGCTTTCGTACCCTGAAAATGTTAGAATGTATTTTGCTAAAGCACAGTTTCCTCTCCAAATATTTCATACTTACCACTTTTGAACGAGCATACTTAACTTGTGCTTAGCTAGCATACGAATTCTAAATCCTGGGTCCTCCATCCCTCGGTCTACGTAGCAGTCACTCTTCGGGGAGCCCTGATGGCTCACTCGGTTGGGCGTCCAACTTTGGCTCAGGTCACGATCTCATGGTCCATGAGTTCTAGCCCCACATGAGGCTCTGTGTGGACAGCTCCGAGCCTGGAGCCTGCTTTGGTTTCTGTGTCTCCCTCTCTCTCTGCCCCTCCCCCGCTCGCACTCTGTCTCTCTCTCTCTCAAATATAAATAAACGTAAATTAAAAAAAATAAAAATAAATAAGTCACTCTTCCCCTCCACCCGTGTCCACCACCACTATTCTAGCCATGACGTATCAGTTTCAGATTTCACCTGGAACACAGCTCCCCCAGATTGAAGGGCTATTCTCAGTCACACGTGTGAATAAACTGACAACAGATGTGTTCTCCAGTCTTTGGTTGAACACGGGGATGCGTTTATGGAAAAGAGGCCCAACCCGCTTTTGTGGAAGATGAAACAGAAAGGACATTAGGCTGGGTGAGATACCACGGTGTCATCGGCCAATTCTAAAACTGTTTTTTAATATGCTGTATTTTAGGGCAGACGCTGAACTTCAAACAGTGGGAAGAGGCGGAATGTATCTAGAAGCATGTGTGGCAAAAGGAGACTCTGAGGGAAACCTGCATACACAGAGGCAGGTAAATTACCGACAGTGAGGCCGGGCCTCAGAGCATCTCACGAAGAGGGTTCTCTGGTCTGCACCTTACTGCTTATCTTAATAAGAACAGTAACAAGACGGCTATCAATTATCAAGAACTTACTTCCAGCAGAAACTGTGGTAAGTGCTTTGTCCAATACATGTAATTGTCATAAAGGTTCTGAGAGGGAGATTGGGGAGGGTTACATGAATCTTCCCGAGTCAGATACATGGTAAGTGAAGGATGAAAAATTTAAACCTCAAGTCGGCTTCACTTGCAAACTATATAATATTTTGGTTTAAAGATATGGAATTGGGGCACTTGCCTGGTTCTGTCAGTGGAGCATGTAGCTCTTGATCTCAGGATTGTGATTTTGAGCTCCCACTGGGTGTAGAGATTACTTAAAAATATTTTTTTTTAAAAAAGGAGAAAACATAAGGAATTGCTGTTTTTGTAGGTCAAAAGTAGTCAATTGACAATTTCACGTATTCAATTTCATCATAATACCCAGCTCTTAGCTTAGAGGTCTGTCAAAAGTCTGACAATCATTGCTTATGTCAAATGAAGACTTTTTAGGTCAGCACAGTTTTCCTGGAAAGAGCCAGACAGGCGGCATTTTTGGCTTTGCAGCCCATTCGGCCTTGGTGGCTCGATCCAGCCCTGCAGCTATAGTGTGAAAGCAGCCGTGAAGAACAGAAGGATGCGGCTGTGTTCCAATTAAACCTCCTTTACAAATACGAGCTGCACAGTTTGCCAACCTCCCCGCCCCCCCCCCCCCCCCCGAAGTCTAGAAGAATGATTTCCCAGGTGTTCTTAATGAGATTAGAACAAGAGAAGCATCACTTGATCTAACCGGGAAACTCCAATGAATGTGGAGAGCTTAAAGAGATAAGGACACAATGCTTCCTATGTTCTTGGAGATCTGCTCTTTACAGCTTCCAGGCACATTATTCAAAGAGAGCAAACCCGGGATGTCTGGGTGGCTCAGTTGGTTGAGCATCCGACTCTTGATTTGGGCTCAGGTCATGATCTCAAGGCTGGTAGGAGTGGGCCCCACTTCGGGCTCCATGCTGTGTAGGGAGCCTGCTTGGGATTCTCTCTCCCCCTCTCTCTCTCTGCCCTTCTCCTCCCCTCTCTAAAATAAAAATTAAAACAAATTCAATTCAATTCAATTCAATTCAATTCAATTCAAAAAGAGAGAGCAAACCTAGTACTGAACCCATCACCCCATCCTGGCTGTATTAAAACAAACTCAGCCTTCGAGAGGAGGGCTGCTGCAAAGGGAATTCACAGAGGTGAAGTGAGAGCCCTCTAAGGGCAGACTTCTAGTCTGTTATTAGAGATGGAAGAGAAATAGGGCACCTCATCCCCTAGTCACCAAACTACAGAAATGCAAGTTCAGAGCTTCTATGAGAAAGGAGAAAAACATGCTGAGAGAGTCAATGGTGACATGGGGAGCATGGCATAAATCCCCTTGAATTTAGGGCTTACAAGAATATGAAGATTGAGGCCTGTTTTCCACATGGTGAATGTGGAAAGACAGAAAAATGCTGGTGTGTTAGAGAAGAGACCTGGTATGTTAGAGGGTCAGTAGTAGAGCAAATTACATGCCCACCATTTAGTGACGCAAGGTGCATGAATTCCCAGGGGTCAAGGAGTGACACAGAAAACAGTCAAGCATGAGGGGCACCTGGGTGGCTCAGTCGGTTGAGCGTCCGATTTCAGCTCAGGTCATGATCTCATGGCTTGTGAGTTTGAGCCCCGCGAAGCGCTCTGTGCTGATGGTTTGGAGCCTGGAGCCTGCTTCAGATTCTGTGTCTCCCTCTCTCTCTGCCCCTCCCCTGCTCACGCTCTGTCTCTCTCTGTCTCTCAAAAATAAATAAATATTTTTTTTTAATTTTAGAAAAAAAAAGAAAATAGTCAAGCATGAGCTGACTATTCAAAAGCGTAAGCACTGGAATGGATGAGGTATACCAAGGGGTTGGGGCTTAATCTAGGGTATATGTTGTCTATGTAAGGGAGCGACAGAAAATACCAGCAATCCTATCACAGATACCACTCTGCACATCTTCCCATAATTTCTCCTTTCTCTGCGCTAATCCTGAAAAAGGCGTAAGTAGAAAACTGTATAGGGAATAAAGAATGAAAAATCAGACCATGTCCCCCTTTCCACAAAAATCCCCAAACCAAAGGTCAGTGCTTCATTGCTGGGGAGGGGGCAAGTTTTCAATTGGATATGAGATTGAAATTTTGGATGTATTGCATTTTCTAAGGACCTAAGGTCAGAGTCACCAACAATGGCTGTTTGAAGAGTTGAAACCAACTGAAAATAAGTGAGGATACCTAAAATGATACCTGAAGTTTGGAAGGGAGATCAGAAATCAGAATGTTTGAAGGAAGAAGTGGGAGAAAACTAAAAGCATCTTCTGTTTTTGACCCCAGTGACTTCAGCCTACTTCATAAACTGGTCACATCTGCTGTCAGTATGAATCCTGGACATGTGCATGTTCATGAAAGCAGAGAATAATATTTGTAGAAAAGGTAATGGGATATTTTCACCAAGGGGTGGCCAGGATGTGGGATGGATATGGGGCTAAGGGGAGGAGTGTGAGCTTAAGCAAGGGAAATTTTTACTCATTTAAGAGTTGAAAAGACAGAGGGTGAGCCTGCGGGGAGGCACAGAAGATGCCAAGTGCACTGGTAAAGACTATTTTCCATATTGTCTTAAGGCAAAAGCTAGTTCATCTCAGGAAAAGGAGGATGGGCAGACCACAGAGGCCTCCCATGAGGAGCAAGCTCTTTGGCTGTGATTTTGTACACATGGACTTACCCCAGAGAAAATAGCCAAGAAGGCTACTACATGGTTAAGAAATTGTGGTGGCAGAGGATACCAGGTTTGGCTAACAAGGCCTGTGAGTGTTTAACCCATAAAGCAAGATCAGGGGCCCCAAATTGGTACCACGGGAAGAGGGCTGAAAAAAGATGCACAGTCTCCAAGAAGGCCATCTTTCCGGTGTCATTGGAGGATAATGAATAACGAGAATCCTCGCTAAGGAAGAGCTAAGCGCTCCCAGTTTGGTGAATTGAGAAGTGCATTAAGACTTCTTGGTCCCGCGGTCTTCGCCAGCAGCGAGATTTGGCATTTTCTGTGAACCAGACATGGAAGCTTGGTTTGCCATGCTCCGATTTTTCCTTACAAAAGTCCTTTTTTCCATCATTGTATATTGTATACGGTGAAGACAGATAATTTATCATTTGGTTTACGGGTCGCTAGAGCATGAACTACTTTCAGGCCTGAGGGACAAGTTAGCACATCACACAAGGGTCCTGAATTTTAAGCCAGCTGTGATAACTGGACGAGATTCTGGTGTGCTCTCCATGTGGAGAATGTGTTCATGAGGAGGAAGAACGGCCTCTGCGGATGTTAGGCAGCCAGGGGGATGGGTAGATATTCTGGACTATCCAGCCAAAGACTATTCACCATGCCCTCCCCCTTGACCTCTTCTATCACTGAGACTGGAAAGCTAAAACACCTACTTTCTCAGACCTGCTTACCACTTGGCGTGACCAAGTAACCCAGAGCTGGCCAGTGAGGTGTGAGTGGAAGTTACTCTTGAGACTTCTAGGAAATATGATCGGTTTTTAAGGATCAGACTTAGCTGCCATTCTCTCTAGCCCTTCCTTCTTTTTTTGCTGGTCCCTCCTTTTTTCTTCTTCTTAGACTATGTGCACCGTACCTGGAGGTGTAGCAGCCATTTTACAGCAGTGAGGTGAAATTCAAGAACAATGAAATGGGAAGAAAAAAGGAGCCCCTATGACACTATTAATCTGGTGCTCCAAATCCACACTCCTTACTTATTACATGAGAAAAATAAAATCTTATTTGGTGTTTGAATTTTCTGCCATTTGGATCTGCATTAATTCTTAACTGATACAATGTCGTGAAATGCTCTATAGTCATAAAGCACATGTTGTAGAAAGAAGAGTATTCATCAACATATGCTAATAGATTTAATTTTTTTTAAGTCCTGTGATCAAATGGTTTGGGAAACAAGTCAGATCAAACAGCTTGCTTCCTTTAAAGATGTATAACATCCTGCTTTTACCAAGCTTAACCACAGGACTCCATTTCATTGTCCATCTCAATGCATTAGGTTCACTAGCATAAACGTTGGGAAATTCAGTTGTATAAAATACCAATAATCTAGAAAATAGCTAATAACATTTCTAAGTGAAAAAAAAACAGATAATAGAATGTATTTCTGTGCCTAAGGTATGTCTAGTGAATAATTTTACCTACCTACTTATTTTACTTTTCCAAACCTTCTAAATAAATTTTAATTATTATACATTATTTACATAATCAGAAAAACATAATACATTTTTGCTGGGTGGAACTCTGTTTACTTATGTGGAACAGATGGGAACACGTTAAGCTCTCACGAATGGTGTTAAGCAACAGAGTTGCATTCCTGCAATTTACCCACCTGGAAAGTATGACTATTCTAAGGTTGCCTCACAGTTCAGTAAAGTACTCCTGTTTGCTTAAAACCCTGCTGCCTCATCACGTGACCAGCTGGGGCGATGGGCAGGCCAGGGCATAAGGGGTGGGGCCTGGAGTCCTCTGGTTGCTCCTGAGAAGGGAGAAACTCCAGCTCAGACTAGTCTATGGCACTAGCAGAAGTATTCCAAGGAAAATATAGAAACTCTTCAGTTTAAAGAGAATCTTAAGAAGGTTCTCAAATGAGTTCCAATCGGCCAAGCTCTTGGTGAGTGTGGACTCTTTCAGTTCTGTCGAAACAGTTAAAAAAAAAAAAATCTATCTATATAGATAGATATAGATATAGATTATTTATTTATTTATTTATTTTTGAGAAACAAAGCATGAGCAGGGGCGGAGCAGAGAGAGAGGGAGACACAGAATCAGAAGCAGGCTCCAGGCTCTGAGCTGTCAGCCCAAGAGCCCGATGTAGGGCTCAAACCCAAGAACTGTGAGATCATGACCTGAGCCGAAGTTGGATGCTTAACCGACTGAGCCACCCAGGAGCCCCTAAAACAGTAAAAAATAAATTAAGAAATAAATTAAAGAATATTAAAACCACCAGAATATTATTCCTGCTACGTGTAAAAGCGACTATATAAATTTGTGGTGAAGTCAAAACTAATTTATTACGAAAAATAGTGATTATTTGTAACTTATTATGTAACAAAATTTTAAATTCATTTTCTACACCCACGTCGGGCTCTGTGCTGACAGCTAAGAGCCTGGAGTCTGCTTCGGATTCTGTGTCCCTCTCTTGCTGTGCCCCTGCCTCACTCATGCTCTATCTCTCTTTCTCTCAAGAATAAATAAAACATTTAAAAAATTTTTAAATAATCTATGCTCAAAAGAATATTAAATGCTACTACCTCATAATCCCTCATAGTTTCCAAGGCAATTTCACAGGCCTTACTTACACCACTGGGTTCACAGCAGACTGGTAGCCCATTTGGAGGAACTGCAAGAGAGCAGGTCCTTAGCTCCACAAACCCTAGCTATGTGACTTGAGAATATTAACTAAACTCTCTGAGCCCCTGCTTCATTAACAAAACCTCCTAAATAGTAAATGTACTATTTACAAAAATTATGCTTTCTATGTTGAAGACTTAATGAAGCATAAGTCACTAAGTCAAGGTACAACTCATAACCAAGGATCATTCATTTATTCAGCCAACAGTCATGGCATAGGATAGATGCCAGGCACTGTTCTAGGCGGAGGAGACATAGCTGTGACCTATAGCTTTGGGTTTGTTATCGTGGAGTTCATAGTCTAGTGGGAGCAGAGAGAGGGGGTACAATTAAATGTGATGGCCTAGAGTAGTTGGGGGTAAGTTAAGCAGTGAACTTCAGGTAAAGGTAGCCACAAGACGAGTTAAAACTTCAGTAATGTGACACATCTGTCCTAAGATCTGGACAAGCAGAGCTTCCAATGCTGCCCATCAAGGACTGCCCTCAGAGGGGAAAGATTGCTTTGGGGAAATACAGCAGCGCATGCCAAGGGGGACAGCTTTCTGTCAGCACCCTGTGATCTCAGTGATAGACTTCAGAGTTTGTGAGCCATAATCTCCTTGTACTAGTCAGAGTTCTTGAGAGTAACAGGATAGATATTTAGATGATAGGTAGATAGATGGATAGATACATAGATAGATAGATAGAGATTTGTTATAAGGAACTAGCTCACACAAGTATGGAGGTGAAAAATTCCCACAATCTGCCATCTGCAAACTGAAGACCCAGGAAAGCTGGTAGTTAATTAAGTCTGAGTCTGAAGGGCTGAGAACCAAGAGAACTAATGATGTAAACCCCAAGGGCAAGAGAAGAGGAAATGAGATGTCACAGCTCAGGAAGTCAGGAAGGAATAAAAGAGGAAAATTCCTCCTTCCTCCCTCTTTTGTTCTCTTTAGGCCCTCCGCAGATTAGAGGATCCCCACCCACAACGGGGAGGACAATCTTCTTGACTGAGTCCACCAGGTCAAATGCAAATCTCATCTGAAAATGCCCTCGGGGCACACTCAGAAACAATGTTTAATCTCGGCACCCCATAGTGCACTCAAGTTGATACATAAAATAGCAGTCACACACCTCCACGCCTGTTCTTGCGGCCCATTCATGGAGGAACCATATCAGGGTGAACAAAAGTACTCCAGTTTAAGTATCATATCCTCTGGCTCGAGTAGAAGAGATTCTGTTAAAGCATACCCCTAGGCTTCTTGAGAGTATTTTTTTAAAGCTTGTTTAATGCTATGGTACGGTTCCGGACGGGGTGGGGGGCTGGGGGGGGAGATGTATTACCTTTTTTTTTTTTTTTTTTTAAGGGTAACATTTTATGAGAACATTTCTTCTGACACCAGTTCTTTCCTATTCTCCAAACTCAAAAATTATACTTCCTTTTAAAGACTGTATTAGAGCAATTATTCTCAAGTGTGATTAAGGAGCTAAGAAAAGAGAAAACGAAGTTCTCGTGGCAACATGTAGGTAGGCAACATTACATTTGAATTCCCATGACCCACAAAGAAGCAAGAAGGGAAAGAAAAGAGAAGTGATTCCAACTCTGAGACCTCCAACCCCCTATCTTAACAGTCAAGGATTGTCTACCAACGTGGACCATTGGTTTCATTGCCATTTATTTTGAGCATTCACATCAGGAAAAGTTTTATCACTGGATTAGTGCTTCAATATTGTTTAACTGAGAAGTTTTCATGACTCAAAAATGGAAAACTCTCAAATTAGAAAGCTCATTTGCATGTATGTATCTGTCCATTGGTGCTATAAATGATTTCTCAAGTCAACATTCACATTCCAAGCTAGGATTGTTCTCAAAGAATTCTGAAATGTTTTCTATATTTGGTAGAACTGTATCAGAAACCAAAATATGCACATTTACTTTTGAAAGAACATACCATGCTTTACATGTAATTATAGTTCCCAATTCCCTTTACATTTTTTTTCCACAGGCCAAAAAAAAAGGCATTCAAACCATAGTTGACACAGGCCATTTGGCCTCAGACCAAAAAATTCCCAAAATCCGTGGTTTCCTAGGAAAATGAGGTGTCAGTCACAGATGGTCTAGTTCAAAGGGCTGGGTATGCCAAGCATCCCCATGATGAGAGGGAACTGGAGCCAAGATTTTTATCTTCTCCCTCCCCATCTAAATCTCCATCCTTGAGGAGCACTGGAGCACACAGAGCAGGTGTTGAGTAAATATTCCAGAATTAACAAAATGTGCAGAGCCGGCTAACTGTCTCCCAGTACTACGTCCTTCTTCCTTTTTGTTCCTGAGTATTAGCTGAGCAAATCGTTGCCCATCTACAGACTGCTTCTCCCATGAAGGTGGAGTCACATACCTAAGTGCTGGCAAATGGAGTATGAGTGGGAGTCCTCCCCGAAAGGAAGGTGCGTGCATGCCCTCTACAACTCTTTCCCTCTTCCTTTGGATTGAACAACTTTGACCATACAGAGGACAAATTCGAGGGGGGTCATAAAGCCACAAGATCTAGCCTCTTGGTTCCTTGAAAGACATCATGGAGCAAAGCCACCTGCTTCTGTGGTGTTACAGGAGAGAAAAAAAAGCCTCTATTTTCTTTGAGCCACTGTATTTTTCAGTTTCTTCATGACATCAGTTCAGTTTGTATCCCTACTGATACCCAAAGCAATTAATTTTTTAAAAATATTTATTTATTTTTGAGAGAGAGAGAGAGAGAGAGAGTAAGCAGGGGAGGGGCAGAGAGTGAGGGAGAGGGTCAAACTCCCAAACCGTGAGATTGTGACCTAAGCCAAAACCAAGAGTCAGTCGCTTAACTGACTGAGCCACCCAGACGCCCCCCAAATCAATTAATTTGACATATATTCAGTCATCTGCATTCTTTGTGCCACTGTGCTCTGCTCAGTGGGGAATGAAAATGATTAAAAAGTATAGTTCTTGCCCTTGAGGAGATTAAAAACTGTAGAAAAAGGTATGTACAGGAGTAACTTACAAGCAAGGAAGGACAGAGTAGTGCTTCAGGAAGACAGCACAGTGTCCCGCCAGCCTCTCAAAGTGCCAGTCAACAGTGTATCTTATCAGCACCCAGTATATGGAATGATGAGCCATCCTTCCCCACAATAAGAACAGTGAAGCTTATTTTCACCCCTCTTTCCTGCTCATTTCAGATCCTTTCTTCCTTCACTGAGTACCCTGAGGCTTTGTGCTACTATAAGCCTCCCTGAAAAGCCCCATCACTTTTGGATAATATGGTATGTTCATACTTCCATCAAAAATGCATATCAAATGTCCTTGCTCCTTAGGTTCTTACCACCTGGATGACTTTTTTTTTTTTTAAGTTTATTTATTTTGAGAGTGAGAGTGCGTGCACGAGTAGAGGAGGGACAGAGAGAGAGGGAGAGAGACAGAATCCCAAGCAGGCTCCGTGCTGTCAGTGCAGAGCCCGAGACGGGACTCGAACTCAAAAACCATGAGATCATGACCTGAGACATCGTCAAGAGCCCGACGCTAACGACTGAGACACCCAGGTACGCCCTGGGTGACTTTTTAAAAAGTCATTATGGGCCAGGTAAAGGCAAAGTGGGTTGCTTCTTCTCTAAAATAACATTTTTAAAGCGCTTCCTGCATTCCAGCTGCTATTCTTTATATGTAACTCACATAAGATGCACTCAATCCCCAGGCACCTGGGTGGCTCAGTCATTAAGCATCTAACTTCAGCTCAGGTTACGATCTCATGGCTCCTGAGGTACCGTGAGCACAAGCCCCGCTTTGGGTGAGCCCCACTTCTCTTTCTCTCTGTGTCTCTCTCTCCCTCTGCCTTTCATGGAATTCTCTCTCTCTGCCTCTTGTTCACTTGCACTCCCTCTCTCTCTCAAAAAAAACGAAAAAGTTAAAAAAAAAAAAGATGCACCCCCTGAAGTCACTTCTGTTAGGAAGGCAACCGAGGCTCAGAGAGTTGCAGCAACTTACCTAAACTTACACAGCAAATAACTGGTCGATATTTGAACCCAGGTAGTCTGATTCCTGAGCTTCTAGAATCTGTGTTCTGAACCCGCATATTACACGACTTTTAGGATTTTATCTGTCATCTTTGGAAAATAAGCCTCTTTGAATGCTAAGCAGTGTGGTAACAGGAGTTAAAGCTGCCTTGGCAGGACCATCGGGAAGGAGGATTTAATGTAGAAAGGTTCCCACATCAGCCCCAGTAAATAAGAGCTTATCAATTATGTGTCAAACCTAGTCCACTGGCCGCTTCGTAAGGTTAAATGAAGAGTCTTAAGGAGACAAAAGACCATTTCCGTCATCTTGACGACTTCCTACCTGAAGACACCTGCAGTCTGTCTGTCCGTTCTATGATGGCCTGATGATTCTTTGAGGAAAGAGTGAGCTCTTTTAAATAGGAAGGTAATAAGTTTGGGTACTGTTCTCTAGGGTGGTAGTATTTCCCAAAGTGAAGGATGTTTTGATCACGTCCTCTTTACTCCCCTGGTGAGGAAAGGATTCCCTCCCTAGGATCATGGGGGTGACCAGAGGCATGACACCTGACACTGGAGAGATGAGATCCCAGCAGTTTTGTAGTCATATCTCCATAGCCTGGGGGAGGAGGACACCGTGTGCCACTCAGGGGTTTCACTTGGGGACAGAACGTAAGCAGGGATTGTGAAAGGCAGGCTTTGCAGTAACAAGAGTGTGGGATGACCCCTGGCTCCCATGGAAGGTTGAGATTGGCTTGTTGTATCTTACAGGTAGTCAGGGAACTGGAGTCTGAGGTTGAGGGACAAGCAGGCACTGTGCCTGGTCACTGTGATAAGGAGGGTTGTTTGACCAAGAACGTTATCCACAGGCTAGAGTAAGGGAGGGGAGCTTGTGGTTAGGCTATTCAAGGCCCTCTAATTTCAGATGTCAAAGCAGCACATAACATAAAATCTCGGCTTCGGGCTTTAGACCACAAGAAGGGAGGGGAGTCATGGGGGTAGTGAGATGTATTTAGGCAGCTCACATACATGCCCATCATCACATTTCTTTTTTTTAATTTTATTTATGTATATTTTCATCATGATGAGTATAGTCTTTCATCCCTATTCCCTGTTTCATCCATCCCACCCCACTCTCCTCCCCTCTGGTAACCATCAGTTTCTTCTCAATAGTTAAGAGTCTGTTTCCTGGTTTGTCTCTGTCTTTTTTCCTTTGTTTTGTTTCTTAAAATTCCACATAGGGGTGAGATCATACGGTATTTGCTAATATTCCCTTGTGAGAGTAACACAGCAAGCCAGGTACCTGTTTCTCAGGTGACTAAGAGCTAAAACTCAGAAGCATCTGACTTTCGATTTTGGCTCGGGTCACCATCTCGCGGTTGGTGAGATCAAGCCCCACATCGGGCTCTACACCGACAACATGAAGCCTGCTTGGGAACATCCCTCTTCCACTCTCTCTCTCTCTCTCCCAAAATAAAACTAAGTAAATACTAAAAAAAAAAAAAAAAAAAAAAGAACCGTTTAATAAAATAAAATAAGATAAAATAAAACAAAATAAAATTCAGGAACACCTGAGTGGCTCAGTCAGCTAAGCATCTGACTTCCGCTCGGGTCATGATCTTACAGTTAGTGAGTTTGAGCCCCATGTCGGGCTCTGTGCTGACAGCTCCGAGTCTGGAGCCTGCTTTGGATTCTGTGTCTCCGTCTCTCTCTGCCCCTCCCCTGCTCATGCTCTGTCTCTCTGTCTCTCAAAAATAATAAATAAATAAATAAATAAATAAATAAATAAACGTTGAAAAAAATTTTAATAAAATAAAATTCAGAAATAGTTTCCTTGTCAGAGCATTAATATTTCCAGTGGGTGATACTGATTTTCCACTTATGTGATAGAGTTGCCTTTTAAAGTAAGTATAAATTTAAAATGTAAGCATTAGGGGTGCCTGAGTGGCTCAGTTGGTTAAGCATCCAACTCTTGATTTCAGTTCAGGTCATAATCTCATGGTTTGTGGGTTCAAGCCCCACATTGGGCTCTGTGCTGACTGCGGAGGCTGCCTGGGATTCTCTGTTTCCCTCTCTCTCTGCCCTTCTCCTGCTTGCTCTCTCTCTCTCTCTCAAAATAAATTAATAAACATTTAAAAAAATAAATAAAATGCAAGCATTAAAGGAATATTGAATAAATGATACTATTGGCAATAACACAGATGGAAGGAGATTTGCTGAGCAAAGCCCCGACCTCTGGGAAAGACTTCTGTAAGGGACATGAGTTTCCCGGTTCTTCTGCTCTGGGCACAGTGCTTATAACTCTTAACATTAATTGAATACATCAAGCTCGGGTATTAACACTATCTGAGAATGGTTTGGGCTTTGTTATTGCTGTCATTTTAATTCGAGACATTTAATGACTAAAGACCACCAAAAAAGTTTAGTTTCAAAGACCAGAACCCATACTATGGAATCAGTTAAACACGGTTTACCAAACGGCACATACACAGGCAAGCAGTGCCAGTAACAACGTCATCTCGTGGTTTCACCATCCCAGGATAGAAATGGAGACTAGTTTGGAGCAACAGAGGTCGAGTCTATGTCCTGGCTCTAGTCCTGTTGTCCTTTAGGCTGCATTTCGTTTTGCTTCTTTGTCGGATGTCTTAGGTGCTCTGTTTCTGGTTTCAAAAACGCTGCAGCACAGTGCACCCATGGGAGGCGGAACTCTGGAGCTAGGCAGCCCTGGGTTCAAATCCTCACTCAGACACCTGCTTCCCCGGTAGCTTTGGGCAAATCACTTAACCTTTCTGCCCCTGATTTTCCTCTCCTATAAAACGAAGCCTTTACCTCATTGGAAGAGGTGCTGCAAATACTAGAACTAATTCTGGAAAAAGGCCCACCAGGGTGCCCAGCAGCACCGGAAGCTCCCGAGAGCTAGCGAATGCAGCCAACTGTTCCATGTTTGGGATTTAAAGTATAGTGCTTCTCTGCCTGGACTTGAGCTGACATCAGGTGCTTTACTCGCTGTATTTCTCTTATTTGCTGCCACAGGCACACGACATCCAAGGACCCTGTAGAATGGTGTCTCTTCCTTTGCCAATGCTTCCTAGCAAAATGCCTGTTTGAAAAATACCTGGTCTGGTTACAGTGGCAAAGAGACGATTCCTATCAACCAGCTTGGCTGTAGACAGGAAGAAAGTCTCTCTCCTGGACTTTTATCCAGTATTCGCAAAGCAAGAAGCTTGTGGAGGGACCACAGAAAGGTTTGAGACTGGAAAAAATTTTCTTGGTGCCAACACGCAAACATAAAAATCTTAAATCCAAACTGTTTAGCTGAAAAGCTACAAAATGCCCTATTTTGCTGTAGTGGGTTGAATGGCGGCCCCCAAGATATCAGAATCTCCAGAAGTCTATAAATGTGACCTTATCTAGAGAAAACGCTCTGTGCAGATGTGATTAACTCCAGGGTTCTGAGATAATCCTGAATTATCTGGGTGGGCCTTAAATGCCATCACTAGTGTCCTTATAAGAGAGATACAGAAGGAGATTATACACCCAGAGAAGAGAACTAAGTGAAACTGCAGGGGAAAGATTGGAGTGGTGTGGCCACAAGCCACGGAATGCTGGCTGCCTACAGAAGCTGAAAGAGGCAAAGAATGGCTGCTTCTCTAAAGTCCCCAAAGGGAGCATGACCCTTGGCAGCATTCAACTTTATAAAAAAAACCTTTCATGAATTTTATACCCAAAAGAATGTGTGATATGCAAAGTAGGTGCATTTTAGTATACTGGATATGGTGAAGAATGAAGCCTTCGAAATAAAAGAACGTTCCCCGATTTGTGGGTCCCTGTTTCGTCAGAACTTCTCTTGCCACATCTCCCAGGATAAGTAATTAGGATTAAAGGCTATTTTATTACTGAACTACAGATCCATTGCCCTCCCTCTTGAATACCAAAATCAAGCACAAAGCTAGAGAAAAAATAAATGTGCTTTGTAGGTGGATAACTTTTTTTTGTCCAGCTTTACCATTAATTGGCATTTTTTTATAAGGACTCTGTCCTAGCTGTAAAATGCATTTAGGTAATCCCAGTTGGAATAGCTCGGGCTTTGACTATAACTCAGAATAGGTGTTTGCTTTCTACAAGCTGTTGTTCTCCAGGAAATCTTCCGGATTGTAAGGTTTAATGTTTTCCCTGAAATACTTAGAAGACAAAATAATTGAACATTGACAGGCATAGTGGTATTAGGCAGAACATTCTGGATGAGCAGTCTGTGAACTTGGGTGCGTTTGGCTGTGTGAGCTCAGCACCAGCTAACCCTCCTGAATATAGTCCTTTATCTAGAAACCCAGGGGCTGGCAACCTGACCTTTAAAGATACCTTCCCTTTCTAAAAGTCTGCCTCTAGTGCATCAGAAAAATGTCAAAATCAGATTGACATCACCTCTGGCTGGTGATAATGGAGGATTTTTCTCTTGTACTTTTTTGTACAGCTTGAAATTTTCAACAGTATGCACTCTTCCCCTTCAAACCCAGAAAACGATAACAGTAAAGGGGTGCCTTAAGTTGCATTCAATTTGTATCCATATTCTAAAATGAAAGCCTGGGCTCTGGTTTCTTTGCTTCCGTGCTTTTCTACCATCAAAGTCACCTCTTTTGCATCGAGTGAGTCCCAGACCTGGTTTAATAGTCACTTGAAGATGACACTGGTTGCATAAAATGAGTTCTCCCCTTGACTCTACATTACTCTTCTCGAGAGTCACGGAGTCACCGGGGCTGCGAAGGGCACTTTACAATATGGCTTATTAAGGTCTCTATCGTGATGAAATGGAGCGAGCCAGCACTGAAACACACTTTCTAGTAAGATCTGCCTTTCATACAGCAACGTCTTTTTAACTGAGATGAATTCTCAGTCTCCCTTTGACTGGTGAGCTGGTCCAAGGAAAATTGTTTTGACTCAAGATGCATTCTAAATAACTGCAAATCTTTTTTATTCTTATCAAACCCTTGCACGTGGACTCCTATTCAGGTAGAGACTAATCCACAAGGTTTGGCAGCTTACCTTTGGAGAGGTAATTTACCTTTCTAAAGACTTCCAGTTTTATCATCACAGTTTGGCCTCTGAGTATAAGGAAGGGAAGGCTCACCCAGCTGATAATTCAAACTCCGCATATTCAGCTTTATGTCCTTCTATTCCTTCCCTCTCACTGAGGTAGTCTGGAAAAACAAACCCTCAAACATCTTCAGAAGCTGTCACAGATCTTTGTTGTAGCATAAACTGCTCTTAAAAGTCCTGTTGCCATGGGGATAGATTCCTCTCATATCTTTCTTTTCAACTAAAGCCTGACTGGAATATTTTTAGCAGTAACAGTAAAGTCTGTTTATTAAAAGTTGCTATTAATTTGTGCAAACAAATTTCTGTGGGTTTAAAGCAACTGTGAATCACACATATCCATGTTGGCTAGATTTTTTTTTTTTTTAATCTGAGTTCCTAGATCATTTTCCTTATGTGAGTGATTTCCTTCCAAAACTAATTACTAAAGGAAGCAGGGCAAGGTGAGAAGAGAAGCAGCCAAACAAAGTGAGAAAAAAAGAGGGAGAAAAAAAAAAGGTTAAGCATTTTTCTTGGGATCAGAGAAATCTCGGTCATGCAACGATGTTTGTGTTTTTTATTTTGTTTTGTTTTTTGGGGTATTTTTGCATTGCTCTGAGAGAAACCAATTCACTGACTTAAGAGACTTGCTTCAGGAGAGAACCAGGTTTCTTAGTGAATCATGACTGACCCTGGCCTTGGACCAGCTCAGTGGTTTCCAGGCTGCACCTGGAGGAGTCTGGAGGGCTCCGAGCAGGTGCCTTAGGGGAGGCCTGGGGTCCCCATTCTGCAGCTTTTATCTGTTAAGTATACCAACTCACCCAAATTTTGGCTAGAAAGAAGTAAGATTGGGGATGGGTATTGTTTAAGAATTGAAAAATGGGACTGGTTGATAGCAGCTATAATGGTAGCTATAATAATAAAATGTGTTTTTGCATTTTACGATGCCTGGACCCATCAATGCTTTACATCAACATCCATGGCTTCTAGGCCTCACAACCACGTTGAAGGACACACTATTGTTTCCTGTTTACAGATGAAATCGATGGCTTCACACACAGGAGTTTCCTTCTCTTTCTTATTTTCTACTCAGAATACGCAAGCCATGAATGAGTAAATTGCAAGAAATCCACTCCCATGACCGGCACCTCTATTTTCCCACCCAGTTAATTTTTTTCTCAACTCCAAACCCCTTACGTATCTTACTCTTTCTCCCTCTCATAGCTTATGATATATAAAGACTTGTTCTGGACTTGTTCAGAGAGCCATTTCCTAGATTAATTCCCCTCGCTAAGTATGAATCAGTGACCTCAAACAGACTGGCCTATTTATTCAACACTCATTCATTCCAAAAAGATGTCTACTGAGCCTTCTATATGGCAGACACAGAGACAAGCCTCATCCCCATGGGGTTTCTGATCTGGGCCCCTGGAGTACTACACACAGTCTTTTGAACATCATATGAAGAGCTTTAATATTGATTTAGAAGAGCAAAATGATCAAGTCCGAAGTTCTCCTTCATACTTCCCCAGCAGGCCCTCGGGTTCTCCCCACAGAGTTGAACAATTGGGACACTTAATGAGCCATTGATCATGTAGGTCAGTCACCAAGCTGCACTGCGATCCAAAACAGCCTCCAGAAGCAAAAAGAGTTTTGAAGTAATTGGATTTCTCAAACCATGGGAAGGAAATACTGAAACTGTGACAATGTTTCTCAGCACCCCTTGTCCTGGAGCCACATCTCTCCTGTTCTGTCTGCTGTACTTCTCTTACCCAAGATCCCTAGAAAATTCTTTCCTTGGCTCAGTCCCGTCTCACCCTCCTCTTGCCCCGTGTCCTCTGGATTCTTCACCAAGAAAGCCCGAATAACCAGCTTAACATGGTAGGAAACTCCCCTAAAAGCAGGAGATGCGGGAAAGAGGGAGAGAAGACCCAGGTGATGAAGAGAACAAAGACAAAAGGACAAATACTTGAGACAGGCAGAGTTTGCTATTATTCCTCAAAAACTCCCAACTGCTTTGGGGCACTGGCTGGTTCAGGCAGTTTAGCATCTGACCTTTGCTTTCAGCTCAGGTCATGATCTCACAGGTCCTTGAGATCTAGCCCCCAGTCGGGCTCTGCATGCTGAGCATGGAGTCTGCTTGGGATTCTCTCTCTCCCTCTCTCTCTCTGCCCTCCCTGCTAGCACTCTTTCAAAATGAATAAATAAACTAAAAAAAAAAAAAGGGAAAAGAAAAAAAAAAAAAAAGAACTCCCAGTTATCTTCATGTTAATACTCTGCTAGTGGCAAAAAGCAACACTAGCTTGATAATAGCCAGACCTCTGGGATCCTGTAAGTCTTCTTTAACATATGAAAATTCTTTTTGGAACTTCCCTTATCTCTACTTCCCACCCCCAACTAAAAAGCATATAATCAATCACTCCTCTCAGCCCCAGTGCATCGCTTTCGGTGCGTGGGTCCCATCCCCATGCTTTAATAAGAACACCTTTTTGCACTCAGAACAGCTCAAGAGTTCTTTCTTAACTTTCGCTTCCTTCCAGGCCCCCATCACATCACAGGTACATCTGTGAGTTAATTGTGCCACCACATCAGGGAAGTACAGAAGGTTTCTGCCCACCTTCTCGTATGATACGTTCTGGAGATAGACATTCCCACCAGTCTGATCTCTATTTTTTTCTTCCTGGGAGAAGATAGATAGATAGATAGATGATGGAGGGATAGATAGATCTACTGATAGATCAAGCCCAGGAGGAGAAATATATGTTTATATTTAATATATTTATTATTAAACATATTAATGGTAATATAATAATTATTACCTGTAAGTATATATTTATATATAATATACAAAATAAATATTTCTATATCGAATCTCTATCTCTACATAGATCTTTCTATAGAGATACAGATATATATATAAATATATAGAATAGATAAAACTGATATGTGTAGAAATAGAGAGAGAGAGAGAGAGAGAGAGAGAAATAAATGTAGACCTGTAGATAGAGACATAGAGATGATCTTCTTCCAAATTCTACTCAACGACCTCTCTCTCTTAAACACACACACAAACACAAGCAGCCCTCTGGTACATGGCCTTGATATGAAATAACATCTCTTGAGATGCTCTCTCTTTTCCAGTTTAAAGGTGCCAGCCAGCTCTGCAGTCCTGAGCACTTCATTTATGAAATGACCTTCAGTATGATGAGGGAGCGTGGGGACGGCTGAGGACAAAGTACAAGCTAGAGCACTCCCCCCCACCCCTTACCTCCCACCAGGTGGGATGTGTGTGATATTCCTCAGGCACTGCTGGCTGCCCAAGGACAAAGGAAAGGAAAAAAAAAAAAAAAAAACAAACACAAGTGACCAATTGCTAGAGACCACAATCATACAGGACGTGGGTCTTCATAAGTTTACAAGTTATCTTAGTAAATCACAAGAAAAAGGCAATCTTATCAATAGCCTAATCTCCAGAAGCCTGTAGTCTGTTTCCTGGAGCTCCTCCATAGTAATATGGGGAACAAAGACAAGAAAGAAATGGCAGGTAAAATTAAATTTCCTTATAACCTTGCAGCCCACTGACAAATACTTAAGGCAAATACAGAGTAGAACATTTCTCCAGAAACCCCCTGCTGCCTTAATGTTCACGCCTTACTAGAGGAAAAACAACCTTAGCTTGACAATAGCAAGGCCTCAGGCATCTTAAGAGTCCTCTTTAACACATCAAAGTTTTGGAGCACCTGGGTGGCTCAGTCAGTTAAGCGTCCCACTTGGGCTCAGGTCATGATCTCCTGGTTTCTAGGTTAGGGCTCTGTGCTGACCTCTCAGAGCCTGGAACTTGCTTGGGATTCTGTGTCTCCTCTCTCTGCCCCTCCCCAGCTCATGATCTGTTTCTTACTGTCTTTCAAAAATAAATGTTAAAAAAATTTTTTTAACATATCAAAGTCCCTTTGGAGGCTTCCCTTTTGACTTTACCTCCCCAACTCCATAGTATGAAACCCGCCATTCTTCACAACCACAGTACAGCTCTTCCTGCCCATGGGTCCAGTCCCTTTTTGTGCCAAAATCACCTTTTTGCCCCAAAGCCATCTTCAAGAATTCTTTCTTCGTCATCGGCTCCAGACCCCCCACTATCACCCCAAAACCTCATCAAGTAGATCATAAAATAACAAAAATGTGAATGGAGAATGGCCTGAAACTCTTTCCCAGTTCTAGTAACTAAGTATTCGGAAAGGCAAATAAAGTTCCAGAATGGAAAAATACAATCAATCAATCAATCAATAAGCCATGATTATTATTAGCAATGATCCAGAAATAACAAATCCATAATCTTGACACTTGTAAGTATGAAGGGTTAATTAACGGTATTGAAACCAATCCCTTCAACTTCTAGATAAGGAAATGGAGAAGACCAGAAAAGTAAAATGCCTTGCTCAAGGTCACACAGCTGGTAAGGGACAAAGCCAGGACTCAATTATGGCCCAGAGTTTCACAAAAATGTTATCTCACAGCTCCAAGCTCATCTGGAATTAGTGTCGCTTTGTCTCAGTGAAACATTCCACCAAGGGGGTCTTATTTCTGGCAGCTAGTTACATGTGATGAAGCATTCTAAAAGGGATATGAATAGTTTCATCATGTGATTAACTAATCCTGATTAATTAATTAAACAAGGGTTTTCTCCAGAAACACCTCCGCCATGAGACCTTTTCCAACCCCCCCTTACCTTCCAAGTCTTAATCCCCGTTGCCTGTATCATAGTAAAAGCCGACTTCATTCAGATTAAGTTCATCCAAGTCAAGAACTAAGTGCCCGTGTTAATATTTTCAAAACTCAGTTTGAAAACACTTAAACAGAGAACTTCGAATGGGAAAGACTAATATTTTACATTATTTACTTTTATAGCTAACAAAAGCTATAATCCTGAAACCCAGATGCAATTGTACCTTGATGTGAAAATATAAAAACAGAAAGAGAAATACAAATGGTCTATTTTACAAAAAACTTAAACCGGTTATATTGAATTGTGTCTGTCTTGATGAAACGATCTCTAGGAAGACTTTTTTCAGACCTAGCTCTGCCACCAGGAGGCATGCGAACTTGGACAATCCAATCCTCCAGGCCTCCCAGTTGCCTCTGTACGTTAAGAGAAGAGAGGCATAGGGCTGATGATCTCTCAGTTTCCTCCCAAACTTAAAATGCTGTCAGGGGGTCTAAGCACTCTATAATGAGCAGGGAAAAACTGGGACCTTATATGTACTCAAATGCTAACATGTAAAACCTAACAACATAAATCTTGAATATTTTAAGGTTCTTTACTCTGGTGGAAAAACTGGGACCTTGTATGTACTCAAATGCTAACATGTAAAACCTAACTGAACATAAATCTTGAATATTTTAAGGTTCTTTACTATGGCAAAGTAGTTTTTTGTGTTGGAAAATCCTCAAATCTATATCTCTTTTATCACAAACAGTGAGTATATATGTCCAAAAGTATAACAAACCACTAGAAAAAAAAATGTGTCTGTCAGAACAGTTATCTGGCCTCAGGCTCACTGCTTTTCAAAGCAAAGCCCTCAGAGAACTCCATTAGTATTTCCTGGGGGTACCTGTTAACCTGCAGAATCCCAACCTGCCCCTTCCTTGACCTAAGTAATCAAAATGTTGCCTGGCCATTTTAATAAGCTCTCCAGGTTATTCTTTTGCATACTAACATTTGAGAAACACTAGCCAGCCTCCAAGGAGAAATAATTTACCTGAAAACAGCAAAATTTGAGATCTTATATCCTTTCCCATTTTCTGATCATAGTGAATAAAGGAATGAGAAAGAGAAGAGAGAAAAAGATAAGGGAGGGAGGCAAAGATGGGTGGGAGGACAAAAACAGAGAATGTGGCAAGTTAAAGTGAGATTTATGCAGACCTTGCCTTTCAAAAACTTGGGAACAAACAAAAGATCCCACAATAATGGAAATATGTCAAAGGGACACGGGCGTCAACTGAAAGAACTCCCATGGCCAGAGAGGAGACAATATAAGCAATAAAATAAGTAGTGTTGGATTAGTATAACCCAAAGTATATAATAAAGATCCATGAATCATATTAATATAAATAAAGGGAGAATGAAAGAATGACAGAAAGAAAGAAAGAAAGAAAGAAAGAAAGAAAGAAAGAAGAAAGAAAGAATGACAGAAAGAAAGAAAGAAAGAAAGAAGAAAGAAGAAAGAAAGAAAGAATGACAGAAAGAAAGAAGAAAGAAGAAAGAAAGAAAGAAAGAAAGAATGACAGAAAGAAGAAAGAAAGAAAGAAAGAATGACAGAAGAAAGAAAGAAAGAATAACAGAAAGAAAGAAAGAAAGAAAGAGAAAGAAAGAAAGAAAGAAAGAAAGAAAGAAGAAAGAAGAAAGAAAGAAAGAAAGAAGAAAGAAGAAAGAAAGAAACAAAGAATGACAGAAAGAAAGAAGAAAGAAGAAAGAAAGAAAGAATGACAGAAAGAAGAAAGAAAGAAAGAAAGAATGACAGAAGAAAGAAAGAAAGAATAACAGAAAGAAAGAAAGAAAGAAAGAGAAAGAAAGAAAGAAAGAAAGAAGAAAGAAGAAAGAAAGAAAGAAAGAAAGACAGAAAGACAGAAAGACAGAAAGAAAGAAAGAAAGAAAGAGAAAGAAAGAAAGAAAGAAGAAAGAAGAAAGAAAGAAAGAAAGAAAGAAAGAAGAAAGAAGAAAGAAAGAAAGAAAGACAGAAAGACAGAAAGACAGAAAGACAGAAAGACAGAAAGACAGAAAGAAAGAAAGAAAGAAAAGAAGGAAGGAAGGAATCTCCCATGTAGAAGACTTTCAAATAATTTGTGTTGATATTCCACTCTCAACTTGACGGAGCATAACTTCACACTCTTTATGGGTGAAACACACATAGTAATTTCCTTCTACAAAATACATTATGGAAAAGATGAAAAAGAAAGAGTCACTTTACCGTGGAGAAAGCTGACAAACATGACCTCAGCCAGACGATCCAGGTCAACATCAAGATTGATAAACCATGTGGATAGTATGTATCCTTGACATGATGTAATAAAAATGGCACTTTACCTCTGTGGTTGTCCTCCTAATAACCCATGATCACAGTCTCATCACGAGAAAAACAACAGACATATCCCAGCTGAGGAACATTTTATAAAATACCTTACTCCCCCAAATGTTCCAGGTCATTAACAACATGGAAAGGCTGAAAAACTGTCACAAGCAAGAGGAGCCTAAGAAAACGTGAGGACAAAATGCAATGTGATGTCCTAGATAGGAGCTTGGCAAAAACTAAGGAATTCTGAATAAAGTATGGTTTTTGGTTAATAAGAACATTTTAATATTGGTTCATTAATTATAACAATCAAGTATAAAATGTTAATAATAGGAGAAACTGAGTGTGAGTGCATGAGAATTCTCTGTACCATCTTCAAAATTTCCCTGTAAATTTCCTACAATTTCCCTATACATCTTTATTGTGTTCTAAAAAATAAAGTTTATTTTTAAAAGTGATTTAAATGAATCAGACTCTAAATGTGAAGGAATTTTAAGAATAGTTAATTAATTTTTGTGTGTTCTTAAAGAGCTCCTCCAGTGGGAACAGCCTAAGAATTTTATACCAGAAGGAAAGAAAAAAAGCTTATGAACAGCGATAATGCCTCCTCAACCTGAAAAGCAGGAAAGGATAATAAATTGCAAAAATCAGATAAAAGTATCTCTTTATATTAGCCACCATATTGCAAGCGCGTTTAAAATCAGCAATGCATAACCTTCATTTCCTTGACATTTGTCTCCCAAAGAGTTGACAGTGTTTGAGTGTCAATTAAAAAATGATTCATGTGAAATTTTTATTAAACCAAATTTACTGTGAAATTACTGCCCAGATAATACTTTATTTCGATTTTATTGAGTTCCTTCGTAATCGCTGAGCCTTTTAGTTAGAGCTTTCAAGTATAGCAAATGCCTTAGAAAGCCAATTTTTAAGTTGCAATTACCATACCCTAATGGGATCACATAGCATTTTCCTTCACTCAGATGTGGCACACAGTAGGCACCTGATAAGCTAATGAATGAATAAAATTGCTTCTTATTGTTTCTTTCAGCAATTTCATTCTTCTTTTTGTCCATTTCAGGCTCTCATGTTTATCGACATCAACCTAAGAAGGTTAGGGATGCATTAACTTATTGAATATTTGGTGCATACCTACTGGGTGCAAGGTGCTAGAAATACCCTGCTAACCAGAAATACATGCATTCCTTGTCTCCATTTAAGTCTGGGCTGGTGGGAGAGACAGATACTAAGCAAATAGTGACATAAAGACAACTAAATAAGATTTTGGTGGCTACTACATAGGTAAATATACAGCTTACTACAAATGCGTATGAAAGAAGGCCTAGCCTAGGTGGGGGCCTCAGGGAAGACCACCAGAAGAACATTTATATTTAGACTTAGAGAAAGGAAAGAGAGGGTAAGTGGTGGAAGGAGGATACTATGAGCAAAAGGAATATTTCTGCATGCAAATTATAGGGCTTTGGGCAATCCCTTGAACATATTTCTTTCTCTGCACAATTGGGACAGTAACAGTGCCTGTGCCATAGCGTTCTAAGGAGGAATGAATTAGACGTTATTTGCAAAGTGCTTAACACTGTACCTAGGACATTGGTGAGTACTTAATAAATATTTTCTGGTGGCCATAACAGTGTGGAGCCACATTTCCCTAGTTTGAATCCTGGGTGTGCCACTTAACTAGCTGCGTGACTTTGGACAAGACCGTGGTCCCCTGGTGTCCTGCAGCTCCCCTTCCAGGATGACAGTAGGTTCCTGCCCATTGGGTTGTTGGGAGGATCCCATGAGTTCTTACGTGAAGCATGACTCACTTCTTGGTACACAGTATGTGCTACAGGAATGTTAGCTTATATTACGAACAAAGAAACATCTCAACAGTCCAACCAAACATTTAGAAATTATTCTATGGCTTTTAACGAAATTGAGACTCAAAAAAGACAAGTGCCTGCCCATGTTTACCTAGCTAACCGCTTCCACGATCTGAAACTCGAACCCACAATTTCTGATTCTAACCTCACTCCACGAGGCCTCCTCAAGCTCCAGTAAAAGTTGCCTTCTTGGAATCTCAGGGAAGAACCCTTGATGTAATAATACAACCATTGGTAAGTGTCCCTTGGTTCTTTCCAAATCCATAAAAAGGCATTTTCTGATGAGCGTCTGAGCTGCGAAGAAAGAGGTGGGGATTCTTGTCCCTCTGGATTACTTGTGTCAGGATATTTTACCTAGATTGCTAAGGAAATTATCCTTATTAACAGGAAGGAAGTCTGAGGTTTGAATCTGGGCAATAAGATGTGCGGAGAAAAAATGCTTTGAATCGCTCTTCATCTTTTAAGGACAAACGAGAGCTTTTCTGCTTACAAAATAAGTTGCCAAGATAGCCTTATGGAATGAACCTCTGGTGCCAAAATGCCGCTAGGAAAATAACCCTGCAGAGCTGGGATGCCTGCACTCCAGGTCTGTCTGATCCCAAATCCCTTGGTCTGTCCACCACACCACTCCCACCAACACCTGCTGCCCCAGAGGTCATTTGCAATTGCTCTTTTTCGAGCCCCCCAAAAAGGGACAAAGAACTATAGGAGCGGCTGATCAGAGGCACCAAAATGCTCAGAACTTGGGGTTAAAGATGCCTTTAGGATTCATTTGGTGTATCTCTGAGAGGGAACCTTGTGATTCACATTTTCACAGACTGAACAATTTCAGATCTGGGGGAAACAAGTCACTAAGGCCAAACAAATCCTTAATATTCAACCTCATCTTTCTATTCTCTTTTGGTTTGGTTTCCACGGCAACTCATATTTATTGGGCAATTCGGTGTGTATTTGCTGAAGGCAGGTGATTGCTTTTGCTCAGCCCGGGGCGGGGAGGCGGGGGGTGGGGGAAAGGCAATCTGGAGACAGGTCATTTAGAAGAAGGCATCTTGTTTTATTTGGGGGCAATTCGCGGGCTACATTCTTTTAAAATGACTAAACTCACTTCTTAAACTTTGTGGTAGGCATGATCTGAAAGATGAATTAAACCAAAATCAATTACAAGAAAAGAGGAGGAGGAGAGAGAAAAACAGGGAGAGAAGATGAGAGGGATGGGGGGAGGGAAGGAGGAAGGAATAAACACAAGTGAGGTGCGTGCATTTCCTCTGACGACACCAGCTAAATTCTAGCCATTTTGTCTACATGCACACTTCTCTTTCTGCACTCTGATTTCTGCTCCTGTCACTGTAGCAAAGCAGAAAAGAGAGGCCAGATGACTTAACAGGGAAGCCATGTGCCACTGTCACCACAACGCCTGGACGTCAGTTGCACAGAGAAAAACCACCTTTCCCTGGGGCGCCTAAGTCGGTTAAGCGTCCAAGTCTTTATTTCAGCCCAGGTCATGATCTCCCAGTTAGTGAGTTCGAGCTCCACATTGGGCTCTGTGCTGACAATGCAGAGCCTGCTTGGGATTCTCTCTCTCTCTCTCTCTCTCTCTCTCTCTCTCCTCCCTCTCTCTCTCTCTCCAAAATAGATAAATAAACATTAAAAAAAAAAAAAGCCGCCTTCCCACTTTAGGTGCATCCAGTTTTCTGCTTCTCTGCCTGAGGGGTTCCTCCGTCCTAAGCGAGGATTTCTCTACCTGTGAGCAGGACAGCCCAAAAGCACAGAGGATTTCATGTCATTCCTGGAGGTAACCCTCTCTCAATGAAGGGTGGCTGTCTGTGGATAGAAACTCCATCTTGACACAAGCCTTGGTGGAATGCTTCCGAGGGGCATTGTACATCGTTCCTCAAATGGCCCCAAGTAGGATTAGGCAGGAGTTTCTCTTGCTCTCCTGCCTCATTTTCCCTTCTTCTTCACTTGTGTATCTTGGAGCTGGTTCCCAAATAAACAGTTTCTCCCAAGGCCTCGTGTCAAAGTCTGCTTTTAGGTGAGTTGGACCTAAAGTACTAGGGTATTCCCTTCCTGGCATTAAGGTACAGGGGAAATAATATTAATAATTAAATTAATGTTAGTAATTATTAGTATTGATAATTAAAGCAAAAGGAAGTTGATATTTCAGAGGGTTGCTGCTGCCCCAATGACTCATTCTGGGTTCCATCAGAGACATAGAACCACCCTGGGTTTCCACGTAGAAGAGTGTTACTGCAGGGAATTGGAGGCCCATTGTACGACCCTTGGACGAGCTGGAGAGTCAAAGGTCAGGAAAGCTCCAGCCGGAAGCCTGTGATCCTCGGGCATGCACATGAAAAACACCACAAACTTTATGTCCATCATCTGGCCAGACATCGGCTTGTCAGTGTCACTGGAGGAAAACAGCTTCTCTTTTCTTCCACCTTTCAAATTTTGTAGGGGTTGGAAGATTCTCACCTGGAACCATAAGAGGAAAAGAATCCTAGAGGATTCCGGGTCTCTGCCCTGCATTGCCGAGGGGAATGTAGAAAAGGAAGTGGTCATGCTAAGATTATAGCAGATAATTCAGCACACACAGGTAGGATGCCCTGGTGAGGTCAGAAGCTTGACCTCGGGCAGTGCTGGATAAACCCAGATCCTTGCTACTCATTTTCTTCTTTTCTAGACTCCATGAGGACCACCACATATCATATCATTTTTTTTAAATGTTTATTTATTTATTTTGAGACAGGGATAGAGAGTGAGTAGGGAAGGGGCAGAGAGAGGGAGAGAGAGAATCCAAAGCAGGCTTTGCACTGGGGCTCGATCCCACCAACCGTGAGATCAGGACCTGAGCTGAAACCAAGAGTTGGACGCTTAATCAACTGAACCACCAGGTGCCCCAATGCAGAGAGGTTCGAGTTCAACCAGTTAAATCAGAGACTTCTAGAACAATAAGCCTGTACTAAACTTACATAACTAGTCACCCTGACTTGTCAGATGTCCCTAGCTAGGCTACAAAACATCTTAGCCTTTACAAAACCTCTTCCAAACATGCAATCGTTTTCACCACTTTACCCCACGACAGCCCCCATGACCCCGAGTGCCTGAATCTTGCTCTTCCTCCTGGGTTCTCTATTTGAGCTAAATCACTGTGCTGAGACACTTGCGCATAGGCTTTCCATCATCTACTAAGAGCTGACTCTGCAAGCTTTCCTCGGAATGGCCCCATCTGCAAGTGGGTTGAAAACGCAACTTTTGGTATCCTGTAGAGAATAGATCATTGCTGTCACTGGTTGAAACCTGACTGTTTCTTGGTTTCATCCTTGTGACAGATGCCACCACAGGTCACCTGCTCCTGCCTATTTCCTTCCTCTTTCCTTACAATACACTTTCTTTGTTCTTCCCCCATCTCGGTCACCTATCTCAGGAGTCAGCCCTCAAGGCAGCAGAACACACAGCAGGGGGGCCAAGGAGGATGCCCCTGGACAACACTTGCCAGAACATTCCAAGGACCCACACGAGGCCAAAGGCCCCTTACTCATCCCCTGTGTACCACCTTACTGAGAGAGACAGGGGGAGATGGAGAATCTCTGAGAGCCTGAGCTTTGCATTCTGAGGGATCCAGGAAATTTCTGGATGGAGCATTTTACATTACTCAGCTGGGCTCAACTTAAACCAGATTGGACATTTAATTAGTTTGTTTTCTCACTTCCTAGCATATAAGCATTCAGGAGAGAAAAACTAATTAGTAATGAACCAAATTAATTTACGGGATTTTTTTCTGCACAACCAATTTGGAGTGTGAGTTGCATTTTTTTTTTTCTAAAACGCTCAAAATTTGCATTTCTTCTCAAGGAGTCCACAGCACCTCTGAGAGCAAAGACTCCTACTCTATATTCATAGCTTCAGAAATACCAATCACTTCTGATTTTACCTCTTGGCAAAATCTGTATTCTCAGTCCTTGTGTATAATTTATATACTGAAACTACCAGCAAGGCACCTTAGCGGAGATGGTCCGTAAGCAATCTCAAGCTCGGTGAATGCCCGCTGGACCCTGTCCTGTCTTCTCTCCCTAACTTCCAGTTCCAGTTTTACCTTGCCCTTGCTCTCATGAACATGACATTTCTACATCCCAGTGTCCCGTGCTCACAGAATCAAAGGCACCTCTGTCTCCCCCCTTTCTCATTCGTCCCAAGCTGCAACCAGTGCCAGGTGGGTCTAGGTTTTACCCCTTACTTCTCCATTCCCATTTTTACATTACTACCACACATCAAGATAATGCCCACCAACGTGCAAGTTTCTGCTCATGAGCTCAGCATCTATACTCTTCGGTCCCTCTCCAGCACTCTCGGGTGATGCTTCCTGAAGCTGTAATTTCATTATATCTTTTCTCTGCTCAAGGCTTGCCTCTTTCTTGACCTGGACATGCCAGGAACCCCAGGTCTTCATTTCAGTTGCTTGGTGCTCCTCTACAAAGATGTTCCTGGAGTCCTCAATCCATTTTTTTAAGCCCAAGTCATCCTCTTGACTCCCTCGCCCAAGCCTCTCCCCTTGCCTGCTCCTCCTCCTCGATCCATATCTCAACTAATCACACCAAGAGCTTCCTGGTTGTCAATGTAGAGTTATCAGTCTTCTCTGCCTCTTCCTCCTCTCACATCCCCAAATGCAACAGATCACGACATCATGGGGGATTCTCTTACCAAATGCCCTGAGGATATCACAGTGTTTATACATATATCTTTCAATTCCAGCTCCTGTCAGTGCTCCTGGCTCTCATCGCCCAGCTTTCCAGTTTATCCTTCATGATGTCTAGAGACTCGTCTTCCTCAATGATATATCTTATCATGTCACTTTCTTGCCCAAAACATTTTGTCCTTCCCATCCAGTAAAGTCCAAGAATTCTTAGCACGACGTGGCAGGTACAGTATTATCTTGCCCCGTCCCTACCCGACAGCCACTTCTTCAACTGTGTTCCCCTCAACACCCCATGATCCACTCTCCCACACTAGGGTTGTCAGACTTAGCAAAATAATAACAATAATAATAATAATAAATACAAATACAGAATGCCCACTTAGACAGCAATGCCTGAAAATATTTATACAAAAAGTTTGTTTATCTGAAATTCAGATTTGACTGGGTGTCTTTCACTTATCTTGTGACACTGTCCCATACAGTCTTCTCCAAATATGCCCCACGTTTACAAACCCATGTGATCTCATCTGTAATGGTGGTTCTTTGGAATTCTTTGCCCTTATCTCCCATCCATCCTATGGATCTCTTACCAATAGAAGAGATCCAGCTCCTCTCCCTCCTGGGGCATAGACCTCATCTAAAGCTCTGCAGTGGGGTAAACCTGAGAGTCCCCTCTCCTTTTTCTTAAGGTGCCCTTTATTAAAGAGAGAAAGTTTTGTGATGTAGCTCAAGGGGATATGAGAGGGAGGCAGAAATGCTTGTCTAGCATGATAATGCCAAGTTAACTCACTTTTCAAAAAAAAAAAAAGAGTAAAAATTTCATCATAAAAGGGACTCCGATTTCTTTGGGAGACGCATGGCAGAGAATGAATTCTTCTAGTGCCAAGCTTTGTTTGTTTGGAAATAGGGAAAGAGTGGAATCCCTGTCCACCTTGCCTGGGGTGGGGGTGGAAAAGAAGCCGGCAAACCTTGAGATGAAGCCCATCTTTTCTTGTGAAAAAAACATGGGCATTCTATGGCTAAGGCTGCTAAATTTGTGAGACGCCAGAAGGACCTGAGGAGACTGAGATTTGATCAAGGAGGAATGGGATCAACAGATGGGGAAGGGAGAGTGGACCTGAGGGGAAGTAGAGGGGAAGACATTAGGCACTGGAAGACCCTCTGAAGTCCTGGGACAGCCCTGATTGAGGCCAGCTTCCTCCCCATCTGTTCTTAGCTTGAACAGTCTGCGGACAATTGCAGAAATCTCTTCAGGGACGGAATCCAGTACATGTTCACTTTCAGGCAAAGTTGATGAGTGCCCCCCCTCTCCTGGTCACAGGCTGACAAGCCACCGGTTCAAGGTGGGCTACTGGGGTTACTCGGAGCATCTCCATACAGACAGTGACCCAGCAGGAAAAAGGGTTAGTTTGGTCTTAGCTTGAACCTGCCTCCAAGAATGTCTTCTTACCAAAACGTGCCTACTCCATCCACTCATTCTTCCAGGACTAGATAAATGTCACCTTTTCTGTGTCTTACCTAACCACGACAATCCCTTGCACAAACTAGCAAGGCATTCTTCATAGATTTAAAACTCTCAACTTCTCAGGGTGCCTGAGTGGCTCGGTTGGTTAAGCAGCAGACTCTTGATTTCAGATCAGGTCATGATCTCATGGTTTGTGAGTTCAGGCCCCACATGGGGCTCCAAACTGACAGTGCAGAGGCTACTTGAGATTCTCTTTCTGTCCCTCCCTCTGTCTCTCTCTCTCAAAATAAATAAATGAACTAAACCCCTCCCCCCCCCAAAAAAAAACCTCTCATCTTCTCTACTCTCTAGTAGTGAAGGTAAATTCATATGGACCTGGATTAAGTCTAGTCCATTCATCCTTTTATCCTAAGCACTGGGTGCTACCTTATGCATAATAAATGTTGAATATTCATTGGATGAATGAATGAATTTATTCTGATTTTTATTATAGCTATTTGTCTTTTCTCCTACTTGAAAAATATGCTGTCTCTTGTTCTCCTCCCCACCTTCCCTGCACTTAAGACACTTTTGTGTGTGTGCCCATTGTCAGCTTTTGAGTATTTAATCAATTGAATTAGGATCTGAAGGTAGTTTATAAAAATGATTAGTTTGATTCTAAACATATAAGTGATGTTACATGAGGTGATGATATTACCATGAAGACAATTACAAGATGCTGCTGTACAAGTGTAATGTTCAATGTACTGGAAAAGGTTGCAGCACTGATTTTTATAAAATACTATTTCTTAATTATCACGTAGGTAAACATCTGCCTCGTCCATGCCTGAATGGTTGAAAATTCTGGATTGGTGGGTTTACATTAATGAGGCTCCATTGAATTCAAGAGACTTGAGCAATGTGGAATTAATTGTAGCTGCCAAAAGATATTCTTAAAATTACGTCGGTGTGGGGGCGCCTGGGTGGTGCAGTCGGTTAAGCGTCGACTTCAGCCAGGTCACGATCTCGCGGTCCGTGAGTTCAAGCCCCGCGTCAGGCTCTGGGCTGATGGCTCAGAGCCTGGAGCCTGTTTCCGATTCTGTGTCTCCCTCTCTCTCTGCCCCTCCTCCGTTCATGCTCTGTCTTTCTCTGTCCCAAAAATAAATAAACGTTGCAAAAAAAAATTTTTTTTAAAAATTACATCGGTGTGTACAAAACTCTACTAATTATAAAAGCTTCAGGAACAGCCAAATATTTTCCAGGTTGTTGACCTCTTCACATCCTTCCTGGTTTGAAAAATTATCTTGGCCCCACCAAATGAACTACTCTCCAGTAAGAGCATGGTATGCGTATGTTACATTAGTGTGCATGCTATATTGCTAAATCAATATGTGTTCTGCTCAAGGTCCTTTTCTCCTGTTTTCCGATATTTTAACTTAAGAAGAAATAGCCAAGCCTGGTAAACTTGCACAGAAGATTGAATTTTATTTATTTATTTATTTATTTATTTATTTATTTATTTAGAGAGAAAGAGCACAAGCAAGTGAGGGACAGAGACAGAGGGAGAGGGTGAGAGAGTGTGGAACCCCACACGGGGCTCAAGCTCACCCAGTGTGAGGCTTGAACCCATGAACTGTGGTGAGATCATGACCTGGGCCAAAGTCAAGAGGTGGATACTCAACCAGCTGAGCCACCCAGGCATCCCTAGCCCCAGCTTTTTTTTTTCTAGTGATGTCGAGTGTGCAAGTAGTAAAGTCCATCTCCAAAAACAGCAAACTTATCTCTGCATCATTTAAAAATTATTAGGCTTTGAAGTATCTTCAACAGCATTGTAATAATTCTTCTTCAATTTTTCGCATTGGGTACTTTCAAGGAGGGAGAGAAGAAGATAGGGAGAAAAAAGAGGCAACCTCAGAGTCAGTCACTGAGGTGGAATTCTTCACCTACCTATGGCTCATGGCTCATTCAGACAACAGTAGAGAGACATGCCTTTCCATAGGGCTCAGGAATCCTTAAAATACAGAAACCTTCACGGTATCAGTGCCATGACTTAACTTCCAAAAAGAATTCCTTGTTTTCCATAACAGTTATTCGAGAACATCATCATCATCACTATTCTTATTGATCTTACTAATAATAACTAATATTAAGTGAACCCTTCCCCCAGAGAGTGTTTAAAATATTCCAGGTGCAGAGAACTAAGCATTTTGCTTGAGTTATCTCATCTAATCCTCTCAGCCCACCCGGTTTTATTGTTTGTTTGTTTTTTCCCACCTGTTGATGAGAACATTAGTTAAGGTTAAGGAAACTGCCCAGGGCCCCACTGTAAGTGAGATACCTTGGAGTAAAGCCCAGGTCTGTCTGAACAAAGATTCTGTGCTCATAACCTTTACATTTTAAGAGCTCAGCAGCAAGTTACCCCATCTCTATGCCATTTAGGGAATGATGAGGGGCACTGGATTGGTTAAGAGTTCAGATACTTTGGGGGCTCCTGGGTGGTTCAGTTGGTTGAGCGTCCGACTTCGGCTCAGGTCATGATCTCACAGTTCATGGGTTCGAGCCCTGTGTCAGGCTCTGTGCTGACAGCTCAGAGCCTGGAGCCTGCTTCGGATTCTGTGTCTCCTTCTCTCTCTGTTCCTCCCCTGCTCATGCTCTGTCTCTTTCTCTCTCACAAATAAATAAAGATTAAAAAAAATTTTTAATTAAAAAAAAAAGACTTCAGATACTTTGACATGCAGTCAGAGTTAGGAGGCAGAGGGGTGGAGGTCCAGTACCCAAGACTAGATTATCTTTAAGGGTAAAACAAACAGGGGCACCTGGGTGGCTCAGATGGTTGAGTGTCTGACCTCAGCTCAGGTCATGATCTCACAGTTCATGGGTTTGAGCCCCACATCAGGCTCTGTGCTGACAGCTCAGAGGCTGGAGCCTACGTCACATTCTGTGTCTCTCTCTCTGCCCCTCCCCTCTTGTGCCTCTCTCTCTCAAAACTAAATAAATAAACATCAAAAAAATAAAATAAAACAAAAACCAACCAACAAACAAAAAAAACACTGTGTAAATGATCTTTCTTTTCTTTTCTTTTTTTTTTTTTTTTAGAATTGTTAGTTTTAGTTCATTGAGTAAACAAAGGTTTTTAGGTGTTAAAAAAGAATATGCCAGAAACAGGCTTACTAAAATTAGTTTATACACTGCAGTATTTCAAAAATAATTTTACAGAGCAAGTCAGAAAAAGGTGCCCTCTCACTTTTTACTAAAACCCAGTGTATGAAAATTCTTCATCTAGCTTGGATCACAGAGTTTTGGAATATTTCATTATTCTGCACACGTCCTACAAAAATAATTATACTTGCCACAACAAGCAATATTAAGGAGCTCTGTGTTTGTGAAGAATCCTGTTTGACGTCTTTTAAATAAACCAAAGAAGAAAAAAGAAAACCACTCTCGAAGTACCTCTGTTGCACATTTACTTTTTTGTGACTTAAACTTGAGTAAACGAAATAAAACATGGAGGGAAAAAAAACCTCACAAACATGTTTGGTTACCGTTGTTTTTATAATACAAGTACTGACTGGAATTGTTAGCTAAACATACCTACAGATCCACATTTTGATATTTCCAGTAGCAGAAAGTTTCCTTATAACTTATCACCTGAAATTAATTGCTGATAGAGTTTTTCGAAGTTATACAATTTATTTAGTTTCCTAATACAGAATTTCAGATGGCTTCAAACACCAATAGCTCAAAGGTTCTGGGGAAGAATCAGTTTACAGAAGTGCCACCTAGATATTATTGTTAAGATACGCATTCTCAGGATCCAGTAACATTAACAAACAGGCAAGAATAAACTATTTGCACATTATGTTCTGGTATTAACGCTTAGCTGCCAAAGATGATCACATGGGAACAGGGTCCTTTTCTGAAAAATTCTTTGACGCATAGAGGATGCTTTGAAAAAGAACAGATGCGCAAATGTGACAACTTATTCATTAATCATGGCAAAAAAAATAAAACAAAATAAAGCATAAACCAAGATTTTTACACCAAAGACACATGGCTATACTTTTTTTGCTCTTGAAAGTCACTATCAAAACAGGTAAATCATTTGGAGATCAAGGGGAATCTGCTAGTCCTTCCATATGACGAATTTTTTGCTGTGAATGCTCATCTGGAGTTTCACGCTCCGAGACCATGGCATAGGTTAAAAGTCTAACGACAACGTGCTCTGGGCAACGTAACTTCCTGGATAAGCCTAGTTTTATTTTTTTATTATTTTTTTTTATGAAATTTATTGACAAATTGGTTTCCATACAACACCCAGTGCTCATCCCAAAAGGTGCCCTCCTCAATACCCATCACCCACCCTCTCCTCCTTCCCACCCCCTCTCAACCCTCAGTTTGTTCTCAGTTTTTAACAGTCTCTTATGCTTTGTGGATAAGCCTAGTTTTGAATTCCATGCTATGAAAGATTATATCCACTGGGATATAAGCTCCATGAGGTCACAGATTTTTTTTTTTAACCTTTTCTTCACTGATGTAGCCCCGACATCTAAGATACTTGGCCCTTTTGGTACTTACTAAATATTCTGGGAATGACAGCAATGCCCCAATATATTTAGGCTCTCATAACAGAATATATGCGGAACATACTAAAATCAAGGTCTCATTGAGGCATCAGCTTGGTCTTAAAGCCATGGGCACTGAAACGTCACAAAATTTTGCATAAACCAGAGCTTTGTCCAAATAGCAAGTCATGTGTCCCAGAGCATTTACTCCATTTTCTGTGTAACTTGCCTACTCCATGGGCAACGATAGGAAGTGGGAAATGTGAAAGGCCCACATAATCCACTTCAGGAAGGACATCAAAATTTCTTCCCCATCTCAGCCCATCAATTAATAATATAACATCACTGGAACCAGGAACATCTCACCTCTCAGCTCACTCGTCCGTATACCCTAGCCTGTCATGCCCAGGGCATTTTGGAAAAAGGTATAGAGGCTCAATTTGTTCTTTTCTTTCATTCCCTGTTCCTCCACTGCTAGAACTTCCTAAGAAATTCTATAGAATTTGACAAGGATCCAAGAAATATTTGGCCTGGCCCAGAATTTGGGGCAGAAACCTTTATTTCTCAGAGACATCAGTTCAGATGTAATATCTTTCAGGAACCTACCCCAATTCTTTGTAAGCTAGTTTAGTCCGCGAATCTCATTTTACCTCGAACCTGTCCCAGAGCACCAAATTATATTGAAATCATCAGTGCGTTGTTGCTTCTCCCACTAAACCGTAAACTTCCTAAGAGGCCATGTCTTATTGAGCCCTCGCATTTGTCATGGTGGCACAGCGCCTAAAAACAGTAGGTGCCCAGTCAGTGCTTCCTGAATTCCATACCTGTCGCAACTATCGTCTTGAAAGACTGTATGATGAAGATGGGATATTGTTGCTGGAAACGTTCCTCTCCTACAATCGAAGGCACTGTTTGGAAACCATAGCTCGATATTCTGTTTCAGAGAGGATGCCATTTCTGTTTTAAGAAACTTGTCCACAATCTCATGATGCACCAGAGTTGGTCAGGACCTTGGTTCCAGGTTCCAGAAATCCAAACAGAGTACTTATTATAATGATAATATGTCTCATAGAGCCCCCAGATAGGAGCAGAATGAGGCTAAACTTTGAGAATACACATAATGGGGACTCAGACCATCAGGAAACTTGAGTTTGGTCTCTGTTCTTCTCTGACCAGCATTTTTTGCTTTTCTGGACCACATGGAGCAAGACATGACGGCAGTATCTTCAAAATGTACATTTTTTATGCACCAAGAACCCCAAAAGATTAACTTCTGTTCTGGTTCCTCGTCCTACCGGGAATGACTCCAAATTGCTCACCTTCGTGAAGCGCTCACCTTAAACCAACCAAATGCAGCTGCTGGTGGGGTTCAAAAATATGGCCAGGCTGTTGGGCAGACAATCTCATAGGCGTCCACCACACTTTCAAATTCATTAGTTTCTAAGAAAAACACATAATCAAAATGGACTATTTCAAATGTATCAATGGTCATCTCTATAAAATATAAAGTCTTCAAAGCAATAATCTGCAAATTTATTTTTCGTAATTCATGGTACCACTAAAAAATTTCCAAAGAAATAAGATTGCTTTGTTTTAAAAATAAACGTATTTTATTATATGATAATGTTGACAGTTTACATAAACAACACCATTTAGAACATGCAAAACAATTATAAAATTACATTTTAAAAAGATACGAAAATCTTTGAAGTTCTTTCTTGATATGGGACCTACTAAATTTCAAGAGACACCATTTACATTTTAGAATCAAAACAAAATTCCTAAGCCTGGGTTGGCTTAAGAGAGTCCATTGGTCAACCAACAACAATTCAGGGTAGGAACCTTTACAGCACTGTGTTTTTGTTTTTAAATACTATTAACAAGCATTTGTTTCAAGCACTTTGGCATCAAAGAACACCGAGAAAAAGCAAGGGCATAAATGAGCCCAAAAGACTTTTGAGAATAAAGCATATGCAACATGAATCAGTTGGATATAATCCTGTTTCAAGGATGGCTATTAAGTCAGAAGAAAAATTGACTTAGAAGATGATTAGTTGTTTGGCTTAGTTCTTAATACATTTGAGCTATTTCTGTGAAGGCAGCCTCATTCTCAAAACACAATGTGTGTTAGAAGGTGATACACAACTTCACCTTTTGTCTGAATTCTCCACTTCACTTTGTGTATGAAGTCTACACTGCAAAGTAAAATTTGAAAAGATTCTGGAAAAAAAGAAGCTGCTTGGCTAACATCACAACAGCCAAAGTACAGCAATTTGGGGACATCTTCTATTGGTTTTCGTAAATTACCCACCCGATCAATGTAGAAAGTTTCAGTTTCTATGTAATATTGGCTAAAGGGAGATTTAGCTTTATCAGTGTTTTTTTTTTCTTTTTAAATTGCTTTTATATATATAGAGAGAGAAAGAGTGCAAGCTGGGGAGAAGGGCTGAGGGAGAGAGAGAGAGAGAGAGAGAGAGAGATTCTCAAGCAGGCTCCATGCTCAGTGTGGAGCCTGACATGGGGCTTGATCCCACAACCTTGGGATCATGACCTGAGCTGAAATCAAGACTCAAAAGCTCATTGTCTGAGCCACTTAGGTGCCCCTAGCTTTTTCAATTTTAAAAGAGTCTTTATTAAATATGCTATGGAGTTGAAGGAACATCTGGCGAGATGGTCCCAAGTAGTCGATTCTTATGGTCGTGATTTCATTGCAACAACATCCACCTGAGAACCATCAGGAAGAAGAAAAATGAGGATACGGTCACAAGCCATGTCTGCTGGGCTCTGCTGTGCTATCACTGACCACTGCTCTGGAATAAACAACCTCTTCCAGCGCTATCATTTATCCCTTAGTGACTGCAAACACTTACCTGTTTATTTTTTATTTTCCATCGCTATTCATTACCCTAGCTACGGGGAAAACCTGTTTGCTTTACTAATGTAGGAATTTATTCATGTCAATGAGAATTTACAAAAGAGCAAAGAAACATAATAGAGGTCAATGCTATAGAAAACGCGATGGTAACAGTAATATAAATCCAGGACTCTGCCTTCTGAGTATCTGCAGGAAAATAGCCCCGGCATCTCAGAGTCTTGGCGAAACACAGTTTAGTATAAAGTCCTGAGCTATGTTAGTGAGTTAAGCTGCACCCACTCAGATCAACAAAAATGACAGTTAAGAACACAAACTGAAATTGGGTAAATCTTGGCTCCGATTCTAGCTCCACCAATTCCGAACTGTATAAATCAGGGTTATATTATTTAACTTTTTTGTGTCTGTTTCCACATGTGGGAAATGAAGATCATGATAGATGTCCCATAGGTTCTTGAAAGGCTTAGAAGAAATGATATACTTGAAACTCTTGGCCCATGGCAAGTGCTGGCTAAATGGCAGCTTTATGATTAATCCAATTCCTAAAATCTAAACTCCTTTTCGCTTCTATTTTTTATTCGACTAGTAATCCTGGTAACAAAACTTTAAGTGGAAGTTTATTAAAATGTCTTAAGTGAGCGCTTTTTCCCAATTCCGAAACAATACTGAAATTACTTATTATTACAAAAATAGTAAAAAACACAGACTAACATTACAAACAAAAAGTAAATACATTATTTAAAATTCATTTTCTCCTGACTGTTTTCCTGAGACACATCCTGTCCATTTTCGAATGAGCAAGGCATTTTGCAGCTTGCACCAGCCTGGAGAAATAAGGGAAAAGAGAACACGCTAGTTAATACAAATGGATCGTGCAAATTAAAAGAAAAAAAAAAAATCTAGAGCCAATAGTTTTGTTTTCCATTCATTAATGATTAGCGTCATCCTGTAATAAGTTAGGGGAACATACGATTTCTCCATAAGCATTTACTATACCCCACACATCCGCTGGGTGTTTGGGGGGGGAAGGAGATGCTTTACGCTGCTGGCAGAGCTAGGGAAAGTCACTGCTCTCTCTCTTGCTGGCTATGAACAAGGAAGCATGTGGCTCCCGTTGCTACTGCCATGACTTAAGGGAAACCGGCCAAGGATGAAGCCATCTCTTTGGTGAGCGAGCAGAAAAACAGAAATAACGTTTCCCCGTGTGGGAGCCTCTCGTTCACCGAAGTGTGCAGAGTACCGTTCCTCCGGACTGCCGGTTCACATGAGCCAACGCATTTCCTTCATTTGAAATCCTTTCGATTGGGTTTGACGCTATCACAGCCAAACTACCCTAGCCGATTGTACGAGCGCCGTGATCCATTTGCCCCCTTGGAGCCATTCTTTGTCCTGCTCTGAGCTCGGGGGGGGGGGGGGGGGCTGACACATCACAAGGGCCCCCTTGTCCCCTGGATCTTCATTGGGTTTGGCTAATGGGAGGCACCTGCTGAAGATCTGAAGCAGGTGGTGAGACAGTTTGGGGAGTTTTTTTCTTCATTTGCTCCTCTTCCTTGTTGAGGTTCCAGCAGTGACTACTTCTAACCGCAGGTACAGCTCCTACAGAGTATAGGCCCTCTGGTGGCCAGCCTCTCAGTGCCAAGGTAAGCTTCCCGGGCCCTTCCAGGCAGGGGAGGGGAGCGGCCTCCTGCCAATGTTAGGCTCCAGGAGCCTTGAAGTTCCTGTGGGTCCCTCAACCCTGCCCTCCCAGTCCCTCAATAAATCTCGCTGTTCCATCCTGCTGGGATCCTAACGGATGTAACGTTGAAAGGGCTTAGAACAGCGTTGGGCATACGGTAAATGCTATGTAAATGTGGTTATGATTAAAACGTAGCTATTATTTTTTTTCTTCAGCGTGAGATATTTAAGCTACAATACCTCTTCCTTGTGCCCAAAAGCAAGGAAGAAAAAAATATAAAATCACCACCACAACCATGTACAATTAGAAAGCAGGTTGATTTCAGTAAACTAGAAAAAGTGTATAAAAGTCCTCTTTCTGCATGCCTGTCAATGTGGTAAGATATGCAAAAGAAAGATATGAGAGTCTTTCATTTGGCTTCAGATATGAGAAAGAAAGATATGGTAAAGGTAAGATATGCAAAAGAAAGATATGAGAGTCTTTCATTTGGCTTCAGATTCTATGAAAAAAATCTATTTACTTTCAGATGTTTCTAAGCATAATTAAATTCGAATCATTGATTTACTACATCAAGTTAAGCCCAATCTCACCAGGTAACTATCACTTGAATAGTTTCTCGCCTACCAAATTTTTCATACTTACCACTAAGCAATACTAGTTTCTTGAATATCTTCATTTATTGGAGTTATATCTTTACCAAGAGTTTCCATTTCTTCTTCCTTCTTTCTTCTTTTGCGACGCCTCCGAAGAGGGCTTGGAAGATAAGGTGTTAGAAGTTAGTATGGACCTGTTAATTCATATGAACACAAAATTAACCATCAAGAGGGCCTCTGATCTTATTTCTAGATGGTTAAAAATTTGTAGGTTCATTGTTTTCTTAACTATGTTAAGTTCTCTTTTAACCTGTCTCTTTTTCTAGGCTCCCATGATAGCCACAGTAGGCAAAAGGGTGAATAGAGTTACCCAAATAGAAAGAATAGGGCACCTGGCTGTTGATGGAGCTTGGTTAGCACAAGAAAAATGTTCAGGACACGTCATTTTACAAAACAGACTAATAAGCATTGTGTAGTATGTGAATAAGGAATAACACAAATTGGAAACAGACATAAGAAAACCAAGAGGGTGAAGATAGCCTCAGGATTTGTTAATTAAGCTTATAGATACATTAAAACATGTGTTAGATCCTCTGGGTTATAGTCCAGTTTCTTAAAGTATAATGCAAAATTGATGTCATAATTAATTTTCTCAGATCTGTCCAAATCTGCTGTTATAAAAGCTCTTTTTTTTTTTTGCCATTTTGAAGGTAAAAAAAATTTTTAAATACCCTGCAATTTTATAGCTACAAGGAATCTTACAGATTACCTGGTTTAATCTTTCTGTTTTACAAAAAAAATAAAATTCAAGTTTAAAGATGTTAGGAAATTTGTCCAGGGTCCCAAAGATATTGAATAGCAGAGTTGGGCTAAAAATCCAAGACTCTAGACTCCTAGTAGCTACGCTGAAGTTTTTCTGTGAAGAAAGGAGTCACAAGACACCCTCTTTGGTGTGCCCAGTAGCCCAAAAGTAAAGGGAGAAGTTCAGGAGGCTCAACTAGCTTCGCAAGACAAGAACACAGCACGTTAAGAAAGGTCTTTTTAGCATACTGTGTCGGAGTCCCCGTCTGATACAAATTTTGATAGCTTCACGAAAGAAACTAACTTAAGAAGTGTATCAAAACACTGTCTCAGCGAAAAAAATCAGGGTGTTTCTTGATTTCCAAAGTTGTGGTACATCATGAAAAGTAAAAACAAGAAAACCAGTGCAATCATCTTTTGTAAATAAAATCCATTATTTTATGGTGGCCAAGGGGGAAAAAAAATGTTTTTGTGTGTTTGTCTCTACCTTCCTAAGTTACTGGGTCATGATACAATGTAAGGTAGTAAAACTCTTAGTTTGCCTACTAACAAACCCACATAAAACATGATTGAATTTAAGACTACATAGCTGGCTTTTTTATTAAGATGTAGCTGAAATATAACATTGGATTAATTTCAGGTGTACAATGTTTACATACACACACACACACACACACACACACATATATATATATATACACAAATACATATTACATATATTGCAAAATGATCAACACAGTAAGCTTAGTTAACATCTGTCAGCACACACAGCTACAAAATTTTTCTTCTTGTGATGAGAACTTTTAAGACCTACTCTCTTAGCAACTTTCAAATATACAATACAGTGTTGTTAGCTACAGTCGCCATGCGGCACATGACATCCCTAGGACCTATTTATCTTATCCTCCAGCTGGAAGTTTGTACCTTTGATCACTTTCATACTTTTTGCCCTTCTTCTTCTTCTTCTTCTTTTAATGAAGAGTTTTATACATATTTTATTTTTAAAAAATGTTTTTAATGTTTGTTTATTTTTGAGACAGAGAGAGACAGAGCATGAACAGGGGAAGGTCAGAGAGAGAGAGAGAGACACAGAATCTGAAGCAGGCTCCAGGCTCTGAGCTGTCCGCACAGAGCCCGACACGGGGCTCGAACCCACAAACTGCGAGATCACGACCTGAGCCGAAGTCGGGCGCTTAACCGACTGAGCCACCCAGGCGCCCCCACATTTTATTTTCAATGATAATACTTATGCTCAGTAAAATGACAAATGCCGTATATCATGTGTTTCATTGTAAGTAGACACTTCGCTGTAAGTGATTTATTTCAATCATAACAAAAAGGAAAGAAGAAAGATCGGAAGGAGGGAAAGAAGGCAAGAAGAAAAGAAATCGCAAAATAAAAATTTCTCAGATTTACTTAAAATGATACTAAAAAAAAAAAAAAATACTTACTGACAGCATGTGCAGACACCGACCACCAAGATGATAAAAATCACCATAACTACTATCAGACAAATCACCAAAATCTGCCCTCTATCTCCTCTGAGGTAAAACAAGTCAACTCGCTCACATCTTGCCCCAGTGTAGCCTTCATCACAGCTGTGAAAATAAAACAACAAGGGAAACCGTGCAAGACTTTTAAGAACCTCTACTATTTCTGTTTTTGAAGGAACTAACACTGTTGTCATTTACTGGAATTAATAAAGGGCTCAGTTCCTTTAAAAAAATTTTTTTTTTCAAATAAAGCTGGATACCGCTGTGTTCACAAGTAATTTCACTTTCTTTGCTTTGCTGAAAGCCTGTCATCACTTGAACATTCGCAACATGGCTAATTTAAATAAACAGAGGTAATCACAATTTACTAAAACTTACTTTAAAATTTTAGATTCTGAGTTGGAAAGAGAGGAGATGGCAAAAAAATCCCTCCGTGGTGCCCCCCAAGCGCTTAAATACCGCCATGACAAGGAACTCAAAATCCCCACGACCGCCCATGTCATTGGAGGGCAGTCAATGTGCCCAAGTCCTCCTGCTCCAAACTGTTAGAAATTATACTGTTTCATGTGATCACACGCGGTAACGTGTATGAAAGTTCATAGACCGATAGCCTATGAACTACATAGAAAGCTCCGTAAATGTTTTCCACAGGATTCCTTTCTCTCTCTTAACTGCCACCCACCAGTTCTGATTCTTCTGCTCACAGTGGCCACAGATTACGTGATGCTCTTCACCCCTCCAAGTAAAACCTCCCCAAAATACAATAGGTCTTGTCCTCTCCAGCTCCTTTATTTGATGCTCAAAGGCCCATTTTCAGACGTTCCCTCCACTGTCCTGTAAATGGCCCCTTTCTCTGCGGCCCTCATAAAGTGCAGTGGCCACAAGTCAAGGAATCTCCAAGAGTGACTTTCACTCTCCTCAATCTCTCAACGTTTTATCAATACAGCCTTAGGATTTACCCCAACCCGGCAGATTCCCTTTGTCCAAGCCAAGGCTTGTGTGAGCAACACTCAGCTAAAGGCTCAGTGATTTGGGGACTATCCACAGTATTCTCTGACTCCCATTAGACGCTTAAAAGGCACGTAAGAAGTTTGAGGACGCTGCAAAACTGAAATCCTATGTTGTAACATCAGTACCTTTGCATTAACAAGTATCTTCCCTTTTTTCTCCTCAGACTCATTCAAAACAAAAGAGATAGTGGTCATATACATAATTGCTTAAATCCCCAAAAGATGAAATTCTGCTTCTTAAAAAGATTTCTGTGTTACCTCGGTTGTTTATTTATTTAGCTATTGTTTTATTTTGTTCTCTTTTTTTTTTGTTTTGTTTTTGCAAGAAAGGATCTACTGCCAGATCATTTTCTGGTTCGTGTTTGACAAGAGCAGTGCAGTCAATTCCCACAAAGCCTATCCTGCACAAGGAAGGAGATCCCATAATGCCGACATTATCGCTGATATAATGCTTGAGACAACAGCACGAAGAAACATCTGGCTTGGTCACATCCATACAGAAAGGTGACGATCAGTGCAAGCTGTAGAGAAACGATACCTGATGGCGTCTATTGCCAGAAAACCCCCGCGTATGTGAGGAAAATTCCTTCCTGGCAAGGTCAAAATAACAGGAAGAGAGCTTAGAAAGATCTTGAAACATCAAAAATCTCTTGCACATAGAACTGGAACTCTTGGGGGGAATCACTTGTTATTGCGTGTGTGGGAGGGAGATTTTTTTTAAAGAGTTTTTTTTTTTTTTAAGGTCATAATGAAAATCTTACCAATATATAGAGTCTCTTCCAATTAGCTTAAGGGCTTCTCTAACACATTCACTAAATCTGGCATTTTTAAACCATCAATTTGCCCATAAAATACACAGAAATGACTTGCTGCTCTTTTAGAATGTTTTTTGTCTTTTTTTTTTTTTATTATTATTATGGCTCTGGGTTCAGTGGTGTAGCCGTGCTTTAATTGAATTTCTCAGTAAGCAGGATTTCCTGCAAAAGCTATAACCCAATGAGGCCAGGCCAGAAGGCTAACCTTTGCACAGGCAGTTACCATGGCTCTCATGTTATTTCACTTCTCATCAAACCAATAACATGTCAGCTAATGGTCATTTCAATGGGAAAAGAAGAGGCAAAGAGTACAAGATCCTAGCAGGTGTTTATGAAACGCTGAGTAGCTGAATACATCAGTTTTTATTTAGTAAACATCTTATAGCATTTAAAATCACTTTTAAAGACACCCATGACCCTTCAGGATTCTGAAAAATCAGAGTTAGGATCACTGTCCTGAAATAATCACCAGCCACGGTTGTAAGGGCTTTGTAACTATTAAGTCAATTGATCCTTACAACAACCTCTGAGGTAGGTGTCGTTATTAACCCATTTGGAAGGTGGAGAAACTGAGAGCAGAGAGAAATTCAGATTCAAGCTGTTTGACTCTCAAGTTGATGCCCCAAGCACACGAAATACTGCTTAAATGAACTGTACCACATTGATACGTGAAGATATGTATCTGGAAAGAAATCATTCCCATTCCAAGAAAATACTAAGAAGACTAAGGGGTTTGAGTTATTTGAGACGCACACTTTTTTTTTTTTTTTCATGTAAAAGCAGGAGTCCACACACTCCTGTAATTCCAAGCAAAAGGAGATACTTGTGCTTTTCCAAGCTGGCAGAGTCACCAATGGCAACACAGCTTTGCCCGAACCTGTGCTATGACCAGTCACCTCAAAGGTCAGGCCCAGGTCACATACACCCCGCTCGTCAGCAGGACAATGTATGGAACACCTACTCTGTGCTGGGTACGACAGAAAGTATTTTTGCTTAATGAATTCTCCTGCTTTATTTTCGACACTTGAGAGGGAGATATTATTACCCCCTTTTACAGATGATAAAACTGAGGCTCGGGAAGGGTAACTGACCTGTTGTTAGCAGTTCTTTCGGTACAAACAAAACCTTAACTTGGGTCTACCTGGCTTCAAAATCTGTGTGCTGGCTTCTCTGCTCTTCTGCTTGCTGTTCATTCTGCACCATTTTACCACGAAGAAGCTGTTCCTGGCTCAGAGTAAGGCCTTGGTGTTGTCAGCGTAGCATTCGATGCGCCATGCTAGAGGGACTTCTTCATTTATTCGCCACTCATTTCCTGAGCACCTATTAGAATTCTGACACTGCGCTTGGCCCTGGGACACAAAAACGAATACGCCCCGAGACCCGCCTCTGGGTGCTCGCAGACACGGAAGGGACACTCACAGGGACCAACAGCTATGCTCCAGAGGAAAAGAGCTTTCATGGAAGGGAGACTAGATCTCAGAGACAGGACGTCTAACACACCTGAGTGTGTGTCCGAGAAGAGGGAAGTCAGTGCAGGGATCCAGGAGGAGCTGAGGTCTGAGCTGCATCCAAAACATCAGTGCGAATAAGCTTTCCAGACTAGCAGAGCTTGTGTGATAAACCGTGGAAAGGAATGTGGGATTTCAGAGGAACAGCTGGGAATATGGTGAGAGATGTGGCTAGAAAGGTAAGCCGGAATCAGAGGAGCTGTGGAGACCATGGAAATGAGTTTTAGCCTCACACTGAAGGGGACAAGCTGTGTATCGATCTTAGGCAGGGAGATTACATATTGCGGTTTTCATTTTAGAAGGCAGCAGGATTAAAGGACAACAAATCTGCAGACGTAGGGACAGGTTAGATAAATGTACTAGGTTAAAGGGCATTAATATTTTCAAAACGCAATATATTCTTCTAAGCCAGTGAGCAATTAGAGGAAATTAAAAAAAAAAAAAAAACAACTCTATTCTTTCCCAACACGCAGCACACACACACACACACACACACACACAAGTTTCCCTTATTTCCTTACATTAGCAATTCTTATCCCCTCAAAGTATTGTCCAGTATATTTATTTTTAAATTAAATTATAATTAAATTTTTATGAAGTCCATGACCCTTAAATGTTCCACTAAATTAGGGTTCCGAATCACTGTTTTGAGACACTTATGAAAAAAAAATGTATACCGAGGGAACGACACAAAAACATAAACATTCTATAAACTTTAGGTCAAAATTATACTTAAACAATCACCTTGCTCATCTTTCAGAAGAGGTCTCAGAGAACACCTAGATATCTGTTTAGATGTCCTAGAAGGATATCTCTTTAGAAGAAAATAAATATTTTGTAAGTGCAAAAATGTTGTTTGTGCCTGAATAAAAACTAAACTTGGAATCAGTCTACTAAGAGGCAGAAAGAGAACTTTTCTTCCAATTCCCTTCTGTAATAAACAGGCTTTGCAAATAAATCTCTGCTTAGAAGCAGGACTAATTTCCTGGTACTTAATTGACACCTGCAAAAGTAACTTTTAATTTGGCAGAAAATCCTTCATATTTACATTAACTGCAAACCACCTAACACGTTCCAGAAGAATTTGCTTCCATTCGAACCACCTGGGAGATGAATGGAGCTGAAAAGCATCCTTAACACTGGACACAAAGTTCTGCTTGCTTGCGTAAGGCAGCAGAGGACGCAGCCTGGGAGCCGATCTGGGCTCTCGCAGGCTCCTACTTCAGAAGGAAATTGTGTGTCAGTTTCTCCATAAGTGGCTGCAGAAAGGGTCCCTAAACAAATGGCCGAGGGCAGGACCAGGGGAGCTGTGTCCTGACACAGAGGGCTCCGTTAGCTCAGACTTCCCGGCCCTGTCAAGTCCACGGCCAGCACTGCTCTGCAGCCCTCTGCCTGCTGGCTCAGGGGTCCACTTACACGCAGGAGGGCGTCTGCTCGGCCACCACGAAGCGACATCTCCCTTTGATGCAGTAGTGCTTGTATTGCTTGGGGCACCGAGAGAAGTGGCCTTTCCGCTTCGATTGCATGGTGGTAGCTGACAAATGAGAAAAAGCCCAATAAATCAACTCACTTTAGATACACATTTATTTCTGCGTGGAATCATATTCCCCTCTTTGCTGCAGGTTTTTCTATAGGAGATACTCCTATAGAGTATCCCTTTCTCTCAACACTGGGATAAAAGCCAGACTTTTGTGGTCCCCAAATAGCTCTATCAATAGGGTGATGGGGATCTTGGTGGGAATGTTTCATATTTAATTTTTTTTAATGTTTATTTATTATTGAGAGACAGAGAGAGACAGAGCATGAGCATGGGAGGGGCACAGAGAGAGGGAGACACAGAATCCGAAGCAGGCTCCAGGCTCTGAGCTGTCAGCACAGAGCCCGACACGGGGCTCGAACCCACCAACTGTGAGATCATGAGATGAGCCGAAGTCGGATGCTTAACCAACTGAGCCACCCTGATGCCCTGGGAATGTTTCGTATTTTAACAAAGATTGGTGCCCAACCTACCTCTTAGAAACCTTGGTGTTGTTTAAAGGGGGAAGCATAGTTTTTGTGAGAGAAGGCTATTCTTTCTGTGAAGGTTATCGGAGCCATGGGGCACATGGCGTTAAAAAAAAGAAAAGGCCTTTTTTCCCTTTCCCTTCCTTTCCCTCCCCTCCCCTCCCTTCCCTTCCCTTCCCTTCCCTCCCCTTCCCTTCCCTTAAACATGCATGTAGCAGTAACCAAGAGCTAGATACTGGTCATCTTCTCAATCTCTCTCTCTCTCTCTCTCTCTATATATATATATATACACACACACACACACACACACACATATATGTAACTATCATAACTATAACTATATATATAGTATATAGTACTTATATATATATATATCTACTATATATAGTACTACTATATATAGTTATAATAGTTATATACATAATAGTTAATATATAGTAACTTATTTAATGCTCGTAACAGCCTTGTGAGGTAAGCATCATTCTTATCTGCTATTTATGGATGAACAAAGCACAACACATTGAGGCTAAGTCATCTTCCAAGATCACACAGCTAGGAAGTGTCCAACTGAGACTCAGACCCAACAGGTCTTGCCCCGGAGTCCATGCTCTTGACCTCTCCACTCTGGCACTCTGCCAAGTCAGCCGTTCAGCAGGTAGCTGTCATCTGCTCTCAGCCTGATGCATCCAGAAGTCACGCTTGCCTAATGGGAGATTCTCCCTCTCGTTTAACCCCTCAATGGTTTCTCTTGCTCTAAAGAAAGAGGAAGATACTGGAAGCCTCATATCCCAGATTTTCATCCTGCTCTGACTTCCTTGTCTTACCATTTAGAGTTTTCATTGCCTAATTTTTCAACTAGGGACGGTGATATGTAAGTTTCTCCCATCCGTGCATGTAGAAGGTTTTAATAAGTAAGGGTTGACAAGAGTAACGGTACAGAAATACTGACTTGCTGTTTCATGTGCTGATTCACACCGGACATGTGCCCACACCCAGAGCCAACAGCTAACTAGCCAGCTCCAGCCCAGGGTTGGACTTTTTCACATTCATGCTATGACCAACAGCTTACAGACTCAGCCACCTGTGAAGCCAGAAGGACCGTGATGTTCACTTCAGAAGGGCATTTCACACTCACCTGGCATCTGAGTGATATTAATAGTAATGACTGCTAAACTTCTTAATTAGTATTATAAAATGAGCACAAAAAATCCCCAGGGCAACCAGAGGGAGGAATTGCCAAGAACTTCAGATAATCTATACACAGCAAATTCCCGCAATGCCAGGTCACAAAGTTTCAATTCCCACAATGCCAGGTCACAAAGCTTCAGGGGGTGGCAGGATGTTGCTGAGGAACTAGCTGACCTGGTTTTGGAGGGTGACTTGATTACCAGCTAGGCTGACAGCTTCTACACGCCAGACATTTGCTCCCACGCATACCGGTCAATGGGACTCTTACCGAAATTTCTTCCGGAAATAACTCCAGAGTGTCTCAAAAACAAAGATCTGTAGGTTTTGGCAAATAAATGTATTGGCCAACTTTCATGCCTACTTTCTATTTCCAGAGCCCTGTAGTGAGCACTGGAAAACATCAAAAGAATGAAGCATATCTTGTCTATCTAAATTAGAACAATAGAACAACAACAACAACAAAAAGGTAACAAAATAAGCAACCAACCCGTAAAAACAACCATAGTAACCGCATAGATAGTTGTGGCACACTGGAAACAGGGGAAGGAAAGAACATCAGATGAGGAAGGAAAAATCGTGTCTTATTTTCAGCTCTGCCTCTCCTTCGCTGGATGGGTCCGGGCAAGCTTATGAAGCTGTCTGAGCCTCAGTTTCCTCACCTGTAGATAATAGCATCTACCTCAAAGGGCTGTTGAGGAACTCAAATAAAGAGTGCATGCACAAGTTCCTAGCAGAGTACCCTGCACAATAAAGAGTCCTCAGTCAATGAGTTGATTCTAGAATCTTCAAGATCTTAGCAATTCCAAGAGAAATGTTGTATCATTACAAAGAGCACTTATCTAATTAAAGAAAAAGTTCTGGGAAATGGTTTTTGTTTTTTGGGGGTTTTTTTGCTTGTTTGTTTGTTTTAGGAGGAGGCAAGCAATCTATTCAGCTATGGAGAATGTTAGGAGCAAAAACTCAAGGTCAGGAACATGCAAGCCTCATCATGTGGGGAGTGGGAGGCAGATTTAATGGAAATGGAGGGGAACAGCCAAGGGGGTCTGTGAATGGAAGTTAGAGTCATCAAATGGCAGTAGGCTGAAGTGTTTACATTTGAATACAAGGCAAAGGAGAGCTGAAGACGGTTCTCATGAATTAAATTAAATGGTATATGTAAAAACTACATTTTTCAGTGTATTAGGTAGGAATCTGCAGGCTGAGTTAGAGTAGGAAGATGCCAAGAGCAAGGAGAAAACCAAGGCATGCCTGAGCCATGCAAATATATGTCGTGTGGGCCTGTGGGAGGGGAACTGAGGTCAAGGAGATGAATGTAAGAAGCAATAAGACTTAGTCACGGATCTGCTGTGATCCAGGAAGGTCCTTCCTACTTTGCAAAGCATACCTGACTTTAAATATAAGCCATATGGCTCTGTATCCTGAGCTTTACTAATTTCTCTAGTGGTTATGTCCCTTTAAATGTAGCTGCCCTTTTAATAAACATCATACAGAGCATGATCCCAAAAAGTGCCTTAACCGGCAGCTGCTGGGTGCAGGGATTTGACCAGCCTCAGCCCATCCAAGCAGCACAGATCCATGCCAGGGAAACGGTTGCCAGGCACTGTTCGGATCATTCCCAGAGCTCTCTCCTTTGCCAAATAAACATGATCTTAAATATTCCCAGCATTATTTGGATTTGAAAACCCTTCCATGCCACCACGCAGAAAATGTCCAGTGATTTCTCTATGGAAGTTTAAAACGTGGAAAAAAAAATAATACATCACACACACTGCCCCCTCCCCAAAACAGATGGGATCATCTCAGTTCTCTGATGGAAATGAGAAGGCTTATCAGCATACCCCCTTTCAAAATGCACCTAAAATTCCAGTTGCTTTCATCTAATATTCATCAAGGTCACATTATCTGAAAATTGAACAACTGTGAAATCTAACATTTTCTGCCTATCACGAGACCCGATGACATAGGGTAGAGGATGGCAAAATCTGTCCTTCCATTCCAGAGATGCTTATCAAGAAGGAAAAGTTAATCCTATGACAAAAGAATGATTAGTCCCATGTACTGTGTTTCTCTGTTGAGAAGTGAATCGCCTGGTCCGGAAAATGCGACATGAAAATTCCCCTGGTAATGGGGGTGCTGGAACTTAGTCGTTCTTCCCCCCCGCCCCCCCGCCCGCCGCCCTTACTCTTTTCTAACCCGTTTCCAAAACCAAAGCATTCTCTGGGATTGAGTCTTTCCCACAAAATCGCACTGGAAAACTACACCCACTAGCAGGCCAGGTTGCAACACGATCTCCTAAGTGAATGGGCCCCACATTACTTGTGGGGTAATGTATCTCAATCTCTTCTTGAGACGCCATATTCCAAAGATGCTAAAGCCAGTTAAATAAGGAACTACTAGGGTTACTGCAGATAGGTGTACGTCAAAACCTAATTCTAAGCGAGAACGTCTTTCTTCCATCATATGGGCAGACAGACAAGAAGTGGTCATCTTTCTTGAATCCTATGAATAGTTCGATGAGACGTGAGATTCTCTTGGGCCAAACTAAATTGGAGGAATATAGCACACACTCAAATGACTTAGTTTAAATGTGGAATTTTCCTCAGATGGATGAATGGTTTGATTAAACAGTATGGCTCTCTAGTCTTTCTTGTACATAACTCTTATTCTCAAACCAAAACAGGCCTTGTGATGCTTTTCTGCTTAAAACCCCTCAGAATTGGGGCACTTGTGTGGCTCTGTCCGTTAAATGCCCAACTCTGGATTTTGGCTCAGGTCACGATCTCACAGTTTGTGAATTTGAGCCTTGCATCTAGCTCTGTGCTGACGGCACGGAGCCTTCTTGGGATTTTCTCTTTACCCCTCCCCTGCTCGTGCTGGCTCTCTCTCTCATTCAAAATAAATAAATAAACTAAAAAAAAAAAAAAAAACTCCTCAGAATTGACACATTAGGTTTATTTTTCATAAAACGTTCACTTACTTATTCTAGTTGTGCTTGTTACAAATTTATTTAATGATTTCATAAATATTAATATCAGCAGCTCTTCTAAAATCAACTCTAAGGGTAATATATACTTATTATAAAATTACAATATACAATTATTTTATGTAATTCTCATTACAATGTGGATAACCTCATAGTATCTCTAACCCCCTAGTTAAATACATAGTTAAATCTCTGTGCAAGAGATTAAAAGGAGGTGCTAAATTTTGAGATAAAAGTCCCATAAGTGTTAACAAAGACAGAGAGGAAATGAAACAAATACCTATAAATTTATCTTCCCACATAGCTATCTGATCTTAAAAAGGGAACAGGTAGGGGTACCTGGGTGGCTCAGTTAGTTGAGCATCTGACTTTGGCTCAGGTCAGGATCTCACAGCTCATGAGTTCGAGCCCTACTTTGGGCTCAGTGCTGATAGCTCAGAGCCTGGAACCTGCTTCGGATTCTGTATCCCCCTTTCTCTCTGCCCCTCCCCCTGCTCATGCTCTGTCTCTCTGTCTCTCAAAAATGAATAAACAATTTTTTAAAAAGGGAAGAGCTAATGCACAGAAGAGTTTAAGTAGTCACAGAAAAATTTGAAGAAAAATTTCTTCCTACTCCATGAAGTAGAACCTAAGCCTTTAATCTAGTCCTTGGCTTCCTGGCAACTTCTCAATATGAGTTTCCTCACTTTACAACCGTGTTAAGCCAGGAGGTGAGGAAAAAAATTTTTATTTTCTAAGTTAATTTTCCGTCTTATCTTGCCCACTCTCTCCCTGAGACAGGGGAAGGTAAATTCACAATGCCCTTGAAGAAGTGCAAAATTTGAAAATTTCTCTTATTTGAGGATTACCATTTGGTTTCATATCCAATGCCATTCCCTACAGAAATGTAAAAGAGTTCGTTTCTTCCAGGAAAAGAAAAATAGATCTCACAGATGTCCTTGCTAACCCTCCAGTGTTACTAGAATATGTTCATATAGGGGGCTAATCAGAATAGGTAGCATGTGTTTTAAGCAGGAGGATTAGGCCAATGATTTCTCAGCTTACAAGAGTGGGCCCTCACTTAGAGCTGTCCTTTTTCAATGCTGATTCGAAGGGGTACATGCACCCCAATGTTTATAGCAGCACTATCAGCAATAGCCAAAGTATGGAAAGAGCCCAAATGTCCATCGACTGACGAATGGACAAAGAAGATGTGGTGTGTATATACAATGGAATATTACTCAGCGATCAAAAGAATGAAATCTTGCCATTTGCAACAACGTGGTTGGAACTAGAGGGTATTATGCTAAGTAAAATAAATCAGAGAAAGATAAATATCATATAATTTCACTCATGTAGAATTTTAAGAAACAAAATATACGAACATAAGGGAAGGGAAGGAAAAATAAGATAAGAGAGGCAAACTATAAGAGACTCCTAAATACAGGGAACAAACTGAGTGCTGCTGGAGGGGTGTTGGGGGGGATGGGCTAAATGGGTGAGGGGCATTAAGGAGGGCACTTGTTGGGATGGGCACTGGGTGTTGTATGTAAGTGATGAATCACTAAATTTTTACACTATATCTTAAGTAACTTGGATTTAAATAAAATTTAAAAATCAAAAAAAAATAATAAAACTAAACAAAACAAAAAAGAGCTGTCCTTTTTCATGCCATCCCTCTAAAGGAAGAAAAAAAAGAGTTTAGTGTAGATGTGTGTGTATATTTGCATGTTAAAAATTATCCATAGCTGAGGGGCAAACAAAGAACAATGAACGGGAAGAAAACTTGTGTTTCTTTTGTTTTTCACGAGTGCATGTTTTGGAACTCTTATGTATACAATGCCCCCTTTGCTCAGTCTCCTTTGCTGGTTCTTCCCTATATCCCCCAACCTCTACATTTTGCAATGCATTGGGACTCAGGGCTTTTACACTCCTTTCTGGGCATTTCCTGGTTTTAAACACCGTTATGGTAACAATTCCCAAATTTATGTTTCCATCCCCGATCTCTTCCTTCAGTGTCCAACTGTCCAACCAACACTTGGTTGCCTAACTGGCAGTTCAAATGAACACTTCCAAAGGGCACACCTGATTTTCTCCCTCAAGTCTGGTCTTTCTCCATCTCAGTAAATGATACTTTCTTTGTTATTCAGGCCAAATATCTTAGAGCCACTTTGACTTCTTTCTCTTCTACTATGCATCCAATTCATCAGAAAACTCTATTGGCTGTATTTAAAAATGTATGCAGAATCGTCCCTCTATTTCTACTAGCCTGGTCTAAGCCTGACAGCATCTCTAGGCTGGAAGTAGTCTCCATGGCAACAACATCTAACTAGTCTCCCTGCTTCTATCCTGTCCACTCTTAACTGTCTAGTCTGCACACAGACACCAGAGTGATGCTATTAAAACTCAAACCTGAAGGCTTTATAATCCCTGGCAAGGCTCTGCATGACATTACTCATTACCTCTCTTTCTGCATTACCTCTCTGACCTCATCTTTGACTATGTTGTTCATTGTTTCATCCTTGGTACCGGGGACAGAGCCTGCTGCAGAAGTATTGGTAGGAATGAACAAATTCCTTACTCAAGATAGAAAAGGACAAACTAAAAGTGAAATGCTTAGAGATTGGGGCTATTTGACAATAAAAGAATAAAATCATTTATAAATAAAATAACTCCTGTGGTGTCTGGATAGCTCTGGTTGACTGCCTGATGCTTGATTTTAGCTCAGGTCATGATCCCAGGGGTGTGGGATTGAGCCCTGTGTTGGGATACATACTGGGTGTGGAGCCTGCTTAAGATTCTCTCTCTCTCTCTCTCTCTCTCTCTCTGTCCCTCCTCTGCTTGCATGCCTGAGTGCTCTCTCTCTAAAAAAATTAAAAGATAAAAAATGAAAAAATTGAAAGAAAAAAAAAGACCAACTCCTAAAGATGATCTGAACAATTCCTTCATTTTATAGATTACAAATTGATGTCTGAAAGCTTAAGTGACTCACCCACGGTCACACAGTCAATAAGGACAATCTTCTCCTACTCCATATTAATTCCTTTTTAAGAATGTTTTGCCCTTGGGGCGCCTGAGTCGCTCAGTCGGTTAAGCGTCCGACTTCGGCTCAGCTCATGATCTCACAGTTCGTGAGTTCAAGCCCCACGTCGGGCTCTGGGCTGACAGCTCAGAGCCTGGAGCCTGCTTCAGATTCTGTGTCTCCCTCTGTCTGCCCCTCTGCTGCTTGCACTCTGTCTTTCACATTGTCTCAAAAATAAGTAAACATTTAAAATATTTTTTTTTTAAAAAAGAACATTTTGCCCTTATTTGGGCTTTACTTTCAAGGATTATTTTTCAGAATTTCCTTCACATATTCAGCATTCTGACCTTCCCCCACGATTCTAGGAGTTTAGCATTGTGATTAACAATGGAGTCAGTCTCTCCAAATTCATGTCAGGCTACTCTGCTTACTGTGTGACCTTCAATGAGCTAAAATTCTTCTGCACAGGATAGAAACAATAGACTGACAAGGCAACCTATAACTGCTATGGGAAATAGTACGGAGTTTTTTTAAAAAATTAAAGACAGAACTACCATACGATTGAGCAATCCTACCTCTGGGTATTTATCCAAAAGAACAGAAATCAGAATCTCGAAGAAACACACATACTCCTATGTTTATTGCAGCACTATTCAATCCACAACGGCCAAGATGTGGAAACAACTTAAATATCCATCAACACATGAATGGATAAATAGAATGTGGTTTATGCAAGCCACGGAATACTATTCAGTCTTAAAAAAGAAGGAAATCTTGCCATTTGCAACAACATGATTGGACCTTGAAAGAATTATGCAAAGTGAAATAAGTCAGTTATAGAAGGACAAATACTACATGATTCCACTTATTAAAGAAAAAAAAAAATCTAAACAGCTGAATCCACAGAAGCAGAGAGTAGAATGGTGGTTGCCAGGGGCCAGGGAGGAGGGGGGGTGGGAATGAGGAGTCATTATTCACTGGGTATAAAGTCTGGGTCATGCAAGATGAATAATTGCTAGAGAGGTGCTGTACATCTTGCCCATAGTTAACGATCTTGGGTTGTACACTTAAAATTTTGTTAAAAGAATAGATCTCATGTTAAATAGTCTCACTAAAATAAAAAAAAAATAGGAAACACATTTAGGATAATGATGAGGCAAGTTTTTTAGAACTGTCAGTCACTGGATCATGCAATAACCCCCAAGGGAAATGTGAAAATGCCATCATTGGAGATATTTAAAACCCAACTGAAGAAAAGCACACAAACACATAACACGGGCCTTGTTCTTCTCTCTACGCGAGTGAAAAGACCCACACAAGCATGATCTAAGACACCAACAGATTCCACAGCCTGGAGGCACTTTCCAGACCACCCATTAGCGTGAGGGAAGAAAGCAGAAGACTGGGCTGGAACTGATGGCTCACGTCACGGTGACTTGCTCAGCATGTTCCCAGCTCAGTTATGACTTCTCCAGGGTGCTAGGACAGGAGCACTTACACCAGGTCACTACCCTCCGAGCTCCAAAACGTTTCCAGGGAATACAGGAATCTCTCCCACCTACTTTTAGAATTGGTCTGTGTTGCGTTGTGTTGGGTTGTGTTTTGATTTGATTTGTTTTGTTTTGAATCAGAAACAACCCTGGAGAAGAACAGACCATTGCATCTATAAAGGACAGACAGAACCTTAAAGTAGGAGTCAGCAAACTATGGCACAAGGGCCAAATCTGGCTCACAGCCTGTTTCTCTAAATAAAGTTTTATTGAAACATATCCAACGCCACTCATTTGCAAAGTGTCAATGGCTGCTTTCACAGTGCAGTGGCCAATTTTGAGTAGCTGCAAAAAAACGCTGCATGGTCCACAAAACCTAAAATACTTATTACCTGACCCTTTACTAAGGCTCACCTTTGCTTTAGACTAACAACTTTGAGAATACTGATTGAAGCATCTCTAGGGCAAAAATATGCAAAAGTCATTGCCTTCTTCCCTTCTTTTAAGTTATGGAATAGAAAGAAGTTAATTTGAATAGAATATGCCAACTCTGTATGCATCCAGTCCAAAATATCCCATGCCAGAGTCTGGAGCATACACCTGCAATACCTAAAATAATGTAATGATTAAAAATGGAAGCACTAGAATCAGAAAGACCTGTATGAATCCCAGATTTGCAATTTACCTGCTGGGTAGCCTTTGGCAAGTTACTTAATCTTTCTGGACTTCACCTTGAAATAAAGTCAAAAATATGATCCAGCTCAGAGGGCTCTCGCGAGGAGAGAACGCATTACTGTATATAAAGCACTTGGCAGAGAGCCTGGTCCATTATATATGCTCACAAAACTAACCAGTCTTATGATTAGTGTAGTATTAAAAATTAAAACTTAGGAAAATCAATGTTCCAAGACTGAACACGAGGCTGGTAAAACACTAAGGCACTGTGTGTTAAGCCTTACCTGCGCAGTTTTCCCCAGGATCTCCACAGAGAAGGCCATCCTTTTCAGGACTTCTGGTTGCATTCCCATCTGCCACGACACAGTGGAGGATCACTAGACCTTCAAGTTCAAAACAGAACCAAACAAGCATGAAAACTTGAAAATTTCCTCAATGCAAAATACTCTATCGAAGCCATGACCCATTTATGAAAATAACAAGCCTGTGCCTTCCATTCCCAAGGCATTCTCCCACAGGAAGGGGGGTGGTACACAGGCCAGCACGTCTCGTTTTTTAAGCTCAATGCCAAAGACAGAATTTAAAAGCCAGCAACACTTGCAACTAAGTATGCATCTTAAGTGAAGAGATTTGGCCATAGCTTGTGAGGGAGACATCACAGAGGCAGAGAAATAAGACTTCTCAGCCGCTGCACAAATACACTGATGAATTTCCAGGGAGAATGAATGACAAACCCATGTGGCAACATACTTTCTCCATTCCAAACAGACTCAGTGTTTCTCTGGTATTAACTAGTGTTTGTACATCCTTCTTGGGAGATGTGAACTAGATATTCAATTTGTGGGAATTATTTGAAAGTTTGAGTTTCCCTCAGCTAAGTATCTCTGTTGTTGAGAAGGATAGGTCTCATGAAAAAATATGGGGGAGAGAGGAATACTGTGTTGTGGTTAGCACAGTTTAGGATACAATGTGCAGATTGTATTTAAACAAGTCAAATGTAAAAAGTCACTTATGAGATAATCTGGGAAATCAGACCCTGACTACACATTAGGTAATATTAAGGAATTGTTCTAGAGAACTTAAAGTGTGCTCATAATATTGTGGTTTAGGTCAAAGAACAGAGTCCATATCTCTTAAAGATATATATTTAAAAACTTATAAATGAAATTAATGTATCCAACATTTATTTTAGAATAATCCAACAAGAGAAGACGGGTGCAAGGGGGAGGGAGAAACTTACAGATTAAACAAGATTGGCCACATATTGATAATTACGAAAGCTGGGTGTTGGCTAAACCAAGGTTTATTATGCTCTTCTATCTACTTTTGTATAAATATATTTAAATATCTATAAGTTGGAGAGGGGAGGAGAAGGTAAGGGAGGACAGATGGGAAAAGATAAGAGAGCTTGGGAGTTAGCTAGTCTTGAGTTCATGACCTTTTTTGCCACTTTACAGCCATGTACCTTGGGCAAATTTCATAATCTCTCAATTTCCTCATTGCCAAAGTGGAGATAATTATTATCTCTTCTCCAGAGCATTTCTGTGAGGATTCCATCAGGTAAGTATGCAAAGCACTTAACACAGTGCTGGCATGTGACCAATGATCACTTAAATTACTCATTATCATGTAACTGGCAGGAATCAAATAACTTGCCCACTGGGTGTATTGACATTTATCCATCTAGCCAATGGTTTCTAAGCTATGCATCTTCTTTAATTCAACTCAATTCAACAGACATCCATGAGCATCCAGAAACACCCAGGCAGAGAGGACATGCTCTACCTTCAAAGTGTTCCAAAGCTAGTAAGGCAAGTAATCAGCCAACCAATTAACCATAATAAGAAGTGAGAGTATTATACCAGAGGACAATAGTATCTAGCAAGTTCAAAGGCCAAAAGAGTTTTCAAAAAGAATCAATATAGAGACTTTTTTCTAATTGTCTAATTAGAAAAGTTAAAAAAAAAAAAAGGTTGTAACTAGCATTTGAAATAGTGAATAAAAATGGAAAATCAAATCCACTGGTGATGGATACATTGGCACTACTTTTCTGGAGGACAATTTAGTGCTCTAGGTTCTAAAAGCAAAAAACTCAAAAAATATACAAATGCTTAAATCCAGTCATTTCATTTCTAGTAATCTTTCCTAAGGAAATAATTGAAGATACATAAAAAGATTTAGCTGTAAAAATTCTCTATGACATAGATTATAAAAAATTGGAAATTCCCTAAATATCTAACAAGATAGAGTTGATTAAATACACAGAACTGTTTTCATGCAATAAAATACTATTCAGGCATAATTCAAATAGTAATAGAACATTTTGATATATTCCTAAATAAGAGAAATAGGCTATAGAATAATAATGCAGTGTGATCTGTGTGTTTCTCTGCATCTGTGTGTGATAAATGTAAAAAATGTTTATATTGATAGATAATCAAAAGGTAGGTAATTAAGTACATAGAGTTGCTCACACTGGTTAGGAGACTTTTGCCTTAATTTTCCTTATTTTCATTTTTCAATTTCCTACTAGCATATTTTATCTGTGACAACAACAAACAAAGGAGTATCTCCCAAATTAAAAAAAAAAACAATTTGGCCACCAAATTTCTAGAGTTTTCATATCTTTTATCCCAACACCTGCCACCCTCCTTTCACACTTATAACAAACCAGAAACATACAATCATTTAGCGCTCTCCAAGCACAGGGATTGTATATTTATGCATCTTTGTAACCCTGGTAACTAACACAGAACACAATAGATACTCTACAAATGTTGAAAGAATGAATAGTCCATCTGTAAATGAAGAAAACAACTTTCAGATTCAAAGATCCCAGGATCCATTTCTAGTAGAAAATTTCAATCCATGTCTTTATTATTATAAAATAGGTTTAATTCATTTTTAAAATCCCATACATGGGCTTTCTGCATGGGCAGAATCAGGAAGCCTTAATTCTGGTGTTAATCTATTTTAATGGCGGGAATTTTACTAAAAACCCCTAAATCTTACAGAGATTCAACCTCTGCAAACTGGAGATGACACCATCTCCTCGAGGTTATTGTAAAAATTAAATTAAGTAACATAAGGGGAATCTGGGTGGCTCAGTTGGTTAAATGTCCAACTTCCACTCAGGTCATGATCTCGCGGTTTGTGGGTTCGAGCCCGGCATCGGGCTCTGGGCTGACAGCTCGGAGCCTGGAGCCTGCTGCGGATTCTGTGTCTCCTTCTCCTCCTGCCCCTCCCCAACTCATGTTCTATATCTCTTTCTTTCTCTCTCTCTAAAAAATAAATAAAAATTAAAAAAAATTGAATAACGTATGAGAAGGCACATGGCTTGGCACCTAGTATACAGTTTTTAGTCTACTTGTGCTTTCTTCTACCACGTATTATTTAACCCATCGTTCTCCACTTCCACCTAACAGTGGGAGCCCTGATTCCACTGAAACGCTGCCCAGCGCCTTCAAACATTCTGGCAGGCTGGGGCCTGTGCCCAGACTCTCTCCTGTTCCGACTCACTCCACACGCTGGCGTCAGCTGGTGAAGGGATGCCACCACTGGGGACAGCCCTGGAGAGGACCCCCCCAGGGAGGATCCATGCCCAGGCAAACCAAACACCCAGCACAAGGCACTGGAGTCACATGTGCTATGCCACTGCTCACCCACAATCTTCAGGCCACCGTCACAAGCTGGTGGCCACGAACCAAATCCGCTCCCAGGAATCATGTTCTCAGTCTGCATAGTCTTAAAAAAATTGAATCATGGCAGTTCTTAGCAAACCTGGATTTTTCTACTTCCGCCGAAAAAGCAGAAGGGCTGGCAACACAGGTCTGAAACACCTTCCGGGCAGCGACTAGCCGGAGTCAAGCAGCAGGTGACCCGTTTAATGCCACAGACCCCATCAGACGTGGCCGCACTCATTTATTTTAACTGCCTACATCTTGACAGGCATTTCAGTTTGTGATCTATACGAAGTGACTCAGAAATCAGAGAAATGCACACAAAACCATTTTGCTCGATACTGAAGGCAGCTTCAAAGACAAAAGACACTCTTGTTCCATCCATAATGCAACAAATATTTAGTAAGTACTATGTGTTTTGCACTGGCACAAGACACTGAGGGTTCAAAGATAACAGATACTGTCATTAACCTGAAGGAGTTCTTCTGGTGAGGAAGAGAGACACAGAAATCTTGAAGGGTCGTGCATGTAGCAAGGACACCAACAGAGGTAACACAGGATGGAGAATCGGCTCTACCTAGCTGCAAAGACTTGATAGAACAGGTGAGGCTTGTGGTGAGTTTTAAGAAGGAAGAAATGATTGGTGTAAACATCAACCAGTAACTTCTAGAAAGAACAAAATTGTGTAAGCAAGATGACATAATCATTGATGTTATTTGTTTCTGCAGGAGACAGTACTTACATGGTAATAGTGATGTAAACACTGATTATTTAAATCCATTACATCAAAAACTGTCATAAAATCAAGGCCAGTAATTAGCCCACCTACACCATGTGGGGAGACCGTTGCGATGAATCAGTATCTTTGCTGTGCTGGTTTTTCAATGTTCTCAGCGGCATCCCTAATGGTAACCCCACTGAAATTATGGGAGAGGAGAAATTCAGTAGGGAAAGTTTAAGTTGACAAGCCAAGAAATAGCATTACAAGCAAGTTATTTAGCATGAGGGAGGTAAATGCAGAAGAGACACTTCAAATAGACAAAAGTGGTTGCTTCCAGGAGGCAGAGAGGCAGGAAGCTTTGGTGCAAAGATCTGCTGTTTGTTTTTGGTTTGTTTTGTTTTGTGTGTTTTATTTTTGTTTTTTAAGTTTTTATGCTATTTTTGGTTATAAACCTTTTAGTACTGTTGGACTTTTAAAAACCTATGTATATTTATTATACATAACTTAATTAAAATATTTATTATACATATTATGATGATTTATTATACATACTAATTAAAATAAAATTAATTTTTAAGTAGGCTTCATGGCCAGTGTGGAGCCCAATGAGGGGCCACCCAGGAGCCCTAAACTAAAATTAATTTTTACGAAAAGGACACATAAAGTTGTAATTGACCAAGGCATTCTGAACAAAAGGGACAACTTGTAAGAAGACACAATATGCATAACCCAACTTATTCTGGTTTGTCTGGTGGGGATTGTGATTGGAGAGAAGGCTGGGGGGAGGGTAGGTAACAACAAATGACCATATTAATTACTTTGGATTCTTAGGCACCTAAGTTGGGGTCACTGAAAACCTTTAAGTGAGAAACAACAGAATTATTTTTTTGGTTTGGAAAGGTTACTTTAACACCAGTACTTTAACACAAAGGTGGCAGCAGTGGGTATGGAGGAGAAGAAATGAATCTGCGAGACTCAGTCACAAAGTAAAATAGAAAAGACTCGGTGACTGGTGGGATAAGGTAGGCAGTGAGAAAAAAAAGGAGTCTAGAGTGACTGGAGTTTGTGGCTTGAGTGATTCGCTGGATTGCTGTACCAAGCAGGTATGAGGGATGCCAAAAAACAAACATTAGGAAGAAACATTAATGCATAGAAAGTATGCAAATAATTGCAGATGACTCTTCAAAGATGTCAAACTGAGAAAGAGAGGCAAAAGATCAGTCAATATATAAAGAAAAAAAGAGAGTTGTTTTTGGTTTAAGTTTTGGTGGGTTTTTTTTACATTTTATTTATTTTTGAGAGAGAGACAGAGCACAAGTGGAGGAGAGGTGGAGAGAGAGGGAGACACAGAATCCGAAGCAGGCTCCAGCCTCTGAGCTGTCAGCACAGAGACCGATGCGGGGCTCGAACCCACAAACCGTGAAACCATGACCTGAGCTGAAGTCGGATGGTCAACGACTGAGCCACCTAGGGGCCCCGGTTGTTTTTGGTTTTATTGTGAGAGAAAATTGATAGAAAGATGCCAAAGGTATAGGAAAGAGGCAAAGAAAGGACTATTAGTAGAGGCAGAAAAGACTTACAGTGCTTAGCCTGAAAGGCAGGGCTTCTTCCGCAACGTATAATCCTTGGCAGTCAAAGGTAGCAATTTGGCAAATATAACTTTATTCTGAGTAAATGAAAAGTCTTTAGAAAATAAGAGCTTAAAGGTATTTTACATGCTATACATCTCACCTCACTGTTCAAAGGAATCCAAGTTCTGGTTTAAATGGATGCAAAACATCCAAAGGTTTCTCAACTTTCACACTGGATAATTCTGTGTTATGGGAGGCTGTGCATTCTAGGATGATTAGTCCTGCCTTTTATCTCCTAAATTCCCGTAGCATCCCACCCCTTCCCCGCCCCCTACTTCTGAGTTGTCACAATCAAAAAATTTCCAGACATTGCCTGATGTTCCTGAGAGGAAAATTGACCTGGTTGAGAACCATTGCAATCTCTCCAACCTGTTTTAATATTTTTTCTCTAAAATACAGCTTTCATTTTTAATGTGTTGTTTTAATATAAATCAGTCACACAACCTTGAAGGCTCGAATTTTGGCTTCTTAAAAATTTTCTTAAGGAGAGTTCCATTATCTCACGGAAAGATCATTGAACTCAGTCATTAATTCACTATGTGACCTTGAGCTAATTAGCAACCTCTCCTGACCTTTTCCCTCAAGAAAAATTAGAATCATAGGTTCTCTGCCCATCCAATAATCTAGTTCATTAAAATTAAATGAAATAATAGAGTAAAAGAATTTGTTTAAAACAACATGTTATTAAAATAATCCCTATTTGCATCAGAGAAAGTATGGATTCTACTTTAGAGAAAATGAAAGAAAATATCGTACTCAGAGTGGAAAACATAACAAGATTTTCATTCAGAAGAGTCACAAATTTTGTTAAATTTCAGTTCCAGAATTAGTAAGAATTTTACACGTATTAAAATATCCTACCAACCAACTAAAATCATCCTCTGGGAGAGTTCATCAAGTTGGCCTTCAAAATTTCAGTAGAGAGAGTATTCACTCTCTTCTAAGGCAGTCCACTTCAATGAGACCATCCATCCATTCTTTCAACTGCAGTCCTTCCTTCATTCAGAAAGATTATTGAGTGCCTTGGTGGCTCAGTTGGTTAAGTATCCGACTTTGGCTCAGGTCATGATCTCCTGGTTGGTAGGTTCGAGCCCTGCTTCCAGCTCTGTGCTAACAGCTCAGAGCCTGGAGCCTGCTTCTGATTCTGTGTCTTCCTCTCTTTCTGCCTCTCCCCTGTGCTCTCTCTCTCTCTCTCTTTTTCTCAAAAATAAACATTAAAAAACATCTTTTTTAAAACGTTTATTAAGCACCTATGTCTTAAGCTCTATAAATGCTTCTTTATGTGAAGCTGGGTTTTGCCTTCCTGTAATTTTACTCTGCTCATTAGAATCACCTGGAATAAATCTACTCTTTCCCATGACAGATTCTCATCTATCTGAAACCAGCTATCAAGTCTCCCTGAAAGAATTTCTCTTCAGGCTAAACATCCTGGATCCTTCAAGTACATTTTCCCTGTCATCATCAAGACCCTTAGAAGCCTTGCCACGGTCCTCTATATGTAAGGTCAAACCAAGGTGCCATTTCACATGGTCTGGCAAAGACAGAATAGAATGGGGCTCTCAGCCCCCAAATTGAGGGCACCTTATTTCTGGTAATGCAGCCCCATAGCACATTGGCCATTTTTGGCTGTCTGATTAAACACGGGGGTTTTAGTCTCCGTACAATTAAAGGAAACTGCTAAATCTCTTGTACTCCTGGGAAGTGGTATATTGATGGTCTATTTGTTCTTTTTTGTCATTGTTCTGTTTTGTTTCATATTTTACTTTTTACCTAAAAAATAGTTCTAAACTCTTTAGATGTCCCTTTTAAAACTGTATTAGATGTCACCTATCATTCATATATTTCACAGTCTTTTTCCTTTTTTATTCTTTCATCCAACCTACTTCATGTGGCCGGCAGAATTTCTGAAAGATGCATTAACGCGATAAAGACAAAACAAAACAAAATAACGTTAGATCAGTTGTTTGCAAAGTGACTGGAAATTGAGTATTTCTGGTGCTAGCTTTTAAATATCCACCGTACTCATAACATTAAAGATAAAAAAGAAAAGCAACCCAATTCTACTTTCGTGCGTCAAAGCTCCATTTACAAGATGCTCAAATTAAAAATGACTGAATTTACTAAAAGTATTATCCCTGTCAGCCAACACGGAGAATGAAGTCATTGGGAACAATATAAGCATTGAAAGAGACACAGCTTGACAAGAAGCATGACCCACTGTCTCACAGCTAACTGCTAAATGCTGAGGTAAGTTATACGCCAGCTGGGTCAACTATTTCAAAAAATCAAATGTGACCAACCTAAACAGTCATGTGCGTTGTGTTTGCCTCATCTCTGAGCTGAATTTTCCATTTTTAGAGCCAAGAGCATTTTATATTTTAAAAATAAAAAATATAATATTATCACAAAATGGCCATTCATCTGTATTCTGATGATGTAGGACAACTTCAAATCCAATGATTTCTTACGACATCATATATATCTGATTTTAGGATTTGAACCACACTCCATGCCCCACTAGAAAGTCCAACTGTAGTGGTGCCTGGATGGCTCAGTCAGTTTAAGTGTCTGACTTCAGCTCAGGTCATGATCTCACAGTTGGGGAGCTCGAGTCCTGCTTCTGGAGAGCTCGTGCCCCGCTTTGGATGAGCCCTGCTTTAGGGAAGCCCCACTTCTCTCTCTCTTTCTGCCCCTCATGGAATTCACGCTCTCTCTCTCTCTCTCTCTCTCTGCCCCTCATTCACTTGCACCCTCCTTTCTTCTCAAAAGAAAGAAAGAAAGAAAGAAAGAAAGAAAGAAAGAAAAAGAAAGAGAATCCAACTGTAAGTCAGAGGAGAATTTATCAATCTATGAATGTAAGCAGAAACTGGAAGAATATTTCATAGTCAAATCCCTAAAATTCTATTTATATTAGAAAGGAGCAGTACAGATTAATGGGGAAAGAGTAAGTTTGGAGTCAAATGGCACTGCATTTGAATCCTGGATACACCTTCTCATCACTAGCTTTGTGATTATGATTAAGACACTGAACATTGAACTTCAGGGTCTCCATCTGTAAACTGTAAGTAACTTACATGGTAGAGATAGAGCTATGTGCTTAGAGAAAAATAAATTGGGGCGCCTGGGTGGCGCAGTCGGTTAAGCGTCCGACTTCAGCCAGGTCACGATCTCGCGGTCCGTGAGTTCGAGCCCCGCGTCAGGCTCTGGGCTGATGGCTCAGAGCCTGGAGCCTGTTTCCCATTCTGTGTCTCCCTCTCTCTCTGCCCCTCCCCCGTTCATGCTCTGTCTCTCTCTGTCCCAAAAACAAATAAACGTTGAAAAAAAAATTAAAAAAAAAAAAGAAAAAGAAATTATGAATTATTAACCTTGGTAACACCTGGCACAGGGTAGGTACTCCACACGGTGGCAGCTATAAAGACCTGAAGTAAAAAAGAGAATTCTAATTACTCTGGTAAAACAGTAAATTATCATTCTCATAAGTGGATATTGACATTTTTCTACACCTATGCTGTGATTTGATCCACGTATAAAACATGGTTATGAAATAAAGTACAAAAGATACATACACATATATGTATGCATACCACACCACATTCCTACAGTGTAATTATATGTATGTACTTAGCGAGGCAAAACTGTGTGTTGGCCTTTCCCCCGCACTGTTCCTTTCCAGAATTTTTAATTGATGAATAGAAATATTGCATCTTCTACTTGTATGCTTCTTTGTAGGCTCAGGACACTTCTGCTCCTGACTTAGCACACTGTGTATGTCTGATGGGATTACTGATTCAGTTGGTTGGTTAAGTGATTCAGTGATACAAAAACAATAGATAAAGGCAGATCCTTGGGATGGTCTGTCTAACAACCAAATGGATTATAAATCATATCTCTAGTTAAAAAAACTAAAGTTCATACAGTCTTCGAAGTTGTAATCAACATTCAGAGTAAAAGCTATCAGGATCTGGGGGATTTTCTCATTGTATCTTCATTGTCAAGAAGAAAAACAGAATCCTGAGTATGCGTACTATACAGAGAGAATTTTCTAAGGTGAAAAAAGAAATAATGTTTAACATGCAGTCGAAAAAACTATAAGGGAATGGAATGATGTTTATCACCATGGGCTTGTGGTTGACTGAGACAAAAACTGAAATAGGTGAAGTTTGACATTAGTGTTCTCTTCCGGCATGTTTTGTTAACTACCTCTTTTTCCATTGTTGTTTTGCCCTCCTATAAACCAGAATCTCTGTCCTGGCCTGCAATTCCTCCAAATAGAGGATAGCTTTTAAATCTAATTTCCTTTCCAAATGTATTTTCTTTCAGTGCAGATATACAAGGAGAGAAATGGCTTAACTCAAATACTCTAAAATCAAGTGCTTCAACCTGAGTCTTCTAGAAAGCAAAGTCTGAGATACAAATGAAGGGATTATGACTTTATTTGGGAGGTACATGCTCTGGGGTCATGATAATGAAAAAAAAAAAAAAGGAAATGAAGCAAAGAAGAAGGCAAAGCAATGAATGCAATGTGTGTACTCATCACACCGATGCGGCTCCAGGTTGCACCACAAAAAGACACTGAAATTTGCTCAGACAACATGTTCACTCATACATAAGCTACACAAAGCATTTTTCAAGAATGCATCTTGAAGTAGATCATGGAAAAAAGGATGAAGGAGAAATTTATCTGCCTCAATCACTTTCATCACCCATTTCCTGGACAAAATTCCCTATAATGAGTGCTAACTCCTTCCATCTCTGGCCCCTGCTGAATGAGAGGCCAGAACTGATGTCCTGGGACATGGTGTTACCCAAGTCCCAAAACAGAGCAACCTAGGTGTGCCTGGGTGGCTCAGATAGGTAAGCATCTGACTTTTGTTTTCAGCTCAAGTCACGATCTCATGGTTCATGAGTTTGAGTCCCGCATCGGGTTCTACACTGACAATGAGGAGCCTGCTTGGGGTTCTCTATTTCCCTCTCTCTCTGCCTCTCTCTCTCTCTCTCTCTCTCTCTCTCTGTCTCAAAAATAAATAAATAAACATTTAAAAAAAACACAAATGCTTACTTTAAAAGAAAAAAGAACAGCAGTCTGCTATGGGTAGGGAGTTGAGCAGAGACAAGGGAAATAGTCGAAGACTCTTAAGAGGGGTGTAATATTTGAGTCCCAGGACAGTGAGGATTTGGGGCATCAGGACATCTCACGGAAAGACATGTTCTAAGATAAGGATGTATTTTTCCAAGATCTCTCAAATCACCCGGAAAACTGCATATGCTATAAAACTCAAGGACAGGCTTCTGGATTTTCAGAGCTAGGAAGAGAAGCAGCGATAGGACAGAAAAAAATAAGGGGGTCCTCACAAATACTTTATGTTCATTCAAAATTAAGAAACTAAAATATAAACTCTTTCCTTCTCCAATGTAAAATTTTACCCCAAATGGCAGAAACAGTATCTTGTTATTTAAGAAAGGCTAAGGAATGATGGATAACACTTTTTTGATGAGTACTCCACAATCTCATATTTTAAAGCCCAGAGAGGGAAATAATTTAACAACCTGTCACACATAAACTAATATATCTGAAAACTGTCAACACTACAATAATGCCTTTGCCAGTAAATCAACCTCTTTTTTTCTCACCATGACCATTATTAAATCTGTGACAATGACTAAATTGAATGGGAGCCCCATAATAACCTAGAGCTAGTTTCTTAGAAATCATCAGTTGTCAAAACTTGACTTTTTGATTCCCATTCCTTTATGATAAGACCATTCCAGACAGTCAGACATTATAATACTTTAAATGAAAAGCTCTTGGCTCACTGAATTTCCATAGTAGTTCATAGAGAGGAGGCGAAAGGAACCAACCAAAAGAACAATTTGTTATCAGGGAGGATTATCCGATTGCAGAATGAGGAGAAAATGTGGAGTTGGCCTCTGGATTTAGTGATAACACAGTCTCTGACCCATGACGAAACAGTCATCAAACTTTAATAATGGTAAGGAAAAGAACATAGAATTTTAGAGTAGATGCTTACCCAACCTGAAAAAGCCCCAGAATTTAGGGTCTTAAAAATGCGTTAGGGAAAGCCAATTCAACTTAACATTAATAAGTTATTTTCTTTACCAATAAAACTATTTGCAGAGACCAAAAGTATAAAGAAAGAAAGAAATATTAGGCCATATAGTTTAAGTGTCAGGCATATAGAAAACAGATTCTATTGGAACCCCAAAAAGAGGCAATGTGTTAAGCTGGAGAAATCATAGGGAAAGGTTTCAGAGATTGGGAACTAAACTGAATCAAAGGCAATGACATAGAAATGAGTGTAGTGTGTTTGGGAGATAATGAGTAAAGCTGTCCAGCTGGAGGGAAGAATTCCACCAAGGGTATTAAGAACAAGGGCCTTCTTGATGTGCATGGTGTGACTGTGCAATAATTCAATTGATTTCCTTGTGTGACCTAGGAAAATAAGATGCATTAAGACATGGTCACACCACATATTTCCAGATGAAGCTTTGTAGTGTCTGTTCACCACATCCTGGAAGACAGATTCCCAACAGAAGGATCTGACCAGTCTAGAAAACCACTTAAGAAGTATTTAATAGTGGTGAATGCTGATGGATAGACACCAGTAAGAAAAAGGGACGGGTTTCCTTTGGTGGGCTTCTGCAAAGGCAAATGGGAAGCATAGCTTATTCTTGGGTGTAGTTTCTTCTTGCGTCTAAATCACACATTCAATCACTTTTTTTACCCTCCATTACAATTGTCAGGTATCTAAAAGTGATTACAGGATTTTCACATAGATGTTTCCTAACAAAGGATGGCAATGTTAAACATGTGTCTCCTGAAAGAATCACAGTTGAAACTTTTGTCAATATAATTTATCAGTTAAAGTTATGCCAGAGGTTTTGGGTTTTCTTTCTTTCTTTTTTTTTTTTTTTTTTTTTTTTGCATTCATAATCAGATCCCCACTGATAAATCACTGTGCTAATAAATGGTAAAATAGAAGATCAAAATAGCCTGGGCATGGGACTGGTTCTAAATCCCAAAATATCCTCTTATTACATCATGTGACGAGTACATGATACCCACGTGACATCACTGATGATGTTAACCTTGATATCTCCATTCATGAGAAGACAGGTCGCTGAATACAGTTTAGGAAGGAAAAACTCAAGCTACTTTTCAAAATTCAACACCATTGGTTCACAAGGCTCCAAGTGTCCCGCCTCTTCTCTTCTCAGAGAGGTCCTCTGACAGTGTCTTGATTTAAAACCCTATCTTCCAAACTCCAAAGCATTCCCAAAGTGCAGTAACATGACGTATGTTCACAGAGACACAGGAACCCTTGCTGGTCATTTGACACACTTCCTACCTAACTCGGGAATCATTTTTACACAACTTCCATAAGTGTAAGCAGACCATAAACATGTCCACGCATGGGAAGCCACCACATCCCAAGCAGCTGATTCCACTTTTTTCAAAGCTCCACACGAGAGAAAATTAAGGTGAGAGATGTATTCCTGGAATTTTAGTTCATTAATCCAAGTTGTGCCCTCTGAACTGCACAGAGGAAACCTTTGTTGAGACAACTTTTCAGTGGGGTGAAATCGGCTCTCATAAGCCAAACTTTTGTCTTTTCTACCCACCGTTTCAACTTCTATCCTCTCAGTCATGTGTGTGTGGGGCAGGGGGGGGTCTTCAGTTACCACCAGTGTCTTGTCTTGGACTTTGTAAGAGCACCAGTGATTTCCTCATAGCTCACCGACTGGTGGCATCTTCTTGATCCTCAGCCTCCTCCACCTCCATAGTATTTGATATGGTTGACCTTCCCAAATCTTCCATCTAAAAGCCACCCCCGTTCTTGGCTTCCTGACTTGTCCTTCCTTTTTCACTCAACTCTGCCAACCCTTTTCCTGTCCCACACCACATAAATTGGTGCCACCAGCACTCTGCTCTCAGTCTTTTTTTTTCCCAAATGTTTTTATTGTGGTAAAACACACATAACATAAAATTCTTTATCTTAGCCATCTTTAAGTGTTCAGCCCAGTGCTACTACACATATTCATACCCATTGTACAACCATAACCGCCATCCCTCTCTAGAACTTTTTTCATCTTGCAAAACTGAAATGCTTTACCTAGTAAATAATGCCTCCCCATTCTCGCCTCTTCCAGCCCCTGGCAACCACCATTCTACTTTCTATCGCTATGATTTTGCCTTGGTATTCTTTTTCACAATGCCAGACAATATCACAAAATACCCATGGACTCAGTATTTAAATAAATATTGGCTGAGAATTTATCATGTGCTAGGCACTGTGGTAGATCCTGAAATTATAATCAGCTAAATAATTACTTTATGCTTTTAGCCGTATTTTCTGACCAGGTGACTGTCCAAACTAGGTAGCCATTAGAATTTCCTATAAAGCCTCTTTTTTTTTTGTACTAAACTTTTTATTTCATAATAATGTTGGGTTTATAGACTAGTTGCAAATACAGAGCATTCCTGTACCCCTGTACTCCCCTCACCCACTTTTCTTTCTTCTAATGTCATCATTCGAGGTGGTATATTTATCAAAATGAAGAACCAACATTGGTATATTACTGTTAACTAAACTCAAGACTTTGTTCTAATGCCACCAATTTTCCATTAATGTGCTTTCTCTCTGTCAAGCTTCCTAGTCTCCTGTGGTCTGTGTCAGGTTCTCATTCTTTCTGTGCTTTGTTTTGCTAGTTTTATGATTTTATTGACAAAGTTGATGTGTACTGGTCAGGTATTTTGTAGAATTCCCTTCAATGTTGGGTTTGACTGGTATTTTTGTAATGATTGGACTGGGATTATGGATTTTAGGAACAACACTAAAGAGAAGTGTTCCCTCATCACATTATATGAAAGATACATGATATCTATATGACATCATTAACCCTGTTATGTTAATCCTGGCCACTTAGTTAAAGTAGCATTTGCCAGATTTTTACACTATAAAGATACCATTTTCTTTCTCCTGTTCATACTCTATTCTTTGGGAACAAGTCACTAAAACTAGCCTACACTCAAAAGGAGCAAGGAATTAATCTCTACTCCCTACTTGGGGGAAAATCTACATATATTATTTGCAATTATTCCATAAGAAATACTTGGGGTTTTTTTTCTCCTGGAAAGTCTTTAAAAATTTAGTTTCATAGGGACATCTCTACCAGACTTTAATAGGTCTAGGAAGAGGACTGATAATTTGTACTTTTTACATTTCTTGGGAAAACAATCAGATTTGGGAACCACTGCTCTAACTTGAAGTCAATTTCCAAATTTCCAAATGCTCATAAGTAAGACATTTGAATGTCTCAAAAGCATTTCACATCCCCACCAAAAAAACAAAAAACAAACAAACAAGACCCCAAAAAAACCAAAAAGCAGCTTTATTTCACATATGGCATCATAAATTCTTTTTCTCTCTCAGGTTAGCAGTCTTGGAGACAACTTTAATTCATTCCTGTTTCCCCTTTCTTACCTACACATGACTTGTCATTATGTCTCATAAATTCTTACTTAAAACTATTTATTGAATTTATTCTTTTCTCTCCGATGCCTGGCCCAGACTTTCTAGGCTACTTCCTAGCCTAGAACAGTAGCTTCTGCTTTGCCTCTTATTAACCTCTCCTCATCTGATCCATTCTGCAAATGAAAAGCAATCTTAAAACCACTGCATTCCCTGTATTAATCCCCTATTGAAAATACTACAATAGCTACCCATTATCCATTATTATTACACTCCCAAGAAGGAGGCCTTCTGACATGAGTTAGGCACTAAATGACATCTTTAATGTTAGAGAATGAAGCTGTCATAGAAAACGGGGGTGGGGGAGCCAGTGAGAAGAATAAATAAACTCAAGACTTCGTTCTAACTCCACCAGTTTTCCATTAATGTGCTTTCTCTCTGTCAAGAGCTAGGCACATTAAGCTCATTCACTTCTGTTTTTCTCTAAACGTTCTATGGTCAGGAGTTAACGCTCTTGAATCGGTCCTCTTGGATTAGCCTCTTTCACCAAATGCATTCACTACTCTAAGATGGGCCTGGGGCTACCTCATGATTATAAGCCACACTCAGCCATGGAAAGCCTAGCAGTACATGGTTAGGAATGAGAAACAAACCACTCAGGTCAGCCTCTAATCTGGACTTAAACAGGGACGAGGTCAGCTCTTCACCAAGCTACAGGGCATGCAGTAAAATGGCATCTGGATGTTTCCATAGTATTCAAACAAGTCCCCCAGGTAGGACACCATGTAACATTTTAAAGTTAAAGTCTTAACATATAACTAAATGCATGTATTTATCTAAATTACAAAATCTTCTGGCTCTAATTCCTAGAAAATCCTGAAAAAATGGCACTGCATCAAGAATTCAGGATCCTAACTAATATTCTCATCCTGGAAACCAGGTCCTTATCCAGTCAACATTTCCCTCAATACCAAACAAAATTACCTCTTTGTTCTAGACATTTGGGTCTGCTCACTCTCTGCTGCACTCACAAAGAAAAGGTAATTATTAATTTGTCCACTTTCTAATTTTTCTCCCATTGTTTCCTCCACCATCATCATGGAAAAACTAACGCAGTTCCCTATTTCCTTCATGATTTTTTTTCCCCAATCCCTCCAGCCCATAACAGATTCTCCTTCTCTGAGGTCATATTTAGGTTTTACTATGTAATTTGAACATTATTAGGTATTCATTTCTGTTGAACATTTTTCCCATTATAATGCAAACTCTTTGTGGAAAGACAATGGCATACTTAGACCATTCTCCTTAATGCTAAACACAGTATTAGACACATTTTATAATGCTATTAGACACACGCTAGCAAAAAATTTTAGATTATGTCTTCTTTATCATTACATGGTTTAGAAATAAAGAGTACTTTCCAACAGCCCCCCCCCCCCAACACTATGCCATGGGCAAGAGACCCTTGCTTTTGGATAAGTTCATGTTTTTGCTGGTGGTGACAGTCAATACCAAAATTTCATGAGCAAATCTCATTCTATCAGGTCAGCTTACTCAGTAAAACCAGGCAGAGCTTCCATCCAAGTGAAGAATTACCTAAGTCACTGTTCTCAAATTCAGAGACAGTGAAGATGAAATATAAAGAGTTATTGGAAGACATAAAGTGTTCTTTGTTTTTGAATATAGAAGCTAGTGTGTGTGTGTGTGTGTGTGTGTGTGTGTATACACAAAGTTTACATCACAATCCTTGTGATTCACTATGAGAAGCTACTGGTCTAGGAGGACTCCTTGATGGGCACTCAGATTCATTTACTGAACAAATGTTTATTGAGCACTTACGATGTACAGTCATTGTTCTAGGCTCTAGGAATACAGATGGGAACAAATCACACAAAAATCTCTGCCATGATGGAACTTATATTCCAATGGAACTCTTTAAAGCACTATTGAAAGCATGGTTATGATGGAGCAGATTCCTGTTTTTTTCCCCTTTGCTTCCAGTGGTGAATATTACAGCAATTTCCTCTGATCAAAGCACAAACACTAATACTTCAATTCGCTTACAAAACACAATGATTCCATTTCTCCTCTTCAGTCAATACCTATGAAATAACTTATCTACATTTTCACAAAGTTGGGAGAATATTAGTAACATACTGAACATTTAGTAGCCAATTGTTCTGCTAAAATCTTTTCTTGAATTATCTCATTTTATCCTCAAAACAATCCTGTATCCCTAGATGGCAGACATCATTATCACTATCATTCTATAGGTGAGATGACGCAGCACAAGGAGATTAAATAACTTCCTCAATGTTACAAGACAATATTGTAGAACAATATTTATGCATGGCTGTTTACACTTTATAACCTGAAAACAATTATTTTGTCACAAGAGCACTCCCTAAAATAATTTCTAGTTATTTTTCCATTTTTCTGATTTTCTAGAAACAAATTTTGACACTGTGCTATCATCCATTTTGCCAAGATGAGTTTTATTTCTTTTTAATTAAGGCAATTAGTTGTATAATTCAAATAAGTGACATAACCCCATTTTGATGAGAGTACCTAAAATATTAAAAAGATCTCCTAAATATTTCATGTTTCTTTGCTGGTGCAGGATGACTTTTGGGTCTGGTTCAACCTTAAGATGTTGGGATTCAGTGTCAATGCCAGGCGAGCGCTGTAAAGCTTTTCATGGCATAAAACTAGGATCAAATTTGGCAGATGAAGAAGAATCTATAGAGACATTTTTAGAAAGCAGACATGCATTTGGCTTTTGCAGGATTATTTTTTTACATTTGTTCCTTTCTAACAAAGCAGTCAAATAGAACTCTTGAGAATTTTTGTCTAGTTCCTATTTCATAACTACTGGGAGAAGGAATTTTCTCAGTAAAGATAAGAGACAGTTACCCCATCAACTGGTAGACCTGGATTACATGAAAGAAGTACCCCAAATCAAAATACTCACAATTTTAAAAATACACAGATTATAACTAATCATTTCTTCTGTGATTTCGTATTGTCTATTATAATAGCCCATGTTCATCCAGAATTTACATGTTCTGGGCACATTTTAAGTGCTTTATGCACTAGCTAATTGAACCATACAATAGCCTTGGTTCTATCACTATTGACCTTTATTGATGAAGAAACTGAGGCCCGGGGGTTTAAAAGATTTTCCCAAGGTTAAGGAGTTGGTAAGTCACCGCACCAGGGGGTCATGTCCAGACATCGCCCATCCCAGAGTCTACACTCTTGACCACAACACCATACTGCCTCAGGATATGTTTTTAGCCATTCTTAGCCATAGGCCTGCGATTCAATTAGGAACATTTTTCCCCCAACTGTTCACCAACAGCTAGGATGGCCTGGGCCTAAAATATAAGCAGGCAGGTTTCCTGGCTGGGATAAAGAGCCAGGAATCCACGAAGCTGAGGTGTATCCAGAGCTGGGGATGCCACAAATACATGGGCAGGCAGCAAGGGAAAGCAAAGATGGTAGAAAACGGCTAGGATGAAGTTCAATGCTTCCTCTGCAATGCAATGAGATATCATTGTCCCATCTCCCCTCTGTTTACCTCCTTCAGCAACAAGTATTTACCGACTACGATCCAGGCACCATTACTTGATCTTCCATAGGTCACGCTCATAGAGCCAGAATCTTAGACCAGTTACTTAATGCCTTTGTGCTTCATATCCTCATGTATAAATGGGAACGGGAACGATGTGTAGCTTGTGTGTTAGATGGATAGCGTCATACGGATACAATAGGTCATTAGGTTCTAGACTAGTGCCGGGCGTGCATACCACATAACTGCCCTCTGGTTGTTTTTGGTGTAAAGATCAAATGAGACAAGGACACGAAAATGCTTCTTCAATTGTAAACGTCCCCAAAATGTAAAGGGTTATGTGGAGATTCCATCACCAAAGGTCAAGCAGGTATCTGCTTGTGTCATCAGCAACGTGTTGGGTCGGGCACTCTAGGAGACGGGACCAGTCAAGTGTCAGAAACACAAAATGGCATTTCAGTGGGAAGGTGGTCATGAAAAAGTCAAAGGTGAATCCTCCTAAAGGGGCCTCATTCAGCTCTGATGACAGTTTCCTGGCCTTCCCACTAGGCTTCCAGGAGTAGGAGGCAGAGGCAGGCTGTCCTCTCCTGCTCTGGAAAGGCCTGGACTATGTGACTCACCTCAAGACAGGGGATGGCTGTGACAAATGATGGCTGTGAGATATTTACATACAATGTTAGATCACGTAAGGATTCCTCCACACTAAAAACTCAGACTGCAGTCGGCCTGCACAGCAAATCTATCTCAACTTCCATAGTTTTTATTCCATTTAATACCAAGCAGAAGCCACGAATATAGCAACTCGGTTACGCCCAGTCGATGCAACGTACGTGTGTTAGGAAAAGTCATCATCAGACGAGAGCGCAAATTACCTCACACCTCACAGGATTCAAAGGGCATTTTTAAGTGACCCATTGGACAACACCCTAAATCCAATGCCCTTCCTGCTTCCCCCTTTAAACACTTTATCTATCTATCTATCTATCTATTTGAGAGCAAGAGAGAGAAGGGGATAGCAACAAAGGCAGAAAGAGGGAGAGAATCTTAAGCAAACTCCATGCTCAGCATGGAGCCAAACACAGAGCTCAGTCCCGCAACCCTAGGGTCATGACTCGAACAGAAATAGTCTGATGCTTAACCAACTGAGCCCCCGAGCCACCCCTAAACATTATTTTAATGTTTTTTTTTCAATTTTTTTTAACATTTATTTATTTTTGAGAGACACAGAGAGACAGAGCAGGAGCAGAAGAGGGACAGAGAGAGAGAGAGAGGGAGACACAGAATCTGAAGCGGGCTCCAGGCTCCAAGCCGTCAGCACAGAGCCCAATGTGAGGCTTGAACTCACAAACCATGAGATCATGACCTGAGCCGAAGTCGGACGCTTAACCAACTGAGCCACCCAGACTCCCCTAATGTTCATTTATTTTTGAGAGAGAGAGAGAGAGGCAGACAGAGGAGCCGAAGCAGGCTCCGTGCAGGCTCCATACCGTCAGCACAGAGCCTGACGTGGGGCTCGAACTCACAAACCATGAGATCATGACCTGAGCCAAAGTCAGACTCTCGACCTACTGAGCCCCCCCAGGTGCCCCTAAACACTTGTTTTAAAAACTCCTATTATGAACGATGAGGTCTGTCCTCGAAGCAAACATGTGAGAGACCTATAGCATTTACCGTACAGCACATAAGAAACAGAAGTAAACTTCCTACTGGCAGAACACAAGTCCTTTTGTGAAAGCATCTCTAGCGCTGCTGGAAGCAAGTCCCAAGTAAAAAGAGACGAAGAGACAAGTCTTTCTGCATCTCTGGATTGTGCACGTGTTTTGCCAACAAGAAATGGAACAGCTTTCTTTACCGAATCTGCCGTTTTTTCAGTGACTGGGCATTGTCACCAACAGACACTTGCATTCACCCGCTCAAGTAACTAATATGTTTTGAGCTCCTACTATGTGCCAGGCGCTCTTTATGCACCTTCCCCCCAAAGTAAATAAGGCTACATGAATGAATAAATCCATGACTTTGGAAAGGGGGAAATGTTGTATCAATAACTCATCCTGTTATACCACCAACTCAGGCACATTTCAATAAAAAGCCTGAACACAAACATCTGTTACACTTTTCATCACTATTTTGGACTCAGTGCCTCTACTCTACAGGTCAGCCAAATAACATGCTACATATTCTCAAAAAATGTAAAGAATGAGCAAAAGTACTTCGTGGCTATTTGAGTGGACTTTGCTGACAATCAAAGTAGGTTATTGCCTAACTGATCTGAATTAAGAGGAAATCCCCCCTCTCTCTCCAACCATCTAAAAAACCCTCTGACTGCTTCAAGTTTTAGCAATTAGAGAGTCATTTGAGCTACCAAGATTCCTTCTTTAAGATACTAATATGCCTGGGAAAGCTAGCTGTTAGTAGCATTACAAAGCATACCCATTTTAATCAGATTGCTTTCCTCCTACATATTACTTCGGAGCCCTCCTGACCCTGATACACTGGTCTATGGATTCTTTGCGGATCCAGGAGTCTGTCATAACAATTTTGGAAGCGTATCAGGACCATGGCTTAGACCCAACTGCATGCAGCCTAGATTCTGGCTTGTCTGGACCCTCCTGGGAAGACGCTAAGTCCTAATGGAGACATTTACAAGCCAAGTTGGTGGTGCCGAGAGCTGATTCAAGGTACAAGCTGGGTGCCCGTGCCTCTGACTATCCGCCTGACTGTCCTCTTCGTGACACTCATGTCTATGTCCTGGCACGAGCGGACTACAGTAAAAGAGCGAGAAAAAACAAGACGAGGTTCTCACGCTGCGTTCTCTGAGGACTTGAGGAACACGGGGGTGCTGGGACGAGTGGTGTCAGCAGAGACTCTGGGACAGACGTAGGTACTCTCTATCCTCAGGGCCTTTGACTTCAGCACAGACACTGGCAGGCCGAAGCAGCAGCAGGGGCACCTCCTGTGGGCATGACAAAGCAGGCCTGCCATGGTGGGATCTTCCAGAATTATTTGGGAATTTCCACACAACAACTGAGAATGGGGCAATAGCAAAAATCAATTAGCAACAGCTGCTTATGTGCAAAACCTGGGATTCTGAAGAGGAAAAAAAAAAAAAAAAACACTCCTCCCGTTCTTCTAAACCGGAAGTACGACTTAAGAGGAAAAGCCCAAAATCTTACAGCACTCGGGGCTTCAGTTACTGCATCTGTTTAATGGGAATTTTGCTTGCTGTCACCTACCTGCTCTATAACTTGGAAGGTAGGTAAATGGCATGAATGCCTGTATTCTCAAGCAGAACTGAAACCAACTTACAAACACTAATGTGTTTGATTCTAATGAGGAGGGGAACATATTTTTAATTTTAAAACTCACTCAATTTTTAAAAGGTAACTTTTTTTTTTAACTTTTTCACTGGTTATGATTTCAGTTTTTTGTTATTTTTTTTTAAGTTTGTTTATTTATTCATTTATTTATTTAGAGGGGAGGGGATGAGAGAGAGAGGGGTAGGGAGAGTCCCAAGCAGGCTCCATGCTGAGAGTGAGGAGCCAGAGCCACACTCGGGGCTCGATCCCACAGAACCAGGAGATCATGACCTGAGCCGAAATCAAGAGTGGGACTGATTAACTGACTGAGTCACCCAGGAGCCCCTCAGTTTTAGTTTTACACGGAAATTGGATGAGAGGAAGGAATTCAAAAACAGAATTTAAAAAGGAATAGTTTGATTGCTTTGAGATAAAAAAAAAAAAAAGAATACTTTAAGCACAGTTGTTGCCTCTTTCCCAAAGAAATTTCTTTCTCAAAGAAATATGCATCCATGATTCTCTCTGTTATTACAAAGTTTGCATGAAACAAAGATCCCTTTACAAAGTGACTGGAAGTTAAAGTGTTGTACAAAGAATTCTCTTAAACTTCCCAGTGGAAATGTTAGTTAAAGATGAGTACAATGTCATGTTGCTAAGGACCGTAGGCTCATCTAAAGCAACCACTTCATTTTACAAATGAAAAAAACAATGTCCAGAAACCTGTCATTTATAGACATCTCAGAGTCACAGGATGGCCCAGCTGGAACCAGGTCTCATGTCTGCTCCAGGCCAGTTCTCAAGGCACTTTCCACGGTCACACACACACACACACACACACACACAGAGTTCTCAAGGCACTTTCCACAGTCTCACACACACACACACACACGTTAGTGCAGCACACAGTGCATTGCTCACATTTTGTTCAAAAAGTAAATAACATGGACATGTGATTTAAATTAGGGATGAGACTGAAAAGTTAAGCTAAGCGTGTGCGAGAGAACTAGAATCACTTTATGGGAACGCTGACGCCAACCACTTGTATCCTTCGGAATTTTGCAAGCAGTGGAGCTTAGGGGATCTGGAGCCTAGATTCAGTTCCCTAAACTGAACATTCAACAGGGCAGATGTACAACCAGGTTATCCTGGGGGTACAACAGCACCGGAGGAGAGTTTTGTTGTTGCTGTTGTTTCCATTTCTGCCTTGCGACATGTTTTGAGGAAAAAATAAAGCACGATGTGATAGTACAGGGGGAAGAATGTCTATCAACCCCTCCTACCATAACCTTTCTGCTGGCACAGTGCGCTCACCTAGGCCTTGCTTCGCTCACCCCTGGATTTTGCCTGTCAGACAATCAGGTCCTTGGGCCCCCAGGTCCCCCATTTCGACCCACACCGCACCTTCTATCATTGGCCTCTCTTCCCTATTTTCAAATGTTACCCAAGCATCGAAGCACCCACTCATGTCCTTTACCACAGCCTTTTCCCCTACTCCGTCTGTCACTGGTGAGCCAGCCCTTCCCTGGTTTTATGAATTTTTCTCTTACTGTTTCCTACCGGTGGGTCTGGCATTCCCAAATTCAGCATAACATCTTGAAGGCAAGACTCATGTCTTAGGAATCTCTTGAGCCCTCTTCCCACCCCTATCTCCATATACTCTAACATCTGGCTGATGGTAACAGATTCTCAGTCAATACTCTGTTGGACAGTCCAGACAAGGTGGAGGAAGAAAACACCTGCTTCATCTGAGTGATGCCGTCCAAAGCATCAGCACCGTTTTCTGAGCCTAACTCCCTACCCCCATTGCTCTTCTTCAGACTCCACATGATGCCCCGATCACATGGTTACCGACTTCTTCCTCTGCTGGGTTTCTTAAATCAGTCAGTCCCTTCTCTCTAATCACGGCCCTAAGTCAGATGCACTTCCAACCAAGGTCGTGACACCTAGCCACCTCTCTTACTCCAAGGACCACAGCCAAATCAAAGTGTCCATATAGATTCCACCTCTTTCCCCTCCACGTGAGAAATGGACCCCTCCAGTCCTTCCCAGGCTTGAAGGCAGGAATGATAATCATGCAGACACTTCAGTTATAGAGACGTCCCCCATCCCCACCACCCTTCCTCACCAGCAAAGCACCCAGTGCTCCTGAACCTAACAGCCCAAGTGTAATTTTTCTCAACGAAGAAAAGTTTTCCCTCCCCACTTTCTTCTGAAAATAGGAAATAATATATTCCAAGCAAAACACCTCTGCCTTTCTTAGATAGTGTCCTCGGCAGAATATGCCATTTCCCTATCAGCAGCAGGAGACTGAGGTCTCAGAAGTTGTCTCCTTTTCTCCTCCAGCCCCTCCCAACTGCCCTGACAAGATCTGGGTGTCAGAATCTATGCGGCTCTCCAGGAGCCATCCCCCTAAGTCTCTAACTCTCGCACACGCCCAGGGCACGCACACACCTGCCAAACTGCTCACCACCTTGCTCGGTCCTCTGCTTCCCTCCAAAGGTCCTTCTCCGGCCGGTCTTTCCTGCTCCTTCTTTGCTGGACTGGCCTCCCACGCGCCTCACTCGAGGGAGGTCAAGGCGCCCCCACTGCCCCGACGGCACTTGAGCTCACGTCTGCAGCCCCAGCAGCCGGGCCCACGGGATCCTTCCACCCTCCGGAAACCCCGACAGGTGCAGCCTTAGGTGCCAAGTGCCCAAGCCTTAACCCAGCGCTAGCCGGATGGTCCCGGTGCTCCGACAGGCCCCTGAGCTGCAGCCCCCAGTGCGCCCGGGGGTCCAGATGCCCGCGCGGATCAGGGTTCGCCCTCCCGGCCACTCCACCCCAGACTTTCCTCCTGGGGTTCCAGTGCCCGGCGCGCCACTTACCCAGGGCGAGGGCCAGGAGCAGTGGCAGGGAGCTGGCGCCGCCGGCCGGGGCGGCCCGGTCCATCAACCCCACGCTGCGGGGCCGGGCAGCCCCTGGCCGAGTCCCCCGCCTCCTCCTGCGCCCCTTCCCGGGCCGCGGGCGCCCGAGGGCGGGCCTGGAAACTACTCTCGGGCCAGCAGGAAACGAAACTACTCCCCAGGCTGGCACCCCGGCCACAGGGCGGGCAAACACCCGGGGCGGGCGGCCGGCCGGCTCCGGGAGTGGGGCTGGGAGGAGGGAGCCTCCTATTTATCCTCGCTCTTTCTGCACACACCCCGCCAGCGAGGCGCGGGACTCGGTCGCGGTAGCCTCCACTTTGTTCCCACCCAAATTACCCCACACCCACGCTCGAGGACACATGCGGGCTGCCCTGGGACCAGCTCACCCACTCCCCCTGCTGGGTCGCACCTGGCTCTCGGTTTCCCTCCCCTCTGGGGCGTAAGCCAGGTAGGTGGGGAGCAGAGAAGAATGCTCCCGGAGGGGTGGCCCACTTGCTGGGCCGGCAGGCAGCACTGAGGGACGCGGGCTCTAGACTTCTGGAACGCCCTGGAGCCCCACGCGCGACCTGAATGCTAGCCTCCCTTATTTCAACCAATTGCTGGGGTCTCCGGAGGGACCAGAGCCAACATTCGCTGTGGTTAACCGCAGGCCTTTGGCAATCTGCAAGCCTTTCTCTCACATGGATCGTGTGTTGCGTGTGTGGAAGTTTGGCTCACCGAGAGCTACTTTGGAAATTTCGTTCTGTTTTCTTCTGTGCCCAGTGACTCCTTTATTCACTGTATTTTCATTCACTGTATTGGATCTATTTAAAAAACGCTTTTTGCCTGGGCTCCTCCCGCACTCGCTCCCTCATCAAACCCTCTCTTTATGGAGACGTGGAATCCGATGGTTCCGCACCAATCATTTTCTGGAACAGAAAGACATCCTTACCGCCACATCCAGTGTTACCTTATGTGATTAAATATATTTGCCTGCAAAATAACTAAAGGGCACAGCTGTTTTCATGCTGATCTGTATTCGTCTTGCAAGATCGCTATGTAATCACGCCCCCTCAGTACAGAAGTCCCAGTTCTATAGTATCCAAAGTCCAATAAACATTCATTAGCCTGTGAAATGCAGTTCTGATGGCCGTCCCCCCGCATTGTTTAAATTAAACAAATTGTAATGCACGTGTCTTCCACAAGTGACATTTCATTTCAAAACCAATTCCCATGATTTCAGTGCTCCAGGCAACTGATATATCCAGAGGAATAAAAATCAGCTGTTCATTTTCAGAATCCCATTCTAGCCCCCACATGACAGCTCATAAAGCATTGATAGGACAGGCATGGGGGTTAAAGAAATCCAAGGTTGTGAGAAAGAAAGTTACCCCATCTCAAATAAAAAGGGTAGGTGCACAGGAGGCTAGGGATTTGGCCTCATCTCCCTCCCTCTCTTTTCTTTTCTGATAGTCTCTCCTTCCTCCAGGGCCCTATGTTGACGCATCTTTCACTGTCGAGGAGCTGTCCTGCTATCCCCAACAGAACATAACTATTTTATTTTCCTTTTCCATAGATACTAATAAAAAATAAAGCACACCAAAACAATAAAAAAGGCTAAATGCCTGTCGAGTATTGTAAAGTGCCTGGCCTTGGTGTAAGTATTCATCATTCGTACCATTCAAATGGTAAATTAACTTTTTCAGGCCTCTAGAGTATGAAAGAGTGTAATTTAATACACAGATCAATTAATAGCCTTCCCTAAGGGTTTTATGTAATGCTGGAAATAAAATAAGCACTCTGGAGAATATGCCTTCCAAATTTCCTGGCACTGGAGGTCCAATCTCTTCAAGGTCAAGCCACTTTCCTTTTCCTTCCTCCCTTCCTTCTTTCCTACCTTTCTTCACCTCCTTCTTACCTCTCTTCCTCCTCCTTCCCTTCCTTCCCCCCCCCCCCCCACTCTCTCTCAATTCATTCACTCGGTGGAGGAAGGTCAATCTGTGATCCAGCCATAAACTTTGTTTTTTTGTTTTGTTTTGTTTTGTTTTATTTTTTTTCAATATATGAAATTTATTGTCAAATTGGTTTCCATACAACACCCAGTGCTCATCCCAACAGGTGCCCTCAATACCCATCCCCCACCCTCCCCTCCCTCCCACCCCCCATCAACCCTCAGTTTGTTCTCAGTTTTTAAGAGTCTCTTATGCTTTCAGCCATAAAGTTTGGAAGAGTACAAGGTAAGAACTGACCTTTCTGTGGCCTCACTCGGGTAGCTGAGGTGTGTCTGAATGTTTCAGATTGTAAGCTGAGCTTAAGATTGTAAACTAAGGACGGAAGGAGAGTCCCACCAGAGTCACAAGGTAGGATTTGTATCCCCACTGTCCCCGGCCACGTGACTGCTTAGTGGTGTCTTTCCTGTGCCAGCTTTAGGCTGGTAAAACCAGCCCTCCCAAATCTGGTATGAGGCTTGAGTGGATTCCTTTGGAGGGCCTTCATGCTAGAATCTTCTCCTACACAGATCAGCCTCCAGCTGGGACACTCCTCCCACCTCTGGATAGGACAATGTAAGCTTGTGATTATTTGTGGGCACAACATACAAGCCACAGGTGGTGGTAGAAAAGAAAATGTGGGAATGTATTCTTTCTAGGTCAGCCTGTATTCTCCCCATTATCGCTTTAAGGCATTCAGTAGTATAGGATGACTTCCTAACGGCTACTAACCTTATTTAACCCAGTAAGAGTGGGCGACTGAAAAGAAATATGAACGGTGAAAAACGTTTTCAAAAATAATATTCTGTTGTAATGGTAAACATTTTGCATTGTAGTTCGTTGAAAATTAGTAGTGTGATCTATGTAGAGAGCTTTTAAATATTCCGTTTGAAGTCACTGACCTAGTCTCTAAGGAAAACCAGTGAAAAACCACTGCCCAAAAGTTGCGTTCAAGTGATTTGGTTTTACAATCTAGTTTTTCTGGAAGGAGAGGATTGTTATTTTTATTTTTTTCTTATCTATTGTATTGTACCTTCCTGTTCAGTCTTTCAAGGATTTTTTTTTAAGCTTTTTTTTTTAATTTTAGTACCAGTTAGGTATTAATTAATACCTAATACCAGTTAGGTCATTAATACCAGTATAGGTATTAACATACGGTGTCATATCAGTTGCAGGTGCACAATACAGTGATTCAACACTTCTACTCATTACTCAGTGCTCATTATGACAAGGGCACGCTCTAACCCCTATTACCTATTTCATCCATTCCCCCCCTTTCCTAGGGATGCTGTTTTTTTTAATGTATATGCCTCAATCTGTTTGACTTGCCATATTTTCAAAATGGCAGCTTAATACAAACTTAATAAAATCTAAGATATAATCTTCTCTGTGATATTATATCTATTAGTTTCAGCCCATCATTATGATCTTTGTCTTTACCCATTGATACATACACCAAAAAGATAAATGCTGATTTTTTTTTTTTTAACCTGGGCTTTTGTGCTGGCCCTAGTGTAGACAAAGTAAGCAAGTGCCTAAGTGGTGTCATTTTAAAGCTATAATATGGCAAGGCCCTAGACATCCCAACCTAGTAAAACCTTCCACGGTGGCTTCATCCACTCCTATGCGGTCCCAGACACTCTGGCTAGGACAACAGAGGTGGGCTATTATGTACAATTGGTTTTTGAGTATGTTAGGTCTGTGCAAATTGGAGCTGGAGGCCTGGGTCACAGATTACTCACCTTTCTGAGCCCAGTGTCCTCATCTGTAAAATGTGATGGTAACGATTTGCAATCCTTATGATTCACAATGATGTATATCTCTAAGGCAAGAATCTTGCATACTAGAAGTTATTCAGGGCATTAGGGGTGTCATATTATTATCAAAATCTGTTTGTAGGTCCGTAGAAAGTAGGAACTGGCTTCTTTCACTAGCCCTCTCTTGCTAACAGTTGTGCTGGGGGGAAGGAAACAGTACCCAGCAAAACCCTGATGGGAAAGTAATGCTAGGCCTGAAATTCCAGGGATTTGGGCACTAATTCTCCCTCTTCATCCTCCCTTGGACCTTTCTGACCTTCTTCTCCCTCCTTTTCATTCCTCCTCTTTAGAGACCAAGATGACATAGAACCCAAGGTATAATAATTTATTAAACAGTAAATTGAAAGTACTATGTTTTGAAGGTCCAAATAAATGAGCTATCTAGTTTTCCAACCAAAGAAATAAATTTTTAATCTTTTAAGTCAAAGAAATTAATGTTCAATGAGTTTTTCACAAGTAAGTAGAAGATAAATCCCCCCAGGCTTTAGAAGCTCATTCCCTCTCCTTCCTCCAACTTTTTGGGAAAGAAAAAAAGAGACAGTAAGAAGTAGGAAGCAGCAAAACAGGAAAGGAGAGGAGACGTAAGCTTGAAATAATTCTTTAACCTGATCAGTATAGTTTAGTGGCTCTTATGATTCCCACAGACAATTCAGTTATGTCCTAACCTCAAAATCCCTGGAGTTTGTTTTTCAGAGGAAACCATGCATGCTCTTTTAATGATAGCTTTAAATTGTTTTCACATTTCTCATAGCATAAAAAATTTTTTTTCTGAAATGTTTCCTTAGCCCTGTAATGTATACCTGCTCTCTGTCCGTTGATACAGTATTTTTAAAATGTTAGAACCGATGTAAAATGTTGTCAAATGACTTCGCAGAAAATTTGGTATCGTGCCTGCAGAGTATCCTGCTATTTTGGTCTTCTGTTCGCTTGATGAATTAAAAGTTTTTATTGTCCCTCCTGATAACTACAGGAGGTCTTTAATAATTTTAGTCTTCAGCATTATCACCTAATGGTGGTCCACACCAATAGTTACTTTTGAGATTCAAAGAACTGTAATCCAAAGAAAACAAAGCAAACATCTCTGTTTAAATTTGTTGTGTTTGGATTTTGTGCCCTGGGGAAAGAGAAGAATGGATTTGGGTGGACGTAGAGCCTCTGCCCCAGCTAGCAAATGAGATGAAAGGGAATACATGGGTGAATACATTGATCTTCATTATCTACTACCAGAGAAAATAACCCTCTTGCTAACCTTGGTTCTTGGCTGAAATTTTAATCAGATAATGTGTATAAAAATGCTCTGACAACTAGTTATACACAAGGGTCAAGTATCATGGTGATTTCTCATTTTAGCTTCATGCACTGAAAAAAAATACATATTGAAAATGTAAATATTTACCCTTATCAGTCATGACTAATTTAGAATGTATCCATCCTAAGCTGCATATTTTTTGATACTTTGACGTCAGGATGTATCCCTGCTGCTGTCGGGCAGCAGTTACAATGAAATCGCCATGGCTTGTGAGCAGTTGCAAAGGCTTAGAAGAAAATTCCGTAGAGCAAAGGGGAACACCCTTTTAAGTAATGCTACGTCACCAACATTTTTAAAGGCATAAGGGAAAATAATGTGTGAAAAGACAAAAATGCCAAAGATTCAGAGTTGAACATGGTTAGGGAACGTAGGACTTGGAATTGAAAAAGTCTTAGAAATATATTAACCAATTTATTTCACTTATTATGTGTTCCTTGTTGTGCACATCTAATGTTGACATATGTGTATCAATACTCATGTATTAATGTGATTAATCCTGAGGTTTATGTATATATACCTCAACTAGGGCAAAATTAAAATTCTAAGTAATAAGAAAGTATACGGGGCGTCTGGGTGGCTCAGGTCATGACTCATGGTTTGTGAGTTGTGAGTTTGAACGTAAGCTCAGCATCTGTCTCTGCTCCTTTGGATTCTCTCTCTCTCTCTCTCTCTCTCTCTCAAAAAAGAGAGAAACATTATAAAAAAAGAAAGGATGGGTTATAGTTTAAATTTTTTAATTCAAAAACCTTCTTAACTGTTATAAAATAATATGCATCTTATCAATGGGATTTTATATTAGATACAATATGGCATTTTGAACTCAAAATTATAAACTCCTCTATCTCCTGGTCTGGGGCAGCACAGTTTCAGCAGACATGCTGGTGACTCAGCTGTGTGATTTCAGGGGCCTCCAATAAAAACATTCAACTGCCCTTCTCTGGTTTGCTAAAACTCCCATTGACTAAAATTATTTTTTCCAGTGAATAAAGTTCCCACAGGGGCTCATAAAAACTTCAGAGTTGTTACCTGAGAGAGATAACATGTTGAGATGATAATACCATTTGCCATCATCTTGGTGTCAATGAACAAATTTAGTGTAAAAGGTGAGATGTGACAAGCAGTTTCTGATTGCTACATAAGGCATCATTAAAGGCTGCTGGCTGGGATGCGAGTCTCAAAATTAGGTCAGCTTGCCGTGTCAAGGGAATAAGAGAAGGGAGAAAGATCCCAGTAAAAGCTCAGGGAAGGGAAATCCCAGGCAGTCTGCTTCCCCTCCATTTTGTTTATGGTCCACTTTGGCCTACAGTCCTCCACTAGCAGAAAGATCTGTAGAATTTCATTGGACGTGCAAACCTAGGTGCCTCCCCACTCGACCTGGGGTAGAGCTGAACCTGGGGAGAGCAGGCCTTTTTCCTGTGCCTGCTATTCACACAGGTAAAATCTGGTTAAGATGAGCACCATAATGGTGCAACTATCTGCTACTAATTTTATAAAACCTCAATGGAGATAATATACAAAGAATCTATTTGCTGTATTTTCTCATTTAATTGTCATCATAACTCTGCGAAGTGTTACTTCCCTCATGGTAAAGATGAAAAAGTAAGGCTAAAGTAAATTAGATGATTTGCTTAAGGATGCATCCATGGGATGTGATATAATTAAGTCTCGCTCTCAGAGCCTATCATTTAGAACTCCAGACTTTTCTAACATAAGATCAGGCCTCTCTGCTGGTTTTGAAGCTGTGAAGGTAAAGTCAAGTGATAGGGGACATAATACAGGTAATTACATACATGCGTTCTGGGGACGGTGCCATATATCCTGAAGATGGAATCTTCCAGGCCCTTGACAAGCTTTCCTTCTTCACGTGAGCCTGGATGTGGGAGGTGTGCATTGGTGGGATGGCATCTTACTGCTGCAACCACAATAGAAGAGAATTTAACCTTTTTGGAAACTTAGACCAACTTTATAGACTGTAGCAAAAAGGTAGGACTCTGAAAAGCTGGATGAATCTGGGATAGAGCTGTTCTAAATCCGGACAGCTAAAATTCAGAGGACCTTCCAGGAATAATCTCAATGACTAATTCTTCCTCTATTAAGATGCAAAATTGCTGAAAAACCTGTAAGAAAAATCTAGAAAGTTGATTATGTCCTCCAGCTTCTTAATTAGTTCTCAAGACAAATAAATGTACTATAAAAATTTAAATGTGGAAACAAAGGAAAGAATATTAAGTGTGAACAAACCCCTGGTCAACTGAATTGTTAGAGTAATTAGTTCATCATTTGATTACTCCATTGGTTATTTTTCCTGGAGAATTTACAATGAACCAAGCATAGCGAAACTAAAAGATGATATACCCATCTCTTCAGTGCCTTTTCTCTAGGTCACATCCTGATCCTGTCCTCTGACTTTTATCAGACAGTTTTCAAGAGAAGGTGAAGAGACCAAGCACAGGATCAAGAGAGCCATTTCCCTTAGATAGAGGGCAAAGCTGGTCTAGTCTGTCTACCTCCTTTACCCTGTACCATATCCTGGTCCTGCAATATCTGAAAGTCTTCTTTCTCCAAACTAGAATATAGTACCATGAAGGAAACAGCAGCAATGATCCCTCGCTCCTCCATCTAGCACTTCACCTCTTAGCACAGCAGCTCAATTGTCAATGTCTGGAGACTCCATTATATCTTATTCCTCCCTTGGGATGAAGTACAGAGGGGTAAAGAGAGCACCCCTAGAGATTAATGTAAGTGGCCGACACTCAATCCATGAGAGTTACAATGGACTCCATGAGAAAGAGAATTTGGGAAAGTTTTTAGACAACACTGTCTTATATGTGCTAATGTTATAAGTACAAAAAGTAAGTTAAGACGTTCAAGTGAGGAGAACTGCAGTCTTGAAATCTAAATCTTAAGGAAGGATACAACTTTAGTTCGAATCTCAGCACTGTCTCTTATCAGCTCTGTGACTCTGGGCTAGCCACTTAACTTTTCCGCACCCAAAGTTTTGCATCTCTAAATTGAAACTTATAGCAGGTTTAATGAGGGAGAGTTCCTATAAGACATGCAGCATGGTGGCTGCACACAGTAAGTACTCAGTATTAACTGAGTATCATGATGATGATACTCAAGATGGCTTCCAAGTTATCCCAAGATGTGGTGCAATTATAGCGATCATTGGTACGGGACATTAGAAAGAAGATTTGTTAGAAGGTAGAGATTTATACCTCTGCGGGAATCTCAGGTCCTGAAAACAGAGCTTCTGAAGCATGGCGGAAAGTTTTAATGGTAAGGAAAGGGGGAGATAGAGGCATACAAGTAACATTATTGTGAGACTATCTTGCAAATAACTGGCCAGATAGAGAATATTTTCCTAACCCGTATAATGGCAAAATTGTTCAAAAGAATTTTTTTTTCTGCTCTCATCCCTATATTCCAGTTCATCAAACAGATACTGAATGCTTACCTTGTACCAGTCATATGTTAGGAAGTCCTGGGATGACCCAAATAAACACATCAGATACGAGGGTGGTCGGCCTGTAGCATCTTTGACCCCACTCTGGGCAAGGTGAATGTTCCTGTCCACCCTAGTTATTCCATAGACCCCCTTTACAGGTAGGGGAGAAATGGCTTTTTTCAGTTAAGAGGACATAAGTGCCACATCCCTCTGCCAGAGTGACAGTAACAATGAACACTTAGTGATGCTTATCGTATACCAGCCACCATTCTAAGTATTTTATGTACACTAAGTTTTTAATGCTCACTGACTATATCTTGAATGATCAACTATTGCCCTCCTCCTTTCTGATAAGGGAATGAGGACACAGAAGTTAAAGAAGTTGTCCAAAATCACAGAGCTGATTTATGGCAGAGCTGTGCTGTCATATATTCAAATGCTGAATCTTGAGCACGTTCCTCAACTCCAATGACCCAGAATAGTAAACCACTGACTATGACTTTAAGCAGCTCAAATAGCAGTGGCGGGTAAAGTCAATCCTTCAGCCACCTGCTGGAAGTCTCATTCGGGAATCACAGCGTATCTAATGAGTTCCTCACTTGACTTCCTGAAAAAATTGTATCTCTTCAAAATACAGAGGAAGATACGGGGGTAGGGGGCCAGAATTGCTGTTTTGTATGTAATTCTAACTCACAAGGTGAAATTGGTTGTAAAGTTAAAGGCAGAATAAAACATAGGAGAGAAATGACAGTGCAACCCTAGAATGAGTCATGGCCTCATGGAGAAAGGCTGGAGTCAGCTATGCAGCCTCAACTGAAAGAAGACAGGCTTTCAAAGGCATGTTGGAGACAAATAGGCATATTCAGAGGGCTTGAGGAGTTAAAAAGAGTGAATGCTTGAGAAGAATTATAAGTTCTCAAAAAACACGACTCCAATCATGTAATTATTAACAATTCCAGTTAAGAATTCTATGAAAGCTGGAGGGAAAGTCACATGGCCAAGTGCAGATAAGAATGGTTGTCACATGGCTCAGTTGGTTGAGCATTGTACTCTCCGTGTTGGATCAGGTCACGATCTCACTCTTCGTGGGTTGGAGCCCCAAATTGGGCTCTGCACTGAGAGAGGGCAGAGCCTGCTTGGTACTCTCTCTCTGCCCCTCCCCGACTCATTCTCTCTCTCTCTCAAAATAAATAAATAGACTTAAAAAGAAAAAAGAGCAACTGTCACAGACCCATGAAAATAGCATCTGAAGAAGCTGAGATACATGAAAATGATTTGGGAGCATGGAAAGTTTGCCCTAATTATGTTCACAATGAAAATAGCAAATGGGCTCACGACCAATTTACTCTGGGCCAATGCTGCAACATACATGGGATGTACGTGCACATTATTTTTAGCTTCCCCCCTTTTTTTTAAACGTTTATTTATTTTTGAGAGAGAGACAGAGAGAGAGAGAGAGAGAGAGAGAGAGAGAGAGACAGAGCATGAGTGGGGAAGGGGAAGAGAGAGAGGGAGATACAGAATCTGAAGCAGGCTCCAGGCTCTGAGCTATCCGCACAGAGCCCCACGCGGGGCCTGAACTCACAGACCACAAGATCACGACCTGAGCTGAAGTTGGACGCTCACCCAACTAAGCCACACAGGCGTCCCTATTTTTAGCTTTTTAAAAAGTTGTGTATCAGTGTTACGTTAGCCCGGGTGTACAACATAGTGATTCGACAAGTCTCTACCTTACACTATGCTCACCACAAGCACACGCACATTTTTACAAGTTTTTACTTTGGGTGTGATTTAATTATTCTGCCAAGGAGAACAAAAGAGGCAGGAAGAGTGCTTGAAAAGGTATCAAAATCTGAGATGAGTGCAGAATTTCCTTCTTTCTAAAGGCTGGATGGTATTCCACTGCATGTACACGCCGCATTTTCTTTGTCCATTTATCGGTCGATGGACAATTAGGTTCTTTCCACATCTTGGCTATTGTGAATAGTGACAGAGTAAACATAGACAGGAGTGCTAATATCTCTTCGAGGTCTTGATTTCAATTCTTTTGCATTAATACCCAGAAGTGGGATTGCAGGATCATATAGTAGTTCTAGTTTTAGTTTTTGGAGGAACTCCCATATTATTTTCCATACTGGCTGCACCATTTTATAGTCTACCCACAGTGTGCAAGGGTTCCAATTTTTCCACATCCTTGACAGCAATTGTTGTCTTTTGTTTTTTCATATAATAACCATACTGACAGGTGGGAGTTTCTGCCATATGCAACGACATGGATATCCCTTGAGGACATTATGCTAAGTGAAATAAGCTAGTCACATAGAGACAAATATCACATGATTCCATTTATACGCGATGTCTAAAATAGTCAAACTCATAGAATCAAGGAGTAGAGTGGTGATGGCCAGGGGCCAGGGTGAAGGAGAAATGAGGAGTTACTAATCTACCCGCATAAAGCTTCAGTTAATCATGATAGATAAACTCTGGAAGTTGGTTTTACAACACTGTCCCTACAGCCAACGACAATATACTGTATGCTTGAAATTTTGTTACGAGGGTAGATCTCATGTTGTCTTCTTACCGCAATAAAATAAAATGTAAAAAGAAAAAGAAATGGGGATGTCTGGGTGGCTCAGTTAGTGAAGCACCCAACTCTTGGTTTCTGCTCAGATCACGATCTGTCTGGTGGTTCGTGAGATCAAGGCCCGAGTTGGGCCATGCTAACAACATAGAGCCTGCTTGGGATTCTCTCTCTCCCTCTCTCTGCCCCTCCTCTGCTCATGCTCACACACATTCTCTCTCTCTCTCAAAATACATAAACTTAAACAGGAAAGAAAGAAAAGAAAGAAAGAAAGTGAAAGAAAGAAGAAAGAGAGAAAGAAAGAAAAGAATCCAAAGCCAATATAGAGATTTTAAAAGAGTCCAAAATCCTTTGATGAATTCAAGTGTTTTGATTCATATGAATTACATTCTTAGACACAGTGGTCTGGGAGGGGAGAGGATGAGCTATTAGCAATCTATGTGAAATCAGTTCCAAAAGACTGAAGATAAGGAAACATACTTCTTAGCGATCCCAAAAGGGAAGAAGGTGATAGGTTGCTAAACTTAACCAGACTGGCAAGGGTTCTTGCCTCTGTTTCATAAATAACAGTTCTTTCTGGGGTGGTTAGCCTTAAGCAGAGAGGACATAGGCAAGGATGAAGGTGGGGGCAGGTAGCTTGCATGAGAGATTTCTTCAAATATTTGAAGAGATGTCACATAGAAACCAAATTATATTCGTACTGTTCAGTCCCAGTGAACATTCTAATGAGAGAATAGATTCCTTTGGGAAATAATGAGTTCCCTGGCACTGGAAAGGGGCATGCTGTGTATTGAAAAGGAAATTCAGATAGTTTCGTCTCACTCCTAACCTGGAGATCCTGAGGCCCCAAGATGAGATGGCCCTAAAAGCTTTTTTTCAGCCATAAAATGCAAATACAACATGTCAAGATTTCTTCTTCCAACACGGTTTAATATGACCAGATGGTCACTAAGAAACTATTTCTGCTTAAATCTGCCGTGAAACTAGACATTTAAAAAATAATTTAAAAAGCAAATTAGCATATAAATGGCGAAGGATTCCCCATATTCTAGACTATCTTGAAATTGCAATTTAATTTAAGACCCATCCTTTTGGTTTATGGCCCATAATATTTATATGCTCACTTGCTCCCAGAGAAATAAAAAATAAATGCTGAAATGTATTTCTTACAAATCATGGTCTATTTGGTCTCCTACGTGATACAATTGAACCACTTCTGCATTCGTAGCCTATCAACAAGTCCAAAGTAACGTCAATCACCCGATCATTTAAATGTGAGTTACATAGGTTAGATTTTGACACAGCCCAAGCCACCATCTTTAAGCTATCTGGAATATATTTGTAAGGAGGCCTGAGGGTACAAAATGGAGATTTATGCAGCAGTAGAAACAAACATAGACTGCACCAAAACACAGCCACCATTCCCATGGGCAGAGAAACCTAAAGGAAGGCTTCTTTGTAACTACAGCCAATGCCCTAAGAAGAAGAGTGAGACTTGAAATGCAGTCTAGACAGCAAAGCTGTTATTGAGTCTTCCAGCTGTGATGACAAATGACGTTTGTAAATCTTAATAACTTCTAAGTGCTGTATCCCTTTCTTTGGGCAAACTGTCAAAATGGTAAACCCAGCAAAAAAAATCCCGAGTGAGTACCCAACTTTAACTCTCTGCCTTTAAAGTTGCATAGTGTGAGATCTTCGTTTTCATTATGTACCTTTGCATTTCTTTAGCATCCTTTTCACCCCAACAACAAGAAAGCATCCCTTGCCCTTGCTGTCTCTTGTTGTCTTTGTTTTTATAAACAAGGCATAAGGAAGTTTTATAAGGCAAGCCTCGGCATTCGAGCCAGAGTCAAGGTCTTTACCGCCAAATCCAATACATAATCTGGCACGCCATATCTTGCCACTTAGAGCTGACAACTTCCTGGATAAGACCCATTTCAAGTCAACCTGGACCTGCAGATTGGCATCGCCTATCATTCCAGGGACGACAACGAAATTACGCCCCTCTTTCACAAATCCGCTTAGCAGAAAATGGTATGGGAAAGAAATTAAAACATTTATTATAAAAACCTTCCCTCAGCCCTCTCAATTTTTACATTTCCATCACCTCTCCCAGCTTAAGGATATATTTATACTGAAGTTATTTCAACGATCTGCTTTATTATCACCTAAAATACTGGTTCCCCATGCATCAAAACGATAGCTCCTGCAAACAATAAACGTCTCTTGTGGCTTCACAGAGAAAATGTTTCCACAAGTGTTTTGTCCAGAGAAGAGGTTCAAGCTGTCTGCGCCTTCTTAATGGCCACTTATGTGATGCCCCGCTCAAGAAGAAAGAAATAAAATAACTAAAGATGGAAAATATTATCTCGTCTCCCCCACCACTTCATAGCCCGATTTCCCGCTTCATTTCCAATCCTATTGCATTAACTCAGACCCTTATCATCTCGTGCTTGGAATAATCTTCTGACTTTCCCAGCCCCACTATTGCTTCAGTCCCCTCATACATAAAGTAGAAAATAATAATGATTTCTCTTTCACTGGATGGCTGTGGAAAATAAATGAGTAAATACACGGCAAGTGTGTAGACGGTATCCGGCACATAAGAGGCGCTCAGTAAATGTCAACCCCATGCAAAATTGCATCCTCTATACTGTTCAACTGATAATTCTGCAATAAAAATCTGGATACATCCAGAATCCACCACTTCCCATCTCTTTTTGTCGTTACCCTTCTGGTCCAGACCACCTGCATCCCTTGCCTAGATTATTCCAGCGGCCCCTTTGTGACTCTTTCTGATTCTGCTCTGGGCCCTACCCTGCAGTCTGTGCCTCGCTCAGTGGCTGAGTGGTCTCTTTGAATTTTAAGTTGGATCATGTCGCCCTCTGCTCACTCTTGCTCATTCTCTCTCTCTCTTTTTTCTCTCTCTTCTCCCTTTGTCTCTCGGTCTCTCCCTAATGGCTGTTCATCTCATTACAATATAAACCTAAGTCCTCATGGTGGTCAACAAGGCCTTGCAGCACCCATGGCCCCTTTTGATGACTTCCTTCACCTCGTCCCCACCTACACTCTTCCTAGTTTACTTAACTCCAGCCCCTCAGGCCTCCAAGATTCTTCACACAAGTCAGGCCTGCTCCAGGGGAACCAAGAGGTCCTGCTGCAGGCGACACCTTCTCTGTCCATCAATCTGCATTATTTTCTCCAGTTACTTCAAATCTCTGACCGCCCACCCCCCGCCCCCACCATTTGGAAATGCAACTCTTCCTCCACCCAGTACTACAGATCCCCTTAACCTGCCATGTATTTTCCCGTAGCACATACAGCCTTTTAATGTACTCTGTGGTGTACTTAGTGATAATATCAGTTGTTTCCCACCAGTAGAAAGTAAACCCCACAGGGACAGAGGCTTTTATCTCTTAGTTTATCGATACGTACCTAATGCCTGGAAAAATGCCTGGTGTGCAACCTGTTCAAAACATATCTATCTTATAAAACAGTGAATAAATAAATGAGTAGACACGTTACCACCCCGCTGAATCCCCTTCAGGATTTCCCTACTGCCAGAAGTTGGTCCAGACTTCTCAGCCAGCATCGGAGGCTCTGGCCATCAGGTCCCTCCCCATTCCTCCAGCCCTACTCTGAGAGCTCACTGCAGTGGCACTGAAGTACGTGCACTATGTGTGGTTTCCTGGTCATACAGCTGAACGTATGCTGCTGACCTGAATGTCTGTGCTGTCTTATCTCCCTGGCAGTATCTCCTACCTTTCACGATGTCCCCTCGCGTCACTTGACTCTCCAGTGCCAAGTAGAATGAATTCCTCCCCCTTTTGTGCCCCTGGTATATCCTGAGAGAGTTCTATCTCAGCAGCAAAGACACTGGATTGGTTTCCTTTGTTTCCATAGCTATTCTCCTTGACTACATTACAGGTGACCTGAGGGTAGAGAACCTACTCATTTACCCAGCATTTTGCCCAGTGCAAACAAGGTCATATGAGTCACAGATACTCAATAGATATTGTGATATATTCATAGGAAGGAGTGAAAAATGTCCATTGGGTTCTGCTTATTCTAATACGTCTAATAGCAGAGCGTAGGCTAGAAAGCAAAGCACCTCCAGGTCAGCCATTCTGCCTCTCTGCTTCGAACTCCAGACTAGTGTTGATGCTTTTAAGGAAGATAAGGGAGGTGAGGCAGAGAGTACTGAACGTGGACGGAAGGTAGGGGTCCAACCAGGAGCACACAGGGAACCTGGGGTACAGCCTTCACACCTGCTGATGGAAGCATGGTGGCCAAGGGAGGGTCCTACTGCACCACCCAGATCTCTGGATCTTTCCTGAATTGCATGAACTCCAGGCTGTTTCTCTTAAAGTATAGGGGTTAGGGGGTGGACCATCACAAAGGATGGGGATTACTTGCAAGGGGCTTCCAATAATGGCAACTAAATACAATGCTGAGGCAGGAACAGATGAGAAGCCAGAGAGGGAGAAAAGGCGAGAGAAAGAAGAAAAGAAAAAGAAAAAAGAAAAGAAATGCTGCTTCTTCCTCCACCAAAACCACCCTTACAATGAATGCCCTGTGTGTCATTAGCCCAAACCTCAACCCACAACCTTTCAGTGGGGGCAGGCCCTGAGCACTCGCCCCATAAACCTTTCTCTGGTGCTGCCCTTTCACTACTGCTCTCAAGTACCCTCCTCTTTCCCCACTGATGATAAACCCTCTTTTGGTTCAGGCATTTTTCCTTGTTTTGTTATCTGTTCCTTGGGCCAGGGTCACATAACATGCTGACTAAGGTTAATTACTTCATTAATTCCCCTACTTTCCCGACGCGCAGTATTACTTTTATCACCTTCTGTTCAAAGATGAGTTGAACTCATTACTAGGATTTTGTGCGTGAAGGTCAGTTAAACTTCAAATTGCAGGCCAAGAGACAGGGAGTAAGAAAAACCCACAGGGCTGCTGCTGAAAGTTCTCTCCAAAATGTGGTCTGTGCTCTCAGTTTATCTTGCTGAGCATATTATAACCCACCCTGGGTACAGCTCTGTTTCCTCCAGCCCAAGCTTTCCAGCAAAATACACATCTGCAGTGTAAATAGACCAGAAGAATCTTCTGCTCTCTTCCCAGGGTACTTCCTGCATACTCACATCCATTCAATTAATTCGTTCAACAATCGGGGGTGGGAAGGAAGTACCCGCTATGCGCCAGGTACATTGCAAGGCTTTGGGAATAGCATATTATACAAGACTCTGCTCTCAGAATGTGTAGTGTGATTAAAGAACAGAAAAATACATCAAGGGTTTGTGTAAAGTATGATAAATAGAGTAATAGTGATAATAACAAGAACAACAATGGTTGCTGAAATTAATTAAATTTGTACTACGTTCCAGCTACACAGGACTTTTCCCATATTATTAACTCTTCATGTATTAAGTCAGACAGCCCTATAAGGGCAGATACTATTGTTCTCCATTTTGCAGGTCAGGAAAGTGAAGTAATTTGTCCAACCAGCTGATAAAGGACCAAGGCCTGATTTAAACCCAGACACATATCCTGAGGCACGTTAGGCAGATTGAGTGACCGGGTTTTCATTCTTTAACCCCACCCTGGGTATACATCTACACCTGTAACCTCTATTCCTGCCTTGTTGGCCAGCACTCCTGTGGCACACACTGAGTACTTTCTATGTGCCATACACGGCTGGATATCCAAGAAGCCTGCAAAAAACTCACAGCTTAAGTGGAGCACAGAGCCGTGTAAATGTGCAGTAGCAAAACGGTACACTCGGAAAAATTCAGAAAAGCTACAAACAAGATACAGAAGAAGCACTGGGCAGGGAGTAGACCTGTTATCCATGGTAAGGATTAGGGAAGGCTTCTCATAGAAGGAGTCTGTGCAGCCAGAAGTAGGAAAAAAACTCTTGGAAGACATTAAAGGCCAAGGTAATCCCACATCCCCTTTCCGTAGGGAAGTCTCTCCTTTTTCAAAACCACCCTCGAATTTTTCTTCAAGAAGTCTGCACCTTAATTTTTGTGACGGTGAATTGTGTCGACTTGACCAGGCCACAGGGTGCTCAGATACTTAGTTAACCATTTTTCTAGGTGTGTCTGCGTGGGCGGTTCTGGATGAGATTAACATTTGAATTGGTAGACTTGAGTAAAGCAGATTGCCCTCCCTAATGTGGGTGGACCTCATCCAACCCATTAGTGGCCTAAATAGAACACAAAGTAGGATAAGGGAGAATTTGCTCTTGGCCTGGCAGTTTTTGAGCTGGGATGTCTGTCTTCTCCTGCACTCAGACCGGAACTACATCATGGACTCTCCGGGTTCTCCAGCTTGCAGACATCAAGATGATGGGACTCCTTGGCCTCCACAATTACATGAACCAAGTCCTTAAAATAAAGACCCCTGGTTCTGTTTCTCTGGAGAACAGACGAATATAATCCTATTCTGATCAGCTTTTTCATGTATGTCCTTGGCAGGCATATGTCTTTGATCAGCACATCAAGAATGCAGATGCTGTGATATGGGAGTGTCTCCACATGAATGAACATGGTGAATCTTTATAGGGAGAAATCACAGAACGCCATATCCTTCCCCTTTCTTCCACCCAGTAGCCATTCAATAGATGTGGCCACCTTGCTGACTGCACTGGGATTTCTAAGCACCTAGCAGCAGCAAGAAGGAGGCTCATCCTTCTGTGGTTACATGCTCTCGCTAGCAACGTGGCTCATTAGCAGTTGTCATAAGGCAGGTTCAGGAAGATGTAGGCAGAACAGTCTTCTATTTAGGGCATCCTTTAGGGTTAGAAGACCACTAAGTCATACTCTGGCCAGATGCACCAAATTCTAGCCTATTAGTATCATCTCCATCGTGGGCTTGAAAAGGCCCCAGAGGACTTGGACTTTTTGGAAGGAGAATCTATTCCTATTTAGAATATAAATGTTTTAAAAAAGGGAGGGGGGCTGAGCTTCACTCATTCTTGGGTCTTTGTGAATGGAACCCCAACATCCACTCTCTCACACTAACCTCTGGATGTCTCTAATTTAAGAGGGAAGAATTAGAAGATGCTTTTGTTGTAGCAAATCCCCCCAGAACAGATTGCTGGAAAGGAGGTCTTCTGCATTCACAGCAAGTCTCCATCTCAGGATATATTTAAGACTTGTATTCATTAATTTCCCATGCATGTTTGAGCATTCTCTGTGTACCAAACGTCGTTCTAGTCGATTGTGAATGTGACATTAAATGAGATGAAGTATTTGCCTCATAGGGGAATAAGGGACATCTACAATGAACTTAAACAATTAATACAATCATGAACGATGTTAAGTGCTGTGAAGAAATTAAAGCAGCATTAAGGAATAGAGATTGAAATCAGGTGGTAATGTGGGAGTGGGAATGTGTGTGTGTGTGTGTGTGTGTGTGTGTGTGTGCTTTGGCTTTTAAATTTTTTTTTAATGTTTACTTATTTTGGAGAGAGGGAGAGAAAGCACAAGGGAGGGGCAGAGAGAGAGGAAGACACAGAATCCAAAGCAGGCTCCAGGCTCTGAACTGTCAGCACAGAGCCTCATGCAGGGCTCGAACTCACGAACTGTAAGATCATGACATGAACTGAAGTTGGACGCTTAACCTACTGAGGCACCCACACACCCCTATTCTGACTTTTTTAGATAGGGTGCTCAGGGAAGGCTTCTCTCAGGAGGTGAAATCTGAAATGCAAACTATAGGGAAGAATATTTCAGGCAGAGAACACAGCAAATGTGAAGGCCCTGGGGTGGGAATGGTTTGGTGTTTATGAGGAATAAGTATGCCAATATGGCAGAAGCATAATGAGTAAGGGGAAGAATGACAGAAGATCAAGTCAGAAACCAGTCATGGGCCAGATCATGGAATGTCCCATTAGACCATAGGGGACTTAGGGTTTCCTTCAAAGTTTGATAGGAATCCATCACAGAAGAGAAACAACACGAGAATCTCATTTATCTCTTCGCGAGATCATTTTGACTACTGAATGTGCAAGAGGTAGAAAGGTGGACTCCCAGAGACAAGTTAGAAATGAGAAGCCAGTCCAGGCGAGAATTTGATGGTGTGTTGGCCTAGGGTTAGTGAGATACTGTGATGTAATGGGATTTGGGATATATTTTAAAAGTAGAGCTGACAGGACTTGCTAATCGTTTGGATGACGGACAGGAGAGAGAAAAGCCAACTTTCAGAGGGAGGTTGATATACCATAAAGCTGAAGAAGTCCAAGTTTCAAGGCCACTCACCTGAAAGGACATTTTACAGGCGTTTGAGATGGGCCCTAGAAATTTCACACTTGTAATTTTATAATCCTTTGTTTCAACAGGACCCCTAGGACTTCAGGGTCCAGAGAGTTTGAATCTTCCTTAGTTCCGGGGTTTTAGCCTGAGTTACCAAGAAAAAAGGATAACATTAAGAAAGTGAAAAGGTTGTTCAAATTACACCCAAGGCACGTAACTTCTAGAGCTACACTAACCAAATAAAACTAGCACATCGCGCGGTTGTATCATGGGATACAAGTATAAAGCAACGTTATTTTTTGTCTCCTCCAGTCCTTATTTTGTTATTGCTTTGTCATTATTGTTTGTTTTCCTTGTTCCTGGATGAACACTCAGAAGATCCTTGTTTTATACCATTACACATCTTTAAATATTTTAAAATGGGATTACTGAAAATTGGAAAGTCTCAATTCAAAATTGGAATGTCTGATCCTCATTCAAAGGTGAGACTTCTCCCTTCGTCCCCAGCCAGGCCCTGCTGCCTATAACAAGGCTGAAGCTGGGAGGGAGAGTGTGGTTGGCTTCTTTTCTCCCTTTCTCTCAATTCTCCCTAGTCAGCCAACTGCTGCCTCTGATGCCTCTGAGGTTGGCGACAGGGATGTGGGAGAGTGAAAGGGAAGAAAGGGAAGGGAAGCAGGAAAGTTCTTCATTGGACTGGCGCCATCATAAGCCAGCCTAGAACTGTCAAAGCCTGGAAGATAATTAGAGTTGCCCTTTCTAATGATGAGCACATTCACTTATTGTCCAGGAACCTTCCATTACTAGGGCGGTCTTTCTGAAGTTCCCTTGATTCTTTTGAGTACTTCTCTATTCTACCTTGTTGCCTAGATCCTAGGAATCTGTGTCTTTAGTTTTCTCTTTGCTGAGCCCTGTTAGTCCATCCAGGCGTCTTTTCAAACTAAGACAACTCTAGTCCAACATTTCCACTGTGCAGAGTACCCTCTGTGCCCACAGCTGACCAAAAGGGAACATCCAGGTATCCTTTCACTGCAACCCTGAGGGTGCAGGCCAGTCCCAGGACACTGACCCATCAGCCCATCTGTCAGCAGCTACACTTTTGCCCTTTATATTTTCAGGTAGGATTCCCACATAGTCATGGTGAATCTCTCAGACTGCCAGCAACTCACAATGATCTCAGTAAGCTCTCAAGGACCTCCTTTGGCATCTCCCTTTGAGTTGAGATGAGTTGAGTTTTCTCTTGTTGAGAAAAGTCAACTAATTCTTGAACACCTATATTTTTCTATTTCAAATCAATGTTCTCTCTCACCACTCCCTTCGTTAGCTGATGCTTCTATTTTAATAGCCTGTTATGTAACCATTGCTCAGTCCAGTCTGACTTCAATGAATAGTTAAGAATAACCAAAGTTACCTTATCCAAATATTACAGATTCAGAGCTTGTTGTGTCACTTTAAATACTTCATCATATTTTATTTACATGCATTCCTATTCCATACTTATGACTTCTATAAATTTCTGTAATTTGTAATTCTTCAAATTCCAAACTAGGTAAGCTCATGTCAGTGAGGATGTTCAACCTGCCCTCCACACTAACAGTTGTCTCATTTGGTGACACACTAGGAAATCAAGCTTTTGTTTTAGAGATTTTCTTTTCTTTTTTTTTTTTTTAATTTAATGGGTATTTATTTATTTTGAGAGAGAGAGACAGAGACAGAGAGAGAGGGAGCAGGAGCAGGGGAGGGGCAGAGAGATGGAGAGAGAGAATCCTAAGCAGGCTCCCCACTGTCAGTGTAGACCCCGACATAGGTCTTGATCTCATGAACCATGAGATCATGACCTGATCTCATGATCATGATCATTACAGAGATTCTCTGGGTTCTCCCTGGAAACCTTCAGTGTCACCACTTCATTTCTCACCAGTCAAAACACAAGTTGGGACAATGGATTAAAGAAAATTTATATTCCTAGTTACCTTCCAAGTCGGAAATTCTCACACGTTACTGTGCATATGAAACTTCTGTGGAGTTTGAAGAGATTTCCTGCCCCCAGACCCCGATCTCAGAGCTGATGCTCCAGTAGGTCTCAGGTGAGGCCCCGGAGGCAATCACCTCACAAGTGCCTGGTGATTCTGATGCAGGCGACGGATTCCGATTCTCAGAGCAAGCTAGGAGAGATCTGGACAGCATCTCTTTTCACGACAGCTTTCATAACACCTCCTTCCCAAGCGGGAGTTGCAAATTACGATTTATGGTTTACAGCAAAATCATCCTATTGCATTTTCTCAGGATCCAGGAATGGGATCCCCCGGTACTGTAATTGGCCCTCACTGGAGTCACACCCGTTAGAGTGACAACATATGAAGTTTCCCCAGCCCCCTGCTTTGTATCTTGTCTCTTGATTCGGTTGTTCTCCTGAATTCTTTTTATCATCTTATCTTATTTCTCCCTATTTTTGTTTGCGAAGCAGATTGCTGATTCTGGGACTACAACTATTAAGGAGAGGGTGTTGGGATTCCTTTCATCTTTCACTGCCTTTAATTCCCATTCATACCTTTCTGAAGACCTGAGCCATTGACAGAACTCTGTTACCATTTTTTTAAATGTTTTATTTAATTTTGAGACAGAGGTGGGCGGAGAGGCAGAGAGAGAGGGGTCAGAGGATCAAAAGGGGATTCTGCAGTGACAGCAGCCTGCCTAATGCAGGGTTTGAACTCACAAACTGTGAGATCATGACCTGAGCCGAAATTAGTTGCTCAACAGACTAAGCCACCCAGGAGCTCCTCCCTGTTACCTTTTTCCCCCTTAGTTTGTTTGTTTAGAGACAGAGAGAGAGAGTGACAGTGAGAGAGAGAGAGAGAGAGAAAGCACAAGCTGGGGAGGGGCAGAGAGAAGAAAAGACAGAATGCCAAGCAGGTTCTGAGCTATCAGGGTTCGAACTCACAAACCGTGAGATCATGAACTGACCCCAGATCAAGAGTCAGATGATTAACAGACTGTGCCACCCAGGCGCCCCTCCCAGTTACCTTTTTAATATCGAAGGACATTTGGACTGATGAGGCCATAGTGAGCTTGACCAATTGCTTGAGAGGGTTGAGAAGCTTAGCCTGAAGTAAACAGAGGAGAGCCACTTAGGGTCAAAGTTTCAGAAAGCTGTATTATGTCCTGTTAATGAATTTGTCTAGGCTTTGGCTAAAAAGAATAAGTATAATTCTGATTTATTCATAAAGTGAATTGGATTACACGAGTTAAAGAATTCTGATTCGAAATATCTGTAGTTCCCAAAGTGAGCTTCCCATGACTACTGATGAAGAGATGGGTTTCACCGCCACTTTGTCATTACCCTCAGAACCCTGTGTTCACCATTGGTTTCCGTTTTGAAACTGTAACACAAACAAATACCCATAATTATCATTTTGTACACTCGTACATCTTATTTTCATGTTTCCTCTTGATTTTCCTTTCTTTATCCGCACCTTTCTTCCATGACCATCCCCATCCCAACACACACACACACACACACACATGCACACACACATGCACACACATGCACACACGGCCCCAACACGATTCTGTCTGGCTTGGCCCTCCCCGATGAAGCCTCACAACTCTGCAGCAGACAGCAGTGGTCAGAGTGCCAGCATCACCTTACCAAGGAGTGTGGAAGCTCCCAGAACTGTCAGGAGGAGACCCGGTGCCAGACTTGTCAGAATGGCTTTCTGCTGGTAGAAAACCAGGGGCGCTAATAGGAGGAGAAAGTGATGGAAAGAGAAGAACTGACACTTAATTGGGGAAAAATGAAGGATTGGAGTGAGGCGTTCTCTAGAGATAGGAACGGGGTCCACCTAAGCTGCCCCAAACAATTGTTAGGCTTAGGGAAAGAATAAAAATAGAGACCCGTATATCATATATATAAATATTGCAAAAATATAACTCGAGCTAAAAAGCTGTTCAAAACATATGTTCTATTCTCCCATCTTAACAGATACGCATTTGTAACAAAATAAACAGTTTTGTGAGGCCATGCTTTGTATCTGGCTGAGGATGCTGGAGCCTAACTGCTATTGCACAAATCTGGGTGGTCTGTTATTAGTGGTGGCCCAGTGCAGGTGGCCTCGTGATGTCTGGTTGAGTAAATAGCCATATGTGATTTACACATGATTAATACGTTATATGTATTTATATATTCAATCATTTCTATCACCCTAAGTTATATACTGAATCATGTATAAAAGATTAAAGTCTATGGGGCACCTGAGTGGCTCCGTCGGTTGAGTGTCAGACTTCGGCTCAGGTCATGATCTCGCGGTTCGTGAGTTCGAGCCCCGTGTCAGGCTCTGTGCTGACAGCTCAGAGCCTCGAGCCTGCTTCGGATTCTGTGTCTCCCCCTCTCTCTGCCCCTCTCCTGCTCATGCTCTGTCTCTCTCTGTCTCAAAAATAAATAAAAGCATTTAAAAAAAAATTAAAAAAAAAGATTAAAGTCTATTCTCTAAGATTATTTTTCCTCGTTTACATTTATTCAGCAAAATCACTAGTTATCTTATTATAATCAAAATTATCCACATAATTGGGGCACCTCGGTGGCTCAGTCGGTTAAGCATCCAATTTTGGCTTGGTCATGATCTCACAGTTGGTGAGTTTGAGCTCCGGGTCGCTCTCTGCTGATGGCTCAGAGCCTGGAGCCTGCTTCTGTGTCTTCCTCTCTCTGCCCTTCCCCTGTTTGTGCTCTCTCTCTCTCCCTCTCAAAAAATAAATAATCAACATTAAAAAATTTTTAATTATCCACATAATTTAATGGAAAACAATAAGGAGTTCCCTTAAAAAATTAAAAACTCGGGGCGCCTGGGTGGCTCAGTCGGTTGAGCGGCCGACTTCGGCTCGGGTCATGATCTCGCGGTCCGTGAGTTCGAGCCCCGCGTCGGGCTCTGTGCTGACAGCTCGGGGCCTGGAGCCTGCTTCGGATTCTGTGTCTCCCTCTCTCTCTGACCCTCCCCCGTTCATGCTCTGTCTCTCCCTGTCTCAAAAATAAATAAAAGGTTTAAAAAAAATTAAAAAAAAAAATTAAAAACTCATCTACCCTATGATTCAACAATTCCTCTTCTGGGCATATCCCCAAAGGTAATGAAAACAGGATCTCAAAGAGATATGTGCATGCCCATGTTTATTGCAGCACTATTCACAAGAACCAACAAATAGAGTCTAAGCGCTCATCAAGAGATGAATGGATACAGAAGATGTGGTATATGTACATACCATGGAATATTATTCAGCCACAAGAAAAAAGAGCATCCTGCCATTTGCAACAACATGGATGGACTTTGAAAACATCAGGCTAAGTGAAATAAGTCAGACGGAGAAAGACATGTACTGTAGCATATCACTTATACGTGGAATCTAAAGAAACCAAACTCATAAAAAGAGAAGCAAAATGGTGGTGAGTACTTAACATGTGCTTCTTAAGAATTTGCAAAAAAGAAGAAGGAAGAAAATCTAAAGTGAGTTTGAGACTTTTGACTAGGAGTTATGGAGTCTAAAGAGAATGTGGTTTGGCCGGAATCATCATATTATCAATAGGACGTATTCGAGAGGCTCAGTTTTCTTCTGCCTCTTTGGCCTTCTGTCTAGCTGCTAGAACCTGCCCTGATTCCAAGAATAAAGCAGGAATTGAGTTAGACAGTGATGCCATCACCTCCAGCCCAACAGCCTTATTACCATCCACGGCAGTATGACGGCTGGTGAAATATTCACAAGAGGCCCACATTAAACGTGGCACGGCTTCAGTCTGTGGCGTATGCCGTGCTTTGGATTTAAGAATAAGAAACAAGAAAGCTCCAAGTGCATTCTCTTCGGTAGGTTTGTTAAAATGCACCCCCCTCCACCGCTGGGTGCTCTGCATGGGCAAAACATTGAGTCTACAATGCCAGATGCTTCATCAGAGACGAGACTGTGTATCGCGAACCGAGTGTGTGTGTCACCCCAGAATTCCTATGTTGAAGCCCTAACCCCCAACGTGATGCTATTTGGAGATGCAGCCTTCGGGAGGTAATTAGGGTCAGATGAGATCATGAGGGTGGGCCCTCATGTTGGGATTAAAGCTCTTATGAGAAGAGACACAAGCGCTCATGCTCACTCACGCGTGTGCGCCCGCTCTCTCTCCCCCCACTCTCTCCCTCTCCGCTTCTCTTTCTCTGCCGTGTGAGGACACAACCACAAAGAGGCCACTTACAAGAAATCAAATCAGCGGGATCTGGATCTTGGATTTTCCAGCCTCCAGAACTGTGAGAAAATAAATGTCTGTTGTTCAAGCCACCCAGTCTGTGCTAATTCGTTCTGCCAGCCTGAGCTGACTAATACGTTATGAAATCATTATCATTAACTACACCGCGAGGGGATGTGTGGCAGCAGCAAGTTATAACACAAGACTTCTTAGTCCTGAACACACATAAATCCTCTCTCCATAACACAGATAGTTCTGGGGCATCACTTTTGTTATATTCCCACGGGGCCAATCGCATTTGAGTGAAATGAAGCAGTCACGTGCACAGCACGTTTTGTGGGAGTTCAGCCTCTCTGTCACCTCTGCTGTGGTGTCTGAAATCCCCTCCCTTAGGGTCGCCCTTTAAGGGGCTTCCGGAAAACAGACATTTTTAACCGGGTCATTCTAACGGAATAACCAAAAACCGTGTAACAGTTTCAGGGGGACGACCTGGACCCTGACAAAGCCGTTTCCGGTTCCTCATCGGGTTCTCCCAGCAGCTCCGTGAGGTAGGCAGGGCAAATAGTATTGCCCTTGCTGTCGGAACGAGTGTCACCAGAGAATGGATGAGTGACGGGACGTCAGATCTCATCCAAAATACTAGAAAAGCATAAACATCCCTCAGCTTCCTTGGAATCAGGGGAGCAAGTTGGGAAGTTACATACTCAGCTGGGATGAGTGCAGGTGGGCAGGACATTCCTGAGGGATCTTTGATTTAAGCCACCGGAGAACCATGATATGACATGAGCTAACCCCCTGCCCATCATGGTATGCGGCTCACCCGGGGAAAGTGCCCTTACCTGAGCGGTGCAGAATTAAACGTCGACACATTCATTTCCGGTTCTGATCTCCATGTTGGCCGAGTCCCTTCTCTTTGTTCTTATTACACCTCTTTCTGGATTCAACAGATTTTCATATGATATAGTGGACTTTAAGAATGCACATTGCAACTGCTGAGGCTCAGGTGGTTATGTCCTAACTTCTAGCATACGTGCATGTCTTCACACTTGCTGTTCCCTCTGTCTAGAACGCCCTTCCCTCCTGTCCCTCTGCCACTACCACAACCACCACCGTGGCTGGCCTGGCAACTCTTCTTTCTTCAGAGTTAGTATGATAAGACACAAAGCTTATGTATTGATCAGAGCTGTACATAATCATTACGCATATGAAAAAGACCAGAAGTTAATTTACAAAGGTAGTAACAGGTGTCGAGTTAGGCTATATAAGTGATCTTTCTATGAGATCATGATAGTGACTTTATCATTTTAAAATACCATTCAGAGGTGCCTGGGTGGCTCAGTCAGTTAGGTGCGTTGTCTCCCTCTCAAAAATAAATAAACATTTAAAACATGTTGTTCAGGGACGCCTGGGTGGCTCAGCCAGTTGGGCGTCCGACTTCGGCTCAGGTCATGATGTCACAGTTCGTGAGTTCGAGCCCCGAGTCGGGCTCTGTGCTGACAGCTCGGAGCCTGGAGCCTGCTTGGGATTCTGTGTCTCCCTCTCTCTCTGCCCCTCCTCTGTTCATGCTCTGTCTCTGTCTCAAAAATAAACAAACATTAAAAAATTTTTTAAATATTGTTCAGGATGTTTTCCTCTGAGAATTGCTCTCTCAAACTAATATGTACTCACTGGTAACTAACTTTATTCCTGTTGCACCAGAATTGTCGTTGTAACTTTATTCTCTCCTTCTGTAGCCTGTTAGAAAGAAAGGGCACACGGACTTTGGAGTTATGTAAATCCTGCTTCTGTCTCTTTCCAGCGGTGTGTATTGAACCTCTCTGAGCTTGAGTTTTCTCATCTGTAGGACTGAAATAATAAGTCTTAGCTAGGAGGACCAGAAATAAAGATGTAAAGCGGTTGGAACAGTGCCGGGCACATTGCTGGTATGTAACCCACAGTGGTTCTCACCTCCCTGAGAGAGCTTCCGTGACCAGCAGCATGTAATCGATCTCCAACTCCTCAATGTCCAACAGAAGGCCCGGCACAAAGTAGGTGCTTAAAAATGTGTGTAGAATAAATAGTGAGCAAACAAATGAATGGATGTGGGGGGACGCAGTAATCTCATTGGTACGTCACCTACTAGAATACTGTTATCAATGTCCTCTAGCAAGAACACACCTGTGATTGGACAAGATGGGTCTATTATCTCCACAGCCGGGAAGAAAGTACACCTTGGGGAACGGGGGGCATCTCAGTAAGTATTAGGAAGGGCTTATTATAGGAATCCGACTTTATTTTAAGACGCTTTTGGGGAGCGCTTAAGGAAATGGGGCTTTGCTTTAGATGGGGTGCTGTCGGGAAGTGGCTCTGATTGGACCTCTTGATAAACCTGATCTGGAGAAAGGGAAAGTAGAGGGAAGCTGACGCTGTGTTTGGTAAAGATCCAGCAGCCACTCGCCTCAGGCGGGGTGGGGGAACGTTGGGTCCTTTCTGTGGTTTGGACAAGGTTCATGATTTTGTAGTGTTCGGTTGTGATTATGGAGTGGTCTTGTTGTCTCGACCCATCAGACCCTTGTCTGATGCTGGTGTTCTACGAAATTACTCAGCAGGAGGGCACTGAAACCTTGCGATGGGTGCAGGCCTGTTCTCCATGCCAGGGCGGTGTTTCTTTTGCTCACTCTGGAAGGGCTTTGTGATTAACAAGACTTAATTGTTATTATTTTAGAAATTATTTGGCTTTTCATATTTATTATTATTTAATATTTAATATTATTTAACTTTTAACTATTATTTAACTTACTAAATCTTTAACAAGATTTGAATATTATCATTTCTTGTTGAAGGAGAATTGACACACAATGTTACATTAATTTCAGGCATACGACATAGCGATTCAACAAGTCTAACGAGATTTAATTCTAAGGGCTAGGGTCTATCCCTCTACGGAACATTTACCTAGTTTTCAATGACGACTAACCAAATCCCCATATTTAGGCAGGTGAATGTTCAGCTTTTACCAAGAAACTTCCATTTGCTGACTCCACTTGTTCAGGTTAAGGTTGGAAAAGTAAATGAGATTGTAATACGGCGCAAAGAAACAAACCAGGGCTTTTTCATTTTCTTCTGTTTTATGAAGTTACTTGGTTACAGGCCCCAAAATGAAATAGAACCCAAGATTTAAAAAAAAATTTATGTTTATCTATTTATTTTGAGAGAGAGAGAGAGAGAGAGAGAGAGTGCAAAAGCCTGTGTGGGTGAGTGGGGGAGGGGCAGAGAGAGAGGGGAGAGAGAGGATCCCAAGGAGGCTCTGAGCTAGCAGTGTGGAGCCCGACTCGGGGCTCGAACCCACGAACCAAATCGTGAGATCATGACCGGAGCCTAAATCAAGAGTCGGACGCTTAACTGACTGGAGCCACCGAGGTGCTCTGACCCCAAGATTTAGAGCAAGGAATATAATGGTACAAGTAACAAAGGCCAGAAGTGAATGTTCTCAAAGCCAGCTCAACCTAGATGACATCAGCGTTATACCGAAACCTTCCCGGAGTAATGGGGTTAGTGGCATGTCAATCACTGCGTATAGCTTTTAGATCTTGCCAACAACATCAAAAATTATATTACCCTCATTTTACAGAAGGTGGAATCTGAGACTCAACGATGTCAAGTGACTGTTCCAAGGTCTCACCGACAGTAAGTGATGAAGCTGGGAGCAGAACTCGACTACACAACGCCCGGACCCCGTCATCTCTTCATTCTGTTCCTCCCCAGAGCCACTGCCGAGTCTTCGATGATGTTAGCGTGGGAGTGAGACCTACCAGAAACAATCTAAAATTACAAGCCTGTGCGAGCCTGTGGGACTCAGTTAAGGGTCTGACTCTTGATTTGGGCTCAGGTCATGATCTCACAGTTCATGAGTTCGAGCCCCGCATGGGGCTCTGCGCTGACGGCATGGAGCCCGCTTGGGATTCTTTCTCTCCTTCTCTCTCTGCCTCTCTCTGTCTCTGTCTCTCTCAAAATAAATAAATAAAAACTTTTAAAATAATAATTAAAAAATAAAATAAAATGGCCAGTAAAAAACGTATAGTTTTGAGAATTGTCACTTGTAAGGAGACTACGTTAAGACGAAGATGGGTGATGTTATCACGACAACCGTAAAAATAAGGTGGCGAGCAAGACGGAACTAAAGGGGAGAGCATTTCATTTGGGGTTTTGTTCGTTTGGCTCGTTTTCTGTGTGTGTTTGGTGATGACACAGATCCAGCACTGTCCCCACGGAGAAAGACGTGAAACGAGGTAGACATACTGCTTGGCCACTAGAAAGGAATGCCAGTGTAGGTTGTCCAGACAGCAGACGGTGAGACAAATTTAGAAATGCAAGAGGCCTGTTAGAAAGATGGAAGAGGGGAGAATGTCGCTGAAAGGTAGCTTAGCCTGTTCAGGCCGCAATAACAAAATACCATGAATTGCCTGGTTTAGAAATGTATCTCACACACTTATGGAGGCAGAGGTGACAGCGGGGGCCATCTGCTCCTCCCCCATCTTTCCAATGAACCATCACAAAAGACACAGAGGGACGAAGAAGCAGGAATGGGCAGAAAAGCCTTCTAACCGCAGGATGACCTGTGGAAAGGAAAGGGAGGAGGAAGCGGATTTGGACAGGGAGAGCCTCAGACTGCAAGGCACGCCTCTACCAGTCCAGTGGGTCATTTGGAACCCACTGGGCAGAAATGGCAAGGCCCTAGCAACCCCGCTGCTCTGTTCACTCTCCGACAGTGGGCTGCCCAGAAAAGGCGTGGCCTCCACTCCCAGGCTGTGGTAGATGCCGAGGGGGTTGCAGCTGGAGGCTTCCCTGCAGCTAGAAGGCAAGTTCCTCCCTGAGGAGAGAGCTGAGTGGCCCTTCTCTGTGGCTTTCTCAGAAGGTGCGTTCTGTTAAGGAGCTGGAGGTCTTCCTCAAGATCTGCTGCAGCCAAGGTGAAATACCTCCACGTACATTCCCTTCTTTGTCCCGGGTTTGCGTTCATCAAGAAGCATTCACATGGCCCGTTCAGCTTAGTAGTGACCCCAGTACTGGAAAACAAGTCGTTGAGGAAGCCAACTCAAAGTATCATAGTCCCCAGGGAGAGAGGTTGCCTGTTGAAATGAAGAGACCATCGGAGTTGCGTTACTACTGACCCACCCACCCCGAGGTGAGGAGACCAGTCCACAGGAGGTTCATGCACTTGCCTACAAGCCCAGAAGGATGGAACAAAGTAGAAGCCAGATCCATTCTGTCCGCTTGCTCTCCTTGAAAAGCTTCAGGGGCGCTGGGGTGGCTCGTTTGGTTGAGCATCCGACTGGGGCTGGGATCATGATCTCATGGTTCGTGAGTTCGAGCCCCGCATGGCGCTCTCTGCTGTCAGCCTGTCAGCACAGAGCCTGCTTAGGATCCTTTGTTTCCCGCACCCCACCCCCACCACTTCTCCTCTGCTCACGCTTGCTCTTTCTCTCAAAATATAAAAAAATGAAACATAAATATATATGTTTATATATGTGTATATATACACACATATATAAGAAGCTTCAGAACACGTTAGACTGATCACTCTTGCATAACCAGATAGAAATTCTGTTTCTAAACATGAAAAGCTAAGTACCTGTTTTGGATGCTGTTAATCATATCAGTGCTTAACAACCCATGAGATCTCTCCAGAAACAGTCTGTTAAGTATTACTCACACATATCACACTCTGTATAATACCAGTCATTTTTAATGACTTTGAATTTTCAGCCCATTAATGTTGTTGCAGCTGAAACAGACCCATAGATGCCAAGATAAAATTCTTCCAAGGGTCCTATTTTAGTGAGGTTTCCTAGCTTTCATGGGCTTCATATTTTTAAAACTTAGTAAAAAAAAAAAATCTGTACTCCTAATGTGAAATGTGGTTGTCTTGTTTGTCTTAGTGTTTGAGTCAATTTTGAGATCATAGAGACAGGGCCTGTATATTTTACAGCAGAAGTCCATAATGCATACACAGAAGAGATAAAAAATATCTAACTTTGAAATCAGTCCTTATGTCTAATATTTCCTAGAAACTTCTAAGCCTTTCAGTTGCTTTTAGAAGACTAGTCATCTGTATCATAATGCATACTTTAAAAATTTATTAGAAAATACTGGTAATTTCTGATGATGGCCCCTTTAACAATATTTAAACCGTTTACTAGGTTTATCTGACTCTGTAGGCAAACAAGGAAGAGGTAATCCCCATTTAAATGAGATGACATTTCTACTCTGACTGTCTCCTAAGTCACTTCCACTCTCAATTACAGGCCAGGTAATTTTGCCATATTGGTAAAACCAATAGGCAGACATCGAAATATTGTATGAAGCAAGGGGCATGGAAATCCCATTTGGCGAGGGATATCTCAAGTTTTGATGCCCTATGATCCTTTAACCTTCCCCCACTGTGTCTATGACACTCCTGGGCTCCTGCTGACATCCTGGCCCAATTTCCCAGTTACCTTATTCTCCCATTCTGTGGACTTCTCTCCTCCAGATCTACCGCAGAAGGGAACTCCATTTTACAGTTTCTATCCTCCCCAGTTCTTTCTTTTTTCTTTTCTGTAGCACTTACCAGAATTGTAAGCCATTATTAGTTGGACATTTGTTCAATGGCTGTCTCCTGACAGGATTCTTGGATCTTTGAGGGCAGGGGCTGTGTTTTCCTTGTTTCCTGCTCTGTTCCGAGCCTCACACTAGGAGGTTGGTCCCTACATGCATTTCTCTCTCCCCCTACAAAATATCAACATTAGTGCATTTTGTATATAATCTAATCTTCAGCTCAACATCATTGGAAAGTATCCGTTTTTTTTTTAATAAATTTCTTTATGTTTATTTATTTTGGAGACAGAGATAGAGTGTGAACAGGGGAGAGGCAGAGAGGCAGGAAGACACAGAATCTGAAGCAGGCTCCAGGCTCTGAGCTATCAGCACAGATCCCAACGCAGGGCTTGAACTCACGGACTGTGAGATCATGACCTGAGCCAAAGTCCAATGCTTAACCAACAGAGCTACCCAGGCACCCCGGAAATTATCAGTATTTTTTTTTAATTGACTCCTTATGCAATGGTAACTTAGACTGATGTGTATACTTGAAAATTATATAATGTTGTTTTGTGCATGTATCTATTTTTAATACAAATTTTATTCAAGCACAGCATGCATACTGACAAGTATGTAAATCATAGATGTACAGCTCATGATTTCTCCAAAATGAGCCCACCCACATCCAGCATCCAGATCAAGAAACGGCACATTTCCAGCACCCTCTGTGAAGTCCCGCCTGTGCCTTCTTCCAGGCACGTCTCTCCCCGAGCAAGAGTAACCATTATCCTGAATTTTAACACCACACATTAATTTTGTCTGTTTTTGGAACTTTTCAAATCAAATCCTGTTGTACATACTCAGGATTCTCCCTTCTTTCCCTCACCACAATACCTGTGAGATCAGCTGTACTATTCTCTACAGTTCTAGTTTACTTATTCTTATTGTTGTACAGTATTCAATTTTATGAATATATCCTAATTTATTTTATCTTACTGTATTTGTTTACTTAACTGTACTATAATCAGACACATATACTATTTTGGTTATTACATATTAGTGTCTATATGAACATTCTCGTGCAAATCTTTCGGTGAACATACGTACACGTTTTGATTTTCTATAGGGCGAGGAATGGAATTGTAGAGATGTGAGGGATTTCTTTGGGTATATACCCAGATGTGAGACTCTGGGTCAGAGGGTATTTTCATGTGGAGTTTTACTAAGTAGACTACATTCCTCTCCAGAATGCCCGCACAAGCTGTCATTCCCGCCATAGTACATGAGAGTTGTATTTTCTCCACATCTTTGCCAGCACTGCATATTATCTAACTTTCTAATTGTTGACAAAATTATGGGGTGAAAACTTCTTTTTCTTTGCTATTCAATTAGCACTTTCTTTTTTTTTTTTTAATGTTTATTTTTTTAAGAGAGAGAGAGAGAGAGAGCACAAGTGGGGTGGGAGTACAGAGAGAGAGGGAGACACAAAATCCAAAGCAGGCTCCAGGCTCTGAGCTGTCAGCACAGCCTGATGTGGGGCTCAAACTCATGAACCGAACCGTGAGATCAGGATCTGAGCCAAAGTCGATGCTTAACCGACTGAGCCACCCAGGACCCCCAATTAGCACTTTCTTGGCTAATAGTGAGGTGGAGCACTTCTCGATGTATTTATCAGCTGAATGAATTGCCTCTTCATAACCTCTGCCACTTTTCTTTTAAATTTTCTTCCTTCTTGTTGATTTATAAATCAAAACCATAATGGGATAGTACCTTTCACCTGTATGAATTTCTTCAATATACTGAATATTAATCCCCTACCTGTATGGGAAATATTCCCTTCCAATCTGTTGCCCTAATGTTAATTATCTTTGGGGTTCTTCATTATAAAAACAATATTTAAAATTGCTTTATTTAGTCAAATCCACTGGCTTGTTTTTTCATTTTATTTTTGGAGCGTTTTTTTTGGGGGGGGGTGTTTGTTTTGTTTTGCTTTGTTTTGTTTTGATTGCCTTTAGTGTTTGAACTTCTAAGGTTTTACTTAAGAACACTGAATCTGGGGCGCCTGGCTGGCGCAGTCGGTTAAGCGTCCGACTTCAGCCAGGTCACGATCTCGCAGTCCGTGAGTTCGAGCCCCGCGTCAGGCTCTGGGCTGATGGCTCAGAGCCTGGAGCCTGTTTCGGATTCTGTGTCTCCCTCTCTCTCTGCCCCTCCCCCGTTCATGCTCTGTCTCTCTCTGTCCCCCCAAAAATAAATAAACGTTGAAAAAAAATTAAAAAAAAAAAAAGAACACTGAATCTACTTGAGGTCAACAAGAATTTTGTAGCCCTCTTTCTTATAATTAAATCTTGAATCCATTTCTTTAATGCTGTGTGAGAAATCCAACTATATTTCTCTCCATATAGGTAGCCCCTTTGTCTTGATTTGTGTTACCATCCCAGATACGTAATAAATATCCACATAAAGGTGGCTCTGTTTTTGGACACTATTCCTGCATTGTTATCACACTAGTTACAAAACACAGCTAATCCATGTTCTTTATTTTTTCTTAGTTATTTGTGAACCGTATTCATCCATAAAAATTTTAGAACGACTCAAGTTTCCTTAAAATAGATCATACTAGTATTATGATTGGGATTATATTGAATTTATAGATTAATCTGGGGCAAATTTATATATTTATAATATAGATTCACTAATCCATGAACATAGTCTTTCTCGACCTTTTATATCCTAAGTTTTCTAAAGATGCTTTAAAATAGTTATGTTATAAGGGAAGGGAAGCAAAAATAATCTAAAAACAGGGAGGGGACAAAACATAAGAGACTCTTAAATATGGAGAACCAACAGAGGGTTACTTCAGGGGGTGTGGGAGGGCCGATGGGCGAAATGGGAAAAGGGCTTTAAGGAATCTACTCCTGAAATCATTGTTGCACTATATGTTAACTAACTGGGATGTAAATTAAAAAATAAATTAGGGGCGCCTGGGTGGCGCAGTCGGTTAAGCGTCCGACTTCGGCCAGGTCACGATCTTGCGGTCCGTGAGTTCGAGCCCTGCGTCGGGCTCTGGGCTGATGGCTCGGAGCCTGGAGCCTGTTTCCGATTCTGTGTCTCCCTTTCTCTCTGCCCCTCCCCCGTTCATGCTCTGTCTCTCTCTGTCCCAAAAATAAATAAACGTTGACAAAAATAAATTAAATTAAAAAAATAAAAATCAATAAAAAATAAAATAGTTGTGTTAAATTATTATAGTACCTACTGTTATACTATAGAGAAATATACAAGTGTAAATAAAATGTTTTATTTAAAAGATATAAACATAAGTTGGTCCTATAAATTATAAATGGGATTGTGCCTGTTTGTGACCTAGAGAGCATAGAGGTGGTAAAAAGAAAACAAAGCAAAACAACACAATGTAGACTAGAAAATTATGAAGTCAAGCAGACCAAGTGTTGGATTCCAGACTCTTAACTTACTGTCTATAAGAATTCAAGCAAATTACTTAATTTCCTGTGCCTCGATTCTTATTAATCTCCCAAATAGAAACAATACCCACGCATAAATGAGATAATATGAAAAGTGCCTGGTACATGGTGGGTATTTGAAAAATGTCAACTTCTCTTTTTTTGTTTGGACCTAGGAATCAGTCCCACAAAAACACTAACTCTGATTCTCCAGCATCTTTGATAAAGCTAGATGCATCTTTAACCCTTTAACACCACCCCTACCGCCCCCTTAGTTTTCTCTCACTTCCCGAGTGAGAAAGTAAATTCATTTTGGTCTTAGAAGAAGCCACAGATTCATATCTTCCTATGTCATTCAAATATTAAATCCTCAAGCCCTGAATACAGTTGACCATGATCTTAGGCAGGCATGTGTCCCTAATGCACAAATATACAGTTGTCCTTTTACTCTACCCCTGAGATGAATCTCTGTGTGCTTTCTATTTTTTTAAAGTTTATTTATTTATTTTAAGGGGGCTAGAGACAGAGAGGAAGGGAGAGAGAGATTCCCAAGCAGGCTCCATGCTGTCAGTGCAGAGCCCAATGCAGGGCTGGATCCCACGAACTGTGAGATCATGACCCGATCTGAAACCAAGAATCAGACACTTAACTGATTGAGCCGCCCAGACATGCCTGTGTGTGCTGTGTTCTTAATCATACATGCATTTACATTCGGTATTTCATGTATATTTAAGTATGTTTCCAGCTACTCTTTACCACATTGTCCTATTTAATTCTTGAACGTATTTTTCAAGTTGTAATTATATATTCATCTTAGTTTATGCAGTTATTGTCTTTCTTCCCCACTAGACCATAAGCTCATGAAAATAGGGCCTCCAATTGCTTCATTCATCATCGTATGCCCAGGTGCCTATCTTGGCCAGACTGTAGATTCAATAAATATGTGTTGAATGAATGAATGAGGTTTTTGATTAATTGATTATCTGGGTCTGAGGACTAATTTACTGTCAACCAGATGAAGAATTTTCTTCATCTGCAAACTTGACAAATTGACTCATGTTGCCTCTGCCTATCTGCATAAATCAGACACTTTGATTTTCAAGGTAGAGATTTTAAATGATGAAATTGCACAAGGAACACTAAATACCTTTGCTTCAACTGAAATTAATTCTTCTTCCATACCATTTTTCACATGTGACGCCTAACCATAAAGCATAATTCTATACACAGAGTAGGTATTCAATAACTCTTCTTAGGTAAATCAATTGAATTACCAAAATTTAGACACTGTAGTCAAGATTACTATGAGGAATCGTAGAGCATAAAGAGAAAAAACTTTTGAACTTTTGGAAATGAAGAGGATACTACAGAAACTTATAATTCTGGGAAATGTCGATCAAAGGGAGCTCATGGGTCGTATTATGCCTTGTGAGACATTAATACAAACACTATAAAATTCCCACCACATTTTCATAACACACACACACACACACACACACGTGCACTCAGGCTCGAAAGTTCCTCCACTCCTCCACTAAAGTTCACCTGGTTGTGGCACATGGATACCAGAGAACCAGATTTTTAGAAATCTTAATTGGGACAACTTATATTTGAAAGCCTGCGAGTGCCAGGTTACAGGGGCCTTATGAGTGCCACTGCAGTGTTCCCCTGGGAATCTCTAAATTCCCACACCCTCTGAGTTATGGAGGTCACCATGGTGACATCTGTGTGCATCACTCTTTCAATGTAGATGGGCCACAGCTGCTAAGCCCTACTGGGGATCCATCACGCCCTGTCTGGCTGCATATTAAGTCACAGTCTTATTCCACAATTTCTGAGAATCTCTGAACCCTTGAGCTCATCCCAGGAGAAATAATTAAAGTCACACTGACTTGAGTAGCATATGGGATAGCGTATGTCATTAACGATGTTATGGTTCCAGGGTGACGGTCATTTCAGAAGGCAACTGACTACACCTGAGAGGTGTGGCCTCTGTGAGTGGCCCAGAGGAAAATGCAGTGAGCACTAATGTCCAAGACTGAGTTATCTCAGCCAAGGAGGCTGGGCAAAGAGCCACGGTGCCAACGTATTAGCCATACATTTTGCCAGGGGTGATAGGCCTTTTCTGATTGCTATGACTTAAAGTAAGAAGTGTGGGCTATTCCTAGGCAAATGCCGCTAAGATTGCCTAGTTCTGAAAATATCTAAGCCCAACTGGGAAAATGTACACTATAAAGATATCCAAGTAGAGAAAAAGAGCCCTACGTGCTTTTCACAGGCTGCCAGTTCTAATCTACCAAATGATCTGCCATCACTAAAGACACATATTGGGTAAGTTTTCGTTTCTAAGGTATGATCTTCTAAGTACCAAATTTAGTATACCCAAAAGCTTACCTGTTAAAATACTTGGGTATTGAAAAACCAGCCACCCCTTCCGGTACATATGTTCAGGTTGTCCACTGCACAAGTATGCCACATCTAAGGAGATACTATCCACATCACACACACCAACTAATATTTGGAAGCATATGGACCAGTGTAGAGATTCAACTAACAAGCGAAGTCCTGTATCATCAGGCAAGACTGCTCTCTACATTAACCCACACTGGCACAGACAGTCACACACATACTTGGAAGAGAAAGAAAGGGAAGGCTTGCTTAGGAACCCATGTGACTCTGACAGCAGGTCAGTGAGCCTGGAGTTAAATACAGAACAGGTGTGAGGGGTGTTCAGGATCTTGGGGAAACACGGAACAACAGCAAGAACTTGTATCAGCAGAGTCACGAAGGCAAACTGAGGCGGGTAAAGATCAAGAAAGTGAACACGAAAGGGTGATCTGCTGAACGATATGAAGGTTCAGTTACTTGCCCAGGGAGTGACTGGCAGAGCCAGGGTTAGAACCCGGGTCCACGCTACACTGGCACAACACTGCTGCTTATGGCCGCTCACTCAGCAAGTTCTCCTGCTGATGTGACCCCTCGTTTGCTCATCTCTCATCTGGACAGTCCGTCCCCACTCCTCATCTTGCCCTGCTGAAATCCACTCCCCAGGACCTGGACAGACTAGAGCCATCTTCCTAAAATCTGACCATGTCATTCTTCTTCTGAAAACCCTTCCAGGGCTCTCCACTCACTCCGGCAATGGCATGGCTGGCTCCCCTTGATTTGACTCCGACAGCCTCTGGAGCCTCATCTCATGTCCCCACCCCACCCCGTCCCCAACACACACACTAGGCAAGACGCCAATATTGAACACGTATGCTTCCCAGACTTCGTTCACACTTCTCCCTCTGCCAGGAATCCTCTGTACCCCAACTGGCCACAGCAACCGCCTTCAGAACTTAGCACAGGCTCTATCTCCCATCACCAGGATACCCTCTCTGACCTCCTAGCTTCGGGAGGCCCTGCTCTGAGTCCTCATGGTACCTTGTACCTCTCACCACACTGACATTGCCCGGAACCCTCCTCACCTTTGGGGGGCCTTTCTCCCTCACTAGAATTGAGCTTAGGGCAGGGAACATGCCTGACTCATTTTTTTCCCCCTCCAACATCCATACAGGAACGCTGGCTGCTCAAGAAATGTTAGTTAAACCCTAAATTACATCCATATAAATTCTTTGGATGGCCCATCAGGCTTTCAGCAAAGTTTCTTCCAGATACTAATCCTTTACACTTCCGGCTGGGGGTGTACCTCTGGCTGCAGCTTTTGGGGAAAGGGGGAAAAGGCTGTGGGAGCAGCAGGTGGACATTTAGTTAATTTCCAGTTTTCACTCCAGCCCTCTCATATGCTGATGTCCCTGGCCTCTCAATTTTTCTAAAGAGTAAACCCATACTTTCCTTTAAGGGTAAAAGAAAGGAGAGCAGGGATCCATCTACTCCACGTAGAGGTTTTCTTTCTTTCTTTTTTTTTTTTTCAACACATTCCAAATTTATTTATTCTATAGCAGGATACCTATAGTCATGTTATTTATCCTCCAATTTTTTTTAAAATTTATTGCCGAATTGGTTTCCATACAACACCCGGTGTTCATCCCAGCAGGTGCCCTCCTCAATCCCCATCCCCCACCCTCCCCTCCCTCCCACCCCCCCACCAACCCTCAGTTTGTTCTCAGTTTTTAAGAGTCTCTTATGCTTTAGCTCTCTCCCACTCTAACCTCTTTTTTCACGTAGAGGTTTTCAACCGATGCCCCCTCTTTGCAACCTTCTGCCTGCCACAGTCTTCTGAGGTAACTAGTTCCTCCCATTTGTGAGCCCCACTGGGGTTCTCTGGAGTGAACAGGCTTCCTGGTCCTCAGCCTCCTCAGCAAGATGCTAGTTGCAAGATCTGATATATTTTTACTTTCTTTTTTTAATTTCTTTCCCACCCTTCCACCAAATGGAACCATCCAACCAAAAGTTGGATGAAAGAAGAAATAACTGTTTCGTTCGCTACAAAGACTGCCTGGACGTACTGCTCTATCTTCTTATAGATAGATGATATAGATAGATGATAGATAGATAAATGATATAGGTATGGTGACTGCTAACATAGTCTCTCTCTCTCTCTGTCTCTCACTCTCATTCTCTCTCACTCTCTCCTTATGAGTATTTTATTGTTATACTTCCATGCTGTCATTTTAGCGCTATGGGGTTAGAACCGAAACTTGGGTGCTTGTGGACCGACAAGACTTGGCAGTTTTCTCCTTCTGCCTGGCCTGTGAAAACTGGACTCACCTTTAAGCCAGATAAGAATAGTGGTAACAGAAAACAGGGCCATGGGGATGGGGGGGGGGCGGTCAAAGGATCAAAAGAGACCTTCCTGATAACGGGATGCTACAGTGATTAACTGGGAAATTAAGAGAGACTTGACCCATTAGTTCCATGAGGCTGGTAAAACAGAGCATCCTGGCTAAAGTAATAAGTATTTAATGGACTAGTGATGAGTAGCACCTACCTTTTAGAGTTACTCTGATAACCTGCTAGAAAGTACCTAGCAGTACCTGGCACACAAACGTGCTCGCAAAATGGTACTGGTACTATTATTAGACAAATAAGAAAGCACCTCTAAAACATTAGTTCTATTTCAATGTCCATACTGCTAAAAACTAGGTCAGTATCATTTTCTCAGTTACTCCTCATCGGCAAATTAGAAAGTTGGACCTCTTCCATCCAGGCACTGCAGCTGCGTCACCGGCATTATTATATAGGGGGAAGGTTACGTCAGCTTCAAGGAAATTAGTGTTCGTCACTTAATTGCTTTGCCTTACAAAATAATACAGGCTTTTATTCCAGTGACTTTTTAACTACGTTGCTCCCATTTTGAATGCAATTCCCTCCTGTGTAAAAAGGAAGTCGTACCTACCGCACAAGCATTTTATGAGGATCACATGAACTCGTGTTTGTCACCAGCCTATAAATGGAAGGCCTTCTTGTTGCCGTCCCTGCCATCATTCCCTTCAGAGAGCACACTCTACGCTTTGAGCACCCTGTGGAAGGCGCACGAAGCAATGTGCTTGGAAGCCTCTGAGGGCTAGATGAAGCCAGACGTCTAGGCTCCCCTTCTGACTCCTTGGGCCTCTGCCATGTGCAAAATGGGAACGGTGGATGGGAATGTTCCATTTCTACGGTTCTGGAAGGATTTAATAAGAAAGACACTGTGTGGTGGCATAAGACCGTTTTTGCTTATTTTATTTTACTGATTCTAGGGACAACTTCAAATTCCCAGGAGGCACTACTAAATCTGAACTGATCGTTCAACACAAAAGATCCTACTGACAACGTCACCACCAGCCGTATCACCTGTAATACACCACCAGTGTATTACCCGGGATGTGCGTTAACAAAAATTTCTTAGGTACACAATTCCTTCAGGGGGATAGATATTAAAGCCATCACGAAGAATTCGGAAACCAAATAATCATGGTCCCTTTGAGGTGAGAATTGTATGATAGATTTTCATGTTTTTTGTTTGTCTGTCTGTTTGCTTTTTTTTTTTTTTTTTTTTTTTTTTAAGAATTCCAGAAGGGTAGGGGCGCCTGGGTGGCTCAGTCGGTTAAGCGTCCGACTTCAGCCAGGTCACCATCTCGAGGTCCGGGAGTTCGAGCCCCGCGTCGGGCTCTGGGCTGATGGCTCAGAGCCTGGAGCCTGTTTCCGATTCTGTGTCTCCCTCTCTCTCTGCCCCTCCCCCGTTCATGCTCTGTCTCTCTCTGTCCCAAAAATAAATAAACGTTGAAAAAAAAAATTAAAAAAAAAAAAAGAATTCCAGAAGGGTAAAAAATAATGATAATAATAACTGAAGAATGTTCTGTTCTTGCCTTCAAGGTAGAATTGCCAGATTTGACAAATAAAGATACAGGACACATGGTTAAGTTTAAATTTCAGGTAAACAACAAATAATTTTTAAAGCTGTTTTGAAGAGTTGATCACTGATATCTGTTTTATTTTTTTTAATTTTTTTTAACGTTTTATTTATTTTTGAGACAGAGAGAGACAGAGCATGAACAGGGGAGGGTCAGCCAGAGGGAGACACAGAATCTGAAACAGGCTCCAGGCTCTGAGTTGTCAGCACAGAGCCCAACGCGGGGCTCGAACTCATGGACCGCGAGATCGTGACCCGAGCCGAAGTCGGCCGCTCAACCGACTGAGCCACCCAGGCGCCCCACTGATAATGTGTTTTAATCCAAAGCAAATAATTCTCTCCAGTTGCTTTGGGGGAAGAAAAGTGACATCTTTTAAGGCAGCAGCGTACCTACATTCTCTACATAGTTTTTCCCCCCCTTAATGTAGTCTGCAACTAGAAGGAACTGAATGTTTTAAAATATAGGAGTCATATAATCAGAACTTTCCCCCATGATGAGAGTTCTAGCACATAATATATACCACAGATAGAGATAAGCCAAATCAGTTAAGATCTTGCTGTTCAAGGCAGGAGAGAAGTCTGAAATTCAGAGACAGAAATACAAATGGAAAAGAAAGGAACAGAGTGTGAAGGATGTTGGGCCAGTGAGTCTACACATCTAAGCATTCACTAAATGAGGAGGAAAAGAGAAAATTAAATGTCAAACGTAATTCTAGAGTTCTAAGTCTAGAAGAATAGAAGTCTCACTTGAGGAAAATGAGGAAATCAGAAGAAAAGGCTGATTTTGAGGGCAAATATTGTAAAACATATCTAAGACTTACAGAATTATATCGGCCGCAGCAACTTCTTACTTGACATGTTTCCAGAAGCAAGGGAAACAATAGCAAAAATGAACCATTGGGACCTCATCAAGATAAAAAGCTTCTGCACAGTGAAGGAAACAGTCAGCAAAACTAAAAGGCAACCACCGAAATGGGAGAAGATATTTGCAAACGACATATCAGATAAAGGGTTAGTATACAAAATCTATAAAGAAGTTTTCAAACTCAACACCCCCCCAAAAAAAACCAAATAATCCAGTGAAGAAATGGGAAAAAGACATGAATAGACAGACACTTCTTCCGACACATGAAAAAATGCTCAACATCGCTCATCCCCCGGGAAAGAGAAATCAAAACCACAATGAGATACCACCTGACTGACACCTGTCAGAATGGCGAACATTAACAACTCAGGCAACAACAGATGTTGGTGAGGATGAGGAGAGAGGGGATCTCTTTTGCATTATTGGTGGGAATGCAAGCTGGTGCAGCCACTCTGGAAAACAGTATGGAGGTTCCTCAAAAAGTTAAAAATGGATCTACCCTACGACCCAGCAATTGCACTACTCAGTATTCATATAAAGGATACAAAAATGTTGATTCGAAGGGGCACGTGCACCCCAATGTTTATAGCACCACGATCAACAATAGCCAAAGTATGGAAAGAGCCCAAATGTCCATCAACTGATGCATGGATAAAGAAGATGTGGCACATATACACAATGGAATACTGGGTGGTTAAACTGAAAGAAATCTTGGGGCGCCTGGGTGGCTCAGTCGGTTAAGCATCCGACTTCGGCTCAGATCATGATCTCGCGGTCCGTGAGTTCAAGCCCCGCATCAGGCTCTGTGCTGACAGCTCAGAGCCTGGAGCCTGTTTCAAATTCTGTGTCTCCCTCTCTCTCTGACCCTCCCCCATTCATGCTGTCTCTCCCTGTCTCAAAAATAAATAAACGTTAAAAAAATTTTTTTAATATATAAATAAATAAATAAATAAATAAATAAAATGAAAGAAATCTTGCCATTTGCATCAACATGAATGGAACTAGAGTGTATTATGCTAAGCAAAATAAGTCCATCAGAGAAAGACAAATATCATATGATTTCACTCATATGTGGAATTTAAGAAACACAACAGATGAACATAGGGGAAAGGAAGCAAAAACAAGATAAAAACAGAGAGGGAGACAAACTAGAAGAGACTCTAAAATACAGAGAACAAATGGAGGGTTGCTGGAGGGGTTTTGGGAGAGGTGTTGGGTTAAATGGGTGATAGGCTTTAAGGAGGGCACTTGTTGGCATAGGCACTGGGTGTTATAGGTAAGTGATGAATCACTGGGTTCTATTCCTGAAATCATGACTACACTGTATGTTAACTAACTTGGATTTAAATTTAAAAAAAATAAATTAAGCAAAAAATTTCTTAATGAAAAAAAAAGCCTTACAGAATTATAAATTTCCTATTAATTAGGCATCTAAGCCTTCACGGAAATTTAAATGCATTAAAGTAAACTTCCAATAAAAGCAGAAAACAAGCACGCATACTCCTGCACACACATACACACACACACACACACACACAGCTTTAAATAAAGAAAAAATGATATCACCTTCCTGGCATGATAAGTTCTGATTGTAATTTTGCTTATTCAATTAATCTTCCTTCTAATAAAAGAACGGCAATCATTATTATTGTTTAATTTCCTTAACCTAACCAATATTTTTTACACACTATTGCACACGCTGGTGATACAGATACAGAGACTGACAAGGCCTCTGCCCTCAGGGAGAATGGCAGGAACACCAGGATAAGAGTAGATGCATAAATATATCATTTCAGGAGGAGGTGAGTGTTAAGAAGACAACTAAAGCAAGATGAGTATCAGAGAATGACTGGGTTTCTGGGACTCTGTCTCAGGGGAGGTCAAGGAAGGTCTCTCCGATGAGGTAATATTTGAACAAAGACCAAAATGAAGAAATGAAATATGGTCAAAAAGCAGCCCAGACAGAAGTAGTAGCAGCAGCAAAGTCCCTGAGGCCAACAGCCAGAGAGTATTACTTGTTAACGATTGTTCTTCCTTCCCCACCCTTGCTGTGGCTCCACTCTGAGCAGTTGACTCCCCTTAAACTGTAGGCTTGGGTGTGCATTTTGCTTTTGGCCCAATGGTCTGGGAATGGATGTAATAAAATCACACCTGTCCAGAAGTTTTGCACATTCCTGTATGAGTTTGGCTTGGTCTTTAGTGTTCCTGCCATCTGTCATCAGAAAGTGGCAGCGCTGGGGGCGGCGGCTCTCGAGAGACTCACGCGGAGCTCACCACGACCTGATCCGAAGCCTGAAACAGGGCTGTCCAACTAACCCCCAAGGCCATGAACAGGAAGAAGGTTTCAATTTTAAGCCACTAAGATTTGGGGAGGTGGAGATTTCCAAAGCGTTACTGCAGGAGAAAGGTGACTGACAGAACGAAGCCTGAATATTCGTGGAATAAGAAAGGGTTGAAACAGAGCAGAATACACAGCAGGAAGAATACTTAAACACCAGGTCAGAGAGAAATTACATTTAACCCTGTGGAGAGTCCAAGTTTGAAATGTCTTTTAAGTGGCATAGGGAGTTTAAAAGATCCTGCTGGGTGTTGTGTAAAGAATAGAATTAAAGGAGACATGGGTGGGGAGGGCTACCATTAAGAGATGTTTCCAGTGCTCTAGGCAAGGTGATCGGACCATAAGGTGGCAGTAGGGAGGGGAAATGTGACTCCAGCTGACACATTTGTCGGTTGAGCTGGCAGGACTCGCTGGTATCTTGGAGGTGGGAACACAGGCCAAGAGACACAGAGGGTGATTCCCTCGAGTTTGAGCCCCAGAATAACTAAATAACTCCCCAGAATATTCCCAACACTACTACTTGCTCTATGGGAGACAAGAGAAACATAAGACGTGGTTCTCACATATTGAAACCTTACAAAATAACACATGGATTTTCTTTATTTATTTACTTACTTACTTACTTTCTTACCTACTTACTTTCTTATTGTATTGCTTATTTATTTTTGAGAGAGACAGAGCACAAGCAGGGGTGGGACAGAGAGAGAGAGGGAGACACAGAATCCGAAGTGGGCTCCAGGCTCCGAGCTGTCAGCACAGAGCCCAACGTGGGGCTCAAACCCACGAACTATGAGATCATGACCTGAGCCAAAGTCGGATGCTTAACCGACTGAGCCACCCAGGTGCCCCAATAACACATGGATTTTAAATGGAAATCGTCTTTGCTTTAAAACAAAAGAAAATTGAAATCTTACAATAAATGTTGAGGATCTCCAGGAACACACTGAGTAAGAAATAGCACCAGTCATACCTACAGTACATTTGCAGATTTGTACCTATATTCACACAGACACATGATTTTAACCTTGATTTATAGCCACCTTAAGGAGTAGAGACACTCTGAGTCCTGTGTGAGTTGCTGGTGACTCTCTACTTCGAGTTAGGATGTTCAGGATCTAGAAGGAAATGACAAGTGGAAAGACTTTACACAGAATTTGCTGGCGTATTCACATGAGCAAGAAGTTAAGCGTGGCCTTAAGGTTTTAAGTAATCCTGGCAGGGAGACGATGCACTTTAAGGTAAAGAGAGAATGAGGCCAGCTTGGGGGCGGAGGTAATGTTGGCTTTCAGAAGTGTCATGTTCAAGGTGACAGCAGAGTGTTTTGTGGAAAGGAGCAGCGGTGCCTGGAGAGAAAGGACTAGAATAATAATAGTAATCACCATCTAACAGTTTTTGAGCGCTTAGCTTGGAGTTTGGCGCTAAGCACTTTACACATGTTATCTTATTTGACCCACATAAAACCCCTAAAAACCAGGCCCCACTTGAGAGATCTGGCTGGGAGAGCCACACAGCTTCCCAAGTGGCAGCCAGTCTGATTCCAGAGAAAATCCTGTGCTATAGAGGCCGGAGGGAGGGGCGGGTGTAGAGAGCTTTATGAATTGAATACTTCCTTGGCCCCTCCTGCAGTCACACTTAGACTGGTTTTCATGAACTCTGCTACAGGATATCTGCTTCTGGTTTGTCTTTCCTCTCTACCTCGGCTTTTAGACTCCCAGAGAAGTCTCATAGTTGTATGTCTCTCCCTTGATGCTTAGCACAGTGACGGACATACTCATTCGTTCATTCATTCTCTCATGCAACACGTTTTTGTTGGACATCCGTGATGCATCGGTCACTGTGCTAGGACAGGGGGCAGATCCAGAGGAAACGCGGGCTCTCCATCCTTCAGGAGACACAATCTAGTGGAAAGGAGGGAGGTGTGAGCTTGTCATTACACGGCAGTGTGACGGCTGCTGTAATACAGATGATGCCGTGACCCTCGTTATGTAACAAGAAAACCAAGAGGTGCTTTTGTTCTCTCTGACCAGATATGAGAAGAGTGCATTGATTTCTAAGGACTGTCAACATAAAATGACTACCAACTGGGCGGCTTAGAGCAACAGAAATGTATTTCCTCACAGTTCAGGAGGCCTGAAGGCTGAAATCAGGGTGTCAGCAGAGCCTCCCAAGGCTGTAACAGCAGAACCTTCCTTGCTCCTTCCTGTTTCTGGTGGCTTCTGGAGTCCGTTGGCTTGTGGCAGCCTCCCTCCAATCTCTGCCTCCACCTTCACAAGGTCTCCTTCTCTCCCTCTCTGTCCTTTAAGAAGATGACATCTTATAAGGACATCACTCATTGGATTTAGGGCCCACCCTAAATTCCAGATAATTTCTTCTCAAGATCCTTAAGTAATCACATCAGCGAAGACCCTATTTCCAAATAAGGTCGCGTTCTGAGGTTCTAAGGTTCACATTCTGAGAAAACTGAAGGGCCTTCTCAGTCAAGAACAACTCTGGCTGCAAGTCACAGACCCATGGTGAGCTAACCTGGATGAAAGGGGGAAATTGGGACTCACGTAATTGGAAAGAACAGTAGTATGAAGCAGGGGCCCAGTACTGCCAGCTTGCCTCCCCTGCTGTGCTGCTCATGAACCCTGATTTTTCCCTGTGTCCGCTTCATCCTCTATACCTGTAGGGTGGCCTCACCCCCAGGCTGGAGACAGGGCCACTGACAGCCCCACACTCTTGTCTTCACGTTGATCAGAATAGAAAGCGACGTGTTGCCCATCTCGAGCCCAGATCCCGAGGCAGAATGAACTGTGTTGGCTTTTTCCAAAAACAAAAAGGGGGCTGTGCTGCATAAATCATGAAGGAAAAAAAAAATATGTTCTCCTTCAATGGCCAAAAAAGAAAAAGGCTGAGACCATGGCCAATCTAAAGAGTCAAACAGAGAGCATATGACTTAGAATTGTTGAGAACTACATATAAAAATGATTGCTGTTCTTCTGATAAAATAACAACGTAATGCTTTTTTTAAAGCACTAATTTTAAAAAAGCCAAGACAATAATTAATGGAACACACTAGAGAATAGAAGATAGTCGTCCACCCTAAAGAGTGGGCTGGAGTGGAAACTCTCTTTGGACCTAATGGTCATCACACAGATTTCTATTTTAATTTCTTATGTAGGGTGTGAATAATGCAGGAGTCAGGAAAATTTACTGGACTAGATACTAATATTTTAGGCCTTGCAACCAAGAGGAAAAATTGAGGATATGATGTAGGTATATAACCATGTAAAATATGATCATTCAAAAGTATAAAAACAAAAACAAAAACAGAATCGTTCTTGGCTCTCAGTTCATACAAAAACAGGTGGCAATCTAAATTGGTCCTTCAGGCCACAGCTTGCCAACCCCTGGTATGGGCCTCCAGGTTGCAAACCCTCAGAGTCTACCATTTAAATTTAAATGTTTTTTTGACGTTTATTTTTGAGAAATGGAGAGAGACAGCGTGAGCAGGGGAGGGGCAGAGAGAGAAGGAGACACAGAACCTGAAGCAGCTTCCAGGCTCTGAGTTGCAGCACAGAGCCCGATGCGGGGCTCAAACTCACGAACCTCGAGATCGTGACCTGAGCCGAAGTTGGACGGCTTAACCGACTAAGCCACCCAGGCGCCCCTACCATTTAAATTTAATCTTGGCTTTCTTTGAACTCATAATTGAATAGCTTTAGAGATGGATAGGGTGCTAGCAGTTGTCTAACTGACTTTTCCACGTCGCCGTAAGGAAACAGTCCGAGGCTCTGAAGCAACCTGCTCATGCCGTCAGTCCTAGACTGCAGCAGAGCCCAAACAAGACCTTGGTTCTAACTCCTGATCCTGGACCTTTCCCTCTATATTGAGGTGCCTCTTACAGATTATTCTTCTCAAATCACCAACACCAAACAACTCAAGTTTAAATACACTGGCATCCCTGCCGATCATACAGTTGGATCCTATAGTTTCTGATCATATAGTTGGTCCCAATTTCAAAACTGATGGGGCTGAGTTAGCAAACTGGAGCATAGAAATGTAACAGCTGCGGGGTGCCTGGATGGCTCAGTTGGTGACGCATCTGACTTCAGCTCAAGTAATGATCTCACCGTTGGTGAGTTTGAGCCCCGCATCAGACTCTGTGCTGCAACTCAGAGCCTGGAGCATGCTTCAGAGTCTGTGTCTCCTTCTCTTTCTGCCCCTCCGCACTCGTTCTCTCTCTCTTTCTCTCTCTCTCTCTGAAAGAAAGAAAGAAAGAAAGAAAGAAAAGAAGGAAGGAAGGAAGGAAGGAAGATAGATAAACAGCATAGATAAACAGCTATGGGGAGGGTGTTGTCCCACTTGAGAACTACACTTTGTCGAATCTCCAAAGCATCAAACGCTACAGCCCAGGCAGGCCACCAACCTCCCCACACCTCCATAAATGGCAACAGCAATACCATGAACAGGGACAATAATTGACATGTTTGAACATTTACCCTGAACCACGCACTTTTGTTAGCTTTTCTAAGCATTCATTCATTGTTTTAAGATTCGAAAAGAGGAGGTAAAATCTTCTTTGTAGGTTTTCTTTTCTTGCACACCATCAGAAGACATACACAGCTTGGCTGTATTAATAACACACATTACATAACCCAATGCATTTGTCATTATTGAGGCTGGTTTTTATAGCTTATGATTTATGGCTCTGACATGCCACTATGAATTAAAGCAGGGTGGGTGTCCCACATAGCTCACAGGAATGACGTTCTACCCATGAAACACACATTCTCGAAGGTGGAAAGCAGCCAGCATGCCGTGTAAAACCTTATGTATGATAATTTCTTGTGTTCCTTGGCACGCGCCACCCTTATTTCACAACACAGACACCTCCCCCACCCTCTCCAGTGGATAATTCACTCTCATCTGTTGTGAATTTTCACAGCATTTCATCAAGATCCCGCACCTGGGACCCGAGATGCTTGCGGTGAGACCACCGTGGGAGCAGAGAGCATTGCTAGACGAATTCTGAAAAGTCTGTTTACTGCCAGAAAGCCGACGAATGAAAAAATTTAAACAACGAATATAGCCAAGGCCAGTTTAAGGTATAACAGAAGTATCCTAATGACGGTACAATAGACACACAAAGTCCTTAACGTTGAAGGCTTAAGTCGTTCTCTGGCTTTACCCTTCCGTTTAATCCAAACTGCTTTCTATTCTCCTTACGTCCTTTGTGTTTTCCAGTCTTTGTCCTTTTACCCGAGCTAGCCTTGGTGTCTCGAACGGGATCCCTTTCCCTGTTTTGATATCTCACTCAGTGGCCCTCAAATTTTTTCAGACAAATACGATGCTCCTTGTGGATGATGACGGCTCAGGTTAGCAGTATAAAGTGGTGGAGGGATATCTCCAAAGATCTGTATGACATTTGGAAAGTCCCTCTGATGAAGGGAAGAGGTGTGCAAGCTTCCAGCTGAGAATTTTTAGTCTATCGTTGATATTCCACTCTGGCCACACACCACAATAACCTGGAAAGTTTACCGAAAAATCCGATGCCCAGGCCCAACCCCAGATCAACTGAATCAGAATTTCTGGAAGTGGTACCAGGGCCACTGCTGGGTTTTAAAAGCTGCACAGGTAAGCCTATGGGTTCTGAAAACCCCTGGCCTGAATTCCAAATTTTACCCTGTCTCCCAAGATCTCTGCTTTCTTAAATCCCGAGGTGGAACATCAATAAGTACTTCTCTACAACATCTTCTCGGAAACCCTGGGGTCAGACGTATTTCAGATTTCTGAATATTTTTGAAGACCCAATGTCTGTGTGTATGTGGGAACTAAAATATGTAACACTTCCAGAAAAGTCTAGGATAGCACCCCATCATCAACTACGTTACCATTCTATAGTGAGACAAATATCCATACAAAGTGAGATAAATAGTCTATAAATAGCCTTATCTGAGTTGAGATCAGCCTCTATTCTCAAATGAGTTAAGCAGTATTTTTCCATTTTCAATGCAAACTGGTGCAGCCACTCTGGAAAACAGGATGGAGGTTCCTCAAAAAATAAAAAATAGAACTACCCTCTAACCCAGCAATTGCACTACTAGGTATTTATCGAAAGGATAAAAAATGCTGATTCAAAGGGGCACATGCACCCCAATGTTTATTGCAGCACTATTGACAATAGTCAAAGTATGGAAAGAGCCCAAAAGAGCCCAAATGTCCATTGACTGATGAAGGAATAAAGATGTGGTATACACACACACACACACACACACACACATACACATGTATATTTATACAATGGAATACTATTCAGTGATCAAAAAGAATGACATCTTGCCATTTGCAACAATGTGGATGGAACTAGAGTGTATTATGCTAAGCGATATAAGTCAGTCAGAGAAAGACAAATATCATGTGACTTCACTCATATGTGGAATTTAAGATACAAAACAGATGAACATATGGGAAGGGAAGCAAAAATAATAAAAAACAGGGAGGGAGATAAACCATAAGAGACTCTTAAATACAGGAAACAAACTGAGGGTTGCTGGAGGGGAGGTGGGTGGGGGATGGGCTAAATGGGTGATGGGCATTAAGAAGGACACTTTTTGGGATGAGCACTGGGTGTTATATGTAAGTGATGAATCACTGGGTTCTACTCCTGAAATCAATACTACACAGTATGTTAACTAACTTGAATTTAATAAATAAATTTTTAAAGAAAGAAATATTTTTCCATTTTCAGAGCCTTGAGATTATGGAATCATGGGTAATAGACTGTAGACCCGGGTTAATCAAGTAGCTCCCTTCCTGTAAGTACATACATTAGTCACAAAGATGAACAAGAACTTGGATCCCTCCCTTGACAGCTTACAATCTATTGGGGAAAATAAGGAAAAAGGTATGTAAACAGCCAATTATAGTCAGGTCCACTTTTCCCAAATCATGCTTATTACAGTGGTTCTCAATCCTGCCTGCACATAAAAGTCACCCAGGAACTTGTAAAAATATTGTCACAGCCACCCTCCAAAAATAATTAAACCAAAATTTACATATACATATTTTTGCATAAAAATACATATTTTATGCATTTACATATTTTTGGCATAAACAGTAAGTTTAAAAATAATCACAAAGAAGAAAATACAGTTAGAAGAAAGCTAGCAGACTGATATTCTATTACCGAATGTAAGTAAAAGTGCTTTCAAAACTTGTGCTCTTTGTGGTTTCAATAATAGAGAAAAAACCCAGGATGCAGGAGGAGCCTATGGAGGTATATAAAGCAGTGGTGAGACATACTCCAAAAGGAGAAATTTGGTTTGCTAATACATATATATATGGACAAAGAGAGAAGTGAAAAGATTTTTTAATGTGTGTTTTTTTTTTATTTTGAGGTGGGGGAGGGGCAGAGAGAGGGAGAGAGAGAGAATCCCAAAATTCCAAGAAGGCTCCATGCTGTCAGCACAGAGCCCAATGCGGGGCTCGAACTCATGAACCGTGAAATCATGACCCGAGACGAAATCGAGAGTTGGACACTTAACTGACTGAGTCACCCAGAGGCCCCAAGAGAGAAAAAGACTTGATGTGCTCTTCCTTCAACCAATGCCTCTTGGTTGGGTTGGGGAAGAGGAATGGCAGCTGAAGAGCTAGAAAGAAGCTTCCCGGCTCATTCTCTCTCAGCCCCCTTCTCCAGCCTCCATCTCAACACCAGTTGAAGACTTCTCCAAATCTGCTCTACTGTGGCAATTTGTCATATACTATCTTGTGACATCTCATCAGTTTTCTAGGCTGTAATTTAAGTATTTTGTTATGAATTCAGTTTTTCCATATGTATACCTATCCTCATAAACTAGAAGAGAGAGATGATTCTTTGTCTTCTGTCTTCCCACAATGCTACTATGCCTTACATAATTTAGGTTTTCAATAATGCAATTTTATTTTGCCCCTAAACCATGGACCGACCTCCCCTGAGACTGACAAAATTGGAAACAATATAAATCAAAGAAAGAGAGAAACATAAGAGTGACAGCTTTTTCCTGGTCTAAAATTAGGAATGTTCACCCTGGACCTAAAAAAAAGCGGACTGGGAAATGCAAAACTCAAAGGTGAAAAGGAGTACTATAAATCACTAAGCGAAAAAGCAACCTGACAGACGCATGAGAGTTCTGAATGCTCCTTGCGAATCCAGGCGACCTATGGGTTTTCGGTGGTTGCAAAAGTAACTGAATAAACAATGGAAGAGAAATTTTAACTAAGTTATGAACAGAAAACCTTAATTAGACTAACCGCCAACAAAAAGAGAAACCTCACTGTCAGCGAAACATCACCGTCAGCTCAGCAAACAAAACTGAGAAATTATAAGCAGAGCTCTGTATCAATGAAGTGACACTTGAAGAGAGACTGTAGAAGCAATCTGGGCCCTCATTGTTTTCCTAAACTATATGGAAGCTCCTGCCACGGTGAGAAACATGTGATGTTTAGTTATGTGCACAGGGAAAAAAAAATCTAGATCATGGCACATTAGTAACAGTGGGTTATCTCTGGAGAAAGGCCCATGGTCAAGGAGAACTGGCTCAGTTAGGGTTCAATCAGGGTAGCAGACTACTAGCAAAAAATATATTCTCCATATATAATTAGATAAAATATATTCTCCAAATATATGTAAATTACACACACTCACGCGCACACACACACACACACACACACACAGATTTGTTATGAGCATTTAACCTGGCAGTTGGAAAGGAAGACGGATGTGAGGTGGGGAAGAGTAAGAACAAGGTGGAATCCACAAGCATGGCCTGGACTTACTGAATTCCTTTGGCGTCTGACCTTTGTGCAAAGGTGTCCAACAGAAACCAGAGCCCTTTGCTACAAGTTTAAACACATACTCTAGCCCAGGAGTCTGAGAAGCCATCTGAGCATGTCGGGGGCAGTGGGACAGTCCAGGTCCACGTGCTGCCCCCACCAAGGATGTGAGCCCTCAGATCGGCATCACCACGGTGAGCTACGAGATGGCTGCTGCTTTCTTGTGTCCTCCACACCCGCACAAGAATCTGTCTGTGCCCTCTAAACAGAGACATAAAGGAAAGCAAATTCTGGGAAATGTATTACAAAGCCCCCAAGAGGACTTTAACTTACATTGTTTAAGAGGTTTTTTTGGATAAAGGTATTTTATTAAAAATGATTTTTTTAAATCTTTAAAGAAACCAATTCAAAACCATTAAGCTGTAGCACATGGGCAAGAAGTCAATAATTTATTTTTAAGGCTGCCATGACACTGGTAATATTCAAGCCAGTGATTTAGATAAATAATCAAAAAACATGGGACGCCTGGGTGGTTCAGTCGGTTAAGCACCTGACTTCCACTCAGGTCGTGATTTCAAGGTTTGTGAGTTGGAGCCCCTCATCGGGCTCTGTGCCGACAACTCAGAGCCTGGAGCCTGCTTCGCTTTCTGTGTCTCCCTCTCTCTGCCCCTCCCCTGCTCATGCTCTGTCTCTCTCTCTCTCAAAAATAAATAAACATTTAAAAAATTAGATAAATAATCAAAAAACAGAAAAAATATGCAAGCTGGATATTTGAAAATATCCAGAAGATCAACTAAATTTCTTCAACCAGGGATTTCTATAATGGCACACCTTTCATAATTTCCTATTTTCTGACATACACAAAGGTAAAGTTCTGTGCATCTTCCACAGAGGCAAAAGTTCTCAAGTTTAGTGTCTGACATAACATCTCTTTTCCTTTAATTCACCACAAAGACTTTTGCGTCTAGCAAACTGTTCATCACATTTGCATATGATTTCTTTCCAACTAATTCGGTCCTTTTAAGTCATGAACTTCCAAAAATAAAAAGATACGAAAAATAGCACTCATCAAAGGGAAGAGACCAGATGCCTCCACCAGCCATTTTTTTTCCTAATACATATCATCCTTTCTCTGGAACGTGAAATAAAATGTTGGCACTTCTGAAAGGCCTCTCTAAGTGTGACTTTGATAATATGGTGTTATTGTTATTTGTATGTAGCCCAAATGAATATGGAGGCTGCATCAAGGGGGGTGGGGTGCGGTAGGAATACAGGTCTAATGATGAGAGGCTCTCGTATCCTTAGCAATCAGAAGTATCTGGCTTATGGAGCCTTCCCCTTGCAACAGGCAGCAGCATGCTAGGTAGTTTACACATATCCTTGAACTTCACTTACACAGCAAACCAAGGAGGTGAGTATTATCTCTGGTTTTGTAATAAGGAGAAGGGTTGAGGAACTTGTCCAAAACCTGATCCCAAAACACATGTGTGCTACTGTAGTATCCTACCTTCTTCCAGCTCTGTCCATGGCCACGGCCCAGGACCTTCCTAGTTTTAATGACAGCAGCCCATATTTATGGAAAACTACGTGTAATAGATGTGGGTCGAAATGATTTATGGCTTTAGAATCAATCCTCATAGACGCCCCACAAGATAAAGACTATTATTATCAGCATTATATACAAAAGGAAAGTAAGCATCAATGAGGTTCCTTTAGTGGGAAAAAGAGAAAGAATTTGAACCCTACAGTGAGAAGAGGAGAAAGAATTTCAATCCTGGGGTTGGTTCCAATTCCATCACTGCCATCTTCTACATCCTTATTTCAAGTTAAAATATAAAACTCCAAGACTGTGCTCTTACCCAGCTAGCTTCAAGCTACTTTATCTCCAACTTCGCTTTCATTGCAATGAATTGCCTCACACTTTTTGGCTTTCTCCAGTTTGGGGGGGTCTCACCTTTGACCTTAGTTAACTTGTTTGCACTTGTTTCATTCATCATGCACTCTAAGAATTTTCACTGACAGCCAGCTCCCCCAGCTGTAAAGACACGCTTGATGACCTTGTCCAATATATTCCACTTTAGCACCGGGTGACCCCAAGCCTGGATGTGCCCCTTACTACTTCACAAGGGAGATGAGGACACAGGCCAGACCCCAGACTTCTCTCTGTAACACTCCCACAGGTGTCCACATGTGTCCACTTAGCATCCTAGGCCCCCACTGGGAAATTCAGCAAGGCCTTGTTGCCTACCCCCCCCACCCCCCCACCCCCCCCTCACCCCCCCACCCTCAGTGCCTGCTAGTTAATTTCCTTTCATTTTCAGTCCAAACAGACTCACCCTGGTTTGCTGAGTCATGCTTCCGGGTAGAAAAAAGCTAGCAAAAATGCTAATGTGTGCTGCTGAATTACTGGACGTTATGGGGCTAAAGCAAAGTTTCCTACAAAGCACTTTGAAACTGTTACTGTACTGACAAAACACCAAAAGGAGCTTGTGAGACGGAATGCACACTAAGATTAAAAGGATGGCAAAAATGGTCAAAGACATTCTTTATTTGAAACCTTAAGAAATGAGTGAAAATTCACTCATGTGCATTTCTTTATACTTCATAATGGAACAAAAAAAGCAATTAAATATATCCAATTATTCACCTTGTATTTATATTAAACTTAAATTAATTATTTAACCTATTAAATGTGCTAAATATGTTAAATAATACTGATTCTCTTACTAAAAAAAGATAATATATGTCAATTTTTCAAGTTAAAATACTAATTTTATAGTTTTGCTATTTTTTAATGCAAACAGTATTTTATGGCAGTTACATATTATTTAATATTAGAAGTGCTATTGAGCATGTATCAGACCTAGCCATAACTCTACTTTGTTTTCATTATAACGTCCTATGGAAATCAAAATAAGGTAGCAAAGATAGGAACATAAAACTGAAGTTTCCCAGTGGTCAGGTAGTCTTGCATTTGGCCATTGAAAAAGTCTTTATTTCATCTTGTAAAGCACATTTCTCATTTTTTTCAGAAAGCAGAGGTATATATACAAAGGAATATTACTCTGCCATAGAAAAGAATGAAATCTTGCCATTTGCAATGACAGGGATGGAGCTAGAGAGAATTATGCTAACTGAAATAAGCCACACAGAGAAATACAAATACCATATGATTTCACACATGTGTGGAATCCCCGAAACAAACAAAGAAAAAAGGAGACAAAGGAAAAAACAGAGTTTGTTAAATACAGAGAACAAACTGGTGGTTGCCAGGGGGGAAGTGTGTGGGAGGATGGGAGAAATAGGTGAAGGAGATTAAGAAACTTCCAGTTATAAAATAAATAAGTTGTGGGGATGAAAAGCACAGCATAGAGAATACAGTCAATAATATTGTAATTAGGTAGGTGACAGATGGTGACTACACTTATCATGGCGAGCACCGAGGAGTGTATAGAATTGTTGAATCACTGTGCTGCACATCCAAAACTAATGTAACATTGTACGTCAACTTTACTTCCATAGTAAGTATATATGTATAATATATTTTATTTTATTTTATTTTAATTTTTTTAAATATTTATTTATTTTTGAGAGACAGAGGGAGACAGAGTATGACCAGGGGGGGGCAGAGAGAGAGGGAGACACAGAATCCGAAACAGGCTCCAGGCTCTGAGCTGTCAGCACAGAGCCCGACGCGGGGCTTGAACTCACGGACCGTGAGAACATGACCTGAGCCGAAGTCGGAGGCTTAACCGACTGAGCCACCTAGGCGCCCCTATGTGTAATATATTTTAAAAGAAAGCAGACCCTAAAATTGTTTGCTTTCTCTTTGAAAGATTTAACTTGTTTATTTAAGTCAGTTTGAATGCTCTCTGTTTAAAGCTTCTCTCAGATAGCCACCAAAAAAAATCCATGCGTATAGTATGAGTGTTTAACAAAAAATAAACGTGCTAATATCACAAGTGTTGTTGTAAGCTGATCACATCAGACAACGCAGGCAAGCAGCCGTGAACTGATGGTCTATGGTACCATGAAGATTTATTTCTAAGTCCTTAGTTTGCATAAGTGTAGGGGTTCCTATGTGTAGGTTCTCAGGACTTTTGACTCATTTTTTCCAGCAGATTATCTCAAAATAATGAGAACAGCCAGAAAATGCATTTTGTTCAATTCTAATGTATACATTATAAATACATTTTAGAAAAAACACATTTCCAGAACCATTTCCTCCCCAAGCAGGGCAATTCATAACATCTCAAAGAGCAATGGAATTCTTAACTGCTATGAACACTCTGGGAAAGTCTAGGTTAGAATATTTTGCCTCAGTAGTAATATCTGTGCATTTAAACCTCTGGGACAGTACCTTCACCCAAAGGCCTGAAAGATTCCTGGTCAGGATTCCAGCAACCAAAGCAGATCATGAACTTCTTAGTTTTTGGTGTTAATCCAACCCAAACATCATCCATTCTTGGGACTCAGCTGTCAGGGGTCTGAAGCGAGGCCACAAATGCAGTTGTGGCCAATTGGTAGAGGGGTAGGATTGTGAGTTTGAGTCAGATAGTCTAGGCTTTGAGCCCTTGCCAGCTTCCACAAGTATGTTCCCTCTTTACTCCTGATCATCTGTAGCGCATGCATAACAATAACATTTGCGTATGTATTTAATAAATAATTGGAGTTCCTACCCCATACCAAGCTCTGTTCCAGGTAATAAAGATACAGCTGAGAAAAAGATCGACCAGGTCTCTCAGGGAGCCTAACACCTAGTAAAGAGAAGATAGACAATCGATAAGGAAACAAATAAATTAGAAAGATAATTGCAGTTTGTGCTAAGTACTATGAAAATAATAAAAACCAGTTAATGGACTAGGGCTGTGCTGTCAGATACAGAAACCACTAGCCACACATAGCAACTTAAGTTGAAATTGACTAAAACTAAATGAAACTAAAAATTCAGATCCTCAGCTAAAGGAGCCACAATCCAAGTCTTCGATGGCCACATGTGGCTATTGTGTTGGACAGCTCAGATACAGAACTTCTCCATCATTGCAGAAAGTTCCATTGGTGGCACTGTTAACTAGAGTGATGAGAAGTTTGGGTAAGGGACTGCTTTAGATGGCAATAATATGTATAAACAACTGTACAGTGAGGAAAAGAAACTATAGTAGAGACTCCATAAATTGGATCTATTATGTGAACATATCTCATAAGTTTATATTTTTTTTCACTTTATTCCTCAACTTATAAATCCTAGAAAGAGACCCACTGAAATGTAGTTTGCTTTTTACTTCTAAATCATGGACTTCTAACACCTGAAATTCTAGGTCAACAATTTAGGCTCGACACACTTGAGTGAATGATCATTTTCTTCTGCATAGTTTCCTTGATTAAAAAAAAAAAGGAAGGAGAACATTTCCCCCAAATTTTGATGAATTATAAACCTCAGAAGGAGCCAAGTACATTACACAGAAAGGATAGGAATAATTTCTCAAAGGTTATAACTTTAGTTGAAGTCAGAACACATGAGATTTCAAGATTTAACTTTGAAAAGCAAATTCTTCTGTCCTTGATTCTCTGTAACTCTGGCACCGATATACTCCATCCACATCTTAAAGGTCTTTATGACCACAGAACTTGACCTTGTGTTACATTCCCAAAAGGCTATGTGTAAAGTGAATATTTATGCATTGAATTGTATCTCCCAGTGTGTGTTATTTCGGGAATGTTTTACTTAGATAAAAGAAAATAGCACCAATACATGAACATCCAATGAGTATTTATTGAATTCCTAAAACATGACCAACTCAAGAGGCAGAACTACTCAATAACTAAAAATTTTTACTTGTCTTTCACTGCCGCATTCCCCGACTCTTTTTTTTTTTTACTGTACAGTTAACCATAGTCTGCTGTGCATATTCATTTTGAACGTCATGTCAGGTAACAGTACAATGAATGATTAAGTCAATTTATCTTTGCACATTTATTTAAGAAGCACACGCAGGCTAATGTACACCAGTACATTTCATTTCTATTTCTTTGAAAATGACTACGTAGCATCATTGGCCTTGCCTCAACCAGGAATTTAGCAGAATTTATGCAATAAAAGAAGGAGGTATATTTCCAGCTGGAGCTGGAGGGTTAATTGCATTCCTGTTTGTCAATCTAACAGCAATGGTGTTAATACCTGTAAGTGTGAAAATCATAAGCTATTCCTATAACAGCCATCAAAGTTTTGTCGACCAAATGGCTAAATGGAAAAAGAGGTGAACCATCTCATTAGAACTGAGAAGTGTTGATTGAGCCAGCGGGGAGCTCTGAAAATGATTTTCCTCTTCTTGGGGTTGCCACCTGGTGCCCTCAGGGTAGACAAACGTGACATGTTAACCATGTATGTGGAAATCGTGTCCAAATGCATTAAGCAAACAAATGTGAAATGTAAAGCAAGAGGAAGGAAAGAGGAAAACCTTAGGTAAGTTTGGTTAACTACACAGCTGCTCCCAGGACCTATGGGCAGCTGTTCTGAGCTCCATTTAAGAAAAACCGTGAGATCCCTTTCTCTTTCCAGGCTAAGCAAGCAAATCAATCTATTTATACCTGGTCAGTGTCAAAGGAAAATCTCAAAGCTGTGTCTTAAAAATGCTTTACGAAATGGACTGTGTCCAATTATAAAACAGAACTCTGGCTATTACACACACTGCACAGTGATTTGGATTGCACCTTCTTCTGCAACCCCACCAACAACTCTTGGAAGCAGCATACAAGCCTTAGAACAAATTAATGAGTCTTTAGGGTCATGCAAGAAATAACATGTTTTTTTTTTGTCTCAGCCACAGACCTATCAGCAAACTTGATGTAGCAGCTGCATGTTAAAGCTTCCTGGATTATTCCTGATCCCAGGAACAGCGAGGTAATTGTTTCTGACCTTTTGCACCAATATTCTACAGGAGCATGTTTACTTACTTGACAAGTTTTCAGGAGACATATCTTCAAGAAGTGCTACTCTGAAAAAAAGTTGGTACTGATGCTCTACCGCACAGGTAACCATATATAAAATATTTAGGGTGTTGTTTTTTTCTTTCTGCTTCCAAAAATATTACATGTTCATACTTTTGAAAGGAAGAAACACACATAAAATGAAGACCAAGATTGTGAAGTTTTACTTGTCTTTTAATTGGCTTTGTTCACTTCATAATATATCATAAACATTTTCCCATGTCATTAAATAATCCTCTAAAGTTTGAGTAATGGAACAGTCTAATTTTAACAGTCTTTATTTTTGAACTTTTGGGTGTGTACATTACACTTTGAGGAACACGCTTATTCATAAATCTGTCTGCATATGTTTCTCTGAGATACATTTTTAAAAAGTGGTGGGTCTAGGTCAGCATGCTTTAAGTATTTTTAAAGACTTTGGGAAGTATGGTCAAATTCAGATAGCCACTCTGATTTATGTACAACAGAAAATGAATATAAGTAACCCTGTGGAATATTTACGGGCAAGAGCTGAACACAAAATGGCCACACCCTTGCTTTGATAGAATTCTTCCCTGCAAGGGCCATTGGTTGATCTTTCATGACCACCAGATGTCAGTCTAAAACAGAGCAAACTGAACTAGACCTAGATGGGGAAAAGGGGAATCCACTCTTTTAGTCTTATGTATACTTTGCTACCCTATATTTTCTTCAGGCTGCCAGGGAGATTGAGTTTTATGAAACAAACGAATGAATATTGTCAATTGGATAAAGCGCTAGGACATCGGATGCCTTTCGATGACCCTCAGGTTAAGGGCTGATAATCTGTTTTGCTTTACGTTTCCCTAACATCACCTTCATACACTGGTCTCACAGCTGAATCTTTTCAGAAGTAGACCTCGGTTTCCTTCGAAGCAGGCAAACATTTCATGCCAACCCGTGTGCTTGTTCATTAGCTCACAATGAGACAGAGTCTCCTGGGGTAAAATGAAACGTTTAAGGCGATGCCTTTGAGTTTTTCTACTTAGTAGTTAAACAAGGAGTGTTACCAAGCAAGGAGGAGCAGATACTTGGAGATGTCTCTCCATACTGACTTTGGACAGCCATCCTTATTTCTTTTGACTTCGGTGAATGGTTCCTTGCTGCCTTTTCCTGTTTCTGAGGAAAGGATGCTCCACACCCTAATGTGTTTGGAATTTCCAAAGATGTGATAGAGTTGTTTTCAGGGCGCTTGGTGCATGCAGAAAGCTTTGCTGTGGCTAACACAGTGATGCCACTGCTGACACCAGCCAAGTGCAGTTGGAGATTCTAGTTCGTGTCCTAGTGCAGCTGCGTGGGAAAAAGATACATGAAAAGGGAAAAACATAAAGGTGCCTCACACTGTGACAAAATTATGAAAATTAAATGGGGCTTTAGTCTAAAATATGCCAAGGAAATTAGGATGATTTATTATTCATACTGGTGCTTTTATGGCAAAAACATTTAAAATGTGAGGATAAGGGGGCACCTGGATTGCTCATTCGGTTAAGCGTCCGACTTCAGCTCAGGTCGTGGTCTCGTGGTTTGTGAGTTCGAGCCCCGCATCGGGCTCTGTGCTGACAGCTCAGAGCCTGCTTCAGATTCTGCGTCTCCTCCTCTCTCTGCCCCTCCCCTGCTCATGCTCTGTCTCTCTCTGTCTCTCAGTAATAATAAATAAACATTAAAATATTTGAAAAAAATAAAAATGTGAGGATAAGGATAGTGACATCTGTTGAGTGATAAGCCTTTTATACAGGCAAAAGGGGTGTTAAAAATAAACAAAATAAAAAAAAAAAACAGGGATAAAGGAAAGTCCTGAATCTACCTTCAAATAATTAACTTGTACAAAATGGGATGTGTTAAGTAGATGACAGCTGGGTAGTTTAGATCACAACTGGATAATGCGGCTGGCAAAAGAACTAAATAATGTTCTCTTAGCCTACATTCATAGAAGTGCAGCGAGTGCCCCGTTAAAGGAAACTTCCCAAACTAACCCAAACACATGCGGAGTGTTTTGCTCAGTTAAGAGGGGAGATAACAAATGGGACTCCATCTGTAAGAGAGAGAACAGAATCATAGTCTCAAAACCTGGTCCTTTCAGCAAAGAATGAGAATTTCCCTGAAGAGAAAGAAGACTTAGGTAACAGCGTGATCATTCTATTCAAATACTGAACGATTGCCCTATAAAAAACACAATGCAATTTATCCCATCGTTCATGCTCGCAGAGTGGGCATCAATGAGTGAAAGTCACAGGGAGACAGATCCGGAGACAAAGTCGGAGCTACCGGAAGCTGGGAGAGAGACGTGAAACAGATTCTTCCTCCCTAATCCCAGAAGGAATCCATCTTGCTGACACCTTGATCTTGAACTCCTAGCCTCCAGAACTGCGAGACAATAAATTGACACTCAGTTTGTGGTACTTTATTATGGCAGCCCTAGAAAATCAATACAAATTACTATAGTAACGTCCTACCTCTAAACTCGTTGTTACATGAGAAAAAGAAGCACCTACCTATTGAAACTAAACCACTGGTTGAATTTTCTATTTCCTGTAAATGGAATGCAATCTTAACTAAAAGCTCCAGAAAGGAAAGAAAATTAAATCATTCAAGGGTGGTAACAACTGAGATGACATAGTTGGGTCAAGAATTTCAAAGAGGCCAATGACCTCCTTCTTCAAATAGGAGATTCATATTTTATTTCTCCAGTGACATATTTGCAACTGAAGATAAGTTAAAGACCCGAAGGGCACCTGGGTGGCTCAGTCTGTGGAGCCTCTAACTCTCGATCTCAGTTCACGGTTCGTGGGCTCAAGCCCCACGTCCAACTCTGCACTGGCAAGTGGGGAGCCTGCTTGGGGTTCTGTCTCTGCCTCTCTCTCTCTCTCTCAAAATAAATGAACTTAAAATTAATTAATTAACTAATTAATTAATTAATTAAAGAGCTGCTTGCACACCAAAGCCAGGTCCTTTGGGTAGTCCAAAGAGGTAAGACCCCCAGCTGTCTCAAAGAAACGTGTCCACTCTTTGGCCCAGGTTTTGGCATTTTGCCAGTGTCAGGGTTCATAGTAGTTGTCATTTATTTCAGCTATTGGCGTAGTTACACGGATGCCTGAGCATTCCACCTCTATAAGAGTGAAAAGCTTGTCAGGTATTGTATCTCCAGCATTTTTTCTAAGTTGTTTTTGTTTTTGTTTTTGTTTTTGTTTTCCTGAATGGCCTCCTGTAAGGGGTCAGAGCTTTGAAGCACGCTAGGTGTTTCGTAGACCTGGATTTGATAATTTCCAACTGGCTCTCAATTGTACATTGTATAAAAAGTTGCTACTTCATATATTCTCACAAGAGGTACTTGTAAAACGTCACCCTTGTTCATGGCAGAGACCGGTAAGCATCAGTTCTATCTTTGGGCTAACTCCAGGTCTGGAGCACAGCTTTGTGCCCTTCTGGATGTTTTGGGGGGTTTTTGTTTTGGTTTGTGTTGTGTTGTGTTGTGTGTTTGTTTACAGTTGCTTCTATCCCCTTAGATATTTCTGGTGTGAAGTCAAATGGACCCTAAAGTCACCCATAATGAGGGTTTGAGGGGATAACTTGGAAAGACTGAGTCCAAAAAGCAAAACCAGGAGTGAGCAGACTTGAATGACACCAAGGAAGGTGATAAAATATGAGTGTAGGAGCTTCAAGAGAGAGAAGGGTTTTGCTTGAAGGATGAAACATAATGGTTTAGAAGGACAATGATAGTCTGATAATTGACGGAATTCCAATACCATCTCCAGGCTCCATGGTAGACAACATATGGGAATCGAGTTCGTTCGGCCCAAGAAAGCTACAAGTGAAACAATGACTTAGAACTTGGTTGATGGATGGTACCTATACCTGAAAATGTTATCACATGAATTATTCAAATAATTAATTCCCAATAAAATTTAGGATCTTATACTATCTGAGTCTCAGATTTGGAAGGGATTTTGTAGGTATTTAGCTCAATCTCACACCAGAGCAAGGTGTGAGTCCTTGAGTTTTCATTTCAAGTTGAAGGCATAACCCTGGCCTTGGAGTTTCCCTCAGTTATATGACCGTATGTGAGAATAGAGTGAGGGTGAGAATGACTGATGACACATTGCCCTGAATGTGTGGATTCAGCAGATTATTTTTAAATACATCCAATTTAAACTGTCATTTTCCCCTTCAGATTCCAGAGGGATCCAGAGGCAAGGGGCCTCTTTCCAAAGAAAAATTCTTGTGACTATAAATACACACTGACAAACTGCATACAGAATGTCTCAGAAACTAGAGAGAACTATCAGAGCGCTAGCATTCCACAATTTACAAAAGATAGCAATACGTGTATGTTTGCGATACCCCATTTCACTCCTTAATCTTTTGTAATACTACCATAGTCCTTTAGGAAAAAAGGAAAAAAAAGTTACACTTCCAAAGAGAGTTTCTTATGCTCGCTGGCCTTTCAGAAATCTACCAGACCTGAGCTATAACAGGACGAATATTCTCTTTGCATTGGAGACAGCTATTGACTTATAACTAAATCTGAGAGAAGAAAGTACATTACTCTTTTCCCCCTCTCCCTCTTATATTAGAAATAAGAAAAAAAAAACTTGAAAGCAAAATGATCTGAAAAGTGTTCACTGCTGAGAGGAGAAGCTTCTTTGGATTTGGCAATCTGTCTCCCTAACATTTACTGTCTGAAGCTCACTAGGCTTATTAGATTCTGCAGAGCTGGGCTGAGTGTGACAGACGTCTCTAACTATTAGTTGGAGAGCTCATAAGCATAGGTATTCATTTAGACTGAGTATTTTGAAGAATGAAAAATAAGGTACTGATTAAGTACATGAAAATTATGTGGTGAGGAAGCATACCTGGGGCTATAAATTTCTCATTTAAAAAAAAAATTTTTTTTAATGTTTCTTCATTTTTGAGAGACGGAGAGAGACAGAGCACGAGCCTGGGAGAGGCAGAGAGAGAGACAATGAGACACAGAATCTAAAGCAATCTCCAGGCTCTGAGCTGTCAGCACAGAGCCTGACGCGGGACTCAAACTCACCAACCTTGAGATCATGACCTGAGCCGAAGTCTGACGTTTAACCAACTGAGCCACCCAAGCCCCCCTGTCTCATTTTTTTAAATGTTTATTTATTATTGAGAGACAGAGAGAGACAGAGCATGAGCCAGGGAGGAGCAGAGAGAAAGAGGGACACACAGAATCTGAAGCGGGCTCCAGGCTCCAAGCTGTCAACACAGAGCCCGACATAGGGCTCAAACTCACAAACTGGGAGATCATGACCTGAGCCAAAGTCAGATGCTTAACCCACTGAGCCACTCAGGCGCCCCCATCTCATTTTTTTTAAGTTTATTTATTTTGAGAAAGAGAGAGAGGGTGGTGGGGAGGGACAGAGAAAGAGGGAGAAGGAATACCAAGCAAGCTCTGCAATGTCAGCACAGAACCTGATGTGGGGCTCAAACTCACAAACCATGAGATCATGACCTGAGCCAAAACCAAAAGTCAGATGCTTAACTGACTGAGCCCCCCAGGTGCCCCTGTCTCATTTTTATTAAACAAGAAATGCATGCCATGAAAGACCTCCAGAAATAAATAGGTTTGAGCTGCCCCCTTGACTCTTGAAGGGGAGGGTTAATGGGATAAGACAAATAGCTCTGTCAACAGTGCTCATTCTCTGCAAAAGGTACATTTTATTTTTCCGGGGTCAAAGAAATTATCCTAGAGATAATATTTTTCAGAAGCCTCTGGTTCTCAAGTGAAGGAAAGCAGCTGAGATACACAAAATCATACAACTTTCTTTACTTTCCTATACCCGAATGTGGCTTACCAGCCCCAATTTCCATCACAAACAGAAATAATTAATGGTATCATTTCTTTTTTTTTTTTCAACGTTTATTTATTTTTGGGACAGAGAGAGACAGAGCATGAACGGGGGAGGGGCAGAGAGAGAGGGAGACACAGAATCGGAAACAGGCTCCAGGCTCTGAGCCATCAGCCCAGAGCCCGACGCGGGGCTCAAACTCACGGACCGCGAGATCGTGACCTGGCTGAAGTCGGATGCTTAACCGACTGTGCCACCCAGGCGCCCCAAATGGTATCATTTCAAGAAACCTGATTCTTGTGGTTTACTGTTCAGGTTCCTTTGGTTTATTTCTCTTCAGCTGAGGGGTTCCTGCCTCCCTTACCCCCAGGTGGCATCTGGATTTGGGGAAAGCTTATGCAGCATCCCAGAACAAGTTTGTGGGTAGGCAGGGTGCGTTGAGCCTAGGTGCTCTCATCTAACCCCCTAAAGAAAAACTTATTCTGACACTTGTTAAAATGGAGATTTTATTGGACTATTGAAATCAGAGCTTGCAATAAGGGAGAGAGATGGGTCTCCGCTCCAAATACAGTAGGGACAAGAGGGGATTTATAGCCAAGGAGCCGAGTGAGGGGTAGTCAGGTCGAAAATCACTAAAAGGACACATCAAGGATGGGGGAATTTTTACTAAACTGACCCACCAGGATACTTGCTCAAAGGAGGCCAAGAATGCATACATCAAAGGAGGGGAATAAGGGAGCTTGATCAGATGTCATGGCACCGGGGGGCGGGGGGGGGGGTGACTGAGCAGGACTCTTTGTGAACCCTGGGCTGGGCAGGACCAAGGCAGAGGTGAAGTTGGAAAGAGGGCTCAGAGGAGACTGACCGACATTGGGCCAAGAAATGCCGTTTTCAGTCCTTGCCAGCCTCCACTGAGGCACGGCCCATCCTGCTGGTCTTGGGTCTCCTGCACTGTCCTCATAGCATCTGCTGCTGAGGCCCTCAGCCCATGGCGCCCTCCACTTCTCAGAATATTCATTCCCTCTAACCCCATGGCTGGAATCTTTCTGCAGGCTCCCAGGGACTAAGAAACTACTCCGCATTCCCACATGATATTAGGGTGCTCAGGACTCTGTGGGGATGCCTTCAGTGTCATCCACATAGACATGTCCCAAAGTGCTGTTACTCTAACCTCTGAAACTTTGGGGTCTTCTCTTCAAAAATCCCATTTTCTTTGGCTACTTTTTGAAAAGCCAGAAGCTGACCCTTTTATTTAAAATATTTTTAATGTTGGGGCGCCTGGGTGGCGCAGTCGGTTAAGCGTCTGACTTCAGCCAGGTCAAGATCTCGCGGTCCGTGAGTTTGAGCCCCGCGTCAGGCTCTGGGCTGATGGCTCAGAGCCTGGAGCCTGTTTCCGATTCTGTGTCTCCCTCTCTCTCTGCCCCTCCCCCGTTCATGCTCTCTCTCTGTCCCAAAAATAAATAAACGTTCAAAAAAAAAAGAAAATTAAAATATTTTTAATGTTTATTTATTTTTGAGAAAGAGAGAGAAACAGAGTGTGAGCTGGGGAGGGGCAGAGAGACAGAGAGAGAGAAAGAGGGAGGGAGGGAGGGAGGGAGAGAAGGAGGGAGATACAGAATCCAAAGCAGGCTCCAGGCTCCGAGTTGTCAGCACAGAGCCCGATGCGGGGCTCAAACCCAGGAACCACAAGATCATGACCTGAGCCAAGTCGGATACTCAACCGACTGAGCCACCCAGCCTCCCCTGTCCCTTTTATTTAAAACTCCCCCATAATTTACCAAAGGTTTCCACTCACGTGGACTAATAATGAAGCAAGTAATTGTTCCAAATCTGCCACACTTTACCTCAGATTTGAAGAGAAGTACTGGAAAATCCCATAATGTAATTAGAATTGAGAGACAAAAGAGATGAGGGAAAGAGAACACATATTTTCTTCTTTGATGGAATATTTTCCAATTGGCAAGTTACCATCTAGGATTAGCAGACATCCCACATATAAAGGATAGCTCCGAATTAAATTCTGCTGACTTTTTTTTTTTTTTTTTAATAATGGAGTATAATGTTACTTGTTTCTAAACCAGGAAGTAATTTTCTCCACAGAATATTCTCTCTGTATAATTTCAGGATCACTGTCTGGTAAGAACAGGTAGAAATCTGAAGTAGAAGGATTACTTGTCAAGATGTCAGGAAGCCCGGGATCTGTCTTACATCCGTCACTAACAAGCTGGATGATCTTGGCCAAATTATTGTACCTCTCTCGATCTTGGTTGCTACTACCTCTGTCAGATGATAGACATCTGAACACGCAAGCTTCTTTTCTGTTGTGACGCTTGGTGACTGTGTTACTGGAAGCTGGGCTCCCAGCTTGAGGCCAAAGAGCATGTGGACACAACGGGGCGTGTTCGGCAGACTACTGTGGCAGCCGGAAGACTCAGATCATTCTTGGAAGAGCTCATCCTGAAGGAAGAAGAAGCCAGACTCCAGAAGCCTCAGACAACAGACAACAAAGCCTCAGTTGACAGAAAAGTGGTTTTTTGAATGCGCGACAGCGTTTACCATTCTTATCGGTCTCCCAACTCTATGTCTAAGTCCAGTGAAGACTAATTAAGCAATTAATTAATAATCAATGAATAAAAACGGAAAGGCTGGGTTCACTAAAACAAACAAACAAATAAACAAACAAACACTTGGAGCGCCTGGGAGGCTCAGTCGGTTGGGTGTCCGACTTCAGCTCAGGTCATGATCTCACAGTTTGTGGGTTCGAGCCCCACATCGGGCTCTGTGCTAACAGCTCAGAGGCTGGAGCCTGCTTCAGATTCTGTGTCTCCCTCTTTCTCTGCCCCTTCCCTGCTCATGCTCTTTCTCTCTGTGTGTCTCTCAAAAATAAACATTAAAAAATAAAACCACTAAAAAATACAGAGTCAAAGCATAGTGTTTTTTGTTTTTGTTTTTCTTAAATGTTTGTTTATCTATTTTTGAAAGAAAGAGACAGAGAGAGAGGGGGGAGGGGCAGAGAGAGAGGGGGACACAGAATCCGAAGCAGGCTCCAGGCTCCGAGCTGTCAGTGCGGGGCCCGACGCGGGGCTCAAACTCACAAACCAATGAGATCATGACCTGAGTCAAAGATGGACGCTTAACCAACTAAGCCACCCAGCCGCCCCAAAGCATAGTGTTTTGTGACCTTCTAACAAACTGTGTCACAAAAGGAAAGTGGGCGTTTTCAACTTATCATTATCGCCAGAGCCCAGAATCCTGGCCCCTAGAGGCCTCCAATGTGGTCGCATGGGTTCTTGGAGGAAGCACAGCCATGCACAAAGAGGGCGGGATGCCCACAGAGCAACAGTTGCACCAGGCAGGACATCCGGGCGATGCCCAGTAAATGGTCCCCAGTACTTGGCAGCTCCTGGCATGAAACAGAGTAGATCTGGAGCTATCATGAGACAGCTCTGAGGATTCCCATTGACTCTGAAAGACCTTGCAGAGGTTAGAGGGCCTGAGTGAACACAAACCCAGAGCAAAAATATTGCTTTCAACTGCACAATGTGCATGTGCCCTTCTTCCTGTAATAGAATCTACTTTTTCTTCAGGAAACCACCCCTGCTTCACCCTTGGTCTTAGTAGTTTGAGTACAATTGATCCATTTCCCAGCTCCACGGGATGGGCGTGAGTCCCAGGAAAGGCTAATTGATCTATTCCTTCCTTTTGGCTGTTGTGATTTATATTACGGACTGGCACATAACCAAAGTCAGGCCATGAAATGAAAGGACAGGACTTCTACAGAATTTTTTGGAAAAGAGACATTCTGGGATTGCAAATGATCAGGAAAACGGAAACCTAGAACCGCCAGAGACTGATGCATGGCAAACGCTTGCCTGGGAAAGCCGAGTGCTGTGAAGAATTCTGCAAAACTTGGAGACGAGGCAAAATGTTAGGTAACTAACATGTCCTTTCAGAGATGAAGGTCTCCCAAGGACTACCTGAGGAAATGAACTTAGTTTGATTCATTCATTTCTACTGATTAAAGATCCAGAAGTAGTGAGTGCCATGTTAACTTGTAGAGATGCAAATGATGTTTGTCCAGTGGAACAGATCATCGTAAACATTTCAGTTTATTGCCCTGCTGAATATTAACGACTTTTTGGGTCCCTCTAGAAATCTTATTTTACTATGCCTTTATTGAGTTGCGCATAAATGCCTAGCTTCTCAAAGATGTTTGGACCGGTTTTAATATCTTTATAGTTCCCTTGTTAATTAACAAGTTAAATAAAATCTTTGACACGTGGTTATTTTATATTCACCTAAGAGTTATTTTTAAAGACTACTTTTTTGGGGTGCCTGGGTGGCTCAGTCGGTTAGGCATCTGACTCTTGGCCTCGGCTCAGGTTGTAATCTCACAGTTTCGTGAGTTCGAGCCCCATATCGGGCTCTGTGCTGACAGCATGGAACCTGCTTGAGATTCCCTCTCTCCTTCTCTCTGCCCCTACCCTGCTCAGGTTGTCTCTGTCTCTCTCAAAGATAAATAAAAGATTTTTTTTTTTTAAGAAAAACAAAAATTACTTTTTTAAGAAAAGTATACTTTAACACAAGAGATGAAGGGGGGAAAAGGAAATAGAGAACAAGTCCTATCTACTTCATTTCAATACCTAAATCCTGTTACTCCTCCATGTGGACTGCACCATCCATTGAATTAATATAGTCTATATTTTGGCAAGCCAGCGTGAGCTGGGTTTGTATCTTTTTTTTTTTTTTCAACGTTTATTTATTTTTGGGACAGAGAGAGACAGAGCATGAACGGGGGAGGGGCAGAGAGAGAGGGAGACACAGAATAGGAAACAGGCTCCAGGCTCCGAGCCATCAGCCCAGAGCCTGACGCGGGGCTCGAACTCACAGACCGTAAGATCGTGACCTGGCTGAAGTCGGACGCTTAACCGACTGCACCACCCAGGCGCCCCTGGGTTTGTATCTTTTGTATCCAATATTCTGATACTCAGTTCCAGCAGTTTTCCTCACGCCTCCAAGCAATTCTCCAACACCAGTTGGACGTGCAGCAATTCGACTCAATTCTGACACCATCTACCTGGAGATAGCAACAGACTCCGCAGGTGAAAGGCTTCAGTCCCACAAGACTGTCCCCCACCTCAGATACTAATCACAAGCCTAAGTTGTCTCCCTGTGCCTCTGACACACTCCTATAGATTCCAACGTCTCCCTCCTAGTGTTTGATTGATTTGTTCGGTTGGCCCGCAGAACCCAGGAAACATTTCATTTTGACTAGATCGCTGGTTGGTTATAAAAGGATATAACTCAGGAACAGGCAGATAGAAGAGGTGCATAGAGCAAGGTATGGGGAAGGGGACCCAGGGTTCCTGTGCCTCTCCAAGTGAGACATTCTCCTCAAATCTCTTCGAATTCACCAATCTGGAAGCCGTCTGAATGCTGTTCTTTTGGGTCTTTATGGAAGCTTCATTACATAGATATGACTGAAATAACTCACTGACCACTGGTGAGTGATTCAACTTGTCACCCCTCTCTCCTCTTTGGAGCTCAAGGGCGGGTGGGGGGGCTGAAAGTTCCAAACTTCTTATCTCCCTGTTGGTTCTCCTGGCAAACAGCCCCATCCTTAAGTGCCTCCCCAAAGTCACCTCATTAACATAACAAAGATACCTTCATGGCTGCCATCACTTAGGAGTGAGGCTGAAGACCAAATATATATTTCTTGTTATAAACCATAGTATCATGGTATCTGTAATAGTGGTGATGAATACTGGTGAGCCCTTTAACCAGAAAAATGATACCAATTTGAACATAACAGCCTGATGAGGTCTGAGAAATCTAAGATTACACGTTAAAATAGAATTTTTAGCATTAATTTCAGCTGAGGTCCCCAAAACAAAAAATACTATCTGCCTCTTCCACAGTGTACTACCTTTAAGACTAAAAAAGTAATTCTGAAACACAGTTTTGTGACCCTTCGCTGATCAGTTTGGAAGACTGTGCCAAATGGGATAGTGTCACTGTGCTGTGAGGTCCCATCTCATGGGACATGAGTAAAATCTTCCTTCTCCAGACCTCAAATTAGGAACCACTTAGGGAGCGAGGTGTGTGGACAGCAATCGGAATCACAGTTAAGAATGTAAGGAGCAAGAGACTGCAACTAGTTCGTGCTCTGATAGAGAAGTGGAGGAATAGTGGCTTCCCTGGGGTTGACCTGCATTCCCAGAGTCTGTTAAGGTGAAAAAATCATGAATATTTCCTGGAGAGTAAATATGGATCATGCACAAGAAAGCTGGTTTCTTAGAAGTCTTCTTGGATCTTGTCTAAGAAGACTATCTGAAAGTCAAGGGGACCTCAGCAGAAAGAATCTAGAAGGGTCTCACTAGGTCCTTGGTGGTAAGGGAAGGAGTCACATAGCAATCCAATGAAACAGTCTCCCTCCCTTGTGCCAAATGGACTTCAGGCAAGAGATCATGGCTATTCTTCAGTCTCCTGGCTTGGTGTGGACATATGAAGTCCTGAACTGAGACTACATTTGGGGACAAAAGGGTAGCCATAAAATTCACGAGCCTTGGTTTAAGTTTCATTTCAGTGGGTGGGAAAGAGCTACTCCAAAAAGCTTTAAAGTAGGTTCAATGATTTGCACAGAAGGTGAATTAAGCTGTTTTCTCCTTAGATTCTATGAGTCCTGTTGGCTAACGTAACCTTTATTTGTCTTGAAAGTCTTTACAAGGCCTTGATTATTAAATGAAAGTTTCTCCTGTCAGTTAAACATTTCGGAAATCAGGACACACCTTGCAATCAACACATATGGTTAGCATTGTGGAAACAGCGTAACTTTGTTTTTAATCTCAACTATGTTATTAGGTTGATGGTGAGTTTTACAATAAGAGAAATACGGTAATACAACAGAAAACGCTGCGCCTGTTAGCACTCCATTCCCACTACCACATCAGAAACTGCAGAGACCATATTTTCATAATGAAATCTGACAGCCTGACTAAGGAACAGCGGCCCTTCCATTCCTATTTGGACAACAACCACATTTCTGAAATCCCAAGAACCACAGTATCAAATGCCCATCATCAGAAGAGGTGACGAAGCTGTGATCAGCCAAGCTGCCGGACAGGAAGGTCTGGCGAGCCTGGCACTTCCCTCAGTTCCGTCGCTGATGTTGGCTGCATCACTCTCAGGGAACCTGAGTGTCAGTCCCAGACTAGCGTCCCCAGGCTCAGGGAACAGGACAGGACAGCAGCGATTGCCTGGGCTGCAGAGATGTTTTTGATGCCACAGAATGGAGTGACAGTGACAGATGGCCAGGAAGCTACCTGACCAGAACAAATCAGTTTACTCAGATGTTGGAAACATCAAATGATTACATTTTATTTCACAGCTATATAGACTCCTGAGGAAACTCTCTTTCTGGGTGACGTAAACAGTGATGGCAAAGCAAGCTGTTTTATGTCCTGTTGCCCGAAGTCTGTTCCCACTCTCAGGCTGAGAACTCTTTCTCTCCTTCCCGCCCCCCAACCCCAGATGGAGGGTCTGTTAGAAACTGATGAGCTATAGGTCAAGGTTGTGCAGGTGGTTCTCTGGAAACCGGGAGAAAGAGGCCAATGGAGAAAAATGGGGAGCTGGGATATAAGAAACTTCATTTTGACAACTTCTGCCTTCCGCCAGATGAAATGCATGAACACCCTCACTCCACTCCAGAGGCTACCCGGAGCCCTGATGCCTTTGCTCGTTCCTGCCTACCTGCCCCTTCCAAATCTCTACCCCAATGCCACTCATGCACTCTGTCTATCCATTCGATTCATTTAAAAATTTGTGAGCACTTTTTGTGTAGCACATACAACGTAGACCACTCTGGATACCTAAAGATGACTCAGTACTTTCCCACAAACAAAGTAACAGCCTTGTAGGGGAGGCAGTCATTGATGTAAATAAATATCCGGTGGAATTATAGAAATGTTATCTGAGAGGTGCATAATACACATAAAAGCACATGGCTCACGTGTTATGGGTATAGGGGAAAGCTAGACAAAGGAATTACATTTGATGAGGCATGAGCAAGACAGAGGTCTTCCTGTGGGGGTGTATGTGGGGAGAGGCAAAGAGAGCAGTCAACTGTATTGGAAGGAAATGGTAGATGGAAAGACGCAGGTCAAGAAAAGATGCAGTGTGTGCCCAGGCTGGGAAAGAAGCTGTGGTCTGAAATAAATGGAAGGTCTTGAATAGCACCAAGAAATTTAGACTTTGTTATAGTGGGAAGTGAAGATGAACACAAGCTCCTTCCTGTGCTTCAGGAAGGTAACCCCTTTGACACTGTAGATATTGGACCACAAAAGCCAAACTTTAGAGGTAGAGACCAGTTCAGTGGCTACAGCAATGACAGAAGTGGACAACAAGAGTCAGGGTCGAAAGTGGGGCAGCAAGACCAGAAAATAGGAGGTAAATTTGAATGACATGAATCAGGGAAAGCAGAAGGCCTTCGTGGGTAATGGTGCAACTGACCCATTTTACAGCTTGGTAAAGCACAGTCACACCACTTAGGTTGCAATTAAACGCACCAAACACCAATAGCAGCACCCCTTTCTTTCCTTCCTTGAGTCATTCTTTCTAATAGTAATCCTCAGGAATTCCAAAAGGTGTACTCATGTCCAAGGGACCAATTCTGCTTACTCTCACATTGCTACCAGAACCAAAAATCAGAAATGCCCCTTTAAGGTTGGAGAATGCTACAAACACCTCTAAGACACAGTTATGTTGAAATGAACTACTGAGTCTCCAAACTGGAGAACCAGTGTTGGAGCTGGTAGTCAGACAGTCAAGAAATCCCCTGCCTCCTGTCTCAGGCACTGCCACAGGCACTGACCTGGGCCACACAAAAGCTTCCACGTGTAAAGAAGAATGGTGTCGTCCTTTCTCCTACTATAACAAAATGGTCCCCAGACCCCCAGGCATCATTTACCTCCCTGAACACCTACATGCTCCGGGAAGCCTGGACCAGAACATGTCCAGTGGCTGTTACCTCTCGGTCCCAGACCACATTTTCTTCAATCACATACCTTGGCAAAGCACCAGCTTCTTTCTTTCCACCTGCCCACGTCTGGCTTGACGGCTCTCCTCTGCCATTAAGTCTTAGTCAGAAACATCCCTTCTACCCTTCGAATACCTGTAACTTTGAATTCAGGCTGAAGGGAGTGGGTCTTGGTCCCTCTGCGACCATAATACCCCTGGCCTCCTCTTGCAAGCGTGCCAGTCCCCGGCCCAGAAAACTCATATATATTGACAAAGGCTCTATGCTTGATTAAACTATAATCAGGCTCCATAATCTTCCTAGGCCCCTATATGCACTTCCTTGTAAAATCTAGTTTCAGCAAGAACCCTGCTAATTCAATTCTACCAGAACTCCCCACTCTGGATCAGATTTTCTGATCAGATTCCTCATCCTCTACCATCCTCAGGTGATGTATGATCCCCCTGGCCTGCCTTTAGCAAGAGTCCCAACCGTCTGTTTAGCCAGAAATCCCCTTTTACCATTGATGTTTCCTCTTAGTGATTTTCCATTCACTGACTCCCACCACACGGTTCCTTGGCTGTAAATTCCCATTGGCCCATGCTGTGGTGAAGTTCAGCACGATCCCTCTCTTCCACTATAAAAACCCATTATGGTGGTCTCCACACCTATTGCCATGGTCCTGAATAAAGTGCACCTTACCATTTTAAACAAGTGTCATGGAATTTTTTAAAAATAACATCTATAACTTTGTGTTAGGAGGGATAGTACTCTGAATGTTTTAAACAGGGGTGGATTTTGTCTCCTCCATAGATGATGTTTTCTAGTAACCATTCTATCATTATATCTTTCAGGAAGGGTAGGAAGAGTGTGTTCCTCTTTGAAAATGAATAGAGGGGTGCCAGGGTGGCTCAACAGGTTAAGTGTCCAGTTCTCGATTTTGGCTCAGTTCGTGATCTCACGGTTGTGAAATTGAGCCCCAAATCAGGCTCTGCGCTGAGTGTGGAGCCTACATGGGATTCTCTCTCTCTCTCTCTCTCTCTCTCTCTCTCTCTCTCTCCCTCCCCCTCCCCTGTTCATGCTCTCATTCTCTCTCAAAATAAATAAACATTTTTAAAAACCTGAAAATAGAGCCAGCACTTGCACTATTAGGTATTTACCCAAAGGATACAAAAATACAGATTCAAAGGGGTACATGCACCCCAATGTTTATAGCAGCATTGTCAGCAAAGTATGGAGAAAGGCCAAAATGTCAATTGAATGATGAATGGATAAAGAATATGTTATATATATATATATATAAAGGAATATTACTCAGCCATCAAAAAGAATGAAATCTTGCCATTTACATTGACGTGGATGGAGCTAGAATGTATTATGCTAAGTGAAATAAATCAATCAGAGAAAGACAAATACCATATGATTTCGTTCATATGTGGAGTTTAAGAAACAAAAAGATGAACATATGGAAAGGAGAGAAGAGAAGAAAGGGAAACAAGCCACCAAAGACTCTTAACAATAGAGCATCAACTGAGGATTGATGACAGGAGGTAGGTGGGAGATGGGCTGGATGGGTGATGGGTATAAGGAGAGCACTTACTGTGAAGAGCCCTGGGTGCTGTATGTAAGTGGTGAATCACTGAATTCTATTCCTGAAATTGATATTGCACTGTATGTTAACTAAAATTTAAAGAAGGAGGAGGAGGAGGAGGAGAAGGAGAGGGAGAAGAAGAAGAAGAAGAAGAAGAAGAAGAAGAAGAGAAAAGAAGAAGAAGAAGAAGAAGAAGAAGAAGAAGAAGAAGAAGAAATAAGGAGAAGGAGAAGAAATAAGGAGAAGAAGAAGAAGAAGAAGAAGAAGAAGAAGAAGAAGAAGAAGAAAATGAATAGAAATAGGCATCAAGATGGTAAGGGAAGAAAGAGAAAGCCAGAACAGCCCCAGTCCAGGGGTCTGTGAGAAGAATGGACAGAAAGGAAGCAGAAGTCAGCCTTGTATGCTCTGTGGTGGCCCTATAACACCTCAGGCAGAAAACCTGGTAGTTAAAGTGTATAATTTGTAGGAAAGGTGAGCTCTCAAGGATCTTGTACCATGTTCTGTTCTGAATTCTGGAGAAGACCAAACTATAGCATGGCCTCATGGTAAGAGTAACATGATACCAATAGGGCAGAGTAAAAAATGTTAGCACAAAGCACTTGCAGAGATAGAGAAAGGGTCTAAGCCAGCACACCAGAGTCTTAGGTTCTCGTGTAGCAGGGGGGACTAAAATAAAACTCAGCAGCCCAGCTGCACCATACAGCCTCAGAGCCATTGTTGAATTGAGGGGCAGCTCTTCCCCACTGCCAAGAGACCATTCATGGTAGCTTTCCAACATGGCTTCCCTCCATGTCTACTTTATCCATCCACCAAAATTGTCATTTGTAGTAGAAGGCTGAAAACGGCATAAGATTGACTCTTTATTTAATCCTTCCAACAGGAGACTAGGCAGTTGGTCTTCCTGGGTGGGGTTATCACCATATTAATCTCTTGTGGCTCTTTTCTGTACTTCATCAGGGAGGAGACTGAGGAAGGGACTCTGTAGGAAGAAGACAGGTAGACATATGTGACTCTGTGAACAGAAACACATTGGCTTTTAAGGCTCCTGATAAGGTTTAGGCACATACATCTAAGTGTTAGCTCTCACTCCCTGTGATCCAAAATAGAAAATAAAGAAACTCTATTTTCTTTGCACACCTGAATGGTAGAGCAAAAAAAAAAAAATCCATGGATTCATTTTAGGTTTGCCAAGAAAAGTAAATTGGGCTCCACTTAACCAAAACTCCTCTCACAACTAGATATTCCATTATTTTGTTCTTGGTTTGTTTTCCTTGTCAGAGAATTGTCATTAGGATGGTCATTAACTGAGATGGGAAATACAAGAGAAACAGCAGAGGTAGGAGAGAGGAGGATTGTGAGTTGTGTTGAGACGGAGGTTCCTTCTTGTCACAGTTTTGTGTCTAAAGCTCATGTAAAAGGTTAGAATAGAAAAGCAGATTAGTGAAACTATCTGCCGAGAGATCATTGTCGAAGCTATGAAACTGAATGAAATTGGCCTCAAAGAGAGGATTAAAAGAAAAAATAACCTTGTGGGACACTTTTATTTAAAGGGCAAATGGCAAAAGATGAGTAAGTAAGACAATAAAGAGTAGCAGTGAGGTGAAGCCCACAGGAGCCATAGAAACCAATGGAGAAGAGAGTTCTAAGAAAGAAAACCACACTGAAACTGTTCTCATGGTTCATTTCCTATCTTCGTAAGGACAGAGAAGATGGAATTAGGTCACTTGCTGAGATTGAGGGATATAGGACTGCTATTGACATCTAGGGGGAGAAAGCTTAAAAGAGAAGAATAGATGAATGAAAGCATTGCTGGACAGTGGAGAAGAGGCAGCGGGGAATATCTATAGGATTTAGAACCTGGCTGGGTGATTTTTAGGCAGGTTGGGATTATACAGAGCTATGACATAATAGCTTGGGAATGATGTGCTCAGCGAGGCAAGCATCTTGAAGCAACTCTTTATGGTCAACCTGTCAGTCTTCTTTCTCAGGAGCAAATATTTCCCAGAACAAGGAGCTAGGGCACTCTGTGCTTATTCTCAGAATTATTGACCATAGGGACAGGAAATTATACCCAGTTACTGTTAACATAGGAACAGGAAATTGGTTGGTTCCAGCCCTCTTTTTATAATTTTCTCTGGAGACAGCAAGAAAGAAGCAGGAGCAAAAGGAAAAACGTGGGATTACTCAGAATTAAGTACGGACAAGTTGTGTCATGTAACTGTAGAAGATGGTGACAGAGTCAAGCCTGTTGAAGAGAACATAGCTGAAATAGCAGAGCACAGGGTAGGAAGGCGGGCCAAGACAGAAAAGAGTCCAAAGACTAGTAGAAGAAGAAAAAAGAGCAGAGGTTGAAATAAGAAATATCAGAGTCAATGAGAGTAAGGTTTGAAAAAGTCACATGATAGCGGGGTGAGCTGAGAAAGGGTAACAACACATTTTCAAATGTGAGGGGTGAAAAAATAACTTCTCACACTTACTAATTATAGGTAATAGGTTCCCCTAATTATACAAATATTTATAGAGTAACCTAGGATAAATGATTCTCTTGTCCTCTCCACCAATTTTCAGATTGGTAAATTCATTCTCAGGCTTTAAAACCAGTTCTGATCCCATATCTGTGAAGCTTTTCTGCATTTCCCAGTTATGTCTCCTGAACAATTTTACCATGCTCTGTCCAGACCTCTATAGCAAATCCCATCACATTACAGGGATGCAAAGGAACCGAAAACCACACATGCAAAGGAACCGAAAACCACACTGCTTTTTAAAACCAAAATCAATTGCAGACACCTCTGTCCTGAGGGAGTGGCAAAAATTCTCTATGGAGTCTTCTATTTAACAAAATAGATTCTCAGTCCACCGTGGCTGTGACCGCGAGAGTATGACCTGGAGTGGTCCAGTGAAACTAAGAGAACAAAATCGTTTGTATTTAAACTGGGTAGGAATTGGGGGGATTGGAAGGAGATCAATGGAGAAATGCAAGGAGACTATTGAGAGAGCAAAGGACGAAAACACGCAGGGACCAATGGAGCCAAATCAGCCAGCCGCCAGTAATGAAGGTGGCGTAAGAGATTCTAAAAGAGGGTAGGGTAACATTGACATTTAATTACTTCGTATGTGGTTCTTTGTCACTATATGACCCCAAATCTTTAATAAAGTATACCAACGCATGAATGCCTGTGTTTTGCAAGAAGTCAAGGAAAGGGGGCTGAACTCCACATCTGGATCTGTTGAAGGCACAGAAAACAGAACAGCCATGGAAGCTGAGAGACACAAGGAAAATTAAGTCATTGAAGTCATGCAGAAATTGTAGTGAAGACAACATGAGAATATGAGCCTATGGAATCTAAAAAAACAGCAATGAAATCTTAAGAGTAATGGGCCTTTCCTCTGATGTACGATAAATGTTTGGACAATTTTTTTAAAAGTCTGAGGAAAGGGTATTCCAGCTGCCATCTCGGATGTATGTATGATTATATATACGTCCCACTTACTATATGTCATGCACTGACATATGTATGACATATAGGAAGTGGTCAATAAACATTTGTTAAATAAATAGATAAAAATACATGGATAAAAAAACAGTTCAATTTTATTAGGGCTAGAAGGTTAGGTAGTTTCTTGCTGGTGTGAGAAAGTATCAAAAAGCGGGAGATCATGTCTTACATTTCATATTCAAAGACCTATAACAGAAAAGGGTCTCATATATTTACATGTAATGTTCCACTCCTGAAAAGTATGAATAATAAAGCTGGGAGGGTAACACTGCAATTATCAAGAGCAGGTAAGATATAAAGGGAAAAGAAATCCTTATGAAAGAATATAGGAGTATGCACAGATTATATGAAAAAAAAAATAATGACCAAGTTGATAAGCTTAGCCTCAACAGTACAGTGTTACTTAGGTAATTAATTCTGACATCATCTCTGCAAGGCAGATAGCAGCAACATATATAACAAACAGGAAACCAGAGGCCAAAAAAAAAAAAAAATCAGATTGAACTGGTATATAATATTCAGCAAGTCAGTAGTAGTGTCCAAAGCCCAGTTTCCTACTCTAACATTGGTAGTGAGGAAACCAATACTGTAAAGGAAAGACCACTTTCAAAATTCAGGAGATTCTCTGCCAACCCTGTTGGAATTACAAAGCTTTGTTGGTATTTTATTTCACTACCCATCTCTCTGCTAAACAACAACAACAACAACCCCAACCTTGTTATATCCTTTCTGTTGTGCTTAACACCTTTTGGACATTTTCAGATAACACTGGAGTCCCTCTAGAAAATGAAGAGTCACTGGGACGCCTGGGTGGTTCAGTCGGTTGAGAGTCTGACTTCGGCTCAGGTCATGATCTCACAGTCCGTGAGTTCGAGCCCCGTGTTGGGCTCTGTGCTGATAGCTCGGAGCCTGGAGCCTGCTTCAGATTCTGTGTCTCCCTCTCTCTGACCCTCCCCTGTTCATGCTCTTTCTCTGCCTCAAAAATAAATAAACATAAAAAAAAAGAAAGAAAAGAAAATGAAGAATCACTGTTTTAGTAGTAAATTGTAATTTTAAAATAATAGATAGGAACTTGCATTTTATACACCTAAATCATTTTTTCCATACCATTTTGATGGAACCTAAGGCGATAAACCTTGCTTCAAAGACTTAGATTTATAAGCCACATTTATAATATTAAAGCACTCCTTCAGACTAAAGCAGAAAAAAATGAAAATTAAAGCAATGGGGTTTTTTTCCTTATTTATAGACTCAAGGCAAAGAGAGTAAATTCAAGATGATAGAAAGTGCTGTCGACAGAGTAGATATGAAGTGTGAGGATTACTTCAAGCCATGAAATCACTCTGTTTAAATATGTAATTTTGGTGCCAGCTCACTGAACATAGTAAGGAGAAACAGACTAATTTAAAAGTCAAAAACTGTTTATTTTTTTAATTGTTAGGGGTTTACACAGCATACATAATATATAAAACCCTGCCATACAGACTAGTTTATGGAATAATATGTTACTGGCATAATTATTAGGACATTTAATCGAAAAGTACAAAATCTCTACTCTACTCTCCCGGAAAAATCAACAATGCTCGCACTTCTCATTTTTGAAAAAGGATTTATAATACTTAGCACCAGACTATTTTTGCAAAGTGCTTTTAGAACCTGGGTAAAGAGCTTCTTCTCAAATACAAAGCACTGAACATTTTTTTCCCTTTCTTTTCTTGCTGTAAAAAATAAGGACTCCATCCAGCCCATCAAGTCACTTTACAAAGCCAAACAAATCACTTATTTTCTTCCCCTTCATGTTTTCCAGAAGATTTCCGGGAAATTTTTCAGAAACCACTTTTCCTTCATTGTCACAAAAGAACCTTCCCTCCTGCCCTCACAGTTGCCCTGCGTGTCTGAGACCGACTTTATAATCTTACTACCTTTATGCCCATTGTAATAGATATCCTAAAACAAAGCTGCCATGGATTGAAAACCGTAAAAATAAGTGAAGACTTGCTGAAATCTAAACACATGAGGTCATTTATTCAGAGTTTACTGTACTAAGGAAGTCAGCCATCACTTGTAGAAACTCAAAAGTGAACAGGGAAGTGAAAAAACTTGATAGTAAAAAACAAAAGGGAAGCCCTCAGGTATGATCTGATTGGAAGCTGTTGGCACTGGGAAGCCGGAAAGGGGAAAACTAAAAGCCGGGCATCAAACGTAAGTTTGGCGGGGAGCATGTGTGGCCGTCTCTGATTGGTCCTGAGTTGGAAGCAGAAGCAAAAAAATAGGGACACAAGCAGCCACTGAGCATGCCCAGCCCACTAAGGAACACTTGCTGGAGCAGCTGTATTTTCGCTCCCTGGAATGGTTGTTACAGAGGTTGTGGTTTGGCTTCCCAGGCTATTTGCTGCAGATTGTGGATCAGAGTTCTATTGTCACATATGGTCTGGTCTGGCCACTCTCTGTCTGTATAGTCAGTCTCTCATCTCCCTTTTTGGTCAGTATCTCACCTGTGAAAGGTTAACCAATTCATGGAAGCCTAGAGACCCAACCTTCAATGCTCAGGGATTGTTAAGTCACCTTCATATTCAACTGCATGGCAAGACCAGAAGTCTTGACCCTTCTGTTCTATTGTCAGTGCAGTCATCTGATGAGGGAATGGCTGTTCTGGGCAGAATGCAATTGAGCAACATAATGACCATCATGACAAAAACAAGAACAATTAATAGTTCCTATGAAATGCATGAAACCGAGAATTCCAATTGCCCAACTCGGGCCAAGAACCAATTTCATGAGGACCAACCTCAGAGAGACAAGTAGCTTTTTTATTATGGTGATGTATAACCTATTCTGCCATGTCCAATCATTGATACAAGTAGAGCAAGAATTAACAACGGCACAGATGCCACCATGACTAGCCCACAAGAAATCTAGAGCACTGTGGCTGTCCATCAGTACTTGGGCCTGCTCTATATGAGCAGGTTGAGTTGAGACTGCTCTGTATTCCACTGAAAGCAGAGATGGTATCATTAATCACTTCTGCCAAAGTTAATGATAAGTTTCTCACAGTCTTTTCCATTTTTATGATTGCCACAGGTGGGAACACTGATCTGATTGTTTGCACAAACTATGACTCAGTAATTCTCCCAGGTAGAATACCTGAATAATTAAGGGTGGCATTGTTTTGGAGCTTGTATCTGAATCAGAATTTCTAGCCTTGAGGATTTATTGAATCAGGGCCTCTCTGTACAGTCAAGTCTCAGAGTATTATTCCTAAAGTGCATAAGATGCCAACTGAGGCAAACAGGACCAGGCATCCTGGACAAAAAGGAAATAGTACCCAGTAGGGGCACATGGAGACGTGGGGGAAAAAAAGAAATGGTTCATGACAGAAGGTCGGAACCAAGACCTTACATTAGTTGTGTTACATGTTTGGATCTCAATTACTTTCCTGCCATGGCAAGTATTCAGTACACCACCCTATGAATGTTGTTTGAGTTCAAATTTAGAATAACCTTAGTTTTTATCAGTAGATTGTAATACTTTTTTTTTCCTAGAAGAGAGGGACATGGCAAGGTCACAGGTAGATTTGTTTAAGGTCATTTGCCCATATTTAAGGTGAAGTAGAAATGTTATTGGTTATAATTCCCTATGATCCCATTTGATGAAACCAGAATTTATCAGTTGTCATGGTGACAGAATGATCGATGGAATGTCCAGCAGTCAATATGATGGAAAGAACTGACTACTCTTCTTTAAATATGAAATTTATTGTCAAATTGGTTTCCATACAACACCCAGTGCTCATCGCAAAAGGTGCCCTCCTCAATACCCATCACCCACCCTCCGCTCCCTCCCACCCCCCATCAACTGTCAGTTTGTTCTGTTTTTTTTAATATGAAATTTATTGTCAAATTGGTTTTGATACAACACCCAGTGCTCATCCCAAAAGGTACCCTTCTCAATACCCATCACCTGCCCTCCCCTCTCTCCCACCCCCCATCAACCCTCAGTTTGTTCTCAGTTTTTAAGAGTCTCTTATGCTTTGGCTCTCTCCGTCTCTAACCTCTTTTTTTTTCTTCCCCTCCCCCATGGACTTCTGTTAAGTTTCTCAGGATCCATCGCTTCTCGGCCTTTTGGCTAAGATCAAGTGTAGTTTCTCAGGATCCACATAAGAGTGAAAACATATGGTGTCTGTCTTTCTCTGTATGGCTTATTTCACTTAGCATAACACTCTCCAGTTCCATCCATGTTGCTACAAAAGGCCATATTTCATTCTTTCTCATTGCCATGTAGTATTCCATTGTGTATATAAACCACAATTTCTTTATCCGTTCATCAGTAATGGCATTAGAATGGCTCTGTTTTGATTTAACAATTATCATAAAGAAAAAGAGAAAAGGGACCATTATGGGTGGGTGACAACCAGGGATCTATAGATCTCTATTATGCCTTTTAGATCTTATAGATCTATAGAAAATGAGGATGATTATAAGGAAGCAATGGAAAGCAAAACAAGAATTATCCAGGTTCTCTGGTCCAACATCTTGAGTGAATCTGTCCACTCTCTGAACTCATCAGCTTCTTCCAAAGGCCTTGGGTCAGCAGTCCACTACTGAAGATCACCTGTTTCTAGATGATCTCTGAAAATCTTCAGATTGAGGTTTCTTGTTGGAGTAATCTTTTAATTATGTGGAATTCTGATTGCTTCTTTAGTTGTTAAATGTGGAGCCCAAGGATTGACTTGTGTCTGTTTCACTGCTACATTTGTTGTTAATAAGACCTAATAAGGTTCTGTCTAATGAGGTTAGAGAACAGTTTTTCTCTGATGTCTCTTCCAATAGACAAATTCTGGTTGAAAATCATGAAGGGGATCTTTGGGAAGAAGCAATAGGAAGGTAGCCTTAACCTGTTGGTGATGAGCCTGAGTATTGTATTTGAGTCCTTTGTAATATTTTGCCATGTGTGTTTACAGCAGCAGGAAGTCTAGTAGCAGAGGTGAAATTTGTAAATGTATGGGCTTTCCCATACTGAATCAGTAACTGATTCATAGAAGGATTACCAATGTGTTCCCAAGGAAGTGGACCATATGGCCATAATGGCTGCGGAGAGCACTTTTGGCCATGGGGGGCTCAAAGGTTTCTGAAAGCTCTTAATTTTAATTTGCAAATAACATTGGTTCTTTCAACATTTCTGGAAGATTGTGGGTGGGTAAAGGCACTGTAATTCCTGAGTAAGAGGTAATGCCTTACTGAGTTATTTTATAATAATTCCCATGGAGTGTATCCCTTGGTCCCTTGATATAAAAATTGGTATACCTCAGGTTAAAACACAAAATCCAGCAGCTTTTCAGCAACGATAAGGGCTGTCTGTAACCGTTTGGCAAGGAAATGCTTCAATCCATCCTGAAAACAGATATGTAAAAACTACAGCACATTCAAATCCTAAGGAGAAAGGAAGCTGGCTAAAATCCATTTGAAGGTGTTCCAAGAGGGTCCTTAAAATTGTCAATTCCTGGCCATGCCCCATCTTTACAGTTTTCCCAAGATTTTATTATTAATTAATAACACATGGCCAATGTGTCTGTATCATGGTAAGTAGTTTTATGAAGCAATTTAAATAATATCCATTTGAAATCATCTGATGTTACCAAGTAGCTAACTTAACAGCGCCAGAGATGATCGGAGTGAAAGGGAGAATTTTCTATTCTCTCTCAAATCAGGAGCTAAATGTAGATATTTTATAATGGTCTTTTTAAATTCCTCCAAATATTAATCCTTAGGGTGTTTAGTTAAAATCACAAGTTTAGGTGAGACTGCTGGTTTGGCATAATAATCTGTTAGATCATTTCTTTCCCCTCCTCTATTATGCCTTTTAACATGGGCCTCAACTTTTATAATAGCCACCTTTCCAGGAGGCAGGGGTACGTTCAAAGTTCCTTAATTGCTATTCAGTTTTGATTAAGGTTCCAGCAGAAGAAATTCCCTTTGTTTCCAAAGATTCCCAAAGGCATGTCCTATTCCAAAATATTATCTGTCATTTGTATATATGTTTACTCTCTGGTCTTTGGATAGCTTAACAAGCTCCGGGAATTGCAGGAAGTTCTGTCATCTGATCTAATTTTACCTCAGACAGAGGACTATGTTCTAAAGAAAAGTTTAAATTAATAATAGCCTATCCCATCTGTTAACCTCCAGTTTCAGTTTTAAGGTAAGATCCATCGACAAATAATGTATTAGGTTAGGGTTCTCAGTGAGAATCTCTAATAAATCTGAATGAGGCAGAGAAAAGATGTCAAGCAATCGTGAGATTCCCCTTCTTCCAGTAGAGGCAGAATTCAGGATGCTACGGCAGTCAATAATAATGTGCAGGGGTGAAAGTTATGAAACTTCATAAGCGGTTAATAGGCTGGTTAAAAAGTATTATGTATTTTCAGGCAGTAGTAGTAATGTCTATGCTGTGTGAGGAGTCAAATAGGGAACCTAGGACTACGTCAGCAGAAGTTTCAACAAATTTTGCAGTGGTACCTACTACCTTAGGACAAAAGGGTCCTTGCAACTGGGTCAATATTGAGGCTATAATAAGTGATGGTTCCCAGGAAGCTGAATTAAAAACTACAAATGCTTGTCCATATTGTCCGCACACAAATAGACAAAAAGACTGTCTGGATTTGGGAATGCTGTTATGGGTTAAACTGTCCCCCTCACCATCCACCCCAAATATGTGCTGAATTCTTAATCTTCTTAGAATGTGACCTTAATTTAACACAGGATTGTTGGAGATGTATTAGTTAATATGAAGTCACACTGGAGTAGATACAGTCCTTAATACAATATGACTGATGAGAGGACCACCATGTGATGAGAGAGGCAAAGATTGGAGTGATTCATCAACAAGCCAAGGAATGTCACGGATTGAGGGCAAACACGAGAATCTAGGAACATGAAAAGAAGTACTTTCTCCTACAGGTTTCAGTGGGAACTTGATCCTGACAACACCTTGATTTCGGATTTCTAGCCTTTTTTTATGCTTATTTATTTATTTTGAGTGAGAGAGAGAGAGAGGGAGAGTGAGTGGGAGAGGGGCCAAGGGGGAAGGGGAGAGAGAGAGAGAGAGAGGGAGGGAGGGATAGAGAGAGAATCCTTAGCAGACTCCATGCTCAGCTTGATCTCAGGAATGTGAGATCACAATTTGAACCAATATCAAGAGTCAGATGCTTAACCCACTGAACAACCCAAGTGCCCCAAATTTCTAGCCTTTAGAAGCGAGAAAATAAATTTCTGTTATTCTAAGCAGCCCCATTTGTGCTACTTTGCTACAGTAACCCCAGGAAACTAATAGAGATTCCAAAGAAAGGAGGTTGTTGAAGAGCCTTCTTTAGGTTCCAGAAGACCTGCTCAGGTGTGGTCTCCCTAAAGGAAGAGTCTCTTACTGAGGACTCTGTGAATTCACAAAGAGGTGTAATAATGCAGAAAAGTTGATGTCCACTGTCTGCAATATCCAATTAAACCTAGAAATCCTCCCAAGTGTCATTTTGTGAGGGATCTAGGATAAGTTTGCAGGTCTTTATCAGGAGAGAACATTTTTTCTTTTCAGGTTGGGCATGCCCTATATAGGGAGGCAACAGGTGGAGAAGGGGGAGGGTTCATTAGAAAAATTAGTTTAGGGGCACATGGGTGTCTCAGCCAGTTACGTGTTCGACTCTTGATTTCAGTTCAGGTCATAATCTCACGGTTGGTGACATCAAGCCCTGCGTCAAGCTCTGTGCTGATGGCACAGAGCCTGCTTGGGATTCTCTCTCCCTCTCTCTCTCTGCCCCTCCCTGGTTCTCTCTCTCTCTCTCTCCCTCTCTCTCTCTCTCTCTCAAAATAAATAAATAAACATTTTTAAAAATTAGAAAAATGGGTTTAATTGGTTGTTGCTTAAGTTTGTCAAATGACTCACTGGCTTTGGCCAAAGAATCTTTTGGAAAAACAATTTCTAATTAGAATTTGATTAAAAAAAAAAAGAATTAGAATTTGATTAGAAATACATAAAAATACTGTACTGTGCACTTAAAAGACTTGTTAAGAGGGTAGATCTCGGGGCGCCTGGGTGGCGCAGTCGGTTAAGCGTCCGACTTCAGCCAGGTCACGATCTCGCGGTCCGTGAGTTCGAGCCCCACGTCAGGCTCTGGGCTGATGGCTCAGGGCCTGGAGCCTGTTTCCGATTCTGCGTCTCCCTCTCTCTCTGCCCCTCCCCCGTTCATGCTCTGTCTCTCTCTGTCCCAAAAATGAATAAACGTTGAAAAAAAATTAAAAAAAAAAAAGAGGGTAGATCTCAAGTTTTCTTACTATAATAACGGAAAATGAAATGGTAATTAAATTTAAATACAATGTCAGAACAATTACCATTTCTGATAATGGAGTTCGGAATTTATTCATGAAATATTCAACATCTACAAATACTACTTTTGATGTATTTTGTTGAAATATGAATCCCTATAACTTGCTTTGTTTTAGTTACAATGTTGCTCTGCATCACTACATATTTTTATCTACAACATCAGAATCTAGTGTTGTGCTCTGAAGTCTCTGTTGAGGGAAAGGAGGAATGAACCTTTATCAGTCTTCAGCAAGGATTTTAGAGATTGCCTCTGTGACTTGTACGTGAACATGGGGGAGGGAATGTAAATTGAGTCTTAGAAGGTTCAAGGCTCTGTCTAATTTGTGGATTTTAGGGTTACACTTCCATGAATTACCTCTGGGACAATTTATTAAATAAAGGCTTTATTTTGTTTCAGAGATCATTTGATTTGGAAGCTTCTGCATTAAAATGAAGAATACTGCCCATCAGCCTTGAGAAATCTTATTTCCTTTCCTTCCTGAAGTGCCTCTCAATGAACAATTTTGTCTATGACAAATGCTCCCCAGAGGGGTCATTGAAGGCTCAAATCATCCTTGGTGAAGTTATGCTATTTAGAAATACAGTAGCCTGAATAATGAAGATAAGGAGAGTGCATATAAGATGCAGGAATTTTCCCTGGAAGAGCAGAGGATTTAGACTTAGAGGGTCCAATGAGAGCTGCCAACAGTATACAAAACAAACAAACAAACAAACAAACAACACTTATGCTCTTTGTGTCTTCGGTCTCTAACCTACTGTGGCTGTCTACCTTTGAATGCAGACCCCGAAATTTGCGTTTCCCCCACCCACTACTAGCAGATAGAAAACTAGAGACAGGGCTCTCTCTGAATCAAAGCCAAGTTTTCTGGCCAAAAGTCAAGACAAAAAGAGAAACTTAGCAAGTTTCATTCGTGTCTGATGCCAAAATCTATCTAAATGGACAGCAGGCCAGTGACAACTTCAAATTTTACCCAGTCACGAGGCTAGCTGGAATTCCTGTGCCTTTGTTCCACACTTTTGTTCTCCATCTATGACAAATAACACTATTAGATAGCACAACGCAAAACAGATCACGGAGGGAGCACAACAGGATGAAAAGAAAGGACTTGATTCTCCCAAGGATGCCAAACAAATGGAAACCAATAACAAAACCCGTGTACCGATCTGTAAATAAATAACCGAGGCAAAGAAAGCAGAGCTCAGACCTGGTCCTGACTTAACATTCTGTCGTGGACTTGACAAGCCATGAGCAGCAAGACATGAGGGGACTCTGCGGGTACTGTGACAGGTTGAAGGTGGGGATCCACAGCATTGAGCAACGTACACTGTATCTTGATAGGACCACAAAGAAAACACAAATAAGCAAAGCCCATCCAATGGGAGCAACGTAGGCTATTTATTCAAAGTTTGCCTTATAGCAAATGAGTCAACACCATCACTTGTGTTTGGGAAAGACTTAAAAACAGGCAAGGGAATGTGAAAGTTTTATAGTGAAAATAAAAAGGCGTGGCTTCATGTATGATATGTTGGGAAGGTGCCCATATGGGGAAACTGGAAAGAGGCTCGCCAGAAGGAAGGCATCATACGTAATTGGTTTGGGGAGCATATTGGCTTTTCTTAGTTGGTCCTGGGGTGGAAGCAAGGCAAAAAAATACAGAAATTGTCAGTAATTGACCAAATCCTGACCATTCTGGACTGGTTGATGCCAAGGTTGTGGGTCAAAGTTCTGTTGTCATATATGGTCTTGTCGCTGTCCATCTGTATAGCTTCTCAAAGCCTAAAGATCTATTTTTTTACCCCTTCATAAAAAGTATTTTATTGTAACACAGTGTCTTTGTCTGTTCAAGCTGCTATAACAGAATAACATAGGCTGATGGCTTATAAACAACAGAAATTTCTTTCTCACAGTTCTGGAGTCTGGGAAGTCCTGGATCAAATGTCAGCAGATTTGACTTCTGGTGAGGGCTGCTTCCTGGTTAATAGATGGCCGTCTTCTCTCTGTGTTCTCATACGGCAAAAGGAAGGAGAGAGCCTTAAGGTCTCTTTTATAAGGCTATTAATCCCTATCTTCAAGGCTTCATCCCATGACCTAATCACTTCTCATAGGCCTTACCTTTTAAAACCATTACACTGGGCATAAGGATTTAACATAGGAATTTTGGAGGGACACAAACATTCTGTCTATAGCACACGGACATAACATTTAAGCAGAGAAGGCATTTTGTAAAGAGCATTTGTTAGAGCAAGATAAGATGAAGTTTTTTAAGGATGATCTTCATCTTTGAGATGTTCTTTTCTAGTTACTGCAATAAAAACCAGATTGGTTGGCCCTTAAGGCTATAAGTAATTATGTTCATCCAACATGATATTCATTAAATCTAAGTCTTGATTTTTAAATCTCTTGTTATGCTTGCCTGGGGGAAGTCACAGCAAAAAGAAATTTGAAAATATATAATAAAACTTCATTAACTGGTTTCTTAAATTCAGAATACTTGATAATTCAGATAAGGAAAATACTGAAGCTATTTACCCACAAAGAAGTATTTTGCTAAGTAAATTATTGTGTATATCTGAAAGTTTAAAAACCTACTTTTCTTGTTTTATACGTTTTCAAGTTTTATTGGAATGTAACTGACATGTAACATTATATGTTAAAAGTGTATAACACAATGACTTGATATACATATGTATTGCCAAATGATTACTGCAATTAGTTAACATCCATCATCTTTCATAGTTATAATTGTTTTTCTTACCCTGAGAATTTTTAAGATCTCCTCTCTTAGCAACTTTCAAATATACTCTACAGTATTATTAACTATAGCCACCATGCTGCATATCACATCCCCAGAATCTATTTACCTTATACCCTCTGACCCCCTTCATCCATCTCTCCCACCCTTTACTTCCCCTTGTCTAGAAACCACCAATCTGTTCTCTATTTCTATGAGTTCAAGTTTTTTTTTAATGTTTTCTTAAATGTTTATTTATTTATTTTGAGAGAGAGAGAGAGAGAGAGAGAGAGACAGCAGGGGAGGGAACAGAGAGAGAGGGAGAGAGAATCCCAAGCGGGCTCTGTGCTATCTGCACAGAGCGGACACAAGGGTCAATCCCAGGAATCATGAGATCATGACCCGAACCAAAATCAATAGCTGGAAATTTAACCAACTGAGTCACCCATGCACTCCTCAAGGTTTTTAGATATCACATATAACTAGGATCATATAGTATTTGCCTTTCTCTGTCTTACTTATCTCACCTAGCATAATACCCTCAAAGTCCATCCATGTGATATATGTATCACATTTTCTTTATTAATTCGTTGTCAGTGGACACAGAGATGGTTTTCACATCTTGATTGTTGTAAATAATGCTGCAATACATTTGAGGGTCCCAATATCTCTGATGTAGCAGTTTCATTTTCTTTCTATATATACCCAGGAGTGAAATTGCTGGATCATATGGTGGTCTTATTTTTAATTTTTTGAGGAACCCCCCGTGTTGTTTTCCATAGTAACTCCACAATTTACATTCCCACTAACGGTACACAAAGGTCCCATTTCTCCACATGCCCCTCAGCATTTGTTATCTCTTGACATTTTGATGACAGTATCCTAACAGTGGGAGATAATATCCCATTCTGGTTCTGATTTGCAATCCTCTGATGATGACGGATGCTGAACATCCTTTCCAGTACCTGTTGGCCATTTGAATATCTGCTTTGGGAAAGTGTTTATTCAGGTCATTTGCCCGTTTATTCATTGGATTATTTGGCTTATTGCTATTGAGTTGTATGAGTGCTCTATGTATTTTGGATACTAACCCCTTATCAGATATATGTTTTGCAAATATTTTCCCATTTCATGGGTTGCCTTTTTGTTACGTTCATCATTTTTGAGATTGTGCAGAGCTTTTTAGTTTGATGTAGTTGCACATATTTATTTTTTATCTTGTTGCTTGTGCTTTAAGTGCCGTATCTAAAACAAATTGCCAAGACCATTGTCAAGGAGCTTTTCCCAACACCATTTAAAGAAAAGACTTATCTTTTCTCTTTGAGTATTCTTAGCTTCCTTGTCAAATATTAGCTGACCACATATGTGTGGGTTTAGTACTAAACTAGGCTCTCAGTTCTGTTCCATTGGTCTATATGTCTGTCTTTATGCGAATACCATACTGTTTTGATTGCTATAGATTTATACTATAGTTTGAAATCAAGAAGTGTAATGCTTCCAACTGTGTTCTCCTTTATCAATATTGTTTTAGATTTGGGGCTCTTTTGTGGTTCCAAACCAATTTTAGGATAGTTTTTTTTAATTTCTATTAAAAAATTTCATTGGAATCTTGATAGAGATTACATTGAATCTATAAATGGCTTCAGGCATTACAGACATTGTAACAATATTAATTCTTCCAATCTATGAACACAGAATATTGTTCCATTTACTTGTACCTCTTCCAAGTTCTTTTATCAATGTCTTATAGTTTTTAGTATAGAGATCTTTCACCTCCTTGGTTTAATTTATTACTAAATATTTTATTGTTTATGATGCTGTTGTAAATGGGATTTTCTTTGTGTCTTTTTCAGGTAATTTGCTACAAATATATAGAAATGGTACTGATTTTTCTATGTTCATTTTGTATTATGCAACTACTGAATTAATTAATCATACCTAACAGGTTTTTGGTTCAGTCTTTAGAACTTTCCATATATAAAATCATGTCATCTTTATTTTTTTTTATTTGTTTTAAGGTTTATTTTTGAGAGAGAGACAGAGCATAAGCAGGGGAGGGCAGAGAGAGAGGGAGACACAGAACCCAAAGCAGGTTCCACGCTCCGAACTGTCAGCACAGAGCCCTATTCAGGGCTGGAACTCACGAACCATAAGATCATGACCTGAGCTGAAGTCGGAGGCTTAACCAACTGAGCCACCCAGGTTCCCCTCATGTCACCTTAAAATAGAAACAATTTCACTTCCTTTCTGACTGATTCCTTTTATTTCTTCTTCTTATTGCCCTGACTAGAACTTCCAATGCTATACTGAATAGGAACTGTGAGAGTGGGAGCGGGGAGGGGGAGGAGGCACCTGGGTTGCTCAGTCGGTTAAGCGACAGACTCTTGATTTCAGCTCAGGTCACGATCTCACAGTTTTTTGATTCCAGCCTGGGTTGGGGTCTGGGCTGACAGCACAAACCCTGCTTGGGATTCTGTCTCCCTTTCTCTCTGCCCCTCCTCCACTTACTCTCTATCTCTCTAGCAAAACAAAGAAAAAGAAAAAGAATTGGGGAGCCTGGGTGGCTCAGTTGGTTGGGCGTCCAACTTCAGCTCAGGTCATGATCTCACAGTCCATGAGTTCCAGCCCTGCGTCGGGCTCTGTGCTGACAGCTCAGAGCCTAGAGCCTGTTTCAGATTCTGTGTCTCCCTCTCTCTCTGACCTTCCCCCGTTCATGCTCTGTCTCTCTCTGTCTCAAAAATGAATAAACATTTTTAAAAAAACCATTTTTTAAAGAAAAAGAAAAAGAACGGTGAGAGTGAGTACCCTTGTCTTGTTCCTGATCTTAGATGCAAAGCTTTCAACCTTCCATCACTGATTATGATGTTAGCTCTGGACTTAGCATACATGGCCTTTTTTTCCGTAAACCCCGTCCCCTTTCTCTGTAACCAATCTAATCTCTGGTGGTCAAGCCGGATTCCCCATGATCCCCATAAAGCCACACCTGATTGGCCTCCAGGGAAGCAAGCCACAATGCTAGGGGAGCAGCATGTCCACCCTGGGTTCTCTTTTTCCCACCAGAGAAACCATAGTTGCCCACAGGCCCTCTCAGCATGGAGATGTGCCATCCTGGGGGAGGGTGACATGCTCAGAGTGCAGCATTCCTCTTGCCCTTCTAATACTGTCTCTGGTCCCTAGGGTCCAGGGGGGTGCTCCAGCCTCACCCATGTTCTGAGATTTTCACAGCAGCGTCTTGTCAATGGCTGGTCGCTGCCCACTGGGAGGACAGAAGTCAGAAACAATTTATGCTGCCATCTTGATCGCATCGTTGCCAAAATATCTGCTTTTCTGAGCCATTCATTAGAATTTTTACTAATATTGAGTTCTCCAAATCTCACTAGCCTAAATAAAAGAGGACTTAGTATCAATATAACGTGCTGTGCTTAAAGTAAAATAACATGGCAGTGTGAAATTCCATGTGATTTTGATCTTCAAAGATGTGAGCAAAGGGATAGTTCCTAATAAGGTGGCTGATTCCTGGTGCATTTATTGTAAATAGACATTTACAAGTTGGTAGGTTTTTTTTCCTATAATATGCACACTCTTCAACAATATAGGCATGTTCTTACTGTAATTACGAAATAAAACAAGGAAGTACAAGGTGTCACTATATTTAAACAATATTTCCCAGTATAACAAAACAGAAATGAACTTGGTAACCTCAAAGGTCTCTTTTGGCCCCCAAAGTTTGATTAATAGCTCACGTTTGTGTAAAGTTTAGTATGTTCCAAGCGCTTTGAAAAGGTAAACTTCTTTATGTGATTCTAATAATATTTATTGAGTGCCTGCCGTGTGCTGGACCCACTTAAAATTATCACCTCTTTAACCCTCCCAATGATCTTATAAAGTGGCTATGATTATTATTACCATTATTCTCCTTTTACAAATAACAAGTGGATCCCTGGAAAGATTAAGCACCTTGACTCCTAGCTCATTCCTCCTCTATTGTGCCAACCTGCTGTTGCTCTCTTGCAGGGAAGGGACCAAGTAGAACTGCAGGGTTGGAGAGATGCCTGGGTGGCTCAGTCGGTTAAGTGTCCGACGTTGGCTCAGGTCATGATCTCGCTGTTCGCGAGTTTGAGCCCCTTATTGGGCTCTGTGCTGACAGCTCAGAGCCTGGAGCCTGCTTGGGATTCTGTGTCTCCCTCTCTTTCTGCCCCTCCCCCACTCTCACTCTGTCTCTCTCTGTCTCTCTCTGTCTCTCTCTTTCTCTCTCTCTCTCAAAAATAAACATTTTTAAAAATTAAAAAAAAAAAAAAAAAAGAACTGCAGGGCTGGAAAGCCGGAACCAGGGGTCTTGTCTCCACGTTATGGGGTGAGTTCGGGCTGCCCAACCCACAAGTAGGGAATCCAGAACCAAAACCAGATCAGTCACACCATGAGGTTTGGGAGCCAAGAAGCTGAAGCAAAAGCTGAGTTGCCAAATCTCAGCAGGAGAAACCTAAAATATCCAAATTGAAAAAAAAGTTATTCGGTTAAAAAGCCAGACTGGTTTGGGTCATGGAATGCAGCAAAAGGACCTGCTGGAGAGGGAAGTTACTCCAAAGCTGGCAGGGGACCAGCTGCCTCGGCTGATATTGGTTCTTGCAAGGCCAGGTGAGGAGGAATTCAACCAGGTTGCAGATGTCTAAAGCACTTGACAGTGACATGGGGCCCTTGGTGAACGGCAGCTTTAGGAAGCAGTAGTGCTTACGTGGAGGAGAGGGGCTTAGGAAATTTCTGATTCCGTCACTCATTAGATGTGTGACTGGGGAAAGCCATTTAAACTCTCCGAGCTCTTAAATTTCTTCATCTATAAGCCTGAAATAATAACAACCAAACAGGTCATTTTTAACATATCCAATGTTAAAATAATTTCATTGCCTGAAAGTAGTAATTACAGCAACAGATGTCCTCATCCTGTCACTGACCCTCAGCCTGTTCTTGACCGGGGCTGCGGCAGGAAACTAGCCAGACCCGTTCAGTGCTAGGCAACCAACCTGTGTTGTTGGAGAAAAGAAATTTAACAGAAACCCAAACGTCATGGGAATGTGATCACTGGTAGCTGTTTTAAGTGTTGGGTTTATGATCCACAAAGGACCGGGGGAAATGGGGAGACCTCTCTAGTGAGTAATTCTCTTGGGCCGATAGGTATTCAACTGGTTTTTCTCGGGTTAACTCAACCTAATCCAGGTCTAATAAAATTCATCTTGACTCTCCTCTGAGAGACAAATCTTTTAGCTGCTTTGCGCTTTTATAGGTTTGAAAGCTATAGCATGAGTCAGTGCCGATGTTTGCCGAATTGATTTGCTTCCCCCTTGGATTCTGTGCCTGTTTTCTACAGGAGGAAATCAATGTCTGGGGAGGCGGTGGCGGGGGGCATTTTAAGAAGTATTTTTGATATGATAAATATTTCTAGTACACAATTATCCAAGGCTTCCGGATACTAGCCACTAGGTGAGACAGGGGCTTCCGAGGATCACTGTTAACTGTTTTTTGTTCTTCATGAGTTCTTCATTGTGTATCTTCATGAGATACACAATGCGGTACTTTTGGTATTTGCCTATAATTTTTACTCAGAGGAATATAATAACTGAAGAGAGCAAGGAAGGAAGGAAGAGGAGGAGAAAGAGTAGGAAAGGAGGAGGCCAGAGGAAAAATAATAAGGTGGAATCAACATGGCCTCACCAATTTGGGTTCTGACTTAAAGGTGCATGTCTATGAAAAAATAACAAGACAAAATATTTAAAACAGACGCTGCTGGAGAATCAGAGATGCCTCTTTGCCACACCAATGAAAGACAGCTGCTGAAAGTCTGCTCATAATTAGCTGCCTTGTTCCTAGTCTGACACAGCAATAGTACAGTTTACAAAAGAAAGACACAGCTAATCAGGCCATACCAACTACTCTGATTAGGTTACCGATGTTTGACGAGAATGGGTCATCCTGTGAAACACCCTGGAAAATGTTAGTGCTGTAATTTGTCTATTTAAAAACACTACACATAAAATAATAGATTAGCCATTATCTCCTTTTGGTTGTTAAATGCCATGCCTTTTTCCTTACTCGAAAGGCTCTCACACAGTGCTGTCTTTGCTTAGAACGCTCTCTGGGCTTCCCACCTCTGCCTCCATCCCTTACTTGCCAGCCTTTGTCAGGTTCATTCCTACCCACATTTCTAACTTAAGCTCCGAGGCCACTTTGATGGAAAGGCCTTCCTGACTCCCTAATTAGATGAGGTTCCCCTGCATACATGTTCTCCTAGCAGCTGTAGTTCTCCTTGCACTCTTCCCACAACTGACTTTTTCTAAAGACCTGTCTTCTCCTCTTTCTTCCCCCAATCCATTCCAAGGAATCCACCCCTTACACTACAAACAACAGAATATCCAGCCTATGTCTTCATTACGTATGCCCAGCATACTGCCTAGCACATAATAGACAATAAGTATTTGCCGAACGAACGGATGGATAGGACCAATTAAAGGAGACGGTCGCACAAGTATCCTGCGAAAGATACTATATTTAATCAAAGCAACACTAGCCTTGATAACAAAAACATCAAAATCATAACAGCTTAATACAATAGAAGTTCTTGGCTTTCTCACATAATACTTTAATGCAGGTATTCCTAGCTGGGGAGAGGGGTTCTCCTCCATGGTGAGTCAGAACCCAGGCTCCCTCTGTCCTGGGAAGGGAGAAAAGGGAGCGTAAGAGCTGCCTCGTCTATGTTTTAAAAGTCTCAGCTTGGAAGGAACACAGATCACTTCTGATCACACTCCATTCACAGGCATTAATCACCTGCTGTATCTGGAGGCAGAGGTGCTGGGAAATGGAGTCCTTGTCTCGGCATCCTCCCTGCAGCGACAGTACGACATGTGAAAAAGAGAGTCCAGATTCTTAGTGGATGTCTAAAATGTAACTAGCACAAACATACGATCAGGCCAACCCAGATAGTTCAAGCCGAAACAACCCTCCCTACCGAAAACACAGAAGCCCAAATTCTCTGATCCGCACATGGCTAGTCAATCTTGCATGTGAAATCATGGCCCTATTAAGGTCTTTCTCATACTGACATTTTGCATTGTTAACAGTAAAGTCCTGAAAGCTCCCTTTATGCTCCTTGAAGCTGTTTCAGCTTTATTGGGTTATTGTTATAGCTTTATTTAATGGGGTGTCAAATTTTACATACAGCAAAAAACTACCTAAGTGTTTTCAACATTTCCTTGGCTGACAAAGTTCTCTTCTAATCACCAGGCCTACCCTTATTTAATTATCAGTAGTATAACCTAATGTAGCATGGCTGTATACCCAGAAACAGTTTGCAATAACACATAAAAGTGTAAATAATTTAAAATTGGGTGGCACTGGGCTTTAAACTATAGCTCAGTATGTTTTTTTTCAGCATCAAGGAGAAGAACTAATACAGGGATCTCTAATTGATTTTTGTGAACTCTTGCCACATCTAAAGCCAAGAATTACTAGTTAATGTCTTTGGATGTTTTACAGGCACAAAACGTCACTTAAATAATAGCAAGTGTATCCCCAATGTCAAGTGCAATAAACAGAAAATAATATTGCAAGTAATAGTCAAAACAAATTAGTTGAGGATCATAGTCTTTCCTTGGATTTACTATAGGGAAATGGATTCCTATTTTAATGCAAATACCAAAGGACAATATTCTTGTGAGGTCACGTTGATTTAAAAAGTTAACTGTGGGGTGCCTGAGTGGCTCAGTTAAGCATCTGACTCTTGGTTTTGGCTCAGGTCATGATTTCATAACTCGTGAGTCGAGCCCTACATTGGGCTTTGTGCTGACAGCATGGAGCCTGCTTGGGATGCTCTCTCTCCCTCTCTCTCTCTGACCCTCCTTTGCTTGTTCTCTGTATCTCTCTCAAAAATAAATTTAAAAAAAATTATTAAAGGGACGCCTGGGTGGCGCAGTCGGTTAAGCGTCTGACTTCAGCCAGGTCATGATCTCGCGGTCCTGGAGTTCGAGCCCCGCGTCAGGCTCTGGGCTGATGGCTCAGAGCCTGGAGCCTGTTTCCGATTCTGTGTCTCCCTCTCTCTCTGCCCCTCCCCCGTTCATGCTCTGTCTCTCTCTGTCCCAAAAATAAATAAATGTTAAAAAAAAAAGTCTTTTAAAAAAAATTATTAAAAAAAAGTTAAATGTGCAGTGCTTACCATCAAAAGTAGGTGATGCTGATTCTATGACGGTGGCTACCAAGAGGACCATTTCTGCTCTCCTGAATTCTCAAGATGCTCCCATCCAATGGTTGCTGATGCGGTGATGAAGCAGTTACTCATGTGGTCACTGGTAATTTGCGACACCCTCTCGGCCTCAAGGAGTCAATTTATTATGCTCTTTGACCAAAGGCAGTTGGGTTGACCTTATTATTTATGTGATCTTACTCTTCTTCCGGAAAGATTACTTGCTACTGCTTTAAGGATTAAGTGATATGGGAGTCAATTTGGGGGGAAAAGTTATACTGCTCCAAGTTTGCTTTCTAGCATGAGTTCCGTTAGAATGGTAATAACATCGAAATTGGTTAAATATTGAGATTAGTTTTACACTAGCACTGGCATTCCAACAATTACCCAAAAGGGACTATTGTCATTGGCTTGAAAGAAATCAGAGCTGTCCAAACAATCGTTATCCCCAGAAGCTGGTAGGGCCATCTTCATTAGCCTCTCAAGTTTCAGATTTTTTTCTCAGGTCCTAGGGTATGTTTTCCTTCTGGGACCTCGCTGGCTAAGGGACGGCATTTGACACAGAGCAGGCCAATGAACTCATTCACCTAAGATTTTTAATCCCGTGTGTGTAGTCTTAACTGAAAATGGATGAAGAAAAGTCTTCTTGAACCTCCTTTGTCCTTGCCAAAAACCATTCCTTTTGTTCCTTCTGTTCACAGGAGGATTCCTGGTTCCAGAGGCCTGACCTTTAAATGTTCCTTCAATTTTGGATGGCCTATATCCTTCAAACAAACTCATTTATTGCTTTAGACTTTAAAATTTGTGATCAAATAGTCACCCAAAGGCTCCAGATTTCCAAGATTCAACTGCATGTAATTTTTACAGCTTTAAGAGTTGAATGGTTCCACAAAACAGAAGCATTTGAAAGAAGGTCTGTCAAGTTTAAAGAATTTACAACTATGTCAACAGTCAAGGAAACACCAGGTTCAGTCAAGCCACCTGGATGGGAATGAAGGCTTTCATGAGCAGAGCAGAGAAGTGGATTTCATGGACTGGGAGCCTAAATACTTTACGTTATGAAGTCCTTCTAATAATTGGTGTTGACAGAAGAATCCAGTCATCACCTTGGCTAATATCTTCAGTCATCATATGTGTGAGAAGGTATCCCTAAAATGCCTTAGGATTTGATAAATGTTTCTGTAGTGGGTAAACATATTTTAATCTCAGGAAGATTTAAAGGTAAGTATAAAAACATGTGTCAGAGAATTATATTTATAATGAACTAATAATAATAATAACAATAATAATAATAATATTTGTGGTTTAGGAATCGCCACATATTTTGTATTTTGTGTACTTCTACTGCTTTAGAGAATTTGGCCTATTAGTATAGTCATTTTGTAATTCTCTTTCAAAATACACAAATCGGTCATTTAAATTGGTGATTTTAGGGGCACCTGGGTGGCTCTGTTGGTCAAGCATCTGACTCTTTATTTAGGCTCAGGTCGTGATCTCACTGTTCCTGAGTATGAGCCCCACCTCCAGCTCCTCAGCTGTCAGCATGGAGCCTACTTGGGATTCTCTGTCTCCTCTTCTCTCTCTGTCCCTGCCCCACTCTGTCTCTCTCAAAATAAATAAACTTAAAAATAAATAAATAAACTTAAAAATAAATAAATAGGGGCGCCTGGGTGGCGCAGTCGGTTAAGCGTCCGACTTCAGCCAGGTCACGATCTCGCAGTCCGGGAGTTCGAGCCCCGCGTCAGGCTCTGGGCTGATGGCTCAGAGCCTGGAGCCTGTTTCCGATTCCGTGTCTCCCTCTCTCTCTGCCCCTCCCCCATTCATGCTCTGTCTCTCTCTGTCCCAAAAATAAATAAACGTTGAAAAAAAAATTAAAAAAAAAAAAAAAGAAATACCTAAAAGGGAAATACAAACATTAAATTCACCATGGAATTTAATGTCTTAAGATATTTAACTTGTTCTGCATAAGAGGCTATTACCTAAAAACTTTCAAAATGCCATATAGTCTACGTAGGTCTATAGAATTAACAAACAGAATAAAACTGTAAGTTGAATATAAAAGGCCCAGCATTTTTAGCTTTAATAAATAGAATATTTTTATGCTCAAAACAACCAAAAAAGTCGCAATGATAGAACCCAAAGGGAAAGACGGTAGAGGGAAGGACATAAGTTTCCAAGCCAGTTGGGTTAGCCGTGGTAACAGTGTTACATATCATGAAAATATATCCAATGACCTTTTTTTTCCCTCTCAGCCTCAGAGTTAAATTTCCCCTCTGTTTTCCAGATACACGTTTGTTTTTTGTTTTGTTTTGTTATTTGTTTGTTTTTCTGAAGGCACACAGAAAGTGGTTAGAGCTTAAGTTTATCATTCTGAAGCAACCCGTCTCAAGCTTCATGGATTGCCCACATTCACAAAAACAAGAAGGTGAAGAAAGTACGCTCAGTTAAAGGGTAGAATGAAAAAAAGCACTGAACTAAAAGTTGCTGGAGAGGGTTTTTCTCTGAAACGGATGACAATTTTGGTCACATCACTTCATTTCTCTGTTCTATAGTTTCCTCATCTGTGAAATGAAGACAGTGGACAATAAAGCTGTCAAGATTTTTGCCACCCTTGATAGATTATTAATTATATTAATTCATTACACTAATGATAATTATAGTTATTCCTTTAAAAAAATTTTTTTTTAATGTTTATTTTTGAGAGAGAGAGAGAGACGGTGCAAGCAGGGGAGAGACAGAGAGAAAGGGAGACACAGAATCCGAAGCAGGCTCCAGGCTCCGAGCTGTCAGCACAGAGCCCGATGTGGGGCTGCAACTCATGAACCGTGAGATCATGACCTGAACCAAAGTCTGATGCCCAGCAGACTGAGCCATCCAAGCATCGCTATAATTATAATTATTCTAACAAGAATATAGACAGAGCATCTGGGTGGCTCAGTTGGTTGGATATCGGACCCTTGATTTCGGCTCAGGTCACGATCTCATGGTTTGTGAGTGAGAGCCCCAAGTCTGGGCTGATAACACAGAGCCTTCTTGGCATTCTCTCTCTCTCTCTTTCTCTGTCCCTCCCTCACTTTCTCTCTCTCTCCCTCAAAAGTAAATAAGTAAACATTTTTAAAAACGAATTTAGGGGCGCCTGGGTGGCGCAGTCGGTTAAGCGTCCGACTTCAGCCAGGTCACGATCTCGCGGTCCGTGAGTTCGAGCCCCGCGTCGGGCTCTGGGCTGATGGCTCAGAGCCTGGAGCCTGTTTCCCATTCTGTGTCTCCCTCTCTCTCTGCCCCTCCCCCGTTCGTGCTCTGTCTCTCTCTGTTCCAAAAAAATAAATAATAAACGTTGAAAAAAAATTTAAAAAAAAAACGAATTTAGACTAAAAACATTATAATATCATAAGTTGTGATTAATCCTTTAAAAACAATTTTAAAAGGAAAAGTCATGACTCATAAAATGAATGCATAGCAAAGGTTTTACTTAACTCCTTAGTAAACGAGGGGACCAGTAAGATGTTACAACTGACTCAACTACAAAACCATGTATTTCTAGGTAGGTAAGGAGCGCTGAAGTGAATTTACAAATGGATGCAAGATTGGCCAAACTGGTCAATATCCACAAAGTGATAGTCCAACAGAAATCTGGGGGTCACACTCGATTCCAACCTCGTCTTCAGCCTCATCACATTATCAGTTAGTAGTCCTGTTCTTTCTGCCTCCAAAATATATGTCAAGTCTGTATTTATCCCTCCATCCTGACTGCCCCAGCTCTCTCCTAAGCGTCATTAGCTTTTATCAGAACTACTTTCATCTGCTATCGCCTTTAAAACATGTGTCAGGAAAATATTTTAAACTATTAATCTACTTTCAAATTTATTGCTGTAGGGATGCCTAGGTGGCTCAGTCGGTTAAGCGTCCAACTTCTGCTCAGGTCCTGATCTCGCGGTTCGTGGATTTGAGTCCTGCTTCTGGCTCTGCTAAGAGCTTGGAGCCTGCTTTGGATTCTGCGTCTCCCTCTCTCCCTGCCCGTGTGCTCGCACACGTGCTCTCATTCTCTCTCTCTATCTCTCTCTCAAGAATGAATAAACATTAAAAAAAATTTACAGTAAAATAAAATTATTCCTGTACTTTTTTTCTTCCTTTGCCCCAATTCAAATAATCAATCCAGTTTTTGTTGCCAGCTGGGTAGGAGGGGACGGAGACAAAGAGACTATAGCAGGGGCGCCTGGGTGGCGCAGTCGGTTAAGCGTCCGACTTCAGCCAGGTCACGATCTTGAGGTCTGTGAGTTCGAGCCCCGCGTCAGGCTCTGGGCTGATGGCTCGGAGCCTGTTTCCGATTCTGTGTCTCCCTCTCTCTCTGCCCCTTCCCCGTTCATGCTCTGTCTCTCTCTGTCCCAAAAATAAATAAACGTTGAAAAAAAAAATTAAAAAAAAAAAAGAGACTATAGCAGAGCAAAAATTAGAAATAGTTTGGTAATCTCCCAAGCTTTTTTTCCAAAGGAGTAATCGCTAAAACTAGAAGATTAGATAGAGCGCAAAGTATCTAGGCCAGAATCATGAAAGAAAAATGATTTCCCTAAAACAGGAAAGAAATTCCCAAGACTTTAGAGTGTAATTTGCATAATGAGAACAGAGAGGTCCAAAGGTCTAAATACAGAGGGCATGTCCTAGGCAAAGCCACTAGAGGAGTGAAAAGACTTCAGTAATGAAAAGACTACCTTTATAAGAATCTAGGCAGCTTTGCAAAATCTCCTACATCCCCACCCCGACAGAGAGCCCTGGATTTGAACAGCTATGCTGAAGAGAATGACTGGATTTCAAAACAGATGACCCAACAACCAGATGCTGTCAACCCACTCTAAATGTCAGCATTGCATAAGATCCTGGAACAATCCAGAAAGTTGGGGGTAAATCACAACGACTAGGGTTAGAGTTTTCCACCAGCTTAATGGGATATAAGGTTTAAAATAGAAATCGAGTTAGACAAAGTAAAGGGAGTTAAAACTAGAAAAGGGGAGTGGGGGCTAAGAAAATACAAGAGACTTTCATATCTATAAATGTGTAAGTCTAGTTATTCTGAAAAAAACACCTCCTGAGGCAAACAATTTATAAAACTCTGGATAAAATACTGCAAAGTTTTCATAAATATATTTCTGGACTCAAAAGAAAGCAAAGATCCCTTCCCCCAAAAGACAATAGATCTGTATGCAACGAGAGCAGTCTGCAGTTCTTAAAGCCATAGAGGCCCTAGGTTTGATGATCAAATGGGGACCAAGAGATAAGAGCTTGACTTGCATAAATTGGGGATTACATTTCTTGCATGAGTAATTAGATTAGATTTCTGACATATTGCAAGGGCCCCTGAAGGATGACTACAATTTTAATAAAGAAATAGGCTAGAATAGGAGCGCCTGGGTGGCTCAGTGCGTTAAGCCTCTGACTTCAGCTCAGGTCATGATCTTGCGGTGAGTTCGGCCCCGCAGCAGGTTCTGGGCTGACAGCTCCGAGCCTGGAGCCTGCTTCAGATTCTGTGTCTCCCTCTCTCTCTGCCCCTCCCCCGCTCACGTTCTGTCTCTCTCTCTCTCAAAACATAAATAAATGTTAAAAAAATTAAAAGAGGGGCGCCTGGGTGGCTCAGTCGGTTAAGCGGCCAACTTCGGTTCAGGTCATGATCTCATGGTCCCTGAGTTCGAGCCCCGCGTCGGGCTCTGTGCTGACAGCTCAGAGCCTGGAGCCTGTTTCAGATTCTGTGTCTCCCTCTCTCTCTGCCCCTCCCCTGTTCATGCTCTGACTCTCTCTGTCTCAAAAATAAATATTAAAAAAAAATTAAAAGAAAAAGAAAAGAAAAAGAAATAGGCTAGAAGAAAATATACCTGTTGGTAAAGAGAAACACAAAAAGTAACTTGTCTATCAGAGACTCTGCTCAGCTCCATGTGAAAAAAGAGAAAAAATAATAATAAGGAAAATAGTCTCCCTCATAAATCAGAACCCTAGCCATAACCTCACATGGATTTGGAGCATGAATATGCATTATCAAGTTCAAGACACTCCAGGCTGATAATCTGAAGTTGTTTTAGGTTGGAATGAATCCCAGAGACCTAGCAGAATCCAACGCACAGCCTTGCTACAGCAGAGGTCGGCAGCTATGGCCAGGAGGCCAGATCTGTTTTTGTATTGCCTGTGACGTCAGAATAGCGGGGGCGGGGGGGGGATGGGGGGGAATCAAAACAAAAATATTTCATAACATAAGAAAATCGTATGAAGTTCACATTTCATTGTTTACCGTAACTGAAGTTTTATTGGGACACAGCTGTACTTGTGTGCTGACGTGCTGCCTACAGCTCTTTCACACTCCAGCTGCAGTGCCTGGTGGAGCGGTGGTGACAAGCTGCGTGGCGTTCTCGGGGCTTCACGCTGCTGCTACAAATCACAGGGATGAAGTCGCAACCAGGCAGCATTTGGAGTGTCACGCACATCACTATACCGCCACGTTTTATTTTCTTCGTATTGTTATCGCATACCCATCATGTCAAAACAAATGTAAAAAGTGAAAAGTACGGGTGCCTGGGTGGCTCAGTCGGTTAAGCGTCCGACTCTCGATTTTGGTTCAGGCCATGATCTCGCGGTTCGCGAGTTGGAGCCCCACATCAGGCTCTGCACTATGACAGTGTGGAAGCCTGCTTGGGATTCTCTCTCTCTCTTTCTCTCCCTCTCTGTCTCTGCCCCTCCTGTTAGCTCTGTCTCAAAATAAATAAATTAACTAAAAAAAAACTTTAATTAAAAAAAATGAAAAGTAGTCCCTAAGTATCACACGTTTTAAGCACAAGGAGGTGTGGATTCTTTTGTTATCTAACGAAACTGCAAAGCATTATGCTATTGCTGTACTAAAAGAATTCAATGTAACCAGACTAAAAATCACCACGCTGTTACCAATACATACTATTCCCCAGTTAGAAAGATTATAAGATTTAAAACAAATACCTCATTAGAATAGAATTTTTCCATGAAAATGAAAAATCAAAATGAAGCTGCAACCAAAGGAACTTTCTAAGTAGCTCATTTGTTAGCCAGGGAAGAAAAATTGTTTACCAATGGCGAGTTAATTAAATTGTATTTGATTGCAGCAGCCAAAAATAAGTGTCCAGAAAAAATAAACTGGTTTGGACTGCTAGCCTTTCTACTGCTGGTAGTGTTGAGGACATCAGGAGTGACAGCACTAGTCAACTTAAAAACTGGGAAGATGTTTCTAATGGTTTTCCTTGACTCTTAATGGGTCAGTAGACGTTATCAACGCTGCTCAGTTGTAGTTATTTGACTGAATTTGAAATGACTGGAAAATAAGCATCTACGGATGTCTGAGGAAAACTAAAGTCAAGAATATTTTTCTTTAATTTTTTTAACGTTTGTTCATTTTAGAGAGACAGAGCATAAGCAGGGCAGGGGCAGAGAGAGAGAGGGAGAGACAGAATCTGAAGCAGGCTTCAGGCTCTGAGCCATCAGCACAGAGCCCAATGCAGGGCCTGAACTCATGAACCATTAGATAATGACCTGAGCCGAAGTGGGACACTTAACAAACTGAGCCACCCAGGCACCCCAAGAATATTTTTAAAGAAGATGAAAAAAACACAAACTCAGCACAATCCGAAGTAGAATCTATTAAGATGTGTTACAACTGATGGTAGCAAACACATGTGTAGAACAGAAAAAAAAAAAAGCCTTTGTTGGATAAATTTACAAATATTATGAGAATGTAAGGTATTTAAAACCAAGGTTATTCATTATGTTTTTCATTACAACTATTTGTGGAAAGAATTGGAATTTATAATGTATTATTAAGCCTGTAGTGTCATTGGTGAACTTTATTTACTTTTATGAATTCACCACTTTCAGTTCCATGCATACTTTTTTAATAGAAGCTGAATATCCTGACTTGTTTCACCATATATTGATCCAATAACTTAGTAGTGGTGTGGTTTTGCTGTGATTTTTTTTTTTTTTTTTTTTAGCTCATAGCTGAGACTAGAATTTTCCTGAATGAAAAGACAATCCTCAATCTCTATTACTGAACATTCACTCAATGACTTTGGAAGTTAGCTTTTGCTGCCCTCGGCGTGAGCTAATTTCTTTTGGTTTCAGATGACAGAAACACAGCTTGAACTAGCATGACCGGAAGGGGCAATTTATTGAAAAGCTCGGAGTGGCAAGGAGGGCAAAGGTGTGGTTACATCTCAGAGACAAGTGTGACTAGGAACCAGAAAGCCATCAGACCTCTTTTCTCCCATTCCTCCTTCTCTCTGAGAGTCAGGTTTCTGCATCCTACTTCAGACTAGCTTTTTTCCACATGCTGGAGTGGCTACCAGAATACCAGAGCCCCATAATTTTATCTCCAGAGAGCAACCCTTAGTGGCATTTTCTGGGGTAGCAAGTATTAAAATCCTGGAAAGTGCATTCAGTAAATCAGAGTCTGATGTCCACCCTATACCAATCACTGTTGCAAAAGAGGCAGGCTTTATAGGAAGTTGCGATCACCGTTCGAGCCACTTGCTTACAAAAGGGGAATAAACATCTCTCCGGAAAAAAAAAAAAAAAAAAAGGAAAAGGAAAAAAAAAAAAGGGTCTTCCTTGGACAGATAAAACAGTCGGCATCCTTAACAAACTTTGAAGGTATTTCCCTACACCAGCAGTTCTCAAAGTGTGGTCCACTAATTCCTGGAGTTTCCAAGATTCTGTCAGGTCTGCAAAGTCAAAACTATCCTCATAATAACACGAAGATGCTATTTACCTTTTTAATTTTATTTAATCTTTCTGGATGTTGACTAGGCCTTGATAGTGTCAGAGCAATTGTAGGTAAAACTTTGGTGTCTTAGCGTCACAGAAGGCAGTGGCAGCACATTATACTTGCAGCCGTTATATTCTTCACCACCATGCGTGCTCAGTGTAAAGGGGAAAAAAACATGTTTCGCTTAGAAATGTCCTTCAATAAGCAGCAAAAATCATTATCAAATCATCGTCTTAAATACACATCTTTTTTTCTAGTCTATGTAAATAAGCGGGACGTATGCACAAGGCATGCTTGCCGTATACCAAAATGAGATGATTGTCCCAAGGAAACCTACTCACGTGATGATTCAAGTTGCAAGCTGTACTAACCACGTTTTTGTGGAACACGAGTTTTAGTTAAAAAAATGACTCAGACAAACTACGGTTATTCAGACTTGGATATTTGTATGACATCTTCCCCATACGCAAGTCTGTCACTTCAAGGAATGCAGTTGACAGTGATTAGCGCCAATGGTAAGAATCAAGCTGTCGAGCGAAAATTAGAATTTGGCCAAACTTGTATCCTCCACCATTAACTTGACAGCTTCCTAATATTTAAAGATTTTTCTGATGATATAGGTGGACATATTAATGAATGTAATTTTTTTGATGTTGTATGACAAAACGTGTTAAGATTTGGAAGATCTTCATAACTCAGTGAACCAATATTTTCTATATGACCGATGCATGATGTAACAAAATTATACATGGGTAAAAGATATAATGTGCAAAATAGACCAGCAGATTTTATTTATTTATTTATTTATTTATTTATTTATTTATTTAACGTTTATTTATTTTTGAGAGAGAGAGAGAGAGAGAGAGAAGAGCACAAGAGGGGGAGGGGCAGAGAGAGAGGGAAACACAGAATTAGAAGCAGGATCCAGGCTCTGAGCTGTCAGCGCAGAGCCCAACACGGGGCTTGAACTCAGGAACTGTGAGATAATGACCTGAGCCAAAGTCAGATGCTTAACCACAGAGCCCCACAGGCACCCCTAGACCAACAGATTTTTATGGAACAGAATATGAAATTTTCACTGAGACGCTTTCACGTTCCACACTGCTGCTAAGTTTTAAGAAAAGACCGCTGATTGGGTTTTGGTGCAATGTAAAAGAAAACAAGCTACAATTATCTGAAAGGGTCCTGAAAATGCCCCCACCACATAAACAAATAGTTTTTGGAGTTCTTGATCTATTTTAAGAATGTAAGGGGTTCCTGAAACCAAAATGTTTGAGAGATGTCATTCTAAACTCTGAATGCGTACATAAACTTCTAGGGAGAAACGACAAGGTCAATGCCTCTGAATAGTAAGGAACTTCAAATACTGCAATAACAATTGAAAAGATTTTACTATTAATAATCATTTCTCATCATTATCATCATAACCATTCCTACCAACTGTAACAGTTAACATTTATTGAGGCTCTCCTCTGTTAGGGTCTGTTCTAAATGCCCTCTGTGCATTTAATCCTTACCACAATCCTCTGAAGCAAGATATCATTATTATTATCATCATCTCCATTTCTTTATAAGTATGTATGTATGTATGTATTTTGAGAGAGAGAGTGCACGTGCCAAGGAAGGGCAGACAGAGAGGGAGAGAGAATCCCCAAGCAGAATCCCAAGTTCGATGCAGGGCTTAAAACGACGAACTGTGGGGGCGCCTGGGTGGCCCAGTCGGTTGAGCATCAGACTTGGGCTCAGGTCGTGATCTCGCCGACCGTGAGTTCGAGCCCCACCTCGGGCTTTGTGCTGACAGCTTGCAGCCTGGAGCCTGGAGCCTGCTTCGGATTCTGTGTCTCCCTCTTTCTCTGCACCTCCCCTGCTTGCACTCCATCTTTCTCTCTCTCAAAAATGAATAAACATTGGGGGAAAAAAAAAAACAACAACCATGAACTGTGAGGTCTAAAGCAAGAGCTGGATGCTTAACCAACTGAGCCATCCAGGCACCCTGCATAATCTCCATTTCAGAGAAGGGGAAACTGAGAGTCGAGAGGTTAATGAGGGTTAGAGGCCATGCAATAAGCAAATCCTAGACTTCTAACTACTCCACTGTCAGTTAAGAAAGTCCCACAAGCACTGCTTCATACTTTCACAGGATATATCATGAGGTAATGCGCGGGGCCAATCGATGTTCTATACCACACTGCCCATTACGATAACTGCTAGCCGTGCTAGGTTATTGAATTTTCAAAGTGCACCCGGTCTGAATTGAGATGTTATGTACGTATAAAATACACACTGGGTTTTGAAGGCTTAGGACGAAAAAAAGAATGTAAAATATCTCATTAACATGTTTATATTCACTACGTGTAAAATGATATTTTAGAGATATTAAGTTAAATAAAGCATATTATTAAACACATTTAATAAATTAATTTCACCTCTTTCTCCTTTTTTAAAATCAGACTTCTAGAAATTTTTTAAACTACATATGTGACTTATCTTTTACTTCTATTTAATAATCCAGGTCTCCAGCATCAACTCAATCACGTTTTAGACTTGTTTAAATAAGCGGTCTCATTATGTGCATCACCTCCAAGAAGCCAGTGTCCTCCTGAAATATTTTAAGGGCTTCCTCCTTAATTAAAATAAAAATTAGTGACATGTGGTTTTGTGTCCTCAAAGAGCCCAAGCGGCTTCAAACAATTGTATTTAAATGAGGGAAGTAATCATGTTTCATCTCACCCTTTTAAAATTGCTCTTGTTCAAGCAAATATTTCTTGGCAAAGTTCCAAATTTACACTTTTACACATATTGCATAACTGCTTTTACTCTTTTCTGTCATTAATATTTAAAAAGAGGAAATCGGGAGTTGAGAAGAGAAAAGCAAAGCGATGTGAGGAAACATAGCAGAGCCCATGGAGACGTTTTTTGCAATGCAATTTGAGAAAAGAAATAAAACCGGGACAAAAGCTATCAGTGTCTGGAGGCTGCTGCATTCCTGCCTTTGGGGAAGAGGGTGAGGTGGGGAGGGGCTGTCACAGAAGGTTAAGAGCCTTTCCCCTGCAACCCAGTTGTAGCAGCGTGGGATTACTGAAGGCAGAAGCCCAGTCCACAGCTGAATGTGTGAAGAAATAAACGTAGCAGGCAGTAACGTTTTGCTCTTGTACTTTAGATCCACAAATGTTTTTTAATGCACCCCCCCCCAAAGTTTCTCCTCTAATAATAGATCACATTGATCCGCACTGGGAACATGCAGACCTTTTTACCTATATAATCCATTTCCTTTTCCCAATAATGCCAGGAGGAAACTGAGATATAGCGGTGCCAAGTAATTAGAGTCACTCAGTTAGTAGATGGTAGAAAGCAGATGAGAATCCAGCCTTCGGGGACCATGGGCTAGATAGACATCAGAACCCAGCCTTGAACCATTGCACGTACTGCCTCACCCCGCTCTCTCAACCAAGTTATTCTGTCTCTCCCAGGCCGGGAAGAATCCAAGGGCCCAAAGCTAACACTTCTGTATTACCTAACTATATTATTTGATATTATCTGTAAATTATAATAAATTCAGGATGTCGAAAACTCAGTCAACCAAGGGCAATTTTTCATAAGATGTTGAAAGCCTACAACCTTAGAAATTCATTTTAACAGTGATCAAAAAATAGTGGAAGTCAGTAAAAGGCAGATTTATCTTAGATTTTATCCCACTGGAGTATTATAAAGGGACTAAGAGAATTCTATGAAGAAACTGGCTTTTGCTATAAGACGTGACTAAAGAGTTGCATGCAAATTCCATTCCTGGACCCACTGAGGAGTCCACGTCCCCCTGGTGGAATATCTCATAGCATCTTTTGGTTTCCTTCACACTTACGGTCTCTTTTAGTATCTCTCAGTCTCTTTATTTGTAAAGTTCATATAACCTTATGCAGTACAAAGTTTAAACGTACTACATAAAACGCCTGGAACAATTCCTAATACATAGCAGAAGTTCCATAAATGTTAGTGGGTATTATTATTTATAGAATTTAATATAATAAGCTACTGCATATATTTCAAAACTCTTTAAAAATTCTATTTATTTAAAGAAAAAAATTAAAAACAGTTCACCCATTTCTCTTGTCTCCCCGCCATTTTTAATACAATAAGTTATTGCATGTATTTTTATGATTGTTCATTCGATGTTTGACTTTCCACTACCAGAACATAAGATAAGAACATAAGCTCCTGATGGCAGAGACAATGAAGCACTGTGGCACACATCACAACTGTCCCCTGCTCTCTAGCTCTCCTCTCCATCTGGGCAAAGAAGAAGATTGTGCTTTCCTGCTTTCCTGAAGTTGAGCATGGCCAATGACTTGCTTTAACCAACGAAATATGAGCAGAAGTGCATGCGACTTCCAGGTAGAAGATGGAAAGGCTTCACTTAAGTCTCCGCTTCTCCCTTTCTCTATCTCGGTGACTGTGGAAGCAGGATTTGACATGGGGGTATAGCACTGAGTTCCCCGATGTAGAGGAGAGCTACTCTGGGAAACGACCTGGATTTATAGCAGACGTTGATGAGCATGAAATAAATCATTATTGCTTAAGCCTCTGAGACTTTAGGGTGGGTTATTACAGCAGCATAACCTGGCCTACCCTGACTCTTACAACCTATTACATTCCCACAGCCTTGCATGAGGTCTGGCATCTAGTAAGTGATCAAATATGTTTTCACCAAATAATAAATTACAAGTTTTAACCATTAATAAAAATGACTGATTTTAGTGAACGAAACAATTTTCAACTCTATTCCGTATACAATGAAAAGCTTTGGAAATTTTAACTGATTCTGACGTGGGAATCACCATCCTTTGGGTACCAAACCATCATCTTAGATATCAAAGCTGGAGTCACACATGCTTTGTGCCCCCAGAGGGTTTCCGTTAAAGTTTTGCTGAAATCCAATCGAATATTTTTCTCTGTACAGGGATTTTGAAAAACATTTATTTTTATCATAGAGTTAGTTACTGAAATGGCCCTCCTTGAAAGGCATCATTGCCTTATATAAATTTTATATATAAATAAGATAAAGAAGAAATATGTATATACAAATATACACATTTTATTTTACATATAAAATTCACCTGTGTATGATCCTTGCCCCCCAAGACAACCACAGCGCAGATGCAGAAATTTTTCGTAATCATGTAGAGAGCACCAGAAACTGGAAAAACCTCAAGGTCAAAAGCACTCAGAAAACTTGTTTAACAAATTGAATTTACAGGTTCTCTGGCTAGGGAGGAGGAAAGAGGATAGGCACCTGGTTGTGGTATCTTTTACTTCTCATTCCAACAAGGATCAATCAATTAACCAAGAAAAAAGATCCCAGTAAAACAAAACAAACCATCAAACCTCTGAGCCCAGTTGCATCTGGTTGTGGAAGGCGTGACTAGCTGCACCAGTGGTAACGGTGGGGTCAGGCAGAGGAATGCACGTCATCACAGATACCGTGATAAGACCCAAACAAGTGAGAAAATGAAACCTGAGTACAGGAAAAAGAAGCCACAGGAAAAGAAAGCTGCTCCCCGGCGCTACTAATGGTCCTGAGCAAATTAATTCTTTAGGAAGGCTCATTAATTCCAGCCGCTTTCCAGCTCTGGTGACTAGGGGACCAGCAGGCTCATAACAACAGAGATATTAGAGATGATCTGGCATCTGGTCTGATAGAGGTGTGAGAAACAAGCAAGTCTAAGGTGGTGGGGAAGATTAAGTGCAAGGTCAGCTTTGATCATACAGAACATACAGAAACCTTGGGGTTTGAAAACCAAGTTTAGTACAGAGGATGGGGGTGCGGGTACATCCTACCCATACCATTAGCTAGTTGTGTGATCTTGGACAAGTACTTAAACCTCCCTGTACTTCCACTTCCTCCCCTGAAAACGAAGATATAATAGTGCCCACCTCAAGGGACTGTTGTGAGAATTCACACAGTTAGTATCTGTGCAGCACAGTTGCCCAGCACACAGCAATCACTCAGGAAATGTCAGCCTTTGTTTTTATAACCCAGGTGCACAAACTGTTCAATTATGGGGTCCCAGCCCTTACCAGCTATGTGACCTTGAGTGCATTACTTCTCTTCTCTAGGCCTTAGTTTTCTCATCTGGAAAATGGAATAGCAGCAATCTTATGTCACAAAATTGTTGGAAGGAGTCATGATACCACACCTAGGAGATTGCCTGGCTCAGTGATCCCATGATCACTGTTACCTGACCTTAGTGTTATTTCCTCTGGTAAGAAGCTGAATAGGATAAAAGACGTCCTGGCTCAGGCAGCAGGAAGTGCAGTGGGGTTGAATGCGCATGAGGGTGTAACCTGCACGCAGGAAAGTAATGTGTATTCTCTTACGCAATAGTGGGGTCTTGGCTCCTCGGGTTGACGCCTAAGGTGGCATATGGTCACCTGTTGTAAGCATTCATGAGAAAAGTTGAGATGAACTCCCCAGAGCAGAGATCTGCTCACACTCAGCATCCGTTTAGTTCCCAGCACCGTGCTAGACTCTTAAACCTTTTCAAAACTCGAGTCTGTCCAGCAGAGGCCGCCCTGGGCCGGGGCTCCCGGGACCCGAGCGCGCCGGGAGAGGGGAGGCTAGGGGGTGGCCTTGTCAGCGCCGCGGGGCCCGGGTGGGAGGGGTTTGGCGGGGGCAGGCGCGGTGGCAGAGGCGGCCCCGGCTCGGGCGGCTGGGATGGAGCAGAAACGCGCCCGGCGCGGGAGCACACGCAGCTGACGGAGCCGCACCGCGTTTGCCTGGCTTCTCCGTCAGCCGCAGGAACAAGCCCGAGCCGCCGGGGCTGAGCGCGCAGAGCCGCCCTCGCCTCCCGGCTCCCGCGGCAGCCAGCCGGGCAGAGGAGGAGCCGTACGCGCCCGGAGCGCTCGGTCATTCCCGGAGCTCGACACCGAACACCCGGGTACCATGGTCTGCACGACTCTCTTCGCTCTCTGCATCTTCACGGCAGGTATTTGGGGGCGCCGTCCTCCCCGAGCGGCCGGGCGCGGGAGGGGCTCCGGCGGCCGGGGCTGGGGCTGGGGCTGGAGCGGGGACACCGGGAAGTAAGTCACCGCCCGCGGGCGGCCCGAGTGGCGCGAGCCTCCGGAGTTGCGTGAAGGTATGTGCGCACTTGAATTTGGGGTGGTGTGAGCCTGTGGAGAGCCTGGGCTGTGCGAGACTGAGGGGGTGACGGGGTCCTTCCTGTCGCAGCCCACGCCCGCACAAACTCGGGGCTTTGTGGAACAGGTGGCTGCGCGACGCGTTCGAACCCTGGTGGGCGACACTGATGGCGACTTGAGGCTTTTCGGGTCTCCGAGCACACCCTGCCAGAGTCGGGCAGCCGACTTCTTGAGGCGGTTGGACCCGGGGAGGGAAGAGAAAGCGGGAGCAGCGGCGGGGGAGCGGGGCGATGGCATCCGGATGGCTCTAAGCGGTGGCTGCGCGCGCGGCGGGTCTGGTTGCGGTCCCTGAGACTTGGCGGTCTCTGCTCTCCGGTCTCCCGCGTCTCTGAGGAGGTGCGCTTGGGGATGATGCGGCACTAACAGCCCCACCGGCAGCTGCCTGACTCGCGATCAAACCTGGGGTTGCAATTCTACCCCGTGACCCGGAGCCTCCCCAAAAGGGGAGAAACCGTGGCACAACCCGTTAAGTTGGCTAAAACTACCCCCCGCCCCCGACACCAGTTCGGGACGTCTTCGCCGCGCGCGTCTCGCGGGTCTCGGGACCACTGACCGCGGCCTCTGGCAGGGGCTGTGGAGAGAGGATCAGGGCTGAGCTCGGCTTAGTGGGGGCCGGGGTACATTCAAACAACGCTTTCAGTCTGTCTGGTGCTGGGTACCCAGCTTTTCCAGAAAATGCAGCCGGACAAGGGACAGCTGACTCTGGATAAGGTGGCAGTGGAACAAGCAGCGGAGGACGCGGACACCGGCATGTTTCGATAAGAATGTTCCAAAGCCATATGGCACAAGCCGATTTGACTGCTGCCTATAGTCCGTGAATTCTTTTCCTCCTGAATCGCTTGGGCTCCTGTAATTGTGGGCAGCGGTCGTTACAATCCTTGGAAAAGAAGCCAGGAGTTTCCTGACAGCTCACAAAAGAGAATGCAATTTTCGGGAAAAGTTTCCAGACTTGAGAGTATAGCGTGTTTTGTTTCATTTTTGTTTTTGTTTTTGTTTTTCTCGACTTGCTGAAAGCCTGAGAAAACCTTTCGTTTTGGTATCCGCACGGTTAGCAATCGCGTCTGCGGAGGTTCCGGAACACTCTGGGCGCTTTGGCTACACAGCCTCAGCGGGGAGCGCCAGGATCCTAGCAGGTGAAACAGCCGCCATCCCAAACCACGGGGTTGCCATGTGAGGCAATTCCAGCCCCACTCCAGGCAAGAGGTGTTTACGAAATGACATGAAAGGTGCCTTTACTTTTCTCCTCGCTAGGAATCTTTTCATGAAGCTCAAAGCTCAGAAAAACTTGAGTGAGCCAGTAGAGCCCATAGATAGGTTTGTTTCCTAATTTTAGCTTGTGGCTTGTCTTTTTTTTTTTTCTTTTTCAGTTTTTTTAATGTTTATTTATTTTTGAGAGAGAGAGAGACAGAATGTGACCAGGGGAGGGGCAGAGAGAGGGGGAGACACAGAATCCGAAGCAGGCTCCAGGCTCTGAGCTGTCAACACCCAGCCGGAAGAGGGCCTGGAACCAAGAACCCTGAGATCATGACCTGAGCTGAAGTCAGGCTCAATGACTGAGCCACCCAGGGGCTCCATTGTCTTTTTAATTTTTATTGATAGCTCTGGCAGTTGGCACTACCCAGATTAACCCTACTAGGCAGTGTATTGTAGCTTTTTTTTTTTTTTTTCTAAGGAACTCAACATTTTTTTTTTTCTTGATCAGTTTTAGAGTTTAGCCCAGCTATTCTGGAGGGGAGACTATTGCCCTTGTCCATCAGTGGAGAGAGAAGGCTGGTGGACACACAGAGTAGCCTCATCCCCATCCATGTACCCATGGTGGGGGGTGGTTCTGAAGGGAGAAAGCCACCTCCCAGTTTGGGGGCTCTCCTGACCCTGGAAACATAGTTAACGTTTCTGCATGTCTTTCAACCTTCCATCTGAAGGAATCTCTTTAGGGGAGGCTACTTGCAGTTAGTTGTCAGGAAAATAATATAAAAATTGGCGTAAATACCTCATGTGATTCTTTGCATCCCAAAGTAGGGTGTTTTCAGAAACCAAAATAGCATTTTTCTAGGAAAAACAATAGAGGCGTCAGTAAAGGAGAGAGGGGTGAGGGTTCCTGAAATGAGTGTGGCATGTATGTTTCAGTGACTCCTCTCCCAGCTCCTCTGGTGAAGCTCTGGTTAGTTTCACCCAGTAGTTGCTACTTTTGTGTTCTCCTCTAGTCTTCCGCCTACTCTCCTCTTCCTCCTCCTCCTCCTCCAGCTTCTCCTCCTCTTCTTCTACCTTCTCCTCTTCCTTCTTTTTCACCCCTCCAGTAAAATTCTTCAGGTGATACCTTCTTGAGCCAGGAATGGGGCTTGGCAGGGGACATCTTGTAGCTTAGTAAATCCACTCGGTATATTCATAGCACTTACTCCTGCCTGAATAACGGACACTTGGACACTTGCAAATATGTGGGCATTGTCAACAAAAGTAATCTTGACACTTATTCACTTGTATTTTAAAAAGAAGGAAGAGAGAAAGTTTGGACCATCTTCAGTTCTTTCAAAGTTGACTGTGGCATAAACTGTTAAGGGTATTTTACAGACCATTCTCAAACATCTCTCTGTACAAAGCACACAGGAGTCCTGCCTCCAAATTGAAATACAAGCTGGCACCATCACGTTTTGGCTGCAGAACTGAGGAGGGAAGGAGGGAGGATGGCAGGGTGCAGGAAGTTTCCATTTTCATTCCTTTCCCTCTCCCTTCTGGATTCTCTTCTCCTTGCCCACCACCATCATTGCCACCTCTTGGTGTTCTATGGCTGAATTGTTTAAAAACTTCTTCACTCAAGGGTACCTGGGTGGCTCAGTTGGTTGAGCATCTGCTCAGGTCATGATTTTGTGGTTCGTGAGTTCCAGCCCCAAACTGGGCGTTCTGCTATCAGCCTGTCAGTGCAGAGCCCGCTTCAGATCCTCTGTCCCCCTCTCTCTGCCCTTCCTCTGCTTGTGCTCTCCCCCACCCCTGCAAAAAAAACTTCCTCCCTGAGACATCTGAGATATACTAGAACTTTACAAAGCCCTTTTCCAACACTCAAGGGGGACAAAAGGGAAGCAAACACAGGTAAAAGAAACACAAACCCCATGATCCTACTTTCCTGTCCTGGAGAGACTGCCTTGTCTATCCCTGCTCTCTCTGCCAAGAAACTATCATATCTTACCCCAGTACTTAGGTTGCCCTAGGCAACGACTGGTTGCCCTCTGGTGGTCAAGACCAGGAGAGCTAGACTGCAGTTGGCCACCAGCTAGAGATCCTGTTTGTGCTCTGGGCTTATCAGGTAGCTCTTCTCCAGGTGACTAACATCTAGAATGTCCTTATCATGGAAGGGCAACCCCACCCTACACATTTATGGCTGTGTTCTCACTGCCGATCCTGATATATAGGTGAAGAGCTTATCATAAGCATAGGAAAGCCTCACCATAAATCATATCATAAAACTATTAAAAATAAACCAAACATGCACACACATTTAAGAACAGTGAGGTTATCCGTGGTTGTCTGGGAGTGGGGGTGACGGGTTGCTCACGGTCCTCTAGCCTGGTTATCTCCTGTTCCCCTGAAGTCAGTAGCACAAAGAAGTGACACCTCCTTCCCATGAAACCCGACCTGAGAAGGAGGAAGCTCTTCATTGTTATCTGATACCTTTACCGAGGCAGTGCTGCAAAGTGGTAAGCGGGAAGATTCTAGATTGCCTAGGTACAAAGCTAAGTTTTACTACATACTAAGTGTGTAATTTAGGACAAGAAACAACCATTCTGCGTTTTCTTCTCTACAAAATTGGGAAAGTAAAACCTCATAAGGTTGTTGAAACTGTTAAGTGACTGAATATACCTACATTGCCCGGGACGTGGTAAGCACTGAATAAGTGTTAGCCACTGTTGTTTTTATTACTCTTGTAAATAAAGTTTACTAGCGATTGCTACCCATCACGTCCCCCTCTCAGAAATAGAGTTTCTGTGCTTGTGCTTAGACTATGTAAATCAAAGATCTCAACTAATATCCTAGCACAGTGCCAGCTGTTCTGGCAAACCTTAATGTGCAAATTAAGAAAATATTCAACTGAGCCTACTAAATGCCTAATTTGAAAAGGTTAATAATGTGTCCTCTCAGCATTAGCACAACAGTCCAAAAAATGCTCTGTAACGAATAGAAGTCAAGTCTCATGAAAGACTGTATTTCTTCCACAAAGCCTTTTGCCCACTGTGTGTGTTTCAGAAGCCCAACTCAGCTAAACCTTAAAGTCAGATTCCTAGAGCCATAAATTTTGGATGATTCAGATCCAAGAACTTAGGAATAGGCAGCTCATGGTTATCTGAATGATCCAGAATGGCTCTCTTTCATTCTCTCTCTCTCTGTCTCTGTCTCTCAGGCCCAAAATCATCAGTAATGGTCAGATCTCTAATTTACCTTGAGCATTTGGGCCAGGTTTAATTGTGTGTTTTCATAAGGATTGGCCAATGTCTGATGTTTGATCAGACATTCTTAAGCAAGAGTTTTCTCTGCAGGGGTGGGTAGGTGAGGAGGTGGCCACAGAATTTGGAAACAATGGACATTTTTTTTTTTTATTTTTTATTTTTTTAATTTTTTTTTTCAACCTTTATTTATTTTTGGGACAGAGAGAGACAGAGCATGAACGGGGGAAGGGCAGAGAGAGAGGGAGACACAGAATCGGAAACCGGCTCCAGGCTCTGAGCCATCAGCCCAGAGCCCAACGCGGGGCTCGAGCTCACAGACCCAGAGATCGTGACCTGGCTGAAGTCGGATGCTTAACCGACTGCGCCACCCAGGGGCCCCTGAAAATACTTTCAAAAGGGATTGGCTGCCTTAACACCCATAGCCTTTACAACAGTTTGCTTTCTTTTGCAAGTATCTGTCACTTAAGTTGGACATGTTAGTTTTGGAATCAAATATTTGCTTTGCTAATAAGATACTGAATGAAACAGTTGTTTGGGAAAAAATGATGTTTCATTTAGAAGACAGTGGCAATTCTGAAAAGAGGTAGACAGGTAGTGAGTGCGTGCCTTAGGCAATGATTGCTTTTTACTTGGAAATGCAGGGCTAATAGGTTGTCGTCCGGTGAATGTGCAAGTGGGGTGACTATAAAATAAAACGGACTGGGGCGCCTGGGTGGCGCAGTCGGTTAAGCGTCCGACTTCAGCCAGGTCACGATCTCGCGGTCCGGGAGTTGGAGCCCCGCGTCGGGCTCTGGGCTGATGGCTCAGAGCCTGGAGCCTGTTTCCGATTCTGTGTCTCCCTCTCTCTCTGCCCCTCCCCCGTTCATGCTCTGTCTCTCTCTGTCCCAAAAATAAATAAACGTTGAAAAAAAAAATTTTTTTTAAATAAAAAAATAAATGAAACGGACTTATGTGTGGCATTACTTATATTTTTAGTCACAGCTTCAATTATTTAAATGACAGAATTCATGGAACATCAGATTTCCTGATGTGTAGATCAGTAAGGGCTCGTCATAATCCTTATGCCAAAGTAGCCCGTTTCTTTCACCTGTCTTTTACCTGTTTTAATGTCGTTTATAAACCTTGAGACCTTTGCCAAGGTCTCAGTGATGTAGAAATCATTACAACAAAACAGACAATTACATAATTCTTTCCATCTATGTTTTTCATTGGTACAGGGTGGTATAATGTCAACTGAAAATAAGCTGTTTTAGTTTTCTTTTGGCTAGCGCTGCCAGATTTAGCAAATAAAAACGCAGGTTGCCCAGTCTAATTTGAATTTCAAATAAACAGTGTATTCTAAGTATGTCCCTCATAATAGTTGGGACACTTAAACTAAACAATTCTTCGTGGTTTATCTCGAATTCAGATTTAACTGGGCATCCCGTATTTTATCTAGAACCCCTACCTTTGGCCTTTCATCTGCGGTTCACCTAAACAAGGGGTTTGATACAGGATTAGCTCTATTTTCAACCCCACCTCACCTAACATTAGTTGTCCTGTACCTTTTCAGTCTGTTCTTGGGAAGACAAATTTAAGAGCAGCTGTCTCTAGGATAGCACTGTTATGTGGTTTTGAACAATTGGGATTTCTGTAGCCTTCCTGAGGCTCTATTACCTTAGCCTCCTGCACCGTTCCTTTAAAAAAAAAACCACAACAGTATACGTATTTTAAATGGTAGCAATGTTCTTGCCTGAGAGCTGGAACTAGAAGCCTTCTAGAATCCAGCTGGCAACTGATTAAAAAAGAAAGTTAGAGAATAGCTTTGGATTTCAATGCTTTCTTCTGTGCCAGGATCTTCGTACATCTCACAAATATTAATTATATAAGGTTTACATAATTCCTGCCGTATAGGTCTATTGGAATACTTGAAATCTGTAGGTATGGAGCCTCAAGCAGCATATTAGAATTTCAAGCAAATTGGAAAACATACACACACACACACACACACACACACACACACAACAACAACCTGAAGCAATTGGACTATGGTGGGAATTTGCACCTTTTATACCTAAGGCAAAATCTATGAATAGGTAACTGTTCGTGGAAAACCATTGTGGGAAGTTACCAGTGTGGTATTTAGAAAACATGTCTATAGGATACAAAATAAGATGAACGGTAGAATACTTTGATGATAACATCTTCCAAATTCTGATACCTGATTTACTTTTTTATGAGGGAGAAAATAAGGACAGAGGAACTCTAGTGCAGGTGTTGAACATGAAAAGAATTGGAGGGGAGAAGATTTTGTTTGATTTTTTTGTTTTGTTTTGTTTTGCTTTTTGGCCATGGTTGAATGGGGTGATGAAAATATATGTTACCTTTTAAATTACGATATTCTTGCCAGTTTTGTGTTGTCCAGAAGCATAACCTCATTACTGACAGAGTTTGCTCACTTACTATTGTATCTGTGACATCGGATTATTACCGGTGCTGTCTACTTCTTAGAAAATCTTTTCAGTTTCTGTTAGAAAAGCTTTTGTGATCCCGCATATGGGCAACAGACAGATACCATTATACTGGTGTGGAACATTTATTTGACTGTTAAACACTCCATGCTATATGATTCTTGCTTTGTACTATAACTCGGATTCTTTAGGAAGAACAATGACAATCATTGTAAGGATAAAAGGAGGCCCTCTTTATTCACTATGCAAATAGTGAATACTCGCTTTATTGACTACAATGCCTTGTCAATACGTGTTTAGGGAAATGTTTAAGACACCATCATTCTACTGAGTTCATGGAACATGTCAAGTTATATCAGATTATGAAAGGATTTCAACACATCTGAGAATGAGAACACAAGGGAATCTAGATGCCCATCTGTTCATCAGAAGGTCCTAAAGGATCTGGTGGCCCTAACACCTCTTTGTTGGCTGGGGAAAAGAGGCAAGTTATTGGCGGGCGCACTCTGCCACTCAGGAATCCTTGCTGTCGATGGATGCTGCCTGAGAGGCAACATCAAGATGAATATGGCCATCACCCAGCTGATGAGGAACGGAACCCTGGATGTTTGTCTTAAAAATTACAGGGGTAATGGGGACAGCATTCAGGAGGCGAGAGCTCTGGAATTCTCCTTTTTGAAGAGCTGTTCAGACAGGCCTGAGCAAGAGAGGGAATTATCAGTTTTGAAGGATAAATGATCATTCATCATTTACATTCTAGGAAATGTTGGTGGGAAAGTAAGTGTGACCTCAGATTACATGTGAAAACTGGGTCAGAAATGGACAGTAGGAAGGGATCATGGCTGTTCCAGAATTTCTACATAGGCTACATGGGAGAGGCTGGGGGTGGTCCCTTGCATGAGACAGAGAATATCAGATGGCTGAATGTGTTGGTGGGGGTGGTGGTGATAGGGCGTAATAATTAAAATAATTTGGGGCTTCTGAAGACCACCCCACCCCCCCCACCCTTATGCCACTGCTGGGAATGGAAAATGCCTCAGGTTTCATTTTTTGATGGGGGGGGGGAGAAGAGATTCCTCCTCAAATTTATATGAATGTAAAACTTCGATTGGTATACATTTTTGGGTTTGTGAAAGGTTGCAAATTGAGCCTTTCAGATAAAACAATGCGGTGGCATTTAATGGCAGGTAAGTAAGGTACCCCAGCATTGTAAAAGGGTAAGTAGAGGGAGAAAATGCTTCAAGATGTCAAGAGGAATTTGCTGCTTGGTTTGGATCCAGTAAGGAGGGCTCAGTGGCCCGAGGGTGTGCACTTCCCGGCAGCCATCTTACGCCTGCACCTCAAAGAGCCCTATTTTGGACAGAATCCCCTTTAAATCCTTATAGGAAGAGAAGCACAGCCCTGAAATTTATCAGGTGAGGAAGGGATTTGTGAGAAGCAACACGGTACGGTGGAATGGGCTTTGGCATAAGTCAGGCTGGCATAGAGTGCCAACTCCCAAGATCTCAATTTTCCCCCTCGTTGAGTTATGATAATATACATTGAGTTTCCTCCTTTGCTGGATTGAGTGCCATGTTAGTTAATATTCAACAAATGTTTATGAGGCAGGTATGCCAACATATAGTAGGTTTAATTTATTTTACTTCATTGGCTTGCCTGCCCCCCACCCCTAGGTTGTAAGTTGCAGGAGGCAAGAATTTTAGCCGTTTTGTCCCCACTGTGTTCCAAGAATGTAGAACAGAATGAGACATACAATGAGTGCTTCACAGATATTTGTTAAATTAATTTTTAATTAATAACCTACATATACTAAACATTGTCCAAGACTCTGTTCAAGATACGTCAATGAACAATACAGACAAAACTCTACCCTTAAAGAATTTGCATTCTTTGAGGATGATGAATTTTGACTTGGTCAGAAGAAAATCAATAGTTGAACATCTAATAGTCATCTCAAGCCCAACATATCCAAATCTGAACTCCTGGACTTCCCTCCACCAAAAGGCTCCAAATGCAGCCTTCCCCATCCCAATTAATGGCAACTCAACTTTCTAGCTGCTCAGGTTGAAAATCGTGAGTCCTCTTTGAGTCAGGTTGAAAATCTTTGGAGTCTTTTTCTCTCAACGCCCCTCATCCAATCCTTCAGGATCTTTTTGCCCTACCTTTAAAATAGATACAGAATTCAAACACCCTTTGCCACCTCTACTGCTCTCACTCTGGGTGAACTACGATCTCTTTCTCTTGGAATATTGTGGTGGCTGGCTCATAGGTCAACCAACTTTTGCCCTTGCCTTCCTAAAGTCTTTTCTCTACATAGCAACAGTTGATCCAATAGAAATGCATCAAATGACGTCATCATTTTATTCACAGCTTTACAGTGGCTTCCCATTGCACCCAGAGTGAAATCCCAAGTCCTTACCGTGGCCATTAAGACCACCACGAGCCACCACCACATTCATCCTTGGACCTGGGCCTCTGCATCTTCTTCGCTCATCCCACGCTAGCCACACTGGCTTTCTTAAAGCATTCGATGGCTGGTTCCTCTGTCTAGCGCATCCTTTCTCCAGATGGCTAATTCCCTCACCTCACGAAAATCTTTGCTCAAAGGGCACCTTCTCACTGAGATTTCTCCTGACCAGCACTTTAAAAATTACAGCCTGTTGCACCTCACAATACCATATTACCAGCGCCCCTTAACTGCCTTTCCCTCTGCTTTTTCTTTAATGTCTATCTCCCTCCATCCCTTACCCATCCCTGCCCCCCTGGGATTTTGTCTGTTGTTTTCTGTAGGATCCCCAGTGCTAAATACTATGTGGCACTTAGGGTGTGCCCAAAATATATTTGTTTAACTGAATGATTAAAATACATTTTTGAGGGTGGCCAAAATGAAGACTTAATTCAAATTTTACATTAGATCACCCAAAAATGAGACATTGGCAAACTCAGTTACTATCAGGTGCTTATGTCTAGTGTTTCCAGTTAGTTTTTTAAAAAATATGAGTCAGCCTTTAGTTTTCATTGAGGGTTACAAAAGCTAAGCTTTAAAATCAGCTTTTTTTTTTTTTTAGCTATGCACATACAAAACACTTCTTTTAAAAATGTAAGCCTTCCCCACCCCCCCACCCCCACCGCCCCATGGATGTCACTTTAAAATAGCTGAAATGTCTTAAGTTCTCTGGCCAATTAAGAAAATGTCACCTTGGGGGGCACCTGGGTGGCCCAGTCTGTTAAGCATCTGACCTGGTTTCGACTCAGGTCATGACCTCACTGTTCCTGAGATCAAGCCCCAGGTTGGGCTCCATGCTGACAGCACAGAGTCTGCTTGGGATTCTCTCTCTCCCTCTCTCTCTGTCCCTCCCCACTCTCTCTCTCTGTCTCTGTCTCTCTCTCCCTCCTTCCCCAACTAAAAGAGAGAGAGAGAATGTCACCTTGGGACACCTGGGTGGCTCAGTGGGTTGAGCATATGACTCTTGATTTCAGCTCAGGTCATGATCTCCTGGTTCGTGAGTTTGAGCCCCATGTCAGGCTCTACGCTTAAAGCCTGCTTAAGATTCACCCTCTCTCTCCGCCCCTCCCATTCATACTCTCTCTCCCTTTAACTCAAAAAAACAAATAAACTTTAAAGAAAAAAAGAGAATGTCACCTTTAGGGCACCTGGGTGGCTTAGTCAGTTGAGCATCCAGCTCCTGATTTCGGCTCAGGTCATGATCTCATGGTTCGTGGGATGGAGCCCTGCATCCATCTGGCTCTGCGCTCTCTGTCTCTCCCCATCTCTCTGCCTCTCCCTTGCACGTGCACATGCTTGCTCTTTCAAAATAAATAAACATTAAAAAAAGAAAGAAAGAAAATGTCACCTTTGAGCTCAGCTAGAAAGATAAAGATACCTCCACTATTTGAACATTTTTGAGAATTTTCTGAATAACTAAAAACAACCCGATGGTGAAAAGTAATTTGAGTCTGAAGGAAGCATGACTGGCGGTTTCCCAGTGATGTTTGAGAAAGTTAAGTAAATTCAGATGCTGAGTGTTGAGAGCATAAGTTATTTACTAATAAACTTGAACAGAATGGGGAGTTTTCTTGGCCTTAAAGACTCTGCATTCTGCCTTCACTGGTCATTCTGAAATATGAATTGTGTTTTAGTCCAAGCAATGGATGGAAGTGATTAAAGCCTTGACTAAATCAAACCTGCATCCCGAGAGCACGTGTTACCGACCTGCGGGGCTGACACCCCCTGACAAGGCTGGTGTTAAAATCACCCAGGCTGGCATATCCCTCAGCTTCATTATCCAACAAATGTTCATGGAACTCTCCGGCTCACATAGAAACATTTCATTATATAGCAGCTGCCAAAAAGAACAGGAGCTTAGGATATAACCACATACTTGTCTGGAAGCCTCAGGGGCAATGGTAAAATTTAAGATTGTACTTGAAGCGCAACCTATAAACAAACCCAAAGAATAGAAAAGATGATACTTCGCATTAAAAACACCTGCCTTGCTTGACCAGTGAGGTCCATTGCCCATTCTTGGGGCGGGAAGGTGCCCAGGCATCTTGAAGTGTAGCAGCATTGACTGTAAACTGGGGAGGGGCAAAGGACAGTGAGTTCCCTGATGCTGGAGGACCAGCAGGGAACTGTCTCTGGGGGTGTGGGCATGACTCTGGACGACAGGTGACCATTCCCCCACCTCCCCGCTCTGGGAAAGACCGTGTCCCCGACTGAGATGGAAAGCAGGGCCTATGGTAATTCTAGGCTTAATTTTTGAGGAACTGTCAGACTGTTTTCGAAAGTAGCTGCATCATTTTATATTTGTGTAGTCCATCTCAATAAAGCTATTCAAGTAACATTTTTAAAAGTTTTTATTTATTTCTTTTGAGAGAGAATCCCAAGCAGGCTCCGTGCTGTTAGTGCAGAGCCCAACACGGGGCTCAATCCCACAACCGTGAGATGATGACCAGAGCCAATATCAAGAGTTGGATGCTTACCCCCCTGAACCATCCAGGCGCCCCTCAAGTGAATTTTTTTTAAATAAAGGAAGGGAAAGGAACATGCATTCACAAGACAAGTTTCCCCAAATCTCGAAGACAAATGTGGCTGCTGAAGGAGCAAAAATTATTACATCACTGAGAACCGTTACAGTTTGGAGGGTTATCAGAAAGAGGGAGAGATGTGATTTTTGAGATTAGGAAATTTACAGCCAAGTTTTTGTTAAAAAAAATTAAATGTCAGTAAGGGATTATTGTCTCTTGTTTTGTAACAGTTTTTAAAAGCTGCCCCCCCCACTGTTTTTTTTCTTATTGTGGAAACTATAAATAGACACAGAAATTGACAAGAATGTGTCTCTTACTGGCCCAGACTTGATTCTGTTTGTTTTGGTTAAGAACTTTTTTTTTTAAGTAGTTTTTTTAAGTAGGTTTCACGCCCATTGCAGAGCCCAACATAGGGCTGAACTCATGACCCCAAGAGGAAGACCTGAGCTGAGACCAAGAGTCAGCTGTTTAACGGAGCTACCCAGGCAACCCTTGGTGAAGAACTTGTAAAAATATTAATATGTTGGCAAAAATAATTAAAATGTTAGTACATTGGAAATAATGTAAATGTCTAGGTATAAAGCACTAATCCAGTAAGCTAGCATACATTCAAGGTTCATTCAGCCACGTAATACCAAGCAAGTGTTTGGATGAATGAGGCGGTTGGTTTATTTATGTACTAACACATTAAATAGGTTACGATCTGTTGAAATAATAATTGTCACTTTATATTTCACAATTGTATCAGAAAAGCAAGTTACACAATAAATGTACATTGTGATGCAATATTGAAAGCATTATTTTTATGTCTGTGCCTGCACAGAAAATGATTCAGAAGAATCCAGTGGTTATTTCTGGCAGGTGGGCTTTGGATCAGTGTTGCTTTTTATGCTCCTTTGTTGTGTCTGAAATTTTTTAAATAGTTTGTATTACCTTCACAATTAAAAAAGTAAAGATAGTATCAATAATTCAATTCCTCTTTATCAACATTTAATGTGGCTATAGTAACTGCTGGATAGCTATTTTTATCCTCAAAATCTTGATTCAGAAATCCTTCTGATGGAGCCTTCAAAAACTCTATCTTAGAAAAGCAAAAACCTCAAGGTTTACAGGATATCACTGACGTAATGGGCAGGGAAGGTTCTGGGAAGGAATTGACTTAAAGTAATATTATATTTTGTAAAACCAGAGCGCTACATAAATCATTGATCAGAACAAGTGTCTCGGTATTTTAAGAAACTCTGACTTAACTGATCAGTATTTCAGATACTTCATTCATTTTTAATATCTTGATTTTGATGTTTTTGTCACTTATGGGAGCAATTTTAAATGAAAACATTATTCTAAGCTTCTCTAAAAAGAAATCTGTCATCTTAGACATCAAATAAGAAAAACAGTCCGCAAAGAATATAGGATTTGTTTTTCTTCAGCAACATTAAATTTGTTATATCATCTTTTTGATAAAATAATCAATAAAATGTGGTTTAAACAAATGTGAAAGCATCCATTACTAACAGCCCATGAGCATATAGGGCAACCCCTTCGTATTCCAAATAAGGCTCATAAGCATGCTAGTATAAGGCAGAGATTTCACATTTGTAATTTTTAGTTTTAGTAGGTATCGCACTATACTATGATGTTGATTTCCTTTGCCACTTCATCTAATCCTCCTCTAACAACCCCATGGGAGAGACAGTCCCGATCCCATGTTGCAGTTCAGGTCACTGAGTCTCAGAAGTTAAGTAATGACACAGCTGATAAGTGACAGAGCTAGGCTTTGAACCCAGGTCCATCATCTTTTACCGACCTTAGCCCCTACTGTCTTGAATGGCCAAATCAGACTATGTAAATTTGGTCTCGGAAGTTTCTCTCTCGACTCTGGTCCTCTTTCCCATCCCCACATCTACAGACTTGACCGAGGACTTTGTCATCTTTTCCTTGACTGTCACAGTAACTCCTAAATGGTCACTGGCCACCCTTTCCCTTCTCACAGTCTCTCACCACTCTTTTGGAAATCATTCAGGCCAGGCCAAACTGCCTGCTCCCCACCGAAGGAGGAGAAGCAACCCTAGATCTACTTAAGAGTCTTCTAGGTGCTCTGATTGTGGCTGCTAAACCCCATTTCCACCAAAGGAGGAGTGCCTGGCTGACTTAGTCGGTTAAGTGTCCGACTCCTGATCTCAGCTCAGGTTGTGATCTCACAGTTCATAAGATTAAGCCCCGACTTGGGCTCTGTGATGACAGCACAGAGCCTGCTTGGGATTCTCTCTCTCCCTCTGTCTCTGCCCCTCCTCCTCTCACACATGCTCTCTCACTCTTGTCTGTCTCTCTCAAAAATAAATAAATAAAATTTTAAAAAGAACGAAGGCTTCTTAGAGAAGTGGCGAATTCCCCGTCTGTGTTAGAAAATACATAAGATGAGCCTAGAATATCTTGTTCTACCACGTAGTAAGAATGCTGTCAAAGGCTACCAGGCTCCTGTCAGAAAGACTCAGAACCACTTAATGGGCTCCCACTGGCCAAAGATGGAACAAATTGAACGCCAGTAAGGATAACTGCAGTGGATTGGATCACATTGTTCAAAGTCACGAGTTAATTGTGATACCGGAACAAAACAGTAACAGCACACAGCTTCATTGGTCTCCCTTGGAGGAGGCTGTTATTTTGGGAAATAAGAGATAAATAGAATTAAAATTCTTGATTGATTGATCTTATTTTTGCCTTTATTTTGTGCTGTGTCCCATGGGGTGACCACATACTAGATGATGGGATGACTGTCTTTATATAGGTATCCTAGCTAATAAATGAAGGTGGCATGGTAGAAACAGAATAGCACCATATTGTATCACCTGATGAGTTAGTGAATCTTGGCACTGACCCTCACTGGCTGACAACACCGTGAAGGGTGGCATAGCCAGATACTATATCTCCTGATGGAAAGGTACACCATCCCCTGTGAAATAGGCTTCCCACACTGAAGGGGACCCACATCTGATCAAGCCTCCACATCCAACTGTGAAGTCACAGGAAATACAGAGGCTCAAAGAGGGTGTTAATGGGGCGCCTGGGTGGCGCAGTCGGTTAAGCGTCCGACTTCAGCCAGGTCACGATCTCGCGGTCCGTGAGTTCGAGCCCCGCGTCAGGCTCTGGGCTGATGGCTCGGAGCCTGGAGCCTGTTTCCGATTCTGTGTCTCCCTCTCTCTCTGCCCCTTCCCCGTTCATGCTCTGTCTCTCTCTGTCCCAAAAATAAATAAAAAACGTTGAAAAAAAAAATTTAAAAAAAATAAAAAAATAAAAAAAATAAAAAATAAAAAAAAAAAAAGAGGGTGTTAAGTAACACCACAGAAGTGGAATCAACAAACTTCTGACCACAGACAACTCTACAAGACTGACGTACTTGGTTTCTTCAATAAATAAATTGCAAGGAAAAAAGGGAGATTGAGAGAAAGATGGGGAGGCAGGATTTATTGATGAAAAAGAGACTTTAAGAGAGACACAGTGACCTGTCACAATTGTGGACCTTACTTGGATCAAACCAAAACTGTAAGAATAAATTATGATATTTCTGAGACAATTGGGAATTTAATCATTGCCTAGACATTTGATGATATTAATGTATTATTGTTTCAGTATGACAGTGACATAGCCATATGTTTTTAGCAATAGCCCTTTTAAATGTTCATTTGTTTTTGAGAGAGAGAGCATGAGTTGAGGAGGGGCAGAGAGAGAGGGAGGCACAGAATCTGAAGCAGGCTCTAAGCTCTGTCAGCACAGAGCCTGACATGGGGCTCGAGCTCATGAACCTTCAGATCACAACCTGAGCCAAAGTTGGACGCTTAACCGACTGAGCCACCCAGGTGCCCCACAGCCCTTATCTTTTAGAAATACACACTGTTATATTTACATAAGAAGTGCCACTGTGCCTAGTATTTGCTTCAAAATCCTAGAGAAAATAGTTGTGTGTGTGTGTGTGGCGGGGGGGGGGGGGGTTAACAGAAAAAAAATGATTTGGGGTTGATAATTCTTAAAACTGGGCAAAGGGTACATAAGGGTCCATTGCACTCTTCTCTCCCATTTTTTGTAGATGATTAAATTTTCCCATTATTCAAAGTTTTTATAAAGAATTTTCCAGAAACCCCCCATTTCTTTTTTTTTTTTAATTTTTTTTAACATTTTTATTTATTTTTGAGACAGAGAGAGACAGAGCATGAATGGGGGAGGGGCAGAGAGAGAAGGAGACACAGAATCGGAAGCAGGCTCCAGGCTCTGAGCCATCAGCCCAGAGCCCGACGCAGGGCTCGAACTCACGGACTGTGAGATCGTGACCTGAGCCGAAGTCGGATGCTTAACTGACTGAGCCACCCAGGTGCCCCAGAAACCCCCCATTTCTTACAGAAACAAGTCCAAACTCCTTAGCAAGTGGCTTAAGATCTGAGTTAGAGGCAGAACGAAGGAGAGATAATGCGGGGGTACTCATGGTATGAGAGGCTACAGAAACAAATAGATGATTCTTGTTTGGGAAGTCTTCCCCAGGATGGAAGCACACGCCACTGCCTTCAGCCCTTCACCCTGCCAGTTCCTCATTCTAGAAAGCTGTACTCCATTGGCTGCCAGCCAAAGTTCTCTTCATCCTGTAAGCTCAGAGTTCCCCTTCAGCTGTTTGCATACGTTACCCCTTTAGACTTCCGGCCTTTGGAGAGGAAGAATGCTGTCTTAGCTTCATATCCCTTGCCCAGGTGTGAGTGTATACACAGTAGGTGCTCAGGACTTACTGGGTTGAACTGACGAATCTGAAGCTCAAAGATGGAGACCCAAGATCTCACAGCTCCTTAGCGGCTGAACTTAGACTACAAATCTCATGTTTATAGGAATAGGAGTGCCCCGACTTTAAAGACTCCAAAGCCCCTTCTTCATTGTTCCCTAGCACTCCTCCACTTAGAGTTAGGATTAAAGGCTTCATCATCTCTGAAAGAAGTAAACCACTGGGGTGTCTGGATGACTCAGTCCGTTAAGCGTCTGACTCTTGGTTTCAGCTCAGGTCATGATCTTGGGGTTCGTGAACTCAAGCCCTGTGTGGGGCTCTGTGCTGACAGTGTGGAGACTGGGATTCTTTCTCTCCCTCTCTCTCTCTGTGCCCTCCCCTGCTCATGCTCTTATCTTTCTCAAAATAAAAAAAAAATAAGCTTAAAAAAAAAAGAAGTAATGCATTAGAGTAGCTGAGAGTAATTTATTTATTGCCATGGACTGGCACATAGAAGGGCAGAGAGCCTCTAGTAGCCTGTAGGACGAAAACATTTTGGGAGTGGAGAGTGGCCTGGGAGCTGGGACAGCCCCTGGGTAAGGGGCTGCATGGTGAGAGGCTCCATGAATGCAAGGGACATCAGAAGATCCCAGGGGAAGCACAGAATGGAGAGGAGATCCTGTTAGCCTGCTTCACAGGATCACACAGCAGCTCTTGAAATTTGGGAAGGAATTGTAATCGCTTTCCAAACAAGCGTGCTGTCTTTGGACAACCACCCTTAGCGGCACATACTTTTGCAATAAAATTTCACTTTAGCTAAGAGAATCCAGTAAAGATTGTCCTTTAAAGGATTCATAGGTAGAGGTATTCAAAGGAAAGTGTGCTCTCCCGGGTAGGAGGGGACACCGGCTCCTGCCTTCTCTGTCACCTAGCAGCAGAAGATGCCAGTAAGTGGCCTGTACCCAAACATCACTCCCCCCATTCCGCTGCAAACTGCATGCTCCCTTGGACTGTGCCAAACTGCCAAGTTTGGGATAAATATAGATTAGCTATTGTCTTAGTTTCCTAGGGCTGTCATAACAAATTACCCCAAACTTGGATGGCTTAAAACAACAGAAATGTATTCTCTCACTGTTGTGGAAGCTGGAAGTTGGAAATTAAGGTTTCAGCAGGGCCATGCTCCCTCCAGAGCCTCAAGGGGAGGACCCTTCCTCGCTTCTTCCAGCTCCTGGTAACCCCAGGCATTCCTTGGCTTGTGGAAGCATTAACTTCAATCTCTGCCTCCGTCTTCACGTGACCTTCTTCCCTCTGCGTCTGTGTCCAGATTCCCTTTACGAGGACACCGGTCACTCAGTCATATTGCATCAGGGCCAACCCTAATCCAGTATGGCCTCATCTTAATTTGATTATATCTTCCGAGACCAGATTTCCAACTAAGGTAACATTCACAGGTGCCTAGGGGTTAGGGTTTCCACATATCTTTTTGCTGGCACACGGTTCAGCCCATGCCAGCTGTATTATTTTCACTTCTAAGCCTTGTTCGTGAGAGGCACTCCCCCCACTGATAAAAGAAGCAGGCAATAATTTAATCAACTATAAGTTAACTTTTTATTCAAGATAACAGCTGCAGTCGCATCAGGTGTTTTTTATTTTACTTGTTAACTTTTTAATTTCTATTTCCTTTGATTGTAGAGGGCTGGTTGAGACCTTTTAAATCGGGTATTTTTTAATCAGAGTGCTGTGGGCATTTGGAGGGGACATAGCATAAAGAGACAGCATCCCTGGTCCCTGACCACTACATAAACAGTAGCACCTACAGACATTGTGACAAGGAAGATAAAAGAAAAGTAGAGAGAGAGAAAAAAAAAAAAAAGAAGGGAGGGAAGGAAATGCCTTCACATATTTCTAAACTTATCAGCCTCATTGAAAACCAATGGTCTAAATTAATGAGATTTTTAATGACTCTCCTTAGATCACAGAATGGGTTGCACTAAGCAATAGCAATTCTGCTTAGGCAGCCAGCTTAACTTCGAGAATACTCTAGATGCTTCAGGAACGTTGTAATAATGGCATGACTTGTAGCATGTATGCTGTTTGGGAGGCATGGGGCAAATTTGAGGGCGTTGTTTCACTTCTCTGCCGGTGTATTTGTGGGTGGGATGTGTGTTTTCCTCCTTTCTTACTTGCGTCCTTCCTTACCAAAATAATTAGAAGAATATAGAAAGGAGGAGACCAGGTAACGTGAGAAAGGATGTTTTTTTCAGGGAAAATTAATATTCAGTGGATTCATGCATTTTTTGTAATATCTAAAACTCAACTCTTCGTCTCCATAAAAAGCTGGATAATCTGTATATTCAATAGCTATACTCATATACATCCACATCTTCTGATTAGGTAGGACATGGACATTTGTTTGGTTCTACCTAGTCAATGTTGCTTTGGAATTACAGCTTTCCTGATAGGGCAGAGTGAAAATCAATATTTGAAATTCTTTTCCCCGGAAAAAGTATAATTTCTCTTACAGGAGATGTAATTACCTAGATAGTTTTGCTTATATAGGCAAGAGAAATATTCTAAGAAAAGTGAGAGGTCTACTGTCTAAAGTCTTTATTGATTTGGGTTATTCTCAAAGGAGTAAAAAAATGTAAAGCTATAAACAAAGCTCCTTGATGAGAACTGAGTCCATGCTGAGATAAATAGTTACAAAGCAAAAGAACAGCCTCATTATATTTTTAAAATCCCAGGGAGAGCCATTGTTTTGCCAAAGCAATGTGGTCAAACAGCTTGGGACCCAACATCAGTGCCCAGGAGACTAGGAGTAAAGAGCTTTAGAAGCTTTGAATTTTTTTTTTCTAAAACAATTAAGATTAAAGGAGTTAATCAGGAAATCTGAGGTTATATAAGGGTTGAGCAAGTCAACCAGCTCATGTATCTGTTTTGGGGCACATGCTTGGAATGACCAATCTTTTCCATGGAAGATTGTTCTTTATGATAATTCTTCCAGAATGAAAGGAGTGACAAGAACCATTAAAGTCTGAAAAGCGATCCCCACCACTGACATCTGAGAACATCCTGGCCTCTCCAGAGACATCAGACCGAAGAAAGCAGATGAGCCAGCTGGGGCTCAAACCCTGAGGGGCCTGATGGGAAGAGGAAGGAAAGTGGGTCAGGTCTGGTGAAACAGCTTGTCTCCCTTGGCAAGTCAAGCTGGCCAGTTTGGAGGCTACCAGTTCTATCATGACCCGCCTGGCCACCTCTCCACCTCCTCTCCAAACTTGGAATGGCAGCTGCCTGAGACTACACGGCACATGAGGCAGAAGCCGGGAGCAGATCTGGAATATAACCTCCGAAGCTCTAAGCCTCAATCTCCATGATAAATTCTTCTCAGAATTGGTGGGAAGAGGTCATTCACTATTGATGCAAGAACTACCCTGGAAAAATTAAAAGCCTGCTGAGATGGTGTATGAAGGGAAGGGAGTTCTGGAGAAAAGGACCCAATTTCTCTTTGACGTCATTGTTGTTGGGTTTCTAGGAAGACACAGAAAGCTTGAACTAGAGGCACGAAGTTCACTGACATGAGCCAGGTGGTACTTCACCAGGTCTGTGCTAGCCAAGGTGACTTCATTTATCTTCTGTCTGAAGCTGTGCCTCTTCTGGTAGAACTATCAACAATAGCAGCTTGGATTTAAGAAAACATCTATGTTCTTTGCTTCCTGAAAAGGGCTTTTTTTTTCCTTCTAATTTTTTAAAAAATTCCAGTGTAGGTAATATGCAATGTTATATTAGTGTCAGGTGTACAATATAGTGATTCAGTAATCCTGTACATTATTCAGTGTTCATCACAATATCTGTGTTCTTTAATCCCCATCCCCTATTTCACACTTCCCCCCACCAGTCTCCCCTCTGGTAACCATCCAGTCTGTTCTGTATAGTTAAGAGTCTGTTTCTTGGTTTTCCTTTTTCCCCGTGCTCCTTTGTTTCTTCAGTTCCATATATGAGTGAAATCATACGGTGTTTGTCTTTCTCTGACTGGTTTATTTCACTTGGCATTATATGCTCTAAATAATCCATGTGGTTGCAAATGGCAAGATTTCATTCTTTTTTATGGCTGAGTAATATTCCAGTGTGTGTGTGTGTGTGTGTGTGTGTGTGTGTGTGTGTGTGTACATATATATATACACATATATGTATATATATACACATATATGTGTATATATATACATATACACACACATATATATACCACATCTTTATCCATTCACCAGTCAATGGACACTTGAACTGCTTCCATAATTTGGTTATTGCAGATAATGCTGCTATAAACATAGGGGTGCATATAACTTTTTGAATTAGTGTTTTCAGTTTCTTTGGGTAAATCCCCAGTAGTGGAATTACTGGATCATATGGTAACACTATTGTTAACTTTTTGAGGAACGTCTATACTGTTTCCCACAGTGGTTGCACCAGTTTGCATTCCCACCCATAGTACAAGCGGGTTCCTTTTTCTCCACATCCTCGCCAACACTTGTTTCGTGTAGTTTATATTTTAGCCATTCTGACAGTGTGACGTAATATCTCCCTGTGGTTTTGATTTGCATTTCCCTGAGAGTGAGTGATGTTGAGCATCTTTTCACGTGTCCATTGGCCATCTGTATATCTTCTTGTGAGAGATGTCTGTTCATGTCTTCTGCCCATTTTAATTAGATTATTTGGTTTTTTGTTTTTTGTGTTTTGTCTTTTTGTGTGTGTGTTAAGGTGTATATGTTCTCTATATGTTTTGGATGCTAACCATTTATCAGAGATGTCAGTTGCAAATACCTTCTTCCGCTCAGTAGGTTGTCTTTTATACACTACAAGGTTTTTAACATCCCAAATTTGACCTGTGTTTTGACTCATAATGTCTGGCCAAAAAATGCTGCTATTTTGAAACTACACAGAAAGCAACGTATAGATTGGACTTTGCTATAAACTCAGTGTTACAAACCAGCTAATTTGCTGTTCACTTGTGACACTGTTGATATGCTCTAACATGTTGAGAAAACATGAACCAACCCCACTGCACTGCAAGAAAGAAATTTCTACTGGTTGTGATGACCGTGAATAAGTAACAGGCACTAAATCCCCATCTGCAAGGGAAGTGGTAACCCTTACCACCTGGACTCCTTAATGTGCAAATTATATTGTTCACAACTTTTCTTGATTTTATTTTTATAAAGATCCACTTTTTTAGCATCAGACTTAACCAACACTTGATTTTTCTTTTGGATGGGGTACTGGCAGCTAGTATATAAATTCAGGAAGCATGATTAATAGGTAGATCAAAATGCATCTAAGAATTTAGGTTTAAGCCCTGGTGGATAAAGTATCCTTCTAAAAGCATTAGCAGTTTGGCTTCAAATGGGACATTGGATTAATTCAGTCTATACTTCCTTGCTACACAGCATCATTTCAAGGTATAAATTCAATTTGTGCTATGGAAAATGGATAAGATATGCATAAACTTGCCTTGATTTAACAGGGATGACAAATTAAATGTTTATTTACCAATAAAATAGCCCAAATAACTGAGCTTTCTCTATAGAATATGAGTGGTCAGGTTTTTAAAATGGAAGAACAACATTGTTAAAACTATATTTAACATTTGTGGCTCGGTCACTGATAAGTGCCCTGCCTCCGTGTATCATCTGTTAAGTAAAAGTCTCAAATGCGAGGACCTCTGGCATCTGCTCTTTATGATCTGCAACAGATTCTTAACCTGAAGTCTACAAAAAGCTGGCTGATCCATAAATGACCACCAGGAACTCCATGAAACTCCTAAAGTTGTAGCCAGCATTGCATATATGTACTTATGTGTCCTTTTGCGGGGGCGGGTGGGGAGAAGATCCATAGATTGCATCCAGTACTTGAACTCTGGGTCCCTAATAAGGTTCAGAACATCTGACGTTCATTCTTGCTTTGAAAATACAAATGGCTCCTCAGGATGGTCTGGTGCCAGAGCATGTCCTTATACTAGCGGTAGTCCTGGCTCAAGTTTACGTGGGTTATAGCTTCCAATGTGCAGATTGCTCTTGGATGCATCCTCGTCACCCTCTGATCACCCACAAAGGCAGAGATTGTCCTTGTAGTTACAGATAAGGAAATCATTGTAGGTGTGGGGGGGCAGAGTGGTTCAGAGATGTGTCACTGAGGTGGTGGGTCAGTGAGAGCCCTGGGAGCGAGTCATGGGTGTTTTAACTTTGCTCTTTCCATTACAGTCTGTTTGGTAGAATGCCATAAAAGCCACATTTTAATGCACAGTTTCGTATTTTGGAAATCACATATGTTAGTTAAAGTCTTTAATCTCTAAGCTTTCCAATACCTGATCCAAAATTAATCAGACTACTGGCAACTGTGAATTTCAATTTAAAAATGGAGGGGTGCCTGGGTGGCTCAAGTCGGTTGAACGTCCGCCTTCAGCTCAGGTCATGATCTCACAGCTCGTGGGTCCGAGCCCCACAGTGGGTTCGGTGCTGATAGCTCGGAGCCTGGAGCCTGCTTCAGATTCTGTGTCTCCCTCTCTCTCTGCCCCTAACCCACTCTCATTCTGTCTCTGTCTCTCTCAAAAATAATAAATAAAACAATTTTAAAAAATTAAAAATGGAAAATACTGAGGTGCCTGGGTGGCTCCGTTGATTTAGCGTCTGACTTCAGCTCAGGTCATGATCTCACAGTTCATGAGTTCGATCCTAACGTGGGGCTTGCTGCTATCAACATGGAGCCTCTGCCCCCTCTCTCTTTGCCCCTCCCCCACTTGTCCTCGCTCTCTCTCAAAAATAATAAATAAGCATTAAAAAAAAAAACTTTACAAATGGAAAAGCCTACCCTAAGCATGTAGTTCTTCAGGCTCTTGCTCCTTAAATTCTAATGAAAACATTTGAATAGCACCTGGTAGTTTCCACAGAGCTTTCAGATGCAAAATGACACTGGATCCTCACAAGCTTTTGGCAGTTGGCTCGTACCCCCATTGTACAGATGAGAAAAAACGAGACTCACAGAAGTGAGGCAACATGTCCAAAGTCGCATTGAAAGGGGCAGAGCCAGAACTCAGTGCTACTGTCACCACTCCAACTTTGCACCTTCTCATTGTACCACAGCTGTCTCTACAATGCTCTTAGGGCGTTGAAAGTAGAGAAGGGGTGCGTAGGCTGGGAAATACGTGGTCATGTGACAACGTACGTAAACATGTGAGACCACGTTTGCATAGACCCGTGCATTGGAGAAGGAGAAAGAAATTCCATGGGAGGATCAACAGTGCATTGCCTGGAGTCTAGATTTGAAGAGTTTTTCTAGAAGCTCAGAATCTTCTACCATATACCAAGCAAAGAACAAATATATCTCTGGCCAGCAAGAAAACTACTGAAACTGAAATCCTCCCCAGTTCTAAATGCAGCCCACAACTTTATACAAAAAGATTTTTTTTTCTTTCCGCAAGAATACCTAGCGTCCTTCAAAGGAAGGGGACTACAATAAAGATTTAGGACAGGAAAGACTATGGTTGCTCCCTGTATCTTATGGGCTTTTTGAAAATTCCATAGGAACTGAAACGCAATGATTGTTCTCTTATCTTTTGCCAACGTTAAACCTTTATCCTAAGTGGTTCTATGACATTAAGTGGCTGGCAGAGATATTTTCATGAGCAGGCTGCGCTGAAGGTACATTAAAATGCACTGGGAGATACATGGCTTACGTATTTTGATTTTGGTTTCTAAAAGAGTTAGAGCTGGGCAGAGATACATAAAATAATGGAGACCGTTTGCCAGAACCGCTCAAGTTCAGCTTGCGGTAGAGGGGCAGCTGAGATACGTTCTCACTCCAGATCTGCAAAGAACTCGGGTTTGGAGCCCATGACCCTGCTTTTGAACTCCATCTCAGCCACTTAGCAGGCAAGGGGAGGGGCAGCTAACATTACACCTAATAAAGTGCCAGATGTCGTGTTAGGCACTTTACAGACGTTTTCTTGTCCAGCTCTGCGGCAACCCTGGAGGGTTGGTACTACTGGTCTCTATTTCCAAATGAGGAAACAGAGACTTGAGATCCAAAAATTTGTCCAAAACCAAAGAACTAGTGATGTTCAAGTTTAAACTGAGCTCTCTCTGCCAGTAAGTCCTTGCTGTTTCAATTATTCAGTGCTTTCTGGGCTTCGGTATCCCCATCTGTAAAATGTGATCATTCAGTATACCTTCTTGCACTGTTGGATAACAAGAGATGAGCTTACCCAGAACAATCCTGTTACACAGAAGGTCTTCAGAAACAGCATTTCTTTTTTTTTTTTTTTAATGTTTATTTATTATTGAGAGAGAGAGAGACAGCGTGAGCAGGGGAGGGGCTGAGAAAGAGAGAGGCACAGAATCCGACACAGGCTCCAGGCTCTGAGCTGTCAGCACAAAGCCCAACGCGGGGCTCAAACCCACAAACCTTGAGATCATGACCTGAGCCGACATCAGACGCTCAACCGACTGAGCCACCCAGGTACCCGAAATAGCATTTCTCTTCCTACGCTTTGTTCTATTGATAGTTCTGATTCTGTTTTTGTTTGTTAGGTTGGTCAATTAGGGGTTTTGTTTTGTTTTGTTTTGTTTTTAAGACTTGGACCTACTTCAGCTCTTGAAAATGCAGAAGCCAAAAGGTAACTCTGAATACAGGTGCCTGTATGACTTTAGAGGACAGGGAGGGCAGGCAGGAAGAACTTTTTGTTCTCCTGTTTTCTCTGAGAGCTACAGAAGTGCCGTGAAGAGCTACAAGGCGGGGAGCAGGGTAGTGCCGTTCTCCTCCTGGGGAGAATGTGTGGGGGTTACCGGGTATCTTGTTAACTGTGCACCAAGACCCTTGTGAACAGCTTCAACATCCTTCATAAAGCAGCTGCGGGAAGTCCTGTTGCTGCGGGGAGGGACTGAAGCAAGACAGTGGCCAAGCTGCACCCTGATGGGACTGAAGTGTTTCTGGACAGCCTCTGAACACTGTAGGCAGTTAGCCCAGAGTGCTGCCCAGGCCTGGTGCATGGCGGAAAATGCGGACAGAACTTGGTAGGAAGTGGCAACATTTCCTTGCTTATAAATGACAGCCTGCTTGTAGAGAGACTTGGAGCCACAGAGCACAAGTGGGGAAGGGACAGACAGAGAGGGAGACACAGAATCTGAAGCAGGCTCCAGAACCCAGAACCCAGAACCATCTGCTTGCAGGTAATGAATGCATCTAAATTGCAAGTTCCAGGGAAAATGGAAAGCATCTAGATAAGCGGCAGTGGTTGGAAAAGGTGGTGACTCGTAATCTGAGAAAGATATTTGGTATTTTTGTTCAGCAAACATGGACTCAGCACCTTTTGCGAACTGAGGATATATAAAAATTATGTAGACTTAATCTTGAATGCACGAACAGTCTGCTAGGAGACCTGACTTGCAGACACATATCATAACGGAGCCTTGTGGGCTCTCTTGAGGCATGAATGGAGCATAGTGGAAACCCAAAGCAGACAGGGCAACTATTTTGCCTGATGGAGAAGTGATACCTGAGTTAGGTTTTTTTTTTAATTTTTTAATGTTTTTATTTATTTGTGAGAGACAGAGACAAAGCACAAGTGGGGAAGTGGCAGACAGAGAGGGAGACACAGAATCTGAAGCAGGCTCGTCAGCACAGAGCCTGACACGGGACTTGAGCTCACAAACCACGAGATCGTGACCTGAGCTGAAGTCAGACACTTAACCAACTGAGCCACCCAGACGCCCCATATCTGAGTTAGTTTTTAAAAGACAAGTAAGTTGACAGGCAAAGGAGAAAAGGAGAAGGAGGGCATCCTACACACAGCATGTGCAAAGGTCCAGCGTCCACCACGGGAGAGACTGAGAAGTCCAAGAGGCTTGGTCATAAGACAGTGAGACCAGAGAACAAGTTTAGAACAAACAACGGGGGCTCTGGATGATGACAGTCAGTGGGCTCAAGTCTTATCCTTGCCACTTTGAGGATGTGGCTCTGAACAGCCGACATAATCACTCTGAACCTTGTTTTCCTCATCTATAAGTAAGGAAAATAACAGCCCCTATCTCTAAGGGTTTTTGTGAGAATTAAATCAAAAGGAGCCCATAGCACAATTCTAGCAAAGTAGTGTTCAATGAATGTCAACTCTTAGTAGTGTTTGTGACAGCAGTAGTTAATTTTACAATAAACTCAATAACTAAGAACATGAGTAGTGTTCACGTTAGACTCTTCAAGAGTCTCTTTTAAAGAAGAAGGTCTAGGGGCGCCTGGGTGGCTCGGTCGATTGAGCGTCCGACTTCGGCTCAGGTCATGATCTCACGGTCTGTGAGTTCGAGCCCCGCGTCGGGCTCTGTGCTGACAGCTCAGAGCCTGGAGCCTGTTTCAGATTCTGTGTCTCCCTCTCTCTCTGCCCCTCCCCTGTTCATGCTCTGTCTCTCTCTGTCTCAAAAATAAATAAACGTTAAAAAAAAATTTTTTTTAATAAAAAATAAAAAAAAAATAAAGAAGGTCTAGAACAGTGCTGTCCAAGAAAACTTTCTGTCCTGATGGAAATGTTCTCTTTCGGCACCAGCCACTAGCTGCCCGTGGCTATTGAACATTTGCAGTGTGACCAGTGCAACAGGAAACTAGAATTTTCATTTCGTTGTATCGAATTCAAATGGCCACACGCATCTAGTGGCTTCTAGAATAGACGGTGGAGATCTAGCATCATGGAATCATAGAAGGTTCAGATGATAAGGACTTTAGAGATTGATATAAACATTCTTCAGGCTCCTCCTTCCCCGCACCATGATATAAATGTGGCGATAGAGCCTCAGAGAGGGAAATTGACTTGCCCAGGGTCACATGGATAGTTAATGACAAACTTAGTGCTAGAACCCAGCAAGTCTTCTGGCTCCCTGGGCAAGGCTCTTATTATCCTGCAGTTTGTCTGGATTATCCTTTTCACTCTAGAAAGTTCCTGTTGCATAAGCATTGTGGGTTCTGATGCCCCGTTGGGCCACCTCTCCTTCCCCCTTCGTAAACATTTCTGTCCCTTTTGTTTCTCAGACACATGCTGCACCCAGTAGATCCCCAATAATCCATAATTCACTGACAGATATTTTAGTCCCCGGTTTTGGCAAATGCTAATGGGAGCATAACGTGTCTGCGGCCGCTCATTTGGTACAAAATGCTGAACGCCATTGTCTTTGTAACTAGGGCTTTCATTGTCATTGTCCTACTACTGTCGTTTTTTTGTGGCTTTGCCTGGTTGTTAACCAAACTGTCAACAAAAATACGGACCTTCTTACCCTATTTACAAAACGTGAGCCCAAATTACCGTTGGAAAATTGACGCTGTTGAACCATGTAGCAGTCATTGCTTAAGAAGGGATGCTGGGGTGTAGACACAAGTCTTTGCAACCACCAGTGTAGTTTGTCATCCTTGAATTCAGAGGCAGGCATGCCCAGGGGACTAGCATGGTACCCAGTCTACAAATGTAGCTCTTTCCTTCTCATGAGAGAGGAGCTTCAGCTTTTATCTGTATCAGACCCTGGTTAGGGGTTTGCTGCCTTGCTCTCCTTCCTGAGATGTGGGTGTGGGTGTAGAAGCAGCCCGGTGGTTGGCTAACGGAGGTGGGGACAGGTCGGTTAGCATTTATTCACAGTTTGCACAGGGCTCTTCTATGAAGTGAAGGCGGTACTTAATTCCTGCCTTCCCGAGCACCTCCCATGCCTCCTATAGGGAGGGCAGCACTCACAACCCTGAACATGGTCTTAACCTGGCCCTGAATGATTGCCAAAGTCATAAGGGTCGCTATGCTCCAGACACACTGTCCTCTGCAGTTCCTGGAACATTCCAGAAGGCCCTCCTTTCAGCCTGAACTGTGCTTTTCATAGCTTAACTAATTTGACTCATTCCCCAGGTCCCTCCCCTATAAATGTTACTCCTCCAGAGAGGCATCCCCTGACCCCTACTTCCAAAAAGTAAATCTCCTGCTCCCCCACCCTGCAAATCTCTCTCTCTCTCTTCTCTCCCTCTCTCCCTCTGTCTCTCTCTCTTTTTTTCACCCACACACACAGAGTAGATCTTATTACATCTTTTCTTGATGCTTTCAGTATGATTCTTGTCATAGCTTGAAATGAGTTTATTTTTCAATATTTATTTACTTATTTTGAGAGAGAGAGAGAGGTGGGAGGGTAAGGGCAGAGAGAGAATCTGAAGCAGGCTCCCTGCCCAGCACGGAACATGACATGGGACTCTATCTCATGATGGTGAGATCGTGACCTGAGCCAAAGTCAAGAATTGAATGCTTAATCGACTGAGCCACCTGGGCGCCCCAAAATGAGTTTATTTTTATGATTCTTTGATCTCTCCTTAGACTATAGATTCTGTGAAGGTAGGGATTGTATCTGTTTTATTTACTATGTGTTTCTAGGGTCTAGTCCATTCCCAGACATTTTGTAGGAGCTTAAAAAACATCTGTTGAATTAAAACCTAAAGAAACAAATGCTGCATTAAGGGCAGGGACTGCCTGATTTAACAGCGAAACTAAGGAATAATTGTTTGTTGAGTGATGGAATGAATGACTCAATGGCCTGCCCTCCTCATCTCATGTTCCCTTCTCCTGGAATTTAGGGGTGGTCTTGCCTGAAGATTATCTGGGACATAGAGAGGGAGGGGTGAGTGGCCAACAACTGAACCGAACTGAGTGACTTTGGGATTGCCTTGTGTGCGTGACTGTGAAGAAGGGCAGTTTTGAAACTTTAGGCAAAATAAGTTTCTGTTCACCCAGCCTGCCCCTCCACCCCAGATCCCATGGCCAAGACAATTTGCCTTAACTCTCCAGTTCATCTGGCATGGGTGGACTCTATATTGAAGTCATTTTTTTTTTTTGCCTACTAGATTATGAGTAGAAAAGAATTTAATAAACTTTCCTTATGTAAAAGACAAAAACTGTGATTGACAAAATGATTTAGTTTATTATCCCTAGGTGACTTTTGTGCAGATGGGTCTACAGAATGGCCTTTGCTATGCCAGAAGATGGGTGTACAGATGCTTAAGATGGGAGTTTGAGGGGGTTCTTGGGGTGCAGATGGATTGGGGTTGGTGGCTCCAGAGGCTACCTGGGCACACATAAGAGGCCGCATGAGCTGACCTTCCTGTGTAAGAGGGAACACTGACGTTAGAGAGGATTTCCATTAACTCGTTCTCTGTCACGTGCCAGACAACGTTCTCCTCCTCCGCCATGAACCCTCCAGTAAAATTTCTCACCAACGCCTTGGGTCGTGGGTTTCCCCTTGGATACCTTTGCAATGTGAAGACTCATGCTCTGAAATTAAGGGGCAAAACCTGCCATCTTTGTAACACTCCAAATAATCACAAAAACATGACCACGCGATGAAAAGGACACTTCACTCCGTGATATTCTTTCTAAAACCCTCATCACTGCAGTTTAATGAGAAAAACATCAGATCAGCTCAGATTGGGGGACATCCCACTGGACGCCTGACCAGCATTCCTGAAGGCCAAGGGGATGAGAACAAGGAAAGGCTGAGAAGCTGTCTCAGACCCCAGGAGACTAGGGAGTCATGAAAATTAAATGCAGTGTGTACCTGGGCTAGATCCTGGAAGAGAAAGAGGCCATTATTGGAACACCTGATAAAATCTGAGGAAAGTCTAATTAACAATAATTTTAATTAAATTTAAATTTTTCATTAATAGTAATGTAATGATAATTTCTTAGTTTTGACAAAAGTAAGATATTAACAATGGGGAAAACTGGGTAGGGCTATGTGGCAACTCTCTGTATTCTCGCTCTCAATTTTTCTGTAGACCTAAAATTACTCCAAAATAAACAGTTGATTTAAAGGTAAAGCCTCGGGGCGCCTGGGTGGCGCAGTCGGTTGAGCGTCCGACTTCAGCCAGGTCACGATCTCGCGGTCCGCGAGTTCGAGCCCCGCGTCAGGCTCTGGGCTGATGGCTCAGAGCCTGGAGCCTGTTTCCAATTCTGTGTCTCCCTCTCTCTCTGCCCCTCCCCCGTTCGTGCTCTGTCTCTCTCTGTCCCAAAAATAAATAAATGTTGAAAAAAAAAAATTTAAAGGTAAAGCCTCATAACTGAAATAGCCAGTGTTTTCTATAAATCTAAAATTATTCCAAAATAAACAGTTTATTTAAAGATAAAGCCTTAAAGCTAAAATACTCAGTGTCGGCTCTTTGTTAAACTAGTAGGGGAAGCAAATAAAATAACTAACTAAGGGTTTTTTTTCTTTTTTTTTTTAAGTTTATTTAAACAAAGCAATCACACAAAGGAAAACATAAGCTCCCTGCTAAGCAGACGGTGACATTTGTTGTCACCAAAATGCCTTGACCTTTGGGTCCTGTTGCAGTACAGTCATTACTGTTAATGAAAAAATTATTCCGACATGTATTAAAATGGTAAAGAAGACTTTATTCGAGACGGTTGCAGTAGGTGCCAAGACTCTGGAGTTAGAGGAGAGAGCCCAGGCTCCACTCCAAATACAGCAAGGACAAGTGGGGACTTACAGCCAAGGAACAGGGTGAGGGGGCAGTGGATGGAAAATCACTAAGAGGACACATCAAGGGTTGGGGGATTCTTGCGAAACTGACCTCACCGGGAACCGTGTTGAAGGTAGGCCAAAGACACGTGCAAGTAAATGTATAAAACATCAAAGGAGAGGAAGGAGGCTCCTTAGCAGGTACCAAAGGTGATCAGATTTCAAAGGTGGGGGGAGTCTCAGTAAACTGACTTAGCAGGATTCTTGCTGAGACTGGGCTAGGAAAGCCAAAGACAGGATGCGGAGGGGGAGGAGGGACCCCAGGGTCAAGGCCTAGGGGAGAAGAAGACCCAGAGGAACCTGGCTACAGTTTGGTCAAGGAGAGTCTTTATCACCACCAGTCTCGCTGATGCCGTCTGATTCCAATTTGAGTGGCGCCCATACTCTCAGTATCCGCCCTCTTGACTCCTATCCAGATGATTTGGTTACATCTGTAATTTTGGCATGTTGCAGACTGGGAGCGGATTCCACCTGTGATTTCACATCCAGCATCTGGATCTTGGCTGCTGGCATTCCTGGGTTGGTGTTGTATGAGCCAATTTCCTCCCAAATTGATTAGCTTTGGGGTCTGGAAACAGCAAGCTTTGAGGATTTGGCGTGGAATTTTGCAGATGGCTTGGTACCTCGAATCCACCAGGCAGTTCTTTCCCAGAGCAGAAGTCCTTTTTCCAGTCAGAAATCCTTACGCAGATGTAAGAACTTTGGACGTAGTGCAAACACAAATCCCCTAAATCTGCCAGTTTAGGTCAAGAAGATGAATTGCGGGAGGGCTTTGTTTCCCCCTGTGCCAGCCAGCACATTCGTTCACATTAACATATCCAGGTGTGCAAGGCTTTGCAAACACTGATCAGCTCAGTCTCCACTTCGCGTTAAATCTTGGGGTAGAATGTCACAGTTGTTTGTCGTGTGGTGAGTCCTGGAACCGTGTCTCTCCATGTAAAGCCAAGTGATAAAATAAGGACAGCCAGGCAGTTTTGGGCAGAACCAGTTTGGGGGTTTGGCCTGTATTCTGACCTAAAATGATCTTCACGGTGGTCCCGCTTCTCCACCTGGCTTTGGCTGTGGGAACACCTTAGCGCTCGGCCTGCAGAGACGGACTGCCATGGGGCGCACTAGATGGCGGGGGGGGGGGGGGGGGGGGGGGCTTGTCGGGGAAACCAGCAGAGGTTGACATTGGCACACAGGCTGAGCTGGTGAAAGCTTAAGTTCAAAGTTGTTTCTTTTCTTTCTTTCTTTCTTTTTCTCTTCCTTCCTTCTTTCTTTTTTTCTTTCTTTCTTTCTTTCTTTCTTTCTTTCTTTCTCTTCCTTTCTTTCTTCTTTCTTTCTTTCTTTCCTTCTTTCTTTCTTTCTTTCTCTTCTTTCTTTCTTCTTTCTCTTCTTTCTTTCTTTCTTTCTTCCTTTCTTTTTCTCTTCCTTCCTTCTTTCTTTCTTCTTTCTTCCTTTCTTTCTTCCTTTCTTTCTTTCTTCCTTTCTTCCTTTCTTTCTTCCTTCCTTCCTTCCTTCCTTTCTTCCTTTCTTTCTTTCTTTCTTTCTTTCTTTCTTTCTTTCTTTTTCTCTTCCTTCCTTCCTTCTTTCTTTCTTTTTTTCTTTCTTTCTTCCTTTCTTTCTTCCTTCCTTTCTTTCTTTCTTTCTTTCTTCCTTTCTTCCTTTTTTCCTTTCTTCCTTCCTTCCTTTCTTTCTTTTCTTTCTTTCTTTCTCTTTCTTTCTTTCTTTCTTTCTTTCTTTCTTTCTTTCTTTCTGGTTTCAGTTCCAAAAAAAACTTCATAAGCTAACACATTCTGACTCTCCCAACTCCTTAAATAAATTCTGAAAGGGCATGAAAGCAGGACACAAAATCCAACCAAATCCACGTCTACCTGTAAGGTCCTCTTGCTCTGCTGTTATTTAACTTGTGGTTTTTCCTTGGGGGATATTTTAATATGCCAAGAAGGTGAAGCAGTGGCTAGAATATTGGGCAAAATGTACCCATTATTAGGCAACACAGTGACAGATTGTCAGCTGTTAACCCCACCACGTTGGATTGCTTACGTATCCAGACCAGCACAGTGGGTAAAGTGGCAGGCACAGGATTCTGATGGCTTAGAAGAGGCTGGTAAGAAATAGTTCATTATTTCTGAAGTCTTCCCAGGATTTTTTCCCCCTCTTTTCATTTTCGTTCTTGCAGCACTCTTTACTTTTAACACCCTCTCTGAGGCAGCTTTCAAAATAAAACTAATACATGTCTATTTGACTTCGTTTCTTTTCAGCAGTTTATGATATTTAAGGACAAGCCAACCATAATTGATTTATAGAATTTGGTCCCATTTCTGTTTCTCTGTTTGGTCTCCTAGAAAGCAGAGGAAGATAGCTCTAAATATATCAGAAAAATTAGACATTGAACTTTCCTTCCCCCCAAAACCTACAAATAAAATTAGAGCATTTGTCTCAAGAAAAATTAAAGGCAAGGGACGTTGCATCATTTGGAAATCAGGTTACCGAAACATCAGGTCTAGATAATGAAGTTTGTACAGGTCAGGAAATAAGAAAGTTGATTTATTCTGGTTTTATGCTTCACCCTTTATGTGGGTTTTATGTTCTATAAGAAGACTTTCATGCTTCCTGAATTCTATACCATATCAACCCGAAAGGAGAGTTGAAATTTTCTCATGTCATACCCTGATTATTTGCCAGGGTGCACTGAAAAAGGAATAGGAGGGAAGTATAATACTGACACTTAAATGAACTGAAACCGTAATTAATTGTAAAATCATGGGGCGCCTGGGTGGCTCAGTTGGTTAAGCAACTGACCCTTGATCTCGGCCCAGGTCATGATCTCATGGTTCATGAGTTCAAGCCCTGCATCGGGCTGTCAGCACAGCACAGCTCTGTCTGCTGTCAGCACAGAGCCTGCTTGGGATTCTCTTTCCCTCTCTCTCTGCCCCTACCCCACTTATTCTCTCCCTCTGTCTGTCTGTCTCTCTCTCCCTCTCTGTGTCTCAGAATGAATAAATTTAAACTAAAGAAAAAAAACTTTTTTTTTTTAAATTTTTTTTTTCAACGTTTATTTATTTTTGGGACAGAGAGAGACAGAGCATGAACGGGGGAGGGGCAGAGAGAGAGGGAGACACAGAATCGGAAACAGGCTCCAGGCTCCGAGCCATCAGCCCAGAGCCCGACGCGGGGCTCGAACTCCCGGACCGCGAGATGGTGACCTGGCTGAAGTCGGACGCTTAACCGACTGTGCCACCCAGGCGCCCCAAGAAAAAAAACTTTTAAACAGTGTGAAATCAACTTCCCTCCCGCTGACATGGTCCTGCTAGCCGTATGTAGGGAGAAAAGGCAGTTTAGGGTCAGTTGTCTGCCGTGCTTTCCTTGGCCAGTTTTGCATCCACTTTCTTTCTTTGTTCCCCTGAACAAAAAAAAAAAAAAAAAAAGCAACTTTTCCTTTTGATCATCTACTTCTGTCTCCCTGTTACTTAAAGGTAGCAAAATCCCTGATGTGATTTCATCAGACTGAATTAAACCGAGCGTTAAGTTTGGGAGGGTCTCAAACTCGTATCCTAGAAATAGAGGCAGACCTGCAGGATTTGGGTTTCTGCTCATTCTGAGAATAGCGGTGCTTTCCCGTATTTAAGCGATGCTGTGGGGTAAAGGGGAGAACGTCTCCAACTACGTGATTAGTGTCAGGAGCTTTGACACCTGTGTCGTTCCACTGTCACGGCCCCACACCAGAGCATTCAAACCCGAAACTCGGGGGACGGAGCTTGGATGTTGGTAATTTTGCAACATCACCGCCTGCTTCCAATGTATAACTCAAGTGAAAAACCACAATTGGAAGAATACTTCTTTGTAAAAGAAGACCAAAGAAATGCCGTGAGGGACGAGAGTAGATGGTGAGCTATAGCTTGCCAAAGCTGTTCGTGTTCAAAACCAGAAATAACCTTCCGGACAGAGAACCAGACTAGACTGAATTCAGGCCTGAGGTAAACCACGTTTGGCTGTGGTCTCTCCTTGCAGGTGGCTATTTTAAGGTGGCCCTGGCGTGTGCATGTGGGGCTTCTCCTGATGACAAGGTAGGGTGGGAAGGAGCAGCTGATATCCTTCGGCCGTTCCTGGTCAGGCTCACTTGGGAGACCCCCCAGAGGGAGCCCAGCTCGAAGGCCCCTTGTGGTCACCTTGGGGGTCCAGGGCCCCTTCCTGGTGGTTAAGTGGCTTAAAAAGGGTCTGTAGGCATTGGGAAGAAAGCACAAACCTAAACTCCCGCTTAACATACGAGGAGGCACTTAAATGCAGAGAGCACAGCACGGCTTCCAGAAGTTGTGTTACCCAAGCCGCTGACATGCAAACACCGAACCTGAACGCACTGCACTGGCCACTCCCATTTTCTTCGGTGCAGGACTATGTCTTGCCTCCCTGAGTCCCACAGTGGTCCTGCAGAGGAAGATAGGGAAGGCAGATGGCCTCACATTTCATCCCAAGGGCTGAAGTGCCTGTCATGCTCCTGAAAACAGTATCTCGAGAGGGATGATACATTTTCTCCAGCAACTGGGTCTGAAGGCACAGCTCTGAGAATGTTTCTTTTCTTCCTGTGGCCCGGAGTGCAAGGAAAACAAAGGCCAAAAGACCTAGTGGGGGCATGATGGAAGCGGATACCTGGAGAGGACGCGATGCCTTTGTTCCTGTCCCAGCATGGGCAGCCTGGCCGCTCCCCTTTTGGGGAGCCTTTCCACACCTCACTGTCAGGCCAGGCAACAAGAGAGTGGCTGGGGAGCAGCGGGGTTTTGTTTCCCACTGCTTTTGAGATCACACTCTCATCTCGAGAAGATCTGTGGGCTGAGCTCCCAGGGCTCCTAACAGGGGCCAAGTGAATCTGGGCACGACCTTTTTTTTTAATTTTTTTTTTCAACATTTATTTATTTTTGGGACAGAGAGAGACAGAGCATGAACGGGGGAGGGGCAGAGAGAGGGAGACACAGAAACGGAAACAGGCTCCAGGCTCCGAGCCATCAGCCCAGAGCCTGACGCGGGGCTCGAACTCACGGACCGCGAGATCGTGACCTGGCTGAAGTCGGACGCTTAACCCACTGTGCCACCCAGGCGCCCCAAGGGCACGACCTTTTTAATTTATTGTCTAAGACATCGGCATGCTCAGGAAACCAAGGCTGTTCACAGCCAGGTGACCAGCCCTGGGCCCTGGGCCCTGGGGCGGGGGGGCGGGAAGAGTGAGAGGGACATTAAATGCATTCACCTTTAATCCAGGTATTGGAATGCTCTGGAAGCTTGTCCCCACAGGAGGACTTAGAGGCCACGCCTCCCTGAGCTAAACTTAGAAGTGACAGTATGTGGACAAGAGGTACACAGTGTCTGGGGTTCCTGGGGCACCAGCCAGATGAGACATTCCAGATCATTCTTTTCCAAGCCTCTTTTGTGCTCTGATGCCAGCCTGACCATAGGAGGCACTGAGGAGGGGGCCATCTTCCTGTGTGGCTTTGGCCCTCTTCTCAAGTCTGGGGGGGCTCTGGGCCACCTGAAGCTGGTCAGCTCCCAAAGCGTGTAGTGACAAACAGGGCAAGCTTCCACTATTTACATGGTGACACAGGACTGGTGGAAGAATCATGGGTAGCTTTGGGGAGGGAAGGGCTAGGCCTGTGGAAAAGAAAGTGGCTTTCACCCCCTTCCACATTCTGGTAAGTCTAGGTCGAGTGAAACATCAAATCCGGCATAAGTAGTTCCTCAATTGCCAGGCGTGTGAATTACCTACTTCATAGGTTTCCCGTGTGCATTTATAAGTCCAGAGGCACTGTTTCCCGAACTGGCAAACCTTTACCCTGACTGCTTCCAACCTGCTCCCTGGGTTCAGGACAGCAATCTAATTTTTGTATTATCATAAGCAAAACCTAGACAGGAAGCAGATGTTCTGCAGACACACTTTTAGTTCTGTTTTCCAAAGCCAAAGATCGATACCTTGAAGTAGAGGCCACGTGTAGGGGTCAGGGTCTAGTCGGAGCCCCACTTCTGTTCTTCATCAGCTCAGTGGCTCAGTGAGTCACCCAACCTCTGGACCCCAGCTTCCTCATCTGTAAGGTGAAGCCGCACGGTACAGCACAGACAAAAGACACCCAAGGGTGGAGATTGGGGCGTTTGGGGGCAAGTTGCTTCCTACAGCTCATCAGTTCTAAGACACCCGCTTTTTTGTCTTACATTTACCACCCCTGAACCTGGATACGTCTCCAAATTGGTGGCCTGTCGTGGTTTGTGGGCAGCACTTTGCCTCTCTGCTCATGGTACGTGAAATAATGGTGCATCTGATCATCATTATGTTTTAGGCTTCATAAAAGTACAGTCATGGTTCTGGGCTACGTTTGCTTATCCGAAAATGAAGAGGTTGGGGAGGCCAGCTCTGAGGTCCTGAGTTCCACTTTGCTGAATTGTTCATTCCATCGCCTTCTTCCACTGGTGGGGCACATGAGGGGCTGGCTTAACTGTTTAATGACCTTATGCCTCATGCTAATTTTCTCCCAGTCTGGTCTACACTCTTCTTTTCGGGAGAAAGTCCCAAAGGTTTCTGAGAAGTCCAGGGTATCAGAACACATTCTCCCTGCAGCACCAGTTAGCTGGCTGCTGCTCATCTGCCCCAGGACCAGAGGACAGACACCAGCCTAATGACTTCTTGTCGCAGATCCTTCTTTATTCGCATACAGCTCCTTGAGGTCACAGGTAGTAGGGGCCGGGCTGGCATGTACAAAGGTGCGCAAGGGTGAGCAGGAGTCTTGATAACATGCATGCCCCTGTCTCTGAGCAGGGCAGGGGGTGGAAACGTCGAAATTCCTGAGTCCTGCCTGGTGGAGCAAGGCTGCCTGAATCACCTTCCTGAGGGACTGTAGAGCCGAGAAGGATGAGTTAAGTCAGTGCCACACTGCTCTGGAATCTCTCAATCATCCACAGTCTCTTGTGCTGCTTTAGTGATCCCTGCTTTTTGCCTTAAATATTGTGTGTGTATGTGTGTGTGTGTGTGTGTGTGTGTGTGTGTGTTTTACAGTGTTAACAAAAATGCCTGTGACAATACTTCCCTCTCAACCCTTTCTGTCCACTTGTTTTTTGAAACCTCTCCGTTTCTTTTAGAACTCCTCTGTTTATCGTTGAGCTGTATGCTTGTATGTTTTAGAACAATAAGGTAACTTCAGAAAGAAGCACAAAACTAAGTTAAAACCTTTTTGAAATCTTTGCCTTCCTAAACATCGTGGTTGAATCTGAGTGTTCTGAAAATTCTGTCACTTAGTGTTTCTCTTCAGTAGTGTTATTTGAGCGCTGACATTGTGCTGTAAATGGCTTCTTAGAATCAAGAGGTATATTTGAGGGACTTATCTTTTACTTGAACACCCATGTGAAAACATGTTCCATAGACATTCAGAGTAGTACCCCACGATTACTTATTCTGATCGGCCGAGACTCTAAGAGAGTAATGCAGATTGAATCTGAGCCTAGTAATGGGTGCTTCTGTGTTCTCTGGATTATTTCATTTTATAATTTGTTAAGTTTATTTATTTGGAAAGAGAGAGGGTCAGTAAGGGGCAGCGAGAGAGGGAGAGAGAGAGACTTCCAAGCAGGCTCTGCACTGTCAGCACAGATCGCGGTGTGGAGCCGAACTCATGAACCATGAGATCATGACCTGAGCCGAAATCAAGAGTCGGCCGCTTAACCCAATGAGCCACTCAGGCACCCCTGGATTATTTCATTTTAAATATAAAGTCCTGGATGATGTAATCTTGATGATGCACTGGGTTTCCAGGCAGTGAGATGAAATGAAAGTTTACAATTTTGGCATAGGAGAGTTGAGGGACGTCTGGGAGCTGGTCCAATATAGCTGAGAAAGCATGGGATTTGCTTTCAAGCAGGTGACAGTTGAAAACCCTGGCCCTGCCCATTATTGGCTAAATGGTCTTTATTTCTCCCAGCCTCATTTTCCTCATTTGTAAAGGATGAGACAGTAGTACTTCAGAGTGTTACTCTTTTAGAACATTTTTTTAAGTTTTATTTATTTATTCTGAGAGATGGAGAGCACGCACAGGCAAGCAGGGGAGGGGCAGAGAGAGAGAGCGAATCCCAAACTGGGCTCTGTTCCACGAACCAGTGAGATCATGATCTGCGCCAAAACCAAGAGTCGGGTGCTCAACCCAGTGAGCCACCAGGCCCCCCAGAGTGTTATTCTTAAGAGTAAATGAATAGTATGCAAATGTACACACTACAATCCCATCACACATTAGATATTTAAATTTACTCCTCCCTTCCCATTTCCACAGTGCTTTCAGAAACTTTGTTCAGTATTTTGGTTTGAATTTTGGTTTTGGTTTTGTATTTCAGGTTGTTTTCACAGTGGGACACATGTATGCAACATACACTTGAAATAGGATAATTAGCAAGAGCTGCTATTTAGACAGTGCTGGAGAGTATACGTGGAAGAGACTAACATTTTTCAAATAAATGTGAACAGACTTAGAAAGAGTATAAAAGAATAAATGATCTCAGCACGTAAACTACTTTTATTTCCCCCCGAAAATTCTCAGCATCCTGAAAGCAGTCAGTGCACTTTTTCCAGTATTCATATTCACAGCCCCGGGGTAGAGCTGGGGACATTGTCTCTTCTGGAGGCCACTGGCGGGTCAGGTGTCCTCATCTGCATCTGGGTCCTGGAAGAGAGTATAAGTTGAAGACAACGTCCTGCCGTGGGTTCTAGATAACCTCAGATCCTCCCCCCTCTTGCAGTGGCATAAGCCTCGAGCTGGCCATTGAGTTGAACATACATTTTTCAGATGTAGAAAACCCATATTGTCCACACGCTGCAGATTCTGGCTGTCTCCTCTGTCCTGGAGCAAGGGAGCCCAGGCCACCTCTCTCAGGTGTCAGGACCCTGGCGCCCCCCGGCTCCCTCTCGACCTAACACAGATGTGCTGGGGGAAAGACCACCACTGGGGACTGTGGAATAGCATCCGAGAGAGGCTTTGTCCTGCTTTTTAGACTTCCATATCTCTGCTAGTATGGCGCTATTCGTTCCATTTCAGGAGACAGGGAGACATATAAGACTTTTATTGGCCACACTAGCCTTCCTTCCCCATTTTGGTTTATCAGCATAGAATGTGGAGGTGGTTGCATCCACAGTAGAGTCTCAAGATGTGGTCACCTAACGGGGATGAGTTTCAGGGGCAGTACCAGACACAGCAACGATCCTGGACCCCACTGCCTGGTTCATTCAGACTCTGTCCAGCACGACCTTACTCTGAAAGCTGGTGCTATCAGCTCAGGGGACAGTTTGCACATTTCCAACTGACCCAACCCCCACCTTTGGTAGTCAGCACACCCTCTGAAAAGCTAGAACAGGTGGGCCACACCATCCAGTTTTTGAAAGATTACAGCTTCTATTAGATGCATTAAACTCAGATGTATCAGGTTTTTTTTTTTTAAGGCATCTTGAGCCTAGTGTTACAGTTAACTGGGCTGTAATGAGACATAACCAGACAATGTAGTTAATGAGAGTTTTGCCCTTCCCAGTCAGGCTAGATTATGATTTTGTTTTTGTTTCTGGAAAGCAAAACAAAACAAAACAACAATATGGGATGGGAGGCTCCAACCAGCAATAGATCACTGATCTCAATTTCCTTGATCCACTTTGTGAGTTTTGGGAGAGTTGAAAGACGCAAGCACGCCTATGAATACAAAGGGAGGGATATCCCTTACTAGGTTTTGACACTTCCCAGACATTTACAGGTGTCTGTGTACTGAAGAGGTTTGTGAAACACTGGTATTGAGTCGCCTTTGACTCCGTTCATTGTATTGATTAGATTAATAGAGTTAGGAGAGACAGGTAAATTGGTAATTTACCGACCACTGTATAATCAACCCTCCTACAATGGCTTGGGTATAGTTTTTTTTCTTTTCTTTTCTTTTCTTTTCTTTTCTTTTCTTTTCTTTTCTTCTCTTCTCTTTTCTTTTCTTCTTTTCTTTTCTTTTTTAATGGGCTTTGCATTGGGGCACCTGGGTGGCTCAGTTGGTTAAACGTCTGACTTCGGCTCACATCATGAGCTCACGGTTCGTGGGTTCAAGCCCCATGTCAGGCTCTGTGCTGACAGCTCAGAGCCTGGAACCTGCTTCAGAGTTTCTGTCTCCTGTCTCTCTCTGCCCCTCCCCTGCTCATGCTCTGTCTCTCTCTGTCCCTCAAAAGAAATGAAAACATTTTTTTTAAGTTTTAATAAATAAATAAATAAATAAATAAGCTCTGCATTATTACAGTTGCAATATGTATGTTCTGTAGAAAATTAGGAAATTCAAATGAGCAAACTTTAAAAAAAAAAAATAACAACTTCTTCTTCCAACCACACAAAGAACACCTGTGTTCCACCTTAGTGAAATGCATGTATTTTTCAAATAAAGTCGCTGCCACTGGGGATTAAGGTTTCAAGCCTGGCCACCATTGGTGAATGGGAACTTAGTCCTGCGGCAGTGGCCCTCCACGTCCAGGGTTTAGGGTGCCTTTCAGAAATACTTCCTCCAGGAACATTTTCTGAGAAGTTCAGTCAAGCTTTAACAGAAAAAAAAAATTCTAAATCAATTTCCCCAATGATATGCCTGAATTAAGATGCCATTATTCCAGGACATGTACAGTTTAGTTCTAATTCTTTTTATACAGAAAATCATTGTCACCTCTGGAGTCAATCAGCTCACTATTCAGAGGATTCTGGGCTCTGACCCTATAAAGGATGCTTGTTAGCCTCGTGCATATTTGCCTACTTTTCCGCTAACACTTTAACAGGAAAAAAAAAAATCAGATCCCCACTGCCCTAGCTCACCCCTGATATCATAAGAAATTGTTCCAGGGACCAGATATTGTCGTATTTCTATAATGACCGCTCAGAATCTTATACTCAGAGGAAAAATTAGAGGAGCCGACTACAGGGGGCACCAGGACAGGTCCGTCGAGGGGGACCTGCACCGCCACTCACGTGCCGTGAGAGTCCTAGCAGAGTGTGGCTTTTGTTCCTGACGATGGTCTGGGAATGAGGCTGTTCGGAAAACTAAAATCTCTATCCTTTTATGGAAGGTGTTTTTGAAACCATAACTCGCAACTGTTTTTCGAGGGAAATCTTTCTGAAATGCTTTCCCGACTCAGAAAACAAAGCAGACTGTATATAACTCATTGTTAACGTCTCTGGGTGATACACGGTCACTCTTGCAAGGCGCCGTGATACAGCGATGCCATGGGATGTGGGCATGTCCGGCCATGAGGCACCAGGGGGAGTCTGTCCTCCCATGGGCTGGTGGCCATGCTGGACCCGAGACACGGCGTCACCTGTCGTGCATCCGTTCCTATGAACAGCTTCTGCAGCCCACAGCACTTTACCCTAGCTTCTTCCCTCTTCCTCCCATTTACTTCTCTCTCCTACTACTTTTCCTCTCGTCTCTTTTTTACGTCAGGCCCCAGAGAGTTTGCCTGTTTCACGAGAATCGGTGCCTGGAAATTCATGGGCACTGAATGATAACTTCCCTCTGGCCTCCCTTTCCCCGCTAACCCTTCACTTTTCAGTCTCGCGGTCTTCTCAGATTTACTTTGTCTTTATTTTTTCTACGGCCTTGATGTCTTCCTAGCTGCTTTAGTTCATCTTTCTCCTCAGAGGCTGTCTGGACCATTAAGAGTTCACCAGTTAATGTGACTTGTATCATCGCCTGTCCTGTCGGAGAAACCATCCCACAGTCACCTGGGATCAGTAAAGAGACTCGGAGTTCCACACCCTCCATACTCTAGTTGAAAAGAGTGATTTGAACATGTAAAACCCCATATAGCCCAAAGCTGGACTTAAGGAAACAAGAACTTAATGGCTTGAAGCAGAGCTTAACAACCTTTATCATGTTAAAAATGGTAACGTTTACCCAGCACACTGGGGTAAACAGAGGCGAGTGTCCCAGCCCAGTTGCCCAGCTGCCCTGAAAGCTGAGGGGTTCACTGTCTCCACACACACACCTGTAATCTATTCTTTTTGTTTTTAACCTGTAATCTCTTCCTGGCACTGCAGTGGGAAGCCTGAAATAAAGAATTGTCCTGTAACCAAAGAGGCAGAACTCAACTTGCACGAGTAGGAAAAACTAGTCACGGTGCATTATGATGTGTACCAGAAAGTTCTCCGTCATTTGGGACCCTGATTTTGAGTACTAACAGGGCTTCCTTAGGGTTAGAGATTAACAAACAAAAAGCAGGAAGTGTGAAAAGAGCTAACGTTTTCTGAATTTTCACTAATCTAGTACATATTGTTTTAAGTGCTGTGTGTGGATAGCAGGGAAGGACCCCAGCCTCATGAAAGTGAGGGTCCTGTCCAGCCCTCAGCCTGTTTTTGTTCAACTTGTGAATTAGAAGTGGTTTTTTTACATTTTTGAAAGGGTTGTTCAAGAAAAGAAATTCACAAAGAAAAAATCTGCCGTATAAATTGTACGTGGCCCGAAAACCTGAAGTATTTACTATCTGGCCCCTGGAGAAAAAGGTTTGCCAACTCCTGTCATAGAGGATGGCAAGGAATAAAAAAAAAAAAAAGACCCCCCAAAGACCCAAAGGGCGTGAGTAAGCAAGCAGGAGGACTGGCTTGCCAAAACCCCACAGTCGCTGAAAGAAGACAGTGAGACTCAGTGGATTGCAGCGAGGCCCATTTTTCCTTACAGCACGGCAGACATTAGGAGCGTCACATGGTAACACTTTTCCCACTAAATCCCACCCGACACTGTGGGCCCAGATGTCACCCGTGCAGGCAATTGTGCAAAGCTGAGGAATCCGGGACGAGGGGCTCAGCACCTTTTATAGCAAGGAGTGAACAAGCCAGGTACCCCCTGGGGACCTTCCTTCGCTGGCTACGTGACTGGCTCCAGAAATGGCTCAGTGTCAGAGGACGCTTGGGCCTTGAGTTTGGCACCCTCAGCAAGGAAGTTTACAGATGCTGGGGCCTGGGGCACACGGCCTTTCCCAGCAGGGGATCATCCGATTCATCCTCCCCACAATCCTGTGAAGTAAATAAATACAATGAATCTCCCATTTTACAGATGAAGACACCGAGGCTTAGAGGAAGGAGAACGACACAGTGACTTACCCAAGGTGGCACAGCTCAGAGGCGGTGAGCAGTGATTTAGCCCTGACCCGTCTGAATGCAGAGCCCTGAATACAGTTTCTTCATTTTCTTCAGCCGGAAGCCAAGAACTGCAAGGGCTAGACTTACATTATATGCTTGATAAAATAATTCGATGCTTGCCTTCTTGCTTTAATAACGATAATGCTGAGAGGTGGCATGTTTACAATGCACAGGGCCTGCCGCGAATAACCAGCTTGAAGATTTACACGTGTTTCGATGCCAACAAAAGTTTGCCACAAACTTTCCTGGTTAAAAAAAAAAATGTATTTAGCTAGGTTTTACCTTTCTCGGTTGTTTTGAAAGGTTTCTTTTGTGGTATGAAAGGCAAAACACAGATTTAATTACCCTTCTCTAGCTAATGTTGGAACTGCCTAATTATACTAAAAACATTAATTGCAGACATTACAGACACCAGCTCACAATAAAATATTTTCTCATAATTTAACCAGGCCCATCAATTAAGCAAAGTCCCAGGCATCTCCTGCCCTTTGTGTTTTTCTCTGTACGTTTCCACGACAAGTAACGGATTTGTTTGTACAGCAGAGAAGCAGGTGCAAAGACCTGAGGCGCGTGGGTGTTGCCTATGTACAGAGACTAACACAACAGCACCAGAGGTTGCTGGGAATGGGGATATGAGCACAGGCATATCGAACATGAAGTTCGATGACAAAGCAAGGTCTGACTTTGAGTGTGAATGAAGGGCCCGGGGCTGTTGTATGGAACTTTTAGATTGCAGGTAACAGAACCCTCTGCCATGGTTTAAGCAGAAGGGGGAGAATTTCATAAAAGAAATTGGTCTTCTGTATAATATCCAAAGGCAGAAAGTTCAGAGGAATCTCAGGCGAGATCAGGAAATCTGATAAAGAAGCCAGCCAACTCTGCTCCCTGGGGTCTCGAGGTCCCTCACCCAGCTCTGCTGGTCCAGGGCAGTATAAGGTCATGCTAACAAGCTGGGCTCTGCAGTCTGACAGGGTTCACATCGCGGCCCTGCCATTCCCATTAATCTCTCTTTGCCTCAGTTTTCTTTTCTTTTTTTTAATGTTTATTTATTTTTGAGACAGAGAGAGACAGAGCATGAACAGGGGAGGGGCAGAGAGACAGGGAGACACAGAATCTGAAACAGGCTCCAGGCTCCGAGCTGTCAGCACAGAGCCCGACGCGGGGCTCGAACTCATGGACCGCGAGATCATGACCTGGGCCGAAGTCGGACATTCAACCGACTGAGCCACCCAGGCGCCCCGCCTCAGTTTTCTTAACTGTAAATACTTGAGTTTAGCTGAGTTCTATGAGAATTCAGTGACATAGTACCTGGACACATTAAATGTTCAATATTATTTGTGCTTCTCTTTTATGTTTGCTTCATTCTTTTTCATTTGTAAATTGGTTTCCCCTTCTTTATGCATACGGGATGATGCCATCCCAATTTAAACATTAATTCTGACAAATCACCTAATGTCTCGGTCCCAAATGCAATTAATTTTCCAGAGGAAAGGATTTGATTGGTCCAACTTGGGTCAGGTGATGACACCCCCGGTCCAGTCAGCTGTCATTGGAGGACAGGACCAGTGTTTGGGTGTGACAGGGGCCCATTCCGTTATTCATTGTTAGAAGGGAAGACACTAACATTTTGATAGCATTTTTGTATTCACTATAAATATTCATCATTAAAAGTTAGAGGCAGTGAATATTCTAGTCGCCCTATCTATAAACAACAATTATATTAAGGAAAGGTGTGCATAAAGCAAACCCTATTCTAAATGGTATATAAGAGGATCATGAAGTAAAATTATCTATGAAGACTCCTTTTAAATTTGAAATAATAGCTTCACTGAATATCCCTTTTGTTTATTAAAAATTAAATACTTGAGGTGTTATTTAAGCCAGATTTTGTCAACGCCAGTAGATGAAACTGTGCAGTTTTAAAGTTTGCCACTCCATTAGCTTGATTACCTTTTGAAGAAACTTAAACTTGAGAGATTTTGTGTTGGTTGTGGTATTCTCTTATGGTTGATCTCGAAGGACAGAATTCTGTTCCGTTTCGAAAGGGATTAAAGTCAAATAAAAAGAAGTAAGTGAGCACCTCCTTCCTCTGGGGGTACTAAGTGACCTTTGTCCTCCTTTCCATTATTTGAGACATAAACAGGTTGTCGGCATCCTGACTCTTGTTTGAGCTGCATTTATTTCATTAATTCAGAAGTCATTCAAGTCATTCAAGGCCCTGTGCTAGGTTCCATGAATGAAGTCAGGAGGAATAAGATGTGGTCTGTTCCTTTGGAAACCTCACTAGGGGAAAAATGGCCGTGTATGCAGTGGACACATTCACAGTGCCATGGGAGAGATGGCCACGTATGTAGTGGACGTGTTCACACTGCTGTGAGAGAGATGGCCAGATATACTTCGACATGACCATTCATGACCGTACATGACCATGGGAAAGATAGCCAGGTATGCACGGACACATTCACACTGCTGTGGGAGAGAGATAGCTGTGTATACAGTGGATACATTCACACTACCATAAGAGAGACACCCATGTATACAGTGGACACATTCGTACCACCATGGAAAAGACAAGTGTGTATACAGCGGACACATTCACATTGCCATGAGAGAGACAGCTGTGTATACAATGGGCACGTTCATACCACCGTGGGAAAGACAGGTGTGTATACAGTGGACACATTCACACTGCCATGAGAGAGACAGCCATGTATACAGTGGACACATTCATACTGCCATGGGAAAGATAGGTGTGTATACAGTGGACACATTCGTACTGCTATGGGACAGACGGAACATTCTTCATTTAACTCTATAGCATGGAACCTTGCACATCATCGGTGCTAAATCATTTCTTATTGAATGAATAAACTAATTAGTGCATCAAGGCAGGATGATGATAAAAGTGCTATTGGACAGGTAAAAAAAAATGTTATGAAAGCATGGAAGAGAAAGAGTCATTTATTGATCAAATAAATACTTTATTTGTGTCTTCTGTGTGCCAGGCAGTGTTCTAAGCATAAGCACGTGGCTATTACTTGTGGCTAGAAACTTTGAGAAAATGACATGAAGGGGTTGGCATGTGTGCTGGACCTTAACGTTCAGACGTGTAGGTTTAAACAGGCGTCACTGAGCCTCAGAGAATTCCGAGAGAAAAGAAAAGTGCAGTTCGGATGGAGATGGCAGCTGTGGGGGGAGTCATGATGGGTAAGATCACGATGGTAGCATAAGCCAAAGTCACTGAGGAAAGAGCCTCCAGTGCTGGAGGATTTGTTTGGACTTCGTTTTGTAGACAGTGGGCAGCTGTTGAAACTTTTGAGGAGGGAAGTCACATAAGTGGGCTGCCTCTGAGGGAGACTTATCTAGAAAGACCACGTGGGATGGATTGGTGATACCAGAGCCGGGTCCAGGGATGAGGCCTTGCAGGAACGGAATGATGATGGGAATATAGAGAAAAAAAATGAATAAGAGAACACATTGGAGGGTTAGAATCTGTAACATACAGGAGACATCATAAATATAAAACTGTTGGAACTGGAAAACAGATCAGGTGAAAACAGGAAGAGACTGAGGCGTCCAATATGACTCCTGAGCTTCAAGCTTACCTAAATGGGAGACTGAAGGCACCATTAATGAACATGGGAACCACGGAGGAAGGATCAGAAAGGCAAGAGAGATGATAAGATAAATTGTGGATATACTGGACTCGAGGTAAGAACAGAGTGTGTGCATAGTTGGCAGGCTTTTTAATTCAAGCAAGCAAGGCCTTGGAGCCACTGCAGTAGGTCCTTAAGGCAATGAATTTCACCTATGAGATAGTAATTTCATTGATATCTTCATCTACAAAACCAGTTTTTCCAGCTGGAGGAAGAAGAATTTCGCAACTGTAGTATAAATAGGGATTATTGAGCTCCTCCAGAATACTGTTGGCCTCAGAACAACACAGATCTAGCTAAAGATGAAATTTAGGACAGTACCAGAACCAGCAAATGGACCTTAGGTTCTGTCTGTGATCCAAGAGACAGGGACTTAGGATCATCCAGGGAAAGTCTTGGTAAGTCACAGGTAGGATGCTGCCATCTGAGTTGAGAAGACATTGAAAATCACAACAGAGAGCTGGAGCTCGGGATCAGAAGGCAGGAAGATAACTAAACTAATGGGATTCAACCAAGTATAATAATTAAGATCATTAGACTAATTTTTCCAAATGGCAGGTTTTGGGGTTTTTTTTGTTTTTTTGTTTTTTTGCCTGTATTCCTCTTTAAAATATTTGACACATAAATTCCACTTTGAAGTCCTCTGGTGTTGTAAAGTTGCCACTAAGGATTTAACAAAGATGAGAGCTGAAGCCATCAGATTTGGTGATATTGTGCAAAAGAGCTCTTATATTCAGGGGGTGACAAGAACTAAATATGGAGAAAACAGAGATAAGAGAAAGAACACAAGGATGCACTATTACAGAGCAAACAGAAGATAGTTCACAGCCAGCCCTTCTAAGAGACCATGTAAAAAGAAAGATATATTTTTCAATATATGTGCAGCACTGTGTTAGGTGAAAAAGAAGGAAAATGATACGTGTCTCCCTCCAGGAGCACTTTTTCATGAGCATAAGGGATATATGAAAATTGAGGGGAGGAGGGTAACCTGTGTTACAGCTTACTAAAGCATATGGAATAGATTTCTGCTTCTGAACATAATGGAGTAACAGAGACCAGTTTTAACTTTTTTAACCTTGAACAACTAAAAAAAACCCAGACGAACTATATGAATCAATGGTTTTCCAATATTGGACAATAGGGAGTAATCCTCTAAGAGAAGGGAAGCAATCAAGATGAGCCCTACAATTGCCTCAGTCTGATACTTAGAGTGCCAGTCTGGGGTACAGAGAAAAAGAATTTAGGTAGAGCCAGGCAGTCTCCCTGAGTTGAAGAAATGGAATTGAGAATTTTAGGGGAGGACAAAGAAGCTAAAATTCCTAAGGTACCCTACCAGAACTACACACGGAGAGAGCTCCAGAACCTGAAGAAGTTTCTTTTCAAGGCCTAAGCTGGGTACTGATTCATGCATGCTTGTGTGAAAACTTCTTAGAGCTGAAGAAAGAATCATCAGACATGATTTGACAGAAAAATTTCTGACATTCATTCAAGACTGGGAGTAATTCAAGTTCCCAGCAGCAACAAGAGAGAAATTTAATAATATATGGGGCATCAGGTTTAGTACTCAGAAGGATATTGCCTAAGTACAGGGGCCAAATTAACCTTATTCTAAAGCCTGCTGTGGTCCCACTTAACAAAGCCTAAATGTAAGCCATGAAAGAATCAAAATAATTCCAAATAACCATGTCCTAAAACAAAGTTCAAAAACAGTTTAAGTAATTCAAAAATAGATAGCTAAAAAGATGAATAAATAAATAACCCAACATGAAAATACACACTGCCTATCACCTAATCAAAAATTGCCAGACATGTAAAGAAGCAATAAAATACAACTCACAGTGAAGAGAAAAATTAATGAAAAGCATTTTAAGGAGAGATGTGGAAGATTTTTTTTAAGTTTCTTTATTTTGAGAGACAGAGCAAGGGAGAGGCAGGGAGAGACGGAGAGAGAGAATCCCAAGCAGGCTCTCTGCTGTCAGCACAGAGCCCAATGCAGGGCTTGAACTCACGAACCATGAGATCATGACTTGAGCTGAAACCAAGAGCTGGACACTTAACCAACGGCGCCACCCAGGCACTCTGAGATGTAGAAGATTTTTAAAAGAGCCAAAACAAAGGTACAAAGAAGAAAATTACAATGCTTAAACATCACCAAAACAAAGCAAAACCAAAAAGACCCAAATTCAAAACAAAACAAAAAAACATTGAATGGGACTAACAGGACCTACATGCAACATAAGATAAGTTTGTAAATTTAAAGACAATTTTCCGAAATAAGATAAAAAAAGATTTAAACAATAATTGAAAAAGGCAGCAATGAGTTGTGGGATAACTTCATGTGGCCTCATATACATGTCTTCAAGGGAAATGGGGAGTTCAGAAAAAATATTTGAGGACCTTGTGGCTGAAATTTTTCCAAACTTGATGGAAACTCTAAACTTAGAAATATAAGCAATTCTAACTAACTCCAAACAAAAGAAACATGGAGAAAAACTACATCAAGCCACATGTTAATCAAATTGTTTTAATACCAATGAAGAAGAGAAAGTCTCTAAAGCAACCAGGACAAAAAAAGACAATTAAGAACAAAGATAAAAATCAAAGCATATTCCTCATTGGAAACAATACAAGTCATAAGAAAGTGAAGTGACAGCATTGAAATACTTGAAAAAAAATACTGTCAGTCAAGAATTCTGTATCCCGCAAAAATAAAAAAGTCAGTGAATTAGACTAAACTAACTAACTAACTTTTACAAAGGCAAAGTAAAGATTCTTCCAGACATATAAAAGCTGAAAGACTGTGCATCAACAGACAAGCAATGTAAGAAATATTAAAGGAAATCCAGAAGGAAAATGATGCCAGGTGGAAATCTGGATCTAACCAAAGAATGAAGAGCTCCAGGAATTCTCTTTTTAAAGCAGAAATGAAAACAGTGTGTTGTGCTCTTTATGATGTATGTACCAAAAACAAAAACAAGAACAAAACAGCAGTAGTCTGATTCTAAAGTAGTTCCCAGTGATCCCCACTTCCAGGTTTAATTCCCTTCCCTGTGTGTGAGATAGATCTGAAGACTTGCTTCTGGGGAATGGAATCTAGCAAGAGTGCTGGAATCTCACTTCCAAGATTGGGTTGTAAAAGCCTGTGGTTTCCATCTTGCTCACACTCTCTCTCTCTGTTTCTTGCTTGCCCACTCAGATGAAGCAAACCACCATGTTGTGTGCTGTATTATAGAAAAGCCCAGGTGGCAGAGAACTGAGGGTGAACTCTAGCCAATAGCCATGATGAAATTGAAGTGTTCCGTCCAAAAACTCACCAGGACTTGAATCCTGCCACCACATGAATTAATTTAGAAGCAGCTCCTTCCCCAGTTGAATCTTGAGCTGACTGATGCTCTAGATACCTCGTTTGCAGCTTTGTGAGACACCTGGAGACAGGGGACCCAATTAAGTTGCATACTAATTCCCGTCCCACAGGAACTGCAAAATGATACGTGTTGTTTTAAGCTACTCATTTTTGGAATAATTTGTTAGGCAGCAACTGGTATGCCAGGAGAAGAGAAATGGAATGTATATATGGGGATAGATATAAAATACTTTTGCCCTGTTTGTTACATATCTCTATAAGGTAACTGAGTGTTTAAGGCAAAACTGATTTTATAGCAAATGAAGAAGTTAAATGCATGAGAATTTTTTTATGAGTGGTGACGGACAGCAGATCGGTGGTTTAGAAACAGGGCTAGGTGTGGGGAAGGATGGGATTTCAAGGGGGCACAGGGAAACTTTTGGAGGTGGTACGTACGTTCATTCTCTTGGCTGTGGTGATGGTTTCATGGGAGTATACTTGGGTTAAGTCCCATTGTGCATTAATTATACATTATTGATATGCTCGAAAAAGATGGGAATAAAAGAATAAAAAATAAACGATAGCGGTTTAGAGAAGGGAGAAGCGGTTGTAAATTGTAATGATCACAAAAGCCTTCACAAAGGACAGAGGACCTAGCCACAGAGTCGGGCGTTGGTAAAGTGGTAGAAGGAAAGCAGGGAGGGAACTAAGGCAGAGGGTAGAATATCAAGACCAAGAAGCAGGAGTTGGGATTGGTGTGTGGACAGGAAGAATAAGCCAGTGCCCGACACTGAGCAGAATGTATCTTTTGAGAAAACAGCCTTCTTCAGGCTTTCAAGGGTAATTTCTTCCTGAAAACCTCCAGAAGGCAAATGCCTGTATGTCTGAGACATAATTACTGTTAATTTCAAGAGATGTTGATACTTCCTGAGCCCTGAAATTAATCTACTTATTCTAAAACAACATCAAATCCCCTTCAAACGGACACTGTCACTTAACTAAATGGCATTAGTTGTCATGGCATGGCCTTGCAAGACAATTTCCCTTCGTTAATTACTCTGTGATAAGGCTGAATGCCTTTGTTCAGCTTATTTATGGCTATTGCATACCATACGTTTAAACATTTACTATTCTGTTTTAGCCAACAGAAGACAACAGAAATCAATAAAAGCAATGTAAATGAAGCATCGGATTGTCACTGCTATAGACTTACGAACCAAAAAACGCTGGGAATATTTCACCACTGGGAAGATGACTTCATAGGGGCTCTTGTTTCCTGGCACTCGAATACTTGGGAAGCACACACCAAAGCAGTTCTCATAAATGTGAATAAAAGCATCATCATAAGCTAAAGCCGATATTACATGACACTCCTTGCAAATTTAAATTCTTGTAAGCCAGAAGGGCAGACTCTGGGGTATAACTGGGAAATAAGCTTGGAGAAGAGCGAATAGGACCAGGGTTTTATTGTTAGATTAAGGATGTGGGACTTGATTGGGAGGCCTCTGCTATCTGGAAAAGGAGAGGGACGTGATGAAAGATGTGCTGACAGTGACGTAGAAGGCATGAGCAGAGTAGACTTAAGCAAGGAAGAAGTGAGGCGGGAGGGCTGGACAGGTCACCATGGGGTAGACCAAGTAAAGTGTGATGAGAATGAATAAAGCAGGTGGCAGCGTAATTCCAAACACATTTAATAATAATAACTAATATTGATTGCTTCCTCTCTGCCTGGCACTTTTCTAAGTGCTTAGATGTAGGAGTTCTGCCTCTACTGTGTATTTACTACGGGGTGTACACTATTTTACATTTGAGAAAACCGAGGCACCAAGAGATTAAGTAACTTCTGCGTGGTCACAGAGCTAATGAGGAGCAGCGTCAGGGTTTGAAGATCTTGTTCTGGCCCCAGAGTGGTATGTTTGCTCTGCAGACCCACGAGTGTTCTCTCTGTGCGGTCCCCATGCGAGTACAGAAAGTGACATAAAAGGAGCCCATGGCCCCTGCCTTCGTCCAGGACAGTACCTTCTCCTCTCTGAAACAGCCTCCAGCTGCCTTCCCCAGCTCCAGACTCACCAGGCTCTGGCCAGTTCTCTACCCTCCCCAGAGCGATCTTCCAGGAGCTGAAAGCTGATCACATCACCCCCTGTTCAGAGTTACTGGGATGAAGTCCAAAGCTCATCTGTGTTTTCTGAGGCCCTACCTGGTCTGGTCCCAGATTTTCTGGCATTCTAGGTTCCAGACCTGACATGAGACTTCATGCTCTCTCATTTCTGGGATTCCATACATGATGCTCTTTTTATGTAAAATACGGTTCCCCCAGGGCCCTGGGTGGCTCAGGTGGTTAAGCATCTGATTTCGGCTCAAGTCATAATCTCACAGTTCGTGGGTTCGAGCCCTGCGTCAGGCTCCGTGCGGACAGCTCGGATCCTGGAGCCTGCTTCGGATTCTGTGTCTCCCTCTCTCTCTCTGCCTTTCCTCTGCTTGCTCTCTGTCTCTCACTCAAAATAAATACACATTAAAAAGTTAAAAAATTAAAAAAAAATACTGTTCCCCCTTCTTCCCACCCTCCCTGTTCTCCATGGACTAACTTCCACACGTCCCTCACATCCAATCTGAGAGGTTACTTCACTCAGAAATTCCACACTGACCCCTGACCTGCATACGCCTGCAGCCCTCCCTCTGATGTGCCTACCCAGTGCCCTGTGCCCTCGCTAATTACACAGCAGTCTAACCTGACACTTGCTAATTGGCTCACTCCACTGAATATTAAGCTCTGCGAGGGCAATGACCTTGTTCATCATTCTATCCCCAACACTTAGCATGGTACCTAGCACAGAGTGGGCTCTAAATAGTTGTTTTAATTGAAGGATAAACAAAGATTGAGTTTGACGGGATACAGAAAACAAAAGTGAGGAAGAAATCAAATTTCCTTCTAATTCACTGGGACTAGCTAGTGCCATTGGGCAACATCAGGGGAGCATTTAGAACTGTTTTGGAATTGTTCAGGTTACATTGGGGCCTGTTGAGTTTGGTGATGAAATGTCATCTAAGGAATGCCCTGTGTGCCGCTGGAATGATGGAACTGCGGGCTCATTTGTGAAGCTGGAGATTCAGACTTGCTAATGTTACCCTCTTAAAATTTATACCACCTTTTTAAAAAATCTTTTTAATGTGTATTTATTTTGGAGACAGAGAGAGACACAGCACGAGCAGGGAAGGGGCAGAGAGAGAGGGAGACACAGAATGTGAAGCAGGCTCCAGGCTCTGAGCTGTCAGCACAGAGCCCGACGCGGGTCTCGAACTCATGAACTGTGAGATCGTGACCTGAGCCGAAGTCTGACATTTAATTGACTGAGCCACCCAGGCGCCCCAAACTTTTTTTTTAAAGAGAATCTTGCTTTCCTTTCTTCGCTCGGTAGTGTTTACTTTAATAAAGTGTAGCTTTATTAGAGTGAAACAGAAATTGAAGTTCTCATCAAACACATTCCTCTCCAGGGTGTGTGTACAACCCTACATAGAAAGGAGAATTAATTTTGTCTGAATGGTTCGGAAAGGTTGCTTGTGTCTTTTTTATTCTGCTGTCCTTTGCTTAGGTCATAAATGAAAGGACGGATTTCAGAGAGAGAAGCCAAAGCCGAAATGCTCTTGATTCAATTACACAGCAAATAGAAATGCTATTCCTGATCTTGCAAAGAATAATTTGGTGTTTCTATGTATCATTATTTGATAAGGACTTAATAAAAGGTAGATTTTCTGGATGAAGACTTGTGAATGCGATTCCAGCCCCATAGCCATACCCAAGCAAGCAGAGACCTTCTGCTTCAGTCTGCAGAGACCCAACTAACAGTTGATAAGTGCTTTTAGGGTGAGATGTGATGCTGTCATGCTAAAAATAGCCTCTGAGCTGGACAAGAGGCGTGTCAGTAGTCTGGCTGGGAGATAATCCCTGCCAAAGGGTATGTGGGTGCCTGTCCTATAGTCTAAAGAATGACCCACCCATTTCTTTCTGACTGGATATATGAGGAATTTGTACGTTTGGCTTGACTGTGTATATGTGTGTGTGTGTGTGTGTGTGTGTGTGTGTGTGCACACTCATGCGCACATGTGCATTCATTTGTAGCTTAATATTTAACCATAGTGTAAACACTTGCCTTTATGGCTTCCATATCTACAGGAATAAGATCCTCCTTACAAAAGGACTTGCAGAATTGCTGAAATAGTTAGATTTATCTGAAACAAACCCCAGGTTTGCCTCTTGTGGGCTGTGTGACTTTGGATGGACGGATGAAGAAATCATGGCACCTCTATCTATCTATATATATCTATCTCTATCTCTATGTATATTAATTCAGCCTTAAAAAAAGAAAGAGATCCTGCCATTTGCAACAACATGGATGAACCTGGAGGACATTCTGCTAAGTGAAGCAAACCAACACAGAAAGGAAAAAAAAAAACAAAAACAAAACTGTGATCTCACCCATATGTGGACTTTTAAAAAGTCAAATACATAGAAGCAGAGAGTAGAACTGTGGTCACCAAGGGGCTGGAGGTGGGGAAATGGGGAGAGACGTTGGTCAAATGATACCAAGTTGCAGATACACAGGATGACTAAGTCTAGAGATCTAATGTATGGCACCGGGACTGCCATGAATAATACTGTGCTGAATACTGGAAGTGTGCTAAGAGTAGATTTCAGGTGCTCTCATCACACACACAAAAAAGGGGCACTTACGTGAGGAGATGATACGTGAGTTAGCTTGACTCACATAAGTCATTTCACTTTATGTGTATATGTATAATCATCATGTTGTACTCCTTAAATATATACAATCTTTATTAAAAATAAAATAAAAGGAACTTGGATAAGGGAAGGTAATGCCAGAAATAAGGGAAGGAGCTGGTGGAGAAGATGGAGAGGAGGAAAGGTGAACCAGTTGCTGGACTTACTGAGTTTGAGTGCAAAGCCCAAATGGCATTTGGAAATAGAGCATCGGAACCCAGGAGGCTGGATAGGTTGGCCTGGGAATTGCTTTTAAATTAAAGCCATGAGTAGGGTGCCTGGGTGGCTCAGTCAGCTAAGCATCTGACTCAGGCTTAGGTCACGATCTTGCGGTTTGCGGGTTCAAGTCCACATCTGTCTCTGCACTGACAGTGTAGACCCTGCCTGGGATTTTCTCTCTCTGACCCTCCCCCACTCACACTTTCTCTCTCTCTCTCTCTCTCTTTCTCTCTCTCTCTCTCTCAAAATAAATATATTCCAAAAATTTTTTAATGTTTATGTATTTTTGAGAGAGACAGAGACAGAGTGTGAGCAGGGAGGGTCAGAGAGAGAGGGAGAGAGACACGGAACCTGAAGCAGGTTCCAGGCTCTGAGCTGTCAGCACAGAGCCCGACGCGGGGCTCGAACTCACAACCCCTGATATCATGACTTGAGCTGAAGTCGGACGCTTAACCGACTGAGGCACCCAGGCACCTCAAAATAAATCAATTTTAAAAAAGCAAAATAATAGGCCTTTTGGCTAAGATCAAGTGTAAAAAAGTAAAATAATAAAATAAAATAAAGCCATGAGGGGGTGCATCTGGCTCTTGATGTCAGCTCAGGTCATGATCTCACACTTCGTGGGATTGAGCCCCGTGATGGACTCTGCACTGACAGCTGTCTGCTTAGGATTCTCTCCCTCTCACTCTCTCTCTTCCTCTTTCTCTCTCTCTCTTTGCCCCTCCACCCCAAACAAATAACTAAATAAAAACCTAAAATACAGCCATGAGCTAAAGCTGCCTCGGCCTCAAATTAAGCACACGTGCATTTGGTGTCGTTGTGTCATCCATCCCAGCGTTACTGGAGGGAATTTAGGAATATGTTAAAGAAGTGATTCAGAAGGTATCAAATGGGCAGAGTTACTTTTTGCATAAACTTTCTCTCAGCAGCAACACTTATCAATTTACTCTAAGTGTACTGAACGCAAAAAAATTACTCTTCGAGTTGAGCTACCAATTTCTGTACCTCTCCCGTCAATCCATCCAAATTAGCTCATGCCGCCGGCCTCTGTCCTCCCAGATTGATGCGTTTAATAGCATCTGTCAGCAGGGGCTGCAGAGCAGCATTTTCTTGGGTCCCGAAGATTTTCATCAGAATATGCTGTACTCCAGTATCCCCACCGATGGTTTTGCTGACACTTTTCCTAGCAGAGGTGGCCTTGCAGCAGAGACATTGAGAGGAGCGCCAGTCGTGGCGGGGGGGGGGGGGGTTAACCAATGAAACCCTGGAGATGATGTTTATGCGGTTGTGTGTACCCAACTAGTGATTTACGGTGTTTTAAGCAGCGACGTCAACTCGGCGATTAGGGAGAGCAGGCTAATTCTTTCTGGAGTGGTGAATGCGTTCAGGAGCAAGAGCGTGAGAGAGAGTCTGGGTTTCTAGGCAAATTAGAAATCAGAAAGCTGCTTTCCACAAGCGACAAATTAGGAAGTAATTAATCACATCAAATGAGGATTCACCGTGGAATCTCTTCACACAGCCAGTTCCCCTCATCACTTAACATATTTGATTAAAATTCATTACCCCACAACATCTCTTCTATAAAGCGTGGTTCCTCATACTGATTTCTACTGATTTAGTTCATTATAGGGAACGTTTCTGCGGAGAAGAGTCACTCCTCCGAAATTAACTGGGTACCCTGATAGCACATAAACTGGAAATAAGCTTTGTCGCCACTGAGCTTTTGCCCTTCACCCCTTCGTGTGAGCTGTGAGCCTGCACATGTGACTGGAGGCGCCTAGAGACCGAGTCCTCCCCCTCTTTATTCAGGGAAATAATGGGTACATGGTTCTCTGTTCCCCTAGGATGCTGTGCCTATCTTGGACAACATAGCAGGACTCGGACCACATTCCACGAGAAGATAAAACAGAGAGTCTTCTCCTGGAGTGTCTGGTGAGGAATGAGGTCTTTCCATGGGGTGTTTCCATCCACACAGTTGTCAGCCCCAACCCAGGGTTAGTTCTGAAAAGTGACACCTCTCAGCAGAGAGACCAAGCGCAGCACTGAGGCCCCCTCACCAGAAAAGGGGTTAATGACTGGAGACTCGAGTCTCAGAGAGGAGAAGCAGCATGTCCACGGCACCGTGCGTGGCCTTGACACCCGCAAAGTGCTTCCCGCCTAGAACACTCAAATGAGTAACAGACCTCATTCTCACTCGATGTTTATAGAGGAGACAGATCCTCCGATCCTAGGGCTATGTCCTGACACTGGAAGGTGTTTTTTTTTTAACCTGTTATTTGAATTAACACACCATGTAGCATTAGTTTCAGGTACACAATATAGTGTGATTCAACAGTTCTTTCTATACATTACCCAGTGCTCATCACGACAAGTGCACTGTCGACCCCCTATTTGCCCCAACTTCCCACACACAAGAGTCCGTTTCTTGGTTTGCCTCTCTTTGTCTTTTTTTCCCTTGGTTTGCCTCTTTTTTTTCCCCTCTTTGTTTTGTTTCTTAAATTCCACATATGAGTGAAATCATATGGTATTTGTCTTTCTCCAACAGATTTATTTCACTTACCATAATACTCTAGCTCCATCCATGTTGTTGTAAATGGCAAGATTTCATTCTTTTTGATGGCTGAGTAATATTCCATATTTATATATACATATATATGTATACATATATACATGCATATATATGCATATATACATGCATATATATGCATATATACATGCATGTATATATGTACACATATATACACGCATGTATATATGGATACACATATACATATATGTGTGTACATATATACATGCATGTATATACATATATACATGTGCATATATGCATATACATGCATGTATGTATATGTACATGCATGTATATGCATATATACATGCATACATGTATATGCATATATATACACACATGCATGTATATATGTGTATACATCACCCTTTCTTTATCCATTCATCAGTCAATGGACACTGGGCTCTTTCTGTAGTTTGGCTATTGTTGATAGCACTGCTGTTAACATCAGGGTGCATGTATCCCTCTGAATTAGTGTTTTGCATTCTTTGGGTAAATACCTAGTAGAGCAATTGCTGGATCCTAGGGTGGTTCTAATTTTAACTTTTTGAGGAACTTCCATACTGTTTTTCCAGAGTGGCTGTACCAGTTTGCATTCCCACCAGCAATGCAAAAGAGACCCTCTTTCTCCAAATCCTCACCAACATCTGTTGTTGCCTGAGTTGTTTATTTTAGCCATTCTGACAGGTGTGAGGTGGTATCTCATTGTGGTTTTGATTTGCATTTCCCTGATGATGAGTGATGCTAAGCACCTTTTCATGCCAACACTCTGAGCTTTTAAACCTGTTATTTAGGAGACAGTTTAAAAGGCAGAAAGAGAGCAAAAGCACAGAAATTATAATTAATTAATTCAGTGTGTTATTTCATAGCCTACCAATCCCTTTCACCTAGTTGTTTATCTGCTTGTTTATCTGCTTCTGTCTTACTCTGTTCAGGCTGCTGTAACAAAATTCCGCAGACCAGTAGCTTAGAAACAACAGAAATTTATTTCTCACAGTTCCGGAGGCTGGAGGGTCTAAGATCAAGGCACCAGCACTGTTGCGTTCTGTGGAAAGCCCTCTTCCCGGCAGAGCTGGTATAGTCTCTGCGTCCTCGCAAGGTGGAAGGGGCTGGAAGTCCTGTGGGGGTCTCTTTTATAAAAGCACTAATCCGGAGCACCTGGGTGGCTGAGTGTGTTGAGTGTGCAACTCTTGATTTCAGCACAGATCATGATCCCAGGGTTGTGGGATCGAGCCCCCAGTAGGGCTCCACGCTGTGTGTTGCCCCTGCTTGAGATTCTGTCTCTCTCCCTCTGGTCCTCTCCCCAGCTCTCTCCCTCTCTCTCTCTATCTTAAAAAAAAAAAACACTAATCACGTTCATGAAGTGAACTCATGATCTAAGTACCTCCCAAAGGCCCCACTTCCTAATGCTGTCACATTGGGGGTTAGTACTTCAACATATGAATGGGGGGCACAAACATTCATACTATAGCACCCACCTTTCAGCACACTTGACAAAACAGATGATTTGTGTGGGGGAAGAGTGGGAGAGGAGGAGTCACGACTGCTCCAGTGTCAGAGGTCTTTACTCAGAAGCGTCAGGTGCAAAAGGCATAAAGCATCAACATACACGGGGGAAAACTAGAGTCAAATTGCCGCGGTGAGTGGAAAGGCTATATGAAATATGAAACAAATTTATCTCCCCCAGTATGCCTTCTTCCATAGCAGGCGCGCAACAGGGATTGGTCACATTGGACCTAAACAAACAAAAGTCTAATTGAATTTTTAAAAAGTAAACTGCGAAGCAAAGCTTAAAATTTAAAAATAGTAGGAGGATGCCATTCTCGTGAGGGTGTTCTTGCCTGAGAATAACGAGAGGCAGGTCCTTGGTGGTTAGTTAAGTGCTGTTTCCTCAGCTTGCTCAGCCTACTGAAGCCACTCAGCCTCATTCATGTCATATCAAGATTCATGATGAAACCGTCCAGGACTCTCTGAATGTTTTTTTTTTTTAATAAAGTGGAAAATCACCTTTAGCTGTTTCCTTTTCCTTTCTGAGGCACGTTGTGGGTGTGTGAGGTGGTTCAGCGTCCAGAAGCATCAGCCTAGCGAACACCCCCAGAAACGCTGACAGGCCTTGTTGCCTGTGGCTTCGTTCAAGGATGTGGGGGCACTCCATCTCCGAGGCTCACAGCTGATGCCATGGGGAGTAATAGTCTCTCTCTGATTGTGCCTAAAAAGTGCCTTCTGCAAATTATTAGCAGATTAAAGGAGGTGAAGGCAATAGGGCCCAGTTTCCAATTAGATAGTGGTCAACGCAATGGCCTAATATTTACTGAGCTCTTACTTTGTGCAAGGCATTGGGATGAGCTTTTTTACATAGTCTCTCATCTCAGTTGCAAGTCATGAGAAACCTGACCAGTAGTGCCTTAATCCCCATCAGCATTTATTGTTTATTTAACAGGAAGTCTGGAGACAAGGCAAACCAGTCCTGGCTTGGCAAGATCAACAGTATTATCAAGGAAAAAGGCTCTTTCTCTCTTACGCCTTCATCCTCCCTAGTGGATTGACTTTCACTCTTAGCTTCACAAGATGGCTACCACTATGCCAGACATCACATCTGCATTAAAGACAGGAAGGAGGCAGGGGGTGAGGGGGGACACCTGGGGGCTCAGTCAGTGAAGCGACTGACTCTTGATTTCTGCTCAGGTCGTGGTCTCATGGTTTGTGAGTTCGAGCTCTGTGTCCGGCTCTGTGCTGACAGTGCAGAGCCTGCTTGGGATCCTCTCTCTCCCTCTCTCTCTGCCCCTCCCCTGCTCTCTCTCTCTCTCTCAAAATAAATAAACATTAAAAAAAATTAAGACAGGAAGGAGGGGGAAAGGATAGGTACGAAGGGAATTTCCCTTTCTTATATATGCCTTTCATTAGAAAGCAAAATTTTTCCAGAAGCCCCTTAACCTATATCCCGTCAATCTCACTGTGCAGAACTGGGGTTCACAGTTCTTCTAGCTGCAGAGGAGACTAGGAAAAGTGCATCTAGCTTTCACAGCCTCTATAGGGAGGCAGGCAAGAGGGGATTTGGAATGGATGTTAGCTTAGTCAAGCAACAGTGTCTGCCTTGTACATATTATTTATGTCATCCTCACGATAGATGTACAAAAGGAATACTGTAGTTATCCCCAGTCTGAAGATGAGAAAACGATAATCAAGAGACTTGCCCGAGATCGATCAGCTAATAAGTGGTTGGGCTTATAGCTTTCACCATAGAAGGCAGCCATCTAGCAAGGTGGCTAAGAAGGCAAGTCGCTGAGGTAGATTGCCTTCTAGACTGAATCCAAGCTGCACCGCCTTTGAGTTATATGTCTTGAGAGGTTATTTAACCTCTTTTCACCTTAGATGGCTCACCTTAATACTTATAAAGTCCCCAGAAAATTTGGCTTGGAGTAAGCACTAGAAAAGTGTTAACTAAGAAGATAGGAAGCAAGCAGCTCATTTATAACAGCCCTAAACTGGAAAGAGCCCAAATGTCTGCCACTGGAAGAGGGCATAAATAGATTGTGGTGTATTCATACAATCGAATACTATCCAGCAATGAAAAATGATGGGTTATTAAACATAAAACACAAGACAGTGTTATTACAGTGAGTGAAAGATCCAGACATAAAAGTACCCACTGATTCCATGTATGTGAAGTTCAAAAGCAGACAAAACTAATATTTTGTGATAAAAGTCAGAGTAAGAGTTACTGTTGGAGAGTTAAGTCTGTGAGAGGGGATGAGGGAACGTTCTGGGCTGCTGGAGAGGGTATCTTTGTCTGAGTGGTGGTTATGCCAGGAAATACACGTGTAAAAATGCATTGATTTGTACCCTTAAGGTGTGTGCATCATACCGCAGGTATGTTATATTTTGATTCTAAAAGTACATAGAAAGTAAGAGAAAGAAACTATGAAGCGTACCATTTATGCTGACTGCCATTTCTGGAGGAAACTCTTAGAAAAAAACTGGTGGTAGGAAGAAGAAGGGGGCCCACCAATGTCAAGGGTTATTTGTCTTCTCTCAGAAAGATCTGCTGTCCTGTCCCTTCAGAGGAAACTTCCTCTGAGTCATTAGCCTGGTCATGGAAATATGTTTGCATTGGAGCCATGACCTCTGGGTAATCATTGGTGAACTTTAGTGGTGAGGCAAACAGGAATACAATATCTGATTGCATTTTGGGGCATTATCCTGTAATTAGCCAGATTGCCTACTAATTCACCAAGAAGAATGCCAGGATGCGTCATTCTGGGATGCCCTTGAGAACTGTCCTTTCAAAGGCAGACTGATGTGGAGCTGGCCATCTAAAGAGCTCCAGCTCTTTGTGTGGAACAAGGGGTCATGGATGGCACCCTGAACTAGGCACAACCTGGGGGAAGAAGTGGGCAAGTGCATTTAGGCTGAAAAGGCAGTGGTGACCTCCACCAGGGCTGCCTTGGCCACGGGGGCCATTTGAAACCTAAAAGAAGATTCCCTGGGACACCTGGGTGGTGCCCTCAGTTAAGCGTCCGACTCCTGATTTTGTCTCAGGTCATGATCTCACAGTTCGTGGGTTTGAGCCTTTGGACATCCCCTTGGAGGTGTTAGATTTTCTTCTTCTTCCATCCTATTACCACCCACTGTACACGCCCATATCCCCCTCAACCACAGAACAGCCGATGAGAAGGTTCTCGCCCTCCCTACATTGTCTCTTTCTCTCCATTGCTCTATCCTGAGAAACCCCAATATGGTACTTTGGAATTTTGGGTATCTGTTGGCATCCTTGCTCAGCATCATAGCCTCCTCCTGGAGACAGACCATCACAACCCCCACTCAACCAAAGAGAATGAGTTTTGGGGGACATCTGACTGACCAAAGATAGATGTGGCTTCTGGGGAAAAGGAAGAAAATGTTACTTTTTTTTCTCCAGGCAGTACAACATTCTTCACAAGTGTTATTCCCTCGTTGGCATTCACAGCACCCACGGGGAGCCTGGTGATATCATTAGTCCTGATTTTATGGATAGAGAAATTGAGTCATACTCCAGGTTTGCAGGTTCTGATTCGGTGGCTGAAAAACAGAAACATTTTTCCTCTTTTTGGACTAGAATTGCATCTCATTTCCATAAACAAAACACTCAGGAGAATATGGCTTTTCTACTTCAAACAAGTGTCTTCTTAAACACAGTGATGGCTTTGGGGCATACACATTCTGTCTAGACATACGATAGCCTTCCAATACCATATGGTTGGACCAGACTCTGATTAGTAATGGTTTTGCAGATGTTAGATGAACCTTCTGAAGTGTTGGGTGCCCTCGGTTGGGCAATTTTTGTAAGTGTGAATGTCCCTAATGGTGACTTCACTCAAACTAAAGGACACTAGGACCTAGCTTTGATATTGAAAATTATATGTCATGTTAAGATGAGTTTTATTCTCTCTTTTCCTGTCTGTTTAACAGAAGGGTGGCCCATTCTGTAAAGAGATGGTAAGGCTGGCCTGTGTTTGGGCCAACTGATTGATGGCCAGCATTTCAAGAGCTGGTAACTCTGGTCTATATCATGCTCACAGAGGGTAAATTCCTGCAGTCTTCAAAGTGGAAACAAGCAAGCAAAAATAGCAAACGTCTGTTTCAAGACCCGTCTACAATTTCATATTAGCCAATGGTTTTTGTGGAACTTACAGACAAATCAGAGGGAAAATGCATTTGTGCTATCAGGGCCCAGCCTATAAGCCAGAGAACATTTCTGTCTTTCAGAGGGTAGAGGATCCATGTTTGTACTCAATGAATATTTATTGAGTCCCTTCTCTGTGCCAGGCACTAACACACACACACACACACACACACACACACACAAAACAAGCCGCAGTCTCTATTATTAGGGCTCCCAACGGATGGAAGACAAACGTGGGGAGAAATCATGGCTCAGTTTGCTTCAATTGAAATCTGTGTGAAGTGCTGTGGCAACTTCACAGAGGAGGGGAGGCTCTGGAGTTCTCGGAATTGGGATGGGAAGAGGGGATTCAGGGTAGGAAGAACAACAAATGCAAAGGCAGAGAGGTGGACAGGAGGCAATGTTTCAGATTGCCAAAATATTGTCATTTTAGGGATTGAATTCCTATTATGGGCCAGGCAGTGAGGTATACGTGGTGAGCAAATCCACTAGAGTCCCTGTTCCACATGCATTCTGGAGGCTAAAGAGGGAGGCACGCATTAAACCAAGCTTCTTGTAAGCAATTACATAGCTAACACGCGGATCGCAGTGCTCTGACGTTAAGGGACTGGGTGCTCGGAGCACATGAGAGATTGGGAGCAGGTGAGGGAGAGATGTAGCAGGAGAATCAGCGACGGCCCTTAAGCTAACACTGGAATGATGAATAGGAGGAAGTCAGGCAGAGAAAAGAGAGAGCACTGTTTAGGCAGAAGGAATAGAATTAAGGGAAAAGCCTGGTGTGTTTTGAGGGCCTGTTGGGTGCAAGGCTGGAGGGGCAGACTGGGATCACGGAGAGCCTTCCAGGCCTTGCTGGGGATTTGAAGTTTTATCCTCAGTGGAGGGAGAAGCCAGTGCGGGCTTCCTTTCTTCCTCTCAACCGTCAAAGCGGTGTGATAGGGTCCAGTCGGCCTTTTAGGAAGCTCACCGTCGTGGCTGTCTGGCTAACCTTAGCCATCACTTAGCAGCCATGGGGCCTCTGCCAGGCAGGCCTGGCGTGATCCTCGAGACCACAGTCAAAGGCAGTGCTCATGCTGACTTGGCAGCAACGGGGAAGAGCCTGACTGCGTTTTGATCGAGTTTCACTGATTGTGCCAAAGCTCTGTCACATGTTTTCTCAGGTACTTGACGAGGCAAGGGCAGGAAAGGACATGCCGGGGGTGGGGGTGGGGGATAGGCAAGCAGCACAGGTAATCAGGCTACCTGGGACTCTGGCACTGACCCAGGATGCTGCTCACGAAGCCCAGGAAAAGGTGCCAGTTCAGGGCACTCGTTGTCCGCCGGATGCCAACGCTCCCGACTGCTGCTGACGGCCAGTCGGGCGGGGAGACGCGAACACATGTGCACAGTGTGGACTCCCTTCCCCGGAATATCCTGTAACTCCTCTCAGCACTGGGAGAACTCACCTACCCGCCCCAGCTGTCAGCTGCCAAGTCCCTTCAAGAAACCGGGGCTGGAGCCAGACACCTTTCTTTCATCCATCCAAGTGACACAAACTAGGATATAGGTCTCTCCCATACAGCCCAATGGACGTGGACGTGAGTCCCTTTTCGATCCAACTGAGAATCTGCTCTTCTTCTGAGCATCAGCCTGCCAGCTGCTCTCGCAACGTAAAAGCCTCAAGCTGCCCACACTTCAGGAAAGACTGCCGTTCGTTAGCCTACGAGGAGGAATCTCCGATCGCGTTCCGTTGGTCATCATACCCCTAGAATTCTCATGCGGGCCAAGTCTGAGAGAGTCAATCCTTGAGTCGGTCCGTTTCAGGCATGGAGGCCTGTCACTGCCCAAGCAGCACACATCGTATCTGACCACGTGGGTCACTGTTTTTTGGAACAATGCACAATTCACCTCTAATTTAGAGATTAATGGGTTGGATTTCTTCATCCTAATTGTTCTGCCATTTTCTCAAGGAAATATTAGAACTAATTGTTTTCCTCAAGGCAAAGGGACTCTGCTTTGGGTGGGAAGGTGTATGGGGCACTGCATTACTTTAACTTACTCAACTGCCCCGTCTCCTATGGACGCCTCCTTGCTTCCTCTGTAATGGCGGTTACTACAGTACATTCTACCACTATTTTCATGTCAAGGGCATTGTGTATGTGTGTGTGTGTGTGTGTGTGTGTGTGTGTGTGTGTGTGGAGTAGGGGGAGCTGAGGATGGAAGGTCTACTTCCGATTCTGTCCCTAAATGATTCTTTCCAGGCAACGTGGCCCAGATCCTCCTCCTAGAAGTCTGAGGTCGCTGACACCACTTCCACTCTGAGTCTGTCCCCCGTCTGTCAAATGAGGAGCTGTACTCATTCACCACGTAGGCCCTCTCAGCTCTAATTTTTTTTTTTAATCTGAGAAAGTATACATCCTTATCTGTTTGACTTACTCAGTTTGGTAGCCCTTGGGAAACACAAGGCCAACATGTAAGAAAGCAGAAATACTTCCTCAGACTCTCTCAGTGGTTCTGAACGTTGAAGTCGTAACCCCAATGTAATGGTATTTGGAGATGGGGCTTTGGGGAAGTGATCACGATTAGATGAGATCATGAGGGTGGGGCCCTGAGGATAGGATTAGTGCCTTTGTGAGAAGAGAAAGCAGGGAGCTCTCTCTCTCTCTCTCTCTCTCTCTCTCTCCAGGGGGCAAGACCCTGTGAGGACACAGAAGGTGGCCATCTGTAAGTGTGGAATAGAGCTCTCACCAGAAACCGCATAGGCCCACACCTTGCTTGGACTTCCCAGGATTCAAACTGTGAGAAATAGATTTCTGTTCTTAGAGCCGTCCAGTCAACATGGTATTTTGTTCTGGCAGCCTGAGAGGATGAAGACAGCAGGCACTCCCTAGGACAGTCAGAATAAGCCTTGGATATCTTCACGCTGAAGATACCCACCACCATGCAATCAGAGCAGTATGGCGTGTGTACCGTCAAATGAGGCAAATCAGAGGCTTCTGATGCCTTGTTCAAGGGAAGATAACCAGCACGGTCACAACTTGCTGCATTGTTGTTTCATTAAGAGTAGGAATTGCTTGAATTAGACTGGAAAGTATTTTAAGTAAGTATTCAGAAGATATGGGGCACAGATCCTCTGTCCCTCCCCACACTCTGCCCCCCCAACTCTGTCCCTCCCCCACTCATGTTTTCTCTCTCTCTCCCTCTCTGTCTCTGTCTCTCAAATAAATAAACATTTAAAAAAACCTTAAATAAGTATTCAGAAGGTAGCCATGGGAAATGACCACCTCCAGTCTTCTTTGGAAGCAGGAAGGGTAGGGGTTATTAAAGTATATTAGTCAGGGTTAAACAAGAAAATGGACATTTCTAGCAACAAAACCAATTACTGGAGCATGTTATTTTCAGCACTCTAATGATTTCCATGGTAAGCTTTTAGCTCCACTGGAAATGACAATGCAAGTGTCACCCCGAACATCACATACCTTAAGTGGCACCTTGTGTGTTCTCATCCTTTCAGAACCAACTCAAACGTCATCTCTTCTGTGACCTCTCTAAATGTCCTCTGAAAATGACATTTGTATATTTTTGCATTCCATGGTCCCTATACAGATTGGATTCATTGTACTTCAGGGCTCCCACTCTAACCTGCTTTTGCTTCAGCGAGGCACTTACCACATCATATTTCAGGAAGTCAGGTGTCGTTTCTGTCCTGCTGGATATCGAACTCCCTGAGGACAAAGCTATAGACATAGAAGCTACTCAATGAAAGAAAGAAAGAAAGAATGAATGAATGAATGAATGAGTGTTTCTTTGTATATGACTTATTCCTAGTTTATCCCAGGTTTCCAAAGATTCTGACTCGCCTACCAGACTGAGACTGTTTCTGCCTCCCTCTGCCAGTCTGTTCAATGATACTGTCAACAGTAAACATTGCCATTTTTGTTTTGTGGCCACAGAATAATGAGCCATGGGAACTACCAGGAGGCAGAGCTAGTAAGCTCCAAAGGTCACATATGAAGGTCCAGTGTTTTAATAATCTTTGTCCCAACTGTTGTTTTGTCCATATTTGAAAGATCTCTTGATCTGTATCCATCCTGAAACCATTGACACTTCAGAACTGCCAAAAGTCCGCCCTAGCAACATGGACTATTATGTGGCTAACTTAGGAGGTCTGCCCTCCTGTTTCCTAGGACAGTCGCCCTCGTATGGTTTATGGTCTTGACCAACTCCTTTTCTGTAAGATAAAACCAAGTGCTTTGATAAGAATCCAAATGTTAAATTTGGTTAAGCATGAGAAAATTATGTTTTCAGGATAGATTCTGTAGCACAACTTTTCATCAGTTGCTGAGGCTACTATGCACAAGAATGAAGAAGTAAGCAGTTTTATCCCAAGTGCCTGAATGCATCCATATACATCTTTTCCCCCCTTCCTCTGTGCTGGAATCTAGCCCATGTTTTATTCCTTATGAATTTTGATCATGGTTGACCATTACCTATATGCTACCCCCAAGGAAATCTCCTCAGAGTATGGAGGGTTAAATAGCTGGAGACCTAACATGACATCCGAGATAGGTATATGTCATGGGAGAGTGGCATAGAGTGAGGCTGACTTTCAAAGCAAGGTTCCTTCCCTCATGTTACACCTGGTAGGCAGCCATTGCTGAGGTAGCTATGATGGGTGTGGCCATACTAAGGGATACATAGAAGAGAATAGACAGATTCTGGGGTATTTTTGAATGAAGTTCTTAAGTTAATTCATTTTCCTCCCTTCCTCCCTTCCTTCTACAAGTACATACTGAGCACTTACTATGACCTAGCCACTGTCTGAGGCAAACAGCAATGAATAAGATCATGTCCCTATACCCTCATGGAACTTATATTCTGATAGAAGAGAGAGAGAGAAATAAATAAATAAATAAATAAATAAATAAATAAATAAATAAAATGATTTCAGGAAGAAACCATTTTATTTTACGAAACACAAAAATGACCAAAGGGTATGGTGGTTCCTCAAGCAATCAAGCATAAAATTACTATATGACCCACCATGTCCACTTCTGGGTATATGATGAATTGAAGGCAGGGTCTCAAATGGATATTTGTATACTCAGATTCGTAGCATTATTCACGGTAGCCAAAAGGTAGAAGCAACCATCGAAGTCCATCAATGAATGCATGGATGAATACAATGTGGCCTATATATACAATGGAATATTATTCAGCCTTAAAAAGGAAGGAAATTCTGGGTGGAATTTTCTGGGAAGGAAACTCTTGGGTGGCTCAGTTGGTTAAGCATCTGACTTTGGCTCAGGTCATGATCTTGCAGTTCATGAGTTGGAGCCCTTCATCGGGGGTCTCTGCTGTCAACACAGCAGATCTTCTGTCCCCCTCTCTCTGCCCTTCCCCTGCTTGTGCACGTGTGCTCTCCCTCTCTCTCTCTCTCTCTCTCTCTCTCTCTCCCTCTCTCTCAAAAATAAACATTTTTTTAAAGTAAGGAAATTATGACACCTGCTACACTATGAGTGAACCATGAAGACATTATGCTAAGTGAAATAAGCCCATCATAAAAGGACAATTATAATATGATTCTACTTGCTTGCATTACCTACAGCAATCAAATTCATAGAGACAGAAAGTAGAATAGTGGTTTCCAGGACTGGGGAGAGGGAAGAAAGGAGAGTACTGTTATTTAATCGTGCAGAGTTTCAGTTTGGAAAGATAAGAAAGTTCTGGAGATGGGTTAGTGGTGATGGTTGAACAATAATGGGAAGGTACTTAATGCCACTGAACTGTACCCTTAAAGATGGTGGAAATGGTAAATGCTATGTATATTTTAACAATTAAAAAAGTAATCTTTTAAAAAAATAAGCAAGGAGCTAGCTGGAGTAGGAATGGTTATAGTTAGGATCATCTGGGAAGGCTCCTCTGAGAAGGAGGTGGCCATTTGAGTAGAGATCAACTGGAATGATGAAGAGAGCATGGGGAGACAATGGGGAATTAGTTTGGGATTTTGTTCTAGGTGCAGCAGATAGAAGGCTTTGGAGGGTTTTGACCAGTTGATGAACATGATCTGATTGATGACCTTAAAATATGCTGGCTGCTATGTGAAAAGTAACTGAAAGGGAGAAAATCTGGAAAGCAGAAGACCAATGAAGAGACTATGGCAATAGTCTAGCAAGTGACTGGTGGCTCAGGTGATGTTGAGATAATGGGGAAGGTGGTGAAAAGTGACTAAGTTAGGATGTTTTCAAGGTTGGGCCATTATAATTTGCCAATGAATTTGATGTGCAGTATGAGGGAAAGAGATGACTTAAGGTTTTGACTTAAGGTTGACTCGGTTTTTAAGCGAGCAGCTGAGTGAGAGAGGGTGCCAACGACTAGGGGAAAAGGTTGGGGGGATGATAAGGGGCATGGGAGTCCATCAAAAGATGGTTTACATAAAAAGCGAAATCAAGGGGCGCCTGAGTGGTTCAGTCAGTTAAGCGACCTACTTCAGCTCAGGTCACAATCTTGTAGTTCCTGAGTTTGAGCCCCACATCAGGCTCTGTGCTGGCAGCTCAGAGCCTAGAGCCTGCTTCAGATTCTGTGTCTCCCCCTCTCTCTCTGCCCATCCTCTATTCATGGTCTATCTCTCTCTCTCAAAAATAAACATTAAAATTAAAAAAAAAAAAATCAAAACCCAGTACTAGCAGAGTGATAGCACATAGAAGCCATTTATTAAGTACTTGAATGAAAGAATTAATTAGTTAATTAAACGGAATGTGTAAATGGAGGGAGGAAGGAAGGAAGAAAGAAAAGAAACTAATTCTAAATTTTACAAAATGTGAAAGGAGAACATTTTGCAAGATGGTACGATTGTAAAGACCCCAGCTTCCAGTCTCAGATGATATTTCCAAACCTCAAATTTCTCCTCTCAGCTTTTATTCTGGGATTACCCCCTTTCCTCCTTCACAAGGGATGTGTCCACATCTTGACTCATGCCAGCCGGCAAGCCCATAGCGCCAGCATCCCTGTGCATAAATGCAGAGCCCACAATCCTGGAACAGGGAACAGCCAATCAGTGAGCTCCCCTCAGAGGGACTAGCCAATCAGTAAGCTCCTCCAGCTGTGCCCTCACCAACCACGCCTTCCCCACCCTCAGCACATACCCTGGGTATCACTGCAGGCATTGGGGAACCAGCCCCTCAGCATTCTGGACAAATCCCCATAAAGGTCAGTTCCTCAGAGAGTCTCACTCTTTTAAGGGCACACTTCTAAGCAAGCAGGAGATGAGATGGGTTCATTCAGTGTGTTGGCCGGGCTCATGTTGCCTGACCCACTAATTATTCTTACGGAGCCTTCGGGCTGGTTCCTACCGATAAGTCACAAAGGGAGGAGGGAGCAGTTAGCGGGAAGAAAATATTTAAAAGTCACCTGCACAATTGGGGAGGCGCAATGCAAAATGAGAAAGATCTGTGAACGTGCTATAGAGCAGCCTTGCCTCCCGGGTTTTCACGCATTCACCACGTTTGTACTGGCTTTTCCACAGGGCTGAGGGTCCAGAGCCTGCCTACATCAGGCCCCTTGCCTCTTTCTCTTCCGACAAACATCTCGTCGACGGACATCTGGACAAGCTCTCCGCAAAGCCCCCCTGCCTCCCCGACCACTGGCACATCCGTCTTCCCAGTTACGACCTCGGCTCCAACACCTACACTCCCCAAGAACGTTTCCGTAGAGCCCAGAGAGGAGAACACCAGCCTCCCGGCCTCTCACTGGGAACGCAAGAACACAGACCCCTCCCCAACAAGCGGGGGGCTGCACTTGACACCCACTCCCTCAGAACACAGCTCAGGCACTCCCAAGGCAAGCGTGCCACCCACAGGGTCGCAGTCCCCCTCTGAGACCCCAGCTCAGTCCCCCGCTGAGTCCCCCACGGAGTCTCCCGCACTCACCTCCCCTCAGGCTGCAGCCTCATCACCTCCACCCCTGTCAACCTCACCCCCTGAGGTTTCGGCTGCCTCCTCTGCCAGCACCAATCACAGCTCTGCTGAGACCAGCCTCAAGCCCACAGGAGCCCCAGCCACACCAGAGTCCCCAGCAGAAGAGCACAGCTCTGAACACACACCCACTTCGCATGCCACAGCAGAGCCCGTGCCCACGGAGACGACGTCCCAAGCGACGGTGCCGGCCAAAGTGACCTGTATGCTGATCGACGTCGAGACCACTGCCTCCCCCGGGGTGATCATGCAGGAAGTGGAGCATGCTCTAAGTTCAGGTGAGTCTCAGTCACTAGACCACGGAGATGTTAAGAATGCGGTTCCGCTAACCCAACACAGTAGGTTACATTTGAATTTGGGGGTGCAGTGCCTGAGCTGAATTCACAAGAATGTCCACAGAAGTGCAAACTTTGCCTTTAGTCACGTGATAATTTCTACAGGATATCTCATTATTACAGCCAGTCTTTACAGTTTGTCTTCACAGATGTCACAGACAATGGCAGCAGATGAGACAGTATAAGCAAAGGGGGTGACAGTGTGGCTTTGGGGCACGCTTCCTAGGTTTTAGTTGCGGCTCCTGACCTTGGGCACGTGACTTCATCTTTTTGTGCCCTTATTTTTCCTCATCTGTAAAATGGGGACACAAGGGGTTCTATCGTACATGATCCTTGGGGAGATTCTATGAGATGCCTGTGAAGTGCTTACTCAGTAAGTGCTCAGGACGTGTCAGTTATTAGTATTTTTCTCAGTGTATTAACGAAGTGCTTACTTCATGGAAACCAGTAAAGCAAAGTAGGGAGGGGGCGGGGGGGGGTGTGTGTAGAGAACTTGGCTGATTCTTTATAGTCACTGCTAGAGTTCATGGGAAAGACAATAAATTTTACAGGGCATTGGATTTGTTTTTATTCTCCCAGCAGCCCTGTGAAGTCAGTATTATTTTTATCTTGATTTTCCAATCTCGGAAATTACAGCGGAGGGAGATTTAGGGTCTCTTCGAAGGTCCCATGTGTGTGACATTGACGTAAAGATGGTAAACTTGAGGGTACTGAGCAGGAATAGGCTTTAGTGGGAGCGTTTGGCCTCCTGAGCAAGAAACAATAAGGTGAGAGCAGCCAGAAGGTGAAGGGGGAAATGGCTCTGTGGCCCCTTCGCTGGGACAGTCCTGCCAGAGCTGTGGGCTGCCCTGGGAGTATTCAGAATAGAGCCACACATGACCAGCTGGAGTCAAAGGAATGGCTGTGACCGAGGAGACTTGAACTCCCGTTTAACGATGAAAACCTCTACGAACAGAAACTCCAGTAAGCAGTGGAGGTGGGGAGAGAGGGCTAAGATTAACAAGACATGATTCCTCACGGAAGATGAGTTTACTAGGGGATGACGTCCCGAAGAATTACGCGTTCTGATGCCGAAGGCCTAATATATCCGCGAGAGTCCCAAAAGAGACAGCGAGGCAGTCAAACGGCGGGGGTAAAGGAATGAATTACGAAGGTCCAGGGTAACCACAGGGGAGCATAATAGCAGAGCTGTCGTGAGTCAGGCCTTGGAGGAGGGAACAGTCACCAGAACCCAGAAGGAGAGTCTTGTAGAACAGACCACCTTGACAGAAGCACCGACTCTTGGTTGAGAGACACAGCTAACCCTGAGAGTGAAATAAATAAACCTTCTGCCCTCCCCGTCTCCCTTCCCTTAGATATACAGCCAGAAGCCAAGAACGGGGAAGCCCATGGATGTCGTCCATACAGGTCAGCCTCCCGGAGGGCCCATCAGAGAGCAAAGTGGAGAAGGGTACAGTAGAGAGTGGCACACCCAGTTGAAAGGCTGATTCGTCTGTGCAGCCCCCATCCCCATTGGCACCCTGTTCACACCTCCCGCCAGCACTCATCACAGTGCCTTTCGGTGTGGTGTTGTAGGATGCTGTGCTCCCAGCCTGCAGGTGACCTCTGTAACACGGACTCCCTGGAACGGGGTGGGTGTTGACTCAGTGCCTGAAGGACTGTCCCTGTCAAAGGTGCCAGCAAAGTACTGGCTCGACGTGGCCTTCGTCTCTTCTCTCTTTCCTAGTTCAGGCCACGACACCACCCCCGTGACGCCGTGTCTTCAGCTTTCTGGCTGATGGCCCTCTCTCTGCGTTCTGTCCCCTCCGGGATACTCAGACATGGTGGATTAAGATTCCTGAGCACAGATGCTGAGCCTGCCATGCATAAATCTCCAGAATCAGACACAACCTACCACTTTCTACAAGTACCCTAGTTCCGTGGGCTGGATTATCTGAGACCATCCACTTCCAGTGCTCTGGCCTGTGTTGTAGAACCTGTGTCTCGATGTCCTCAACTCTAAGCCAACAGAGTCAAGAGGTGCAAAATTAGTGACAGAGCTGGGTCATGAACCTTTATAGCTCTAGGGAATATTACACCCAGTGGCAACTCCGAGGTGAATTAAGGAAGGAAGGAGGGACCGATTTGAGAAGAGAGATGGGAGCAGATGGGAGCAGGGTGAAGAGAGATCGGGCCAGTGTACGTTTCATAGACCAGAAAGGATTTATTCTTGTGATCTATTAAATCAAAAAACATTTCCTCTGCATCCACCAGTATACTGTGCTTGAGGCAGAGACGTGGGAGACCTGTCTTTGAATCTTTGCAGTTTGAGTAGAGAGAAAGGGCACAAGCAACTCTTAATACCATTAGAGTGACCACATTACTTTCTAACCTGAGTATAAACGGAAGTGTGTGGAAGGATCTTTGAGCAGATGGGGTACAATCTGTTCGTTCGTTTCAAAGGTGAAGAAATTATGTCCCAGAAGTTTGGAGGGCCTCACCCAAGGTCACACCACCCAATGGCAGAGCTGGGCCCAGAGCCCAGATCCTTAAAACCACAATCAAGTCTTCTTTCAACAGCCGGTGTCTCTGCGCTCCCTCCTCCCCCAGCCCCGCAGGCCCAGCAGCACCCAGAGACCATGCTGGCAGGTTACCGTTTGGGGGTGTACGTGTTCAGATGCGTGAGCTGCCCTAATTGTGACAGTAATAATACCACACATCTGTTTAGCATTTTGTCTTATTCTGCATGAAGTTCACATGGCATATTTTTATTGGCCCAGGGACTCATCCATTCAACAAATATCTAGATACAGTCACCAATGAATAATGCCAAAACAAGGTAAATGCCACGGCAGTGAAATTTGACTAGGGGCTCAGGGAAGGTTCTGTGATGGAGGGGTCACAGGAGCGGGGTCCTAGGAGAGGAAGGGAATTTGGACCTAAAGAGAGACAGGGCAGGGAGATCCAAGCACCTGCGTGCAAAGTAGGGAAGCAGTGGCAAAGTAGTTCAGGATCTACCCAGCAGCTGCAAGCCCCAGAATTGCTCTTGGTGAGTTTTCCAATGCCCTCCGCGTCTACCGAGTCTAGGGGTCGAGGCCTGGGTTGATCTGACCTTTCCACAGCATTTGACAGGGATGGTCACTGCCCTGGTCTTTAAAGCGCAGTCTCCATCTGACGTCGAGGACACATCTCTCATTCCTTCACCTGCCTCGCTGACCACTCCTCCAAAGTCCCTGCCTCTCACCCCCTCCCACACCAGAGCAACCCCAGGGCCAGTCCTGCCCTCCTCTCTGCTGACCTCTCCACACTCATTCCTGAGATGATCTCATCCCACCACAGGACTCACCATGCCATCCACATGCTGATAACTTTGAGACAGAAAGTTCTATCTCTGTTTCATTTCAGTGAACTAAAGACGTGTACATCCAGCTGTCAGCTAACTCGTATTTCCACGTGCGTGGCTCGTAGGCGTCTTGCACTGAATGTGTATGTGGTAAGGTCCTGAAATCCTCAGCCCCTGACCTGCTCCTCCCTCACCTTCCGGATACCTTGGGCTAATCCTGGACTCCTTTCCTCAGAGACTCCTCATGCAGCCCATCAGAACCCAGGCTCCTCTGCCTTCGGTCACAGACGCAATTTTAATATTCCTGTAATTGATCCCCACTAGCTACATCCTTGCCAGAGAGATCCTTTTAGAACCCAGGATAGAACCTGTCACTCCCCGGCTCTGACTCTCCTGTTGCTTACCTTCTGAATCAGAGCCAAAGCCAAGTTTGTGAGGCGCCTGCAGTGTTCACGTGATCTAATCTGTGCGGTCTTTCTGCTCTCTTCTTCCACCTTCACCTGCAGAGACACCGGCAGCCTTACCGTTTTCTGGAACATACCAGAGACACTCTTACCTCAGGTCCTTTGTACTTGCTGTTCCCTTTGCCTGAGATATTTTAAAAACCTCTAGGTCTTTCACAGCTCACTCCTTTCCATCACTCAAGACCTCGACTGTCATCCCCTCAGTGAGCCTTTACCCTTAGCCCTTTATGAAACCGTCATCCCATCACGATCTCTTACCACTTTCTATCTCATTTATTTAGTGAGTAGGTGTGTGTTTTCTGCCATTAGAATGTCAGCTCCCTGAAAGCAAAGAGCTTGTTCACGAAGAGGAATATGTAGGCTGCATCCCCAATCCCTAGAACAGAGCCTGACACAGGGTAGCCCCTCAGTAACATTTGTTGAACATGTGAATGAAAGAGTCAGTCAACCAACACCAGAGAAGTTGTTTCATCTCCCTGAGCATTGGTCATGTCATCAATAGGATAAGAACAGTATCCACATGACTGGATTATTATAAGGTTTAATTAAGAAATTTACAGCTTAGGGGTGCCTGGGTGACTCGGTCAGTTCAGCATCAAACTCTTGATTTCAGCTTGGGTCACGATCTCACGGTCTGTGGGATCGACCCCCATCCCAGCTCCGCGCTGAGGATGCAGAGCCTGCTTGGGATTCTATCCCTCTTTCTGTGCCCCACCCCCCCCAAAATAAATGAAATAAACTTTAAAAAAGAAATTTATAGCTTAGTGACTGTTGACCAATGGCCCAGTCAATATCTATGATTATTATTTTACTATGATTTATCATCATTATTATTGCCATTTTACTATTGTTATTATTATTTCTGTTGCTGTTACATTTATTGTAATGAAGAGTATCCACCATTTTCAACAAACTTTCATTGAGCTTTAACTATGAGTCAGGCATCTGACTAGGTACTGGGGATTTGGCCACGAAAGAGACATCACTGTTCTCATGGAGCTTACAATGTAGCCTGAACACAACATGGCAAGTAACCTAGTTTAGTGGATCCCAGACTGCATGGAGAGGAAACTCGCAGAAGCAGGAAACAAGATTTTAGAACAAGTGTTAGAGGACCCTGAGTAGCAGGATAAGGTGGTTTACTTTACTTGCCAGACCTTTAAGAGTCATCAAGAGCTTTTGATCAGGAGAAGAAAATGCTGAGAATTATATTTTAAGAATATTCAGTTGTCAGGAACATGTATGGTTAAGTTGCAGGAAGTTCAGTGCTAGAAACACAAAGACCAGTTTCTACCTGGTTTCCAGTTTGCTGTTGCCACTGATAAACCATGTCACTTAACTACTTTGACTTTAAGGGTTCTTAGCTATAAACTAAATATAAGAGAGAATCTTTCAGGTCCTTTTGGCTTATCTGCCATGAAATTGTGTATTACAATTGTCCGATGCAGAAGAATGAGATCCATATTCATATGAAGCTGACTGAGAATATACGTGTCCTAAGAGGCAGGCTAGCAGTTGACACAGGTAAGCCCCTTGTGTGATGTTCAGAACATTCCAGTGATGTGATCTCGATGGTATCTGTTCAACCAAAGAGATTGCATAACTTACTCAAGTTTTCACTTGAGCACCCAGACCAGGATTGCCATTCAGTTCTCCTAACTGGCCCTGAGTCAAGAGTTTATTCCACTAGACCCATCCTACCTGAAATCACAGAAGTGAAAAGTCAGGGGAGGACTGATGGCCTCCAGCACCACTGTGGAAATAAGCCCCGTGGACGGAGTGTGGCCAGCCGAGTCCAAGGGGTGGTGGGGCTGCCTGATGGAAGGAGAGGCAGGTGGTAGTCGCAGCCATCCCAAAGCAGCTCTGCAGGGCAAATGAGTTCTGATGTTTGTTTCTGTTTTGTTTTTAAGAAAGAAAGAGATGCACGATATGTTAAATTTGGATCCTCTTGTGTTACTAAATCAGAACTCTAAAAGGGCGGAAACCATGACTATGATATGTTTTGACCCATAAACTAAATTGAACGGTGTCGTGCACGATTTGGTGCTCAGCAAATGCTTGAGAGATTAACTGACATCACGCTCCAAGTTATATTCAAAATGTCTTCAATTCATGCAAATGAAAACTTTAAAATTACAGTCACTTTGCTTGATGCAAAGGGGATATTCTCTTTTGTCTATAAAATCCAAGCATCCACTGGCCTTCTTTATGCTATCTTATACTTCCCGTTACAAAGAGGACATATCATTGTGAAAATCGATGAAGGCCTTTGAACTTTATTTTTTTTTTAATGTTCATTTATTTATTTTGAGAGAGAGAGAGAGTGAGCAGGAGAAGGGCAGAGAGGGAGAGGGAGACAAAGAATCCCAAGCAAGCTCCACGCTGTCAGCACAGAGCCTGCCACGGGGCTAGAGCTCACGAACCACGAGATCATGACCTGAGCCTAAATCAAGAGTCAGGCACTTAACCGACTGAGCCACCCAGGTGCCGCAGGCCTTCGAACTTTAAATTGCTTGTCTGAACCCCCGTCTTTATTCAGTACAAACTGTGCTAATAAATACCCTTAAATAAAGGGCACTCGGCAGGCATGGGCATCTAGACATCTCTACCTCCATACCTGCAGGGGACTTTTAGCTCTACACGACAGCTCCTTACTCCATGATTAATTCGTAACGATGAGTATAGATTTGAGAAAGAATTAAGTCCTTAAAAAGATGGAAGAATATATTTATTTATTTACTTACTTATTTAACCAAAATATAACTATTTTGCAAGGTCTATGTAATCTTGAATAGTTGACAGTCACACTGAAGTGTTAAAATTTTCCATATTCAAATATAGGCAAATTATGGAAAAATATTTTTTAAAGGACACATGGAAAAATTTTAGGAATAAAAAAATGTGTGTTGTAGTAAGTTAATTACCTTCATATTTAGATGATTAAAAATATGTTAAAGGGAGAAAGTGGTGATTTAATAAGAACACATAGTGAGAAGATCATCTAAAAGAATGTCACATGTGCCGATCACATCCTTTTGGAATGCCCAGAATGTGTCAGGAAGCGATAATCCTGAAGTGTATTATATCCGTCTTAGGCTCAGTGGTACAGACATCCTATCCCTGTGCATGCCCAAGCCTGGCCTCTTTCAATAACAGGTGCCACCATCTTTTCAGGTGGTTCTTTGCTCCCTGTGTCCTCTCAGTACCGAACACTGTTGATTTCGAAATCTTCGTAGCTGCCAAATGCATCCGCTTCACTTCATTCTTGCTCTCATGTCCGAGCTCCCATAATCCCACCGCCATGGCCCCTCTTTGTGCTCCCCTGCACCCATCTCCCCATCCTGCCCATTCACCAAAGAGCAGCCAGAGTGAGGATCACACACAGATCTGATCAGGTCACACACCCTTCGCTCCTCCCTGCATCCCAGCCCCTCTGGGACATCCCACTGCCCTTAGGATGGAATCCATAAGGCCACAGAGCCCTGCCATCCCTGCCTCATCCCACCCCCTACTCCTTGCTCTCTGCCCCTCCCACGCTGACGTCTGTCCGTTTCATGAACGTGCTCATCTCCCTCTTGACACACCTTCTCCTGGGAACCCAAAACACATCCCTTCACCAGTTAATTCTAACTCATTCCTGGGGTCTCAGCGGCTCAGATCACCTGTTCAGGAAGTCTCTCTTGGGCCCCCCAGTCTAGCTCTGGTCTTCCAGTTACACTGTCACAGTTCAGTTGTATCTCTTCTTCACATTTATGCTTGTGGCTCTTTGTTCATCATTTACCCTGCATTTCCAGGTAACTATGGGTGGGGCCTTGTCTGTTTGGGCTCACAAAGAAATTCCTAGCACCCAACAGTGTATAGTTTAATGACTAAATATCAAACTTCAGATAATAAATCCACATATTTTCTTAGCCTCATAAACCCTGACCTTTGGATTGAGGATGAAGAAAAACACTTTCACGTACTGTCTTAATCAGTTCAAGCTAGTAGGACAAAAATACCACAGGCTGGGTGGCTTAAACAATTTATTTCTCACAGTTCTGGAGGCTGGGATATCCAGGATCAAATCACCTGCAGATTCAGTGTCTGATGAGACCTCCTACTTCTTGGTTGACACATGGCTATCTTCTCACTGTGTCCTCATGTGGCAGAAGGGGCATAGGAGCTCTCTGGGGACTCTTTTATAAGGGCACTAATCCCGTTCACGAGGGCTCCACCTCATGACCTAGTCACTTCCCAAAGGCCCCACCTCCAGATACTATCATACCGGGGGTAGGATTTCAACATATGAGTTGGGGGTTGGGCATAAACATTTAGTTCATGACTCCCATGCACACAGATACCCCTATAATACATTGCGATCATTATGGACGACCTAAAGGGCTCTGTGCTGCCACTGTGGGTTCCCACTGCCCCTTCCCACCACACCTCCTTCCTAACCTGCTGACTGCCTCCTGCCTTTGGTTCCGATGGACTTCAGAGCTGATGAGATTATGGATTGCTGTAAAACCCTCACTCAAATTTCTTTTTTTTTTTTTTTTTGTGCCCAATTTTTGAAGCTTAGGCTAAACCTCAAAGTTTGTTAACTCCAAGTAAATTGCCCAAAGGAACTCCAAAGATCAGATTTCATTTTAGGTAAAAATTATTCTGCATTCTTGTCTCTATGACTTTTATTTCTCCTTTGGTTTACTTTTACAACCTAAACCTTAATCTGGTTTTGAGATTTTTCCAAAATATCCTTTAAAAAATATATGTCAAGGTAATGAAACCAGCTAGTTACCATTTATGTTGTTACCTGGTAGGGGTGCAACTCCATCCCGTATTTTAATTGTCTTAGCATCACCTTTCATTACATTTGGAGAGTTTCTGTCTCCATGGAACACTTTCTTACTTTCTGTTTCAAATAATTTCGCCAGTCGTATATGACTAAAGTGATTCTGGAAATGCTTCACTGAGAGAGTGGGATTTAGCTTATAAGCACAGCTGATATCATTAATGAATCTGTGGCTTACTGTCTCACTGGGGAAACTGGTTGGAATAGAACCAGTTCTATATCCAGACCCTTTACCGTAATCTTTGCACTGCAAAGATCATGTCTTTTTCATCATAAAATAATAACAGGAAAGTGAAAACAGATCAGCACCAATCCATCATCTTTATCAGATAAGAATGTAAAAATCCCACCCCAGCGTGTTCTAGAACGCATACTGGATGCTTAATTGATATTGCCCTCAGCATGCCTTGTTTCTCCGGTCTCACGAAAGGAAAATATTGGCCAGTAAGAACCAGCATCTTATGTCACGGTACCTTCCCTTTATCATCAGACTCCCAACCTTCGGGGGGGGGGGGGGGAACCACAGTCTCAAAACTGAAGGTGAATTTAGGTTAAAATCATAAAATCTCAGTAAGTCCATGGAGGTGGGCCATCAAAAACACTTCGCCGTATTTCTGTTTGGAGAAATTGTGGGGTCACTTTAAAGACAGGCTCCAAGAGGGGTAAGAATTACAAACTTTGGCAAGAGACTGCCTGGTTCAGATTCCACCGACGCCACTCGTTGGAGAGGAGACGTGCACAAGTTTGTTTGTCGTTGAGTATCACGTTTTCCTCATCTATGAAACAAGGACAACAGAATTGCAGTCCTTGCCTTATAGGGTGCTTACTAGCATTAACTGAGACAAGTATGTATAAAGTGTCTTTTGCAGAGTTCACACTAAGTAAATGTTAGCTATTATTATCATTACAGTGGGTTTCCAGCTCTCTGTGTGGATACCAACAAGAGTCTGACTCTTCTAGACTTTGATTTTCTCAACTTGAAAAAAATGGAATGTTTGTAAAACACTTTAAGACTCCCAAAAGGATTATTACTGTAAGTGTTAGGTAATAAGGATCCATTTAAGTACCCATCTATAACACAGTACAGAAAAGGATAATCAAAAGAGCGTGTAAAGGAGAAATAACTAGGTTCACATTTGAAATAGTAACTCTTTTGTGGAACTTGGGAAACGCAGAGGGAAAGGGTAGAGAAATCTCCAACAACTAGAGATTTCTAGCGGGGAGAAAAGAAATCTTGCGGGGAGACGGGGATACAAAAGCCGAGCTAGGATTTTGCCAAGGACCCACTGGCCCCTGAGTGTGGCCAGTTAGGAGCTAGGGTTTCACTCCTCTTTACTGGCATCAAAGTTTAGAAATTATTTTCCTTTATTTTTTTAATGTTTATATATTTTTGAGAGAGAGAGACAGAGCACAAGCAGGGGAGGGGCAGAGAGAGGAGGAGACACAGAATTTGAAGCAGGCTCCAGGCTCTGAGCTGTCAGCACAGAACCTGCTGCGGGGCTTGAACTCAGGAACCGTGAGATCATGACCTGAGCCAAAGTCAGACACTTAACCAACTGAGCCACCCAGGCGCCCCGGAAATTATTTTCTTTCCAAAGTTTTTAACGCTAAAACCTTGGGGGCCTGAGTCTGGGAAAAATTTAAATTTGGTAAAATAATAATATCCAAAAGCAGATTTCTGCCTGGCCTAGGTGACTAAATACATGGAGGCAAGGCTAAATTAATTAATGGTTCTGCAGAGATCCCTGAGTCCTTGGGCTGCATTAATTACACTAGTGTCACTGCCATTGGCCAAGGTAAGTATTGGAACAGGTGTCCTGAAACTGTAACTCTCTGCTCTCCACCCATATTCCATGATAAAAGTCATACATTTGCACACCGCTTGGCAAATAGGGTTAGGTCTCTATCTCGGGCTCTGAGAGGTTCCTCCCTTCCTTCTTGCTTATGTCCTCAAGGGAACACCAGTGTGGAAGGTCTCACTTACTAAGGCTGGTGAACCCCAAAGGACCCTGAGCCTTGCCTTGCCTCCTCCTCCCCACTGCCATGTAGTTAGTTGTTCCCACCTGAAAGAACCCCAGGGAATTCTTTTCCATAATTTCAACGCGAATTGCATTAAGGATACTCGGATAGCAGAGTGATTTAGGGATTTCTTTTCCTCTTTCTGACTTGACTCCTGAATAGAAATATCTGTTCCCCAGTCAAGGAATTAGGTGACCTGACATGACACAGCTGACCCACTCACACTTAGAGATCAGAATTTTCAGAAGAGGAAAGAGAATTCTCCTTCATCTGGGGCAAACCATAGAGGGGATTCTCTGTTCTCCGACCCTGCCCGCCTTCCCTCTGCCCCAGGAATCTGAGCTGAAATCCCCCCCTCCCCGTGGCAAGTTGTAGTTCTCTTAGCTCATTAGAAGTTATAACTCAGTCCAGGGGTGCCTGGGTTAAGCGTCCGACTCCGGCTCAGGTCACGATCTCACAGTTTATGAGTTCAAGCCCCGCATCGGGCTCTGTGCTGACAGCTCAGAGCCTAGAGCCTGCTTTGGATTCTATGTCTCCCTCTCTCTCTGCCTCTCCCCCCACTCCTCAAAAATAAATAAACATTAAAAAACATTTTTGTAAAGAATTTATAATTCAGTCTAGGCTGAATTACATACCTTGTATAAAGTAATTTAAAACTAATTATGCTAGGCTATAAAGCCAGGCACTGCAAATTTGTCTTGCAGGAGAGAGAGCTGAGAAGGGCAGAAACTGGCATAGCGCATGTGAAGGGGCAGACATAGGGCTTAGCTTGATGGACCCAGAAGTGAAGTCCTCCCTCGTGTCTGCACTGCTCCTGGGAGTGGGTGAGGCAGGGTGAGACAGTTGTCACTCCTACGTCACATTTCCACCAACTTGGGCCTTCACCAAGAAGCAGTATTCATAAAGCTGCTGCATTCCCAGGGGCAGGGACAGGAGTTGACATGGCAGACGCTGCTGGCCCCAGCTGTCTGCTCTCTGTTCTTTTTGGCCTTTTTTGGGGCCCTGAGGGCCGGTGCCTCACCTCCCCCCCCCCCCCCAGCCCAGCATCTCCTCTCCCAACCCCTTTGAGAAACTGATGTTCCTGGGAGCTATGTTCCCAGAGTGTGGTCCTTACTCTGGGTGGATAGCATGCAAGGCGGCGAACCCTTTTTGTCCTAATAAAGACTGGTTTTTGTCTTCATGTGAATTTGAGAAAAGAATAAAACAGCATGTTGAATTCATGACTCCATAGCTATTACTGTTTAGGGTGAAGCTATCTGTATAGTAAGTATCTAAAGAAAAATAATGACTTAAAGACGTGTGTTCAGAAAATTATAGCATAGGTGATGTGGACAGGACAAAAATCATGACAGCGGTATGGAGATGTTTGATTTTTGGAAACACGGCTGTGAAGTAGAGGCCAGGGTCTTATCCCTATCTGTTGTCTCAGCTATCAGTGCTTTAAAGCTTCACTTGGGATGAGTCCCAGAATTAGAGAATTTAAAAGAATGCAAACCAGAAATCAAAAGGTATCTCGTCCCAGCTCTGCAACTGATGGAGTCTGATCTCAACCAAATCCCTTAATTTCTGTCACCTTCCATTCTGTAAAATGAAGAGGTTAGATTCAGTGAACCTTTTTAGAATTCCCGTTGAATGGTAAAATTGCATTATTCCATTGGTCATGACCTCACTGGAAGCAAACCCTGAATTTGAGATCTGCGGTCATTTCTAAAATACCCAGGTTGGCTCACATCTCCTAAGGAACCAAAGTTCCTTACTGGCTTTAGAGTTTTATGGGTAGAAGGTGCCCAGAGCCCGTGAGACCTTTGTGTTGCACTTCGTGATGGACAAAGCATTTGAAATGAATGATTTAATTTGTAGAGAGGCGCTGAGAGGCAGGGTGTGTTTCATCAAAGTTTGTCACATCGTAAACAATAAACAGCAGCTGTGTGAATGATTGAAAGAATCCTCGGTTTACAAGTAGAGACAGAGACACAAATGAGGTCATGAACGCAGACAGGGAGGGGTAAAGTGGCTTGCCCACGGTTACTCAGCTCTCGTGGGTGCATCTGTAAGGCAGGTCTGTATGCCGGGTCTTCTGATGACAGAAACTAGAAGAGCATAGGTTTGGGGGATGCAGCTTTGAAGCTTGAATCCCATTCCTTCCCACTAACTAGTGGAGCAGGTTTTTGGTTCCTAACCACCAAAGTGGAGATACTCCCCCCGCTGTGCCCAGCTCAGGGCCTGGCACAGGGTAGCCACGGTAAATGATGGCAGCTATGACTTTGGTTTCCTTTCTGTTGTTATTACTGTTCTTAGCATAATACTACAGATGTCCCCTGAGAACGGTTGCCGCGCCAAGACTGAACTCAGAGCAGTCCTGGAGGAGACTCTGTAATAGAGTTCAGACGGAGGGCTCACCCACGTTTCAGGACGGCGTTCTCATTCCCCAGGGCTCCTTTAGTCTAGGGAGTGCCAAGTGAGAGGAATGCCCCCTGCCGTTGACTGGAGGCTGCAAAACTGGCCATGGGCAAAGGGGCTGGGGAGCACTGTTTGCTGTTCGTAGAAACCCAAGCTAGTTCACATTACAAATGTCAAATGGGGGGGTTGGGATCAGGGGACCTGAACACATAGCCCGAAGAAATTCCTAGTGGGAAAGAGGCTTCATTTGAGTTGGGAAAGACTGTCAATGTTAAGTGAAATGGAGAATTTTTACATGTTGTTTGTTTGCTTGTTTGTTTAGAGAGCACAAGCAGGGGAGGGGCAGAGAGAGAGGGAGAGAGAATCCCAAGCAGGCTCTGCCCAGTCAGCATGGAGCCCAGTGCAGGGCTTGAACTCACGAACCGTGAGATCATGACCTGAGACAAAATCAAGAGTCAGACACTTCACCAACGGAGCCACCCTGGTGCCCAGAAATGACAAAACCTTAAAACCATGATAACCAGGGACCATGCCCACTTGTATTCATTGCACACCTGTGCTCCCTGCATCCTTGAAGTACAGCTGATGTGCTCACATGAAAGGGAACTGAGGAAGAGGAAATAAGCATTTGCCTGATACTGACATTTCCAATATACATCTTTGAAGAGATTAGTATTTCCAGTATACATCTTTATATGCTACCCAAGTAGGTAAAATATTTAGATGAAAGTGAAACCAGGCCCCAAACCAGGTATTCTGATTACCAGAAGAAGAAAAAGATAGGTATTCTGGATCTTGCCCCGAAATTTGAATCCCACATCTGCCCATTAAGCAATTCTGCTCATTAACTAGCATTCAAATAAGAGTAGAAATGTGAAATAAAAGATGCCAGTTGCGGTCATATTTGACTAAATTTGATAAAGTTTACCCCCCGCCATTCTGAAGAAATGAGTAAGCAATAATTTAATGACTTAAAGGTTTGGGGGCATGGGGCATGGGGGAGCAGGGCTAACTTACGGAGGCAAATTTAGGTTTTGCTAATTAAAAACATTTCTGTAGCATATTCGCGTGCAAGCTGTATGCCTTATAAGGGAGCTCCATATTTGCATCATAGCTGCTAATAAAGTCCAATTTTAAAAACAGCTACGCTTTCAGAAGCAATTGTATATTTTATGAATTTCTTACTTTGGGCCTAGACAAATAAAGAAATGTATTTGGTATCTCTGGCTTTAAGGGATTTTCAGTCTAGGGAGAGCAGAAAGAACGTGCTCACATAAAACCATTAGTATACCACCGTATCTTGTCTTTATCTTGTGTGTGTGTGCATAACTACCCATAACCACACGTGTCAGTATTAGCTATATACTAGAATAAGTTTATTAAATGGTGCCATGCTGGGGGCACTTGGGTGGCTCAGTCAGTGAAGCGTCCAACTCTTGATTTCGGTTCAGGTCATGATCTCACGGTTTGTGGGTTCGAGCCCCGCGTTGGGCTCTGCACTGACAGTGTGGAGCTTGCTTGGGATTCTCTCTCTCTCCCTCTCTCTCTGTTCCTCCTCCACTTGTGCTCTCTCTTTCTCTCAAAATAAATAAATAAACTTTAAAAAATGGTGCCATGCTAAGTAAAAGGACAAATATTTAGAAAAAGAGGGCTCAAGATGAACAGACGTCATTGGGGATGAGTTCTAAGAGAAGACTGGATTTTTGAGAAGGTTATTGCAAATCATCCCTCTGCCCAAAACGCTTCCATGGTCCCCATTCCCCATACTGTCACGGTGTCCCCAAACACCATGTCTGACTTTGAGAATACTCCATGATTTGGTCCCAAATAGTAACCATTTCATGATCCCTATTAATTTCCATTATATCCTTTTATGTAGAGTATGACTTTGGTTTCGTCACCACTGTAAATTGGGTGACCTTGGTTGGGTAAGTTACTCAGTGAACCCCTCAGGACTTAGGACTCCTGAACCCTAAAATCAAGGGGCTGGGCTCTGCAAAGATCGCAACAGTCCCCTTCATTTGTGCTGATTTACAAAGCGCCCCCATCTCAATATTCCTATGAAATGGAGAGGACAAGGAATGTGCCATTTTTTACTTAAGGACACCAGTTGAGGTGCTTCTGTTTCCAGACTCAGTGCTAAATGTCCAGCCTAGAAATGTTAGGTGTCTATTCTCCCTCTACCTGGCCCCAGACTCAACCTTCATCACTGTCTATTCGAGTCCTGTCCATCTTTCAAAGAACAGCCTCATTCCCATGTCTCCCCAAGGTTCCAACTTTTATAGACATCCCCAAGTTAGAGACAGAAATACAGAATTCGGTACCATACACCTCCCCCCATAACTACGTACCTGCCTATCCATCCAATCCTATGCTTCCCAGTGTGGTTCCCGAGCCTGACACATGTCTCTGCAACTGGGAAGTGAAACCTCACAGCCTTGCCTGTTGCTTCTCCACACCCGGCAACTGCCTGAGCTCAGAGGAACCCATGCAGCTCATTCAGGAGAAACTCATGGAATTGATTTGGGATCAGAGTGAGATAAGCTTAGCTTCCCCTGTTGTGGGACAGAGTGAACGGGGGGGGGGGGGGGGGGGGAACAGAAGTGAAATCCAAGCAGAATTCAAGGTCCAAAGTCCAAGTGACCTTCAGTAATGGTAAAATTAGGACCCACTGGGGTGAGAGTATCCAAAAACTGAAGATTTTCTTTTTCCCTTCTCTCCCCCATAGCACATCCTACACACACAGGCGCGCCCACACACACACACACACACACACACACACACCAGCGTGAATTGCAGTTGCCAGCTACCCCTGGTGACTTGGTATGCTGCGGTGAATAGCACTGGGCAGTGATCTCGGCGATTCTTCTGGACCCCGACGCTTGCTGGAAACCAAGGACATGGCCTTATTAGGTCGCTGTTCTGTGACTATTGTCTGCTTCTAACTAGTCCTGCCTACAAGTATTCTGAATTGCAGAGCTTTGACCAACTTCACCAGTACCTACAGGAGGACGCAAAACGCCACACAGCTGTGAGTTAGGACCTGGTTCCCGGACAGCGACAGCGGGCAGAGGAGGTGCCAGGGCCACCAGTTAACCCCCAGGTGGACTCACACTTAACTGCTGCAGCCCGGGGTGTCAGGAGAGCCCAGCCCCAAGCAACATGGACTCCGCAACCTGTGCTGGGGTCCCAGCAATTCTAATGATCAACTCTGCGCCTCCCTGCCCTTAGTGTCTCTGTGCCTTGGTTTCCCCATCTGTAAGAAGAAAATAATGAGAGCACCTGCCTTACGAAGTTCTCACGAGAATGACATGAATTCGAGTAAGTGAAGCTCATAGAACAGTGCCCGGCCCAGAGCCAATAACAAGAAAGTGTCAGTCACGATCATTTTTAGTGTTGTTTATTACTGTTGTTGTTGGGAGGATAGAGGTGTGATAGGAGACTATTGCTGGAGGAACTTTTCCTAGTATAATTGGGTACACACGGAGGTCTTGCATTGCAGCCTGTCCCCCACTCACTACCCACGCCCCTCCTCCAGCACATGCGCAGACACCTGCGTTTATAGAGGAAGAATTCCTTTGAGAAAAGATGTTCCTTTCCTCTGGCGACCCTGACTGGAGAGGCCGCCACACTCTGAAGTGGTCACCTGCTCCTCTTCTCTATGTCTTACCTACCCTCTGGACCAGGAAAAGGAAAGAAAAGAGCAAGAATATTGAAAAACAGCCAAAGGTCTGTTACAGACTTCTCAAAATAGATCAGACGTGCACACACATACCCAGGAAGTTGGTCAAAATACTTACGAGTGCAGTCTAAATAAGCCGGTTGTTGCATTTCCAAGGAAAACATTGTTCAGGAGTCGCCTGCGGACAGCTCACCTTCGTCACCCAGGAGCTGCCCGTTGTCACCTCCTGCGCTCTCAGAGCGATGGCAGCTCCTTTAAAGAGCCTGGGAAGGCTCTTCGAGAGGTTGTTCGGGTTTGCCCTGCCATATCCTAATATTCCCATCCTCCATAGGATTGACAAGTATCCTGCTGAATATTTCATATGAAACATTTCTTCCACGTTTAAAGTGGGGAAAAGAGAAAATCCTTCAACAAGAAAAGTCCCCAGAGGAACATTTAAGACAGGTGGGCCTCTTTAGGTCAAGTGGGGCGAGGGGTTAGTTGGGATAGGAGCAGAGTCCCTTCAGAGTATGAAGACTGCTATGTCCGTGAAGGACCAGTAGGAGTGTGATCAAGAAAGGGACATGCCTGTTGCGTGAGTACCAGGTGTGAGGAGAAAGACCCCTTAAAATGATGCCATAGTTTATTCCAGGACAGCACAGGGCACAGAACAGACTCAAAGCAGGGCAAGTGATGACCTCTGGAACAGCCTGCCTCCTGGAGTGCCAGGTCTGACCAGGAGCATAGCCTTCTGGGAGCTTGCTCTGCCTACTTCAAGGATGTCATCTGTTTGGATGGCTGTTCCCCAAATAACTCCTCCAGCTCCGTCCTCCATGGGCACTCACAAGCTCATGATGCAGGGGTTGGACCATGGCTATAGAGTCATTCATGTAGATAATCAGGTAAGACCTGGGGCAGGGGATTCCAAGATGGGTAGACAGAAAACCTGCTGCTTGGGAACTTTCTCAGCACAGTGATGGGGCTCCAAAACTGCCAGTTCTCTCTCTCTCTCTCTTTTTTTGCCAACATTACATTTCGTCATTCAGCATTAAATAAATGAGTCAAATACCCACTATGGACTAGAGACTGCATCTGGGGTTGAGAGGGCAGGAAGAAGAGGAAGAGATGAATATGGTTAGAACCTGCCTGGGGAAGCTTATAAACGCAACACACAGCATTTGAAAGAAGTGGACACGAAGAGTTGAGAACCCACAGTAACGTGGTAATTCGTGTGGGGGTGTCAAGAAAGCCGCTCAGAAGGGATGATATTTAGTTAGGTCATGAGGAAAGAGAAGGAGCTGGCCAAGCTAAGAGAAGGGCCAGTGGACGTAACGTGTATATTAGTGATTACAAATACAAAGCGTGCGATGAAATAGTCCGGGTTCAGATGTTAGCGTAACCATTTATCAGACTGTAAGATCTGAACCAGGCTCTTCATTTCCCTGAGCCCTAACTTTCTCATCCATAAAGGGGGGATAATTCCACTCATCTCCTAAAGAGACTTAAATGACCTGATGGCCGTAAGGCTCTGGGCACGTACTGGCCCAAAGTAACCTGCGTGCAGAGACAACTACGGTTGTCCTTTAGCTTGTTTATTTTTGTTCTGAGTTGTTGTGAAAGTGGCAAAATGGCACCCTGAGAAATCCCAGCCTCCAGAGAGGCCCAGTTTTCAAGGAGGCTTTGCGTGGATCTTCAGCAACCCTCCGGTCAGGCCGAACATGTTGGCATAGTGGAATGTGCTAGCACCGTGGAATATTCTTGCGTCTCAGCTTGTAAAATATACAGATAAGTTTCCTCCAATTCTCTCTAATTCCTTCTGGCTCCAGGGCTTTTCAGCATGAGTCACACCCAGTTGGTAACTGGCAAACCCCAGTAAGGAGGAAGTGAAATGCCAGCCTCCTCCCCATCCCCCACTCACAGCACCCTGCCCACAAGTGTCCATACCTTCCTCACAGGGCAAAGCCTTCCCTGGCCGGCCACACCTTCCTCCTTTTCTCTCTCCCTGCCCCTCCTTGAAAAAAGACTGAGTAGGAGGAGAAGGGAAATTCCAGTTTGGCTTAAACAGAACTCTGGGGGAAGTGACATTTGTTTTCACCAGGAGGAAATCAAGCCTTTTCAGTTACCATAAAAGTTGTGCTAATGTTGGCTCAGCAACCCATTATGCTGGAACCATGATGCCCCGAGGTGCGGAACTTCCCAGGATGAGGTTCCCCGCTGCTTCGCTGCTTCAGAAGGTAGCTGCTGTGGGGGGCAGAGCAGGCTTGCCACACAAGACCTCCTAGGCTCGGGGCCTGATAGAGATCGACTTTCAGAGGACCCTTGCTCCTTTGGTTGGCACCCTGTGAGGAGAGCCAGCGGGTGGCAGAATAGTTCATAAGTGGTCCAGATATTGAAGTACGACCTATTCTACCTCATGTGGAGCAGGACCAACCCTCAGAAGGGCCCCTTTGCCCAGCTGCCCTCAAGAGCCCAGCAGGGGGAAAATCACCTGCTAGTCCCAGCTCTGGTCGCAGGGGCTGCCCTCTTGTGAACAAGGTAGGATGACCTTGAGAGCCCCATTTGAGGATCGGGGCTTCGAGAGCTAGACAGCCAGCAGCCACTTGGGCAGCGGGTCACTCTATCGCTTGCCATTTTTTTGAGAACGGCACTTGACTTGGGGAACTGCCTGATTTATCTCTGGAGAGAGGCGATACATAAATATATCCAGTAAATCACAGATTTGGAGGAGATCCAACTGCCTAGGGTTAGGAAAGAAACTCTGAAAAAGGTCAAACCTACAGTTTCCTGCATTAAACTCTGCGGGAGCAAGAGAGAGTCGTCTCAGAGAGAAATCAACTCTATTTTGTCTCTTTTCCCATTTTTTTGAAAGGGGCAAATTAAATTTAAAGGTCAGTGTTTCAACTGCTCCTAATTGCAACCACTGTATCTCTGTGAGTCTTGAAAGGCCCCCAGCACCTTACCTTGCAGTCATAATCCTCATTTCACAAGCTCTTTTAAAAGAGCTGTTAAGAGGCTTCCGTGAACTTTGAATTGTTCTAATTTCAGCACAGTTTGGAGGCCGCAAAGCCAAGTGCAGCCTTTCAGAGGAGGAGTGGAAGTTTTCCATAAGGGGATCTGACCTTGAACTCTCTCTACTCGATCTGATCTGTACATTGGACCATTCCGTGCCACAATTCTATCTTTACAGTAGTAACAAGGGGAAAAGGATTAACCTGATAATTGTACTAAGCTGGCTCTGAAGGATTCCAGGAACAAGGAGGTAGGCATGTGAGCGTCCACACGTGTGGCAACTCTGAAACGGTGGAATGTGGTCAGTCTGTGTAGACACGTCAAGCTCTGGTCTTAGCCTCAGGGTTAGCAGCGGACCTCCTTGGCTCCCTTTGAGAGACATAACCAGCAGCGCGTGGATGTTTGATGTAGCCTTCTTTCACCCAGAGCTTTTGGGGAGTTAATAAAGAGTTAAGTAAGTAGACTGATTTGCTTCTTAGCTCTGCTCTAATTCCTTTGGTGGAAAGGTCTAATAAGAACAATATGCAAAAGGCATTCATAAGAGAGGGAAAGGAATAAAAGGAGAAATGGCAAAATAACCTACAAACGGTAAATCTCCAAAAGCGTGGGGCAAATCCATCACCTTTGAGGTCCAGTACACGACAGATACTGGACCGGTGCAGGACGGTACGCTTTGGATAAGACTTGGGCTTGGCGCGCATGGCTCCTCATTTAATCCCTCCTCAAGTTGTGTGGGGTGTGGAGCAGCTCTTCTTTCTCGGTTGCTGCAGGTGATGGGCATGCCAAGTCGGTGTTACCTAAATAACCCGTGCTACATATGCAGCTAACCGCGATGGGGCCACACTTGGATCTACATATTCGGACTCCCGATCCCTGATGCTCTTTCCAGTGTGACGAAGGGCCCCATGCATTGGTTGCAGTGGTAAATAGTTTCTCAGTAGACTGATGGGGTCCCTAACACCAGCTTTAGCATCGAAAAAAAGTCACTTTAATTATTAGGGGACAAGAGCCCAATTGATTCTTGGCATTTCCCAGGTGAAACAAAACTGAAGTATATACATCACAATCCAAAACTCACACAAAAAGAGCATTGTGCTCCAAAGTCGTAATACTTGGAAGCAGTGTGGCTATTCTCATAAGGCTACGTGCTCAAAGGGTTTTTTAGCTGCTCATTAATAGTTGCCTTTGGAGCCAGATTTCAAACTACACAATGAAACGTTCATGTTACTTTATAATTACATCTGGTTATTTCTATACACAGAAAGTGGTGTTACCTATCAGACTTGACCTTATTTTTACACCAAACTTGACTTTACTCTCCACAAAACCGAATTCACCTTTCAAGGATGAAAGTTTGACACACTTTCCAAGAAGGAGTTTTAAAACATGATCCGATGGCATCGTTAAAATGAGTGCTTCTCCTACCAAGGTGATCCTTTTGAAGCAGACACTACTGATCCGGCTGTGTGGGTCTGGCTTATTTAAAAACCAACCACATTACTTTGTAGTGACCCTTGAATAAAACACCCTAAGCCTCCCAAGATTTCACAAGGGATATAAAGAGGAGCCCGAGTGTATAGAAGAAGGAAACAGGGTGTCAGGAGATTTGAGACCAAGAGTCCCCGAAAATCCCCGCAAACACCAATAGCAACAGCAACAGGTTGTGTCATCCTTAAAGCAAAAAATGTTACTGTTGACTTATTTCCGGAACTCCGGACCAGCCAAAAGGTCTTAATAGTGTTGGTCATTTAACAAATCTCTCCTAGAATGAGAAGCATTTTGGTGACAGAATTAAGATCCTGGGTTTCATGCTAGCTCTGACTTCTGTGCAGACTGATCTGAAACGAATGCCCTTCCTTCATCTCTCTCTGTGCCTCTCCTCCTCCACAGGCAGCATCGCCGCCATTACGGTGACTGTCATTGCCGTCGTATTGTTGGTGTTCGGAGTTGCAGCGTATCTGAAGATCAGGTGAGACACACCACACTTTCTTCTTTATGAAGAAAAGGATTCCATTAGAGCTGAATTGCTGAGTGCTTGTTTCCTGATACGTACTTAGTTCTTGGAAATCCTGGCAGGGAAGTAAAAGTGGCCGGTGCACTACACATTGGACCGGAATAGATGGTACAGTATCTGAATGTTGCCAAAGCAGAATAAATAAGCAGAATAAATACACGGCATGATGACATAACGGGACAAGAATGAACCTGTAGTCAGGAGGCTGAAGCCTTGGCCCTCTGCCCTTAACTACCCCCTTTACCCTGAGAAGGCCACTTGCCTCCTGGACCTCAGGTTCCTGACTTGTGAAGTGGGTAGAGGCGTGAGCTCAGTGGTTCCTGAATATCGACGTACGGAACACTGATGAGTGGCTGTGTACCCGGTCGATAAGGAGGTTTTCACGGGTTCTAAAGCAAAAATGTTGAAAATACACGGAAAGTGTAGTGTATTCTGTACAAAATGGGGTTTTCCCCGCTGAGATTATGCCCTTCTATCTTTGGTTTCAAAATATCTCCTCTTTTATGAAATGCAGGTGATCACCGATGGTAGCTGAGGTTTTACTTGCCCTAGTCAAATAGAAAGTTGCAGTAGACTATGAGCGCCCACTTTTGTTGTCTCCTGCTTTGTGAAATCCCAACGGCTCAAAACCACGTGACTTACACCGAGGGTCCTCACGGCGAAAACATGCCTCATGGCAAGCAACAGTCTTATTCGCCATGCCAGTCTGTTGGTGCCTCTAATAAGGGACAGAAGGGCACGTGCAGCCATGGTGAGAACAGCCCCTCTCTGACCTCCAACCCATTCTCTTCTCAACAGCTGGAGCCATCTTTATGGTGGCCCTGGTGCTCCCTCCCTTAAAAGCCCCCAGTGGCTTCCCCCTGCACTGAGAGTTAAGTTCTAACCCTTCAGCTTGACCTTCAAGGTCATTTGCGGGGCCTGCCTTACCTCTTCTCACTCATCACACGTCTCCCTCCTAACCACAGAGCCACAGGTGCGCTGGCTGGCTGCCCAATTCTTATAGACTATGCCAGGCTCTTTTTCTCTCCAGGCCCTTGGCTCTGGCTGGTCCCCCTCCCTGAAGGCTTTTCTTCTAGCTGCCTCTCATGCAGAGCTTTCACATCACATCTTCCAGAAGGCTTCCTTTCCAGTTTGGTGCCCTTGTTCTTTACTATCTAAGTGCCTCATTACTTTTGTCCTGGCTGTTAATCACTGTCTAGACGCACTGTTGAGCATCCGACTTTGGCTCAGGTCACGATCTCGCAGTTCGTGAGTTCGTGCCCCGCGTCAGGCTCTGTGCTGACAGCTCAGAGCCTGGAGCCTGCTTCGGATCCTGTGTCTCCCCCTCTCTCTGCCTCTCCCATGCTCATGCTCTGTCTCTCTCTGTCTCTCAATAATAAGCAAATGTTAAAAAATTTAAAAAAAAAATAAAAAAGAATACCTAGTCACTCAGGCACTGCTGTACACACACATGTACACTCCTCACTGGTTTTTCTTCTCCTCAGCTATGCTTCTTCCTCAAGAGGCGCACATCCGGGGCTTCCCTCCTGGCCTGCTTGCCTCCGTGGATCTCACGGACTTCATTTATCATCTCTATCACACTTCACACGTCTCCGTGGCTGCCCTGTCTCATTTCCCCTGGCCACCCCAGCCCAAACCAACACTCACCAACTCTCCCGCCTCTTTCCCTTTTTTTAAAAATGTTAATTTATTCATTTTTGAGAGAGAAAGAGAGAGCACAGGGGAGGGGCAGAGAGAGAGAGAGAGAGAGAGAGAGGGAGACGGAATCCCAAGCGGGCTCCACACAGTCAGCACAGAGCCCAGTATGGGGCTCAAACTCACAAACTGAGATCGTGACCTGAGCCAAACTCAGGACGCTTAACCGACTGAGCCACCCAGGTGCCCTTCCGCTCCTCTTGCCCTGTTATCTCCCTCCACCTTTTGTTCTAAATTGTGCACAGGATCAATCGAACGATGGTGTTAAATATGAGAGCACCTGGTACTATCACCTGTATCTAAGGTACAAAGCACAGGAAAGCCAGGTTTCAAAGAGAAATTGGAATTAAAGGGCCAGCGTCACCTGTGTCTAAAAGCCTTTATAAAAGCATCTTTGTCTCCTTCGTAGTTTAAAAAATCTTTTTCTCCATTAAGTCTGTATTTCCTTGACCAGAAAACTTAACTTTATGAATTATATCTTACTAAATGGTACTCTTTTCCAGCTGGTTTCCTTACTAGTTTATCACTGCAGATACACCATTTTAATTCTGAGTTAAGTTGGCTTTTATGAACTAGTCTGGGGACCTCATTCCCTCTTTGTAGCCAGTTTCTCCGTGTTGGGGTGGGAGGAGGCAGAAAAGGAACTTACGGGTAAATTTGAGAACCATTCTGTTGTCACAGTGGTGAGTTTCTTAAGGGCTGTGTCACAAAAATTGTGACGTCCACTGGAATGTGGAGTGAAATAAAACACTCTCCTCTTGCCATGCACTTGCCAAAAAGGATCTTGAAAGAATCTAAAGACTCTTCATCTTGACTCTAGGCGAGAATTCAAGATTACTGTCTCAAACCACTGACTACTGACAGGCAGTCTAGAACCATGATTAAAAATTAGACTCCAGGGGCTCCTGGGTGGCCCAGTCGGTTAGGGGTCTGGCTCTTGACCTCGGCTCAGGTCGTGATTTCACAGTTCATGGGTTCGAGCCCCACATCGGCCTCTGTGCTGACAGTGTGGAGCCTGCTTGGGAATCTCTCTCTTTCTCTCTCTCTGCCCCTTCCCCACTCATGTCCTCTGTCTCTCTCTCTCTCTCTCAAAATCAATAAATAACCTTAAAAAAAAAATTCAGACTCCAGAAGCAGGGAGACCTCGGTTTGCATCCACACTCTACCACTTCTTAACAGGCTCTGGTGTGACCTGAAAATGTCATGGAGCTTCACGAGCCCTCACTTCTCCCTCCCCCGTAAAAATAAGGGCCACGGTATTAACTACTTGGTAGCATTGTTGGGAAAATTAATGGACCTTGCTTCCCAGGTACCTAGCACTGCCATCATCATCACCATCATCATCAAAGTTGTCAGCGGGAAGGGCTCTCAGCGGAACAGGTGCATTCTAGTTTGTGAGCATTAGCGGTGTGCCAGTTACCCTTCTAGCACTGGGGTCCCATCAGTGATGAGGCACAGTGCTCCCATCGCAGAATGTACTGTGTTTGGAATATTTTGCTAGCAGGTCATAAAAATTGGTTCTAATGAGTGCTGATGAAAATTGCATCACGTTTTATTTTAAAAATTTAAAGTGTATCTTCTCCGGGCATTCTCAACATGAGGTGAACTCAGTGAATGATTACACTGAATTCGTCATGGCTTCCCTCCCCGTGTAGGCCCTCCATCTTAAATGTAGAAAAGCCCCAGTGGTATAGGTTTGAGGTTGTTATTTATCTTTGGGACGACACATTTAAGGATGGGTAAAGTGATCAGACCCCTCTTTAGAAACCCCCTAAGGAAAACCCCTTTCTGCTGCTCTGTTAATTATTTTGGCAAAATGATAACATAAGGAGGTTAAGAGCCCTCGTGCATCTTAAGGCTGGGCTAAAAGTGCTTCAAGTGTTGTTTTGCCAGATTCTTGGAAAGCCCCACTGATCATTCATCAAAAATACATTTGGCTAAGTCGACAAATGTGTGTGTGTACGTGCGTGTGCGTGTGTGCATGGGGGCCTGCCTGTGTGCATGCATGTGTGTGTGTGTACCTAAGGGCGTGTTTTTCCTTGGCTGGAAGTTTATTCCATTTCTATCATCCCCGATTTCTGAGAAATAGAACATGACAAGCGGTCTGTTTTCTGTGGTCTTTCAGCTCACTTGGCTTGGGCGGAAAGTGACTGAAATCACAGCCCATGAGGGAACCATTAGTTGTTGGCGTGTGACCACAGGCTATCACCCTGGCCCAGCCAGTGTCCCTGCAAATGCAAAAGAAGTGTCTGCCTCAAAGGGCAGCCTCACAACCAGACGAGGGGCACGTCCTGTCAGCTCTGCTAGTGGTGGCTCAGTAGTTGCCCCTTTTCCTAAATCTTAATTCTCTCTGAAGGCGTTGGTAAATTCAGCCATCTCTTTCCACACTCCTGTTCTTCAGGGACCCGTGACCTCTAGTTTTGTCACAATACCCCCCGCGTAGGGAACCATCCCTTTCTGTAATCTAAGTCACTTTTGGAAGCGACGTAAAAATGAGCTGCCCTGAACCTTCCAGGGCTCTTCTCTATTTCCGACCCCGCATTTTAGCTTGCAGTGGCATCGTGTGGAGGGAGGAACATGGGCTTTGCGGTCAAGTTCAGCACTGACCCTTTTACTTACTATTTAAGTGGCCTTGGACAAATGATAACCTCCCTGATCCTGAATTTCTTCATCTGCAAACATCGAGTGGATAACACCCTTCTTTCAAGGTTCTTTTGAAGATGAAATGGAGTGATGAACGTACGGCACCTGCAAAGACAGTGCAGCAGGGTGGTTAAGAACATGTGCTCTAGGGCAAATGTATTACGCACTTTGTGATCAGTTTTGTGTTCTATAACCGTATATAGTTATATTTATATCAGTAGTATAGTACTAATACCTAACTCAGGTTAGGTAATACAACTACCTAACTACTACTAATACCTAATACCTAGCTCGGAATTGGTATGAGGATTAAATTGTACCAGAGAGAAACCTTCAGCACCGGGTTCAAGGTGAGCACGATGGAAGGACGACGTCCTGTCACTGTAATGGTTGTTAATGCAGCGCTTACTACTTAGGTGCTTGGTAGAACGGTAGCAGCCAACAGTCCCATTGAGTAGGCAGGGATTCAAAGGAGAGGAGAGAGGAGAGGGGGGAAGATGACACAGCAGCTCCGTTTTCCAATTACACGCCGATGTACAGACTTCCGTGTTCCACTTGGCGGTTTCAGTTGTGCTTCTTCTAAACGCCCGTGCGGTTGCATCCACGTTACATGTTCATAAACAGAAACCATCTCTGAGCACTCTTGATCTCAGGGCCTGTTTGCAACTTTAAAAGGAAGCAAGAGCCCTGCCTGCCTCTTGCAGAAGGGTGGCTTTAATTAGTGATGATTGAAGAACGAGGTAAGTCGGGTTTGCTGTGTTTAAATTGGCTCAAAGCTGTTCTGCCACGAGATAATCCCCTGTGCAGGAGACCGTATCTGCTATCGCCAGCAATGTGGATGCTGCTATAATTAGGTGTGGGTAACCCACACGGACAACAGGGGCTGTTCCCGTCACAAAAATAAATGTGATCTTGATTTAGAGACACGACAGGGCATTCTCTTAGAAGTCACCTGTCTTGCTTAAAGTCTTTCAGTGGCCACATTTTATACAACGGGATTCTTTTTGGATTTGGTAGGTTTGAAGAGTAGGGCCCAGCCATAAAGTCTAAGGTCTTCTAGAATCTGTTACTTGCGGGTTGACTTTTTTCAGATCAGCTTTTGGCATTCTGTAAGTCTGACTGACTTGATTCTGTACCTCGGTGGTTCTGAGATTTTAATGTGCATAAGAATCAATGGGGGGGGGGGGATTAAAAACACGGTTCCTTTTCATGTGATTGCCCAGCAATGTTAGCAATGCCTCCTAAATGTTCCCCTAAACCCAGTTTAGTAATGTTCAACCTTATTTGGCGGAAGTTCAAAAAAAGGGGAAGATGTTCAGAGGTGATACTAGACAGAGTCTTCATGAAGGAAGTCGGTCTTAAATGAAAATGAAAATTAATTTAGTACCCTGTATTTTATCCCCAGGATGTGTCCATGGCTTATCTAAGCAAAGTTAGGCGCTCCTTGTCTGTCTGCTAAACAGGAAAAAAGCCTTTGATGGACATTAGGCAGCTCATTGTCATGTTCTAAATCAGCATATTTAAGCTTAGCAACCAATTTAATCCACCTATAGGCTAATACCAATCTGAGAAAACATGTAAGATTAGAAAATAGCAATCTAGGGGTGCCTGTGTGGCTCAGTTAAGCGTCTGACTCTTGATTTCGGCTCAGGTCATGAGCTCATGGTTCATGGGATCGAGCCCCGTGTCAGGCTCCACACTGACAGTGTGGAGCCTGCTTAGGATTCTCTCTCTCCTCTCTCTGTCCCTCCCCCACTCATGCTTGCTGTCTCTCTTTATCTTTCTTTCTCTCAAATAACTAAACTTAAAAAAGAAAGAAAAGAAATTACCAATCTATAAAAATGTTTATGATTGGAAAAATTTGTATTTCTATCTGAACTCATTTATATAATCATTTCATCGCTTTTTCTTCTTCAAGTGTCTTCCTTGTGACCATTGTCCCCGTTCCTATATCTGTTATTCATGGGTCTTTAGAATAAATAAATTTCAAGACATTCCCCCCGCAAAACAAAAACAAAAAAAGCGCCACCGTGGTTTCCTGGGGCTGGTCCCCATAGGTTCTGATTCCATGTGGCAGCTCACAGGTGAGGCCAGTGCCGCTGGGTGTGAGAACCATACTTTGAGTGACCCTGATCTACCCCCGTCTCCCAACACACCAGACACACACATTCTAGATACAGTGCCCCCGCTGGTTCATGTCTTGGCTACTTTGGACAGGTTGATCCCTCCGGCACAGGTGCTTGGCTCACCTCTTTTTTATCTGCCTAATTCCAGGCTGTCTATCTCAAAAGAGACTCTCTCTGGGAAGCCTCCCTCCCACCCTCTCCAGGGTGAGTTCCTAGCTGCACACCTCTCCTTTGTACCACTCCGTTCCCTGTCCTGGAATCATTGTATTCTTGGTCGGGCTCCTCCACTAGAAGGATAGAAAGCCCTTGGCATAATTGTTTTATAAACAGTTCCTGGCTGAGTGAATAATTCTGGGTAGGAAAGTTTAGGGTGCGGTGGGCAGTGTTCATTTATTCCAAATAAAGGGAAACTAGATTTAGAGGAGGGGAAGCTCTGGGAATCTATTAAACCATACACTTCGTTAGTGACCTCCTGACTCTGAACTTGTTTACCAATAAACAAGTGATGAGAGCCTGCCAGTATGATACTGGCGGATAATTTTAAAATAAAAAATAAATTTCATCTACTCCTTCAAAGTAAAGGTTATTTTTTAAAAAAATTTTATTTTAGAGAGAGCATGTGCAAGTGGTGGGCAAGAGAGCATGTGCAGAGCGAGAGAGAGAAAGAGAGAGAGAGAGAGAGAGAGAGAGAGAGAGAATCCCAAGTGGGTTCCATGCTCAGTGTGGAGCCCGATGTGGGGCTGGATCCCACTACTCTGAGATCATGACCAGAGTTGAACACTCAACTGACTGAGCCACCCATGTGCCCCAGTAGAGGTCGTTACTTAAAGATAAATTTAAAATAGCTGCTCTTTAAAAGAAACCCAGAACATGGGAAGAATACCTTGAAAATCAATGTTTGGAATGTTTCCATTATTGGGATTTTAGTAGAAAGGCAGAAACTGATTCCTAAATTAGAATACTCATTCTGCCACTAACTTGCTTCAGGAACTGTGGGCAAATAAATCTACCCCTAAGAGTCACAGTTTTTCTCGGCTCCAAAACTATAGCTGACAATGCTAATTCCCTAGTTTCGGCAAATGCACCATGGCTAAATAAGAGGTCAATATCAAGGGAAGCTGGGTGGGGGCCATATGTGAATTCTTTGTACCATCCTTGCATTTTTTCTATAAATCCAAAATCATTCCAATAAATAATTTATTTTGAAACAATCGTAGTTCAGTAGCTACCACACAGATGTGTTGTTTGCTCCTTCCTCAGAGCCTCTGCACTCCTGTTCTCTCTGCCTGTGCAGTTCCTGGCGGGCCTTCACATGGTCCATCCCACACCTGGTTTACCTGTCCGTTCAAATGTCATTTTAGTGAGACCTTTTCTGATCACCAACCATATTCGTGGTTACAGTCCCCACCTCACGTTTGGAACTCCTCATTCCCCTTCATTGCTTTGTTGTCTTCTGTTGCACATATTACCATTCGTCCTATTATTTTTCATGTCTTATTTATTGTGTCGGCCCCCAGGAGATTGTAAAGTCCCTTAGGACAGGGATCGTGGCCGTTCTCCCAGCTCCAGAATCGGGCCTAATAGATCGTAAGGTTTCAGTGACTACTGAAACAAAAGGAGCCAGCCAGGGAAATGACAATCAGAGAAAGCCACCAACAGAAACAAAGGAGACAGTGGAACTGGCTTTGCAAATGGATGATAAGAGTCTGAAGGCTTAATTACCAATGACTAATGAGCTGCAGATTAGGCTGTGTTTTCCCAACACTAAGCCATTCTTTTTCATCTTTACATCTCTTCTTCTTAGCACATAATAAGAGCTAACAATTGAATGGCAAGACTCACTCCTCGACTAAAGAGGTGAGAACTTTGGGAGGTGTCACAATAAACAAAGCTGGACCCTTCATTGAGAACTGGGGTTGATTCTTACAAAGGGGAAGGTGTTTTCTTTCCTTTTTTTTTTAATATGAAATTTATTGTCAAATTGGTTTCCATACGGCACCCAGTGCTCATCCCAACAGGTGCCCTCCTCAATACCCATCAGCCACCCTCCCCTCCCTCCCACCCCCCATCGACCCTCAGTTTGTTCTCAGTTTTTAAGAGTCTGTTATGGTTTGCCTCCCTCCCTCTCTAACTTTTTTTTTCCTTCCCCTCCTCCACAGTCTTCTGTTCAGTTTCTCAGGATCCACATAAGAGTGAAAACATACAGTATCTGTCTTTCTCTGTATGACTTCTTTCACTTAGCATAACACTCTCCAGTTCCATCCACGTTGCTACAAAGGGCCATATTTCGTTCTTTCTCATTGCCCTGTAGTACTCCATTGTGTATATAAACCACAATTAATTTATCCGTTCATCAGTTGATGGACATTTAGGCTCTTTCCATAATTTGGCTATTGTTGAAAATGCTGCTATAAACATTGGGATACAAGTGCCCCTATGCATCAGCACTCTTGTATCCCTTGGGCAAATTCCTAGCAGTGCTATTGCTGGGTCATAGGGTAGATCTAAAATAAGTTTGTTTCAGCACAAGTAAAACACCTCATTCATTTTCAAAGACAATGGAGTTCTGTTAAGTACTGATGCTACAGTTGTCTTAAAATAGGTACCATTTTGCAGTTGTGGAAAAGGCCTCAAACCACAAACGTCACCACCACAGGTACCAGTTGTCACAAGGCATCAGCAGTTAGGGAGGAGGGGAGTAGGAAGGGCTGCTTCCTGTTAGAGCCAAGCCATATGAGAAGGAAGCCGCGAAGCCAGGGCTTAACATAAATCACTCCCTGTTTTGTCCTCCCCGGGTTCTGCTGTTAGCTCCCTAAACCATACGGTACCGCAAAAGGGCACTGACAGCAGAGTGCCGTTGATTCACAGGGCCTGTGAGCACGGTGCTGGGTGCTTTGAAGCCACATCACTGCATGAGAGAAATTTAGCTATACTTCTCTTTCCTTTCCTTACAATTAAGGTCAAAGTGATGGCTTTGACCCTTTGTATTCTTTAATAATATTTTCACTTTGCCGCGGTTACACTGCACGATGAATTGCCACGGGCCAGACTAATCCCTGCTGGTATCGACCAAGCAAACTCCATATACACTATTTATCTGTACCTGATGTAAGCACTCGTCATCAAATATTTATGAAAGAGCCACCGCAGTAAGAGCAACATACTAGATGTCCAGAAAATTCAAAGGAAGGTAAGACGTAGGCTGCCCCCAAGAGGTTTACCATCTAAGGGAGCCAAAGCACAGCAGTTAGAAAATGCAGCTATGTTGAATGGTACCAGTCTTCATGAAGTTGAGTAAAGAAAACCGCCTCGACCTGACAGCGGTGACATTCGTACAGACTGCTATTTGGAGTGAAATTAGGTGAAGCAGTGTTGCAGAACAGGGCCAGGAGACCAGGTTTCAATACCAGCTCTACCATTAAATCACGTGGACAGAGTCGAGTAGGTTTCTTAAGCCTCACCTTCCTAATCTTGAAAGTGAGATTGTTTTCACCTCTTGGACGCCACGAGTACCGATCTGAAGCCTCCCGATTTCCATCTAAAACGTGCATGATCTAAGAAGTTCTGACCTAGAGAGATAGTTTAAAAGGGTCATTGTTCTCCTCTTATCCCTCTCTCTCTTTTCTTCTCTCTCTCTCTCTCTCTCTCTCTCACACACACACACACACACAAATGTGTTTGTCTTTCTCTCTCTACAGTATTATACGATTTATCCAAACCTGGCTGGGATCCCAGCACACCCAATTCTTCTTGTTTAGCCTTGTTAATATATTGAAACAAGCTACAAGTTCAGTACATTCCCACCTATGGCTTATCTCTATCTCTTGCTTCACTTTCCTCATTTATTGGTAATTTATTCAACTCCCTGTTCATTCAAATGAGAAAGCAAAGAAAAATGAAAGTAAAGATCTATCTTTTGCTTTTATTTTCCTAGTATTGATGTCGTGAATGTCTCTTATAAAACAGCAGGTTCAGGGAGGCTCTGATCAAATAGTCTTGCCTGAAAATAACGATAAGCAGTAAAACCTGATGACTGAGAGAGTTTTAATCCTCTGGCCCCACTCCAGCACAATATTTTTTTTTTAATTCAAAATAATATCAGAAACGGGTTTTTTAACTATGCCTGGAGTGTAGTTTCAGGAGTTCTTGGTGGGAAGGAGGCTTGCTTTTCACTCAGTGCCCTTTTCCACTATTTGCCGTGTGCTTGTGTAAGTTTCATTATAATAAAAATTAAACAGCGATACTGGCCAACATTTACTGTGCATTTACTATGTGCCAGGCCTTTTATATGCATTACCTCATTTAGTCCTCCCACCAGCTCGAACACATTTTAAGTTTCTCCATTTTATAGATGAATAAACAGGGGTTTAAAAACATATTCAAGGACATGCATCTATTGACCCAACTGATACTTTATGGGAATAAAATTATATGGTAGATGTAAAATGCTGCGAGACGTTATATTACCATACAAAGGCGAGGCAGGAGTACCCTATCAATATCGGAGCAAGTTTATTAGGTAGATGTTGGCCAGGCGTGCAACAGTAAGTCATGCTGAAATCTAGGCTGAGCTCCAGTCCTATAATCCTGAGGTTTTTACTAGTTCATTCTATAGCTTCCATTTCTCAACCGTCCCATTGAAGGATTTGTTTGAGGCTGGAGGTGTTAAGTGTGGGGGAGGTGTTGGCGACGCATGGCCTGTGACCTTGTTTACCAAAACTGGCCTCCCTTAATCCCTGTCCATCAGATCCAACGGTGTGTTATTCCTGGTCTCTTTCCTTCTCACACCTACAGAAATGAGTGTGGGCCGTTAGGGGAAACAAAGCACACGGTGGAACATTCTCAAATTTCCAGGTACATCGGCTGGGTGAGCTGAGCCAGCTCTCAGAATTTTGAGGTCTAAGAATCTCAAAACGAATTCAGCAAGGGCCTGGCTCTTTGCAACAGATCTTCTCTTTTCAAATCCCTGGTATATGTAAACACCATATAGAAGAGCGACAGCAATTATGGTAGCCAGAGATGTAAGTGTAATGCACGCTTTCTGTGCCTTTCAGATTGTATTTTCATTTTGTTCAGTTTTTACGTTGAGCCGAGAAAAAAACTGGGGGGGAGGGAGGTGGGGGGCCACATTTGTGTGTCCTATATATAGCAGACATGATTTCCAGTGGCCAGGTGTGATAATTCACACACTAGCATGAACCTCAGAACCACTCTATGTTTCATTTTGTGCTGTTCTCCCAGTCCTGGCATTAGTTTTAGCCATAAAATGATGATAATCCTCCCTGGGAAGCTTCTGTCTTGGGAACAGATTGGCTTTTCGGGATGTAGTTTATTTCCAATCACTGTTTCTTCCACAAACAGTTATTAAGGACTTATTATGTGCTGGATATTCTTCGAGGCTTTGGAGACGGTGCTAAGAACAAACAAAGTAGGCAAATCATCCGTATTTACAGTTTCGTCAAGGGAGGCGGCAATAACAAAATAAACAAGTAAATTATATAGCGTGTGAGAAGGTGATGAGTCCTATGAGAAAATCAAGCCAGGGGTGCTGGGGGGGTGGGAATTGCAAGTTAAATAGAGCTCTTAAGGAAGGCCTCACTGGAAAGGTGACATTTGTGCAAAGATTTGATAGAGATGAAGGAATGAACTGTGTGGACACCTGGAGGACAGCTGTTCCAAGCTGAGGGAATGGTACATGCAAAGGCCCTGAGGCAAGAGGGTGCCAGACATGATGGGAAGGAGCAGGGAGGCATGGTTGGAGCAGAAAGAGCGAGAAGGACTGGAGTAGTAGCTGATGTGCTCAGAAAAGTAACGGGACAGATCCCAAAGGGCTTTGAACACTGTTGTGATAACTTTGGCTTTTACTCTATGAGATGAGGACCCACTCCAAGGTTGTTGGTTTTTTGTTTTTTAAATGTTTATTTTTGTTTGAGAGCACAAGCTGGGGAGGGACAGAGTGAGGCAGAGAGAGAGGGAGACAGAGGATCCAAAGCAGGCTCTGTGCCAACAACAGACAGCAGACAGCCTGATGCAGGGCTCGAACTCATGAACCTCAAGATCATGACTTGAGCCAAAGTTAGAAGTTTAACCAACTTAGCCACGCAGGCGCCCCACCAGTCTGAGGTTTTAAACAGAGGAGTGATCACTATTTGATTTCAGTTTCTTATAGAAATAATATTGATTGTGAGACAGGTTCCCAGAATAACCCATCAAAGCCTGTTAAGCCCATATTGCCGTTGAACTGAGGGGTGCTAATCGGACTCTGGGAAGCTGAGCTCAGAGCTCGGGATCCAGGAGGTAGGAATCTGATTCATAGCTCAGTTGGGTGACTTTGTGCACATCAGTCAACAGCTCTGAGGGAGAAATTTTCCCCAGCAGAAAAATAAGCAATACCTGGTCCCTGGCCTTATTTTGAGGACCCTCAAGTACGAATGGAACACAGAAGCATTTTGTAGATTGTAAAACACTATATGCTGGTCAGGAGGGGTGGAGAGAAGAACAGTGGTGTCATTATTATTTCCGGGGAAACTGAGTCCAGGACTTAAGTGAAATGCCCGAATGCAACATTCCCTTTGCCATTACTTCTTATTAAGTAGCCATAGGAATGGGTCCCCCTCCTTCTCTAGCACTGGAGGTCAAGGAGAGGGACAAGGACCCAGCTGGTCTCAGTGGAAGGTGCCAGCTGGGTTCCCAGGTGAGCAGGTGAGCGGTTCCCAGGTGGTAACTTCCAGGGGTTTGTGGACTGAGGCTTCCACGGCTGGTGGGTGCAAGCATCCTGTCTCCCCTCGTGAGGGCCCTGGAGGCCTCCCCTGCTCAGGCTGCCGGGCCGCCGTCGGCTAGCCCCAGACGGCCAACTTCTCCAAATAACCACAGCCCTCTCCTCCTCCCACCAGGCATTCCTCCTACGGAAGGCTTCTGGATGATCACGACTACGGATCCTGGGGAAACTACAACAACCCTCTGTACGACGACTCCTAACGAAGGAACGTGGCTGGGATGAGAAATAACTGTTCTTTATTTATAAGTGCTTTCCCAGTAGAATTAATACAAGTACCTGATGCGCATCGTGCGACAATCTTAAGCCCTGTTTTGTTGGTTTGGTTGTTTTGTTTTCCTCCCTCTCCTCTGGCTGCTGTAACTTCCCCTTTCTGGTACAAAAAGAATCTTTGTTTTAAGGTGAGTGGAGGCTTATCTGCAGCCAAAATGGGCCAGCCTGGAGCCGGAGCCACAGGCCAGACCACCGTGGTGGAGGCTTCTGGACCCACCGCAGGATCCACTGGAAGAGGGACTAAGGGCCAGGGATTGAGTTGTTTTGTGTCAGTGGGGGGGGGTTACTTTGGGAGGGACTTTTGGTTTGTGGCATTTCTTATACTTTTATTTAGGAAATTCTATTAAATCTCAGTGAGGGGCAAGGAAATGAGTACTGGGAGGATTTCGCCCCGCAGGTGAGGAAGCAGGGGCTGCTCGGATTCCTTTTTAATCTGTTTTTACCTAGTTGTATCTGACCGGATGCCTGCTTGGCTCTACAAGCTGGATCCCGGCTTCTTCACTGCCTCATTAATGGAAGAGGAAACTAGAAGGTGACCTTGAGGAGGCCAGCAAGCCGAAGGACAGTAGCATGTTGCTGTCAGAGCTCAGCGTGCCCTCTTGTCTGTTCTCCCCTCCAGGCCACCCATCTCTGCTAAGGATGCTCATTCTAGTCGGCTGCGGCTGGGATCGCGGCCCCCAGGCTCTCTGTGGGAGAGGGCTGTGACATGAGTTTACTTATCGGAGAGAAAGGGGGAGCGTGTGTGCGAGTGAGCGTGCGGTGGGGCAGTGGGGGAGGCTGGGAGGGCAGGCTGGGAGCAGACAAGCACTGAGTGCCGCGTTAAGGAAACTAGGAATCGGCCCTCAATAACTGAGTCATCCACTGCTTGGAGGGGCGTCTGGAATCCTTGCTTTATACCCATGAAACAGCTGGTCCACTGCCTTCCGGTCTGTTGGATAATGGCTGTAAACTTTTTTTTTTTTTTTAAGGGTAAAGGCATTAGTCTATATGCAGTTGTTCAGGGAGGCAATTCCATAGGAAACAGACACCATGAGTAATCCGTGCATTCTTCCCATACACTTACCTCACTAATTCTGCCCTTTAATTAATGAGCACTCTTAGGTATACAGTCTTAAGACCCTACAACTTGAATTTTGAGAAGGAACCGATCATGTTTGCAGATATCCATTTATTGCAGGGGTTCTCAACCGGCAGACAATTTTGCGTCCCCCAGGAAACATTTAAAAATGTCTTGTGACATTTTTGAGTGTCACAACTTGGTGTTCCTAGTAGGTAGGGGCCACAGATCCGCTAAACAACCTACAGGGCACGGGCTAGCCCACTGCAACAAAGAATCATCTGGCCCCAAATGTCAATAGTATGGAGAAACCATGAGTTACTGAAATGCCCATCGTTAACAAAACAGGACACTGCCAGAGTAGTAGTATTTTTTCTTTTTAATTAAATGAAACAATCTGTTAAATTGTTATCTAAAAAGTATTTAGTTTGTTGGCTTATGGGTTGTTTTGGCATGCGTGGCTGGCTGTGTATTTCTGTGTGTTCTCTAGATAGCTTTATTTCATGGCTCAAACTCTATCCTCCCGTAATACCTGATGTTAGCAAATGGCATCTCATGTCCTGATTGGAGTGGGAAACTTCCATGGTTTGGGAAACATAAATTGGGCCCTGTTTCAGAATGTGTTCTGTTGTCCCACAGTGTTTTAAAGAACTTGAAATGGGAGCAGTTTTTCTTTCTAAACTCGGACCTGCTGCCATGGCTCTGTTTGGTTTCCAGAAACTTGACCCTCAGGTCAACCTGTCACTCGCTGTGGTCCAGCAAGTACTGACATGAAAACCATTGTTGCCACGCTATTCACAGTTGCCAGGAGGGTTCCACTTTCCACAGCCTGCCATCCCACACTCTGCAAAGAAATTATTCTTCTTATTAACAATTTAATGTTTATTTCATTTTTGAGAGAGAGAGAGAGAGAGAGAGAGAGACAGAGCGTGAGCACGTGAAGGGCAGAGACACAGAACTCGAAGCAGGATCCAGGCTCTGAGCTGTCAGCACAGAGCCCGATGCGGGGCTCGAACTCACGAACCGTGAGATCATGACCTGAGCCGAAGTTGGATGCTCAACCGACTGAGCCGCACAGACGCCCCTACGAAGAAATTATTCTTAAATTCCTTCCATATCAAAGGAGAATGAGCAACCCCCAGAGGTATTTTACAATAAGACTAGGTAATGAGAAGTAGAGTGCCAAGAATTCTGATATCTCTGATTAAAAAAAAAAAAAAGTGGACATTCTCAGAAAAACGGCCAGGGATGACCAATGGTGCCCCCTCTGGCCGTGATGGGCCTGAATAGTTGTCTCTCTTCCCTACTGTCATGCCCTTTATAAAGCCTAGAGGCTCTCAGTTTAGCAAAGGATAATTCAGTAAAAACAGGATATCCCTTTTATTTTCTCCCTCAGCCACAAACATTTTGACAAAATGTCCATGAGACACCTTCAAAGCGGTGCTCTTCTGGATAAATACTGGGTCAGTCATTATGCTGGGTCAGAGGGACCAACCTCTTCCCAGGAAAAGCTGGCCAGTTATGAACCACGGACTCAGTAACATCTGTCCTAACCAAAGTCTTCTGTTGTTCAAGAGCGATTGGTGGGTTTGTTGCTCCTGTTACTTTCCAAATCCTTATGGCAAAGGGAGAGATCTGGACCTCAGGAAGATCTGTTCGGCAAGGTGACAGCTTCCCATAAAAACTCGAACACTCCGTGTTATGTCAGTATAAACTACCATAGGTTGAACCTTATTTTGCCAAGTGCATTTTTTTTCTGAGTTGGCCAAAGAATTTGAACAACTGTATTCAACATAGGTTGCTTAACACACACACACACACACACACACACCCCTGAAATACATGCTGATAATTGACGCCTAGACATCAGAGAGTCTGTTCAGGTCTACCCAAGGGAAATAGCTTCAGCAGATCTAAAGCAACCACATTCCTTCCAGGAATAGGAGTAGGTCAATAAAGCGATAGAATGTCAGAGCAGGAGGGAGGCAAGCAGCCTCTTCGAAACCACAGTTTGCAAATGATGAACAGTGGGATCCAACTTTGTCTTCTTTTCTCCTGGCCCCAGTGAAGTCTCTTGCCCTCCCTGGATGTCTGTCTTCATTTCTTAAATGAGGGTGTTGCTTTCACATTGACCTCACCCCACACTACCTCACAAACGTGTTGTGAGGATTAATGAAACGATGTCTAGTGTTTTCAGTTTCTGGAGAAAAGATATTTATGGACATTTAAAGTATTATGCAGATATATATAAGGGATCTCAGTTTCAGTTTCTTGTTTGTTGTGATACTGGTGTGTTATTTTCACTTACATCTATCAAGCGACAGCTGTTGTAGCCACATCAGGCAGCTGTCATAGCTATGAGCTACCCCCCGTGCTGCTGACTGACTGCAGGGTTAGCTGTGCCCGGGACCAGAATGGTTTCTGTCTCCAAATGAAAAGATGTCCCAGGACATAGGTCTCCCGGACTACTGAGTTAGGATCCAGGAGGTTAGGGTAACACAGTATAGATACCTGAGCACTAACAGCGGTAGACCTCTGGCCTTCACCACCCCGAAGTTCTGGGTTCTTTATGGAGTTGATTCTGGTTTGAAGTCGTCTGTTTGCCCTTTGTCTTGCTTGCAAGGGTGCATGGTTCAAACCCTCACGGGTGGGAAATGAATTTTGCAACTGGACCGTGTTGATTTGCACGTTGATTCACTGATTCACCTTTTTTGCCTTTAACCTCCTGTTGGCAAATGAATGTACCATTTCAACTTTGATTTTAAAGCATTAGTTGATACTGGTAATAGTGCTAACCAGAAGACCCATGCCAGCTTGCTTTCTTGGGGTGAGTTAGCCAACATCACTTAAAAGATGGAAAGATGTGCAACTTCTTTGATATTTGATGTCATTGTACCTACATTTGTTGTAAGACATATTGCATACTAATTATATCAATTAAAGTTGTTAAAAGCCTGCATCTGACAGTAGTGATTCACATTTTGATATGTTTTGTTATTCAAGCCATTGAGTCGCTCTGCTCATGTTAAGTAGCCTTGACTTGTTCTTAAAGAAAATTTACCCCACATCAATAAATAGCATTTTCTGCACGGCAGGAAGGCTTCTCTGATCTTGAAACAGAATTGAAGAGTGTCAGAAACGAAACTTTCTAAGGAGTGATTTTGCTCTTAACAATACACCACGTCTTAGAAAGTAGATGTAAGAATAAACACTTTGATTCAGTAAGTAGGCAGTGAGACAAACTCAAGTCTTATTAAGGCATATTTGACATCAGCAAGTACATTTGATGCTTGCTGGCTCTCCTTCAAAAAAATTAAGTCCATCATACCCATCCTGACAGTTAAATAGCAAGCAATTTCAATCATTCAGAATAGACCATCAACCCTCAGAAGCTAACCAAAGATTATTCTGATTCTGAGGAGAAGAACGGCAACAAGATGCATGCACTTTGCAACACAGGAGAGGAACGGAGCCACCTGTAAGCTAGAGCAAGTCGATTTGATGATGTGAAACTTAAGGTCAGATTTCATAAGGTTAGGTGCCTGGTTTCCAGTGGCACAACGTGGAGGGTTGACTGGGAAGAGTCTAGATGAAAAAACAGGACCAGACATCAAACAGACCCTTTCCTGTTGATTCGGCCATTTTTTTTGAGGCCCTCCATGGGCACAAAAGCAAGTAACCAGTCCATGATTCCAACCAAGCTTGTCTGAACAGAATCAGTCAGAAAGCACTTTGAACGTGCATGGAAAGAAATGGCCTAACGGGTGGTGTTTACATATTATGAGTTATTGGGTCCCAATCAATATATTTTCCTATATGATAGCTTTTCCAAGTCAGATCATAACATGTTTCAAGTCTTTAGTAAGCTGTCTGTGATGTTTTACCCTCCTAAAATTCAGTAGTGCTCACCCAGCTCACCAATAGCTGGCTATATTTTGATGTTTGTCAGAAAGCATTGAGTCATAAATGACCATCGAAAAGCAATGATCAAATTGGGAAAATGCCTGTAAGCAGTACGGTCTCTTCTTTTAAAGGACCTAATCTATGACAAGTACAGAATGGACTCCATTTACAGCACTAAAGCAGCATTAATCCGTTGGAGGCAAGAAGTGTATTGTGTTCCTATTTTAAGCAAGATACTGAATATTTACTATAAAACAGAAGGAACGTAGTATCCATTAGGAACTTTGGGTACCTGTGGGCATTGTCTAATGTAATCCTTGGATCAACTCAGTGATCACTACACTCTCTCCATCTTACAGATGTGGAAACTGAGGTGCCAGGATACTCCATTCACTCACGCATGTACGGACTCCTTCCATGTACTCCGCAATGAATAAGATGGCCCCTGCTTGCCAAATATTTACAGTTTAGTAAGTGGCAGAAGTGGAATTCAAACTAGGTCGGTGTGTTGCCAGAGCCGTTGGTTATTTTCCACTCAAGGGGCTGGTTTCCGATCTAAATATAACCCAGCTCTTAAGACTCTCACACCTTCTACTAAAATGGGCCCTTCCCCGTCTTGTGAGGTACCCCCCTCAGCTATTTTAGGTGATCTGGAGGGGGTCTGGCATGCAGCCCAGAGAAAGCCCAGTCAGGTCCCAAGCACATGTCCCCTGCCAGGCACTGTCACCTTTCTGCCAATTCATGCTGCCCTGCTGGGCTGCGTTCTCTGCCAAGGAAGAGACTGCCTCTACTTACCCCCTTCTGTCAGAGCACAAACACTGGCCCGACTGTCTCCCAGAGTTTAGTGAAGAACCCCCCTCTTAGCTTCCACTTGAAGCCACCCCGCGCTCCGTAGGAGACAAGCGTGAATCCCCAGCAGCATGGACTAGAAATTCTACCCTCAGAATGTCTTCCCCTTTTGCCCTCTTGTTCCATTATGTCACTGACTTGTCTTTCCTTGGTATCATCATCATAATGGCTTATTCTCACCTAACACTTACGGTGAGCCAGATACTGTTCCAAGTACTTTACGTGGGTTAACATCCCAAGGGGGTAGATCTTATTAATACAGTATTCCCATGGTACTGATGAGAAAACTAAGGGCCAAAGGTGTCGAAACTTGCCCAAGGTCACACAGCTGGTAAGTTGTGGAACAGAATTCTGGTGCCAACCGTCAGACTCCAGAGTCCATGCTCTTGACCGCTTCCACAGAGCCCTCACTCCGTGCCCGAGTTTCCTGCACATACACTCAGCCAGACATCCGTGTTTGAATCCAGTGTGGCCAAGGCCGGGCACCCGCTGCAGAAGCAAGGCCCCTACCTGAAGAGAGGCTTCTAGAGTCACCACAGGGGCCCCCTCGTAGGGCACCTGGCCTGGCAGACTCTGGACTCCCTCTGTCAAGATTCTGGTCCTTCCAGACAAGGTCACCCACCTGAAAACCTCCACCTCAACAGCAGGGGACTCCGGGCTGACCCTTCTCTTGTCACGAGGCCCACACAGTAGCTGTGGTGAGACAGTGCAGAGCACTCCTGTTCTCCCACTAGCCGTGTCTGCCTCGGCACTTGGACAGAACTCACCACAGCAATCACTGCTGGGCAAAGTGCTGAAAAGCTCAAGCCCGACAGAAGCCAGGGGCCGTCGGGTGGTGTGAGAGACAAATGCTCACCCCGGCCCCCATGCCAGGACACTGAGACCTGCCACAGGCGTTCATCGGGGAAAACAACAAACACTTCCCCGTGCATTCCTGGAATATATAAGAACATCTGAACACAAAGCTAAGGATTTCACATAGAAATCAGTCTCGCACAAACTTTTTAAGAGCAGGAAGAGAAACGGGTAGGGGAGCCATAGCAGGTAACTGCTGAAATTCTTGGGTCTCTGGGAGGCTGCCACTGTCTCAGGCTCCAGCAGTGAGGCAGGAGGTTCTTAAGAGCTCACTGGGGAGCCCCAGCTACCCCCACACCTGCCAGCAATGGTCTGGAGAATGACTTTCCCTTTTTTCCATCTTTCCTATCTCATGTGAGAACGTCTTATGGACATGCTCTAGCCAGAACCCTGTAGGAAAGGGAACTGAAAGAAATGCAGTTCCCAGCTTCCCCTCTGTCCTGCAAAGGAGACCTTAGACAAGGTGGTGAGGATACTGAGCTGAAAATAAGTGAGCACAGTCCACCCTTCTTACTCCAGATTACAACTTCCCTCAAGAGGAGAGTAACAACATCATTTTATCCCTAAGGTGATGCAACTGTCTCTTACACACTCACCTGCCCCCTAAAAAGAAAGACACAGTATTCCATGTGTGACTTGAGCTCTGGGAACATTTACTCCTAGTCCAGATGCAATCTTCCTTTGATAGCCAATGACTTATATGCCAACTTATACGATTAACCACTTGATATTGGATAAGGGGCGGGGGCGGTGAGGAGGGAGAGAGGAGGAACTGATGAATACAAATAACAAATAGGTTGTAGGTAGATTAGACAAATAGAGAGATAGGCAGATACAGAGATATATCAAGTTGAGGGAGAGAATAACACATAGTTACAAAAGACTTCCTTTCTGCAACTGATCACTAGACCTTGTTGGCACTGAGAACTTTCTTCTTCCACTAGCCTTTGCATGTTCTTTTACCCTAACATCTCATGTTTTAGCCAATGTCTTGTCTGGTCATGGGTCTTTACATGGCAGGGTGACTCAAACTTTCTGCCAAAATGTGAGTAAAGCTTGGGGACTGGAAAAGAAAGGGTGCGACTGAACTGGACCCTACAAACAAATGAACATGAGAGAGAGAGATGCCTATGTGGTCCATAAGTGCCAAATACTCTCCCTTCCCTACTTTCCTTGCTCTTTTCTCTCTCCACCCCCACCTCACCCACACACACACCAAACAAACAAAAAAAATAGGGTAGAGAAGGGGTTCAAAACCATTGTCAACACTTAGGTCGCTGCATGCAAGAGCCCTGGGTCATTCCACACCCCCCATCCACCCACCAACTCCTCCCTGCCCTTCATCTCTGCTTGGGGTCTTCTGAGGAGAATAATGCATTCTTCAGAAAGCCAGAACTTGATAAAAACATCTGCTAGGAAGAGAGGGGGAAAGTAAGAGCGAGATTTCCTTTCAAAGTTCCACCGGCCATTCCTCCCTCCACATCCCACCAACAAGCCCCCTCCTTCATCTCCCCTTGTGAGGAAACACCTGGCTGCAGATGGTCTTGCTGAACCATGATAACAAGCTCTGGAGCCGATACGCGATGAAATGAAATACATTTAACTTACAGGATGAATAATCCCCGATGGCAATTAATCTCCAGTCCTGAGGCCCGGGGGCTGCATGAGGGGCTGTGCTCTCTCCTTCAAAACATTCATTTCTGGAAAGCAGCCAAGTTCACTAAGCAGCCCTAATCACGGGGCACATCCTGGGAACCTTTGCCTCCACCCTCCAAGGGTTCCCAGCAATACCTGGCTGTTGGCCTCCTCTCCTCTATAATGGAGAGGCTGGATTTTATGTCTGTCTCCCCTAGGCCAGTTTCAATGCCCCCATGAGTTCAGGTAAATTCCTGAACTAGCTCCTTTGGGGCTGGACATCCTGAGCTATCCAGGGAGTTGACAGGTGGCTCTTCAAAAAAAAAAAAAAAAAAAAAAAGTAAAATCACTCTTTCCTAGCCTCTATAATCTCCTGGAAATGAGGCAGCTGGTTCCCTGTGGAATAACAGGCTCTCACTCCAACCAGAGTCAAAACCATCGACACAAGAGAACGGGTAGGCTAGAAATTCTGCCCCACTTTGTATCCTTTCCCCTCGGTTCCTTCTCTGTGCTTAGGACACTAGCTGTAAGAGGAGAGGGGGCCGTGGGAAACCCAGGCTGCTACCTGGTAGAGGCATATGGGACTAGAGATCAACAGAGAAGCAGTTGTTCATTGAGAGCCTCACTGTTTGCTCCATTAAAGGTCCTGTGGATTCCACTAAGGAATAGCCTGTGGTGGAACTGTAGCATTGGAAGCAAAAATTTCATTCATTCACCACTCAACAAACAGTATTCGTGTATACATTCTAGATGTATAAACAAATGAAACAAGACATGATCCCTAAAATAATACTCATCCTCAAAATGCTTTCAATCTAATAATAAAAACAGTGACTCCACGCAGAGTGATGGGTACCTTGGTAATGTACAGGGTACTCTGGGAGCGCAGAACAGGATGTAGTAGAAAGATCTGAAAGTGTCCTGACAAGTTTGGTTTCATCTTCCTCATTCCCAGAGATCTCTCTGATCCTCAGTCCCCTACCATCTGCCTAATGAATTTCCTGGACCTGAACTTGCCCTCTGGGCTGTTCCTTTGAAGATCCATCCTTTACCATTAGTCCAAGATTTTATCTTAGAAATCTTACTTGCTCTTTCTAACTGACCCGTTTGAGCCAAGGGTACTGGCTTCTCCCCAACCTGGACACACCCAGATCAGCCCGTGCTTCCAGTGTTTGTCATGGCCCAGTGATGCCTCGGGCTGGAACTCGGTAAGTATTGTATCTCTCACTGCAGAAAGCAAGCCGGAGAGTGAGGAGGGGGCAGGGAGAGAGAATGTCATCCTATCCTCATCTTGCCACAATTTCCTACAGTAAAAATTCGCTAAGGTTCACCAAGGAGTTTAACTGGCCTTCCTGACTGTGTCGTCTGATGGAAGAGAGGAGGACAGAAGGGAAATGGCCTGTGTTGAATGCCTGTTAGGTGCCTACATGGTGAGGAAGGGTTTTTTAGAGACCAGAAAATTGAGGCTCAGAAAGGTTAAGTGAACTTCCCATGGTGACAGAGCTAATAAGAGGCAGAATCTTGATTTCAGCTCTGGACCTTCTTATTCCCAAGTCCATGTTCTATCTAGATGATGGTGCTTCTCAAACTTTAATGTGTACACAAATCACTGCGGGGGGGGGGGGGGTTCATTAAAATGAAGCTTCGGGGGTGCCTGGGTGGCTCAGTCGGTTAAGCTTCCGACTTCAGCTCAGGTCATGATCTCACGGTTGGTTTGTGGGTTCCGGCCCTGCTTCAGGCTCTGTGCTGACAGCTCAGAGCCTGGAGCCTGCTTTGGATTCTATGACTCTCTCTCTCTCTTTCTGCCCCTCCCCTGCTTGCACTCTCTCTCTCTCAAAAATAAATAAATAAAGTCTATTAAAAAATGCAGCTTCTGATTCACAGGTCGGGGAGAAGGGGTGAGAATCTGCATTTGTAATAAGCTCCAGGTGGTGCTGATGCTAGGGGTTCCCCGCTGCCCCCTGATGTTGAGCAGTAAGGCAGTGGAAGAAGCAGCTTTCTACTCATAATCCCAGGTAGACCCCAAGGGCCCGACAGGGAGCCATTCTCAATAGAGCCAATACCACTGCCCCTTACCCACGGGTAGCAATGTGTGGCAGCATATTTGGGTTTTGTTTTCTGCTTGTTGCCATGACTGGTGCAGTTACCAGCATTTCATATCTGGGAGTAAAGGATGCTAGAAATCCTTCAGTGGATGAAATCACCCACAGTTGATTTTCTTGGGACAGCCCTACATGATACAGACTGCCTCACCTAAAATTTTCCTAGCATCTTCATCAAGGAACCCTGAACAGCAGCTGGGGGTGTGCACACTACTGTCAGGTGCCATCCCTTTGGCTGCCTCATCTCCATTACTTGTTCTCCGTCATTGGAAACATCAGCGCTGCCCTCCGGCTGCTCTACTCCACACTGTTAGCACCGACAACTGCCCTACAGGAGATCACTGCACACGCATGAGTGCATATTGACGTCCCGCTTCCTCGAACTCCAGCGTTGCAACAGAAAGGATGATCCAGGACGGGCCTAATCAGAGAGAGGTATGTTCACATATTGTCTGGCACCCCTAAAGAGCCCAGGGATGCTGCTGTTACACAAACGTGGGCATCTTTAGAAGGCACGCTGGCCAGCTAATAAATGCATATGTTGCACTCCACGACAATTTTGAAGGGTATATACTGAGAAAATGAGAGAGGAGCTGACATCTGCTAAGCCTCTGCTCTTTGCCAGGAAATGGACAGATGCTTTACGAATGTTGTTTCACTGCAGCCGTGGCATGGATTAGACACAACAAACTCAGACTCTAGAGCTAGAGTGTCTGGGTTTGAATCTCACCTCGGCTAATTACCAGTTGTATTGCCTTGAAGACAATATTTAACCTCTCACGTCCTCAGTTTCTTCATCTGTAAAATGGGGGTCAGAATGGTATATGCCTCGTGGGCCTATTATGAAAGTTAAATAAATTAATACCTGAAGACCACACAGCACGGATCAAAGACTATAAAAGCATATGTTTGCTAAATATGATAGCCATATAAGTGAGTTTTCCATATTTTACCGAGGAGGAAAAGGAGGCTTACTCAAGTTCACATACCTACACTATGGTACAATCCGTCTGATCAATCGTAATAAAAACTAATATCCAGTGAGAACTTATCATGTATGAGACACTATCCTAAGTGGTTTACTAGCATCAACTCAATTAATCCCCACAACCACCCGAAAAGATAGGTAGTCTGAGGAAGCTGACTTTCCTGAGGGTACGTATTTGGTTAGTGGTGAATCCGGGAAGCCCTGGGAATTGGCTCTGAAGCCTGGGTGCCACAGCTCCAAATTTCATGCTTTGCCCAGCTCCTCACCTACCCCTGTGGTCATTTACAGTACCCAGCACTGAGCTAGACTTCTTTGGGATAAAACAAAGTAAAAGTCACGATAATTACTTTCAAGTTAGTAATTCAATGCTATTATCTTCATCTTCTTGTAGGATAGGTTGTTGGCAAAAGCAGCATATGAAAATAGACCTGCAGCTACATCTCAGTTCTGTCAATCACACACTTTAAAGACCCCAGGCATGTTACCTAATCTTCCTGAGCCTCAGATTCCTCACCTAAGAAAAAAAAAGTGTAAATGGCAATCGTTTCTTGGCAATCGTGTTTATAAAGACTAAATAAGATCCTTTATGTGTAGCGCTCAAAAACCATTACCCCCATCTCTGCTCTTCCCCTTCTGTGTCTCAGAAGGAATGACAAACTGGAATTAGAAATGCAGATATGACTGACCCATGATATACAATAAAGTCTCTGGATGACAGCTAAGAGTCCCATGTTGCCTCTTGAATTGGAGTTTTATTCCCAAAAATCTATTTCATATAATTAAAATGCCAAATACTAATCATAAAAAGTAAAATCCCTCACTTTGGATACCCACTTTGACAGATACCTATTTAATATATAAAACCAAACACGTATCATAAATCTATATTTGAAATTATCGGGGGGGGGGGGGGTGGTGCATAAGCTAACTGGTTCCTGAAAATGTGAGTCCAGCAAAATGTGGACCAAAGGTGCCTCGTTTCCAGGTAGGTATCTTTATAATCAGCATCAACAGCTGTCATTGCTCTAGGGACCCTGCCAAGGTTCAATATCCGGTTCACTTGGGGCAAAATTTTCCATTGATGAGTTAATGAGCATGAATGGTCAATTCTCAGGGAGGAGTTCCAAAGGTAACTTCTCTTACAGTATCTCCGGCTCCTTTTTCAAAAACATGAAACACCATCTTGCTCAGTCATCTTCATCTTCAAAGATGTCCGCCAACTACTCCAGAGCAACCTTCCGTCCCTTAGATCAGCTCTTCCAGCTTCCCCTGAAATCCAAAATTTGCCAGCCAGTTATCATCCTCCTGAATGATTAAGCCATCCTTTACATCACTTATTTCCTCTTCTCAATGGTTTCCCAAGCTCTGTCTGTAAGAGTTTTAAAAGGTGGCGACCAATACCTATTAATAAGCCAAGAATTTATAGCTTAGTTGAAGAGCATGCTCTTTAGCCAATCATGAATTCACATCACCAAGAGCTTTTTTCACCTTTAAAACCGGCACACCATATTGTCATCACTAATTATTTGCATTGACTGAAGGCTATTCTAAAAGCACATCAGCTTCAGCTATTACGTATGCATAAATACAAAATTTGCTCAGTGTGGTTAAAGCGTTACTTATGATAAGTCTGTAAAGACTGCAGTTCTCAAGTTAAGCCATCCCAAGTCAGGTGGTGTCTGTTTCCAAATATTCCCTTAATTACATCTGATGTCTTTGCTCAAAAGGGGGATTCTGGTCTGTTAACTAATCCTACTAACATCACCTCTCTCTGAGCTGGAAAAAGATGAGTTATTTTTGGAAGTAGGTAATTCCATGTCCCAGAGATGAAGTTCTTTGCATAATCAGGTTTTTAAATGTCAGTAGCAGTTTGGAGCATTATTAAAGTATTTCTGGCTTCTGAAAAGGTTTCCAAATACCCTTACATGTGTTTAATCTTTCAAAATGAAGTCAGATAAAAGTTGAAGTTTTTGTCAGTCTGAAGGGGATCCCAGTACAGGGCCATGGATGCTGAGTGCTATGTTTGCACATTTTGTCCTGAAATACGTATCCCTGTATCCAGAAAAAATAGCCCAGCCTTGGAAAATTTGAAGTCACAAGCTTGAAAAGCTTAAACAAACAAAGAGAAGTCATGAAGTATGTTTACGGGCCTCTAATAAAAAACCCATTTATATTTAGCATATTTCCAACCTAGTTTTATGAATTGGCTCTTCTAGGAATTTGGGAGATTGGAGGACAGGACAGTGTCTTATTTGATGGTAGAAAAGACCAGCATACTTCAAAATCTCCTGCTGTGCACCATGTAAAAGAAGTATGAAAGGCAAAAAGAAATGGCCATTGGTCTGGATGACATGTAAAGACCGGATCCAACCATCTTCATGACTCAGACATTTTAAGATTATTTTCAACCTTGTTAGTAATTTTTAAAATTCTACATAAAGCCAGTGCACCTGTTTGCATAATAAATTTAGACCACAAAAACTGAATCCCCAACTTTAAACACCCCAAGGTATCCAATAGCAGAAATTTTGTGATGAACCGTTATTGCATATATTTCTAGCAGGATATAGCTTGGCACCAACCTTCTGTCACAGGTCATAAACCCCAAAATCATGCTCCAAGACAGAGATTTGTGTACAAAAGGTTTACTGGGGGATTATTTACATAGAGATCAACACCTGAGAGAGAAAGAAGGAAGCAGGGCTGGGCAGAGGGTGTATTGGAATTACGATACCATTGTGGCAAAGGTCTCAGCCAATCCTACAGGGAATTCTGGGGCTGAAATGACCCTGCAGAGCAGTCTCAAATTGGGGTATTAATTGCAGGTTCCCTTCTGCATAACTTTAGGCAAGACAGCTCTCTCCAGCCTATAGAAAGTTCCAGAAGAGGAACTCAGCTGAGAGCTATCTGCCACCAACACTCCTACCAGGTGGAGGAATGAATGAACCGACCTGGCGGGGGATCTGGGTGACACACAATGGCATCCTTTGTAGACAACTCCTCGCTCCTCTTGGATCCACTAGCTTCATACAGCAAATCCTGAGAGAAGCTCCTCCAATATTCTGTTTGGTCTCTCCTCCTGGGAGAATCTCACAGGAGGAAGCTTAGTAGGAAAAACTACCATCCCTGCCATTGCACTGGATCTTGAGGCAGTAACAAACTCACCCTGCCTGTCCTCCACCATCTATTCTAGAGTCTCTTTGCCCTCAACTAACACCTCTGCTGGTCTAGGTGGCTAGGCTGCTGAGATGACACAGACACTTATTTTCTGAATAAGAGAGGCAATGGGCCACTGGTCGCCATGACCTTCCCAGGAGGTGGTTATATAGCAAAGGAGGTGAGCAGTAGGCACATGACCATGATATCTTGGTCCCATCATATGCGCCCCCATCCACAGGCTGCTGGACTGACCACTGCTGCCACACTTAATCATCAGAATTGGGCAGTTACCGAGAGCAGTCAAAGTGGATCACCTGAATGCCAAATATATACTTCCCTGACCCCTAGTGTGGAACAGCAGCTCTACCTCTGCCTGATGATCAGGGTCAATTATTCCTGCCGGTATGGTGACTACTTTCCTTGCCTGCTGGCCTCTTAAGACAAGATCTTTGACGTAACCAAGTGCTTAATCCTATTATTACTTTAATAGGATCTTGCTGTTTTCTTTAGTGGACCAATCACCCCTCTAAGAACCAAGATGATTAAGTGTCTGAATTCACTGTTGTGAGGAAGGGAAGCTCAGACTCTCTAATGGGGCCATTGGATGAAATGGTAAGCAGGGTCACTGCTATTTTCACCCCTTGCTTCCTGGATCCATGACTTCTACATCTTAAAACACAGCAGCGTATAATATTTAATGATTTAGGTGTATACCACATCTTCAAGGAGAGTATTTCCTCTGCACAGGGCATCCTCTCAAAGATGGCACATGAGCTAGACCTTCAACAGACTTTTCCAGTGCTCTGGTCAGTCCAGCAGCCTGTGGATGGGGGCGCATATGATGGAACCATAGATATCATGGTCATGTGCCTACTGCTCACCTCCTTTGCTATATAATGGGTCTCTTGGTCCCATACAATTTTATGTGGGATCCCATGTTTATGGATCAAACTTTTTCTAAGCCCTTGGTCTGTGGTGCTGGCTAAGGTACTGTAGGCAGAAAAGGCAAATGCATATTTGGAAGAAGCATCAAACCCATTACGGAAAAGTCCATCAGCCTAGACCTACTGCTGATCCCTTTTCTGTTCTGAGACCCACATAATGCTGGAAATCTTTATGGGTCATCTTGTAAATGGGCTGAATCAATACTCCTAGTATGCTGCTTCCAGAAATCAAAGACTCCTATCAGGTACTGTGTTCTTTCCTGGTAATGAGAAGTGCAAAACACAATAATCTGCCCCTTACTAGAGAGAATGTTCCAGTTTGCTTCAGACCATTAGCCTAAAAGTTGCATTAAGGCTGTGGGCCACTGAGTCTTTTTAGAGTTTAACTCCAACCCTCTGGAACACATTGTATTAAGTTGTATTAATTTTTTGTCATGGCATGAAAAAATTACCACACATTTAACCATTGAATACTACCTCATGGTTCTCCAGGTCAGAGGACCAGGCAGACCTAACTGGATTTTCTGCTGAGGGTCTGATGCAGCCAAAGTCAAGGCTGCATACCATCCAAGTGTACCACTATTAAAATGCTTAACAATTACACCACCACCACGGCATGCCCCAGGCTATCTGTGTTCTACCTGCTATCAGTAGATTTCATTTGCTGCCCAATTTTTTGCATAATACACTGAACATAACACACTACGTAACCACTATTTGTATTTACAACTTTTTCTCTTCCTTCTAAAATCAAAACTTGTGACCTGTTTCACTGCCAACTATTCCATGTGAATAAAACAGTGAGTGATTCCACATTCCAGTTGAATCTCTTTTACTTGCTGTAAACATGGCTGGTCTTCCTTCAGAACTAATCTGAATGTATATTTTCCCATTTACATCTTGACTTTAAAAAGTTGTGATGTAACTAAGTGAACTAAGATCTCCTAGGTCGTAGGTTTTCAGGAATAAATAAAACAAAAAAATTGTCAAGCAATTTTCCCTCATATATAATGTGGTAAATGTCAAGGACTATTTAAAAGTCTGAAATCATGGGGTGCCTGGGTGGCTCAGTTGGTTAAGCATCCGACTTTGGCTCAGGTCATGATCTCGTGGTTTGTGGGTTTGAGCCTCACGTTGGGCTCTGTACTGACAGCTCAGAGCTTGGAGCCTGCTTCGGATTCTGTGTCTGCCTCTCTCTCTACCCCTCCCCCCACTTACACACACTCTCTCTCTCTCTCTCTCTCTCAAAAATGAATTAAAAAAAACATTTAAAAAATTAAAACAATTAAAAAATAAAATAGAAAATAAACAGAGCCTCCAAGAATAAGACAAGTACAGGTTAATGGGGAAAAGAGAGTTCCAGTGAGCCAAGGTATGGCATGACAGTAGAGAGAGCAAGCATAGAGAGCATAAGGTGACTGAGACCCCAGACAAAGGGCATTAGAGGGACCCCAGAGGATAAATGGAGATGCTACAAATAAACTTCATTCCCTTAATGATTTACCTTTCACAATCACAAACTCAGCCTGTTTTGCTTGTTCTCTGTCTTCTCCTCTGTCCATTCTTGTCAGATTTCAATTAGTTAAAGAAGGAAACTTCTCCATTCGCTCAACCAGGCCATTAAAAGATAAAACGTTCAGCTCTCCTTGAGTTTCCTCTACTGGGAATAAACACCCTGGCTGCTCTCTTTGCTTGATGAACTCTCATGAGGGCTGACACCTGAAGGCAGCTCTCTACTGGCTTCCCCCAATTTCTGTCTTCTTCCTAAGAACTGGCCACTGGCCATGTTTTCCTCCAGAGAAACTCACTCCTGAAGTTATTTTACCATTTTCCTCCCTCTCCCTCCAGACACACTAGATTTTAGGAGTGAGGTTTTCTTAATTTTTATTTATTTATTTTTGAGACAGAGAGAGAACATAAGCGGGTGAGGGACAGACACACAGAGGGAGACACAGAATTCGAAGCAAGCTCCAGGCTCTGAGCCATCAGCAACAGAGCCGACGCAGGGCTCGAACTCACAGACCACAAGATCATGACCTGAGCCAAAGTCAGACGTTTAACCAACTGAGCCACCCAGGTGCCCCCAGGACACACTAGATTTTAAATCTCTTGAGACAGTGCTGGCATCTTATTCAACTCCTGTTGCTTAACAAGAAAGATGAACTAATTCTTTAAACTCTACAGAATTCCTGAAGTAAGTGGTCTCACAGTTGTGCTATTAGCCTCAACTAAGAGAGACAATTTTTTTATGTTTATTTATTTATCTTGAGAGAGAGTGAGAGAGAGAGAGAGAGAGAGAGAGTGTGTGTGTGTGTGTGTGTGTGTGAGAGCAGGGGAGGGGCAGAGAGAGAGAGAGAGAGAGAATCCCAAGAAGGCTCTGCATCATCAGGCAGAGCCCCATACAGGGCTCAATCCCACAAATCATGACATCTTGACCTGAGCCTAGATGAAGAGTCAGATGTTCAACAACTGAGCTACCCAGGCACCCCAGGGAGGCAAATTTTTTTTTCCAGGGAGGCAAATTTTAAGAAAATATTAAGGATCAGAAAAAAAAATTTAAGGACCTAACCTTATATACTCAAGAACCTTAACACTCATTTTTCCTCAACAAGTCAGAGATGGCATTTACTGTTTTAGTCATTATCTACAAGTGTTCTGGACCCACTGGAAATCTAGAAGCATAGGTTTGAGAGTCCAGACTTTGCATGCCAGGAGTCCCAAGAGGCTCAGAAAAGAAATGGCAAGATAGACAACGAAACCTAAAATCTAGTAGGAGGAGATAAATAACAAATGAATAAACTGGAAAGCCCTTGGATACGGTCATTGTAGCATCTATTTGAAATTTAAACCCAAATTTATAGTCAATGAAATCTCCCTTCCCCATTTGTAAGGAAACTAATATAGGATTATGTTTAAAATCCTTCTCTTATGTGACATCGTATTTCAAGTGCAAAGTAAAGAGTCTGACTCCTCTAGAATATGACTCCTATAATTCCATAGATTTAAGATCATGATTAAAGGCTAACTCCTGTTATTTCTTTAAAAAAAAAGATAATTTAAATCAGATCTAAAAGAGGTGAGCTGTAAAATGTAAAATATTGGTATGGTTCTTTTTCTGGGTCAGCTTGGTAAAGCTGAAACTACATTTCCCAAAATTCTTACACCTGTATATTATATGAGGCTAAAGTTGGTCAAAATTGGAATCTGTGTGAGATTTGAAAGGTAGAAATGAAGGAGCAGCCATTATTCTCTAAAGCCTTCAGGCTTAGACGTGGGTGACAGACAGACGCAGGTACCAGCTGGTTCCATATTGCTGTCACTCTCCTCCACTCAAGGTCAAGCTCTTCTTCCTGATTACACACCCTGCTGCTTAAGAGAGATCACAAGTTCATCAACAGGTGCGTGGCTATGGATCCAGACAGGCAATAGTTCCTCATAGAACCTCTCCATCCACTCCCCATTTGGTCTCGCTTTGGCAGCTGGATGTGCCTGGCTTTCAGATTGACTGGTTGGTGTCTTCTGTGATCTACCAACTCACCCTTCAGACATTCATTTCCCCAACCTCCCACAACTGAATAGGGTTTAAGTCCTATAATAAATCCCTTATCTGTCACTCAGAGTGGTCAGCTTCCTGGTTGAACCCTGATGTTACAATTGGCTAGAAAGAATCATTCAATCCCATTAACATTTGTTGAGCATCTATCTGGCTGGGTCAACTGTCTTTCACATATACCAATCTCATTTTATCATCATGGCATGTATATGAGGTTAGCATCCTAACTCCCTCTCATAGATAGAAAAACAAAAAACTGAAATGGATTAATTGGCTTGCCTAAGAAAATCCCACTAGAAAATAAAGATGAGGGGAGCAAAGTAATTCTCCTTGGCCTGTCATCTCCTGCCCCATCCACCTCACACACATGTCAATACACCCAGCAAAGAACATGCTATGTGTTCACCTTCTCAAGATCAGTTGGAGAAAGAAATAAATGGCATCATGCTGAGGAAATTAAAGTAATCACATAATTAGTAAAAATGAGGGCTGGGCCCAAATTAGAAGTGGGGTGGGGGGAGAATTAAGTATGCTGGGAACACTCCACAAATTCTCCCAACAACCCTCCAAAGCAGGCACCACTGCTATCCTCCTATTACAGATGAGGAAACAAAGAAAGAATACAGCCTGAAAGCAATTTAATCAAGATAAAGCAAGTCTTCAAACACTCTAGTCTTCAATGGCAGAATATTCTGTCAGAATTCTGAAAAAGCCACATGTTTCCCATACAAATAAAAAAGGAGGGGAGAAAGATGACAAGAGAGAGAGACAGAAAGGGAAGAAGAAAGAAAAGAAAAAGAAAAAGAAAAGAAAAGAAATAGGGAGGGAGGGAAGGAGGAAGGAAAGAAGGAAGGAAGGAAGGAAGAAAGGAAAGAAGGAAGGAAGGAAAGTGATAGAAGAAAATGAGAAGTAAGAAGGCAAAATTGGGAAGGGGCAGAGGTTGGCAGATGATCTCCATTTATTCCAACATTTCTTGCATCTAGAACTGTATAGATCTGGGTATATGATATGAATAAATTACCGCCCCATCCATTGGGCTTACATTCCAGTAAGTAAACCTGCAGATTTAACAACTGCTGTGTTGTCTTCATTTTAATTTAAATTACTTCACAGACTATGTAATATATAGGTGGGCATTTTAATTTATATCTAGAGGTGGTTAGTTAAGATCTGAACTGCCCTAATCAGAAACAGACTCCAGGAGTGGTTAGTTAGCATTTGAAAGACTCTAATCAAGATCCACACTCCAGGAACCACCAGAGTACAATTACCTCAATATCTGATTAACATCAGAAAATTTGTTACTTAGTATAATGGATGTTGGAAGTAATTTTTCTTTGGTTAAATAGATGACCTTCCAGTTGTATGGAATGACTGAAAATATTGTATAAGCCCTGCTACCCTTACATAAACAAATATAGAAATCTATCAAACCTAATAGCCTTATATCTTTTGAAATGATGCCTCAGGCCTTGGTATTTCTTCTGGTTCCATATCTTACCATTTAGGTATTATTTGATATGGATTAGAAATATAACTGAATCCTGCTGCTAGAATATCTTCACCTTTGCCTCAAATAAACCCTTGAATTAGGAGCTTGTCTGGGTGCATAAAAAGAAAGCTAGGATTTCATTGAGCTTACAGAATATGTTGTGTGATAGTTTTTGTGCCTGCTTGATGACATTTGTTGTGCAGAATCCCTTTTGGGACTTGCCTTCAGTATAATATCCTTGCTGGTTGTGAGTTCTGGAGAAGATATAATAATTATAAATGACCAAGTTAGCTTAGGTCATTTTACAACAGCAATTAATTTCAAATGTTACAAATGCCCTAAGGGAGAAATATTGGGAAACAGGGAAGCATATGACGTTACCCCCGATCTAATCTAATAAATCAGAATTAGAGTTTACATGGGGGGAATTAGTCTATTATAGGTAAAATATCAAAGATGAAACGAAGGTTAAAACATTTAAGGTTGAAAGAAGGCCACCTGTGATGAGTAAGCTGAGTCAGGAAGGGAATTAAAACAGGCAAAATGAATGAATGAATGAATGAATGAATGAGAAAGACATTCCAAAGGAGAGACCAGAAGAATACTAAGTCCAAACACACAAATCCCTTTCTGTCTGACAACCGAAGACCAAACAAAAAAGGAGGTGCTGCTTAGAGAAGCCTGATCTTGGACAACTTAGATAAACCTTCAACCTTAGCAAGGAAGATCAGTGGTTCCCAAGTCCCTGGCCTTAGGTGAATTCCTCTGGCATTTTATCTTTGTTCTTAGACACTAAGTTTATCTTGTAGGTTCTGGTTGTGCTTAAAGAGACCTCAGAGATAGAGATTAGGGAGATACTTTTGGCATTGTGTTTGGTGGTAGTGTTTTTGTACCAATGTGCAATTAGCCCCCAACTCCTTAGTGAACAACAAACCTCATTCATTTGCATAATTGTTTCCTTTGCTGCTTCCTTTATAAAAAATAATGAGCCATTATGCACATAATTAAAGCAAGCTTAACAAATGAGGGCTGGGCTGACAAGAATCACATGAGAAGGTCAAGAGAAATTAGCATCAAGGCCTGTCTGCTAAGCATAAGGCCAATCTAATATGCACTGTCTCTTGGGAACAGAAGGACTCCTTTGGGGCCTCTGCTTTTAGATTTCACTAAGGTCAGGCTTCCTGGAGAAAACATGATTTGATTTCATCCAGCCCTTCTCTTTCTGCTTCTGTCCTTTCCCTCCTGTCCTCCTCTATGAGAAGTAGCTGGTTTGCTTGTTATTAGCAAACCTCTCAACAACTCCTCTGTCTCATTTCCCCTTCCCCCAAGTCAGACATTTTCCCAGCAATCCTTACTAAAAAGCTAATAGAAATAAGCAAAGTTCTTTCATCCTAGGAAGTCTGATAAACTTTACGGAGACCAATATTTCCTTCTTTAAAATTTTTTGATCACAGAGTGGCTAGGACAAGGCACTTGTCCTTTCTGGATGGGTAAGTACCTTTCTACCAGCTACTTATGGGTGTCTTGGTCATGTGATCTCTAAGCAGTTTCTTTCTTCTGGTACCACTGGATTGTTCCACCTTAGCATCTTAACATAGATCCTGCTCAGTTTCCAGTCCTTCAGGCTGAATGTCCCAGTTTGTGGAAAGTACTATCAGCCATCCTTTGATGTGCTGGATTCCTAGTTGATTGGAAGGTCATTGATGAGTGATGTAGGAAACATTCCAGGTCTCCTAGGCCTGGATTCTGTGTTCCTTGGGGTCTTGTTATTCAGTGCGCAGTCTGAGGAACAGCTGCCTCATCTGAGAGCTTGTTAGAAATGCGCTATTTCAAAAAATAAATATTTTGAAAAATATTCAAATATTTAAATACTTCAAATATTTTCAAAAAATAAAAAAAAGACTTAAAAAGTAAAAACTAATTAATTAATTAAGTAAAACAAAGAAATGCAATATCCCAGGCCCCACTCAGGACCTTCTCCAAAGCTCAGTCAGAGTGGATTTTAATGAGATCTCCAGGTAATTGGTTTTCACATTAAAGTTTGAGAAGAATGATGTAGGGCATTCAGTGGGACCCATTCAGTTCAGTTTCTTCTAGGGTGTTTGACCACCTCCTATTTACCCAGTGGGTAAAAAGAGGGATTCCTGTCCTAAGGCTACGGGGGTGGCCAACCCACAACACCCAACACTGGATGCATGAGATCACAGTGCCTTAGTAGTCACACATATTCTGAGCCCAGAGGCAGGGAGGACACCACATGCTCCACAGGCCATACAAGGGTTGTGCTCAGGAACAGAATGAACAACCAAGGACTATGGGACATAAGCTTTGTAGTATCAAGAGAGCTGCTTCCCATGGGAGGATACAATTGGCTCGTTTGAATAATTCTGTGGGCTGGCAGGGAACTGAAACCTGCTATCAGGGATATGTGGGAACTGTACCTTGTCCATTTACTGCTAAGGGTTGTCTGACTTGGGGACCTTGCCTGCAGGACAGTGGGAGGGGAACTCGTGGTTAGGATATTCAAGAGTGCCCCTTGCCCTCCTGATTTCCCTGGATATCAGGGTAGCATAGAGAATAGGACTTTAATTTCAGGCATTGTACCACACAGGGAAGCCATCTTATAAAAAAATATCAAACTATATGCGTGGAAACCACCAAACATAATGCCTGGACCATGGAAAATGCCCAATAAATAGATATCACTCTGCATCTCCTCTCTGTCTTTAGTCTGAGCCCTGTAGGAACCATAGCCTGGAATGATTCAGATTCTGCCAAGGTGATTTGAATGCCTACACATGCGAAGCACTATATTAATTGCTCTCATATACATGATCTTACAATATTCACCCCAACACTGTGACTCAGTTATTCTAATCCTTCCTTTAGGAGAGACCAGGAAATTGGAGAGAATTTTACCGAGTCTAAATGGACTGTGTTTATCATGTCTCATCACAGCATTTATCAACACAATCTGTAATCTGTTATAACAACACAATGAGAATCTAGCAATGCAATAACCTTCATAAATATACACATGCCAGCCACAATTTATGAGAAACCAGCAGTAGAAAAAGTTGAAATTATTTGGCTCCCTCAATAAAACGAACAGTAGGGAAGATGGGCAAGTATAAAATGTTTTGGATTGATTTCCTAGTCTGATACAGATAAAGTCTGACAGTAACTAGAAGGTTACTTGAGAAACATGTAATTGAAAGAGACAGTCGAGGAGATATAGTAACTATCAATTTTTTTAGGTTATATAAGTCTGATCTGATTACTTTAGGTCATCAGGAGCAGTGCATTTAGACTATATTTTTTTTAGTCTCCAGAAGAAAGGCCCTCACTGCCTCATAGTTAGAGGCAATGTAGCATAGTCCTTAGGAGCACAGACTCTGAACCCAGACTCCCTAAATTCAAAGCCAGATCCTCTGCTTTCTGGCTGTGCCACCTGGTGCCAGTGGTTTAACTTCTCTGTGCCTCATTTTCTATCTGCAGAACACAGATAACAGCAGCTTTTCCTCACAGAGTTGCCGTGAAGACAAAATGAGGTAACACACACAAAGCACTTAGAACGGGGCCTGGTAGAGTTAGCACTATTGAAGCAGAGGCTGTTATTACTATGAATCAGTGCTGTGTCCTCAACTCACATAAAGGGTCAATAAAATAAAGCGATCGTGTGAGATTCATCCAAATAAATGGAACAAAATAGCCCAGGAACAGACCTCAGTATACAAAAGAATTTAGTTTGTGGTAAAGGAGACCATTTCCATCAGTAAAGAAAGACTGGGTTATTCAATAAATGTGTCAGAGGAATTGGATAACTTGGTCTCCCATTACTTTGCCCTCCACCTGAACTCCATCATATGCTATTACTGGTGATACTTTGAGTATTCATGATGACACTACATATTATCAATCACCAATGTCGCATTTCCCATTTCCCCCAGAAGAAAAAAATTATTCACATATTCATCAAATAAGTAAGAATCTCAATCAGAGTCCATTTTAAGAGTTCGTTTCTGGGGTCTCTCCTGGTACGAGTTATATAATCCATCAGGTTGCTGGCAGCATACAGACGGCATATTCAAACAGGGTAATGAAGAAAAGGTAAGGGATTATTCACAAAAGTGTTGTGGAAATCAACAAGAATGGTTGAGCCACAGGGCTAGTACCAAGACTTTGAATGCCATGCCTAGACCTGAAGAGACGGAGCAGTTGCCAGAAAGCAGTGAAACCTTTAGTTACTGGACAGTCACGTGATAGGAGCTGTGTCTTTGGAAGGAGAACTCAGCCACTACCAACCTGAGCAGGGCAGGAGGGAGACATGGAAAGAAATACTTCGCCTGTATCTCTTCTGACACCCTCTGAACTTCTGGAAGAATGGGAGCCTGGTTGATCCAGTAGATACATGTCAACCTTCAGGGAAGCAGAGAAGGGTAGAGAAAAGACTGAGCCTGAAAGAGTAAACAGAGAATAAGAGAATATCCAGCTTACCCAGTAAGGAAGCAAATGTGTCAGTCCAAATAACTGGGGTAGAGGGGAATTGTCTTCTTAGTTTGCTGAAGTTTCCTAACCACCAGAGGACAAAGGCCTTGGATAGGATGAGATCTTTATCTGTTACACAGATAGGAAGGGTTCAATTTGTAGTCACTATAAATGGTGCCAAAACTTAAAAGGATGCCTGCACGTTACCTACATCTCCTAGATTTACTCATATCATTACTAATCTTCAAGATGGCTCATAATCTATAACCCCATCCACATAGCTTGAACAGGAATGGTAAAGAGCCACAGGGCTAGTAACAAGACTTTGAATGCCATGATTTTTATTGGAATCTGATATATGTAAATAATCATGAAGTACTGGAAAGAGAAATTAAGAAAATAATCCCCTTTACAACTGCATCAAAAGGAATAAAATACCTAGGCATAAATTTAACCAAGGAGGTAAAAGAACTGTATACTAACAACCACAAGACATTGGTGGAAAATATTGGAGAAGACACAAATAAATGGAAAGATATTCCTTGCTCACAGACCGAAAGAATTAACATTGTTAAAATGTCCACACTACCCAAAGCAACATACAGACTCAATGTGATTCCTATAAAATCTCCAATGGCATCTTCTACAGTAATAGGACAATCCTAAAATTCATATGAAACCACAAAAGACACCTAATAGCCAAAGAAATCTTGAGAATGAAGAATAAAACTGGAAGCATCACACTTCCTGACAACACAATATTACAAAGCTGTAGTAATCAAAATAGTACAGTTTTGGAATAAAAGCAGACACATAGATCCAAGGAACAAAATATACAGCCCAGAAACAAATCCAGGCATATTATGGTCAATTAGTTTATGACAAAGGCATTAAGAATATACAATGAGGAAAGGATAGCCTTTTCAATAAATAGTATTGAGAAAAGTGAATAGCCATATGCAAAAGAATGAAACTGGACCACTTTCTTACACCAGACACAAAAATCAACACAAGAATGGATTAAAGATTTGAATATAAGATGTGAAACCATAAGATTCAATGAAGAAAACATAGAGGGTCAGCTCCTTAACCCTGATCTTTTAAATGATTTTTTTTTATTTAACACCAAAATCTAAATCAACAAAAGCAAAAATAAACAAGTGGTACCATACCAAACTAAAAAGTTGCTGTACAGCAAAGGAAACCACCAACAAAATGAAAAGGCAACCTATGGAAGGGGAGAAAATGTTTGCAAATCACATATGTGATAAAGAGTATAAATCCAGGGGCGCCTGGGTGGCGCAGTCAGTTAAGCGTCCGACTTCAGCCAGGTCACGATCTCGCGGTCCGGGAGTTCGAGCCCCGCGTCAGGCTCTGGGCTGATGGCTCAGAGCCTGGAGCCTGTTTCCGATTCTGTGTCTCCCTCTCTCTCTGCCCCTCCCCCGTTCATGCTCTGTCTCTCTCTGTCCCAAAAATAAATAAACGTTGAAAAAAAATTTTTTAAAGAGTATAAATCCAAAATATATAAAGAACTCATACAACCCAACAGAAAAGAAACAAAAAAGAAAACAAAAACACAAAAAACAAAAAAACAAAATAGCAATTTTATTTTTTCAAAAATGGAGAGTGGAAAAAAAAAGAGGTTAGAGTGGAAGAGAGCCAAAGCATAAGAGACTCTTGAAAACTGAGAACAGGGGCACCTGGGTGGCTCAGTCGGTTAAGCGTCCGACTTCGGCTCAGGTCATGATCTCACGGTCCGTGGGTTCAAGCCCCGCGTCGGGCTCTGTGCTGACAGCTCAGAGCCTGAAGCCTGTTTCAGATTCTGTGTCTCCCTCTTCCTCTGACCCTCCCCTGTTCATGCTCTGTCTCTCTCTGTCTCAAAAATAAATAAATGTTAAAAAAAAAAAAATTAAAAAAAAAACTGAGAACAAACTGAAGGTTGATGGGGGGTGGGAGGAAGGGTGGGGAGGGAGGGGAGGGTGGGTGATGGGTATTGAGGAGGGCACCTTTTGGGATGAGCACTAGGTGTTGTATGGAAACCAACTTGACAATAAACTTCATATATAAAAAAAAAAAAAATGGAGAGTGGAACTGAATAGACATCTTTCCAAAGAAAACGTACACATGGTCCACAGGTAACATGAAAAGGTGTTCAACATCACTAATCATTAGGGAAATGCACATCAAAACCACAATATCACCTCATACCTGTTAGAACAGCTATCATCAGAATGACAAAAGATAACAAGTGAGGCAGTGCAGAAAAGGGAATCCTTTTGCACTACTGGTGCAAATGTAAATTGGTGTAGCCACTGTGGAAAATAGTATGAAGATTCCTCAAAACATTTTATTTTTTTTTTAATTTTTTTTTTCAACGTTTATTTATTTTTGGGACAGAGAGAGACAGAGCATGAACGGGGGAGGGGCAGAGAGAGAGGGAGACACAGAATCGGAAACAGGCTCCAGGCTCTGAGCCATCAGCCCAGAGCCCGACGCGGGGCTCGAACTCACGGACCGTGAGATCATGACCTGGCTGAAGTCGGACGCTTAACCGACTGCGCCACCCAGGCGCCCCTCCTCAAAACATTTTAAATAGAAGGACCATATGATCCAGCAATCCCACTTATGGGTATAAGTTACTTGTGATCAACCATGGTCTAGAAGCAGATGATCCTCTTTCTGACTATCCCCAGAAGGTCAATGGTATCCTAAAGCTAAGTCACAATGCACACCATGCACCTCACTTCATCTCATCACATAGGCATTTTATCATCTCACATCACCACAAAGGTGAGTATAAAAGAAGGGTGAGTGTAGTATAATAAGATATTTTGAGAGACAGGGAGAGGCCATGTTCACATAACCTTTATTACAGTATACTGTTACAACTGTTCTATTTTATTACTAGTTATTGTTCTTAATCTCTTACTGTGCCTAATTTATAAATTAAACTTTATCATAGATATATGTATAGGAAAAATATATGTAGTATTCTAAGCAAAAAAAGGGGAGTTAATATGTGAGATGATGGGGGTGTTAATTAACTAGATAGAGGAATCCTTTCAAAATGTATATGAATATCAGATTATCATACTGCATACTTTAAATCTCTTATAATTTTAGTTGTGAATTATACCTCAATAAAGCTACAAGATAAAAGGTATTACTTAGAAAAGCAAAAAAAAGTAAAACGTGTTTGGAAAGTGATGTATGACTGTTTCTTTCAGATTTGATATGGCACCTGAGAAAAAGCCAGGCTGAAGCCCTTTGAAACCTTGCCCAAAAGAGTATCATGTGGGTGTAATGGGTCTTACCAGAAATAGTTACAGTTAATTTTATGTGTCAAGTTGGCTAGGCTATAGTGTCCAGATACTCCACCAAACATTAGTCTAGATGTTTCTGTGAAGGTAGTTTTTAGATGGGTTTAACATTTAATTCTGTAGAAGCAGATTACTCTCCATAATGTGGGTGGGCCTCGTTCAATCAGGTGAAGGCCTTAAAAGCAAAGACTGAGGTTTCCCAAAAAAAGAAGGAATTCTCTTCAAGACTGAAACATAGAAACCCTGCCTGAGTTTCCACCCTGGATATTTCAGATTCAAGACCCTGGAGATTTCAGATAATATTCTTGCATGAATTTCCATCCTACCAGCCAGTTCTACTGATCTGCCCTTGCCAGTCCCCACAATCACACGAGCCAATTCCTTAAAATAACGTTATCTCCGTCTCTCTTTCTCTTCATCAGTTGCCCCCTTCCTTTCCTCCCTTCTCTGTTCCTCTCCACTATATGTATATGTATGTATGTATGTATGTATGTATGCATGCATGTATGTATGTATATGTATACATATATTCCCTGTCTCACAGGACATGCATTCAAGAATTCTCAGAGGGGACCTCCAAAGGGGAAGAAAGAAAGAGAATATTAAACACCAACCAAGCATAAATAATGCACAGCCATCTTGGGGCACCACGGTGGCTAAGTCGATTAAGCATCCGACTCTTGATTTCCACTCAAGTCACGATCTCACATTCGTGGGTTTGAGCCCTATGTCAGGCTCTGTGCTGGCAGTGCAGAGCCTGCTTGGAATCTTCTCTCTCTCTCTGCACCTCCCATGCTCGCATGCCCTCTCTCTCTCAAAATAAATAAGTAAAGTTTAAGAAATTTTTAATATAAATAAATAAATGCACAGCCATCTAACAACAATATCCGTCTTAGAAAAAGTTCTCTGTCCCTCTTTTCTCTCCTTCCTCTATCACCCCTCTCCCAACCACATCAATACCGGTAAGGATAGGAAACACAATTAGCAAAATAAAAAAGGAGGAATGAAGGCCCAACTGGGGAAAGGAGAGAGAGGGTGACCCATCCCTGTCCCCACTTCTCCGCCTGAAGAAAACTACCAACCAGAAGGGCAGAAACATCTTAACTTTAATTTTTTTAATGTTTTCATTTATTTTTGAGAGAGAGGGAGAGAGAAGGAGGAACAGAGAGAGCGGGAGACACAGAACCCAAAGCAGGCTCCAGGCTCTGAGCTGTCCGCACAGAGCCCGAAGAGGGCCTCAAACTCATGAACTGCAAGATCATGACCTGAGCCGAATCAGACAATTAACCATTTGAGCCACCCAGGTGCCCCAGAAACATCTTAACTTCAAATGAAGTTCAGAGTTTGGGTCATTACTTGGGATGGATATCTTAATTTCTGAATTGAAACTGAGGTTGTAAATATACAATTATTTTTATCATTATTATGGAAAGTAAACTGGGAAAGGAAATACTTCTTCCATTGGATATATGTGAAACAGATTGTGGTAAATAAAAAATAAATATGCTTTTTGAATATATCCCAAGAGTCCTGCCTATTCAAGATACCAGTTACACAAGTATTTCTTTTCGTGATTAAAAATCAGCCACTAGGGGCGCCTGGGTGGCGCAGTCGGTTAAGCCTCCGACTTCAGCCAGGTCACGATCTCGCGGTCTGTGAGTTCGAGCCCCGCATCAGGCTCTGGGCTGATGGCTCGGAGCCTGGAGCTTGTTTCCGATTCTGTGTCTCCCTCTCTCTCTGCCCCTCCCCCGTTCATGCTCTGTCTCTCTCTGTCCCAAAAATAAATAAAAAACGTTGAAAAAAAAATTTAAAAAAAAATCAGCCACTATTACATTTTTAATATCAATTTAATGAATATTTTCATATTTCTTTTAAATCCTAATTAAACACATTGTCTGTTATACCACCTAATAATGTCTTTTATATGTGGACTTAGGTGATAAATTCTGCAAAGAATAATTTGATCCTCCTAAAGTTAGATTTTCCAGAAAATATATATATTTTACAATAAAAATTAGATTAGCTTTTTTCCAACTGATACTTATCGTCAACCTACCACATGGATGGTAGCTGGATGTGTGCTCATGATAACAAAGTGGACCCTTCTCCTGCTGGCTGGAGTCACTGACTGGTATAGGAGACAGTTACCACATAAAAAATACGAAATTATATATTCTGGTAAGGATTATAAGGGGAAGTATTATGTGAGAATATAACAGAGGATGGCAATTTAGATCAGTAAGTTTAGGAACTGTCCCTCTGAGGAAGTGACAATTAAGCCTAGACCCGGAGGAGGAAGAATTGATTAGCTCTATAGAGAGCAGGAGGAGAGCATCCTGGCAGACAGAAAGCATGCCTCATCAAGAGGTGGGAAAGTCCTTGGTATGTTGAAGAAAATGTGGCGGTGGGTAGCGTGAAAGGCAAGTGCTGGAGAAGCAATCTGGGGAAATAGTGATTACGCAGGGCTTTGTAGGACACATTAAGAATTTTGAAATGTAATTGTACTGGGGCGCCTGTGTGGCTCAGTCGGGTTAGCATCCGACTTCAGCTCAGCTCATGATTTCATGGTTCATGAGTTCGAGCCCCACATCAGGCTCACTGCTGTCAGTGTGCAGCCTGATTCAGAACCTCTGTCCCCCTCTTTCTGCCCCTAACTGTTCACGCTCTCTCTCTCTCTCTCTCAAAAATAAATTTTAAAAAATTAAAAAAAAAAGACTTTTGGATTGTATCATAAGTTCAGTGGGAAACCATGAAAGGATTTTAATAAGGGAAAAGACATAGTTTTGTGTATGATTTTTAAGTGTATTAATTTATTTTGAGACAGAGAGAGAGAGAGAGAGAGAGAGAGAGAGAGATGGGGGGAGGGGCAGAGAAAGAAGAAGAAACAATCCCAAGCAGGCTCCATGCTGTCAATGCAGAACCGGTTGTGGGGCTTGAACTCATGAACCATGAGATCATGACCTGAGCGAAGTCAGATGCTTAACCAACTGAGCCAGCCAGGTGCCCCGGTTTTATGTATGACTTTTAAGTGCTCATGTTGGCTGCAGCATAGGGGACGGATTCAAGGTGGGCCAGAATAAGAGGGAAGACCCCTGGATGGCTAGTTCAAGGCTCCAGGAAGGCAACGGTGGCTGGTGGGGTGGAGAAGACTGGTGGGTTTGAGTTTTAGTTGGCCAGGCTAAGTGGCGCGTTGGATGTGGAGAGTGAGTGGCGGGAAGGAGACACTGAGGGTGACTCCCAACCTATAAAGGTTTTTGTGTCCCCTTCACTGCCCTCAGCCCTCATCCACCTCTCAATGCATCCTCACCTCCAACCTGTCATCCACGTGGCACTTGTGTTCAGCAAAAATGCTGTGACACAAAAGGACAGCCTCTTCTTCCTTCCCTGGAGTTTGGTCAGACATCTGACATCCGCACCGAGAAAGTGGAAAACCGAAGGAGAAAGCACAGACCATGTGACCAAAAACACTGATAAGGAACTTAACCATTTGGCTTATGACAAGTTGACAAGCCACAACTCCAGGCCCTAATGACAGCCTGTATCAATGCATATTCTTTTTGACAACTGCATTTACAACAAAAATTCATCACCCAAATATTAACATAATATTAAATTTTAAATCATATTTAAAAATTAAATGCTAATGATTCTAATTTATCACGCAAACATTAAATAATAATGATAGCCATTTGTCCTAGAAACATAATGGTCTCTAGCTTTAACTATTTCTAAAGTTATTCTGCCCATTCTATCACTGTTCTCTGGTCCAAACTCAGATGATGCCCTAGTGCCGGAAATTGCACCAACCCATAAATCAGACAGACAAGTACAACAGACTGTCTTTGTAATGGGTTCTGAAGCATGCCAGAGAAGCCTGTATTATAGCTAGAGTAAACTTTAAATTGCTGTTTTAAAAGAGAAAACAAAGCGGGGAAAAATGACTCCTGGGTATCTGGCAGAAGCAACCAGGAGGAAAGATGGAGTTAGCATTTACTAAGCACCAACCAAAAGGGGGCTGATTAAAAAGGGATAAGCAAGTTTCAAACATGTTGAGTTTGAGACACTTCGTGAGATGCCTGGGTGGGGCGATCAAGTTGGCATCTGTACATAAGGAGCTGAAGTTTGGAATAAAGATCCAAGCTGGAGATAGAAAACAAGTTGAAACTGTGGGAATGTAATTTACATGTAAAACCTTGTTAGAGTACACAATTTCCAAACAAAGTAAGGGTAGAGTGAATCAAAAGAAAGCCCAGGTCTCAATCCTGGGGAACTCATACACTGAGAAGCAGAGCTGAGAGAAGGTGCAGAAGACAATGAGTGGTGGTGACTGACAGATGAAAAACAGGATTGGTGGTGTCATGATATCCAACAAGAAAACAATTTGCTCCCCATTTGTTTTTAGGTTCTCAATTGTGGTAGCTAACTCGCCCCTCATTTGGCATGTTCTGGGTACTAATCTTTCTCCACTTTCTGCTACCCTATAAATATTCATGCTGCACTAACTGTCTGCTCACTGTCAGGTTGTGTTGCAGGCAAGGTGAATTATGTTGGGCCTTTGTTCTGGAAAACAAATGAAGGTAAGACCCAAGGGGCTGCCAGGCAGTCTAAGAGAAAACTTACAGTCATAAAATCTGCTTTCAAATAGCCTCCATACACAGACCCCAAAATATAACCTTCTCCTTGATTGAGGAGTTGATGCAGGAGGACTAAAAGACAGATGTTAGAAAACAAAGAATAAAATATAAGAAAAAGAGAGAGAGAGAAAATTGCTTTAGAGGGATATCTCTTCTACCAGATTTTCATCATTAAAATCTCCACCAGGTTTTCAAATCTTTAGGTACAGCAATGGCTAATTTGGAAAATAATGATCACGGTCGCATCACTATGCTGTACAACTGGAACTAAGGTAACATTGTGTGTCAACTACACTTTAATTAAAAAATAAAAATAATGATCTCAATTTGGCAAACAACCTAAGGTCAGTGAAGGAATTTAGAAGGCCTCCACTTGCCGCAGGGAAACTTAGATAGAAAAGGGGAAACTATCAGTTCAAGATTCCCCTTTGCTTTAAAAAGAAAACTAAACTAGGTGCCTTGGTGGCTCACTCTGTTGAGTGTCCTACTCTTGATCTCAGCTCAGGTCATCATCTCACAGATGTGGGATCAAGCCCTGCATCAGGCTCTGTGCTGAGCATGGAGCCTGCTTGAGAGTCTCTCTCTCTTTCTGCCCCTCCCCTGCTTTAGCGTGCTCTCTCTCTCTCTCTCTCTCTCTCTCTGAGAAAAAGAGAGAGACAGAGAGAGGGAGAGAACTAGACCATTCAAATCATTTCCAGAAAGGCCTTAAATTTTTTCCAAAGGCAAGCAAAATTGTACTGACTTGAATGTTTAAGTGATATTCTTGTAGTCAGTATGCTGACAACAGGTCAAAGATATCATACAGTTGAATTATGATGTGAAATATGCATCACTAATAATTTTTGGAGGCTTATATGCACAATATTTATATACATTTTATAGACTCAGGAAAGTAATTTCAATTATTTTAGATGTCTTTATTGTTATATTTTTTCTTTTTGACATCAAAGATTATATCTATGGTTTATTTCATTGTACATCTTAAATCAGGAATTCAACTCCAGATTATAACACTGTTGCTCTTAAAAAAAAAAAAAAAGCAGTTAATAATATGGACTTTAGGATTAGCTCTATACTTGGGACTAGTTTCTACAACTCACTAGATAGATGATGTTGAGCCAGTTACCCAGCCTCTCTAAGCCTTAAAATCTGCATCTGTAAAATGGGTATGTAAAATAGTACCTCATGGAACTATTTCAAGGATCAAATGAGGAAAAGCATACGACACACTCTGCTACTTAATTTATGTCCCTAATCACAACTTTTTACTGCCTTTCTAGTATATGCCTTTATAAAATGATCCTTTGTGCAAAAGCTATACATTCCCTTGGAGACCTCACATTGCATTGGGCAAGAAAGTAGGGCATACAGTATTGTCATCGCTGATATCAAATAGAGTTTTGATATTAATCATTGGAGGATATATTGGAAAAGCACTGGTTATTCAGGTAAAGTAAATCCTTCAGATTTCTGGGTAGGAACATGAGCAAAAAGAAAGTTAACATGGTGTTGATAGTCACTCTGAAGGCCAAGAACACTCTCCCCCCCCCAGCTTTGCATTACTGGACATGGAGAAAAAGTATGCCCTCCTTTCTTTTCCTTTTTTTAAATATTTTTAGTCAGTAACATATCTTTGAAAGGTGATAGAGGAAGCCCTGAGCAGCACAAGAGAGTATATATGGGCATCATTATCAGAATGTGATGATAGCCAATATATGGCTATATACATAGACTAGGAAAAAGAAAAAAAAGATAATTCAGTTTAAGTCCAGGAGTTTTACCAAAAAATCTGAACATTTTACTAGTTTAGTTTTAAAGACGAGTAAGGTAAGACTCAAAAAGATTAAGCAACCTTTGCAAGACATTTAATCAGTAAGCAATATAATTGACATTTCTACCTAAGTATTTCTCATCTTGGCACAAGGAAGGAGACCCCCCCCCCCAATTCTTCACCATCCCTTTAGCCACATCCTTTGCATGTAACTTCATAGATCCTCCCATTATGTGGATGAAGTATATTTTCCCACCCCTTCCCATTGGGTTCAGCCATATGACTTGTGCCCAATAGAGCAAAAGGGAAGTAACTATACACCAAGCTCCTCAGAGGCTTTGCTTATTTACCACTTGCTTTGTTGGACCTCCATGAGTAGTACATATCCAGCCTCACTGGTCCCAAGAGGAGGACAAGATACACATAGAGCAGAGCCCAGCCAAGCCTAATCTCCCACCCAACCCAGAGATGGTTTGTAGACATAGGAGCTACAATATTAAATGATTGTCATTGCTGGCCACTGAACTTGGAGGTCATTTGTTTTGCAGCAATAGCTACCCAATGCAAATGCTATCAACAGACTGAGCTTGACATTATTCATGTCACTCTCATGAAAAAGTTGTTCTGTAGTTACAAGGATGGTAACACAGAAGATCAACTACAAATGCCATCTTTGAGAAAGTTATTAAAGGTATTGCTGAAAAGTCAAAAAGGTTCAGTGGGATTTTTGATGCCTTATATATAAAGAGAAGAAAATCTGTTTCTGATTTTCCCGGACTGAGGCGGACTGTCTGCTCCATCAGCACTTCCAAAGTCCAACCAGCCCACTCACGGATGGCTTTCCTGAAAGTTCCATCTTTTATTTTATCTTCCTCTGAGCCACTTATGACTTTCAATTCCAATTTTCTGAAGCAGACTAGGTCTTCATTATTTATGGGAGCCTGTTATTTATGAAGCAGTCTCTTGAACATAGATGTCACCTCCAAAGTATTAAATAATAATTGTGGTAGCTTTCCATCAGTAGCATTCTGAGCCAGATGCAAAGCTATTTATTCAAAGTGAAGCCTATGTCATTAATCAACAAGTCCCCAAATGACTGTCTCCTTCTATGTTCACCCTTCTCTATCATCCCTTGTGTAGTCTACTTTTTCAGGTTTACGATAAAACTGCAGTGAAAACTTAGGATAATAATCTCTGGGGGGATAAAAAGTACTGGTGCTCTTCCTTAGAAAAACTACCACTGTAAGATGGTACATAGTTAATCATCAGGTGTATGATTATTTTTCTTAATTTAACTTGCTATGCAAATTTCCATATATGTATGTAGATAAATGCATTGATTTGTTTTGCTATTCCTAATAGATTGTGAGATTCTTAAGGATAAGACTATGTATGACTTCTCCCTCTCTTGTGGCCCTAGTGTCGATCAGTGCCATGAACATAATAGATGTTCAACGAACATTTGGTAAATGAGTGAATAAATCCTCATTCTGTATTGCTCAATGTTCTACAGAAGCAATTCTCTTCAGTCATGCTTACCAAGTGAAATACTCTGCAAAAGCACGGTGCCGGACTCACAGGGGCTGCTATGTTTGTTAAATACATTTTACAGCACTCTCAGAGAGGTAAGGGCCAACAGCTGTGTTAAAATTACTAACCTTCAGGCAGAAGTACCAGAAAATATTCCTTTCCATGTGTCCCCATTAGCTGCAAAATTAGCAACTCTCTGATGGTGCAGAAGTCCCTTCTTTTACCACCATTTTCTCTCCCTCCTTTGCCCTAATCCGCCTCTTGATCATACACAAAAATCACGAGTTGTTTGGATAATATTTATGGATATAACTTTTTCACTCAACAATTTGGCTCTGAGGGTGATCCTCACAAAATAAATGAAGAAAACCAATGTGAGTTCTCTCTGGATCACTGTTACCTATGTCTATGTATGTTCTTAGGTCCATCTAAAAGAGTGATTCCTGAAGGCCCTTTCAGGCACCCTTTGCTAGGACAGCTTCAGTCACCTCCTGCTCTCACTCTTTCTGGCTACCCTCATTCTGTTCGATGTCCCATATTGCACCAGAGTGATCGTTCTAAAATGCACTTATTCCTCTGTTTGAGAACTAAAATAGATCACATTTCCAAGAGCAGTGGTTGTTAACTTTTTATGGAGGACTCTTCCTGCCCCACCAAAATATCCATGTGCATAAATCCACTAACCATCACATGCAATTTTAGATGTTCCTTGGATCCCAGGATTAAGACCTTGGAGCCCAGGAAGATAGTTCTGCTCCTACACAGAACATCCAAGGTCCTCCACAGTCTTCCCAAACTATGTTTCTAAGCCATCACATCTTCCCGAATTCTCCTGATAAAATTCCAGATAGATTTATCACCAGAATGCCTTTCCCATTTACATTTCCCAGTTAGGAAACTGAAGTCAGAAGCTCTGGATTCCAAGTAGCTAAGGGACTTCATAAATCACACTCTGAAGTTCACTTTCCACATGCAAAAACTGTCAGAGCTGGTTTAGATCTGCATTTCCCAGAGTGTGATACACAAACCACTGGTTTTAGATGATACACGGTTACTTTTTATTAGAAGAATTGTGTGTTTGCAGAGAGCAGATTAGTGGTTTCCAGAGGTGGGGTTTGGGGGTGTGTGTGTGAAAGAAACAGGTGAAAGAGGTCTAAAGGTACAAACCTCCAGTTATAAAATCAGTAAGTCATGAGGATACAATGTATATAGCATGGTGACTATAGTTAATAATCCTGTATTATATATTGAAAGCTTCCAAGAGAGTAGATCTTTAAAGTTCTCATCACAAGGAAAAAAAAGTGTGTAACTATGTGTAGTGATGGATGTTAACTAGACATATTCTGGTAATCATTTCATAACACAAACATATCAAATATATTATTATGTTGTATACCTGAAACTAATATAATGTTATCTGACAATTATAGCACAATATAAAATTTAAAAATTATTTCAAAAAGAATAGTGCATTTATTTTAATGCAATTTGGGGACATACACTTATTTATAAATTCTGTATTTTTAAATTTGTAATATAAATTTAATGTCATATCTAAACTATAATGTACAGATATTATTACACAGGACAAAAATAAGTGTTAAAAATAAGTTTATCTGAAATCTATTTAAATACATACAAAATACATAATAGGTGATATAAAGACACTGCACAAATTAACAAGATCATAGGCAAATCTGAAGATTGAGGGGCACTGGACCAATTGATCTCCAAAGCTCATCTCAGCTATCAGCCATGATAGTTCCTTAGACCCTTCAAAGAGAACTTGGCCCCAGAGCTGAACATAAGCTACTCTCTCCAAACCAATAAGGAAGATCAAAGAGCTGCCTGTTTATTCTCAACAAGAAAAAAGGGTGAATTAAAACAACAACAACAACAACAACAACAACAAGCAAGACATTTTCCATTTTTAGATGGAGTCAAAGTGATTTTACATGAGTTGCCCAAAATCTATCAGAAGAGTATTTCCGGGAACAGAACACAGATCTTGCTCCCTTGGGACTGACATGGACAGTTTTGTTGGGACCAACCAATGGCAGAGTTATGACTCAAAACATAAATGAGCACAAATTTCTTTCTTAATGACTAACATATACACATTCAGATTCAGATAGAAACTGCAGCTGCTCCCTCCAACTACTCCAAGTTTGATGAACAGATGGCAGGCTTCCTCTGGGAATGGAAAGATTTAGGGCTGCCTCATAGATAGAAATTGCATCGAGTTAGAACAACAGGAGCAGTGGGTGTTAGAACTACAAATGCATTTAAGAACTGCGACAAAAATGGTTCTGGGTCCTATGTGCTGTACATTATTCATGGCTGCGGCTGTTTTATATTTAAAATATTGATGATTCAGAGGCCAAGAACCATCCCACCTGTATATACATACATACATACATACATACATACATACATACATACACACACCCATACATACATAATGATTACCGCACCCAAAGAGATGAAAGTTTCTTCTGGATTATATTTCCCCCCCCTTAATTTAAACATAATCATCCTAACATCTTCATCTTTACATAAAACTAGGTTCTAGGAACTGGAAGCTGTTTCCTTCTTCAATGGCAGTCCAAACAATTGTTTTGTTATATGATGTTATCCCATAATGTAAAATCGAACCAAAGAGAGAAAGAGAGAATTGCTGTTTTATAGGCATAGAGTTTCAGTTTTCAAGGATGAAAAAGTTCTGGAAATCTGTTGCACAACAATACAAATGTACTCAACACTACTGAATTGTACACTTAAAAATCATGTTAATTTTTTAAAGATCACGCAAACTAGGAAGTGTTGGATGTAAATTCTGAAGAACCTCTAACAATTGTGGACTGAATTAAACCCTGAAAGAGCAAAAGAAAGGGAAGTAAAGAAAGTATGTAGTGTACATTTAAAGATGCCTCTAGCTAATGCCCCTTAGAGAGAAGCCCATTGAGAGGAACATAAGGCAGCTAATGCTTAGCAATGAATAATAGAAATTGTCAGGAGAAACAAAGGAACCCCTTTCAAGGGATGTAAAGAATCACATACCAAGAAAGTCTACTTGTATGAGAGGATGGCTTTGATAGTAAAATATGGACCAGATGATAGTAGCCTTAGTGGAGGGATAATGAAAAAGGTGGAAAGGTACAAATGAGGTCATTTAACCACAAGTTCGATGATAGCACCAAGGGCTCATCCCTTCTAGCCCTTACTATCTCCTTCCTCTTCACCCAATTCCTTATCATTTGTAGTTCTCATTTCTAAGAAAAAAAACCAAGGCATAATTGTTAATGAGTTGAGAGTCAGAAACCTTAGATTCTGGCCTTTTCAACTGTGATTAACCAGTGGTTCCCTTTGACAGCTCTTTCTCTCCATCTCCTCATCTCTGAAGTGAGAGCCGGATACCCGCGGGTCTAGAATCTCTTCCTGCATCAATAGGCACTCACTGGCAAGGTGAAGAACATTAGCAAAGCTTGTTGTAATATTCGGTTCTCTGCCTCATCCCCTCTACCTGAATAACATGCCACCTGACACTTCGTAGGGAAGAGATCCCGAAATTATACCTGGGGGGGAGATGGACCTATTAAGTGTTGCGGGGGTTTTAGCCATTGAGAAAAAAATGAAGCTTGGAAAATAATATAGCTTAAATATTATAGATAACCTGGTGAAAAGGGAGCAATAGAAAAAATGTAGACACCTCAGTACAAAGAACTCTTAAAACTCAATAGTAAGAAAACAAAAAACCCAATTTAAAAAAAAAAAAGGACTCAAAGACTTTAGCAGATGCCTCACCATAAAAGACACACAGATGGCAAATAAGCATATGAAAAGATGCTCCACCTTGGATGTCATGAAGGAAATGCAAATCAAAACAACAAAGAGATATCACTACACATCTATTAGAATGGCCAAAATCTGGAAGACTGACACCAAATGCTGGTGGGGATGCACAATGGTACAGCCACTATGGAAGACAGTTTGGCAATTTATTACAAAAATAAACATTCCTTTACCACACAACCCAGCAATCCCACTCTTTGGTATTTATCCAAAAGAGTTGAAAATGTATGTCCACACAAAAACCTGTGCACAGATGTTTATAATAGCTTTATTCATAATTGCCAAAACTTGGCAGGAACTAGGATGTCCTTCAGTAGGTGAACAGATAAACAAACTGTGATAGATCCAAACAATGGAATATTCTTCAGCATTAAAAATAAATGAGCTCTCGGGATGCCTGGGTGGCTCAATTGGTTGAGTGTCCAACTTCAGCTCAGGTCATGATCTCACAGTTGGTGGGTTCGAGCCCCATGTTGGGCTTTGCACTGGCAGCTTGGAGCCTGCTTCAGATTCTGTCTCTGTCTCTCTCTGTCTTTCTCTGTCTCTGTCTCTGTCTCTCTCTCTCTCTGTCTTTGCCCCTCCCCCACTCATGCTCTCTTTCTCTCTCAAGAATAAACATTTAAAAAGAGTCTTTAAAAAATTAAAATTAAAAATAAATGAACTATCAAGCCATTAGAAGATATGTAGGAACCTTAAATGCATATTGCTAAGTGAAATAAACCACTCTGACAATGCTACATACTATAGAGAAAGGCAAAACTATGGAGACAGTAAAAAGATCAGTGGTTGCCAGAGGTTGGAGATATACAGAGAAACAAATAGGTAGAGCACAGGATCTTTAGAGCAATGAAAATACTCTGTATGATACTACAACAGTAGATACATGTCATTACGCATTTGTCCAAACCCTTAGGATATACAATACTAAAAGTAAATCATATTATAAACTGTGGACTTTGAGTTCTAAGGATGTATCAATGTAGGTTCATCAATTGTAATAAATGTGCCCATCTGGTGGGGGATGTTGATAATGTGGGGAGGTTATGCATGTGGGGGAGCAGGAGGTATACAGGAAATCTCTGTACTTCTGCTGGTTGCTGTGAACCTAAAACTGCTCTTAAAAAAATTGTCCTAGTGGCACCTGCGTGGCTCAGTTGGTTAAGTGACCGACTCTTAATTTCAGCTCAGGTCATGATCTCACAGTTCATGAAATCAAGCCCTGCATCAGGCTCTGCACAGACAGCATGGAGCCTGCTTGGCATTCTCATTCTCTCTCTCTCTCTCTCTCTCTCTCTCTCTCCCTCCCTCTCTCTCTAACCTTTCCCCACTTATGCTTGCTCTCTCTCAAGAATATATTAATTTTAAAAATTTTCCTAATAAAATTTTTAAAGAATAAATGAACAAGGTTACCTTTGAAAACTAATAAACCTGATCATTATGGTGAACAGAAAAGTAGACATATTTGAAAATGGAAGAGTCTAGGAGCCACAATATGGTTCTAAATTGGAGGGAATGAAGTCATTTAACAGAAGTACCATAGGTAGAGCTATCTTAACTGACATATAACCCAAGACAACAAATGGCAAGCAGAACAAGGTAAGACAAATTGATATTTCTTAGGAAACTTGGAGCAAATTCTTTTTAAAAACATTCAAGACATAACATTACAGAGTTTATAAGATGGCTCTCTCAGTAGGTTAGATATCTTGAGTCAGGAAATCAGTATAATCACTAACAAATTAAGATCATTACTCTATCCCTTCTTTTTAATTGCTATTAAGTTATTTTTATTATATTCTAAAACTCAAGAAAGTTTAAATGTTTTAGTTGCATTTGGCTTGTAGCCAAATTTACAGCAATTATTTCCTCTTCTGTAGTTAGCTTATTTTTGTGCTTCCTCTTAGTCTTCCTATTCTTGACCTCCTCCTTTTGATCTATTTCTCAGTCAGTTAGAGAATATAGTCAAGTAAGTTTCTCAAGAAAGATATGCAAATGAAATAGCTTTGGAGTCCATGGACATCACAGAGAGTCATTTTGTGGTCTTTATATACAAAAGACATCCTGACTGGATGTTTCTTCTTTGATCACAGTATTTTCTCCCAATATTCTGTAGCTGCCCTCATTATGCCTTAGCATTTTGGGTCTCCAAAGAAAATCACCCTAGAAAGGCATCATTTTTGTTCCCTTTGTTTGTATAGTGTTTTGTCCACTTTGTTGCTTGAGAAATTTTTTCCCCAGTCCTTTATAATCCATGAAAATTGACAGAATGTGGCTACTTACATAAAAATAAGCTTCCCCTCAAACAGAATGTATTATATATACTTATGTATGTTCACCGTATAAATTTTACTGACAAGATATATCGCACACAAATGATAAATAATAATAAAATATATAATCCTCTTTATTTTAAACTCCATAGAGCTAATTAATTCTCATTGAATGTTTCCTTTATACTGAACTCTTGTTATATAGACACTCCATGGTTGCAGTCAAGAAATTGGGGTGATTGTCACATGATGTTGGTTGATAGTTTCTTTTACATTAACAAGAAGAAAGGGAAAAACTTACATTAGAACTTCACTCATCTGTCAGTGACCTGAGTGAATTCTTTTTTTAATAGATAATTTTTGAATAGTGGAAGAATGTTTCCTCAACTTTTCTTTTTTGCTATTTACTTTTAGGTTTAATCTCTGTTATTAATGTTGCAGTCTAGACAAGCAGCAAAGTAAGAGACGAAACCCTGATTTGTAGCATTGATACCAATGGTGTAAATACTCCCACTATGGATGATTTAAGATCACCACTGCAACATCACTAAGCAAAGAGTTGGGAAGGGATGTGCAGACACACCGTGTTATATAATATTTCCTCTGTACAACAGATGTCAATAACCTTAAGGGCACAGATTACAGTAAGATAACTATGGAGTGATAAGTTTTGAGTATCTATTACCTTTATTTTTAATATAATTTACTTAACTGTAACTTTATCACTTCATTTTTAACAATGGCTATGTTTAATGACCAGCTCACAGAATTTCTGAAAATTTAAAAAACAGCTCTCACAAGCTAGTGTGAGGTTTTTCCAGCATGCCATCGACTGTGGCCCTATGCTGGGCAGTGAGCACTGACTTCGCCTGGACGATGGGGAGTCAAATCAGGCTACACCTGTCTCCTCTCCCTCTCTCCCCATCCCCCAATCCACAGCTCAAGCTCTCTTTCTCATTCTTTCTCAAGTTCCCAAGAATTTTTCTTTGATCATGACTTTTGCTCTAGTTGCTTGTGTTTTTTCCCCCAAGGAAGACTTATAATTCTGAAGATAAATCCCAGAATCTCTACTTCCATGTCAGAAATACTCACTTTCATAATGTTTCTTTCTAATTTACTTTTTTGGGGGGTACCTGGGTGGCCCAGTCGGTTGAGCATCCAACTCTTATTTAGGCTCAGGTCATGATCCCAGGGTCAAGGGATCAAGCCCCATGTTGGGCTCTGCATGGAGCATGGAGCCTGCTTGAGATTCTCTTTTTCTCTCCCTCTGCCCCTCTTCCGCTCCTGCATGTTCTCTCTCTCTCTCTCTCTCTCTCTAAAATATAAATAAATAAATAAATAAATAAATAAATAAATAAATAAATAATAGTTTACCTTTTTTCCCATGAACCTGAGAAAAATCTCTCCTGTGTGAATCAGATTTCTGCAGTATGAATTCTACTTTTTACTGCTGTTGCATTCTTAGTTTCTTTGTTAACTTCCAGTGCCTCACCATTAAGCTTTTGGTTTAGGCATTTCTGGGAGCACTTTTATTTTTAAACCATTATAGGGAAAGGACAAGAGGGATTTGCTGTCTCAAATTCCAGGAATTACACTGTGTATCTACACTGAGAACAAAAATCCAGAAACAGAAATGGAGAAAGGAAGAAAATCCATTAAGTTTGATGTGAGTTTCTTACATATAAAATGAATGACATGGTTACCATGAATAAACTGTTATCATCTTCTACACTGGCCAAGTTTCACACCTTTATACAATCATCTAAAACTTGCTTCACCAATGTTCACATTTATAAAAAGTGTAATATTTAAATTTCAGACTGATCAAGCGCTCTAATAAAATAATTTGACAAGGGCATCCACTTTACTTTGAATGACAGTAATACACAATAGAGGACTTTGTCATTTATGATAAAGAAGAGAGGATAATCAAATTGAAGTGGTCAGAACATTTCCTCTAGTTAATTAGTCAGCAACAAAGGCTTTAAAAAGCCTTTTTTTTTATCTAAAATAAGATTTATTGCATTTCATGCAATTTGAAGTTCATGCAGCAAAGGAGACTAGCACAATTTTTAATGCATTTTAAATTTTTTAAATGGGTGTGAGGGCAGGCAAATGTACAAAGTTCTAGTCTCCTTGGGTCCCTGGGAGAGAAGAGTTTGAAAATGTAACTGTCCACTCTTCATGGTGAATGAGTTCAGTTCATTTCTTAAATGCAAGAAATGTTTCCATGGCCTCTGGGTGCAAACACACAGAGCTCTGAGACAAGCACAGGGTCACTAGTGAGGAAGAAGCTACGTGGTCACCTAATTCAACTTGAAGGCAGGACAAGGTGGCAAATTCAGGGGAGGGGGCAGCTGTTCGGAGAATCAGTAGATAACATGCCCCACTGAGATTTGCTCCTGAAAAGAATTAGTGGAAAGAACCAAAAAAAAAAAAAAAAAAAGGAAAATACAAGAAATACTTCTTCAACCACACTCTTCAAGAAAATGCTATAAACAGGGGCACCTGGGTGGCTCAGTAGGTTAAGTATCTGACTTTGGCTCAGGTCATAATTTTGCAGTTCCTGAGTTCAAGCCCCGCGTCAGGCTCTGTCCTGACAGCGCACAGCCTGGAGCCTGCTTCGGATTCTGTGTCTCCCTCTCTTTCTGCCCCTTCCCCGTGCACACTTGGTCTCTCTCTCAAAAATAAATAAACATTAAAAAAATTTTGTAAAGAAAATGCCATAAGTATGTTATTTGAAATTTTCATTTTATAGCACTGGACTATAAAACTATAAAATAGGGGCATCTCGGTGGCTCAGTTAAGCAACTGACTCTTGATAGCTCAGTTCACTATCATGGTTCAAGAGATGGAGCCCCACCCTGGGCTCTGCACTGACCGCAGAGCCTGCTTGGGATTCTCTTCACCCTCTCTCTGCCCCTCCCCCACTTGTTCTCTCTCTTTCTCTCTTTCTCTCTCTTGCTCTTGCTCTCGCTCTCAAAATAAATAAATATTTTTTAAAAACAAAACTATAAAATAGTTTACTAATTTCAAAACTCAGTGTCCTTATAAAACAGAGTTTGCAGCACAGCATCTAAATGAACAGCACATTTAGGTTCAAAAGATGTGCCTTTTAGTTTTCTTTGCCGTTGACTCTCTTTATAAAAGAAGACACATATTGCTGATTTCATGTTCTCCTTTTGTAAAGGGGGGCTTATATTATTTTTTTCTATACATGTATTTTCTTCCTATCTCAATGTTATTTCCTTATGATTTTCTATTTCTATTTCATAGAATCTGAGTCTTCTTGAATATTATCGAGAATTCCTAATTTTTTAAAAAAAGTCTTCCTCTGGTTTTTTAGCCATAGATACCTTACATATCCTTAGATATATATTTTCTCCAGTCTTGGAGGTATATACCTTCTTTGCAGCTTCAGAATATTTCCCTTCCTTCACCTTTCCATAGGCTTTATATTGCTGTTCTTGCTTTCCTCTTTCCGTGCTCATAATCATATAAGGAAAGAGTCATCAGTGTTTGCCAGAATACCTGTTCTCCTGAGTGCTGATTCTTAGATCTATTCTGGAAAGCAACATGATAAGCAAAACTCCTTCTTTTATTTCTTGCACTGAGCAGGGCTTCATCAGATAGCTTTATTATACTGAATTAAAGTTATCCTCTAACCCCATTGCTTAATTCTTGGGGACCTGAATTATTGGTATGTTGCAAATGACAATTCTCAGGATATCTGGACCAGATGGTGACAGGATAAAATATTTTCTCCCCTTTTTTCAGATAGATGGGATAATACTGTTTCATAAGATAATTTGTGTGGACAAACCATCTACGCTTTTCTAAATACAGTTCCACTGACATTCATTCATTCATTCATTCATTCATTCACCTAGCTAGCTAAACACACAAGCCTATAATAGATAGATGGGAAGAAGGGAAGGGAAGGGAAAGGTAGAGAAGGGAAGGGAAGGGAAGGGAAGGGAAGGGAAGGGAAGGGAAGGAAAGGAGAAAGGGAAAAAGAAAAGAAAAAGAAGAGAGGGAGGGAAGGTTGGGAAGGAGGAAGGACGGACGGAAGGAAGGAAGGAAGGAAGGAAGGAAGGTAGGATGGAAGGAAGGAAGGAAGGTAATTTACATTCCAAGGGCAAACCTCAATCAATACAGACTGGAATCAAAGATTAAACTGCCCAGATTCCCTATCCCTATGTAAGATAATTCTGAGATGTGCTGTGCATGGCTCCTCAAAGGGTCCCCAGCAGAACTGAAATCCAAATGTCCACAGCTCATTAACACACTTTCTATTGATTTTTCCCTCTCACTTGTGCTGACTGCCCCGCAAATAAGCTACTTGCACTCAGATCCTCATGTCAATAGATGCTACAAAAATATTTCATAATTAATCTTTGTTTCGTTTAGGATAAGAATTTCAGCCTGAAATTTCGGCCTAGAACAATAAGAAGATGTCTTCAAATGGCAGTGCCATCTCATATAATAAACTCCATTGTTATTTTTCAATTCCTGTTCCTTATTTCTTCCTCATCCTTTCTTGGCCTCTGCTTTATGAGCATGAGTTCATTAGAATCATTCACCTACCCATGACTTGCTCTGACTCTCTCATTTCTCCCTCAACCAACCTGCACAAAGGCAGTTCTTCCCAGGATGTCTTTGGTGTTATCGGCAGGCAGAACCAGCCAATGTGATACTGACTGATCTGCAGGACTAGAGGCCTGGGCTGTTTGCTTTTACTCTCTCCCTACGTATCAGTCCTAAACCAATACAATCCATCTACAAGGACTTAATAGCAATGAACTACTGAGTTACCATCAAATATAACAAGTGGCTCACTCTAATCCTAAAATCTCCATTAGGATCTTTAGAAGAGCTACACATAAGTCACCAAAAGCCCTAGGTAAATTTACATAGTCAAATGATATCTATAGAGGCAGCGCAAGCCTCCTCTGTGATTTTCACTTTAGAGTATTTTAAAGCCTTTCTAAAGTTTTTGATTGCCTTGCTTTCCTGTTTGAGTCACAGAGATTCCTTCCTCTATAAAGAAGAGGAACAAGGCTACTATCTGTTTGTTTGTTTTTTAAGTTGAAAGATATTTTATTAAGTAAAGGTAAAAGTAGTCATGAAGGATCCAGACACATCTGGAGAGAGTTGCTCTAGTCTGTCAATACTGCCTGGGGCCCAAGGCTTGCTATTGGTGCCATTTGGTCTATAGAGAAGCAGATGGCATGCAAGAAGCCTTTTCCTATGTTTCATTTACTTGCAACAAAAGTCCTAAAGCTCTGGCTTTGGACTGGTGTTTCCATGACTAAGCTATGTAATCCACTCGTCTTTGAGATTTGGGTTCAAATGAGGGTCACCCCAAAATCAAACAAACACTACCCAGAATGTCCATGAAGTGATTGGCTTCAGAGGCATTCAGCCTCAGAGGGATCCCGCCCAGTGCCAAGGAAAATTTTACACAATTTTATGCTAAGCTTACAAGCCTCAGTGAATATGAGGGTGACACTGTAGTCAGCTCCTTTTGGAAATTAATTATGCTGGGTCACTTGGAGAGGGTATGGGTGCAGTGCACTGGAGTAAAGTGTACTTGGTTTCCAACATCACTGCGTCCCTGCTATGATCAAATCACCTGGATACATTTTCCAGGCTGGCTTGAATTTCCTCCTTAGCCTTCCCCTCAAGGGTCACTTCCAAAGGACACAACAGCCTCAGATCCAGTTCTCCTTCACAGAGCCTTGGACCCAGATATGTAGGAGCATCATTAAAACCACAGGGCTAAGAGTAACTGTCCCCCAGACTTTCCTTCGAAATATGGCTTGGATAAGAAGTAATGGAATGCTTCATTTTGAGATCAGCAGGCTTGGAATCTAATAAATGATGATAATTAATAATCACTGAGCACTCGTGAACCAGATACTGTTCTAAGTGGTCCACATTCTGTGGAAGATTGGCTTTTCTAAAGATGGCTACCACAACCTACCCCAACCCATACATTTTCTTACAGAGTGATGTTGATACTCTTCCCATGGACTGGTAGGATCTAGGGCCTTTCCCCTTGAACAAGAATGGACCTTTATGACTCCTTTATCCAACATCATGTGGAACAAGTGATGCCATGTGACTTCTGAGACTAGTTCATAAAAAATGATATACCTTTCATTTAGTTCTGTTGGAGCATTTGCTCTTTAAATCCAGTCTCCATGCTGCGAGGAAGCCAAGCCACATGGAGAGCCCAGACGGAAGTGTTCCAACCAGCAGCCCCACCTGAGGTCAAGATGGCTCCAGCTCCAGCAACCATCTGACTGCAACTGCATAATAGGCTCTAAATAGGAATGGCCCAGCTGAACCAAAATCAACTACTAGGACCATGAACAATAACAGTAAAATGATTATTATTGTCTTAACACATTAGGTTTACAGTAAGACAGTAATAGATCATTGGAATATGTTTACAAACTTACTTGTCTATATAAAAATGCAACAAAATAGGTATTATTACCCCTCCTTTACAAATGAGGAAAAACCAAGGCATTGGGTGGCTAAATAATGTGCCCAAGCTAACTTGCAAAGCTTGATTTCAAGCCCAAACAGTCTAGTTTATTAGAGGGTATGTTTTTACTCTCTATTCTGTGCTGCTTCTTTTATACCCCTCTTTCCTATAAAAAGGCACTGGGGGCTAGAAAAAGTGAAACTCCGTACTAGAAGAGGTGGGAGAGGGGCTATTCTTTCAAGCAGACAGCATGCATCAATTCAAAACCCCTTTAGCTGTTTAGCTCCTCTCCCTTCCTGGGAGACTGGGCAAGTACAGAGAGCTCCTTGGGAAACTGGCACTGATTCCTCTCTGTGACTGCAATGTCAGGGGCCATGCTGGAAGTGGCCCCAGAGAAGCCATTCATCTCACTTTACTCTCGCTGGAAGATTTACCTACCCTACCTGACCATAGAAGCACCCCTGAAGAACACCAATTTCTCTAGGGTGCTTTAACAGAACCAGCAAATTTTGTTGTTAAATCTGAAGCCTGAAGTGAGGAGCAGTGTAAATACTCAACAGCAATTCCACAGTGGCTGGCTGGGTGGCCCTGAAGTGGCCCTCAGCACTTGAGTGGTGGTGGTGAGGTAGGGAGAGGAGAGGATAGAGTGATTTGGGTACAACCCCCAGAGCAAGTCAGATCAAACCTTCATCCTCACTGAATAATGTGGGAAGTGCCAGGGAACTTGTCATAATCTCACCTGAAACTTCACACCTGGCTGCCCCAACCGACTAGCAGCCCACATGTTTTGGTGACTTCTGATGTTGTGACTTTATCCTCCAGAAAGACTGGAGACACCTTCATGAGAACAGGCCTCTTGGAGTGAGGGACACTAGAGATAAGAACATGTTACATAAAAATCATGTCTAAGTGTCTGTGGGCAAAATTCAAAGCCAGCCCTCACCATAGGGATGGCTAACTAAAATCAGAGCAGGCAGCCTGGCTTTCTGAAGAATGATAAATTATTTCTGACCTCAGAAGTTACAGAAATGACTCTCCAAACTGTTCATTTTTAATACCAGTCTGATTACCCGTTCAGCTTCACAATGGATTGCACAGCACTGCCAGGAAAATCTATCGGCATTAGAAAGACATTAAATTACAGGGTCTCAGACAGGCAACTTCAAATTAAAACTGCTGAGGTGAAAATAAAAATCTAAATGAATCAGTACTTTCCTTCCAGCTCCTTCTAGTCCTTTATAGTGCCTGAGATCTATCCAACAGAGTCTTAGGGCCCCTCATGCTCCTGCACAAGTCCCTGTCCGTACCCCCCACATCCTCACCCTCTTACTCCAATCTAGGTATCACAGGGCATACGTACCTCACTTCACATTAAGGAATGCTTCTTAAAGATTGCCAGTAAGACTCTGTAAGCTATATCATATTCCCCCCTTCCCTTGATTTATGTTTCCAAAGTCTCTATCTCTTTATCTAATGGTTCTTCAAATAAGTGTGCTCCCCCAACCCCATACTTTAATTCCAATATTCCCTAGGCCATTTCTTCCTTCCTTCACCACTGTCCCTTCAAATCATCTTCAAATGGTTAGAACACATAAATACACAGAGGGAGGTTGGTATGGCTTTGTGACCTCCCATCTCCTAATTGACAGTTCTGAAATCTGGAAATGGTTCTTATCACTGAGTGTACTGACAAATGTCTGCAGCCCAGATGCCATGCGGCCCATTGTGATCTGAACTAAAATTTAATTCAAGAATTAAAACACATTTTTCACCTACAAGCATTTCGCTTTCCTGATGAATCTATCTTTATGGCATAATGCAGGAGCCAAATCTCAACTATTTCAGGTCATTAAAACCCACAGCACATTTAGAGAGTAGACAGGTGCTAAATCATGTCTTCTGGCCACACTCCACTTTCAGTAATGACAACTGGCACCTGCAAACCCCCTTTGTGACATGGAGATGAGATCTGCAATTGTTTTGCCCCATTTAATAGCCGAAATGTTGGTCTCCTGAGGAGGCTGCCTCGCGCAGACACAGTGTTTGGTAGACCCTCCTAATCATACCTCAGGAATCATCTTCCAAACTATGAGGGTCCTCCCAAAAGGCCTCCTCACTCTCATTGCCAAACAAAGGAAGCTAGGCCACCATCAAAACACCCTTTACACTACATGGATCTCTGTTGTTTTTACAATCACTTTCCTTAAGTCTCCAAACATAAAAGGAAGATTGTCAAAATCAAACTATTTCTTCATAAGTATGTTTCTTAACCTTGAACGTGGAAAATGGCTGGGATTTCCCAAAATTGGAACAGAAATAGTCCGTGGAAAAAAGCATTGATACATTACATCCCTACTTACTCAGCAATAAAAGGAAACAAAGTGATACACACAACAATCTCCCTGAACCCCTACAACATTACACTGAGTAGAAAAAATCCAATCTCAAAAGATTATATACTGCATGTTTCCATTTATATAACATTCATGAAATGACAGAATTATAAAAATGGAAAGGAGATTACAGTGGTTGCCAATGATTTAAGAGTGGGTTTGGTGAAAAGTGGGTGTAGCTGTAAAAGAGCAGCACAAGGAATCCTGTGGTGAAGGAACTATTCTGTTATCTTGATATCCTGATGGTGTCAAGGTCAATATTCTGGTTGTGCTATTGTGCTATCGTTTTGCAAGATGTTACCATGGGAGAAAACTGGGTAAAGGGTACAAAGGATCTCTGTTTCATACAACTGCGTGTGAATATACAACAATCTCAAAATAAAAGGTTCATTTTAAAAAAAGAAAAAAGAAATCATTGGATCAGGACTGACAAAACCATGCTCTAACTCAGGGTCTGCCAATAACAAGTAGAAGCCAAGTCACTCAACCTCTTCCACCCTCAGCTTCATCATCTGTGAAACGGCATTGGACAAGATCATCTCCAAAGTCCCTCTGAGTTCAACAGCTGAGTAATTCCAGAACTGCTCTTGGTCCACAACAGCCTTTGAAACAGCAGGGGCCATCTGAAGAATCAGGCTACCATGGCAGAGTGGAGAATTTACATAAATAGTCTCTATAAATGCCACTTTAAAAGAACCACAAACCCAGCTTCTATTAAACATAACATGCAATGACACAAAGAAATAATATGAAAGAAAAAAACTCAAAGCAAATACTGCTCTCATTACTAAAGTCATTACTGGTTTTAAAAAAAGAAATATTCAGTAGAATAGTGTGAGTAAACAGCGTATTTTGTTTACTATTATCCAAGAAAGCTAACCAGCATTTCTGCCTTTTTCTTGACATAGTACACCCACATCACCCCTTCATTTCCCGGTCTCTTTTCATTGTTAAACTATTTTTGTCCTTAATGTTCTATTCTCTGGGGAACCGTAACACACAAAACAGGAAACTCTTTAACATAGCTCACAATTTTAGAAGGGAAAAACCCCAAGCAACTGATTAAGAAATGAAAATTCTGGTCCAATTGTTATTTGACTTTCATGTCACCAATAACCACCAGCATGCTTTTATTAATTGGATAAATTAAATAGTGTATTTCACAGCAGATGCATAATCAGTATTAAAAATCAACAAACTGGGTAGTCTGTTATATCACATTAGCAGCCTTTACTATTTCCTGAAGAAAAAAAGAGGTTCTTCTGAATGCACATTTGCTCTATTTCTAAATATTACGAAAGAAAGCCACATAGAAAGAACAGCAACAAAACAACACCTGGTCGAGGGGCGCCTGGGTGGCTCTGTTGGTTAAGCGTCCGACTTCACTCAGTTCATGATCTCATAGTTCGTGAGTTCCAGCCCCGCATCAGGCTCTGTGCTGACAGCTTGGAACCTGGAGCCTGCTTCAGATTCTGTGTTTCCCTCTCTCTCTGCCCCTCACCCACTCACACTCTGTCTCTCTCTGTCTCTCAGACACAAAATAAAACATTAAAAAAAAACAACACGTGGTCATCATCATCTGCAGTATTTGAGAAGTTGAGAGGGCATTTAGGTTCACCAACTGTGACAGAAATAGGTTCCTTGGGGATGGTAATATCCAAATAACTCAAATATATTGTCATTACATCTATTAAAATTATGCACAAGATCATTCATCCTCTTTAATGACTTAGTAGCCACCATAAAATTTTACACTGTCTCAGATAAGGATACACATGACTTCATTGGTTACTGAACAATGCTGAGATACAAATGGTTTTGATGGAGGTGCGTCTGGGTGGCTCTGTCGGCTGGGCGCTGACTCCAGCTCAGGTCATGGTCTCACAGTTCGTGAGTTCGAGCCCCGCGTCGGGCTCTGTGCTGACAGCTCGGAGTCTGGAACCTGTTTCAGATTCTATGTCTCCCTCTCTCTCAGCCCCTCCCCTGCTCATGCACTGCTCTCTTTCTCTCTGTCTCTCAAAAACAAATATTAAAAATATTTTTTTAAAAAAGGTTTTGATGGATCCAATGAAACCTATTGTGATCTTGTGAAAAACAAAGCCACTTTAAAAATTTGAAAACTCCCTGCTATCAATTTAATCATTCCATTTCTCTCTCCAATACAAATTCCCAGGCAGAAAATGGCCTCCTTGGCTTTCAGCAACTGTCATTTTTCCATTTGAGGCTGAAGGGTCCCTAACGATTTTGTTTTCTACGCTAAAATCTTTCCTTTCTACGCTAAAATGTTCCCTACGCTAAAATCCCAGGGAAGATTTCTCAAGATTCAGAAGCTTCTATATTTTTATATTCAGAAAGCTTCACACACTAGTTTTGTAATATCATTGCTATGTGCATATTCAACTTTTGCCACATAAAAATACTTCCTTCACTTGCTCTATATCAATCAAAAAGTTGGTTAACAAACAATTTATATAGTTCCTATTATGCATGGGGCACATTATTTCGACTACGTTATTATCTGAGTATGAAGGAATAGGCTTAAATATTTTAAGAACTGATGTTTATCTATCCCTATAAGACTTATTCCAAAAAGCATTCCAATGCTTTTTCATCATGAGAAATTTTGCAAAAATAATGTTAGGCGTGATTTTTTTCTCTAGACTAGCTTTGCGATGTCATACTTATAATTTCAGGCACAAACAATAATAATAGAATTATAAGCACAGCATTTTAATGAAACCCATTATTTTCCACCAGATATCTCTAGCTTCCTGATATCATTTGAAGATAGGAAAGTAATTTAAAAAAAAAAAACAAAACAGAACAGAGCTCACTTAACTGTGTTTGCTTGTGAACTTACTCTGACTTTGCAAAAATTATTAGATCATAGATGGCGGCTTTCTGCAGTGGTTCATTTTGAAGCATTTACAGAAAACTTTATCTGGATGTGGGCTTTAGGCAGATGCTGAGGCTCACAAAGCTTTTTTCCTTTTTATTAACCAGAACAAATACTTTTTATTAAACCTCTTTTAAAATTTATTCATTGAGGTAATATTAGTTTTAAATCTTTTTTTAATTAATTAAATCCCAAGATCATAAAGGACTTGTTTTCTTTTTCAGGAAGATCTGGCCACTCATCCAATGCTTGAAACATTCCCACATCCCACTGCCAAAAGTCCATTGGTCCTCCATTGAAACAGGGAAGGAGATAGAAGTTAATTCAGTGTGTCTCAAATCAGAATCACTTAAAGTGCTTCTAGTAAGTCAGATTCTGACCTACTGCAACTTGGTTATGTACAATTTTCAGGAGATTTTTAGGAAACATCAGGCACCTCCAACAATTAACTGTAGGTGAAGGTCCTGAGTTTCCTCTCTGCTACCCCCCGGAATGCAAGTCTCAGACTGAAACCTGGCACACACACACCAGCATTGCTTAGCAAACATGCAACCATCATGCCACAAGTTTGGAAAAATCCACTGGAGTTCCAGAGCTCAATTCCTCTAACCACTCCAACAGAACCTTCCTTGGACGGCTCACTGGAGGCAAAGGAAGCACAATTTTCACAGCAGGATTCAGCATGCTCTCTAGTCACAGTCAGGAGACCAAGATGTCTCCAAATTAGCAGCTGAAACAACCCATGGAGGAATCTGGAAGCCATTTCTGAGGATGCAGACTGCTGGCTCCACTATATTTTTACACTCTGTGTACGTAAGGACAGTGAGGCTCTCTACGATATTTCCAGAAAATCCACGTATTATGAAAACTAGTAATTTCATCAAGAAATACCCAGTTCTGATATTCATCAAATACCAAAATTTCCAGTGTTCATTGGAGATGAATATAATTGAATTCCTTTGGTTTGAATTCCTTTTGATAAAATACTAGCCAGCCACCCTAGAGTGTAGGTCTCTGATTAAGGCAACTAACCATGACAAAGATACAGATTAAAAGTAACTACAGACACACATGTTCATATCACACAGTCTATACTGAAGTATTTCAAAGAAAATTATCCAAAACCTGCTGACTCAGAATATCTGGGCCTGAAAATCTGCATTTTTATGAAAGTTCCTCATATGATGCCTATGCACACTAGAATTTTGTGAAGCACTGTCACAGATGTTCTAGGGGTTTTTGTTTCTAAGTAAGAAGTAGGTTTCAACTCAACGTGCCAACAACTAATTGGTAGTGGCTGCTTACAGCATAATTTTGACAATGATTGTAGGTCCTGTCCAAACATAGCAGTCAAGAATTCCATGAGCTGATTATTTAGCAATATCTTCCATGGATATATAAGAAAGTGGTATCACACTTGCTTCATACACACACACACACACACACACACATATATATACATACACACACACACACACATATATATATATATATATATACATACACACACATATGTATATGTACGATATGTACAATGTATATGTATATATATATATATATATATATATATATATATATATATATATATCCCTTAATTTACTAGACTCTAGAATCGTACCTGAACTGCCATATACAGAGTCTATCTTTTTCCTCCTGTGGACAGAATAATATATACCAATCTTCCAGGATGCCAGTGTCTCCTGTTTTTCATATTTATTCAAGATTGATGAAATGTCTCAGTAATATGATTTGTGAGTTTTATAGTACTGTGAGATGTAATTCATTTGGGTAAAAAGATTTTAACTCATTCACAGAAAGAAAAATTTTCTATTATAATGTTTTCAACTATATTGGCCTTCTAATTGTCCTTACTAATTTTTTACAGGTCTCAATTCAATGATTCATCTCAATGGCAGATTTTATCTTCCAAAGATAGCCACAACACTCCCATGTCACATGCATTTCTTACAATGCCACCCTGACAGCCCATGAACCTGGACATATCTCTAATTCTCTTAACCTGATGGTGTATGATAGAAGTGATAGTATGTGACTTCCAAGGTAGGTTAGATAAATAACACACACTCCCCCCCTTGCCTTTTTGAGACATTGACTGTTAGATTCCAGCTTCCATGCTGTGAGGAAGCCCAAACTATCCCATGCAAACAGACATATGGAGAGGCCATGTGAAGGTATTATAGCCAACAGCTCAGCTGAGGTCTTAGCCACCAGACTTCAACTACCAGGCATGTAAAGAAACCCCCAAATGACTCCAACTCGAAGCAGTAGAATCCCCTTCAGCCTTCAAATCTCACTACCTGAGGCCTCACGCATCATGAAACACAGAAAGCCCATAATCAATAGTTAACTGGAATAATCTCTTTGTAGAACAGACAAATGCAGGATAGAAGCTCTCTCTTTATATGTCAATGTTTCTTAGTTACACTCTGAATTGGAAACACCTGAAATGCTTGTTAAAATTCAGATTTCTACACACACACACACACACACACACACACACACACACACGCTGGAGCAACTGAATAGTGGAATCACAGGCCCTGGAGAAGACCAGCAGTGTATGTGTGTTGAATGCTTTGTACATTAGGGCAACCTGAGCATGGATTGAGAAATCTCATTTCCTGACCACTCCAGAAATTACTGGCACTGTTTCAAAACCCCTCATACCAAAATTCACATTTTTTATTATTCAAGAAGATTGCAAAAATAGGTAAGGGTCAGATAAAAATGAAAAAATATCATTTCAACCTGAAATGGATGATGAAGCAAAGGAGCAAGCTATTGTCCAAGACCACAATAATATGACCTTTTTCTTATCATCCCAAATCCTAGACCTGTTCCTCCTGGCCACTCCTTACTTGTGTGGGAGGGAACTGTCCAGCACCACTGCTTCCTGAATAAAAGTCATTAAGCCCAGAGAAAGGAAATTTTGGCTCAGCCTCCAACATGTGCTCAACTCCTCCCCTTAAGACAAACCACGACCCTTATTCATTTAAACTCCATAGTGAGCCACAGCCTTATATGCATGAATGCATGCTAATGCCATGGTCAGCTAATGATTCAGAATAGGACAAGTCTACTCAACCTATTTGCCAACTAGAACTTCCAAAATCTCTGAAAAGTAGGAATATTTAAAAGTTTGACTTTTCAGGAAAGCAGAAATTGTATCCGCAACATGTCTTCTTATCTAACGAGTACTAGTTTCAAAGAAGAGGCTGAGCTATAAAATATATCCAAATATGCAACTTTTTTATGATTACCAGTAAGGAGTAAGGTCTGTTCTATAAAAGAAGAATGTTAGGTGTCATCTAATCATGGTTTTGATTTGTATTTCCTTAATGATGAGTGATTTTGAGCATCTTTTCATGTTTCTGTTAGCCATCTACACATCTTCTTTGGAAAACTGTCTATTCATTTCTTCTGCCCATTTCTTTTTTTTAAATTTTTTTTTCAACGTTTATGTATTTTTGGGACAGAGAGAGACAGAGCATGAATGGGGGAGGGGCAGAGAGAGAGGGAGACACAGAATCGGAAACAGGCTCCAGGCTCCGAGCCATCAGCCCAGAGCCCGCCGCGGGGCTCGAACTCACGGATCGCGAGATCGTGACCTGGCTGAAGTCGGACGGTTAACCGACTGCGCCACCCAGGCGCCCCATCTTCTGCCCATTTCTTAATGGGGTTGTTTTTTGGGTATTGAGTTTGATAAGTTCTTTACAAATTTTGGATACTGACCTTTTATCTGATATGTCATTTGCAAATACCTTCTCCCATTCCCAAGGCTGCCTTTTACTTTTGTTGATTGTATCCTTTGCTGTGCAGAAGTTTTTATCTTCATGAAGTTCCAATAGTTCATATTTGCTTTGCTAAACCAATATTGTACTGTATGTTAACTAACTAGAAATTTTTAAAAAGATAATAGAACAATAAAATAAAATAAAATAAAATAAAATAAAATAAAATAATAAAATATGAGTGTTAGGTGATGATTGTTAGGTGATGATCATTCAACATTAACAACTGTGTGGATACAAATTTGACTGCTTCTTTGTAAGTAGTTATTTATTGTGGGGCCAGGAGGGTTGTATTAAAATGATTGTTTTTCTTTTTCTGAAATGTAATCACTGAAAAGTAGTCTTGAGAGAATAAGAATCTTAGCATTGATGTCATAGATTCATGCTCACAAAAGGTAGGGACTAGATGAATACTTATGAAATGGCCATGCTTCAGATGTTTTAGAATTAGCATATTTTAAGATCATGTTTACAGTTTTTAATAAAGCCTATTTTGATTCCATTTGAGGCTGATGTTTTTAATCAGGAATGCTAAGAAAACATGATTCCAGTGCAGTCACTCAGATAATAAGATACTGGGCTAGGTGTTATATTAGATTTTTTAAAATACAAGATACAGGTAAGATGGGCTCCATATGGCCCACCTGATGAAACTTTTGGACCACTACATTTATCATCATATTTTGCTTTTACTAAGCAGTTCTGTAACCTACATTTCTGAAATAGTAAATTACAATAACCAATTGAAATTTTGCATTTTCCAACAAAATATATCCCTCCTCCCTTTTGTTCCACAGGCATTTTTGTCCTTTAGTCCATGCATGGTTTGTATTTGTTCACATAAAGGACAACATATTTTATGTTTTGACTCCTGTCTTCTATAGAGGATATTATTTAGATTTGTTCCTTTGGATTCCAAGAATGCAAGTTAGGATGATCAAATGGTAACCATGGTGACAGAAAGCAGAGTTCAAATCTTAGCAGGGTCATGTCATTCTTTCCCACAGTGCAGAATTCACATTCTAAGACTAATCCAGTATCTAAAAATACATCTCAGGACAGCTCATGTTGCCATTTATGGGAAAATATGACTGAGTCAGTTAACTAATCTTCCTGTTGCCGAAAAAGAATCCGTAGTTGATAAACTAAGAGATCTTAGTTTTAGGGAAATGAAATGACAAAGGGGAAAAGAGAAATCTCTTCTTTTTAAGAGTAATTTTTGACGTTTAGAGCTATCCCTTAACCAACAGGAATGCAAAACCAAGTCCAGTGAGAAGGTCTACCACAAACACAATAGTGATGTTAATGAAATAACCATATTTGACAAGACTTAAGTTGTATTCACATACACAGTGGCAAAGTGGTCACTCAGTAAAGAATTCCTCCAACTGGGACATTCTCACAAACAGACCAGTACTGTATAACTGCTTGGCTTTGTCACTGGCTATGACCCAGGAACATCTGTGGCCTCAGTCACACCATAGAGTGCCCGGTTCACGGGCAGATTGAGCACGTGGCCATGACTCTTGTCTGTCCCTGGTAGGCCCTAGTTATGTGTGAGAGACAAGCTCAATACTTCTCCTCATGACCACTTTAAAATTTATAAAGAGAGGCTTTGTTTTAATTTGATCCTTAGGCTTCAGATTAGGAAAATTCTAAATAACAAAAATGGCAACTAGAGTGACAGAATAAAAATCTTACACAGAAAAAATACTACTGTTGAGTATCAGACTTGCTTAAACTAGCTGAGCGCAGCTAAGCTTTTACATTAACATCTACTAGTTTATTATTCTATTTCTCAATCTTAATTAAGCTTATATATTTCTTAGCCAAGATCCTTAGATATCTCAAATTTCCCTCACCAGTTCTTCCCACGCTCCTATTCTGACACCAAATTAAAATTATTTCTATTATATAATAGTGTTGCCAACTACAGTCTAATGTTATACACTAGATCCTCAGACCTTATTCATCTTACAAATTAAAGCTTGTATCCTTACTAACCTCTCCCTATTTCCCCCATTCCCCAGCCCATGGCAACAACTTTTCTACTCTCTGTTTCTACAAGTTTAATATCAAATCATCATGTTGTACTCTTTATCTTACAATTTTATTTGTGGATTATACCTCAATAAAGCTCAAGGGGAATAAGCTTCATTGGACATTAAGGAAAGATGCTTCCTTATCTATTTTGGTTCATGGGCTATATTTTCCCCCTAAGGAAATGTAGGTAGCAATGTTTACCCAGCTTCCTATTGGCAGGGGCCTGCTCCCTCTCAGGCACATAGCTTGTTTCTGTTCTCATGATTCCTTTCACAAGTGGTCCTATTATATGTACAGACACAACTTAAAACTTAGTCACTACCGACACTAGTGAAATAAGTCTATTATTTAGCAATGCAGAATGTATAATTTATACTAAAAATGTGTGTGCATGCATGTGTGTGTGTGTGTGTGTGTGTGTGTGTGTGTGTAAGGCACTTGTATAGAGAAGAATTTGACACAGTCAGAGAACTTCTGTTGAGAATAAACCTGACTTGGCTCTGGGCTGATGGCTCGGAGCCTGGAGCCTGTTTCCGATTCTGTGTCTCCCTCTCTCTCTGCCCCTCCCCCATTCATGCTCTGTCTCTCTCTGTCCCAAAAAAAAAAAAAAAAAAACGTTGAGAATAAACCTGACTTGATGGGCCAGGAGTACACAAGACTGAGGACTGGAGACTTTCATGCAATTCTAGAGTAAAAGGGATTGATGGTGAAAGAAAAAATAAAGCTATGATAGAATAACTGGAAAAGGCAATATAAAGTAAGTGTGATAGCTAGAGAGAAAGCCTTAAGATAAAGACAGCAAGCTAGTATAAGTGCATTACCATGCACATGTAACTTACCTTTCTGAAAATAGTTTGTATCGTGAGATGTCTTCGCAGTACAGAAAGTAGTTTTCTGGTCTAGCCAGCAAACCAAATGGGAATGATCACAGGAACAGGAATAAAGAAGAATTGTGCATTCTTAAAATCTCCACCTCCAAGAAAGAAAGAGTAGGCAATTACAGCTGAAAATCTATAAGCAGTGAAACCAGGAACTTTTCTGTTTAGGAGATAGGTGGGGTATCTTTAGTCTAGATCGCACTGTATCTTTTTTGTTGTTGTTGGGATTCCAGGATTTAAAGTTGCTAAGTTGGAACCGAGAGATGTGGCTCCAGCCCTAGCAAAATTTGAACTTCACAAATTCTCATGGGGTATCATAATACCAGAAAAAATGCCTTTTTCATTCCTCATTTAGCAGAGCCCCCACGAACAAGGTATAGGCCATAAGAACATGGAAGATTCCTTAGGGGGCCAGACCAGTAATCCATGCAGTCTGACCTTGACACAGCTAGAGTGTAAGCACAGTGGCTCTTCCCTCCATGGTATTGTCCACAAAGACTGCAAACACACACTGAGAACTTCCAGTGCCCTTTATTTATCCAATGATTAGAATCAAATCCTTTCTTTTTGCCAGGCTCTAGTTTGAAGCAGTCAATAGAAGACTTAGAACTCTAGACAACAGATTCTAGTCAGAAAAGTTTACAACACAGTGTTCTTTATTCTTTACTCAAAATAATGTTAAATAATGATCAAATATTTCCAGTTCTCATTTTTCAGCCCTCTGCTGGCAAAATTTATTTCCCTGAACTATTTCTAAAGATTGAAGAGTGAAGCTCACTCACTCCATCAAATCAAGAATGTTGGATAAAGAGAGGCTTGTCCTTCAGCAAGCTCTAAAGACATAACCTGGTTTCTTCTTCCCTGTAGGCTCATATCTTCCTCTTTTATACCAAACATAAATGACAGTATGGAGATCCAATTATAATTCTTCTTTTCACAGGTGGAGCTCTGAGAGGTGAGACTTCCTCTATTCTCTAATAGCTAGAAATATCAAAGAGTAGCAAGTGACATGACATGGAGCAAGATATAAAAATTTCAAAGATTTCACGCCTTCTCTCCTCCCCCTTATTGTTCATTATATAAAAGATCACTTGGAAATGCCAAAGCCCAAGCCTTGGGGGACTATGATACCCCATGAGAATTTATTAAGTCTGTACATTTTTCAGACGAAAAAAGGATTGTCACAAGTTAATTAGATATTTGGATTCCTGACACAGGATTGCTCAGGGTCTTGTGGCATTCCAATTATGGATATGAATTATTTACTTGAACAGGTTATGTTTTTCCACCAATAAACAGAGGTGGTGGTGTTCTCAGCTATCCCACATGCTTTCCCTCCCTACACTTCCCAGTCTCCTTGTGGCTAGGTTGGGACCCTGTGCCTGGCTCTGTGTAATAACTGTGAACAGATGTGGAGTGTGTCAGCCCCCATTTCAGGCTCTGAAAAGTAGGTGAGTTTTCCATACTCTCTCCCCTTGCATCAGCAATCCTCCAGAGAGCTGGGATTCCCTAGCCGCTGCAGAGGGGTGCAGTGCCCTGGAGAATCAGGCAAACTGCACTGGACTTTGCTTGAGGAAGAAACAAACCTTTGCCATTTGTTCCTGATACACAGTTTACGCTAACTTGACAAGTTCAAAGGGAAATAAATGTAGTAAGTTTACTAGCTGTTGCCAAGGTAGTGATGTGTGTGTCTGTGTGTGGCAAACTCTTCCAAACTTCAAATTCAAGTATTCCCAGTGGGGGGAAAAATCTTTGTTTGGTATATTGGCTAAAAATTCTGATTCTGAGCCTGTGTTAGGATCCAGCCACTTTGGGCAGCTTAACACCACCAGCCTCAGTTTCTACATGTGCAAAATGTACTTAATAATATTGCTTAGGTCATAAAGTAGTTATGAGGATTCAGTTAGTTAACAATTACAAAACAATATGGGTAAGGGTGCTTGGGTGGCTCAGTTGGTTAAGCATCTGACTTCAGCTCAGGTCATGATCTCGTGGTTTGTGAGTTTGAGCCCCGTGTCAGGCTCTGTGCTGACAGCTCAGGGCCTGGAACCTGCTTCAGATTCTGTGTGTGTGTGTGTCTCTCTCTCTGCCCCTCCCCTGCTCATGCTCTCTCTCTGTCTCTCAATAATTAAACATATATATATATATATATATATATATATATATATACTTACATATATATATACTTATATATATATACTTATATATACATATATATGTATACAGATACATATATATACTTATATATTTTATATGTATGGGTACACCATAAGCACCTCATAGATGCATTATTATTATTATTATTTTAGACAGTGTCATCATAGCATTTTAGTCCTGATGCTCTCGAAAAAAGGTAGACTTGAAATGATATGAGGATTGTAAGGTGAAGAGGGGATGGTAATGAGGCTGTGGTCAGCGGTGATGGTTGTCAGACTAGGGGTAGTGTAAGTTCTGGTGCTGGTAGGGGTGGCTGGGGCTGTGTTTGTGGTGGACTGTGCATCCACAGAAGGGCGAATGGGCTTTAAATCAGGGTCCGAGAGCATAAATCTTCATGGGGAACTGACTCTCACTGAGAGCCGGTTATACTTGGCTTCATTCTCCTACCTGCATTTCAGTGGCAGATGCTCTTTGAAAGACTGCAATAAATATCACCCATCATATTCAGCAAACCCCTTCTCTTAATCCTTTAAGAAAAGATGAAATATCCTGGCATCAGAGGTGTGGGAGACATCAGTCAGTGGAGTGACGTGGGCCGGTTTCATGGCCTGGAGTCTCTTCTTCCTCTAACACGGGTTCTATAGGAAGGAGGGACCAGGGATGCTATGGAGTCTTAACCAAATGAAAATTCAGGACAAGTGCAGTGGGTTTATCACTGCCACTTCCCTAGCACTGACTGAGAGAAGTATTCCCTGTCAAGCTCTAAAGCAGATTTCTCCTGAGAAGGTGGCAGCACTGGGTACAGACATAAAACACCCCTCGCAAGTGTCAAGTATTACTTTAAGGAATAAATCAAAACCATCAGCTATTATTCTTAAAACTTTAAAGAAAAAACGTAAAGGCCAAGTACAAAGGAAACATATTGTATGTGGGATGGAAAGAGGGAAAAGCTTGCTTACGGAGAGAAGCGTCATACCTTAGACCAGGGAACCATCTGGAAGATCCACTTGAGTGTCTGAGCACAACTATGGAGCCGAAAAAGAATAAGAGTAATTGGGGTGTGTGATGAGGGAATTAAGTAAATGTTTTCCTGACAACAAAACATCAGAATAAGTTCATTTTCTCTTTCCCCCTAAGAGATGTTGCAGGAAACACATTTCTGCTTTTCTCTCTTTCCCATCTTTTCAATATAATTAGCAAACAGTGCAAGGGTAGAAATCACATTCTTTTTCTGCAGGTGACTGGAGAGAACCACATGCCAAGTGGAAGAACAACTCAGAACTATCCTCGTTACAGCCTGTTAGTAACTTCCTTTTGGTTTACAGAAGACTGGACTTTTTTTCTTGAAGACAAATTTTAAAAGCCCCTCTCTTCTTGCTCTTTACAAAAGATTATAAAGTCATTGACTGTTTGATGGAAGACAGTGGAGGTTATTGATGTTAATCTCCACATTTTATAAATAAGGTCCCAAAGCAAAAGCAATTATAGACTTTTTAAATTTTTTTATATTTGTTTAATATTTATCTACTTTTGAGAGAGAGAGAGAGAGAGAGCAAGGGGGAGGGACAGAGAGAAAGGGAAACAGAATCCAAGCAGACTCCACACTGTCAGTACAGAGCCTGATGTGGGGCTCAAACCCACAAACTGTGAGATCACAACCTGAACCAAAACAATGAGTCAGATGCTTAACTGACTGAACCATCCAGGCATCCCAGCAATTATAGATTTTTAATAACAGAATCAGGACTAGAACACAACTTCCTGACTCTATCTAACGTACAAATTTTTTTAAGGCATATCTGAAAGCAAATAGTTGCTCTAGGTCCTTCATAGCTGATCATAAACTCAGACACGAAGCCTCTGATTTCTAAATTCAAATGTGACCATCTCAATTGTTGTAAATAAATGCAATTGTAGCATTATAATTTCCAAAAGATAGGTGGGCAGTTATGTAAATGTAGGTATTTATCCCATACTGGGTTGCCAGGCTCCATTCTTCATGTGATCAATTTGTCCAACAGGCATTTATTGAGAGCCTATTATGTGCAAGATACCACTGGGCTAGTTAGTTGCAGGAGTCTAATCAAAAATAATGAGAAACATTTCAAGTTTTACTCCTAGGAGTAATTTACCCACTCTCCTGCAAAATAAGTTAATCTTTAAAGAAGCTTTCAAAACAATGGCAGGGAAAAGAAGGAAAGAGAAAGGAAGAGAGAGGAGAGGAGAGGAGAGGAGAGGAGAGGAGAGGAGAGGAGAGGAGAGAGGAGAGAAGGCAAAAGGAAAACACACACTCAGGTGAGTACTATTCTGTGTATGTCACATTTGAGAATTCCAATCAGTTGGCCCACTAAAAATTTAGGTCGATGACCACATGACACTGTAACATACGCAAGACTAAAACTCAAGGTTTGAAACTAAACATTTACCATTAGATTGCCTCAGAGAGACTGACTAGGACGAATTGACACTGCCTTGGCCAGCGAGTAATAACAGAATCTGTGTATTTCACCCCTTAACAAGGCTCATGATAGGTAAATAAAAGAAAACTTTAAAATCACCCTGAAGACCTACTAGTCCTAAGAGAACAAAATGAGAATGGCTCCAAAGCAGTCTTTCATCTTCATCCATCCTGTGTACTTCCGCACTCTAAAATGGCAATTGACCAACTTGTCCTTCCTGCCCCTCTTCTAGTCAAACCTCCTCTGTGACAAAAGAGATGGACTTGAAATGCAGTGGAAAAATACCTGCGTTGGATGGGTTTCTAATCAGATTTTCGAGATGCTGCCAGGAAACTGGTGGTGTAATGTGCATAATGCTGTTATACAAGAAAGGAAGTGCCAGCTCCCTGTCTGAGGGCTCTCCAGGCTATTAATGCACAGCCCCTAAAGCTGAGGACACCTAGCATCCCCCACCATGCCCTGGCTGCATTAATTCTGACCGTCAACTTCTGACTGAGGCAGCAGGCAGGAGGCAGGATGAAATACATAAACGGGAAGAGGGTTAATAACAGCACTTGAATCAAAACGAGAAGGATAACAAGCTGCAGAGGTTGCAGTTAGGTATGAAAAAAAGGGACCTATCAAATCATTTGAAATTTAAAAGCCTTTCTTAGAAAGTAGTACAAGAGGAAATCTGGTACTTTAGAAATAAAATCCCTTTATACTCAAAATTCCATTGGAATCATTTCCCAGAAAAGTCCACCAAGACTTGATTCATTCCACAGTGTTCATTCAATCAATAAAAACATCCTCACCAGTTACCGTGACACTGCTGTATTACGATGGATATTTCAGAGTTGGGGCTGGATTAATCCTTAAGAAGACAAAACATGTAAGAAGGAAAGAAAGAAGGAAATGGGACATAATACTAATGAAGGCATGGGAAACAGGAATGTGGGTGCAAACAATTTATCTAGAAGAGGGCTCCAGGAAGTGCTGGGAAGGAGTGGGGTAGCAATATGGAGACGGAAAGCCAAAAGGGGTATATGATTGAGCAGATGATCACGGTGATTAACTGGAACTCAGTTCTACTGGAGACCCTGATTGTGTGAAACATGCTTGAAGATCATCCCAATGTAAGGCGAGCAAATGCAGTATTTGTCAAATTCTATTATCCTTTTTGAGGGTAGCTCCTGGGATGTTAATTCCCCAAAACCTCTGGCCAATGTTATGCATGGACCAAGGATGCACCCAGATGAGAGAACATCCTCAGGCGGGGAGATGCAGGAAGGCATCAGTGTGTAGAAGAGGTGACTTCTGGGCTAGGTGCAGGGAGGCGGACAGAGCACTGACATCATCTACTCCACGTGCAGATGCAGAAGATCGTGCTACTGGTGTTTAGGGGAGGAAGAAATCGTCAAGGGCAAAGGGCAAAGGAAACCAAGGCAAGCTTTCATCTGGTCCTTTAGGATTCAAAGGTCTGAGACAGATTAGAAGTAGAACCTCTTTGGGGCGCCTGGGTGGCGCAGTCGGTTAAGCGTCCGACTTCAGCCAGGTCACGATCTCGCGGTCCGTGAGTTCGAGCCCCGCGTCAGGCTCTGGGCTGATGGCTCAGAGCCTGGAGACTGTTTCCGATTCTGTGTCTCCCTCTCTCTCTGTCCCTCCCCCATTCATGCTCTGTCTATCTCTGCCCCAAAAATAAATAAAAAACGTTGAAAAAAAAAATTAAAAAAAAAAAAGTAGAACCTCTTTGGTGTTCATAGTTCCTTTTCTAGTATTGAAATTTTTCACCAACATAGCTGAAGGTCTCAAAAAGTAAACACCATTTTCTATTTAAAGTACATTTTAGTAAATAAAAAAATCCTTCTACAATTATCACCTTATTCCTCATTCACGATTCAGCAAGTATCCCTCCGAGAGGAGACTTCTTTACTGTCCTGATCATGTTCTCATGAAGCAAAGTTCTTGAACGTTCTGCTAGATCAACCCTTTCTTTGATATAGACTTAGGGATGTACTATGCTTCGGCAAAATCTTTCACATTGTCAAAATGTTATGTACACTTAGTTGTAACAAAAATTAATTTTGTACCTTGACAGAAACACGGTGCCAGAAAACATGGCTTGAAGGATGCCCCATCCCTTATTCTTTTAAACTACCTAGACATAGCAAATGGAGGGTAGTGTTGTTCCAGATGACAGGAATGACATCTTAGGGGTAGTAATGACAAGAGGGGTGGTTGGTAAATGCTACCTAAACTAGTCTGACAAAAGGGTAGTGTCCACACCGAGGAAGAAGAGGAGTTAAGGGTGCAAAAGGAGGTTTCTGGAGGGTTCCGAACATCAGGTGAGCACTGGCATTTCAGCCCCAGCCATAAAACACCCTGACAACATTGCAGAGGGAGAGGAGATGGCAAAAGCTGTTGGAAGATGAAGGATAATGAAGCATATATGAAACATATTGTAATGGCAAAAGGTTGAAGGCAAGGAGACCAATTATGAGGTCATTTACTAATTCAGACATCAGTTTTAAGGCCTTATAAATATTTCACAGTTTATAAGCAAATGCACACAGTTGTACAGGTTTTATAGAAAGGGACTGAGAGAGGACGTGGCGCAAAGAGCAACTTTTCCTCATCTGTCCACCCAGAGGGGGCGCCTTTCTCTAATTCCAGCAAAGGAATTGCATGTACCAGCAAGAAGCCTGTTTTCAATTAAAACACACACACACACACACACACACACACACACGTTTGCTCTAGGTAGATAGCAGTGGATTGGGGGCAAAGTTAAGTGGGAAAACCATTCAAATTGGCATTAATCACAGCTGCCCCATAGCAATACGATGAAGACATATGTTAGAATATTAAAATATAAGACAGATGACCCTATTTCATTCATGGCTTAATAAATTTCATTTCATTCAAATAAGTTTGGGATGGGGTCATCTAGGTTTTGAAATATCCTTGTTAATAATATTAGTGAATCTATAAAATTTGTATAATCTCTAGTTTGAAGAGCTTGTGACCATAAGAAAACATAAGTTACCATAAAACCAAATGGAGGCATGTAATCCTTCCTTGGAAATCCAGAAACCCTCAGAAGCTTGCAGAACTTTAAGTGATTGGTGGGAATATTGAAGATCATCATATAGTACTATGAAAAAAGAAGTGAGCATTTGATTCTCTCTGGTTGTTTTAATGCCTTCATTATTTAATGTATCATTTCTTTTACAAATATAGAAATGCACACACACACACACACACACACACACACACACACACACACACATATAGGCACACATATGCACACACACACAGCCAAACCTGTAAATACTCCTCTTGGAGCTCTTTATGACATTGTTTTCAGATTGACCTTTGCAAACACTTATTCAACCAAAATTAGATCAGAATGAAATATGAAGGATGTTCCACCCCTTATTCTTTTAAATTAGCTAGGAACTGACTCTTCAATATTTATGACCGCTCGCTGAAAATACATGATTGTTCTACTGGGAAAATAAGGTTGCTTTGAGCAGAGTTGCAGGAAATCTGATTTGAAAAATCCAAGTTAATAATCTCCACAATTCTAATAGAGCAATGTTCTAAATGCAAGCTCAGTTAATAGATACAGCAAAAGAATGACCTCTGTGGATTCCAATTAGAATAAACACATCAAGGAGGACAGATGGGGGCTCTGGCTAGAGTCATGAGTAGTTACCATGGCTTTTGTCAAGAATAAGAAACAAAACTAAAAGCTGAATGGAAAAAAAACTACTCCTCTCTCATTTGTTTTCTAAGATCTTTATTATCTGAAGTATAAGTATTGTTGAAGGTTTAAATAATTTTTTAAATGTTTATTTATTTATTTTGAGAGAGAGTGCACATGTGCACACACACACACACACACACACACACACACACACACACACACGAGTGAGCATGGGGCAGAGGGAGAGGGAGAGAGAATCCCAAGCGGGGCTCTATCTCACATACCAGGAGATCATGACCTGAGCCAAAATCAAGAGTCGGACACTTAACCAACTGAACCACCCAGGCACCTCTCAAAGGTTTAAATAATTTTTGAAAGAAACTCAAAATGTTAACAATTGCTAGAACATGAGTATCCAAGATCAATAGACTCAAATATCAGCTCTGTCACTTATTAATTCAATAATCTCGCCAAATTACCGGCTCTGAGCCTCCAAGCTTCTTATCTGAAAAATGGGTCTGATAAGATCCAACTTAGGCCATATGTGAAATGCTCAACACAGACTTGCTTACAGAGCGGGTGCTCAATTGTTTTATTACTCCTTCTTTCTCTTCCTTCTTAGATAGGAGAATTACCTTCAAGAGTGCCCATGTGTCCTGCAACGTGAACATGTTGGACATTCTTCCAGGAGTAACTGGTAAATTTTTCCAGTATTACTACTGTCTTTTTGTGTATAAGTCTCCTGCTAACAACGTGAGCTGGGCAGCCCTGTGAGGCAGTGTGGTCCTGCACGTCACACTTCCTGGGTTTGCACCCTCACTCTGCCACCGTGGAAGTGTTGCTTAATCATTCTCTGTTTAAGTTTTCTTAGTTACAAAATGGAGATAAGTAACAAAAAAAAAATGCTCTTAGAGTTGTGAGAAGTAAATGACCTAATTCATGAAGGAAATTAAAACGGTGTTTTATACATGGCAACTATTTGATTGAATAGAAGCCATTATGCCAAAGTTTCAACCCTAGAAAACATAAATGCAGCGTGATTTTCCACAGTGGGGGAGTACACTTCCACTATTATGGAATTCCCACCAAGATCCCTTTAGAACCTGAATCAGTTCACACTTGGTTGACTGGAAGATGTGCCTGCAGCCACAGCAGTGTGCTCAGTGTAGACATAGTTCACCCACAAGCATGCATTAATTCTTGTGCCCACCTTGGGCAAGACCCTGCCATAATATCACAGTTCACAACTCCTCACTTTCTGGAGAATTCCACCCAGAAACTTATGTAGCGTGTTTGAACATACTCTTATACGCAGGATAGATGTTTTCTCTAGTGTGGACTTATTTTAATGTAAAATGAGTTCCTTCCTCTAATAAAGGTATCAGGTTCTATATGAAGTCAGTACATCATAATGAAGGAATAATCACACTTCTCAGAGTGGGTCTCCCTGTTGGAGCCAATTGTGAGTAGCTATTAATAGGACTCTCTAATAGTTGAATTTCAGGGAATGCTAACATTTGATTTAATCAGGCAGCATTCCTCCAGATTAGTGCAACATGCCAAAAGTGTCACCTTTACGTTTCCATCACATTCTCTCCAGGGAAGGTAGAGAAGACTCCACAAACACTGGAGGCTAGCGAGATGGCAGAGCAAGTAGGTTTTAAATCTAAGTTGGGGGGGAAAGGAGGCAGAAGAAATGGAGCTCAGAGCTCCCTCTGAGTGTGACTGTTTTGGCAGGGCTGTGCCCACCTCCTTGGCTTTAGGTTCTGGCAAACACTGAGGACCCTGTGCTTCAGGCGTGTCTCTGTTATCTTTATCATCCTCCTCACCCCCTCACGAGATAGGAAGGCAATATATATTGTTCTCGTGTGTGCCAGTTAATGAAGCTGTTAACTCTCAGCTCCAATCCACGTTGCTCTGCTCTACTCTGGTGCTGGGGCTGGGATTCTGAAAGCGATGTTCTTCTTTTGCCAGCTGTTCCTGCTGATAGGTGCTTACCAACAGGGGGCACTAGAGGGAGTTGGGGAGACTAGAAGAAAGAAGGTCTTCGTCTTCCCTTTGCTTGCTGTTTCAGTCAGCATCACTCAGCAATGGCTTTTTGCCCTGGCAAGGCAGCTGGTCCCAGGCCCCAGTGTCTTCTTTGCCATCCTCAGACCATCTCACCTTGCCCTCCTCAGAGATCTGAGTGCAGTTCTGTGGGACCTCTCCTCCTGGCTTCTAGGTTCTCATCACCCAAACCTCTTCCAGTTGGTTCACCTAGGGCTAATGGTGTGGAGAACAAAGGCAAAAGAAATGCAGATAAAATTAAATTTGCTTACAACCTGCTGGAATTAACAAATACTTGAGGCAGGCAGAGTATAACATTCTTCGAGAACTCCCAACTGTCTTAATATCAATGCTTTGCTAGAAGGAAAAACAACCTTAGCTTGATAATAGCTAGGCCTCCAGGATCCTATAAGTCTTCTTTAGCTTCTGAAAATCCTTTTGGAAACTTCCTTTGTCTTTACTGTCTCCAATTCCAAAGTGTATAATCAATTGCTCCTCATGACCCCAGTGCAGCTCTTCCTGCCCATGGGTCCTGTCCCCGTGCTTTAATAAAAACACCTTTTTGTACCAAAACCATCTCAAGAATTCTTTGCTGACCATTGACTTCAAACCACATCACTTGGGTGGGATTGTTTCCTCCAGTTACTTATCTCTGTGATAATCTAGTGTCCCCTTTCCATTTTTTCAGTTTTCTGTCTTAACCAGTTTCTTAGGCTAAATTCTCTATGTTGAAATACCTAGTGAGATGTCTGCTTCCTTGGATTGATCCACTATATCTGCTCTCAAAGACTGGGGTAAATAGAGGCGACAGTATGAAGTAAGTGAAAACCATTCTCCATCCTTCCCCATAGCCCTATATATGCTGCTCTCCCACATGAATATACAAGTTACCCAGAGAAAGTGCTCATTTCCAATTAAGGGGTCAACTGATTATGGCTTAAAATGTAAACTCGCAAGTTACTGACATTTTTCAAAAGGCTTCTAGAGTTATGTTTTAAACCGTATGGAAATATTTAGTTAATTGCTGGATGTTTGGCACTGAGTTGGACACTATCAAGGAAGGGAGAAGTTATAAGGATGGTGTGAAATAATGTCCCTACCCTCAAGGAACTGGAGTTAAAAGAGGAAGAGCCAATGTACATATATTAATAAGAAAAATATATGAAACATAATATTATTATAAACTGAGTTGGATGGTACACACCACAAATGCATTAGGAGGTAAGAAATAGAAGAGATGATTGGGGTCAAAGTCACCTTGAGGACCTCACAGTAGATTATGAGGTAGACTTGGAAGGATTCAGAAATGGAAAGAAAATAGGGAAAAGCTGAGAAGCAGAATGAACAAGGCCAAGGAAATTAGACTTTGCTCTGCAAATCCACTGGTACCAATTAATGTGAGTTTGCCATTATATAGATTCTCCTAGGTTTGCCACCCAAGGAGAACCCAGACTCCAGTGAGCTTACAGTCAAACTAACTGGAATACCATCTGCCACTTAAAAGGAGCCTGTGTGAAAATCAAAGTGTCACTCAACTGTGGTCATTTAGAACCATAGATCATACATTTTTACCAACAGCTGGGGATTTGATATTTGGGATTAAAATCCTGGTAATCCTTTTGATTGACTTGGAGGTTTGTCCAAGAAGTTTCCATCCTTCACGAACGACTCATATGCACATACCAAACACAACTGTTCTTGTTGGAGAAATCCTCAGGAACCCACAGTAGCCTGCTCAATTAGAATCAAATCTCTAGGATCAAATCTATTTAAAACAAAATACAAATTGTATCATTAAGCAACAAAACTGACCACTAAGCAGATTGTGACTCTTGATATCGGGTTAGAATCAAGTTTTAAAATGGGATTTTTAAATGCCTTTTGTAAAGTTACCTAAGGAATCAAGTAGATTGCGCCCACTTTCACCAAACACTTTCTTAAATCAGTGGATTCAAGTGAGAGCAGAACTCTTTAAATTATAAGCAAGAGGATAATAGTATTAAATCCTGGCCTTTCCCACAAAAGCAACCACCTCTTCCTCACCCCTACCCTTCTCTAATTTATAGTAATGTAATCCATATGGAAGAAATCCGTGTGTTTGGGAACCAAGTCCTACACTTTCTTTTCCATCACAAAAGCCAGTTGTTCTTCAGAACCATCCATCAGGATCGTATTACACTCTGAAGCATTAAAAAAGAGGCCTGAGCTCAGACCTCCTGCTGAAAAGTTAAGTTGTCAGTTGTTAGGCAGAAAATCAATCAGAAATGCATTTGGGACAATGGCCTGCTGCCTGAAATTACACCAGGCTGGAAAAAAACCAACCAGAGGCAGAATACTAATGGTTGGAGATACCCTTTCTGTCTTAGACAAGGTGGATCAATTTATTCAGACACATTTGCTAAGAGGAAATATGCTGATGCCAAGTCTCAGATTTACATACAATTATAGCAGAACATTTGCAAAATTTTCTCAGAAGGATCAAGATACTCTGTTTCTTAACATGTGCCAGTAACTTCAAAATTGTTATGGATTGCTTTAGCTAACGCACATTCCTACCCCTAGGTCTTGCAATAGGTACAGAGACTTTGCCACAGTTTGGGTAATTTATCATCATTTTGCAAATGCTCATGGAAGACACGTGGATAGCTAGTATTACCACAAACTCACTGTGGCTCCTTGCTGAGTGGGTAGGAGGCAGGCAAAAATCTTGGGCCACACTCAGTGCGTTGATGAGTCTTATTTCTGAAGTGGTAATAGAGTTGGCTAGAATCTAATGGCAATGAAATTGGTCCTTGGCCCCCTAAGAGCAATTATACACTAATATTTAAAATAAAATAATAACAAAAATGAATGTTAAAAATAATAGCTAACATAATCTGAGCCCTTATTATGAGCTAAGCGCTTTACATGCTCCTCTAGTCCTCCCAACAATATTACGAAGTAGGGCCTGTTATCTTCATTTTACAGAGAAACTGAAGTCTGAAGAGGACGAGTCATTTACTCAAGGTCACTTGGCTGATGGGAGGGACCAGAATTCGAGGTCACATGGAAGGATCCCAGGTCTCTATGCTCACCACTTGGCAATGCTACCTCCCACACATAGTGAAATATCCATGCGCAGAGAAAGACTGCTCAAAATGATACTTAACTGCCTCAACCCCAAGCCAACCACCTCCCAAATGTTTCAGTGCCAACAGTTTCAAGGAAAACCAGAGAGCTTGGCATTACCACGCTCAGAGTCCTACTGGGTAGGGGTTGTAGAAACTTCCTGTTTGTTATCTTGAGTATGAAGGCCACCAAGTTATCAACAGCCTTGATTATGTGCTTAGGAAGTTTGAAGTCAGGCTGTGCTCATGTTCCAAGCCTCATCAACCAATCACTGAACAACTAGCAGTCCCTGTAGTAGTAAGAAGTATGCTGTTCTACATTCTCCGCTCATCTCTTCATTGGGGCCTGCTTTTGCCTGGTCTTCTGGAATTTATCAAACACAGACGTGCTTATCTGGGCAATCCCTTTCTTAGCACTCTCCAATGTAACTACAGTAGTCTTCCTTATCGGTGGAGGACACATTCCAAGACCCCCAATGGATGCCTGAAACCATGGATCGTACTGAACTTTATATCTACTATGTTTCACCTATATATACCAACCTATGATAAAGTTTAATTTACAAATTAGGCACGTAAGAGATGAGCAACAATAACTAATAATAAAATAGAACAATTGTAACAGTACACTATAATAAGAATTATGTGAATGTGCTCTCTCTCTCTCTCAAAATATCCTACTGTACTGTACTCACCCCTCTTCTTGTGATGATGTGAGATGACTAAATGCCCGTGTGATGTGAGGAAGTAAGATGAACAATTTGGGGTTGTGACATAGTTAGGCTACTATTGACCCTCCGACCATTTCTCAGAAAAACTATCAACTACTTGAGGACCTCTGTTGACCACAGTTAACAAACTGCAGAAAGCAAAACCTTCCAGTAATAAGGAACTATTGTTCTCAGGGTAATTGCTCTAAATACTATCATTATAATCTCCCAAGGCTTTCAAGCTTTTATTCCTACTAAAATATATGCCTGTGGGGAAACATAGGTATTTATCTCCACTTTACAGATGGGAAGACTGAGACACAACACTAAAATTTTCTAAGTGCACTGTTTGAGTTAATGAACTAGAAAAGCAATGGAAGTATCTGGCCATGCTGCTTAGGCTCTCTGAACCAGGGTTTGATGCTCCTTGCTACAGGACAGTTTACAGCCTTGAATGTTTAACCGTTTCTTCTTAAACTCCTTCACTCTTGCACTCCCCTAGTTAACTCATTAATCAAGTTCTTACCCCAGTGCATGCTTTACATGCAACAGCCATGTTTCCTAACATTGAATTACTGCACAGACTGGTCTGGGATTAACATGAGAAAACTTCCCTTCTTAAGAAAAGGCAACTGAGATAGCACAGTGTGGCAGTTACGTGCACTGATACTGGAGACAAAATGCTTAGGCTCAAATCTCAGTTTTAGTTGTGAGTGACCTTGAGCAAATTAATTAATAACTTGGCGCCCTGTTTACCCCATCTACAAAATGAAAATCATAATGTACCTAATTCATAGTCATTGTGAGAATTAAATGAGTTCAAGCTAGCCTCTAAACAATTCCTAATATTTGCTGTTTTTACTATTCCAAACAACCCTCCTTCTTCAATCTCCGAGCAATGACCCTTCTATGCCGACACATTCTTATTCCCTCTCAGTTTCATTCAGAAGTTTCTAATCAAATAAAATTAATCATCTACTACTTCTATATTATTTCTTCAGAAATACCCACTGTAATTTGGGGTCTTTTTTTACATACAGCTTAATCTTCCTCCTAACTAAAACAGGCATCTATTTTGTATTCTTTTTAAAGGAATTTACTTATGTACTGATTTTAGATTTAGCCTTAGGTAATAGTTGTTACATTTCCTTGATTCTAATCCTTTCTGTTTTCCCTTTTAAAGTGCATGCTCAATAGTATATAAATTTCACCTTAAGTCTGTATTTTGTTATTTCCTGTAAAAGTAGTGACTTCAATTGCCAAAAAATAATTTTCCCCCCAGATGTTCTATATTAATTTGATGTAGGATTTTGGACTTACCTGGCATCCACTTTCTTGATTTCCATGTACTTCATCTATGCCAGAATTCCACATTTCTGAATGATAATGATGTGTATTATGTCTGTGTCATAATCTTATTCATTCCTTTCTTATTTTCAATGATATGACTACTTAGGGATAAAACCTACATTTGGTGAAGCAAAGTATTCATGTACATTTTCCATGTGTTATATATCTTGTTTCACCAATTAAAAATTTCATTTGCACATTTGATATATGCTATACATCTTTTAATTTTTTTGATGTTTATTTATTTTTGAGAGAGACAGAGTGTGAGCAGAGTTGGGGTAGAGAGAGAGGGAGACACAGAATCTGAAGCAGGCTCCAGGCTCCAAGCTGTCAGCACAGAGCCTGATGCAGGGCTTGAACACACAAACCATGAGATCATGAGCTGAGCTGAAGTCTGATGCCTAACCGACTGAGCCATCCATGCACCCCTATGTTATACATCTGTAAATATCCTTGTAGGTATTTCAGTTCACTATTGTTAATGTTTTACTTATAATTTCACTTTTCCTTTCAAAGATAAACCTCCATAAATCTATCTATATGAGATTTATTGTAGGTATCAATGTATGGGTTTTGGGGTGGTTTTTTTTTTTTTGAGTTGCTACTTCAATTCAGGGTGGGGTTTTTTTCCTAATTAAAACTCAGTTTATTTATAAATGGGCAACCTTGACAGTATTATGCTATTGAGTAAGTTAAACAGAGAAAGACAAATACTGTATGATCTCATGTATGTGTGGAATCTAAAACACCTGAACTCATAGAAGCAGAGAATAGATTGGTGGTTGCCAATAGATAGGGCTGGAGTGTGTGTGAATGGGTGAAGGTGGTCAAAAAGTACAAACTTCCGTTACAAGATAAATAAATTCTGGGGATGGAATGTACAACATGGTAACTATAGTCAACAATATTGTAGATTTGAAAGTTGCCAAGAGAGTAGACCTTCAAGCTCTCATCACACACACAAAAATTTGACTATGAAAGATGATGACATTAAGTAAATAGATTGTGGTACTCATATATATATATATATATATATATATATATATATATATGTATGTATTTAATATATATATATTTGTATATTAGTTTAAGATATACAATATAATTATTTGATATATATATCATTATATTGTATATCTTAAACTAATATAATGTTATATTTCAATTAATCTCAGTAAAACTGGAAAAAAATAAAATAAGATAATTTTAAGAATTACTCTCAAGAAGTCAAATCAAATGTTTGATTACTCTTTGATCATCTCAATTTGTTTGGTTTCTTTTATAAACTTAAGGTCTCCTAACATTTTTTTCCTATATTTACATATTTAGTATAATTGTCTATTTAAAACCATCTTTTGAATGCCACAATAAGGAAAACGCTTCCAGGCACTTAAAAATTCAACTAAATTCAATATATGACATTTAAAACATGATGAATTCTAAGCTCTTGTAAATAGTGAATACTATTTATAAGCTTAGTAAAATATTTTATGCATTTCAACTTAAAAATCATATGTCTAAATCAGCTACTGAATTACATATTTTATTTTATTTTTTTAATTTTTTTTTAACGTTTTATTTATTTTTGGGACAGAGAGAGACAGAGCATGAACGGGGGAGGGGCAGAGAGAGAGGGAGACACAGACTCGGAAACAGGCTCCAGGCTCCGAGCCATCAGCCCAGAGCCTGACGCGGGGCTCGAACTCACGGACCGCGAGATCGTGACCTGGCTGAAGTCGGACGCTCAACCGACTGCGCCACCCAGGCGCCCCTGAATTACATATTTTAAATTGGAATCACAAAGCCAATGTGTTTATAATATATTCAATTCTCTTTAAATCCACATGTGTACCTATTCTAGGTAAATTAACAAAAAATTATTAACATTATGGGTCTGACTTAAATCATTATCTCTAAGACTAATCTATGTTTCCCTTGGGTGAAATGAATTTTATATACTAACAGAAGCAAGTTGGAATTTGTTATCTCAGGTGAACTGCGGTGACTGTCTTGGCATAGTAAGGTTGCTCATTGGCCAAGGCTTTGGCTAGGATTGACTTTCCACAGGCCACAAATGGACAAGTGTAACCCTTTTATAGAACCATCTGCCAAGAGGGAATCCAAGTCCATGCCCTCCAAACAGGTCATTTTCATGGCCCCATGAATTTAAGTTACATATTTTTTATTTCTTCAATCTGATTTGAGTCTCCAAATCCCCACCAAGATTGTTTCAGCACTTAATTAGATTTAACTAATCCATTTACTGCCAAGTTCTGAACACTTTTCATATTTTGCCATGGGCTCCCACCACAAATCTATAGATATTTAAATAACATCTGATTGAATTCTGCGTATTTCTCGTTTCTGACTTGACAGACCCCAGACATCATATTAATGGTAAGGAGATGAGTAAATCTGGACATCATTATTAGTTAGAGCTCACTGATAACAAATACATGCTTGCAAACTGCTTTTACGTTTTTTAAATTATTTTCATCAACAATTCGCATTGTTAAAACTGATATTTTTGTTGTCTTTAAACTTGCGGAGTAAATATTATCCTATTTTTTTAGTCATTTGGGTTTTTATTGTAAAAGCAATGTAATTTTCCCCAGTAGGCAGGGCAACCTGTCTTGAAAGCCTCAGCTTGCCTCCTGTCCACAGAATCCCCTGCCTAACCTCATGAAAGCTGCATGAACTATGGCTCCAGAGTGGACTATTTCATAAAACTGCCTCTCCACATAGCTTTTAGAGGGTAACTTAATTTTGAATAATTTCAGACTTTCAGGAAAGTTTTAAAAATACAAAGAATTCTCATGTGCAATGTGCAATACCAGGATTCCTCAAATATTATCATTTTATCACATTTGCTTTAGCATTCTTTTAAATCCGTTGATATATACTCTTTTTTCTGAAACACTCGAAAGAAAGTTTTAGACAGAATGTCCCTTCACCTTTAAATGCTTCTACTGTATTTCCTAAAATAACAATATTCTTACACATTATCACACTGCAGTTACCAAAATCAGGAAATTAATATTGATGCAATACCATTACTAATACCACTATCATTATCTAATTTATAGACAGATCATCTGCAAAGTTTGCCAAGTGTCCACTACTGTGCTTTAAATGTTTCAAGAGCAAACCAAGGGTCACAGATTAAGGATTACAGCTAGTTGTTTTGTCTCCTTGGTCTTCTTTTTTTTTTTAATTGGAGTGTGGTTGACACACAATGTTACACCATTAGTTTCAGGTGTCTTCTTTAGTTTAGTCTTCTTTAGTATGAAATATTTCTTTATGCTTTTTTGCCTTTCATAACCTTGGTAGTTTGAAGAGTGCAAACTAGTTAATTTGCAGACTGTTCCTTAATTTGGGTTTGTCTGATATTCCATCATGATTAGATTCAGGAATGCACTCTTGTCAGAATATCATACAAATGCTATTATGCCCTTCTCAGGAGGCACATAATGTCTAAGTGTCCCATTACTGATGATGTTAATTTTATCACAGGGTAAAGATGATTTCTGGCAGGTTTCTCCACTGTAAAAGATACTATTTTTTTTCTTTGAAACATTTTTCTTTGCTCAAAAGATACTATTTTTTTCTCTGAATCCTGGCCAATAAGTATATTGTTGGGAGATACTTTGAAACTATGTTAAGTATATCGTCTTTCATCATACTTTCACCCTCTGGTTTTAGGAGTCATTGGTGACTTTTGCCTGAAACAATTATTACTACAGTGATTGCCAGAAGGTGCTTTTCTAGCTCTACCCATCTTTCTGTCTTTATTAATTCTACTGTAAAGAAGAGCATTCTCTTCTTGCCCGTTTATTGACTTACTCATTTACTTCTATCAGTATGGATTCAAAGACTGTTATTTTATTCTTTGGGCTATAGTCCATTACTATCAAAGGTCATTATGATGTTCGGATTGTTCCATGGAAATCCTTCAAATTGGCCTCTGTGTCCTTTACACAACCTCACCACTTCTTTGAGCACTTTCTTGCTTTTTGGCACAAAAAATGCTCCAAGTTCATGGTGTACTTTTCCTGCCCTATACCTGGAGTCAGCCACTTCTCCAAGGAGCTCTAGATTCTTTCAGTGGAGAATGATATTTAGAAGTCAAGACCAGAGCCCTACAGGTGTTCATTGCTGCAGAAGTGTTCTCAGAAAGGCTTTTCCTAACAGCTATTTCAGCTGATAGATGACTTTGGGAAGTCCACAAGTTCATCACCCAACAGTCCCATACCCATTGGCTCCACCCACACAGCTATAGTTGGGTCTCCTTCACATCAACCTGTCCAAATGGTATACTCAAGGATTATTCTCAGTCACTGGGCTTCCTAAGGACCATTCCCACCTGAGTGGTGTCATTTATCCTCACTCCAAAAGCAAAGTATGTTGCAGAGGATTCCCATCTCCTCTCTTATTCCCCAAAATGGAATATATTGCTCCCTCCCTGCCTTGAAACTCTCTTTAATGTTTCCTCCTCTCACTCACCCCTTTCTTCATACAAATTTCTTTTGCCCGCTTTTTAATCCTAGTATTATTCTTACAAGTGCACAGAACTTGCTTCTTGGGCTCTTTTTATAGATTCTGGACTTTGAGACTGAAGAAAAAAAGAACTAACATAGACATCAACTCTTTCTTTTTTTTCTTCTTCTCCATCCCTAAAATTCATCATGCGTACCCCAGGGAACTGGGAAAATAAAGACAAACTCATCAGATGCTGAGGATTATAAAACTTAAGTCTTGAGACTATTAGAGTCAAATCATTTAGAACAGAGTGATTGCAAAAGAAAACAAAGTAAAATAGACAATATAATAGAAAACGAAGTACAATGAACAAGAGACTTTAAAATATACTAGACTTAAGAAAGGATGTAAGTGGGGCTCCTACATAGAGAATGTTTAAGGTTTAGAGTTGCTCAATGAATTATGTATGCAGAGATCACATCAAGGAGTACAATTTTCTATTCATGGGTCAGAGGTCAGACTTGGTCCATTATGGAGAAAGCCTTCAGGGAATCATTCTGAGGATGGGAAGCAGGAACTATAGTGAAAGGATTTTTGTGTAACCATGATGTATCCCAGAAACCAAAGGAAAATTGCAAGGAAAAGCACATGAGGAGTTAACTTGGACATTACTAAATATCTCAAGGGTAAAACATTTCTCCTATTTATGTGGATGGACAAATTACTAAATATGTATGTATACATATTTATTTTTTCCACACGTACACAAAAAAAGCCTTTCACTTTATAGAAAGATAATAGAAAGAAAGAAATGCATATGTTGTACTTTTAGGTTAAAATATATCTTTTATATTATATATTATTCATATTATATATATATATATATATATATATATTCATATAAATAATAAGTCTAAATCCTCAAGGGATTTATAATACTTACTGGTTGTCCAAAATGGAGTCCCGCCCAATGTTCCACATGATTTCACCTTCAGAAACCTGGTGTGCTGCTGACCTTTTACTCAGGCTGAAATTCTCGCCACTCTACCAAGATAGAAGTGGGAAACAGAATATATTCCATTTTCTTCTGTAAGCCACAACTCCTCCTACACCATGAAAATTAAATTTTATGTTCTCTACTCAAGCATAAGAAAAACTCGAGGGTCACTCCTATACATCCCAGAGTCAAGAACAAAATGTGTCCTTCCCACTGCTGCTTCTGCCTCCACATACTCTCTATACCTGCTATAGGAACCTGGGGTTGTAACACAGTCCTAGATTCAGCTCTCAGGCAGATTTCCCTGGACAGAGTTTTTCCTCAAGCCCTTCTGTCTTTCATATGGTCTTGTTGCTGTTGTTGAGCATGTTTTCACTCTTTAATTTTATAAGCCATAAATATTGTTTTAAAGAAAAGACATGCCTCACTATGAAAATTCAGAACAAAGAACTAGAGAACACTGGATTCTTGACCTTGATGTTCCTTTGTGTATATACCACTGGTCTAAGATTAAACCACACCCAAGTTGGAATACCTAAAAGGATGGGGGAGTCTTGCTGCTCTCATTTTTGTGATGGATAGGAAGGAGAAGGGTAAAAGATAGAAACATTGCAGACAAATATATTGAGGCTAAGTACTGATTACAAATTACTGTTTTGTAATCTGAGAGCTCCTACCCGTGATTTATAAAGGCAAGGTATTACACTCCTTCTACTCTTCAAGATAAGGAAAAGTTCATTTCAAAAGTCTTGGGCAATGGGAAAAACTTGGGTTGGCTCCTGCTAAATTTTTACTTTCTTTCACTAATCTTGAATTTACATTAGTCTTTTCATTATTCTGTGTGTGGGCTCTAATAAAAGCCCATTTTTCTGTCCAAGGGTCAGGGGTTAGGCTTGGATATGTCACAGATGGGATTTACATCTGGGTTCAGAAGCTTTTGTCTGTCACTCATTTTCCTTCCCTCAGGAATGATGTCCCTAAGGGAGGATTCTCTTCCATAGCAAGTGGTAAAGGGTTCAAGGCTAAACTCTTTATTCTGAAACTCTGGAAACAGGAGAATCAGGACAAATATATAAGGAGAGTTAACTTAGACTTTTCATTATTAACATTTGAAATAACAAATTTCCTCCCAGTGAAAACCAAAGGCACTTTTGCTTATCTGTCTTTATTCATTTATTGTCCTAATTTGAAAAACAAAACAAGATTTAAAAACAACCAAGCCCTAAATTTTTGAGATCAAAATGTCATACTCAGTGTCCTAGCTTCTATCTTTCTAGGAGCTTCTACCAGTCGGAGCAAAGGGAGATCCCCTTCCACCATTTTTTCCCTGATTCTTCCCAGAAACAGCAAGGGAAGGTTTACAATCTGGGCATATCTTTCAAACACAGATCCAGAACATAAATGCAATCTATGAATAATCTATTTCCTGTGGTCCCTTTCCTATCCAAGGTCAGAAGTGATTCTCCAAGGAGGAAAGAAGAGATGCTTTCTTTCCTGTATTATGAATCATTTCCACCAAAATCCATAGGAATGATGAGGAGGGAGAAAAGAATGGTCCAAACTCCTCTTACCATCACTCTACTCTCCCACATCATCACTGATGAATGCCATACTTGGGTCTCTCCAAAATCCAGATTTCTGTCATCTACTTCTTGCTCCTGACATTTCTCTGCTCTCAGAGCTCTGGGACTAGCTCAGTTGATCCAGTTGTTGCCAACCATCTCAGACAGACTCCAACTCTGGTGACAGTCCTTAGGGAAGGCAGGGTGGCATCCCTGCACAAACCCTGGGGACTTAAGTTTGTAGCAAGGATGGAAACAAGACATTTAATGCAGACATCTGGGCACTACCCAACTAACCAAGCCAAAATGATAAAACAGTTTTGGGGTTTTTGTTTTGTTTTGTTTTGTTTCTTTGTTTTGTTTTGTTTTGTTTGAGAGAATGAGAGAGTGGGCAGAGAGAGAAGGAGAGAGAGAATCTCAAACAGGCTCCAAGCTCAGCCCGGAGCCCAATGCAGGGCTTGATCTCACAATCCTGAGATCATGACCTGAGCCGAAATCAAAAGTTGGATGCTTAACCAACTGAGCCACGCAGGTGCCCCAAAACAGTTCTTTTTTTCAATTAACCAGTACTATATACAGACGTTTCTTCATAATAACCCATGGAAGTGATAGAATAGTATGAAGTAAAGGACAAAGTCCTAGGGTTTGGATAGGTTAAAGTGGTGGGGTGAAAAACGTCTAAAAACTTAACGGTTTGGCTTTAGGTTAAATTAAAATTCCCCATAGGTTATGACAAATTTGTCAAAATGACCACATAAAAAATAGATTAATTACTTTTGTAGATTAAGGGGACAGGCAGCATCAGCACAGTTTCATTGCATTTTCCCTACCCATAAACTTGGAGGAAAAAAATCTCTGGGCCAATCCCTGAAAGGGGGAAATACTACCATCCAAGCCCTACTGGGTAACCTGAGCCCTAAGAACACTTCAGGCAGAGATACCAGGAATAGGGGATAGCTTCAAACCCAAAACAAGCAACAAATTTACCTGGGAAACATCCTACATTTTGAATGGGAGCTGGATTCTTACAGAGTTTGAAGTTACATACATGCAATCACCATTTCACACTCAAACTCTCTTGAGGATCCTAATTCTCTAATTCTCTGTACCTCCAGAGGGGGAAACATCATGGACAGGGGCCCCCTGTGCAAAACTCCCTCCTTTGCTGAATGCAGGGGTTTCTCCTGCTCCACACTGTGCTGTGATGAGCTCTGCAGAGCCTCAAGTGGAGGTCATCAGGGATATGTCAGGATAACACACCAGATATTTTAATTCCAAAGTTCAAATTTATTTCCAGAATTATAAACAACCACCTTTTCAAAATAAACACATGTTAAAGGACATATCAGTCTTGAAAAACATTAGACAAGATAGAAAATGGGTGCAAAAGTAAAATAACTTTTAAAAGCAAAAGAAAACAATCCAAACAACAGCTTATTTGGCTCTCTGCATTTAAGAAAGTTCCTATCCTAGAGAAGAGATGAAGGAAAACATCAGGTGTCTTTTGTCCCATCCCACTCACCACAACTATCAATGAATATCTGAATTCTTATTATAAGAACAAAAAATGTTATATTCCTTCAGAATTGATATCTGATTGCAACATGTCCTTTGTCTTAGATATAGGGCTGTAGTCCTGGCTAACTTCCCCACGGAAGGCACCCAAACCCTGCTAGCTCTTAAAACTAAAGGTTCATGTGCTGCTATCAGAGGAGAAGTCATGCAGTCCTCTGGCAAAATCAAGTCTGTTCTTTCCCAAACAAAATTCTCTCATCTCCCTTTCTTCTCTGGTCACAAACTCCACTGACCTCATGGTTCTGTTTTCTCCAATGTCTCCATGCATCCAGGTGGCCCAGGACATCTCCAGCTTCTGTACAGACCTTGGGAGGAAAGTATATAATATGCATCCCACCTAGAAACAGGGATGCTATTTGGAGAGCAAGAGCTTCTTCTCATCTTCCTTCGCCACAGATGTGGGGTGCTGACACTCATCCCTCCTTCAGACAACTGGAAACATGGAATAGGAGGGAATGTCCACTTCCAAGGGATGAGCAAAATGCCCTCAGAAACATGTCTGTAAACCTGTACTAAGTGGGAAAGGGGACATTTTACATTTTTAATAAGAACAACAAAAAAAACCCATGTTTTATGTTTATAAATCCCAATTATTCCTACCTTCACTTTTTGCTCAACCAACCTGAATAAGACCAAATTTGTGTCCCTTGAGTCCAAGGTGGGTCTTGGTTATATCACAAAAAAAGAAAAAAGAAAACATAGACTCTCTCTGGGGGTATGCATGGGTCTCCTCTTCGTTGAAGTTCTAGTGGACAGATTTTCTCCCATTCCAGATTCTAGAAGTTTTTGTGCTGCTGTCTGAGATGAAAGTAGAGAATCAAAGAGGCTATTTTTTATTGGTTCTCCACTCTAGTTACACATTAGTATAGCAGGGGAGATTTTTTAAAATACCAGTAAGCACAGATTCCCAGGGAAATTAAATGAGAATCTCTAGAGGTAGAAAGAACCACTGCTTTAAAACTATTGAAATATCAATTCTCACCTCCAAGATATAAGTCATTGTGCTTTTCAGTAATCTCTATTTTAAAGGACAGTAGAGAAAAAGATATATATCTTTTTAGCAACTTAAGAAAAAAATTCACCCCAAATCATCCTACCTGATCTATCAGCTCAGTCCTTTTCCTTCTAAGGAGGTACCATTCTGATGGCTATATATTTACTCCTCCTCACCTTTCTTTCACAAGTATTTTTAAGGTATATGTAGTACATGTGTAACCCCAAGCTCTTAAATTGTACTGGTAGAAGGGCTGAGACTATAAAACTTAAGGTTGTAAAACATCCCAGGCCCCAGACAGGTGAATTTCTATCCTTCAACCAACCACCAAAGGAAGTTGCATGACTTTCCCAGCTCTGTATCCTTCCCCAACCCCCATCCTCAGCCCCCTTTATACACTGAATTGTATTCCTCCGAAATTACATATTGAAGTCTTAACTCCCAGTACCTTGAAATATGACTATATTTAGAGAAAAAGCCTTTAAATAGGTTAATCAAGATAAAATTGAGGTCACATGGAGAGTCCTAATCTAATATAACTGATGTCCTTATAAGAAGAAAGATTAGGACACAGAAAGAGAAAACATGGGCACACTGAGAAAGGACCATATGAAGACAAAGGAAGAAGACAGCCATCTACAAGCCAAGGAGAGAAGCCTCAGAATGAAATCAACCCTGCTGACACCTTGATCTTGGACTTCCAACCTCCAGAACTGTGAAAAAATAAATTTCCATTAAGCCTCCCAGTCTATAGCATTTTGCTATGATAGCCCTAGTGGACTAATACAGCCCCTAAGAATGAAATCTCTTTTCTCTTGTTTCTGCCCCTGCCACAGCCTCTCCTGCCTGCCAGCACTTGGTTCTCCATTAGGTTGTCTGGATAGGACTCAGGAAGAAATATAAAATCCAGATATTCTAGAGAGGCAAAACAGGATTTTTCTTCCCCAATTACCTGCTTCCATTCTTCCTTTCTGTATTCCTAGTGAGGAGCAGGACTAGTTAGGACAGTGTGAAGGGATATATTTTGTTGCCATAAAAATGCATAAGAATTATGCTACAACAGAGGTAGGAACCATGGACCTGGACAAAGCAGGAGACTCAACACCCAGAGAGGAAGGATAGGAAGCAAGAAGCCTGGGACCACTAGGAAGAGTTACATTAATGACAAGAACCAAAATCAAATTATGACTTTTAATTCCACCTTTCCTTTCAATAAGCCACACTGAGAAAAGACTAACTAGACATCAACCAAACTTGGAAAATATTCCCATAATCTATCAAAAATATGAGAAATAATCAAACGTTTTAGTCAAAAGGAGGCATTTAGATTAGACTCATGAAGAATTTTCCTTTCACCTTCTTAATCATATACCAGTATTAGCCCTTTCCTTTCTCTGCAGGCAAGCTCAATTAAGGAAACCAATCTTCTGCCCACAGGTTGGAGGTCAGAGGCTGATATATGTAAAGGTAGTGAAATCTGATCGTTCCATATGCAGTGTCCCCAAGGGAAAATGATCTTCCAATAGCCACAGGATAATCTAGAAATTGAGACTCAGGTAAAACAGCTCAGGATGAATTAATGTTTAACGGTCAAAATACTGAAATAATAACTTTTCTCAAAACATAGACCAAAAAATTCTTCACTACATGTCTAAATTTAGTGAATTTACTGAATGTCTCCATTTGAAGTATAATAGGTAAAACATTAGCTTATTTTTAAAGCCTAATGTCAAACAGGGTAATTTCTTAAAGGAAGTCACAGGACCAGTTGGGAGACATAAAAGTAACATAATTATAAGCCCTTTAACATCCTCCTCCCAACTCTCATTTACACACTTGTTTTTCCAGCTCTATCTGACTTATAGGCATGACCTCCCTACTGCCATTTTCTTCCTGGATTGGGGTCAAAGGTCCCTTCCCCAAGGGGCAGATGAAAGATGGGTAATTCTTCTCTCTTTAACCTTCCTAGTTCCACACTGCTCAAATTCAGTGGATCATGTAACCATAGTTCCTCTCCTCAGTCTGCCAAATAAACCTAAACATCACTGTATCATCCACTACTCATTCCATTTTTTGTTTTCCAAAAAAAAGAAAAGAAAAGAAAAAAGAAAACCAGTGCCCTTCACCTGCTTCCTGCTCCTAGCTTTGTCTTATTCTCAGAGGACTCTATTCTTCTTGGAAGAGACCTGATGGCTCTAACTGTTCCAGGATCTATCAAGCTTGGGCCCTGTGTGGGCCTCTAGAGAATTTATATCCCTTAGAACAAACATTAATGGGAATAAAGCAGGAAAGAAGTGGCTGTGGAAATCTGGAAGGGTGGCAAAGTGCTCATCACTGTTCTTGTTTCTTTCCTTATACAGACTTCTTTAAAAATTATTATAGAATTACTAAACCCCTATGTAAAAGTTGGCAGGAGGGTGGGTGGGTTCCTTGGATTCTGGCCATGTGATAAAGACTGTTCAGTGAGAGCGGGAGACACTTGTCAAACACAGAATAAATGTGACTGAATAACATCTTCAGACAGTAATTCATGTGAGTCTTTTTCTCTGTATTTTCCCTTCTTGTTTTACACTCGTCAGACATCAGAGAGGTTGCTCTTTGTCTCAGAAGAGGTGAGTGGTAGGGTTGGAAGCTGAAAAGTACCGGAAGACATTCTGGCTTTTGTTTTGCAAAACCTAAATCTTTATGATATGGGAATTTATGGAAGCAGAAGGGGAAACTTGAAGAACCATGAAAGGAGGAGGATTTCTCTCCATATTTACAAGAGATATTCCCAAGCTAAAGAAGGAAAATAGACTGTGGGTCCCAGAGTAGCAGCATCCAAACCAGTCTTCTAGGAGTAAGACTAGAATTTAGAACAACTGTATGAGGTATAGAAGAAGACAAACTCAGAGGCAAGCTCATAAAGATTCCTGAGCCGCAAACATGGTATTGTCACACTGGAAAATCATAGAATTGAGCACCTGAGATTTTAATCTACTTGTAAAAACTTACAAGTTAAATGTTCACAGTTCCACTCATGTTAGCAGAAAACAAGAGTCTCCTGGGTCAGAGGCAAATGATGTTACTACTCCCAGCACAGCAGGCAGCATGATCTTCATGTTCACATTGTTTTTACCTTGTCCCTCAAGTCCTACAGGGACTATACAAAACAGCATGAGCGAATGCTGCACATGCAGGGGGGTTGCATCACAGCTGAGGATTCTCAATTTTAGGAAGCCCCCATATGTTAAAGAGACTTCAAGAAAACCTTCCCAACCTTTGTCCTGGAAGATGACATTTCCTTTATTATAGTGTGCAGCAAACAAATCTCTCTGCTTTGGGAAGAGATCCCATCTCTGTCTTCCAAAGCCGCTTGCTATATAAACATCCTTGAAAAGATCACCCATTAAAAAAGCTGTTAATTCTTCTGCTCACAAGACAGTAGAATTCAAAAACCATGATTAGTAGGGAATTGTCTCCCAAAACTGTGTAGACAGGAACAATGGATGTCCCACCTGTGACCTATGTGGTCTGATGATCAGTGACCAGAAAAGAGTCCCCTACCTTCACCCTGCACTAGACATGGGAACTACAGCATAACCCAGAACAGGGTGAGTAGCTATACTAAAAAACAGACAGATTAAGTGAAGTCTGAATACAGAATATTCAGTTCTCTTCCTTCGTCAGGTTACTACATTGCCAGGTTTAGCCCCAAACAGTATATTTGAGGATGACTCTCTGGGAAAAAAAAAAAAAAAAAAGGATAATCCTAATAGAAAAGACCTTATATATGTGGGCATTCAATACATGTACATCATCTCTCCAAGAATGGCTATATCCTTGCCCGATAACCTTGCAGTGAGTGGCTGGTCCCACCCCTCTCCCTGACATAACTTCAAGTTTTATAGTACTCGATCGTAAAAAGAATAGGCAGCCAGGGATCATATCTCCGAGGAAAGTCTTTAAAATTCAAGAAAGAAATAGAAATAAATACACAGAAATTCAGAGGAAATTGACAATGAAGAGAAATCAAATACTTTTTTTTAAGTTACAGTTAAGTTTTCCACTTCAAAGATGGAACACACATACTTTTCCCTATCCCTTCCTCTAATACCACTAAAAGTCCTAGACATTATTATTACCCATCTGTTCTTGCATGTTGTCCACTTAGAGTCCTTAGCATATTAATCATAGTTGTCTTAAATTGGAGATCTGATCATTCTAAAATTTCTGCCATACCTGAGACTGATCCTGATGCTTACTCTGTCTCTTCAAACTCTGTGTTGTTTTGGCTTTTCATCTGTTAGTATGCCTTGTAACCTTTTGTTGCAAACTAGACATGATGTACTAAGTAAAAGGAATCGTAGTAAATAGGCCTTCCATGTGATGTTTTGTTTATCTGGCTAAGAATTAATGTTTTCTGAAGCTGTAAGTTTCAGAGGCTAAAATTTCCTCTGGTATCTTTGTTTCTGTAAGCCCCTGTTGTCTTTAGATTTCCTTAGAGATTTCTTCTTAAATAATATCTGAGATGTGCAGGTCATTCCATTGAAATTCCATTATTATACATTATTATTCTCTCTTATTGAAATGTAGTAAAGTATGGTGGGGGGGAGTGGAGAAGAGAAAGCATTATATAATCCTACGATTAGGTCTTAGACTTCTTCTTAGTGAGCCTGTTCCCTTAGGCTGGGACCTTCACAAATATTTCTCAGTTTTTTTTTTGTTTTTTGTTTTTTCTCCCCATGGTGAGACAGCAAGGTTACAAAAGGGCTGGAATTTGCTATTTCCCTTCCCTAATCTGGTGAAATAGTTTCCCTTGATGCAGGCCTTGTTAAGAACAGAATGCTCTAAACATATTTCAAAAGGGTTATTCCTCCTACTGAAGTATAAGGAATTTCTCCTATCTTGACTGTGAGAATGTGTTTGAGCTCCTAGAGGTAAAACTCACAAAAGTATGGGGAGCCCCTAAGCCTAGATCTGGAGTTTTAACTCTCAAATTTGTCCATACTGAGCCTCCAGGAATTCACTAATTATACTTTCAATTTTCTACCCTGGTATTGGTTCATGTAGAGGTTTCTATTTGTGGGTACTTCTCTGGTTAATTGTGATTCTCTATATGCATCTGTATGCCTCTCCAATTTGGGGGCAGAAGTCTGCCCCGTGACCAAAATTCTCCGTGGGGATCTAAGAAGGGTTGTTAATTTTTAGTTCCACATTTTTTTGTTGTTATAAAGATTGGAGTAACCATTTCTAAGATCCTTGCATGGTGGATGCTGGACTGGAAACCAGAAACCCAGTTTTTTGAACTGTTACCATTTCATACTCTCATTCCTTTAGAAATCAGCCCAACGGCTGATTTCAGGTCTAGGTACAGATTACACAGAGGTCTCAGAACAGCAAATCTAGTCTCTTCCCTTCAGTGCAATCACTTCCTCCCTTAATGTCTCAGTATAACAAGAGAAAACAGGGAGGTGACAGAAGTCTACACCATAGTACCTTTAAAAATACCAAAATTGGTGACAAAAACCCTTTGCAAATACTGTAAACCATGCTCTAAGGAGAATCCCTAGAAGAAAAGAGACAGTAAGACATCCAATTAACCTGAAGAAAAATGTTCCTAAAACTGTTTTCAGGATGAAAGGGCTTTTTCAAATGTTTTTAGCTAAGAGCAAGAGTCAGATTGGGCTCCTGTGATTTTCAAAACTCTAATCCCTTTTTAGCTCTTAATTGCTTTGTACTTGGGGTGAATTAGGAAGTTTAATTTTCTGTCCATTGGTCTAAAGTCAGAAAGAAACCCTCGTGATTCATTTTGGGTAGAAGGAGACACAAGCTGATTATCTCAATTCAAGTAAAACATAGAAGAAAATGGGTAATAACTTTTCAAAGCCAAATCTCAGGTTTGGTACATCTTCAGCTCTTTTGAGGAAGACCTACCAAGTTAGGGGAGTAGAAATAACAAAGGCACACTGCCTCTTACCATGAAACAAGGAAAAGAAACATACAAGGAAAAAAAAAATACACGGTGTTTGTTTTCCCAGAGCAGCCCAGGTGGAGTTCCAGAAAGTTTCCCTGTTCCTCCTGTGGCCTTCTCACAGCTACCTGCCCTATGTGAGTAGAGGAAGGGGTCTCCTGTCTTTATTTTTTGTGATCTTATACCTTCTTAAGTCCAGGGGGATAATTCATTTCAAACACACACACACCTTCCCATATCATAAACCTTACTTCTAATGATTCTAAAGACAAAATTTATTTTCCTCTTCTCTCTCCCCTGACTCATTCCCTGGCTTCCTGTCAGGTTCTCTTCATGGGAGAACTACAATTCCCGCCTAAACAGAGTTTTCTAGGCTCTGTCCTCTAAGTGAACCCTTAAGGATAAGATTCTTAAAAACTCCACAGTGTCAGAAGGAAGGAAGGAAGGAAGGAAGGAAGGAAGGAAGGAAGGAAGGAAGGAAGGAAAAGAAAGAGTGAGCAATGAGCTGCACTGATTAGAATTTGTTCATAAGTTGGGGCGTGTGGGTGGCTCAGTCGGTTAAGCGTCTCACTCTTGGTTTTGGCTCGGGTCATGGTCTCACGGTTTGTGAGTTTGAGCCCCACATCAGGCTCTGTGCTGTCAGAGCCTCTCAAAATAGGTAAATAAACCTAAAAAAAATAAAGTAAAATAAAATAATTTGTTCAAAAGGGCATATGATGCCCCTCTCATAATTCACAGGGGTTGACAACCCAAATTAACAGTTAGAAGCCAGAACCAGTAAAATGTGGATTCAAAAAAGAAGTTGATGATTGAAGGTGGGTGATTATTCACAGAAAAATAGTGATAGTAACAGGAATTTACTGGAATTTTCCCTGGAGGGCACCCCTTGAAAGACAAGTATCTGGAAACATTTTAACCAGCCCCAAGCTTTTGCTATTTTCAATTTTTGTGTGTGTGACTAAAGATTCATGAGTAAAAAAGGACTAGTAAAAGCCATACAGGGTAGAAGGTTGGTGGGAAATGAGGGAGGTTGGAGATCTATGAGAGGTGAGGGAGGAAGAAAAATAGGGGTTAGGAATCTCTTTTCTCCTTCTGATAACATGATTTTCAGACTCCTGAAGACTATGAGTTCCCCTTCTTGGTCTCCCCTACCAGTCTCCCTCTTTCTGAGCCTGAGGTAGGAGCAGGGGGGGGGGGGGGGGGCAGGTGGCAGGAGGTGGTACAACAGGGTCAGCAGGGTCTCCATGGGGACCTCAGTGCTCTGGCTGTCCCTTTCCCATGGTATCCAAGCGACCCCCTCCCACTCCTATCTCCTACATATCCCCTATCTCCCACCCTCCTTTCACCCTCAATGAAAAGAAACAAAGTGGGCAATTAGTTTCCTCAGGAACAAAGGCATTAAAACCATTCCTCTTTTCCTCCTGAAGTCCTGTTTAGAATAAATATTTCTATTCCCTGTACTGATTTCCTTCCAGACCAGTAGAGAATATCCACTACAAAATGGAAAAGATTATCATTAAACCCATTTGTTATTTCATCTCATGTGAGCTTCAAAATAATTCTAAGCTATAGGAAAGAAGGTTTCACCCTCTTTTTACAAATGGAGAAAATGTGTCACCTGCCTATCATGAAACCCATTTCACTCTTCAAACATTAATTTTATTCATAATGCCCCCCTTTAAAAAATTTTTTTTAATATTTATTTATTTTTGAGGGAGAGAGAGACAGAGCATGAACAGGGTCAGAGAGAGAGGGAGACACAGAATCTGAAGGAGGCTCCAGGCTCTGAGCTTCAGCACAGAGCCTGACGTGGGGCTCGAACTCACAAACCATGAGATCATGACCTGAGCCGAAGTCGCAAGCTTAACTGACTGAGCCACCCAGGCTCCCAACAACGCCCCACTTTTACAAGGAAAAAGAATTAATACAGAAATCACTCTAGTTAACACTGGATTCTACCTCAAACCTTTCTAGAAGCCACAAGTTATTGAAGATGTAAAGTAGATTTGATCATGAGTAAAATAGTTTAAAAGGGGCTCCCAGCTGGAGCACCTGCAGGAGAGGAGAAATGAGAATATATATTCCCAAACAGATGAGATAAACTGACAAGAACATTCTGCCATTGAGGAAAACCTAGGTTGTAGGGAGTGTCTTTCCTTCTCCAACACAGTGACACCTCTCACAGCTATTGCTATTTTCTGCTGAGACCTACAGAGAGACAAGCAGGAGGTCTCCCAGGCAGGATGTTTGGGGAAAGCAAATGAGGGCTTTTCAAGTGATGGGACTAAACCGGCTATCCTGAAAGTGCAAATCTGTGACTAAGCTCAGAAACATGGCTGGCTGCCTAGATCACCAACTTCTAAGGGGCATTAAAACTCCCCAGAGAATAGTCCGAAATGGAAAACTCTCCACCTGCCACTAAGGTGGCCTCTTAGGGAGGATACTGGATATGGCAAACAAAACCCATCCCTTGGAGTAGGCACAGTGAGACCCCCAGAGGGTATGCTGGAGTGAAAGATGTGTGCTAGGGAAGGTGAGTGGAACTCCAGAGCTTTGTTTCTGAATTGTTCTGGATACATCCACGGCCAGAGCTGAATTGCCTGGGATAAGAAAGGAAAGTTTGAGCCCCATTCCTGTGTTTTGTCCTTCCCACATACAGCCCTGAAGAACTCAGCCTCCCTTCTAAACACACAATAAATGTTCTCAAAAATGTCCATTTGAAGGGGAACCAAATTAAAAGCCTGGACTGCTCATGTGTCTTAGTGTCACCCTGATTAAAGAAATTCGTGTTTGGGGAGAGTCAGGCCCCAGTGTTCAATAGTTAGTATTTACAGAACACCTACTGTGTGCCAGGCACTGTTCCAAGTACCTGGAATACCTCAATGAACAAATAGACAAAAATCCTTGTCTTTGGGACTTATACTACAGTTTGGTGGAAGGAGACACAGAATGCATTTAAAATATGTTAAAATAAATTCCAAACTATGTTAAAAAGAAGAAAAGTGCTACCACAATAGTAAAACTAGAACAGAGTAAGGAGGATGGGGTGTGTGGCAGGGAAGAGTATGTGTGCAAGTTTGCTTTTTGCACAGGACAGTCAAGAGAGACCTCCTTGAGAAGATGACATCTGAACAAAGACCCAAGAGAGGTGAAAAAGTGATCTGGTTGATTTATGGTTTAATGTAATTCTAATGGCCATGGTGAAAATAGGCTGTAGAGGAGGAAGGTAAAGCAAGGAAACCAATTAGGAGTCCTCTGTAACATTCTGGAGAGGGATGATGGTGGCTAGGAAGCAGGGTGCTGGCAACTAAGATGGTGAGAATTGACCAAATTATGGATTTAATTCTAAATGTAAAGACCACAAGATTTCTGACAGACTGGATATGTAGAAGGAAGGAGGGAAGGAAAAAAGGGAGGGAGGGAGGGAGGGAGACAGAAAGGGAGAGGGTTACCAGAGAGAGGGAGAGGGAGGAAAACTCAGGGTTAATTTTAAAGTTCATGGTCTGAGCTGGAAAGATGAAGTTGCCATTAACTGATATGGGGAAAACATCAGGAAGGCGAGTTTAAGGAGAAGATGAATAATTCCATTTGGGACATGTGGATTGGAGACATCAAGACAGTCAAACAGAGATGCTGAGAAGACAGTTAAAAGTCTTGAACTTAATGTGTTCAGAACCAACTGTTGCATCTATCATTTTGCACTCTCAATCCAAAATATCTCTTGGCAGTCTTCTTTTTCTCAGGGTATGGCAATTCTATTCAACAACCAATTGCTTGAGCCAGAAAACTTAATCATCCAGGACTCCCTCTTTCTGTCACATCCCACACCCAATTACCAACAAATATTCTCAGTTCTAGTATTTTAAATGTATTCAGAATCTGTTCATTTCTCACTCTCTTCATTATCACTGTCTCAGCCCAAACCATCATAATTTTTATCTATTAAAATTAATATTCCACTAAAAACAACATAAAATGAACTCATGGGCTAAACAGTAAATATGAAACCATCTCAAAAACTATTTTTCCTAGGGCTCCTTGGTGGCTCAGTCAGTTGAGTGTCCAACTCTTGATTTCGGCTCAGGTCACGATCCCAGGGTCATGGGAGTGAGTCCCACATCAGGCTCTGTGTTGAGTATTGAGACTGCTTAAGATTCTCTCTCCTTGAAGCAACAGAAAGAGAAATGAAGGAATCAATCCCATTTACAACTGCACCAAAACCCATAAAATACCTAGGAATAAATCCAACCAAAGAGGTGAAAAATCTATACACTGAAAACTATAGAAACCTTATGAAATAAATTGAAGAAGACACAAAAAAATGGAAAAAGATTCCATGCTCCTGGAGAGGAAGAACAAATATCATTAAAATATTGATACTACCAAAAGCAATCTACATACTCAATGCTATCAAAATAACACCAGCATTCTTCTCAGAGCTAGAACAAATAATCCTAAAATTTCAATGGAACCAGAAAAGAGCCCAAATAGCCAAAGCAATCTTAAAAAAGAAAACCAAAGCAGGAAGCATCACAATCCCAGACTTCAAGCTACATTCTACAAAGCTGTAATCATCAAGACAGTATGGTAGTGGCACAAAAACAGACATTCAGATCAATGGAACACAACAGAGAACCCAGAAATGGACCCACAAATGTATGGCCAACTAATCTTTGACAAAACAGGAAAAGAAGATCCAATGAAATAAAGACAGTCTCTTCAGCAGTGGTGCTGGGAAAACTGGACAGTGACATGCAGAAGAATGAACCTGGACCACTTTCTTACACCATACACAAAAATAAACTCAAAATGGATGAAAGACCTCAATTTAAGACAGGAAGCCATCAAAATCCTCGAGGAGAAAGCAGGCAAAAACCTCTTTGATCTTGGCCGCAGCAACTTCTTACTCAACATGTTTCCAGAGGCAAGGGAACAAAAGCAAAAATGAACTATTGGGATCTTCTGCACAGCAAAGGAAACAATCAGCAAAACTAAAAGGCAACTGAAAGGATGGGAGAAGATACTTGCAAACGACATATCAGATAAAGAGTTAGTATCCAAAATCCATAAAGAACTGATCAAACTCAACACTCAAAAAGCAAACAACCCAGTGAAGACATGGGCAAAAGATATGAATAGACATTTCTCCAAAGAAGACATCCAGATGGCCAACCGACACATGAAAAAATGCTCAACATCACTCATTATCAGGGAAATACAAATCAAAACCACAATGAGATACCACCTTACACCTGTCAGAATGGCTAACATTAAGAACTCAGGCAACAACAGATGTTGGCGAGGATGCAGAGAAAGAGGATGTCTTTTGCATTGTTGGTGGGAATGCAAGCTGGTGCAGCCACTCTGGAAACAGTATGGAGGTTCCTGAAAAAACTAAAAATAGAACTACCCTACGACCCAGTAATTACACTACTAGGTATTTATCCAAGGGATACAGGTATGCTGTTTCAAAGGAACACATGCACCCCCATGTTTATAGTAGCACTATCAACAATAGTCAAAGTATGGAAAGAGCCCAAATGTCCATCAATGGATGAATGGATAAAGAAGATGTGGTATATATATACAATGGAGTATTACTCAGCAACCAAAAAGAATGAAATCTTGCCATTTGCAACTACGTGGATGGAACTAGAGGGTATTATGCTAAGCGAAATTAGTTAGTCAGAGAAAGACAAATATCATATGACTTCACTCATATGAGGACTTTAAGACACAGAACAGATGAGCATAAGGGAAGGCAAGCAAAAATAATATAAAAACAGGGAGGGGGACAAAACATAAGAGCCTCTTAAATACGGAGAACAAACAGAGGGTTAGGAGAGAGGGGGAGAGGTTGTGGGAGGGGAGATGGGCTAAATGGGGAAGGGGCATTAAGGAATCTACCCCTGAAATCATTGTTGCACTATATGCTAACTAATTTGGATGTAAATTCAAAAAATAAAATTGAAAAAAATAAGATTCTCTCTCTCCCTCTGACCCTCTCCCCCACTTGTGCTCTTTTTCTCTCCAAAAAATTCTTTAAATTATTTTTTATGTTATTAAAAAAACTAGTAGTCATGTTTTTAAAGTTTGATATTATAGTATAAGAATTATCACTTATTGGCTACTACAGCAACTGTGCTGCATATTTGTAATACTAAAGGGATCTCATTTTTAACTGAGGGTGGTATTTGAGGTCAAGCTCTTCCATTTAGGCCACTGCTGATAGTGATGTCACCACCAAGGTTTTTCTTCTTGTCCAACAGTAGCTCACATAAAGACTTACCTCAACTCCTAGACTTGAAGGTTTGGTTGAAAATGGTGACATATGTCACTGAACCAATCCTACATTGGTTGGACTCGGTATTGCCTGAGAAAGATGCTTTCTGAACAATTTCATAAGCTCTTGTAAGATTGTTGCCCTTGCTGATATCTGAACTTTCCAATATTTTTCCATGCATTCACTGTTTCACACAATCACTTTAAAACTCTGCCCTTATGGAGTGGACATTCCAAATACATAGGAACAGACACAGAGAGTGAAACAAAATGAGGAGACATGAATATGTACCAAATTAAATAACAGGACAAAATCACAGCAAAAGAGCTAAGTGGAACAGAGGTAAGTAATGTGCCTGATGGAGAATTTAAAGTAGTGGTCATAAAAATACTCACTGGACTTGTAAAGAGTGGAGGACCTCAGTGAGACCTTTAACAAAGAGATAGAAAACATAAAAAAGAATCAATCTGAGATGAAGAACTTAATAACTGAAATTAAAAATACACTAGAGGGAATAAATAGTAGAATAGAGGAAACAGAAGAACAAACCAGCAACCTGGAGCACAGAGTAATGGAAAGTAATGAGGCTGAACAGAAAAGAGAAAAATAAATAATAATAAAAGATTAATATAGACTTAGGGAACTCAAGAATACCATCAAGTGTAACAATATTCACATTATAGGGATCCCAGAAGAAGAAGAGAGAAAAAATGGGGCAGAAAATTTATTTGAAGAAGTAATAGCTGAAAACTTCCCAAATCTGAGGAAGAAAACAGAAATCCAGATCCAGGAGGCAAAGAAAGTCCCCAGCAAAATCAACCCAAGGAGGTCTGTACCAAGACACATAGTAATTAAAATGGCAAAAAGTAATGATAAAGCGAATTTTTAAAGCAGCAAGAGAAAAGAAAACAGTTACATACAAGGGAAACCCTATGAATCTACCAGCTGATTCTTCAGCAGGAAAAAGCCTGCAGCCAACGAGACTATCCAGCAAGGCTATCCTCCAGAATAGAAGGAGAGATAAAGAGTTTCCCAGATAAGGGAAAGTTAAAGGAATTCATGACCACTAAGCCAGTCCTACAAGAAATGTTGAAGGGGACTCTTTCAGTCCATAAGAAAAGACCATAAGCAGGAATAAGAAAAGTGGGAAACACAAAAGTAATAAAATTAAGTGTATTTATAAAAATCAGTCAAGGGACTCACAAAATAAAAGGATGTAAAGTATGATACCATATACCTAAAATTTGGTGGGGAGACAGTGATAATGTGTTCAAATATAAGTGACTATCAACTTAATATAGACTACTATATGCCTAAGATGTTATACACAAACCTAATGATAACTACCAACCAAAAACCAGTAACAGATATGCAAAATAAAGAGAAAATAATCTGAGTATATCACTAAAGAAAGCCAGCAAACCATGAGAAAAAAAGAGCAAGAGAAGAAAGCAACAGAGAAGAACTACAAAAATAATCATAGGAAAAGTAAGAAAATGGCAAGAAATACATATTTATCAATAGTTATTTTGAATATACATGGACTAAATTTTCCAAAAGACATAGGGTGATGGAATGGATAAAAAAGCAAGACCCATCTATATGCTGCCTACAAAAGATTCATTTCAGACCTAAAGACACATGCAGATTGAAAGTGAAGGGATGGAAAAGCATTTATCATATTAACGGCAGTAGAAAAAAAGCTGGGGTAACAATATTTTATCTGACAAAATAGACTTTAAAACAAATACTGTAATGAGACACATAGGACATTATATAATAATAAAGGGAACAATCCAACAAGAAGATATAACAATTGTAGGGCCCCTGGGTGGCTCAGTCAGTTAAGTATCCAACTCTTGATTTCAGCTCAGGTCATGATCTCTTGGTTCATAAGATTGAGCCCCATGTCAGGCTCAGTGCTGATAACACAAAGGCTGCTTGGGATTCTCTTTGCCCCTCTCCCCACCAAAATAAATAAATTATAAACATTTATGCACTGAACAGGAAAGCACCCAAATACATAAAACAGCTAATAATAAACAAAAAGGAAGTAATTGATAGTAATACAATAATAGCAGGGGACTTTTAACACCTCACTTACATCAATGGATAGATCATCCAAACAGAATATCAATAAAGAAACAGTAGCTTTAAATGACACATTGGAGCAGATGAATCTAACAGATATACTCAGAACATGCCAACCTAAAACAACAGAATACACATTCTTCTCAGGTACACATGGAACATTTGCCAGAATAGATCACATGTTAGGCCACAAAACAAGTCTCAACAAAGTCAAAACAATCAAAGTCACACCATCCATCTTTTTTTTTTTTTCACCATGCATCTTTTCTGACCACAACACTATGAAACTAGAAATCAACCACAAGAAAAAATCTGGAAAGAGCACAAATACATGGAAGTAAACTAACATGCTACCAAACAATGAATGGGTCAACCAGGAAATCAAAGAGGAAATCAAGAAATACATGGAGACAAGTGAAAATGAAAACACAATGGTCGAAAATTGCAAAAGTGCTCCTAAAAGGGAAGTTTATAGCAATACAGGCCTACATCAAGAAGCAAGAAAAATCTCAAATGAACAACCTAATCTTATACCTAAAGGAGCTAGATAAAGAAGAACAAACAAAACCCAAAACCATAAGGTAGGAAATAATGAAGATTAAAGCAGAAATAGACAAAATAAAAACTAAAAAAAAATATGAGAGAACAGATGAATGAAACCAGGAGCTGGTTATTTTAAAAGATCAACAAAATTGATAAAACTTTAGTCAGATCATCCAAAAGAGAGAGAGAGAGAGAGAGAGAGAGAGAGAGAGAGAGGACTCAAATAAACAAAATCAGAAATGAAAGAGAAATAACAACTAACATCACAAAAATAGAATTGTAAGAGAATATTATGAAAAATCATATGCCAACAAATTTGACAACCTAGAAGAAATGGATAAATACCTAGAAAGATACCTCACAAAACTGAATCAGGTAGGAATAGACCAATTTCCAACAATGGAATTGAATCAATAATCAAAAAACTCCCAACAAATAAAAGTCCAGAACCAGATGGCCTCACAGGTGAATTTTACATCAAACATTTAAAGAAGAATTAATATCTATTCTCAAACTATTCTAAAAAAAAAATAGAAAAGGAAAACTTCCAAATTTATTCTCTAAGGCCAGGGTTACCCTAATACCAAACCAGACAAAGACACTACAAAAGAAAGAGAACGAGAGGCCAATATCTCTGATGAACATAGATGCAAAAATTCTCAGCAAAATATTAGCAAATTGAACCCAACAATATATTTTTAAAAATCATTCACCACAGTCAAGTGGTATTTATTCCTGAGATCCAAGGGTGGTTCAATATTCAAAAATCAATCATGTGATACATCACATCAATAAGAGAAAGGATAAAAACCATATGATCATTTCAATAGATACAGAAAAAGCATTTGACAAAGTACAACATCTGTTCATGATAAAAACTCTCAACAAAGTAGGATTAGAGGGAATGCACCTCAACATAATAAAGGCCATCTGTGAAAAATCCACAGCTAACATTATACTCAATGGTAAAAAATGGAGAGCCTTACACCTAAGATCAGTAGTAAGACAAGGATGTCTGTTCTCACCACTTTTATTCAACATAGTACAAGAATTCCTAGCCAGATAACCTGGTAAACAGGCAATCAGATAAGAAAAAGGAATAAAAGGCAGTTAAGTTATTTGTAAGGAAGAAGCTAAACTTTCACTATTTGCAGATGACATGACACTATATATAAAAAACCCTAAAGACTCCACCAAAAAACTACTAGAACTGATCAATGAATCAGTAAGTTTACAGGATACAAAATCAATATACAGAATTCCACTGTATTTCTATATACTATAATAATGAAGTAACAAAAAGAGAAATTAAGAAAACAAGCCCATTCACAATTGCACCAAATAGGATTGAAATACCTAGGAATAAACTTAAGAGTTGAAAGACCTGTACTCTGAAAACTATAAAATACTGATGAAAAAATTGAAGACACAAACAAATGGAAAGATATTCCCTGTTTGTGGATTGGAAGAGCAAATATTGTCAAAATATCCGTACTACCCAAAGCAATCTACAGATTAAATGCAGTCCCTATCTAAATATGAACAGCTTTTTTCACAGAGTAATAACAAACAATCCTAAAATTTGTATGGAGCCTCAAAAGACCTCAAACAGCGAAAGCAATCGTGAAAAAGAACAAAATTAGAGGTATCACACTCGCATATTTCAAGATATACTACAAAACTGTAGTAATCAAAACAGTATGGTACTGGCACAAAAATAGACACATCGATCAATAGAACAGAATATAGAGCCCAGAAATAAACCTACAATTATACAGTCAATTAATCTTTGACAAAGGAAGCAAGAATATGCAACATGACAAAGACAGTCTGTCCAACAAATGATGCTGGGAAAACTGGACAGCTACATGCAAAAGAATGAAACTGGACCACTTTCTTACATCATACACAAAAACAAATTCAAAATGGATTAAGGCTATAACCATGAGAATGGAAACTATAAAAATCCTAGAAGACAGCACAGGGAGTAATTTCTCTGACTTTGGCCATAGCAACATTTTTCTAGATAGGTCTCCTGAGGCAAGGGAAACAAAAGCAAAAATAAACTACTGGAACTACATCAAAATAAAAAGCTTCTGCACAGCAAAGAAAAAAAATCAACAAAACTAAAAGACAATCTACTGAATGGAAGAAGATATTTGCAAATGACATATCCACTAAGGAGTTAGAATCCAAAACATTAAAGAACTTGTACAACTCAACACTGAAAAAAAAAACCAAATAAGTCAATTAAAAATAGATAGAAGACATAAATAGACATTTTTCCAAAGAAGACATACAGTTAGCCAACAGACACATGAAAAGGTGCTCAACATCAGTCATTGTGAAGGAAATGCAAATCAAAACCACAATGAAATATCACCTCACACCTGTCAGAATGGCTAAAGTCAAAAACATAAGAAACAACAAGCATTGCCAAGGATGTAGAGAAAAAAAAAAAAAAACCTTCATGCACCATTGATGGGAATACAAACTGATACTGTGGAAAACAATATGGAGGTTCCTCACAAACTTAAAAATAGAATTACCATATGATCCAGTAATTCAACTACTGGGTATTTACCCAAAGAATACTTTGAAAAAATATATGCACCCCATGTTTATTGCAGTATTATTTACCAAAGCCAAATTATGGAAGCAGCCCAAGTGTCCATCAATAAATGGATAAAGAAGTGGTATGGCAGTCATAAAAAAGAATGAAATCTTGCCATTTGCAACAACATGGATGGGTCTAGAGGATATAATGCTAGGTGAAATAAGTCAGAGAAAGACAAATACCAAGATTTTTCACTCATATGTGGAATTTAAGAAACACAAAGCGGGGCGCCTGGGTGGCTCAGTCGGTTGAGCGTCCGACTTCGGCTCAGGTCATGATCTCACGGTCTGTGAGTTCGAGCCCCACGTCGGGCTCTGTGCTGACAGCTCGGAGCCTGGAGCCTGCTTCCGATTCTGTGTCTCCCTCTCTCTCTGACCCTCCCCCATTCATGCTCTGTCTCTGTCTCAAAAATAAATAAACATTAAAAAAAAAAAAAAAGAAACACAAAGCAAGCAAACAAAGAAAAAAGAGATAAGCCTAAAAAACAGACTCTTAACTATAAAGAACAAACTGATGGTTACCAGGCAGGGGTGAAATAAGGAAAGAGGATTAAGAGTACGCTTATGAGGATGAACACTGAGTAATGTATACAATTGCTGAGTCACTACACCTGAAACTAGTATCACACTGTATTTTAACTATACTGGAATTAAATTGTTTTAAATATGTTCTTAAACCCTGGATCTAGAAATATGACAACAGAATAATGTAACTTTCTTTTTAGATAAACAAAATGAGCTCGGACTTTCCATTTGTATCTCGGTTTTTATTGCATGAGCACCTATATCAGCACCTTCTCTCTAGTCAAATGCTGGGAGGATTATATAAGGTATTATAGAAGAAATATTTGCACATTCAATATACTTTATATTGATAATTTCTTCCGTGGGTTCTAAAAACAAATTACTTTCTCTTCAAGCAACCCTTTGACTGCTAGTAAATGCTGTTATGTTGATATTTTTGTCTGCCAAATGTAACCGTTCCTCTTCCATCCTATTTGAATACCTTGTGTAAGTCCTTCACAAGGTAGTTGAAAAATTCCTTATAGGTCATGATGGTTGTCTTTGGCTGAACAGTGTTGACAGTGGCCCACCATTTCCTGCTTATGGTTCCGTAATCCTATTATATTCTTCAGTCCTGTAATTACTTTCTGAACACATAACTAAAGGTTATGAAGAAAACAGTGACTGAAATTCCTGAATCACACATCCCCTTCACCATGTCTGTTCTATTGTTAATGTCAATCACATAATTTCTTTTCTCGTCTTCTATTTATAAATATTTCTTCAATCAAATTCACTATGTTGTTGGCTCTGAGAGACCTGACATCTTTTGGCAAGCTAGTACAGAGAAACAAAGTTGAATTTATCATTAATCCACCAGACTGTCAAACTTTAAAAGACATCTGGTTGTCTCTGCATGCCCAAATGTATGATATATGATTTACAAAAGTAGTACATTTAATGCTGTTATTGCCTTTGTGTTCAAAGCAGATACTATAATTCAGCAAAAGAGATTTTCAGTAATATGCTTTCTAGAAGGAACTTTTATCTAAGATTTATGTGCATACCTCAAATATCCTTCATATTTAACTACTGAATATTGTAAACAGGCTCTAACAATCATTTTAACAATTCTTTTATTTAAGTCTTTAGCCTTCATAGACTCATAACTATAAGGAATCGTTTCCTGAAAGGATTCTAACAGAGTGCATTTCTAGATTAGTTATGCAAACAAAATGTTTTAGGTACCTCATTTCTCTCTAACATTTTATTTTCTTTGTATTCTTTCCTATGTCTTAATTGAAGATTATTTTTCATGGATATTGTAAAACATGATTAGAGAGTCTTTTACCTCTGTGAAATTTTGAGGTGCCAAAGTTAACATTCTGCTTTTAACGCATCCTCACAGGACGTGAGGAATCTTAAAGAAGCCATTTTTTTTAAATACATGAAATTTATTGTCAAATTGGTTTCCATACAACACCCAGTGCTCATCCCAGAAGATTCCCTCTTCAATGCCCATCACCTACCCCTCCCCTCCCTCCCACCCCCATCAACCCTCAGTTTGTTCTCAGTTTTTAAGAGTCTCTTATGCTTTGGCTCTCTCCCACTCTAACCTCTTTTTTTTTTTTTCCTTCCCTTCCCCCATGGGTTTCTGTTAAGAAAGAAGCCATTTTTCTAAAACACTCATGGCCTGAACGGAATTAACTAACTGAAATTTGAATGCAGTTCTTAAAAATTATTTTGTTTAATGTTATCAACACTAGCACACAATCTACAAGGATTAGACCAATGATATAGCCTAATCATCCTCATCATTAGTACTATTACTACTACTCTTACTGCTATGAGTAGTGTAATAATAATTTCTATTTTTATAAACATTTGTTAGCACAAATATATATAATATTATTACTAAAATTATGCAGGTACTGCATCATTTGTATTGACCGTCAATCTATTTCCCTATGAAACCATTTGAAAATACTTAATGTTTGCTTTTTACAGGATATTACCAACGTTGACCACCATCACTAATTATTTTACTCTTATAATAATAAATATACATTTATACTTCAATAAACTGATAGAAATTCAGCATATAAACAAATAGTGAAATTATCGCTTCAAAAAAACACTTGCTCATATGTGATTATGATTATCTTAAAATCTGAAATTCAAATCTTCTTGAATTACTTTGTTTTCCTAACTACACTTAATGGAAACATATATGATTAAGAGGTTATTCATCACACAAAATTCAGAGGTGCCAGGAATGACATTGAAGCAGGCCTCCAACAAATTGGCCTTGAAGATAAAGTCCAAGGTGAAGAGAAGATCTTGGCTATACAAAAGGGATGATCTTTGGTAAACCCTTAGAGTGTACATATATCTACCTTTATGTATTTATTATATGTCTATTCTTACCCTCAACTAAGATATAAGCATCATGAACATAGGGAATCTTTTTATTCATTGCTGTATCTTTGGTGCCTGGCCCAAAGCCAAGCACATAAAATACATTCAATAAATGTTTGCTGAATGAATTAATGAATGAATGAATACTATGCAGCTATTACAAAGAACAAAACATCTACTCATATTGACATGGAAAGATGTATACAACATACTTAGAGAGTTGTATACCTTTTATATAAATAGTTACTTTGCTCACCATAGTATCTCAAGGAGCTGGCTTAAAGTCTGGTATATGGGAGGACTTAACAAACAGGTGGTGAACAAATGAATGAAATGAAATGAAATGAATACAGTAGCTTACCTATGGTTCCACTCTCTTCTTCCGGTTTCTCAACTTTCCAAACCACCCTCTTTCACTCATTCATTCATTCATTCATTCATCCATTTATTAATACATTTGTGTAATCAATGTCATTAGAGTGATCTTTCAAACATGTAAATCCGATGACATTTTCCTGCCCCAAATTCTTTAATGGCTCCCTATGACCTCCAAGAAAAATTCTAATACCTGAAATAGGGCACCAAACACTTTTTATTATCTGATCTCAACAAGCCTATGCAGACATATCTTCTGCCACAGCCCCTTATCCATCCCTTCATGCCCTCCCCCAATACCAAGTGCTTATAATTCCTTAAACGGAATGATATTATATTCCTTTGCTGTTTCTGATAAGTAATCTGCTGCCACTCTTATCTTTGTTCCTCTATATTTAACATGTCTTTTTCTCTGTCTTTGACTTTATCATCGGTTTTCAGCAATTTGATTACATACCTTCATGTAGCTTTCTGCATATTTCTTGTGCTTAGATTTTTCTTGTAGTTTTTACTAAATTTGGAAATGTTTCAGCAATTATTTCTTCAAATATTTTTGTTCCCCACCCCCAACCCCTTCTTTCCTATGGGACTCCCAATTGCATGTACATTAGCATGTACATTAGTTGAAGTTCTCCCACAGCTCACTAATACTCTACATTTAAAACAAAATAATTTTTTCTCTCTGGTTTCATTTTGGATAGTTTCTATTGCTGAGTCTTCACATTTACTTAATTTTTTTTTCATGTATAATCTACCAGTAAATACACTGTATTATTTTTTATCTCAAGCCTTATACTTTTCATCTAGAAATTCAATTGGGGTCTTTCTTATACCTTCCATGTCTCTGCTTAACTTTTTGAACATATGTAATATAATTATAATTTTTAAATGTACTTGTCTGCTAATTCTATTATTTTTGTCAGTTCCAGATTCGTTTAGATTGATTAATTATTTTCCTCATTATAGGTCACATTTTCTTCCTTCTTTGTATGCCTGGTAATCTTTGTTTTAATGACAGACATTTTGAATTTTAATTTGCTGGGTGCTGGGTATTTTTGTACTCATATAAATATTCATTAATTGTGTCTAGGATACAGTATAGTTACCAGGAATGGTTTGATCTTATTGCATCTTGCTTTCATGATTTGCTATGCAGCTCCCAAGTGGTACTCCCATCTAGGACCAAATTACTCCCCACTATGAGTATTCAACACAACGTCCCCATAAGCCATGAATTTTTCCAGTCTGGCTTGTGGGAATATACAACATTTCTGGAACTGTGTTAGTGCCAGGCACTGTTTCTTAATCCTTTTGGATTGCTTCCCCTTCCAACCACCTTGAGTAGTTTTCTCACACACATGAACTGATCAGTAATCTACTGCCTATTCAAAGAGAAGCTCCTGTGAATATCCAGGTTCTCCCTCTGTGTAGATATTTCCCTTTGTTACTTTGTTTTACAAATTCTACCCTCCTTGGTCTCCCCAGACTCTCAATTCCATCTCCTCAACTTAGGAAGTCTGTCAACCTCTGCCAGGGTTCCTTCTCTGTTATGTTTTAAATATTCATCTTTATTAATGCTGTCCTTAATGCACATTGAGGCTTTTGGATCAGAAACATATTCCTTATAACACTCACAGCAAGATCAATAGAGTAACATTGCAGTGTCACTCCCCCATGTCTCCAAACCAACATGATGAGAACTAGATATGAAAATCTGTCCTCTGTGAATGGCAAGCTCACCCTGTAGGTGAGGGAAACAGAAAAATTAATTTCCTATACTTACATACAGGAGAAAGAGGCTGCTGCCTCCCCTCCACATCTGAGAATCTCCTTGGAAATATCCTGCTCTAACCTTTTAGAATGTAAATAAATCTCTCCAGGGAAAAAATAATCCAGTGTCTCCAGATTTACAGTTCAGAGATGTTTCCAAGTTCCAGGTTTAATCCCCTCTTGATATATAAATATGTATCTCTGGTATTAGGTAAATCTCTCAGGAGTTCTTACTCTCTATACAGTTATAAATTAACTTTTAAGACTTGCTCTAGGGTCAGATTCCAAGTTTCATCAAAATCTGTTCACAAATCCCTAACTGTGCAGAAACATGAAAATATTTTCTCTGTAATCCTACCTCCTCCCTGTGCCATGACCTGGAAACTCTCTCAAAACAGTAAACGGAACAACTGCATGAGTAATTTTGTTGGCTTCCCATTTCTCAGGGATCACTATCCTTTGTTGCCTGGTGTTCGGTGTCTTGAAAACTGTAGTTTTATATATTTTCTCTGGTTTTATTAGTTTCTCTAAATGGGAAAGTAAATCTAGTTCCTATTACTCTGTCCTGGGAGGAAGTAAAGGTCCCATACTACTTCATGTTTCCTCGCCCTCGCAATTATTCTTCCCTCTGTCTAGCATACTCTTTACTATCCAAAACAATCCACTCCTCATTATCTACCTGTCAACTTTTACATCTTTCAAGTCTCAGTTCAGGGTACTAACTCAAAGGCAAAAATATGTCAGTTTTCCTTGACTTCCCCATGCACATCTGGGTGCCTCCAGAGAACATGGTTGGCTCCTGACAAACATGCATCCTGTCCCTCACTTCTAACATAGCCTTCATTTGATTCAGGTCTCCACCCTTCCCCATGCATCATGTGCTTTGAGAGAGGCTAATGTCATCCCTGCTCCAGATTCTAAGGGTAATCTCATTCTTCTTGGCAGCAACCTGTGCAGGATGGGCACATAACACATGTCTGGACAATGAGATGAGACAAGTTGGTTGGTGGACTTCCAGGAAAAGTTTCTTCACTCATAAAAAGAGATACGGAATGAAATATTTTCTTCTGTACATTATAATTTTTAAATATGCTTGGATATTGTGCCTTACTGACGGTCTTAGAAGGAAAGCAATGTTGTTGAAGCAGAGAGATGGAAGGAATCTGGGTTTCTGATGCCATCACTGGGCAGCTGACCTTAACATCGGTAGCATGCAATAATAAAATTTCAAATTATTAACAACAGTTTGAGTTGGGTTTTGACTTCTTTCAGCCAAAACATCCTCACCAATGAACTGCCTTTACCCTCAAAACTTCTTGTGTCATCTTGTACATACCTCCTTTTCAGTTGGGCCACATCTGTCTTCCCTCTAGACTCCCAGCCCCTTTGAGAGTCATGAGAACACATGCATATTATTTCTCTACAGCCAGAGCCTGATACATAGTAGATACAAAAGGCATGTTGAAAGATTGTTCAATGGCTGAATCAATTGAGTGATTGCTCACGGCTGAATCTCCCCAGAAGGCTGTGAGATTCTTATATAATAGTATATATTATAATAACATTTATTAAAAGCCTCACTGTATGCAGGCCACAAGCATCATCTCATACAGTCTTCCCAACAATCCTCTGGAATAGGTGTTATTACAGTATTACATTTATTTTACAGCAGGAAAACTGAAGATTGGGAAAGAAGTTCAGTAACTTGCCCAATCTTACATAGCTAGGAAGTGGTGGAATATGGATGGATTAGTACCTGTCAGGAGCTCAGGTGAGCCACCAGGTGTCAAAGAAGCCAATTAAAGCAACAGGCCAAAGAGAATGTAATGGTGAAGTCTTTAATCAGATAATATAAGAGGTTAAAATGAGAGAAAGTACCACCTCCCCCATACCACTTTCCCCCATGAAATGCCACACCCATCCAGAGTCAGGTGAATCAGTGCAGATATAGGGGTTGCCCCACTGTTGAGAGACCCCAAACAAAAGACTTCTGCAGTTTTATGGGCTGTAGGGACCCTGGGGGGAGGTAAGGAGAGCTAGGAATATGAAAATACTGAATACAGGCAGAGTGGGAAAAAGTGTCTTGTAAGTTTCCTCCTCCCCGGACTTCCACCCATAAGAACGCCTTGACAGAGGCATTTGAAGAAGACTTCAGCCAAAGTCCCAGTTAAAGAGACCTAGGGATGAAGGTACCTGGGCCAAGAAAGGAAATATGCAAAGAACATGATCAGCCCAGAAGAACCTGAATCCTTGACTGCATTTCCCTTCAGACACTTCAACTCACTACGCACTGAGTCTGGCATGGGGAGCACATGTGAGGCTTGTCAAGTAAGCCAAGAATATCACAGCTTTTTGGGGGTGTGGGGGGAAGGGGGCAGGACCCAGACTCCTCAAGAATCAAGTCTCTTAACTAATAGATCTTTTCTTTGAGAAAATGATCTTATTTTATTAATTTCTATCTTCCCAACAAAAATCTAGCACTGGACTTTGGTAGATGATACATATAACATAGGTAAATTAAATTGAATTGAATTATAGAGAGCAGAGAAGGGGTAGTTGCTGACATTCAAATACTAGTCAAAGATTCTGCAATAGTTTATAGATATTTCTTCTTAAAGGAATAAACTGACACATTAGAAGCATAACCTGTTAGTTCTGAGAAGATATATTCAGGATCCTGCTAATGAGGTCTCAACAAATTTCAAAATTCTTCAAATGGTTCATATTATGCTCAAATGGTTCATTTATTCCCTTTCCTACCATGTCACTGAACTCATAAGTATTTTATCAACTATCATAAAATTCCAGATTCTTTTCCTTTTTCAACACCAAGCAAGATGTCTAGGCACCCCATAAATATTAATTAGTGAAGATGATGAAGGTCAACTTGATATGTTTCTTTAATTGCGTTTGAAGACCCTCTACATCATTTGGCATTTGATTTCAAACCTTCAGAAGAGGATCTTTCAAATCTATACTTAATTAACATTGCCAGGTATTGCCATCTTTCTTTGTTGAAAAGACTTTGCAATCATTAATTACATATCCTACTAATGCAGGGTTCTGAAAATCAGCTTGCAATGCCAGTTAGAAGATACTCCTTTTGGGGCACCTGGGTGGCGCAGTCGGTTAAGCGTCCGACTTCAGCCAGGTCACGATCTCGCGGTCCGTGAGTTCGAGCCCCGCGTCGGGCTCTGGGCTGATGGCTCAGAGCCTGGAGCCTGTTTCCGATTCTGTGTCTCCCTCTCTCTCTGCCCCTCCCCCGTTCATGCTCTGTCTCTCTCTGTCCCAAAAATAAATAAACGTTGAAAAAAAAAATTAAAAAAAAAAAAAGAAGATACTCCTTTTATAGCTGCAGAACAAAGAGCAACAAAATAAAACCCTATCCATTAGTGTCTGGTTTCTCATTCTCTACATACTAACACATCCTTAGAGAGAGAGACCCCGGGAAGTTATTAAATGAGAACACAAATTTACACATGTATTTTTTAAGTAACCTGTCCTTTATAGAAGTGAACTGCTCTCTGGGATTTGTTTCCTGAAGTCCTACTTGACTAGGCCTCTCTGACCTTTTCCCACCTCCACCCCCCACCCCTTTTAGTGTGAGCCAGCCTACACACACACACACACACACACACACACACACACACACACTCACACACCAGGATCTTTAGGTCTTTAAGATTGTCCAGTGTGTGGACATGACACCTTATACACCTGTTCAAACTTGTTCTAACCTGTTCAGGTCACCAGAGTGAAGGTATTACATTACTGACCAGCCATTCTCTCTGGTACAGTGTCCTCACTCTATGTTTTCCCAACGATAGACAATAATTCCGGCAGATATTTATCCTAGTCTTGGGTTTCTAGCTCCACTTGAGTTTTTAAGCTTCAGGCCCAGCTTCCTTAACAGGTACTTACAGTAAGATTTTGCAAAGCAAGTTCCTGGTTTCTCCTCCCATCAGGCTTATTCATCAGCTAAAAAGTTCTCCTCCTCACTGTGGCTTCTTTTCTTCCTCGTCTGCCCTTCTTTCCGGCATGCACTAGCTCCTTGTCCCCAAATATTGTCTTCTCAGGTGTTATGGATCATGGCTTTGTTATCTCAAGATCATACAAGCAAGATAAAAATAGGCGACAGAGGATTTAAAGTAACCAAAGCAGCCACTGGCATTTTGCTTTTAATCAGAAAAGCTTGCACTCAGGCACCAGGGTCAGGGCAATACCCTGAGAAGAGGGGAGATGGAAAGTTCAGGGGAAGAGAGTATTTTTGGTTCATAAAGGAGACCCTCCTAGAATTTCTCCAAAGATAAAGTCTATGGTTTTCTTTTTTTAAATTGGTCGACTGTCTAAAGCAAATCACAAATTCCAAAGAGATTCAAAAAAAGGAAATATATAAGATTAGCACTAGAAGTCTGCATTTAATTTGGGCAGATAAACTTCAGATCTGTAAAGAGGGAGAACTAAGTCCTTTGATATGCAAAATAGCTCAAAACTATCTTCTGCTTTTCTCTCTCTGGGCAGGGGTTTACAGATATTAGTGCTACTTTAGATGATAAAGAACACCCCTTCATATTCTCAAATTCCAATGAAAAAGGTGTCCAAAAAGCCTGAGTTCTACTTTACAGCCACTGTGGGTCTGCTGCTGTGGATAGCCAGGCTTTCTGAGCCACAGCTTCTCGTTTGCAAAATCAGTATAAGGGCACCTTTATTTATAAGGCTAGCGGCTGGTGTGTATAGCCCTTTGTAAACTCTAAAAGGTTATATAAATATAAGGGACCATTAGTATGATGATCCAGGCATGGTTCCAAAATGCTATCGTCACCGTCAAAAAGTTGGAACTATGGGTTGGTAAGCCATGGTCAAAGCTACCAATCTAAGGAAGGAAGATAATTTCTGCATGTGAGGCATGTGTGGTGCTACCCTGCAAAGATAGTAAGAAGTCTGTACTAAGAACTGAGACTTGCCCTCATCATTGCTTTGGAAGATATAAACTCTGGCAGGATTCACTGCCTGAATCTCCTAAGCAAAAGCATCATTTTGACCAAAAACACCATGGAATTGTTTTCACATATACAATAGTTATATTACTTCCTAACATTTATGAAATGCTTGGCATGTGCCAGGCCCTGTTGTAAGCACTTTTTACTAGCTTTATCTAATTTAATCCTCCCTGAAAAGTATGACTTCATTTCACAGATGAGACTTACAAAACCTAAGTAACTTGCCCCAGGCAATATGGGATAGCAACAGGGATTTGAATTCACACTCTTAGCTACTTCTTTACCTTTTTTAAAGATCTAGATAAAATTAATCTTTCCAGAGAATTATGTAAAGTCCAAACTCCTGGGGCTGGGGACAGGGCATGGGGAGTGAAGGCCACCTCTCCATTCAAGTTTCCCTCTGGCTCTTATCTGCTGCTCATGATTCCCCTGTTTGGGGCTATATCAACCCAGAAGTGGACTCAGGCTACCCATAATTTCCACCCAAAGATTTTTTTTTTTGAAGGTTTCCAGAAATAGGGCTACAGTCCAGTAGTGGAAACAACTTGAAACTTAGTTTGAAATAATTCTGCTTCCACGAGTCCCAAGAAAGTTTCTCTAACTTGGGCCCTAGCCTTCTGCCCTGTTGCTCAGCCCTCGCCTCTCTACCCTCCCCACCCCCTTCTCATCCCAGTCTCTACCCTCTCTTCCTCAAACTCCTGGTCAATTCTGCATGGCTTTTTTGTTCCTGCCATCTGGTTTTCACAGGATCTCACTTTGCCCCCAAGTAATTTATCAAAGATATTTTCCTAATCAAAGCTTGTTCCCTCCCTATGAGAAATTATGATGCTAGTTTTTAAAATGAGGACATTTTCACCTTGATATATATTCACTTAATAAACATTTATTCCTAGGAAGTAAAAAGAGGGGGGTGGTAATACACAATAGCAGAGTGATTTTTGATATCTTGAACTCTTGTACTGTTAAACCACTGAAGAATAATTAATAGAGGAGATCATAAACTCAAAGTCACTGTAATTATGATGATCACATTTGCATAACTCATCTTAATCTATTATAAATTCATTATAGCAGGAGGAGTACTCTGGCCCCCAAAACATTAAAATATTCTGTTATTAGGAAAGAAAACAACCTGGTGACATGACAATGTGCCATGTTTTTTAAAAACTACTTTCTTCACCCAAACATCCTGGCAGCTCCTAAGGCCCATGAGCTCTCCAATTAGAAGTTAATTCACTCCAGATGTCAAGACAGTCAGCTTTACCAGCAGCATTTCTGGGCTGTAGACTTAGACTTTTCTCTAAGTTTTCTAACAAAATCAATTAACTTGCTCCCACTACACTCCCACTTTGTTAATAAGTTCACAAAATTATAATGTAATCATAAACATATCAGCAAATTAGCTCTGCCATCTCTTTAACTTGCCCACTCTTAACCACTTTTCATCCATTCTTTACTTTGTTCATAAATCAAGTATTTATGGAGCACTTTCTATGGGCAAAGCCTGGAAGATTCAAGTGGGAAGCATGGTGCTTGCCCTTAAGGAGCATTGAGTCTAGGGCAGGAGTCAAGCTTCACAAACACTTTTAATAGAGAATTATAAATGTTCTTATTCATTCAGTGAACTCCTGTTTTGAGGATCACCATCTGTTCTAGGCAACTACATTATCTCATTTAATCTTTGCAATACCACCACTTCCGGGGAGCATTATCAGCCTCATATTACAGAATGTAACTGGTGAGCAGAGAGATCAAGTAACTTACCTACGTCAATGGTAAGTCAATGGTAAGTAACTGGTAAGGGGCAGAGTCCAGATCTGTGAACCGGGGTCTATGTTGCTCCAAGTACTGTGGAAATAAAGAAAAAGAGGTTGCTAACTCTGTCTGGGTTAGCCATGAAGGCATTCAGAAAAGCAGTGGCTTAATCTGATCTATAAGAAGTTCACCACCTAATGAGGAAAAGGGATGGTGTTTATGGTAGAGAGAATCACACTAAGGCATGATTACATGTTGTGCCCAGCCCTGATTCAATCTTCTCAATCCACTGCAATGCAACAAGTGATTCATGAAGACCAGTGGCTCTACCTCCAATGCTTCTCAAAGTAGACAGGGTGCTCCTTGAAGGCAGGGATCATGCCCTACTTATTTGGTAGTCCTCCCAGAGACCAGCACAATATCTTACAGAGATGGTACTCAATTATTCTTTGAAGAAGTGAGTAAAAGAGTGCGAAGTGAGATGGCAGGCAGCCAGACAGGCAAGAAGGAAAGAAGGCAGGCAGAAAGCAAGGGGAAAATACAACTTTTATTACTAAATTTTTATCACAGGGGAACTTACAGTGTTTGTTTTCTAAAACGTTCTCAGATGGTTCTTGGCATGCTGAGTTAATTCTCTTATCAATCTCCCTTCAAGAGGTAATTGCTGGTGTACAATCCTTAGCAACATGATTATACCTTTTTGTTATGATCCAATATCCACAAGACTTGGCATGTACTTCAGTCATGATAGATACAGTTTTGCGTATACAGTCCTGGCTAAGATGGTGTGTGTAGGTCCTTGATATCAGCCTTTGTTAGTTATTAATTGTAGTATTTCACTTCTGTAATAATAGCAATGATAGCTTGCAGTATTTATCAACTTTACTTTCAAGGCAGTTATGCCCCTGTTATCACCTTACAATAACCCATGAGGTCATTCACAGCTTATGGAGCTAAGGTTTGGGTCAGTGAGCAATAGGCTCAGAGAGACCAAGCTCCACTCCCAGACCCAAGTCACTTAATTCCTGGTCCAACATTCTTTCCATTCATTCAGTCTTTTTCTCCAGAAAGAAAAAACTGCCTTCAGGAAATATATTTCCATTTTTCTCCTTATTAATCTCCATTTCTCTATTTCTTTTATACACACACACACACACACACACACACACACACACACATTTTTCTCTTGGTTTGCAAGAATCTGAATTTGTTCTGAGGTACAAGGTGTTCCTGGCCAGTTTCAACCCTATTCATGTCGACTTAAATGGTCTCCTTATCTTAGTGATAATGGTTTTTAAAGTGGGTCCTGATGTTCAGAGGTGTCTCCCTGGAACTCATGCTATTATTTTTTTGAGTTTATTTTTTTATTTTTGAGAGAGACAGAGAGCAAGTGGGAGAGGGGGAGAGCGAGAGGGAAAGAGGGAATCCCAAGCAGGCTCCGAACTGTCCGCACGGAGCCCGATGAGGGACTCGAACCCGTGAACCGTGAGATCATGACCTGAGCTGAAACCAAGAATCGGGCACTTAATCAACTGAGCCACCCAGGTGCCTCCACTCCCACTAGTATTAATTTTTAGGATGCAGCAGCTTCGACACCTTCATTTCTGACATGAATTCACTTTTACTATACCTTAACGGTACTGCTTACAGTCACTTTTCTCATTCACCTGACTGGGTTTTGGCTTAAGGCCCTACCTACTTCCACACCCCAAATGAAAACCACTGCCCTGAAAAGTTTCTGGCCTAGAAACTACCCATCCCCACCCTCACTACAAGACCCTGGAATTGAAAGGAATATTTTATTATACATGGAAGCCTTCTTGGTGTTAAAAGACCATATGCAGGAATTTTCAACAAGTTGAACAAGATGGGATTTTGTATCATTCCTCAATTACATTTAGAAAACCATCTTGGAATTTCTACTATCCTCCAGCTCTACAGGGGTTGTGGAAGATAAAGAGCCCACATGCTGTCTGCCACCTTTGAATTAATCACATGTTGGAGATGGTTGGGAGGGAGCGGAAGTGGAGGAAAGAGGCAAAAAGGGAACAGTGACAGTTCATATGTCATTAAGCAGCAGCAGATGACCTGTTTGCATTGCTAAACATTTCAAAGAAGCCAAATAATAAATGCCTCCCAAAGCAAACCTCCATAGTCTGAGAGTGAATGCCCTGATTGTGATGAAAAGCTGTTGGGAAAACTGCTATAGGCTTGAGTACAACATGGTTGGAGGTACTCATGTGGATATGACTTGAGATAGAGTCTCACAGCCACCTTCCTCCCTAGACAAAGCTCCTCCATATGACTTGTTTTGAGAGGTCCAGCCAAAAGGTGGCCAGCTTTTGTGTAACACCTCAAGTCTACCATGACACCGCAAGATCCCACAATTTATTCTGGTTCATCAAAAACTTATGGAGAGTCTACCATCTGTTAAGCATGGTCTTAACACACTGGTTATCAATAAAGCACAATCCCTGCCCTTGGGAACTCTCAATCCAACATTATAAATGTAACATTTATGATCATGGGGCTATTCAAAATACATAACTACCTCATACTGTGGACACCAACCAGTCACAGAAGTGATGGTGGCCAGTGCACATGGGCATGCTGGCTACAGACTAGTCCTATATAACAAAATGCATGAGGCAGAGGTCTCTAGAAGATGCTCAGAAAAAGCTCAATTATCACTTAGCTCAAGCTGCTACATGATCAGAATCTTGGCCCTTTGAGGAGGATGGTTTTAGACAAGTAAGGGAAATAATAATGAAGATAATGACAAAATTACCATATTTAGCACATACCAAGTGCCAGCTCTGCATTAAGAACTCCCAAGAGTCCTTTATTTGACCCTCGCAATATCCCTTTTTAACAAATGAGGAAACTGTGACTTATAGTCCAAGCAATTCCACAGATTCACAGGTTTGAACAGGGTTGATCCCTAACAACCTGACTCCAGAGTGTGCACATACACCTGAAATTTGAGGTATTGATTCTTCTGAAGAAAAGGAGGCTCTAAGATTTAAGGACGCAGAGAGATTTAAAGAGCTGTTTGGAAGAAAAGGAGAGTTTCTTGTCATTTATTTATTGCAAGGGTGAACTGGAAACGTTTTATGTAAAGACAGATGGTGAAGTCCTTATTCAAAAAGTCAAACCCAGGTCAATACAAGTAAAAGTAAATATCATGTAGGACAAGGCTTACAGTCACTATTCTTAAGAATCCTTACAGAATAAAAGACAGGTGCAACAGCCATCAGGCAGACATTGTTCAAAGTGCCTCAAGAGGTGAGCAGTGGGCACATGGGACCCTCATTACAACTCTGAAGAACACTGTTGAAATGTGAAAAGAAAACTGTCTTTTAGAATGTGTTTTTGGACCACAGAAATGTTCCCCTTGTCTGTCTTTTATCAATTCCATGGAAACAGCCTTTTTGAATCTAAACGGTCTGTTCTCACTGCCTGATTTACATGTAAACTCATATAATTTCCTCCTGGAGGCCCTCATAACCAACAATGGGAAATGGCTATGATGTCCACCCAAGAGGACTATAGCTTCACTTGCAGGCAAAGTAGCAGAATAGAAAAAAAAAATTTTTTTCTGGGAGAATTTCTAAGAGATCTTTTCATAGTGAACTCTCTAAATAATAAGAGAAAGGTGGAAATGCCACCAACAGAACTGATTTTTCATGGTTCCCTCCCAAGAGTCCTATGTTCTCAGGATCCCAGGTCACAGGAAATTCGTATCTGTGGATTTAATGAAAATATAAAAGTGAGGGACAAACAGCCTCTCTCATTTTCTTCTATCAAATTGCAAAGATTTCTGTTTTAAAAAGTTCTGCCTCGGGGCGCCTGGGTGGCTCAGTCAGTTGAGCGTCCAACTTCAGCTCAGGTCACGATCTCATGGTTCGTGAGTTCGAGCTCACGAGTTCGAGTTCTGGGCTGATGGCTCAGAGCCTGGAGCCTGCTTCCGATTCTGTGTCTCCCTCTCTCTCTGCCCCTCCCCCATTCATGCTCTGTCTCTCTCTGTCTCAAAAATAAATAAACATTAAAAAAAATTAAAAAAAAAAAGTTCTGCCTCTCTCCTGCTCACTCTCTCTCTCTCAAAATGAATAAATAAACTTAAAAAAAAAACTTTTTTAAAGAGTAAATTCCAAATGCTGAGGTTGAGGGTAATACAGAGGGAAAACCTACTGCTCTAAAGACCAAAAAAAAAGGTAGAATTACCCAGAGTAGCCAACACATTATTAAGAAGAAAGTTGGAGAACTGGCTCTGCTTGACTTTTACACTAGAGGAAATCTGGTTGTTTTGTGCCAAGAATCTGTTTGAAACAGTGATCTTATTCGGTCTATGATGAAACCACGTATGTGTTGGTGACTCAAAAATTTATACTGTCCCCTAAGTGCCGGACCCATGTTTTCAACTGCTTACTCAGCACCTTCACTGTGATATCTCATGGACATCCCCAGCTTAACATGCCTAGAACGGTGCTCTTAACTTCATTCCCAAATCCGTTCCTTTCCCAGTCTTCCCCATCTCAAGAAAATGGTGTCAAATAGTCCTTGAATTATTTCTTCCTTTCAGCCTCCACTTATCATCAGTTGCCTCTCTTGAACATACTAAAAATTTGTTTACTACTATTCTGCTTGAAACAACGGTTTTTTTCACGTAGTCTACTGCAAAAGCATCATATCTGGCATGCTGACGTCTCTTGCCCCACAGGACTCCATACTATAAGATGATTTCTTTTGTATAAAGTTTTTCAAATTGTTATTTTGAACAGTCTCAAATTTATAGAAAAATTTCAAGTATAGTACAAATAACTTTTTTTCCTAGACCATTTTAATTTTTTTTTTTTTCAATGTTTATTTATTTTTGGGACAGAGAGAGACAGGGCATGAACGGGGGAGGGGCAGAGAGAGAGGGAGACACAGCATCGGAAACAGGCTCCAGGCTCTGAGCCATCAGCCCAGAGCCCGACGCGGGGCTCGAACTCACAGACCGCGAGATCGTGACCTGGCTGAAGTCGGACGCCTAACCGACTGCGCCACCCAGGCGCCCCTCCTAGACCATTTTAGAGTAAGTTGCCAATATAATGCCTGTCTTCCCTAAATACCTTAGTGTACATTTCCTACAAACAAGGGAATTAGCTAATATCTAAATCTAAATATCTAAAATACACCTATCAAAACCTAGAAACTAACACTGATATATTGCTACCATCTAATCTGCAGACTCCTTTCATGTTTCACCTTTTTTGTCAGTAAGTCATTTACAGCAAAAAGATCCAATCTGGAACGATGTATTGCTTTTCTTTGTCATGTCTCTTTATTTTCTTTCAGTCTGGAATGGTTCCTCAGTCTTTCCTTGACTTTCATGACCTTGACACTTTTTTTAATTTGTTTTTTTTAATGTTTATTTATTTTTGAGAGAGAGAGAGAGACACACACACACACACACACACACAAAACATGAGTGGGAGAGGAGCAGCAGAAGAGGGAGACAGAATCCAAAACAGGCTCCAGGCCACAGGGCCCGAACTCATGAACCACAAGATCATGACCTGAGCTGAAGTCGGACATTTAGCCGACTGAGCCACCCAGGCACCCCATGACCTTGACACTTTTTAAGACTATAGGCCAGTTTGTGGGTGTCTGGGTGGCTCAGTTCAGCGTCTGACTTCACCTCAGGTCATGATCTCAGGGTTCATGGGCTTGAGCTCTGCATGGGGCTCTGTGGTGACAGCTCAAAGCCTGGAACCTTCTTCCCATTCTGTGTCTCCGTCCCTCTCTGCCCCTCCCCTGCTTGCTCTCTCTCAAAAATAAACAAACATTAAAAAAAATTTTTTTTGTAAAGATGATAGGCCAGTTTGTTTGTTTTTGTTCTTTTAAAAGAATGTCCCTTAGGGGCACCTGGGTGGCTTAGTCAGTTAAGCATCTGACTTAGCTCAGGTCATGATTTCACTGTTTGTGGGTTCGAGCTCCCCATCAGGCCCTGTGCTGACAGCTCAGAGCCTGGATGGGGCCTGCTTCAGATTCTGTGTCTCCTCTCTCTACCCCTCACCAGCTCATGTTCTGTCACTCTCTGTCTCTCAAAAATAATAAACATTAAAAAATAAGTAAAAAATAAAAGAATGTCCCTTAATTTTGCACTGTCTGATGTTTTCATGTGATTAAAGTTACATATCTTTGGCAGGAATATCAGAAATACTTGTCATCACACCCTATCAAATGTCACACGCTCTTAATTTGTTCTCATGATGGTGATGTTCACTTAGATCATTTGATGAAGGTGGTGTTTGTCAGGCTTTTCCACCGGAGGTTATTTTCTTTTCCCCTATAATTACTAGGTATTTTGTGGGGAGGTACTTTGAAACTATGTAAATACCCTGTTGTAATACAACTTCCCATTTATATCTATTTATTCACTTATTTATACCAATGTGGATTCATGGATTTTATTCAGTGGATTGGAAATTTTTCTAACATTACTTATTCCCAGTGGCTGTAATTGTCACCCAAAGAGGAGATTTATGGTAGGTTAATTCTTGGTCTCTCTCCTAACAATAGAGGCTACCCCAAAGAGGAAATTTATGGCAATTCTCACTTCTCAGAATTGCCTACTTTTAGCCAAATAAAGGAAGTTCCAAGAAGGCTTCTTTCTGCATCTGTTGAATCCCAAGTATCTCCAGCTTAAAATAATCTTTATACCAACTTTGGGGTTCCAAGTGGGTCACCATACTGCCAACCTATTTTCCAAAGTGGCTATACTATTCTACATTCTTGCCAGCAGTGAAAAGAAGTTCTGGGAGCTCCACATCCCTGCCAACATTCGGTATGGTCCATCTTTGTAATTTTAGCCATTCTAGTGGCTAAATGTGTAGTGGTATCACATTGTGGTTTCAGTCTGCATTTCCATGGTAACTACTGATGCTGAGCATCTTGTCATGTGTTTATTAGCCATCCATAGATTGTCTTTGGTTAAGTGTTTGTTCACATCCTTTCCCCATTTTTATTGGGTCATTTGTCATCTTATTATTGAGTTATAGGATTCTTCATATATTCTAGATACAAGTCTGTGCTTTATGTTTTATGGTAAGTTTCCTTTTGAAGAGTAAATGTTTTCAATTTTAGTGCTGTAAATTTTCCTCTCTACACTGTATCCCACAAATTTTGATACATCCTGATGTCAATGAAATTCACTTCAAAATATTTTCTGAACTCGAAGTATCCCATTTTTAGACCCATTACTCTCCTCTTTCTTCAATCAAAGACAGAAACAAAGACAGAATACCAACTTGGCTGATGGCAATTAACAGTTTACAAAACACTTCCTCACTTCATTGAAACCTAACAATACTATTAGTTCCATTTCACAAATAAGGAAACTATAATTTAATCAGGAAATTGAAAAACCTTGCCCAAGGTTGAAATATCAGCAAAGATCGATTCAAGTCGTAATCAGGTCATCTGACTCCAAATCTCATCCTCTTTTCTCTGTACTTTACCCAAATCTCTGACAATCTAAGTTAAGACCAGTTCATAAGCTTCTAAGATAGTTTGTATTTTAAAAGGAGATTTTCAAGAGTATTGGAAGGATTCTCAGATTTCTAAATTTCTAAAGGAAATAGCACACACAACTGCCACAGACAGCAAGCAATACCGCTGCCCCACCAGACCTCTCTCACCTTTGAAATCATCCTCTTATATAGCTGACCTGGCTAATGAAGCAGAGTGTGCCCACTGTAATCCAGGCAGCTTGCAATTCACATTCAGCCCTTCAATGGTCTAGCAAATGTTTCTTAGATTGGTATTTAGGAGCCTCCTCTTGGGAGCTCCCTGGGATTCTGGTCCCACCAGTACTGGATGGAATGCAGGGATCTGGATTTCTTTCTTAACAAGCATCTTAGGGTTAATTCTGATGCAGGAGGTTAGTGGATCTCCCTAAACTGGTAGGGAGATGGGAGGGGGTAGGTATTAGGTGAGAGAAGTGACAGAGGCAGGCAGAGGATGGGTTATACAGTGCTTTGTAAGCCCACTTGGAGATTTAAATTTTATCCTAAGAGTAGTGAGGAATAATTGAGGTTTTTAAGCAGGGGAATTACATAATAGATTTAGGCTTAAGAAAGATCGTGATGGTGGAATGTAGAGAATGGACTAGGAGGGTAAAGACAGGCAGGGAGAACAGTAGGAGCTAGTACAGCAATCTGGGCAGGAGAGTCTGGTAGTCTGAACTGCAAGAGTGGTGGTAGGGATGGAAAGATTTTAAGAAAAGAAATTAATAACATGCATGAAGAGACAACACACAGTGAAAGGGTTCAATGAAACGGGAAAATACCAAAAAGCAGACTTCAGGGGTGCCTGGGTGGGTCAGTCAGTTGAGCATCTGACTTTTGACTTCGGCTCAGGTCATGATCCCAGGGTGATGGGATAGAGTCCCACATTAGGCAACACGCTTAGCATGGAAAGATTCTCTCTTTCTCCCTTTGCCCCTCTCCCCTGCTCCTGCTCCCTCTCTCTAAAAAACAAAAAAATAAAAACATAAAAACCAGAATGTAAACTGCTGTAAGAGTCTATAAACAAAAAATCAGCATAACCCCAGAAATGGTGATCTGGGGAAGGGAGAAAGCCTCACCCAGAGAACCTCTCGTGTTCTGAAGCTTCCTTAACTCTGTGCTTTTGGGAGACTCATTGTTTGTGTTAATAAAGGGAATTTACTGCCTCAGATCATAAAAGGCTGCTGTTCAGCCCGAAATCTGGGCAACAACCATGCCAACAGCAGCCATATTTTTTAGCAGAGGCTTCTCAAAAGCAGTTTTATGATTCTCTCCCGTGCAAGTCCTTCTTAACCAGTCCTATATCCCTATGTTGCACCCTGTTTATGGGTTCAGGTGCTCTGCCCTTCATGATAGCACTATCACTCAGTCTGCTATAAAGCTTGGGAATGAACTTCGTCCTGAGTACAACAGGAAATATATTCAGAGAAACCTTGGCATGGATGGTATATTTTAGTCCTGGGATTTGCTAACAGCCTCTCATGAGCAACGTAAATCCAGACTTGTGTATTTATGTATACATACTATATATTTATTCTGTCCAATAATATTTTTAATCATATCATATGCCATCTCCCTGAGGCTGGCATAAAAGGTTAGGGGCTCAGATCCCACAGAGGTTGCCATCTGATTAAGTCCATTATATTTTTAACCTACATGTGCTCATATGACTATTATTTTACTAAGCAACCTCAATTACAGTCCAATAAAGGGATAATTTCCTTTGTATCCAGTTAAAAGAAGAGAATTGCAAGAAAAATAAAGAGATGACACCTGCCAAAAAATACTGAAAAAGAAAAGGTGGGCGAAACTCACAGAAATTTCCAAATAAGAGAGAAAAGTGGCCAGTTTTATAGAGCAAGGAGCCACTGAATCAATAGTTCTCACCCCTGACCTCACAGTAGAATCACCTGGGAGCCCTCGTAGACTTAAGAGCCCCACCCAGACCAATTAACTCATATCTCTGGGGTGGGGCACCAGGCAAAGGTATGTTGTAAAAACTCTGTAAGTATTTATAATGTGCACCATGGGGAACCACTGCCATAGGAAACGTAAGAGGACTAATGTGGAGTTTTTAATGTCCAAGAATCTATATTTGACACATTGTAAGACAAGTATTATTCCAAGCTACCTATGTCTTCTTCTCCATACTAAAAGGGTCTAACTTCTCTCTAAGCTGAACTTCCAAGGAAAAAAATTGATGAAGGAAAGTTTCTTTTCAAATTGTGTTTCAGAAATAAATACAGCTTTATTGTTTATCTTTTAAAAACATAAATCAGATGTCACTTTTAGAAATGAGTTTAGCTTTCCATTTCTTTTTATCCCTTAGAAACATGAATCAGATCATGTCACTTCCCTGAAGGCCCACTCGTTATGTATGCAGGGCCTGGGTAGAGAAACAAATGGAAGCCACACACTGTTTATTTAAATGTTTAAATTCATCAATAAAACTAAAAACCCATTAAATAAAAAATATTCCATCCTCCTACTTTGACAAGTGTATCTATATGTATAAAAACAAAAATCGAGGTGCCTGGGTGGCTCAGTGGGGTTGAGCGGCCAACTTCGGCTCAGGTCACATTCTCGTGGTTCATGGGTTCAAGCCCCATGTGGGGCTCTGTGCTGACAGCTCAGAGCCTGGAGCCTGCTTCAATTTCTGTGTCTCCCTTTCTCTGTCTCCTTTCTCTCTCTCTCTCTCAAAAATAAACATTAATTTTTTTTAAATAAATAAAAATAAATAAAAACAGAAATCAAAACATACGCATGCTGTTTTTACATGATTAACAATTGGCAAAATATAGGGGTGCCTGTGTGGCTCAGTCAGTTAAGTGTCTGACTTAGGCTCAGGTCATGATCTTGTGGTTCAGGAGTTCAAGCCCCGCATCAGGCTCTGTCCTGATAGCCTGGAGCCTGCTTCAGATTCTAAGTCTCCCTCTCTCTCTGTCCCCCACTCATGCTCTGTCTTTTGCTTTCTCAAAAATAAACATTGAAAAGAATAAAAATTTAATTTTAAAAATTGGCAAAATAACCAAGATGACTGAATTTAATTATTATTACACACATCTGAGTATTCTGTTGTTGGGCCAGCAATGTTTGGATGAGGGATAAAATAAGGATATAGATAGCTCATAAATTATTATTTATGGAATAAGACATTTTTCTTGCCTTCACTCCAGTAAAATCTATAATTATATTATTATAATCAATATTTTTCACATGTGTATTCTATTCACAGTAATACTGAATTAGATCTCCTTTACTGAGTTATTAATTTTTTTAAATTAATTTCAACTTAATGAAATTTTCCCCAGATAACAACCAGAACTGTTCATTTAAACCAACATTTAGATTCAGAAACAAACCTCAAAATGTATATATCATGTTTAAATATTTTAGTGGTGTTGCATATAATTATTGTTATTGCAGAAAACATTACAAAACACTTTAATTTTACCATATAAACTATTACCATTTATATCACTATTTTCACCACAGAGCAATACCTCAAAGTTGAAGACTCTGGTGTGTGTGTGTTTGTGTGTGTGTGTGTGCGTGCACGAGCTTATATGTGTATATGCCATATGTGAGACCCACTAAAGCACAAAGCCCAGGAAAGGAACCACTCTTACTCGGTCTAAAGGCAGGACTCCCTTCGTATAGCCCTTTAATGGCTTCCCTTAGAATTAAATCTAACTCCTCACCAAGAGGAGGAGCTTACAAAGCTTTATAAGTTCTGGTTTCTGTGCAGCTCTGAGCCCCTGTTACCACCACTTCTTCCCTTGTTCCCTCTGCTTCAGCTACATTGGTCTCTGGTCTGCATCTCAGATGGCACAAACTCTTCCTGCTAAAGAACTTGCACTTGCTGTTCCCTCTGCCTAGCAGAGCTGCTTCCAACTCTTTATGTGGCTGGCAGACAGGATCTAGTAATTGAAGGCACAGAACTCCCCGGGTTCAAATTTGGCTCTACCACTTACCATCTGTGTGGTCCTGGGCAAGCCTCCAAATGGCTGTGTCCTTCAGTTTCCTCATTTTTAGAAAGAAGATGATTATACTTTTTTGTAGGGTTATTGTGTGGATTGAATGAGTTAATATAAACAAAACCTGTAGGACAGACCTAGCATAGAAAGCATCCAATAATCCATAGTTTAAGAAGGGAAAAGCCACCTCCACAGAGAGCCTTTCCCTAACCACCCCACCTAAAGTAGCCTTCATTTTTTCAAGGTATTTATCCACTATCTAAAACAGCATTGTTTAATTTTTTTAAGTTTATTTGAGAGAGAGATACAGAGAGACAGAGACAGAGGGAACACAGGGGAGGGGCAAGGAGAGAAGGAGAGAGAAAATCCCAAGCAGACTCCGCACTGACAGTACAGAAACCAATACAGGGCTTGATCTCACAAACCGTGAGATCATGACCTGAACTGAAATCAAGAGTCAGACGCTTAATGGACTGAGCCACCCAGGTACTCAGAACTGTTTATTTTTATAACTGTTTCTTATCTGTCTCCTTCCTCTAGATTGTAAGTTTTATGACAACTGAGCCTTCATCTGAAAATTCACTGCTATATCTTCTCATTCCTGGCACATAGCAGGACTCAAACATTCATTAAATAAATTAAATAAATTTATCAAACATTCATTAAATACATTATTCTTTTTTCCAAAGCCTGCCAAGTTTAAACCAAGTCAGAAATTACTGATTTAGGAAGCAAAAACTTCCTCTCCTTTTCCTAACTTTTTAAATCATGCCAGGGCCAAAAAGTAGGTGATGAAAGCAATCTGGAGGTCATGGTGCTAAAGACAGCCAATGACTCTCCAACGATGAGAGAGTTCTCTTTTAATAACTCCAGGAGCAGTGAAGTATTTGCAATTATCCAGCTAATTTAGTCAATGTGGACTTTCCACATACTCAATGTAAGCTGTTGTTTGTTGTCAATGAGCAAATTAACCAGTAAATAACTAACTTGTGCCCTATACAGTGGAGAGAATCATAAAGTATGGAGGGAACTACCCCCTGAAGAAAAGGCAAGAAACATGGACATTAATAGATCATTCTCAAAATTTGTGAATGAACACAAATTATACCTGAAATTATACTTTCCAAATAAGAATCCTGTTTTGCCAGCTAGGGTGTCAGAATGGATAAAAAAAAAAAAAAAAAAAAAAAACAAGACCCATCTCTATGCGGTCTATAAGAGACTCACTTTAGACCTAATGATGCCTGCAGATTGAAAGTGAGGGGATAGAGAAACATTTATCAGGCAAATGGATTTCAAAAGAAAACTGGAGGAGCAATACTTATATCAGACAAAATAAACTCTACAACAAAGACTCTAACAAGAGACAAAGAAGGTCACTATATAATGATAAAGGGGACAATCCAACAAGGAGATATAGCAATTGTAAATATGTACCCAACATGAAACACCCAAATATATAAAACAATAACAAACAAAAAAGAACTAATTGATAATAATACAATAATAATAGGAGACTTTATGCCCCTACTTACATCAATGGACAGATCATCTAAACAAAAACAAAGGCTTTGAATGACATACTGGACAGATACAATTAACAGATATATTTAGAATATTCCATCCTAAAACAGCAGAATACACATTATTTTCAAGTGCACATGGAACATTCTCCAGAATAAATTACATACTGGGTCATAAAACAGGCCTCAACAGATACAAGAAGACTGTAGTCACCATGTACCTTTTCTGATCACAACACTATGAAACTAGAAGTCAACCATAAGAAAAAATCTGGAAAGACCACAAATAAATGTAGGTTAAGTAACATGCTACTAAATAAAGGGTCAACTAGGAAATGAAAGAAGAAATTTAAAAAATACATGGAAACAAAGAAAATAAAAACAACAATTCGAAACGTTTGGGATATAGCAAAAGTGGTCCTAAGAGGGAAGTTTAGATAGCAATACAGGCCCTACCCAAAGAAGCAAGAAAAATCTCAAATAAACAACCTAACTTTACACCCAAAGGAGCTAGAAAAAGAACAACAAATGAAACCTAAAGCCAGAAAAAGAGAGGAAATAATAAAGACTAGAGCAGAAATAAGTGATAGAGACACTAAAAAAACAATAGAACGGATCAATGAAACCAGGAGCTGGTTCTTTGAAAAAAATTAATAAAACTGAGAAACCGCTAGCCAGATGTACCAAAAAGAAAAGATAAAGGACCCAAATAAATAAAATTACAAATGAGAGAGGAGAAATAACAACCAACACCACAAAAATACAAACAATTATAAGAGAATATTATGAAAAATATATGCCAACAAATTGGACAACCTAGAAGAAACTGATAAATTCCTACAAACTTATAAATTACCAAAACTTAAACAGGAAGAAATAGAAAACTTGAATAGATGGATAACCAGAAAAGAAATTGAATCAGTAATCAAAACCCCCAACAAACAAAAGTCCAGAACCAGATGGCTTCACAGGTGAATTCTACCAAACATTTGAAGAAGAGTTAATACCTATTCTTCTCAAACTATTCCAAAAAATAGAAAAGGAAGGAAAACTTCCAAATTCATTCTACAAGGCCAGCATTATCCTGATACCAAAACAGATAAAGACACTACAAAAAAAAAGAGAACTATAGGCCAACATCTCTGATGAACACAAATACAAAAATCCTCAACAAAATACTAACAATACATTCAAAAAAAAATCATTCACCACAGGCAAGTGGGATATATTCCCAAGATGCAAGAGTGGTTCAATATTTGCAAATCAATTAATGATATGTCACATCAATAAGGGAAAGGATAAGAACCATGTGATCATTTCAACAGATGCAGAAAGTGCATTTGACAAAGTACAACATCCATTTATGATAAAAACCCTCAACAAAGTAGGATTAGAGGGAATATACCTCAATATAATAAAGGCCATTTACAAGGGATGTCTGGGTGGCTCAGTCAAATGAGCATCCAACTCTTGATTTCAGTTCAGGTCATGACCTCACAGTTCATGAGATGGAGCCCTGCATCAGGCTCTGCCCTGACAGTGTGAAGCCTGCTTGAGATTCTCTCTCTCCCTTTCTCTCTGCCTCTCTGCTGCATGCACACATGCTCTCTCTCATTCTCAAAATAAATACATAATCTTTGAAAAAAAATAATAAGGGTGCCTGGGTGGCTTGGTCAGTTGAGCACCCGACTTTGGCTCAGGTCATGATCTCACAGTTTGTGAGTTCAAGCCCCACATCAGGCTCTCTGCTATCAGTGCAGAGTCCACTTTGGATCCTCTGTCTGTCTCCCTCTCTCTCCGCCCTTACCCCTGGTCTTGTGAATGTTTGCGCACGCTCTCTCTCTCTCTCTCTCTCTCTCTCTCAGAAATAAACATTAAAAATAATAAATTTATTAAGTAAATAAATAAAAAATAAAACCCATCTATGAAAATCCCATTGCAACTACCATTCTCAATAAGGAAAAATTGAGAGCTTTTCCTCTATGGTCAGGAACAAGACAGTAATGTCTGCTTTCACCACTTTTTCCAACATAGTACTGGAAGTCCTAGCCACAGCGATCAGACAACAAAAAAATAAATAAAAGGCATCCAAATTGACAAGAAAGGAGTAAAACTTTCACTATTTGCAGATTACATGATACTACGTATACAAAACCCAAAAGACTCCATCAAAAAACTAACAGAACTGATAAACAAATTCAATAAAGTCATAGGATACAAAATCCATGTACAGGGGGAAAAAATCAATATACAGAAATCAGCTGCATTTCTATAAACCAATAATGAAACAGCAGAAAGAGAAATTAAGTAATCAATCCCATTTGCAGTTTCACCAAAAACAGTAAGATACCAAGGAATAAACAAACCTAACCAAAGAGGTAAAAGACCTGTAGTCTGAAAACTATAAAACACTGATGAAAGAAATTGAAGATGACACAAAGAAATAGAAAGACATCCCATGCTCATGGATTAGAAGAACAAATACTGTTATTATGTCTACACCACCCAAAGTAATCTACACGCTTAATACAATCCTTACCAAAATACCAACTGCATTTTTCATGGAGCTAGAACAAACAATACTAAAATTTGTATGGAACCACAAAAAACTCAAATAGCCAAAGTAATGTTGAAAAAGAAAACCAAAGCTGGAGGCATCATAATCCCAGACTTAAAGTTATATTACAAAACTGTAGGAATCAAAACAGGATGGTACTGGCACAAAAATAGACACATAAATCTATGAAAGAGAATAGACAACCCAGAAATGAACCCACAATTACATGGTCAATTAATCTTCAAAAAGCTGAAAAGAATACCCAATGGGAAAAAGACTGTCTCTTAAATGGTATTGGAAAAACTGGACAGCAATATGCAAAAGAAAGGAACTGGACCACTTTCTTACACCCTACACAAAAATAAATTTAAAATGGATTAGAGACCTAAATATGAGACCTGAAACCATAAAAATCCTAGAAGAAAACACAGGCAGTAACTTCTCTGACATCAATCATAGCTTCTGCACAGTGAAGAAAACAATCAACAAAACTAAAAGGCAACTAATGGAATGGGAGAAGATATTTCAAAATGGCATATACAATAAAGGGTCAGAATTCAAAATATATACAGAACTTATAAAACTCAACACCCCAAAATTGAATAATCCAACTAAAAAATTGGCAGAAGAATGAACAGACATTTTTCCAAAAAAGAAATCCAGATGGCCAACAGACACATGAAAAGATGATCAACATCACTTATCATTAAGGAAATGCAAATCAAAACTACAATGAGATATCACCTCACACCTGTCAGAATGGGTAAAATTAACAACATAGGAAATAACAGGTGTTGGCAAAGATGTGGAGAAAGGAAAACCCTCTTGCACTGTTGGTGGGAATGCAAACCGGTGAAGCCATTCTAGAAAACAGTATGGAGGTTCCTCAAAAAGTTAAAAATAGAATTACCCCATGATCCAGCAATCACACTACTAGATATTTACCCAAAGAATACAAAAATATTAATTCAAAGGGATACAGGCACCCTGATGTTTATAGCAGCATTATCTACAATCGTCAAATTATGGAAACAGCCCATGTGTTGACTGATGCATGGATAAAGAAGATGTGGTATACATACACAATGGAATATCACCCAGCCATAAAAAAAGAATGAAATCTTGCAATTTGTAATGGAGCTAGAGAATACTATGCTAAGCGAAATAAGTCAGTCATAGAAAGAAAAATACCACAGGATTTCACTCATATGTAGAATTTATGAAACAAAACAAATGACCAAAGGGAAAAAGAGAGGGTGGGAGGCAAACCGAGAAAGAGACTCCTAAGTATAGAGAACAAACTGATGATTACCAGTGGGGAGACTGGTGGGGGCATGGGTGAAATAAATGATGGGGATTCAGGAATGCACTTGCTGTGATGAGCACAGGATATATGGAGGTGTTGAATCACTATACTGTACACCTGAAACTAATATTACACTGTATGTTAGCTAACTGGAATTTAAATAAAAACTTAAAAAAAAAAAAAAAAGAATCTGTTGTCCCAGATTTGAATCCATTTGTTCACTGAGCATTGTCTTGCTTTCCCCAAACAGATTTTTTGAGCATGCAGGACACTGACATCAAACCAGTGATGGTGAGATAGCAATAAATTTTAGCATAATTTGGGTAATTTTATAGACAGCTAAGTCTCAAGAGTCCATGTGACTTTCCCATAAGGAAGTTGTTGTCACTGCAGCCTATAGTGATAATCTTCACATCTCTCTCCCCTGTTTCTACAGTCCTCACTTTTACCAACCCATCCCTACTCCTGAGGCTGGAAAGCTGATTTGGATCCTTTAGAGTTCTTTTAAATAAAAATAAAATTGAGGGGCACTTGGGTGGCTCAGTTGTCCAGCTCTTGATTTTGGCTCAGGTCATGATCTCGTGGTTCATGGGATCCAGCACCACATTGGGCTCTGCTCTGACAGTGTGGAGCCTGCTTGGGATTCTTTCTCTCCTCTGTCTCTGCCCCTCTCCCACTTGTGCATGTGCTCTCCCTTGCTCTTGCTCTCTCTCTCTCAAAATAAATAAACATTTAAAAGTAAAAATAAAATAGAAATAAAAAATTAAGACGATTATTGGCACCATATAGAGACAAGCCAGGCATAGGGTTCTGTATCATATTTTATATTGTATTTTATAATGTAACATATTTTATAATGTAACAAATGGTTTTCAAAAGTGGATACCAGACTCTTGCTGCTGCAAATATAGTGAAATGTGTAAGGGAGGACTCTTCCAATTTCACATGGTGTTTTTGTTCCCTGACCAGGCCACCACAAAGGGTGCTATTAATTTACATCAGCTAAGAATTTCCCCAATATTCAACACTAACATACTGCAAAATAAAATAATGGGAGACTACATCTCACTGAAGTTACTCACAAACAACTGTAGGGGCTGGTTTTTTGGTTGTGAGTTTTTGTTTGTTTTTTGGCTTTTGTTTTTTTGTTTTTTTACCTCTAGCACAAATTTCCAACGAAACCCTGTCAATAAGTCCTTATATTATACGCTTTTGCCTGATGGTTTGTTGTCAATAAACAATAAAATAAAATAAAATAAAATAAAATAAAATAAAATAAAATAAAATAAAATAAAATAAAATAAAGGCAACAAATATCATAGTTACTGTATAGGAAATTTGCAAATGTGTATCATTGTATGACCTATGGTGGGAAGACAAGAAAAAGAGAGGGTGTTCAGTTTATTTATAACCTGCTGGAACACCTATAAAGCAGTAAGAATAATAATATACCACTGGTCAATACCACCTGATTCCAAAACTTTTTTGACTCCTGGTTTTGGTTTAACTTTGTCTCCCTAAGCAAGGGAGGGAATTTAACTGACAACAATTTGACCACCCCAAACACCCATGCATCTACTTCTCTAGGTGGGTATTAGACTAAATCAATGAAGAGAAGCCCTAACTCTGATGTAGCAGTCGTTGGAACATTACAGCTGAAGGAGAGGGCTGCCCCATAAGGGTAGGCAATCTGAAGGATGCATAAAGGCTCCTAGCCAACAAGGTAAAAACCAGCCTAAATCTCAGTCACCAATCACATGTCTGGCTCAAGACTGTGTCCAGCTGGAGGGGGCACCTTTGCCTTCTCTGTCTGCTCAGACAGAGTGCCTTTTTCTATTTCATTAAAAGGGGCCATAAGGGGAGCCTCTGCTCTGTTATGAATCTAAGCTCCAGCATTACCTTTCCTACACTATTAAAGGTTAGGCCTTTCTTTCTCCATGATGATCTTTATATGCATATTTATAATTAACACTTATCACATAGCATTAGTTTATTTGCATATCTGTCTTCTTGTAAGACTGCAAGCTTCCTGAAAATAGTCGTATTCCTCTATTTATACTCAGTTCTTAGCACAGAACCTTGTACAAAATAATTTATGCCAATGCTTGAAAAGCATATGCTTGTTGTATGAATGTTTGGAAAGATGTATGTATGTATGTATGTATGGATGGATGGATGGATGGATGGATGAGTGGAATCCAGAAAAGGTTTATAAAGAACATGAGAGTGGGGCGCCTGGGCAGTTGAGCAGCTGACTTCAGCTCAGGTCATGATCTCACAGTCCGTGAGTTCGAGCCCCACGTCGGGCTCTGTGCTGACAGCTCAGAGCTGGAGGCTGCTTCGGATTCTGTGTCTCCCTCTCTCTCTGCCCCTCCCCTGCTTGCACTCTGTCTCTCTCTCTCTCAAAAATAAATAAACATTTAAAAAAAATTAAAAAAAAAAAAACAAAAAGAACATGAGAATGGGCTTGGAGCCAGGGAAGAGGACTCCTCTTCTTGTTCTATCCTTTAATACTTTAATACTATGAATGAGTAAGAGAACAGAGAACAAAGGTCAAAACTGACCAGGGAAGATTTGTTAATAACATTCCTCTCTCAGTAAGCCCACGCAACTATCTGTGACTAACACTGTCTTGTATTTTTAGAGACTGTGCTGGGTACCTTCCATTTGCCCCTCCAAATCAAATATCCACCCCTCCTCCAACTCGGTGCCTGGGAAGGCTGAATTACGTGGACTATATCCACGTATAAGGACTATATCCTTATACCCTTAAGGGACTTAAGGAACACTGCAACAGGCTAGTCTGAGATACCTTACACTGGCTCTCCCCTCCCCTTTCCTTAAAACGTTTCCCTCGTATGTTCCTTTAAGTGAGAGAACATAGAAGTAAATATTATCCTTCCCAAAATTCCCCTGTACATCTGGTGAGACTTTCACTAATCATGAACCCTTAGATAAGTGCTCTAACACTTGTGTGGAAAGCAGCTTTAATGGAGCCTTCATTTCCTTGGAAACCAGCCCCTGGTGCAGGGCATTGACTACTTGAACATCAACAGCAGCAAATCCACTCTAAGCACATCAGAACAAACGAATGTCTCAAATTTAACAAATTTGAATGCTTTGATCCTTGTGATGTATTATCCTCACTGGAGGCAAGCTGAGAGTCCTTTCTTTTAAAACTTGTTCTCTAATCCATTGCTTCCAAATCTTTTCAAAATAAAGCATACATAGAAAAGTATGTTCATGTGTCGTGCACAGCAGAACCAATAGCTAAGGCTGTTTGCTGCTACCGACTACCAGCTTGGGGGCTTCAGACCCAGAATCATCTGTAACACTAAACGCTGAGGGGATCGGTATCTTAGCACATTGGCATCCGTTTATGAGACACAGAGAAGACACCAGGGCTGAACACAGACGCATGGCATCTACTACCTATTATCCCCTGACACTGAACCCTGGACACAGGAGGCTGCACTAGAACCACAACCTTCAGGCCTCTAGAAACTGGACGTCATTGTGGCTACCATTGCTGCTATCTCAGAATGAACTTGGCACAGCTTATCTCACAGAGCTGGCAGAGTGATTTGGTCTGTTGTTTCCAAAGATTAGCCTCTGAGTCTGGTTATCTAGGACCTGTAGGAAATTACATCATCATTTTATTCAATATTCTAAATTCATTCACATTGTTCTAAATTCGAAGCAATACAACGAGGTAGGCAAGACACTTCACTTCCTTTTCCTTTGCACCCTGCTACCCCTCACAACCTTTAGGTAACCATTTTTAAGTTCATGTATCCTCCTAGCATTTCTTTTTGTAAACATAATAAATACAATAAGTATTCCTATCATGTTCTTTTCTTACACAAAAGGTAGCATGCTATGCCCATATACACAATGTGCGCATATATGTGCATTCTGTTGCACTTTGGTTTTTTTCATTTAGTAAAATATCTCTATGAATATATAGAAGTCTTTCTCATCCTCTTTTACGGTGGCATAGATTTCCATTGTGTAGATGTACCACAGTTTATTTTAATCAGTATCTATTGATGTTTATTTGGCTTGTCCCCAATTTTTTTTTTTTTTTTTGCTATTGTAAACAGCATGGCATATGTCATTTTTATGTATGAAGAGATGCCTTTAGAAGAAATTCCCAGAAATGGGATTGTTGAGTCCAAGGATATGTGCATTTGTAATTTTGATAAATATTGTCAACTTTCCCTCCACTGAGGTTTATCACTTTGCACCCCTACCGGCAATGTCTTTTTCCCCAAAGCCTTGCCAACAAAATATGTTGTCCAACTTCTGGATTTTGTCAGTCTGATAAGTTGAAAATTATATCTTAGTGTAGTTTTAAATTTTATTTACTTTATTATAAGGGAAGTTTATTATCTTTTCATTTGTTTACAACCATCTGCATTCCCTAACAATAAACCCTCTTTCTGTTGCAATTAGCTAAAGGTGGTTTCTGTTGCTACATACTGTTAACACTGTTTAAAAAGCCTTTCTCCTGGAAGCCAGTGTGTTTCTCCATGCATTTATTTTGATATTGGTCCTTGAAGGTCCAAACTGGAAGAGATAGATTTTACCCTAAGTATCTATCTTTCTAGAGATAAAGGAAATGGAGTCAAAAGCGATCATAAGTGGCCTCTACCTCCAGCATTGGTTCCAGCTTCTGAAGCTTTATCAGGTTTTGCTGCTAAGTGCTTGAGGTGAGAATAAACATGGTAGCCTCTCAATACACCATTTTTTGAAGTTCTAACTCCATTTCATTCTAACTCCACTTCATGGTTCAATAACTTCAAAACACCCACAGATGTTACATTCCTATATCTTATTCCTATTTGCTTTCTTCTCTTCCTGCCTTCTTCTTATTCTTTCTTCCTTCGTTATTATTCCTGAAGAAGTCAATCATTATAAATTGAAGAGGTGAATGGAGTTGATCAACAATTTTCTCAATTCTCCTCTAGTGTAAACTGTTTTTTCCCAATGGGTTTCAAAAACTTCTGCAAAGTCTTGATATTTAACCTGACATATGGATTCCTCCAAGTCAATATCTCCACTTGGAGAAAATCAGGACTGGGAGAAGTCCATGCTGAAGGCACAAAGCTGGAGGGAAGTCTCCTGGCCCCAGAGGCCAACTCCAACCAGGCAGGTTGGCGAAATCTCAGCACAAAGCAAGCATTGGATATTCCCAAAAGGTTCAAACCAGTGGACAGGGCTCAACACCAGAAAACCGAACCAGATACAGCACTGCTGATTACAGGGAAGCTCCAGAAAATCTACCCAGACATGGTAGGATCCTACTAGAGGACATAGGCAGGGGTAAATATAGGATATGGGAATTAGTGTCAAGTAGAACCAGGGGGTGCTAATAGGGGGTTCGGCGTTACATAGTGGTGCCAGGTAGAATTATGTAAATAGACAGAAAAGAACTATTGAGTGAGAAGTCAAGGAAAAAGGTCAGTCCTCCAGCCCAAAACTAATTTTTAGAAAAAAGAAATGCTATCAAGAGCTACATGGAAACCTAAAGCTGGGCCCACATTTTCATTCGGTTGTTCTGATGAAATAGTTTAACACGGCCTATAAAACAAGCCAGTCCTACAAAACAATGTCAATCTTTAAAGTGACATCAGCAAGATAGCAGTGCAGGAAGCCCTGGACCCTCCATTCTCCCACAAACACACAGATTCAGCACCAATTCACAGACAAATTCTCTTTGGAAGAAATCCAGAAACTAAGTAAAAGGATCCTGTACACTGTGCCAATGCAAAACCGTACTCACCAAAGCTGGTAGGGAGATTTGGGACACCTGCTCAACCAAATCCCTACTTGCAGAGTGTCATACAATTAGGAAGAGATCCCTTAGATCTATTCCCAGGAGAGAGAAAAAGTTGGTGTATATGTCCAACCCCCAAATCTTCTGATGAGGCTCCACAAAGGACTCTGTCTTGCTAATCATGAAGCGCTGATGGGTCCAGCATAGTCTAACCACTCAGAGAAGAATGGACACATCAGCTTGAGCTGGTAAATTCCATAGCTCTTCCTTTGGCTCAGCAAAGAAGAAGCAGACAAAAAGCACAGCTCCCAGTTTCTCCTTAGGGAGGGAAAGAGTTGGTCTAGGCACCCAATGCAACAAATTTTCCCTGCCAAAAGATTTGCTTCTCACTTGCCTGTCTCAAAATGCTGATGGGACTTGGTATCATCTAGCTCCCTGTGGGCTAGTGAGAACAGAGACAGAGATTTAGGCAGGGATTGTCCTAGCATTCCCTCCCAGTTCAACCGAGAATGAGTGGAAGAAAAACTTGGGTTGGATGGAGCATCCAATGAGCCAAATCTTTGGGTGGCTACCCAAAGAACTGGCTTTGGTCTCATTTGTCCCAGTGTCCGGATGGAACTGCAAAGATACCTGGGGCCTGCAAAGAACAAAGAAAGTGAGTGGGCTATTTGGAAGATTAGAAAGGCCCCAGAAATCTCTGGCTGGGCTACTGGTGCAGGTTTTCTCTTTGTAAGAAGCCAGATTGTGAATACTGGGAGAGGTAGCTGCTTTGTCTAATGCATAGATACCAACACAGAAAGTTAAAGAAAATGAAAGATCAAACAAAGATATTCTAAATACATTGTGACCAAAGGAACAAGGTAAATCTCCGAACATTGGTCCTAATGAAATGCAGTATATATGATTTACCTGACAGAGAATATAGGATAGAAATCACATGATTATCCCAATAGGCATAAAAAAAGTGTTTGGCAATATTAAATTCCCTTTTATGACAATTATAATGTCTTCAACAAATGCTGTTGGGAAGACTGGATATTCACAGGCCAAAGAATAAAATTGGCCCTTATACCATACATAGAAATCAACTCAAAGTAGATTAAAGACTTAAATATGAGACCTGAAACTGTAAAAATTCCTAGAAGAAAACAGAGGAAAAGCTTCACGGCATTGGTCTTAGCAATGACTTCATAGATATAACACCAAAGGCACAGGCAACGAAAGCAAAAATAAATAAACAGGACTACATCAAACTAAAAGTCTTTGCACATCAAAGAAATCAGTCAACAGAGTAAAAAGGTAACTTATGGGATGTGAGAAAATATCTACAAACAATATATCTGATAAATGGTTAACCTTCAAAATATATAAGGAACTCTTACAAGTCAACAGCAAAAGAAACTAATAACCTGATTTTTTAATGGGCTAAGGACTTGAATACACATTTCTCCAAAGAAGACATAAAATGGCCAACAGGTATATGAAAAAAATGTTCAACATCACTTATCATTAAGGAAATGCAAATCAATCAAAACTACAAGATACCACCTCACACCTGTTTGGATGGCTACCACCAAAAAATAAAAGACAAAAAGCATCTTCAAGGATGTGAAGAAATCAGAATCCATATTCACTGTTGGTGGAAATGCAAAATGATTCAGCTGTTATGGAAAACAGTATAGAGATAACTCAAAGAATTAAAAATAGAACTACTATATGGTCCAGAAAGCCCATCTTGGGGTATTTAACCAAAAGAAATGAAATCAGGATCTCAAAGAGATATTAGAACCCCATGTTCACTGTAGCACTATTCACAATAGCCAAGGAACAGAAACAAATATCCTACAACGGATGAATGGCTAGAGAAAATATGGTTCATACAAAACCAGAGAATATTATTCAGCCTTTAAAAAGAAAAAAAAATGTGCAGTGAGAATATCAGTAAATCTTGCAGATATTATGCTAAGTGAAACAAGCTAATTATAGAAAGACAAATACCGCATGATTTCACTTATATGAGGTAGCTAAAACAGTCATATTCAGAAAATCAATGAGTGAAATGGTGGTTGACAGGGGCTTGTGAGAGAGGGAAATGAGTTACTGGTCAACAGGCATAAAGGTTCAGTTAAATAAAGTGAATTAATTCTAAAGATCTCCTGTACAACATTGCACCTACAGCCAGCAACACTGCACGTACACTTATAATTTTGTTCAGAGGGTAGATTTCATGTTCAGTGTTCCCACCACAACAAAAGTTTTAAAAAAGAGTAAGTCCAAAAAGTATATATAATTATACCCTTTAATTATGTGCAGTCTACTGTATGTTAATTATACCTCAATAAAGATTGTTTTCAAAAAAAAAAAAGAAGAAGAAGAAGAAATGCAGAATTGCTGCATGGAGTCCTGTCATTTTTCTATGATGCACATATACCTTTATCACCCATTCTAAAGTAAATATATTCCATAGTTTAATTTGTTTTTCAGTTTAAAAAAATGACAAAGTAATTTGAGCAACAGATATCTTCATTACATCACAGAGACTGGAGTTAGTGAGGCTCAAGGACAAGGATGAGGGTAGAGTTGTGAGTGACACAATATGACAAATACTGTACAATTCCACTTCTATGAGGTCCTTAGAGTAGTCAAATTCACAGAGACAGAAAATGGAATGCTGGTTACCAGGCGTTGGGGGGCACGGAAGAGAGGGGAGTTGGGCTTAATGGGTACAGAGTTTCAGTTTTGCAAGACAAAAGGGCTCTGAAGACTGGCTGCACAGCAATGTGAATATACTTACAACTACTGAACTCTCCACTTAAAATGGTTAATATAAATTTTAGGTTGCATGTATTTTACCACAAAAATAAAAAAAATAGTTAAAATGATAAAAAAGAGTGATGAATGATAGAAGTCAATGCCATGGCACACATTACTTGCTAATAAAACAAAAACGCAAGTTTTTCATGTTAATGAACCACCTTGAAAGAGAGACATGTCAAAACATTCTGCTCCACCAGGACTCTCCAGGTACGCTCTCCAGTACCAAGTGCTGGTAGATCTTGAATAACTTCCCCTAGAGGTGTGGCCCTTGGGGCCCAAGAATTAAGGCCAAACTTCCAGATTTTCATCTGGCTGAACAGGGTTATGTCAAGTCCCACTGAATACACTGTACCATCAGAATCCCCTCAGAACAAGGACAGCCCTGGAAATTTATGAGAAGGTTTAAGCCCACGAATTTGGTAAGAACAAACTCGAGAGACCAGAAGGAAAAGCACATGAACCATCGCTTTTCCCTCCAATCCAGCACCAATTACTCATGGGCGGCTGGTCTTACTTAGGTCCAGCCAGATTTCCCGTGATGAATCACAGAGAACACTGTAAGTGATACTTTTCTAGATTACTTCAGATCTCGTGGAACTTTTATGTAGGAGGGTTGACTAAATAAGATTCTAACAGTCCACTTATTTTACATTTCTTCATTTTCTTTTTTTTTTTTTTTTATAAATTTTTTTTTCAATGTTTATTTATTTTGGGGACAGAGAGAGAGCATGAACGGGGAAGGGGCAGAGAGAGAGGGAGACACAGAATCGGAAACACGCTCCAGGCTCTGAGCCATCAGCCCAGAGCCCGATGCGGGGCTCGAACTCACGGACTGCGAGATCGTGACCTGGCTGAAGTCGGACGCTTAACCGACTGCGCCACCCAGGCGCCCCTACATTTCTTCATTTTCTTAACTGGTTTTCATGGTGTATACATAGAATTATGGTTCAAAGTAAAGTCTTTCCCAATGCAGAGGCAAAAACAACCTACCTCTTTAAACTTCCTTTACTCAGAATCTATATCACAGAAATAATGCACATCTCAGCTAAATATAAAAATAATAATTTATCTATTACAAGTGAGATCATTTAATTTGATTAACACTTTATTTATTTCTCTTTCTGCCTTTCTATCATGTTTCATTGCCCCCCCCCCCAAAAAAAGCCTGTCCTTGTGACACAAATGGGACCATGTGTACAAGCTAAAGTCACCAACACAGCCTCCCCAGTGTCCCATTAGGGTTAGGTATTTGGCAGCTGGGGCTGTCAATAACATCACTCGGTTAAACGCATGAAGTTTCATTTTGGGTGTTTTTTTTTTCCTGTCTAAACCCTCTAATCTCGGCATTTGCAAACCAGCCATAACAGAAGTGTCCCGAGCACTCAGCAGACATTAACTAATTCATTTGCTACACTTTGCCCTTTGGGGGGTACTGGCACGTAATACAATACCTGTCAGGATACTCTTGCAGAATTACTGGAATAATCTTGACAGAATACTAACATTGTGTCTTGATAATTTATTGAAACCACCTGGTTTCAGATATCTTACTCTGGATAATACCTTGAGTGCGTTATTTTGAAAATTCTCCAACATACAGAAAAATTAAAAGAATAGTACAAGGGTCAATCACATACCTTTCCTGAGATTCACCCACTTTAAACATTTTGCCACATTTGCTTTATCTCACTCTCAGTGTGTGTGTGTGTGTGTGTGTGTGTGTGTGTGTGTGTGTGTGTGTTAGCATTTAAAAAACATGCAGGGGTCCCTGGGTGCCTAAGTCAGTTGGGTGTCCAACTTCAGCTCAAGTCATGATATCATGGTTTGTGAGTTTGAGCCCCGCGTCAGGCTCAGAGCCTGGAGCCTGCTTCAGATTCTGTGTCTCCCTCTCTCTCTGTCCCTCTCCCACTCACACTCTGGGTCTCTCTCTCTCAAAAATTAAGTAAATAAATAAATAAGCACTAAACATTTTTTTTAAAAAAAGAAAAATACAAACATCATAATACTTCAACCCTACTTATTTTAGCATTTATATTTCAATAAGAACATTCTCCTATATAAGCACAATATCATCGTCATGCAAAGTATTTAAAAATATCATCAAATATACAGTCCATGTTCAAACTTTTCCCACTGACCCAATAAAGTCCTTAAAGCTGTTTTCTTTTTTAAATAACCAGGATCTAATCAAAGATGATGCATTGCATTTTGTTACCATATCTTTCCAGTTTCCTTTCATCCGGAACAGCTCTCCCTATCATCTTACTCCTTCTTCCCCACCCCTAGTTTTTGGGGGCCTTTTATTACATTGGCATTTTTTAAGGTCAGTGGTTTTAGAAAATGTTCCATAACCTGTATTTGCCTAATCATTTCCCTATGGTTCAATTCAAATTAAACATTTTTGGCAAGATTTTGGCAACATTATGTAAGTGATGCTGTGTCATTACATCACATTAGGAAATATAAAATGTCTCATTTTTTTAAGTTGATTTACTTATTTTGAGAGAGAGAGAGCATGCACGTGCATGCACATGAGCAGGAGGAGGGGCAGAGAGAGAGGGAGAGAGAATCCCAAGCAGGCTTCACACTGTCAGTACAGAGCCTGATGTGGGGCTTGATCTCATGACTATGAGGTCATGACCTAAGCCGAAATCAATAGCTGGACGCTTAATTGACTGAGCCACCCAGGCGCCCCTAAATGTCTCATTATTGATAATGCTAAATTTGATTGCTTAATTAAGGAGTGTGCAATATTTTTTATTGTTAAGGTACTTTTGCCCTTTGAAATAAATAACAAATGATACTTCAAGATGATGTGAATATTCATATATACATATATAACTTTATTTTGTAAAGCAGTTTTAAGTTCACAGAAGCATTGAGCAGAAGGTAGAGATTCCCTATATACCTCCTGCTCCCCCACATGCATAGCCTCCCCACATTATCAATCCTCCACCCAGTGGGCACATTTATTATAACTCATTAACCTACATTGATACATCCTTATCACCCAAAGTCCATAGTTGACATTAGGGTTCACTCTGTGTACATTCTATAGGTTTTGACAAATGTCTAATGACACTTATTCACCATTATAGTACCATACAGAGTGTTTCACTGCCCTAAAATTCCCTGTGCTCTATTTATCCCTCCCTCCCCACTAACCCAGGCAATCACTGCTCTTTTTTACTGTTTCCAAGTTTTGCCTTTTCCAGAACGTCACATTTTGGAATCACACAATGCATAGCCTTTTCATTTTGGCTTATTTCACTTAGTAGGATAGAAGATTCCTCCCTGTCTTGTCATGGCTTGACAGCTCATTTCATTTTACTGTTGAATAATATTCCATTATCTGGATGTACCACAGTTCATTTATCCAGTCACCTAATGAAGGACATCTCAGTTCTTCCAAGTTTGGGCAGTTATGAATAAAACTTGCTAGAAGCATCTGTATATAGTGTTTTGTTTGGATATAAGTTTTCAAATCCTTTTGATAAAGTGTAACTCTTGGACCACATGGTGAATACTCTTTCCCCTGACAACTTTTCAGCTGTTGGTTTAAGGATCCATTAATGACTCTTGCCTGCACTGATTATTATAATGTTGATGGCAAAACGGTGATTTTCTCATCATTCCTTCCACATGTATTAGTTGGTATTCTTTTGTAAAGAAGAGCTTTTACTGAACCCACCACCACCACCACTATAAAATTTAGTGACTCTTTTAAAATTCAACATGTTGAGGGGTGCCTGGGTGGCTCAGTCGGTTAACCGGTTGACTTCGACTCAGGTCATGATCTCACAGTTCGTGAGTTCGAGCCCCATATCGGGCTCTGTGCTGACGGCTCAGAGCCTGGAGCCTGCTTCAGATTCTGTATATGTGTCTCTCTCTCTGCCCCTCCTCTGCTCACTCTCTTTCTGTCTCTCAAGAAAAATGAATAAACATTAAAAAAAATTTTTTTTAATTAAATATGTTGGGCAGACACATGAAAAGATGTTCAATGTCACTCATCATCAGGGAAATACAGATCAAAACCACAATGAGACACCCCGTCACACAGGTCAGAGTGGCTAAAATGAACAACAGATGCTGGTGAGGATGTGGAGAAATGGGAACCCTCTTATACTGTTGGGAATGCAAACTGGTGCAACTGCTCTGGAAAACAGTGTGGAGGTTCCTCAAAAAATTAAAGATAGAGCTACCCTACAACCCAGCAATTGCACTACTAGGGATTTATCCAAAGGATACAGGAGTACTGATTCATAGGGGCACATGTACCCCAATGTTTATAGCAGCACTTTCAACAATAGCCAAATTGTGAAAAGAGCCTAAGTGTCCATCAACTGATGAATGGATAAAGAAGAAGTGGTTAACATTACAATGGGATACTACTTGGCAATGAGAAAGAATGAAATCATGCCATTTGCAGCAACATGGATGGAACTAGAGGGTATTATGCTAAGTGAAATAAGTCAGTCAGAGAAAGACAGAAACCATATGTTTTCACTCGTATGTGGATCTTGAGAAACTTAACAGAAGACCATGGGGGAAGGGAAGGGGGGAAAAATAGTTACAAACAGAGAGGGAGGGAGGCAAACCATTAGAGACTCTTAAACATAGAGAAAAAACTGAGGGTTGATGGGGAAACAGGGGGGGAGGGAAAAATGGGTGATGGGCATTGAGGCGGGCACTTGATGGGATGAGCACTGGGTGTTATATGTAAGTGATGAATCCAGGAATCTACCCCCAAAACCAAGAGCACACTGTATACACTGTATGTTAGCCAATTTAACAATAAATTATATTAAAAAATAAAAATAACTTTAAAAAATTCAATATGTTGGGGCACCTAGGTGTTAAGTGTCTCAGTGTTGATTTTGGCTCCAGTCGTGATCTCACGGTTCATGAGTTCAAGCCCCACATGGGACTCCACGCTGACAGTGCAGAGCCAGCTTGAGATTCTCTCTTTCTCTCTCTCTGCCCCTCCCCAACTCACACACTCACTCTCTCTTTCTGTCCCAAAATAAAGAAATGAAAACTTAAATAAAGTTCATTATGTTGTAATCCATCACTGTCATTTTTTGATGTTCATATTTTTGCAAATGTGGTCAGAGGTACCTGCGTAAAGCTAGGAAAATTTATGGTTTTACTATATTATTACACATTATAATTCATTAAAAGTAAGCAGTTATGCTATATTAAAATACTAGTTTAGGGGCGCCTGGGTGGCACAGTCGGTTAAGCGTCCGACTTCAGCCAGGTCACGATCTCGCGGTCCGTGAGTTTGAGCCCCGCGTCAGGCTCTGGGCTGATGGCTCCGAGCCTGGAACCTGTTTCCGATTCTGTGTCTCCCTCTCTCTCTGCCCCTCCCCCATTCATGCTCTGTCTCTCTCTGTCCCAAAAATAAATAAACGTTGAAAAAAAAATTTTTTTTAATAAATAAATAAAATACTAGTTTAAATCTCTAGTCCCTTTCATTGGGAAATTTGTAATACAACCCAAATGCCCTCCAGCACTCCACCTTCTGGAACCATCCTTCTCCTTATTACTCAAACAAAAATAACATATGCTCCTACCCCCCAAATTGCTGGAAATGCAGCAGCACTCCCAACATTTTCAAAGATTTGGGACAGTGTGAAGGAGAAACAGTCTTCTATAGTTACTATCTCTTCTCACAATCGCCCAATTTCGCATTACCTCAGGTCAACCCCAGCACCACTATGCATGTTGCCATCCCCTGCCTTATTTACCCCAACCACAGATTCAGCACCTTCTTCATTTTTTAAATTTTTTTTAACATTTATTCATTTTAGAGACAGAGTGTAAGTGGGGAAGAGGTAGAGAGAGAGAGGGAGGCACAGGATGTGAAGTAGGCTCCAGGCTCTGAGCTGTAAGCACAGAACCCAACTCAAGGCTCGAACTCACAGACTGCGAGATCATGACCTAAGCTGAAGTCAAATGCTTAACCAACTGAGCCACCCAGGCACCCTATCCTTCTACGTTTTTTAAGGCTTTGCTGAAAATATAGAATTAGCACAACATCAGATAGGAAGTCACTTAATATTCACATCAGATATCATTGCTCGAGGATTCTTCTCTGAGCTCCCTCCCTGGGCCATTCATTACTTTCATTCTCTCTACTCAATCTACCACAGCTCCTTTCCGAATCATCTCCACCTCTAAGAAAAGCACTAGGAACCATGCAAATGAGTGATCACAGCAAACACTTCATTCATGGCTAAGTCTAGAGTTACTCACCAAACAGTTTTCAAGTTCCCCCCAATGAATGACATCATTTTCCCCTCTGCCTCAATCATCCTATCTATGAATATCCTTTCAACCACCTTCCCACCTCCTCACCTTGGCAGCCTATCCTTACAACATCTTCAGCAGTGGCCCTCCTGGCATCCTGTCCCTACTGGCTAATCCCAGGTAGTCATCCCTCCTGGCTCACAGTAAGCACAGGAGAAGACTCTTTTTTTTTTTAAATTTTTTTTTTCAACGTTTATTTATTTTTGGGACAGAGAGAGACAGAGCATGAATGGGGGAGGGGCAGAGAGAGAGGGAGACACAGAATCGGAAACAGGCTCCAGGCTCTGAGCCATCAGCCCAGAGCCTGGCGCGGGGCTCGAACTCACAGACCGCGAGATCGTGACCTGGCTGAAGTCGGAAGCTTAACCGACTGCGCCACCCAGGCGCCCCCGGGAGAAGACTCTTAATAGCACTTTTCTGCTAGTCATCTGCTTCTTATGGCCACCTCTCCTACCCTCTAATCACTGCTCACAGCTCTCTATATGAAAAAGCTGGCAATATGCTGCCCTGGACCCACATCCTTACACACAGAACTTTCCATCGTGACCGACTCAGCTGACTCCTTATAAGAGGGGCTATTGAGTCACAACTGCAATTATGAGCCAGAACATTCCAGCTCCCAGGAAGAGAGGAGAGACATGGGGAATATTATCCCTTCTGGGAAATAAATACATGATGAATACATGGGATTGAGTCACTACTTCAAAAGCCATACACACACACACACACACACACACACACACACACATGCACACATTCGCACACGCACTTCTATTTTCGTTATTCCTGCCTATGGTATCTAGAGAGAAGTGAGTAAAAATTACCATTAAAAAGTTAAGGAAGCCAGTGATAACTTGCAGCACACACAGTGTCGGCTCCACTAAATAGCACTGACTTTCCCAAGTCATTATGAATTTTCTACCTCATGTGGTGCATATAACCTGGCCTGATGCCATGGAAGTGAGAGCCATTAGCCAAACAATTACAAGCAAAAGTAATGACTAGGAAGTAGAAATTAGGCCTTAGCCTTGGGCCTAGATTACACTGGACTGCTCTGAAATATAAACCAACCATCACAGATAAGTGTCTGTGAGTCCATTTCTTGGTGAGAGGCTTTTGATAATATAGCCAGGGGATTGAGGAGATTATTCATTAATACCTCTTCTAGGCAGAATAATGCCCCCCCCAAAGATATCCACATACTACTTCCCAGAACCTATGAATATGTTACCTTACATGTCAAAAGGGACTTTGTTAAGGATCTTGAGATGGGTAGATAATCCTGGAATATCCAGGTGGCCCCAAGGTGATCACGAGAGTCTTTAAAAGATGGAAGAGGGAGGCAGAAGTTCAAAGTCAGACAGGGATTTGAAGATGCTACACTAACAGACTTGAAAGTGGAGAAACAGGCCATGAGCCAAGGAATGTGGGTAGCCTCAGGAGATTGAAAAAGACAAGGAAAATGATTCTCCAGAATAAAATGCAGCCAGGTTACTCACTGATTATACCCCAGTAAGAGTCATTTCACCTTTTGATCTCCAGATTTATAAGATTACAAATTTGTATTGTCTTAAACCACTACATTTGTGATAATTTGTTACAACAGCAATAGAAAACTAATACACTCTTCTTCCCCAGTAGAATTTTGCACAAATTAAGAGAAAGACAGGCATAAAATACAGAGCAAGACACCACCTTCATTGCTGCTAAAGCTGACAGTAGGAAACATGACTCAGATACACAGAGATAAGAGGCTTCCCAAACCAAACCCCAGACTAGACAGACTTCACCACCAGCCAAGTGCCACCTGGGGCCCGTCCCCTCTCCCTTATGGCAGGAGTTGCAAAAGGGAGCAGAATATATGCTTTCAGTTGGCAAGCAAACTTGAAAGAGAAATAGAGGAGAAAGAGACAAAGCTGAGCATCCCTAGGTTCTCTTCCCAAATGCCCCAGTCAGGTAATTCACTCCTTTTCCCCACAGGGGGAGTGAGAAGGTGCACTGAAGCTATTAGATGTCCTTCTATGTGGAAATAAAAGGGAAAAGAAATGGGGGCACCTGGGTGGCTCAGTAGGTTAAGCATCCAACTTGGGCTCAGGTGTGGTCTCATGGTTCATGAGTTCAAGCCTTTGTCTGGCTCTGTAATGAGAGCTCAGCACCTGGAGCCTGCTTTGGATTCTGTGTCTCCCTCTCTCTCTGCCCCTCCCCCCACTTGCACTCTCTCTCACACTCTCTCTCTCTCTCTCTCTCTCTCAAAAAAAATAAATAAACATTTAAAACAAATTTTAAAGAGAAAGAGGAAACAAATTTTTCATTTACTGCACACCCTGGATGTTGCTCCTTTAGATCAGGACATTATTGTTCCCTGGGCCATACATTATTCAGAGAGGCATTATCTTCTAGGTGTTGAGAGCACTGTTCTATAGTCCATTTGCCTGAATTCACATACTAATTTCATCACATTCTACCAAATTGCCTACTCTCAATTTTCTCAATTGGTTTAAAAGAGGGAGGGGGGAAGAAGGGGATTGTGATACATTAATAACTTATTTCATACTTTTGATGTGAGAATTATACAACATAATGAATGTAAAGTACTTAGCACAGCGTCTGCAGTATAGTATGCATTCAACAATTGACTATTGACTATTATTGTTGCTGAGTACCATTTCTGCATATTCCCATTTATACAAAGGGTTTTTTGTTGTTTTTTTGTTTACTTAAGGAACTAAAGAATCATTATAGAGAGTTTGATGGCTCATATTAGATCAGTGGTTCTCAACCAAGAATTGCCCTCCAGGGAACATTTGGCAATATCTGAAGACACTTTTGATTGTCACAATTGGGGATTCTACTGGCTTCTAGTGGATAGAGGCCAGAAATGCTGCTAAATATCCTACAATGTACAGGACAGCCCCCACAGCAGAGAATTATCTAGCCCAAAATGTTCTAGGGTCAAAATTAAGAAACACAATTAGACAACACTGGAATTAAGATGCATGAGAAAAAGAACTTTTTTGTTTATATTCTATTTATCAGGCAGTTGTACGTGATGCATAAATCAAATACTGAATACAATCATGTAGAGAAAGATACCACACAATGAGAGGAAGAGAACAGGCACATAAAAATTTGAAGCTGTTTTGTTGACTTTCTTTCTTTCTTCTTCTTTTTTTTCAAGATTAAGGAAATTCTTTTGGATAGTTCTCTTAAAACAAGACTTCAGCCCCAATGTCCTACTCCCACACCTAATAATGCATATTTTTAGTCTCCCCATTATAATGCTATTTTCTCATCCACAGGTGGCTGTGGAAATGCCTTTAGGGTGGCAGCTTCCATCCTATGGTCTAAGGAGAACCACAGATGAATATGTGCAATAAGACTTGTCTAAAAACTGAAAACATGATTTGTCCCTTACTTCTTGGAACTATTTTCTAAATTTTTTTTTTTCAACGTTTATTTATTTTTGGGACAGAGAGAGACAGAGCATGAACGGGGGAGGGGCAGAGAGAGAGGGAGACACAGAATCGGAAACAGGCTCCAGGCTCCGAGCCATCAGCCCAGAGCCTGACGCGGGGCTCGAACTCACGGACCGCGAGATCGTGACCTGGCTGAAGTCGGACGCTTAACCGACTGCGCCACCCAGGTGCCCCATATTTTCTAATGAATGTAAGTATTGCTGGGATAGGTAACATAAAAATTAAATTAAAACCATTACCACATTAGTAGTAACTTCTTGTCATTATTTGTATGTTTTCAATCAATAGAGACAAAAATATATCTATAATCTGTGGGATAGGTGTATTCTGGAAATTTTGGGATGTAATGATGGTGAACATTAAGAATGTTTTTCAGGGACGCCTGGGTGGCTCAGTCAGTTGAGTATCCAACTCTAGATTTTGGTTCAAGTCATCAACTCACAGTTTGTAGGATCAAGCCCCATGTCGAGTAGAGTCTCCTTGGGATTCTCTCTCTCTCTGCCCCTCCCCTTCATGCACACACGTACACACACATGCTTGTTGTTCTCTCTCACGATCTCTCAAAAATAAACTTTGTTTTAAAAAGAGTCTTTTTCAGATGCTCAATGTCACTCATCATCAGGGAAAGACAAATCAAAACCACACTGAGATACCACCTCACGCCGGTCAGTGTGGCTAAAACGAACAAATCAGAAGACTATAGATGCTGGAGAGGATATGCAGAAATGGGAACCCTCTTGTTCTTGGGAATACCAACCCTGTTGGTGGGAATGCAAACTGGTGCAGCCACTCTGGAAAACAGTGTGGAGGTTGCTCAAAAATTAAAAATAGATCTACCCTATGACCCAGCAATAGCACTGCTAGGAATTTACCCAAGGGATACAGGAGTGCTGATTCATAGGGGTACATGTACCCCAATGTTTATAGCAGCACTTTCAACAATAGCCAAATTGTGGAAAGAGCCTAAATGTCCATCAACTGATGAATGGATAAAGAAAATGTGGAGGATGCTAGGGAAGATGGTGGCGTAGGAGGACGCTAGGCTCACCATGTCCTGCTGGTCACTTAGATTCCACCCACACCTGCCTAAATAACCCAGAAAACCTCCAGAAGACTAGCAGAATGGAGTCTCTGGAGCCAAGCGCAGACGAGAGGCCCACGGAAGAGGGTAGGAAGGGCGGAGAGGCGGTGCTCGCTACACAGACTGGCGGGAGGGAGCCGGGGCAGAGGGGCAGCCTGCCGGCCAAGCAGAGACCCCGAGTCTGGCTGGCAAAAGCAGAGGGGCCAGACGGAGTGTGTTTGGACAGTGAGCGGGACTTAACATCTGGAAGGTTATAAGTTAACAGCTCTGCTCAGACAGCGGGAGGGCTGGAGGACAACGAGAGGGAGAGTTGTTGAGCCCTGGACAGACGACAGAGCTCAGCTTGGTGGGGAACAAAGGTGCTCACCAGCACAATCTCCGTCGCCCATCCCCCAGCCAAAATCCCAAAGGGAACCAGTTCCTGCCAGGGAACTTGCTTGCACCGCACAAACACCAAACGCTGTGCTTCTGCAGATCCATCCTACCAGCAGCGGGTCTGACTCCCTCCCGCTGCCACAGGGCCCCTCCTGAAGTGGATCACCTAAGGAGAAGCAAGCTAAGCCTGCCCCTCCCGCCCCCATGCACCTTGCTTATCCACCCCAGCTAATACGCCAGATCCCCAGCACCACAAGCCTGGCAGTGTGCAAGTAGTCCAGATGGGCCACACCACCCCACAGTGAATCCTGCCCCTAGGAGAGGGGAAGAGAAGGTACACACCAGTCTGACTGTGACCCCAACAGTGGGCTGGGGGCAGACCTCAGGTCTGACTGCAGCCCCGCCCACCAACTCCAGTTATTCAAGACAGCACAGGGGAAGTGCCCTGCAGGTCCGCACCACTCCAGGGACCATCCAAAATGACCAAACAGAAGAATTCCCCTCAAAAGAATCTCCAGAAATAACAACAGCTAACGAACTGATCAAAAATGATATAAACAATATAACAGAAAGTGAATTTAAAATAATAGTCATAAAATTAATCACTGGGCTTGAAAACAGTATAGAGGACAGCAGAGAATCTATTGCTACACAGATCAAGGGACTAAGGAATAGTCAGGAGGAGCTAAAAATGCTATAAACAAGCTGCAAAATAAAATGGAAACGACCACGGCTCAGATTGAAGCGGCAGAGGAGAGAATAGGTGAACTAGAAGATAAAATTGTGGAAAAAGAGGAAGCTGAGAAAAAGAGAGATAAAAAATCCAGGAGTATGAGGGGAAAATTAGAGAACTAAGTGATGCACTAAAGAGAAATAATCTATGCATAATTGGTATTCCAGAGGAGGAAGAGAGAGGGAAAGGTGCTGAAGGTGTACTTGAAGAAATAATACCTGAGAACTTCCCTGAACTGGGGAAGGAAAAAGGCACTGAAATCCAAGAGGCACAGAGAACTCCCTTCAGACGTAACTTGAATCGATCTTCTGCATGACATATCATAGTGAAACTGGCAAAATACAAGGATAAAGAGAAAATTCTGAAAGCAGCAAGGGATAAACGTGCCCTAACATATAAAGTGAGACCTATAAGATTCATGACCGATCTCTCTTCTGAAACTTGGTAGGCCAGAAAGGAATGGCAGGAGATCTTCAATGTGTTGAACAGAAAAAATATGCAGCCGAGAATCTTTTATCCAGCAAGTCTGTCATTTAGAATAGAAGAAGAGATAAAGGTCTTCCCAAACAAACAAAACTGAAGGAACTCATCACCACTAAACCAGCCATACAAGAGATCCTAAGGGGGATCCTGTGAGACAAAGTACCAGAGACATCGCTACAAGCATAAAACATACAGAATCACAATGACTCTAAACCCATATCTTTCTATAATAACACCGAATGTAAATGGACTAAATGCTCCAACCAAAAGACACAGGGTATCAGAATGGATAAAAAAACAAGACCCATCTATTTGCTGTCTACAAGAGACTCATTTTAGACGTGACGACACCTTCAGATTGAGAGTGAGGGGATGGAGAACTATTTATCATGCTACTGGGAATCAAAAGAAAGCTGGAGAAGCCATACTTATATCAGACAAACTAGACTTGAAACTAAAGGCTGTAACAAGAGATGAAGAAGGGCATTATATAATAATTACAGGGTCTATCCATCAGGAAGAGCTAACAATTATAAATGTCTATGTGCCGAATACAGGAGCCCCCATATATATAAAACAAATACTCATAAACATAAGCAACCTTATTGATAAAAGTGTGGTAATTGCAGGGGACTTTAACACTCCACTTACAACAATGGATAGATCATCTACACATGGTCAATAAAGAAACAAGGACCCTGAATGATACATTGGATCAGATGGACTTGACAGATATATTTAGAACTCTGCATTCCAGAGCAACAGAATATACTTTCTTCTCAAGTGCACATGGAACATTCTCCAAGATAGATCACATACTGGGTCACAAAACATCCCTTCATAAATATACAAGAATTGAAATCATACCATGCATACTTTGAGACCACAATGCTATGAAGCTTGAAATCAACCACAGGAAAAAGTCTGGAAAACCTCCAAAAGCATGGAGGTTAAAGAACACCCTACTAAATAATAAGTGGGTCAACCAGGAAATTTGAGAAGAAACTTAAAAAATATATGGAAACAAACGAAAATGAAAATACAATAATCCAAATGCTTTGGGATGCAGCGAAGGCAGTCCTGAGAGGAAAATACATTGCAATCCAGGCCTATCTCAAGAAACAAGAAAAATCCCAAATACAAAATCTAACAGCACACCTAAAGGAAATAGAAGCAGAATAGCAAAGACACCCTAAACCCAGCAGAAGAAGAGAAATAATAAAGATCAGAGCAGATATAAACAATACAGAATCTAAAACAACTGTAGAGCAGATCAACGAAACCAAGAGTTGGTTTCTTGAAAAAATAAACAAAATTGATAAACCTCTAGCCAGGCTTCTCAAAAAGAAAAGGGAGATGACCCAAATAGATAAAATCATGAATGAAAATGGAATTATTACAACCAATCCCTCAGAAATACAAGCAATTATCAGGGAATACTATGAAAAATTATATGCCAACAAACTGGACAACCTGGAAGAAATGGACAAATTCCTAAACACCCACACACTTCCAAAACTCAATCAGGAGGAAATAGAAAGCTTGAACAGACCCATAACCAGTGAAGAAATTGAATCAGTCATCAAAAATCTCCCAACAAATAAGAGTCCAGGACCAGATGGCTTCCCAGGGGAGTTCTACCAGACGTTTAAAGCAGAGATAATACCTATCCTTCTCAAGCTATTCCAAGAAATAGAAAGGGAAGGAAAACTTCCAGACTCATTCTATGAAGCCAGCATTACTCTAATTCCTAAACCAGACAGAGACCCAGCATAAAAAGAGAACTACAGGCCAATATCCCTGATGAATATGGATGCAAAAATTCTCAATAAGATACTAGCAAATCGAATTCAACAGCATACAAAATGAATTATTCACCATGGTCAACTGGGATTCATTCCTGGCATGCAGGGTTGGTTCAACATTTGCAAATCAATCAACATGATACATCACATCAATAAAAGAAAAGAACCATATGATCCTGTCAATCGATGCAGAAAAAGCATTTGACAAAATTCAGCATCCTTTCTTAATAAAAACCCTCGAGAAAGTCGGGATAGTAGGAACATACTTAAACATCATAAAAGCCATTTATGAAAAGCCCACAGCTAATATCATCCTCAATGGGGAAAAACTGAGAGCTTTCCCCCTGAGATCAGGAACACGACAGGGATGTCCACTCTCACCGCTGTTGTTTAACATAGTGTTAGAAGTGCTAGCATCAGCAATAGGGCAACAAAAGGAAATCAAAGGCATCAAAATTGGCAAAGATGAAGTCAAGCTTTCACTTTTTGCAGACGACATGATATTATACATGGAAAACTCGACAGACTCCACCAAAAGTTTGCTACAACTGATACATGAATTCAGCAAAGTTGCAGGATACAAAATCAATGTACAGAAATCAGTTGCATTCTTATACACTAATAATGAAGCAACAGAAAGACAAAGAAACTGATCCCATTCACAATTGCACCAAGAAGCATAAATACCTAGGGATAAATCTAACCAAAGATGTAAAAGATCTGTATGCTGAAAACTATAGAAAGCTTATGAAGGAAATTGAAGATATAAAGAAATGGAAAAACATTCCATGCTCATGGATTGGAAGAATAAATATTGTCAAAATGTCAATACTACCCAAAGCTATCTACACATTCAATGCAATCCCAATCAAAATTGCACTGGCATTTTTCTTGAAGCTAGAACAAGCAATCCTAAAATTTGTATGGAACCACAAAAGACCCTGAATAGCCAAAGTAATTTTGAAGAAGAAGACCAAAGCAGGAGGCATCACAATCCCAGACTTTAGCCTCTACTACAAAGCTGTAATCATCAAGACAGCATGGTACTGGCACAAAAACAGACACATAGACCAATGGAATAGAATAGAAACCCCAGAACTAGACCCACAAACGTATGGCCAACTCATCTTTGACAAAGCAGGAAAGAGTATCCAATGGAAAAAAGACAGTCTCTTTAACAAATGGTGCTGGGAGAACTGGACAACAGCATGCAGAAGGATGAAACTAGACCACTTTCACAAAAATAAACTCAAAATGGATAAAGGACCTGAATGTGAGACAGGAAACCATCAAAACCCTAGAGGAGAAAGCAGGAAAAGACCTCTCTGACCTCAGCCACAGCAATCTCTTACTTGACACATCCCCAAAGGCAAGGGAATTAAAAGCAAAAATGAACTACTGGGACCTTATGAAGATAAAAAGCTTCTGCACAGCAAAGGAAACAACCAACAAAACTAAAAGGCAACCAACGGAATGGGAAAAGATATTTGCAAATGACATATGAGACAAAGGGCTAGTATCCAAAATCTATAAAGAGCTCACCAAACTCCACACCTGAAAAACAAATAACCCAGTGAAGAAATGGGCAGAAAACATGAATAGACACTTCTCTAAAGAAGACATCCGGATGGCCAACAGGCACATGAAAAGATGCTCAACGTCGCTCCTCATCAGGGACATACAAATCAAAACCACATTCAGATAGCACCTCATGCCAGTCAGAGTGACCAAAATGAACAAATCAGGAGACTATAGATGCTGGAGAGGATGTGGAGAAACGGGAACCCTCTTGCACTGTTGGTGGGAATGCAAATTGGTGCAGCCGCTCTGGAAAACAGTGTGGAGGTTCCTCAAAAAATTAAAAATAGACCTACCCTATGACCCAGCAATAGCACTGCTAGGAATTTACCCAAGGGATACAGGAGTACTGATGCATAGGGGCACTTGTACCCCAATGTTCATAGCAGCACTCTCAACAATAGCCAAATTATGGAAAGAGCCTAAATGTCCATCAACTGATGAATGGATAAAGATATTGTGGTTTATATACACAATGGAGTACTACGTGGCAATGAGAAAGAATGAAATATGGCCCTTTGTAGCAATGTGGATGGAACTGGAGAGTGTTATGCTAAGTGAAATAAGCCATATAGAGAAAGACAGATACTATACGTTTTCACTCTTATGTGGATCCTGAGAAACTTAACAGAAACCCATGGAGGAGGGGGAGGGAAAAAAAAAAGAGGTTAGAGTGGGAGACAGCCAAAGCATAAGAGACTCTTAAAAACTGAGAACAAACTGAGGGTTGATGGGGGGTGGGAGGGAGGGGAGGGTGGGTGATGGGTATTGAGGAGGGCACCTTTTGGGATGAGCACTGGGTGTTGTATGGAAACCAATTTGACAATAAATTTCATATATTGAAAAAAAAAGAAAATGTGGTTTATATATATAATGGAATACTACTTGGCAATGAGAAAGAATGAAATCATGTCATTTGCAGCAACATGGTTGGAACTGGAGGGTATTATGCAAAGTGAAATAAGTCAGTCAGAGAAAGACAGATACCATATGTTTTCACTCATATGTGGATCTTGAGAAACTTAACAGAAGACCATGAGGGAGGGGAAGGGGGGAAAAAAGAGTTACAGAGAGGGAAGGAGGCAAACCATAAGAGACTCTCAAATACTGAGAACAAACTGAGAGTTGATGGAGGGGTGGGGGAGGGGGAAAATTGGTGATGGGCATTGAGGAGACCACCTGTTGGGATGAGCACTTGGTATTGCATGGAAAACAATTTGACAATAAATTGTTTTTAAAAATAAATAAAAAGAGCCTTTTTCAATGTCATATGTAATGAAACTGTGATCTTTCATAGATTCCATTATGGCCTTCTACTGTGTCCCAACATGATTGCCAAAATGCCAAATAATTTGAATGCTTGGCAGTGGGAAAATGTTTGGGTAACTCCCTTTTAATGCGGTCTATTTAGCATTGAGAGAAAATCTTCATTTCCCCAACATCTATTTCTGAACACCCTCCTCACCCCAGACCCAAGTGACTCATCTGTGTATCTTAGCACAGTGCCCTACCCGGGTCTCAGTGGCCAGGTATCTTCCTCATTTGGCGCATAAAATCTGACCCAATGACATAGCAGTGAGACCCTTTAGCCAAACAATTACAAGGAAAAGTAATGATCAGGTATCTGGGAATGAAATGTTCACCCTATTTCCTGAGCACGTGATTGTATGAACTGATATACATGGACACTTTTGTTTACCTGAAGGAGAGGGAGGAGGAGATGGTTACATGAGAATATACAGCGAAACATGATTTAAACAATAGGGCTTATTCATTCAACTAACAAGAAGTCTAGAGGCAGAGCAATTCCAGTATTGGTGTAGTAGCTTAATGACATTATCAAGGACACATAGTTTTTCCCATCTTTCTTTTCTACTAATCTCAGCTGGTTGGCTTTGGATGTCAAGGTTATCCCTTTATGGTGCAAGGAGCCTGCAATGTCACAGTTATATCCAAAGGCAAATGAAGAAGGCAGTTTCTTCTTGCCCATCTCTTTTTACCAGGAGGATAATATATCCCAGAAGTCTCTCCTTGGCAACTTTCTAGAAGTTCCACACAGGGCCCTGATAAAGGGAGTTTACATGGCTAAGCTCAGACTGTGAGGAAGCAGAGAAAACAAAGACTGAAGTGTTCAACCTCTATAATGAGAAGTAGGCACTTGCAGCAAAGAGTTAGGAATCTATCCCAATGAAAGACAAGAACTGGCAAAAAGAGTGTTAAGTGCTTCCCACTAAGACCAAGGAACCAAGTATGGCCCCCTGAGATAGGGCCATAATTTCAAGCTGAAAAGGCACACATCTAGATGTTGAGGTCACACCTACTCTTGTTCTAACATCCACATTAGCTCCAATTTTCTCTTCTTAACCTATCGTTCCCTTTATATTCAGTTATTCCCAAAGATCTTTGAGGTGGGTTTTCTTTGTTATCAACACAATTTAAATTCATTGTAGAAAAAATAGAAAGTTCTAAAAACCCCAAGATAATTATGTTCTAAGATAATTACTATTAACATTAGTAGTTTGGTATATATTCCTTTAAACATTCTCATATTGACATATGTACATACATTTTTAAAGGTATTATTTCCTATAGCATTTTATTCCATTGAAATTCATAAGAATACAAAATAAATTACTCTCCTCAATTTTAAAAGTTGAACTATTTTAGAAAGCAAATTGAACTATTTAGAAAGTAGCCAATGCCAGCTGATGGACCAAGATAATAGGAAAAAGAAACAGTTTGGAATAGCATCAATTTAAAGTTAATTCATCAAGTTTATATATCAGTAAATGGGATGCTACACAGTATTTGGCTGCAGTGTAATGTTTGGTGAAATTAATTTCCAGCCCAGCATTTGAAACAAGAACACCATTAGCTTTCCATGCATACCCAGATTTGCTTTGACTATTACAAGCATAAATCATTCCTTCTATACTCTGTTGTGAATAATGTGGTAGCATTAAAAGGATTTAGTGTATTAAATGTTCCAGTTTGCAAAAAAACATCCACATAAATTGCACCTTCATCTTTAAGAGCTTTCTTTGAGCTTATATCTCAAGTAATATATTCAAATTCCTTCTAAAATTCTCAAGTGGCAAATGTAATAATTCTAAATTAATTAGCATCATAGAAACATTTTCTTTGCACTATGGAAAACACCTGCCCACATCTCACATATCACAGCTATCATGACAGCTTGACAGAGTGAGTTTGACCAGCCACCATGACTTTCGCCCCTTTGATGCAGCTGTTCAGACATGGGGATGTTTTGATGTTCAAATTCCAGCTTTGCCACTTATTAGATGTGTTCTCGTGACACATGGCTTAACCTTCATAAAGTCTCCATTTTCCCACTTGTGGAATAGAAATAGTAATATCTACCCCAGAGACTGGGGTAGGAATAGATGAAATAGTTTTGAGTGCTTGGGTAATATCTGGAGCATATTAGTTGCTCAGTAAGTGGTGGCAATGACAAAATTAACAATGTTGGGATTGATGAAGGTGACAATGAAGAGGCAGTGAGAGCACACACACAGTAGGACTAAAATGATGCTCGCCCCTAAGCTGAGGGTCTGGTGCAGGGATTCCTAAGTAGAAGTATCTTCAATAAACTTATTTATGAATTAATCCAGATTTAAGAAGAGAAAATTAAATGTACATAAACTGCATCATCAAAAGAACTTAGAAGAACACAATCAGATATATGGTAGAGGTACTGGCCAATCATGTATGACGCCACAGACCAAATGTATACTTTTCACATCTACCCCCTGATTTTTAATGTATTAGTGACTAGCTTTTTGCCAACTATTTGCTAGGTGCTCCTGTTTTGCCTGGCTATGCCAAAAGTCCTAGAAGCTACTAATAAAGAGTCAGAGTATGCCCAACCATAAAAGAAATATTTATGGCATAGAAGTAGGCATATTAAAAAGAAAAAAAAAATAACGGTGAGGGAGAAACCATAGCTTGTTTGTAAATGCTACAAACTCAAGCCTAGAACAAAGATTACATAAAAATTAAATAAATTAAACTAATATTCCCAGGGAATTCTCATGAAAACTTTACAACCAGCATACATGCGGTGACAGGAATGTATGTGGTTGCTTTAAAAGATTCCTCAGAAGCAAGTGGCAATTTCTACCTGTCCAAGATAAAATTTGCTACTGTAGCATTTCTCTGTAAGGAAGAAATTAGAGTAGAAAGAGTTTGGTGTTGAGTTCTGCTAGGAAACTTTCCCAAGGCTATGGCTCCCATCTCCACTCAACAGTCATTGCTTAAAAAGAACAGAGAAGAAAAAGCCATGTGGTTCTATGAATTAGACACAAGGAAAATTAGGTACAGTTTTTGCTGAGAGAGTAAAAAGAAAACAATTCACTTAAGAGGTGGGGATTTCTTAATTTCAAATGATATTTACAGTTTAAGAAAGAAGACATAACTACGAATTACTTCTCCATGAAAGGAAACGTAGAAGAAGCTAGTAATTCAGATCTATTGATTGAATTTAAAGTTATTTTTGTACAGAATTCTCAATAAAAGGTCGCAATGACCACACATCATCTGCAGTGTGGTTTATCTGTCATGTGAGTCCCAGCATACTCATGATCATGCATATGCATGTGGGTACAAAATTTTTAGGCAGCAGCTGATGGAAAAACAGTTGTCAGTAGTGTTTTTGAAATATACAATTCTATCTTGGATGACAAGCTCGATGTGCATTTGACAGTGCTGTCTATAAATGTAGGTCTGGAAGGCTTAGTGGCAAGGGTATGGGTGAAAATTTGATTTTGGCTCAGTGAAACCATTTAAGCATATGTCCATTTGTCTCTTTCTGTACTGGTGTCATATCCTAGTCAACAGATGGGGCAGGGTGTGGGGCTGAGAACCAAAGAACGAGCATAGCTCCTGTTGTCTGTGCTACAAACACCTCTCCAAAAACGTGTTAGCACTCATTTCTCAGAGCATGAGCATGGCTCCTGTTGTCTGTCCTACAAACACCTCTCTGAAAAAGTTTTAGCACTCATTTCTCAGAGCACTTTAATGTTTTGCATTTGGTTTAAGGTTACGTGGTTTTTGAAACAGGCTGTAAAAGGTTCAATTCTTCGGAACACAGGACTATGTAAGGAAGAGAATTCCGAGCTTTGATGTTCTTGTCTGAAACCATCAGGTTGCATAATATTAAATTTGGATTAGTACATTTACAAATTTCAGCCTTATACAAGTTTCAGAACTTACACAGTAATTTAAAAGTTTCTCAAATCAAGGTTGAGTTGGGGAGCTTTTCAATCACTAAGTCTGGTAAATACTCACATGCACACACACACACAGTCACTCAACATCAACCATGGACTAATAAGTTCTCTCCAGGCCAGGCTCCCTGTCAGAAAGAAAGAGAAAAATAATGGGCAGAAGGGAAGGAAGAAGGGAGGGAGGATGGGATAGAAAAAGGGAGGGAAGGAGAGAGGGATGGAGAAAAAAAGTATGAAAATAAGAGGTTTCCACATGAAAACCTAAACTTCCAAGCAGATAGAATTCTTGAAAAATTAAATACAAATCAAATTTTAGGAAATCACTTCATATTTTTCCATAGATTTACATCATTATTTCAGAAATGCTTTATCCAGTTTCTGATTAGATGTCAATGTCTCAAAGCTCTTATTGCATTAACTCTTATTTTAATTTTTTGTAAATGTTCTACATCAACTATATTTCAAAGACAGTGCAGCACAGTGGTTAAGACAGGTCCCTGTTAGAATCCTGGCTCTGTTACATACTCAGTATGCCTTACAAAAGTCATCTAACCACTCATACAGTTGGCGTTGTAGTATCTGCTCCTTCCAGACTCAAGCGAGGATAAAGCAAGTCCCTGCATGTCCAGTGTCTAGTACAGTGCCTTGTCCAGAGTAAGAAATGTTAACTACGTGCTAAACCCCAGCTCTCAACGTTGGCTACATATCTGAACCTGGGTAGCTTTTTAAAATACTGATAACTAGGGGCACCTGAGTGGCTCAGTCAGGTAAGCATCCAACTTCGGTTCAGGTCATGATCTCATGGTTCATGAGTTTGAGCCTCGCATCAGGCTCTGCACTGCTGGTACAGAGCCTGCTTGGGATTCTCTCTCTGCCCGCCCCCCCCCCCTTCCCATTTGCACACTCTCTCTCAAAATAAATAAGTAAACTTTAATTTAAAAATATAAAAAATAAAATAGTGATACCTAGGTCCTCTCCCATTCTGATGGAACCAAAATCTCTTGGGTAGGCCCAAGCACCTACATTTTTTTAATGCTCTCTTGGTTATTTTAATATGCAATCTGAGTTAAAAGCCACGTAAAGCATTTTGTGGGCAAAGATTATGCCTTTTTTTTTCACCACTGCACACCTAGGACCTAGTCCAGTACTCATTATAGGGAAGGCACTCAATGTACGTGCTGAATGAATGAATAAAACAAGGTCTATATGTTTAACATATTCCAAGGTAAATTAACAGTAAATACCAATATTTGAGTGTTTATAAGCCAGGAAAAATCCAGTGTCTCAACAGAAATTTGAGAATCCCAACGCTTCCATATTTAACTTCCAAGCAAAGAAGCAAGAGCCTTTGCAGGCACCTTTGTACTATTTTGGGTAAAACAGAAGTAGATCATTCTCTTTATCAGTAAAGCAACTAAGAACAGCTTATTGCAACAACTTATAAACACTTTACACACGAGGAATAATGCTCAATTTTATGTCCTTGCAGCACACTTATGAGTATAAAATTTTCTATCCACATGCAAGAAGGAATTAAAAGCCTCAAAGCAACACCAAACAAGTCAGAAACAATTACAACACAATCATTACTATGACTGAAAAATATCTCACAAAATTTATAAACACTCACTCACTTATCCGTTTACTCTGTCTTATAGCAGAGCATCATTCCTCTAGAAGTATTCTTTGTTGCCTTTAATTTGCTTCCCTATAAACCATGGTACAAAGTTCTCACACATTCCAGGAAGCATTCAATGTCTTTCCAAAGCCATTTTACCTCTTGCTAACAGCAAACCGCACTCCCTTCTTTATGTACCCTACAACCCTCTCAGTTCAAGGTTACATCTGATGGATATCTTTAAGATGATAAGTTGCAGAAAAAAAAATTTACCACTTGTACTAGTCAGCTGCTTCTAGCTAGTCACCCCAAAATTCAGCAGTTTACAATAACAAGCTTTTATTCTCTTCCTCTTGTAGCTGTGAACTAGTTTGGCTAATACAGGCTGGATTCAGCTGAGCAGCCCTGTTTCATGTTCCAGGGCAACTGGGCATGGCTCCAGGCTATGAGCTACAGAACTTTTCTACGTGTCATATTTCAGAGCCCGGGCAAAAGGGGCATTTCTTCTTTTTTAAGAAAATTTTTAATGTTTATTTTATTTTTGAAAGAGAGAGACAGAGAAAGAGCGCGAGTAGGGGAGGGGCAGAGAGAGAGAGAGACACAGGATTCAAAGCAGGCTCCAGGCTCTGAGCGGTCAGCCCAGAGCCCAATCCGGGGCTTGAACTCACAGACTCCAAGATCATGACCTGAGCCAAAGTCAGTGCTCAACGTACTAAGCCACCCAGGCGCCCTGTAGGGCATTTCTTCTAGCGGGGTACTCACCACAATGCACAAAGAACAAGCCAACAACAGAGGCACATTTCAAGTATCTGTTCATGTCACATCTGACTACAACTCAATGACCAAAATGAGGCATATGGTCAATCCCGACGCTCAAGGTGAGCGGGAAGAAAGAAGTATACTCCACCTGGTATGAAGCCATGGCAATATACAGTTGTATAATTCTGCTAGCGAGAAGTACAGAATTCAATCTACCACACTCAGCAAAATATGGTGGCATCTAAATTGAGAATCCCTGCCCGAGGAGGCCAGAGAATATGATCACTTTATTCACCATACTCAGACCAGGTAGGTAGATACCCTTCCAATTGTTTTCCCAACATAAAAACAAATTTCTGCCTGCTGGAATTTAAATTTTTATTCTTAGAATCTTGCATTAGTTAAACAATTAAGATCAGAGAATCAGTCCTGGAAGACTCCAATAAAACAGAATTTTCACTGGCAAAAATGGAATGAACCCGGCACGCGTAGGCTTGAATCCTGGCTTCTACACTCACTAGCAGCGTCACTTTAAATATATTGTTTAAATCTCTGCATCCTCCTGGGTTTTGTTTGCTAGATTGTTTTTTGGTTCTTGTCACTTTGTTTCATTTATATCTATAAATTAGAAACAGTACTGATCTCATAGAATGGCAGAAAGGATTAAATAAGCAAATGTCAGCAAAGCACCTGACACATGATTGGTGCTCAATTTATGTTAGTTCCCTTTCACCACTGGCAGTAAGGCCCACTCGTGAGATTGGCTGTTTATTTTCTTAATAGCAGGGGAAAGGGAAGAGGGATGGTGACCATACATCCTGGATTTCCTGGCACAGTCCTTATCTTGCTAAGTATATTTATACCTATTACACAATGCACCCTTATTTCTTATTTAGAAAACACCATCATTCTTAGATGGTTTGACCTGGCAGTTTCATGTGAGAAAGAAAATATTCGCCACCTCTCCCCTCTACCGCCTTCCATAGCTCCCTCTTGTCTAACTCTAGCACTTACTTTACAGAAATATCCTTTACTCTGTAAAGGCATCCCCGACCCTACTGTGCTCTCAGCTGGGCTGTGTGCCCCTCTTATTACCATGCTGTAATTTGCCACTTTAACACTCATCATGCCATGTTGCAATTGCACATGTTGTGGAACATCAACCACTACGTCGTAAACTCCTGTTTATCTTGTTCATAGTGTTTGTGGGGCATGTAAGAGACACTGATAGGTGTCTATTAACTGGCCAGCACCCAATTCTTCTTCTTGTGATATCTCTCTAGTGACATTGTTTTTATCCTTGGACTTAGCCTTAAGTGAAAATGTACCCATGGGCTTTAACTAAAATAAAACAACAAATTCTCCCTTTTGCCTACAATCTGAGTCAGGTTTGGAACTTCCAACTGAAACAATTCTAACATACAGAGATAACTGGTTCCTAGCAGTGGGGTATTGCCAATTGTGGACCTGAAATATAGAATTTGGTGAGTTAAGGTAGGGTAGACTCTTTCTCTTCTGCCCCCAAGTGGGAGCCAAGATAGAGTTCATTAATGTAAGGGTGAGGGACATGGGGAGGGCACTGGCCCTGCTGTTCTTAGAAGCTTGCAACAATAGTCCTGGGGTCCAGGGGCTTGAAGGACACCAACACAGGAAGTGGGAAATGCAGAAGCCACTGGAAGCAAACCTCCTCAGCCTCATCACTTGGTGTGGGAATCGCCATGTCCTTCCCACAAAACATAGCCCCCTGATGATGATGGGAGAAGAGGATCAAATGGTTCAGCTTCAGGAAGAAGCTGGCATGTATTTTTAGGAGTGAATGGAACTCATTAGTACCGTGACATTCCCAATGAGGCCTGGTCATGGAACTGCCTGTGTGCCTTTGATGCCGACGTGATACAGCTGCTCCTGCATGTTTGCTCTGAAAGTAAAATCAGACACCTAATCCTCTCCCACAAGCCATTACACGTTAGAAATGTCTACATCTCCCCGGGCTGCCTAGAATCTTCAGACCTGTCATTTTTTTTCCACTCACATCAGTGGGGATTTTCTTCTTTCTTCCTTACATTTCCATAGCATCATAAAACTACATGATTAAGGGATTTCCAACAGTAGTGATGTATTGCATGACTTATTAAGTAATTTGATAGTCTAAACCTCATTTTACATTCAAAGAAATGGGGTGAGCAGAAAGCAAACGGACCCTCCTGGATCCCCTTATGGCCACTGTGGTTGCTGACAGCTTTCCAAGGGAACACCTGTGCCAAAGTCACTGATGCACATTGATTATAGCCAGAATGTGACAGAAACAAGCATCTGAGCCCTTGGGCTTTGCACATATAAAACACGGTCTTGCCGAATATAAAAATACAATCCTTTCCAATTGCTTTCTGTGTATAGGCAGAGGGATGAGCAAAGCAGGGGCAAAATTAAGTCCCTGAAATCAAGGGCTGCCAATTTCTTTTATTTTTATTTTTATTTTTAACGTTTATTCACCTTTGAGAGACAGAGCATGAGCGGGGAAGGGGCAGAGAGAGAGGGAGACACAGAATGTGAAGCAGGCTCCAGGCTCTGAGCTGTCAGCACAGAGCCCGATGCGGGGCTCGAACTCATGAACTGTGAGATCATGACCTGAGCCGAAGTCGGACGCTCAACCGACTGAACCACCCAGGCGCCCCAAGAGCTGCCAATTTCTGACCAGGACCAAATCCAGGAGTGCTATGATTTTCAAATCATGTTCTTCAATCTTTCTTCCCTCCAGTACAGGTCTGGCAGGAGTCTACTGGGGGCTCCATTGTGGTTAACTGGTTATCCTTACCACCACCAATATTTTTCCTGAGGATGATAATTTCTTCTTGCTCATTTCTCATTTTTCATGAGAACTAAGATTTTTAGGGGAGTATACTGGACAAAAGTTTCAGTGAATTATTATTTTTAACATGAGTTATGTATGATTCAACATTATCTCAAAGAGTTCTACGGTTTTAAGATGTCTGGTGGTGGCTCCAAAGTATTTCTCAGTCCTATAACTTCTGGCTTCAAGGGGATCCCTAAGAGCTAGAACAAATTCTACCTAAATGGTGTGGGCTTCCTGTTCATTTCATTGTTTCATCCCCTTACCTCCTACATGGGTACTAAACCCACAAAAACTATACTAACTGAAACTCAAAATACGTCCATGATATAAATTAAAAAGTACGTACTCCTCTGTTCTAACCCAAGTTTTATGATGGCCAATGACAGAAACTAGTCAAACCAGGTTAGGCAAAAGCAGAATAGATCAGCAAACTTGGGTACTCAAAAGCTGGGCAGCCAGGAAGCCAGGCTGAGGGCTGAACAGAAAATGGACAACCTGGCAGTGGGATCACAGGGATACATCTAAAGCCGTTCCTTTCTCTGTCTCTCTGTCCCTCTCTCTTTCAGTCAGCTCAGATTTCTATAACAAAATACCATAGACTGGATGTCTCATCCAATGGGCATTTATTTTCTCACAGTTTTTGAGGCCAGAAGTTCAAGTTCAGAGTGCCAGAATGATTGGGTTCTAGTGAGAGTTCTCTTCCTGGCCTGCAGGTGGCCATGGCCGCGTTCTCACTGTGTGTGCTCACATGGTCTTTCCTCAGTGTATGTATGTGGAAAGAAAGAGAGACCACTCTCTCTTGATTTTTCTTCTTATAAGGACTCTAATCCCATAATGAGGGCCCTCATCTAAATCTAAGTATCTCCCAAAGGCCCTATATCCAATACTATCACTTAGTGGCTTAGGACTTCATAAAGAACTTGAGCAGATACAAATATTCCATCTGCAACTCATTCTCTCTCTCTCTCTCTTTCTCTCTCTCTCTCTCTCTCTCTCTCTCTCTCTCTCTCTCTCTCTCTCCCCCCCCCCCACACACACACACACACACACACACACACACTCCTGTTAATGTCTATCTTTCAGCCTCCTTTCCTCCTCCCCCAGCTTGGTAAGAGCTGACCCCTTGGTAACTGCTGACCCCTGCCTACCACCCAAAGTCTCCTCCTACTTCTATTCCCAGACTGCAAATTCTAGCTCATCTCACTGGTCCCACATTCAAAAACTCTGGAGAAAAGCATTTTGTTTCAGCTTGGCTCTGATGTTCATCCCTAGAAAAATCAGCAGTAGCCAATAAGTGGACGTACAAAAAGATGGAATGAGTCATTCAGCGAAAAGGTTAGACAGAGGAAGGAGTGCCTACAAGAAACCATATGCAGTTGTTACAACCGATGTTACAAAGACTATAAGCACCTTGGTGATGAATAGCAAGTTAAAATGGCAGGATATTAAATCTATCTATAGTATGTAACAATGTTATAAAAACGTAAACTTGATAAACACTTGAGTAGGGCAGAAACCTCTCCACCTTATTCACTGCTGTATCTGAGCATAATGCTTGGTACATCACAGATGCTCAATGAATACTTGTTAAATGAATGAATGCAATAGAGTGGGCAGAGAACTATGACAGAAACTGTATACACCAAATATTAAAAGCAATGATCTCTCAATGTGAGATGACAGAAAATTTTAATTTTTTTCCTTAAGATACTTTCTCGAATTTTAGAACATTCTACAGATAGTTTGTGGTCTCATGACTTGGAGCCCCACATCGGGCTCTGCACTGGTACTGGAGGTGCCAGTGCACAGCCCGCTTGAGATTCTCTTCTCCCTCTCTCTCTTCCTCTCCCCTGCTCGCGCTCTCTCTCTCTCAAAATAAATAAACATTTTTAAAAATCTGAAAAGCAATGTTACTTTTAAATTGTTTTTAATGTTTATTATTTTTGAGAAAGAGACAGAGCATGAATGGGGGAGGGTTAGAGAGAGAGGGAGACACAGAATCTGAAGCAGGCTCCGGGCTCCGAGCTGTCAGCACAGAGCCCGACGTGGGGCTCGAACTCATGAGCTGTGAAACCATGACCTGAGACAATGTCTGACACTTAACCGACTGAGCCACTAGGCACCCAAAGCAATGTTACATTTAAAGAAGCTTTATGAGAAAATGAGTATTCTAGGTTTTCATGGAAAGAAAAGTCAGGATGTTGTCAAGTTCCCCTGACAGCGATCAGCAGTTTTCCATGAGAGGTCCTGGAGAGGGTAACGAGCAGGGTCTGCCTCCTCCAGCCCCTATCAAGTCAGCTGGGGGGTGCAGGGCCTCCTAGGAAGAAAGAGCTTGTTCAGACCTGTTCTCCCCCTGACGCTGGGACAACAGAGCCGGGGCTCTGGCTCCCAGGCCTGCTGTGATGGAACACCTCTCTAACTCAAAGCCTCAGGATTCTTTTCAGCACCTCCCATGGCAGCCACCGGTGAGCACTGGACTGAAAATCACCCAGGCCCAACCGATGCAAAGCTGCTGTCCTAACCAGTATGAAAAGAAGTCAGCTTGTTCTCCCTGAAGACCTGGGAGCATGGAGATCGCCTGGTCCGTCTCTCATGTTACAGGGAAAGAAACTGAAAGGCAGAGGGATGAAGTGACCTTTGGAACCCTACTTACACCATCGGAACCTTGGTTTCCTATCTGTCCAAAACCCAAATGAGACAGGCCTCCATGTGCCCATTTTAATGCTCATTCATCTCAGCATCTCAAAGAGACACAAATCCAAAGGTCTTAAAGAAGAATGTCGATCTTAACGTGACAGAGGGCAAGGGGAAAGGGGTGTGCCACAGGCAGAGAGCATCCAGACAGATTTCCTCGAACTCTCTCTTGTACCTCTCTCTTTGAAGCCCTCTGCCTCCCTGAATTTGTTACAGTTCACCTTTTGCCCACCTCAAAATCCCCACCCCATCTGGCTTTCCTCCACCCTGGCCAGCTTCTCCTCTCCACTAGGCTGTTTCCCCAGGAAAGTTCTGTCGTGCAACTCACCGGCGCCTCTTCAGATTCTCCCTCCACATCCCAACCCATCCGCAAAACCAAGGGCCGGTTGCCGACCAAGCAACCAAATCAAACCAAACGATTTTAACCATGTATAATTTATAGTTTTTTTTTTTTTCTCTTATCCTTCACATATGTAATAGGTGCTAAGGATACCTACTTCACAGAGTTGTCTGGGAGGAATAAGGTAACTTGTGCCAAGTGCAGGGCTTAGCACATCGGGGGTGCTCAATAATGGCAGCCTGCTTCCCTCTTCCCTAGAGACACAAGAGGCTTGGCCAGAATGTCCAACTATAGAAAAAGTAACTGAATGCTGGCAACACTAAAGGCAGTTGTATTTCCCTTAAGGAGGGGTCCTAAGCAAAAGTGCAATGCAATTTGCGCATTCTTACAAACACCTCACCAGCCTGTCTTTATCCATTTACTTCCTCCCTGGCCCTTCCCCATTTTCCCAATCTTTTATCCTATTTTCTTAAGGCCTCTGCAGAATAGTCAGCAAGTAGGACTGATGAGGTGTTCACAGAGACCACCTCAGTGCTCAACCTCTGACTTTAACCCAGCTTCCCTGTCTATAAACTCTCATACACCCATATACTTCTTCACAGCACTCACCATAACCATAACCCACTTTTTCCATAATCACTTGTCTCTTTTGACAGAGTGTGAACTCCCGGAAGACAAGAACCATGGTGTCTTACTGTTTGCTATATTCCATGATTATGTGCTATCACAGCATCTGGTGAAGGAAGGAAGAAAGGAAGGGAAGAAAGGAAGAAAGGAGGAAAGAAGAGAGGGAGGGAGAATGCACAGTAATCTCACAAAGAGACCACTCCATCCCCCAAAATATTCAAACCCACTTTGCCTTATGTCCTGCTCTTGACCTTCTAAGACACGTCCTGGACAATCAAAGGCCCATTGATACCAGCCTACTATATCTATTCCACCTTCCCACCTTGATATCCTCCAACTGCTTCCACCATTTTTTTCCCTTGGTGATGCCCTGCTATCTTTCCAGATACATGAGTGCAGGAGGCAGGGGGGCATTATAGCAAACACATTTAGAATCAATTTGAGGCATCCTGTATTTGAGTCCTTTGGCTGCACTGCCTTGGTGCTTAGGCAAATGTTCTAATGGCTCTGCCTTCCTCTATGAACTTCCCTTTTAGAATCTCTTACCCATCTCCCACCCTCCCCCCAAATCCATCTCTTTATCTTCTTTTAAGTTTATTTATTTATTTTGAGGGAGAGCAAGCACTAGTGGGGGTTGAGGCAGAGAGAGGGAGAGAGAGAATCCCAAGCAGGCTCCATGCTCCGTGCTGAGCCCATCATGGGGCTCCATTCTCATCAATGTCAGCTCATGATCTGAGCTGAAATCGAGAGCCAGACGCTTAACTGACTGAGCTACCCAGGCACCCCCTCCCCATCTCTTTCTTTACACAAAAGAATTCATCTCTCCTCAGTCTCTGGGGCCTAAACTTTTATTGAGGGAGAATGGAGAGGTCACACATCCAAGAATATGCCAAAGCTTTGAAATCACAGCTTGAAAGGGCTTAAAGCAATGAGGAGGCCAAGAGAGCATCGATGTTTCCAGTCTTGGTTACTCATCTCTTCTTTCAAGGACACCTATTATGTGAGTAGCCTTCCCTCTAATGAGAGAACCATTTTTAAAAATTATCCTTTTAGGGGCGCCTGGGTGGCACAGTCAGTTAAGCGTCCGACTTCAGCCAGGTCACGATCTCACGGTCCGTGAGTTCGAGCCCCGCGTCAGGCTCTGGGCTGATGGCTCAGAGCCTGGAGCCTGTTTCTGATTCTGTGTCTCCCTCTCTCTCTGCCCCTCCCCCGTTCATGCTCTGCCTCTCTCTGTCCCAAAAATAAATAAACGTTGAAAAAAAAAAATTTTCCTTTTACCTATACACAAATGTTGTCCATAGTGCATAGATGTGAGCATACTAGGGTTGTATCTCTAGTGCAGTGTTTTAAATTTTTCTTCTCCTTTTTTGCTTGATTTTCTCTCTCCCTCCCTCCCTCATTGTTATTCATCTTAACTGCCTAGGATATTTATCTTTCTACATTTGCCTTCATGCCTATATAATTGTATTGAACAACTGTATATACACATATAGCAGGGACCACATTTTTGTTTTATAAAAATGAGATCGTATTTCACAGACTTTTGTGTGTCTTGCTCTCCTCATGCAATAATAACTCATGGAAATTCCTTCTAATCACCTGGCTTGGGTCCAATTCTTTTTTGTGATGAGAGGAATGTTCTGTCATTTATTCATCATTCCCCTGGTGGAGAACGGTGCATCCATTTTCTCCCAGTTCTTCCCCAGTTGATGCTGTAATAAACATCCTTGAACATATACTAACTTCCTGCTGCTTTTCCTTCAAACAGCTTCTCAGAAATAAGATTTGGTAGGTCAAGGAATATTTCCATTTTTACTTTTGATACATATTTCTAGCTTATTTTCAAAAAAGGAAACAGCCTATAACAATACACATTTCCCTCAAAGGAATATGTAAATACTTTTTTTCCCACGTGCCCATGGGCAATGGATGGAACTCAAAGTTCCTGCATTCTGTGAGGTGTAAGGCCAGCCCCCTGTTACCTCAGCCAGCATTTCCTTGGACTCGAGTCAGTTTGAGCATCTTTATTTTTCATGAATTGCCTCTGAATATCTTTTTCCCATTTTCCCATTGAGCCTTTATCTCCTTGTCAATTGGTAAGAGTTCTTTTCACAGTAGCGTTCTATTCACCCTCTACATTACAAATATTTTTCCAAATCTATTTTTTATCTATTTGTTTATAGTATCTTTTTCCATGCAAAACCTTTTCCTTTTGCAATTTTCTATAGTCTTTTTTTCCTTTTTTATAAAACTTCTGAATGTTCGGTCTTGTTTAAAATCTCCTCACCTCTGGAATATACATGTAGTTATCTCTTGGATTTTTTCACAGGTACTTTTTTAAATTGCTTCTTTAAATTTAAAACTTTAATCTATATGATATTAAGATATGTACCAGTTTTGATTTGCTATTTACTATTGATGGACCCAGACTCTATGACTTTTCATGTTGACTTGTAGTTTCTTTTTTCCTGAGATGCAAATTTTTTCTGTCCAATAGAAAAAATAAGGCACAGTTTTATTTCCCTATAGGACCTGAACCAGTTTTGTCTCTAACTTAGTAAGCTTGTTCCAGCCTGCCTCTCCTGACTAACCATATAAATCTCTGTTCTCCATATGTTCTTTGAACTGGTTTTACCATCCTACCAGTTCCCTCATTAATGAGTTAAATAAATTGTTGACTTGTGTTCAATCTATATTTGTATGAGAGTCATGTTTTTAACTTTTTAAAAATTATACTTTGACACTAGAATACATTTTTGTATATAATGTGAGAGAGGTTTCATTTTGTTTTCCTCTACATGAAAGATCAAGTTTTGCCATCTCTAAAAAAAACAAAACAAAACAAAACAAACTATCCTTTTTCTCCTCTAAATAGCAATATGTTCTTAATTTTCCCATGCCTAGAATAAAACTTAGTATGTGTATCAGGTTCTACTTCTTGATTTTCCATTCAGATCTTCTGGGCTATTAGTCTATTCTTTTGTCAATAACTTTGATTTACTTTCTATGGTGTGATAGTATGTTCTGATACTTGAGAAGACAGCCGCTTGGCGTTTTCTTTTTCAAAATTCCTACTCTATTCATGAGTATTTATCCTTCCATATAAACAACAAAATCATTTTATCCAACTCTAAAAGGAAAAAACTTTTTGGAATCTTACTGAGAATTGTAGATTTATCTATTAATTTTGATAAAATTGATACTTTGTTATTTTAAGCCCTTCTATCCTAGAACATGGTTTATCTCTCTATTTATTCAGCTCTTGCTTTGTCTTCCAATAACAATTTTATGATTTTCTTTAGATAGGTCCTGTATCTTGTTATCTTTATTGCTAAGTATTTTTTTAGATACTGTTGCTCTGTCAAACATGGGACCATTCTTTCCCATTTCCATGTTTAGGCAGTTTTTGCTAGAACAGAGAAAAACTATTGATTTTTACATTTTTATCTTGTGTACAAATGCCTTGCTAAATTCTCATTATTTTTAATAGTTCATCTGATTTCACATTGATTTGATCTTTCTCTGGCCCCAAAGGGCTTTCAGAGTAAAAACAAAGAGCCCACATGATTTCTATCTATAAGCATATACTTCACCTGTCAACTTTCAACAGACTTTTTTTCGTGGTGCTCTAAAACATGCTGTGAACATGCTGTATGCATATCTCTTGTCTCTGTTTAAATTCTGCTCAATAGAAAAAGAAGAGTCCTACAGGAATGTCATTCATGAGGAAACTAAACACAAAGACTCTCTAAAGATACACTAGGTCTGGAAAAAATAAAATCCAAAGAGACATGAGGCAGTGAAAAAATACAGTTAGAATCAGGTAAGGGGAAATGCTAGTCATCAGGACTAAGGGATAATATAGAATTGGAAAAAAAAAGTAGTAACAAAATAAGAGGAGGTCTGGGAGCAAACCAGGATGGAAAATAAGAAATACATCAGGAAAAGATTTCTAGGACTAAGCTGTGACCCTGGCAAGGATACCTATGGGCGTAGTTTATCTAGTATTGGTTATGATGTTGGAAACCTGTACAAAACCAAGGATCCAAGCACTCTCTGAGACATTGCACACATTATTTTTTTTAAAGAAAGTGGCTCTATGTATAGACACTTTCCGAGGAGCATACTCAAATTAGTAAATGCCTTTTTTTTTAGCATCCCTTGCTTAATCTAGACACCTCATTTGTAATATTCCTGGCTGTTAATTCTAGAGGTTTTTTGGGTAGTTTTTTTTTTTTTTATCCCTCTGGCTTTTAAAATAAAATGAAAAGGGAAATCTGGTTATCATCTTTTTCATGAATAATATATCAGTACTTGGTTTATTTAATTTATTCACAGCATTTTTTAGTCTATAAAATCAATCACCTTCTGAATTCAAAATAAATGTCTTTTATGTAGGAAAAAGATCCACCAAGGGCACATATGTTTTTCAAATCCATTTGTTCTTCATGTTAACAATGTTAAAAGAGGTATTTCCAGCTAGCCCATACTTGCCCTAAATCTCATGAGTGACAGGCTTTTACCTTAGAGGAAATATCTTCATTTGCCATCATCTGAGTCAATATTGTTGCAAGGTACATTTGATCAGACTAATGTAACACCAGACTCCTTCAGTCTGGATAAATAGAAGACCAGTGAAAAATACGCTGATATCATTTTTCATTGGGCCAAGAAAAGAAATTCTGCAGACAGAACGGCTGTATTCTTTATGCTTTAAAAAAAAAAAAAAAAAAAAAAAAAAAGAACACACAAAGGGAACAGTCACTACTTTCTAGACTTAAACCCATGGTTATCTGACTTCACTTTCCATCGCCCCTCACCACTTCACTCCCAAAGACCGCCATGCCTCCTTGTGTTGTCATAGGTGCAGACATCTCCCCCCAAAGCCACTGTCTCCTTGGTATTGCTCTACACTCTTCTTTTCATTCTCTTACCCTTCATTTATCAAACCAGCTATTGGGACACAGTGTTTTCTGCTCTGGTCTCCACATCCTGGGCTGCTCCACAGGCAAGTACCTTTCAAATTATTCTGAGAGGGGCCCACAGAAAAAAACATTTTTTCATTTACAAACCAGGATCTAGATAAACACAAAATAACTAAAATAAAAATGCTAAGGAACAATATTCACTTTGACAAGGTGTGATGCGCTCTAATATTTTCTCTTCTATTTTATACTATTTCTATTTTTTTAAGTTTTTTTTTTAAAGTTTATTTATTTTTGGGAGAGAGAGAGAGAGTTGGGGAGGGGCAGAGAGAAAGGGAGACAGTGGATCTGAAGCCGGGCTTTCCAGTGACAGCACAGAGTCCAACAGAGGGCTCAAACTCACAAACCATGAGATCATGACCTGAACCAAAGCTGGACACTTAACCAACTGAGCCCTCTATTTCTATTTTTTAAAATGCCGGCCAAGACCCACCAAATCAAAATTTCAGAATCCAACAGTGAGCCAAAGACTTCCATTTGAAGATAACTGCCTTCATCTGTGCATGAGGAGTAACTTGGCCATGGCACCCACATGTTCCTAAAGAGAGCAGGAAGGTGACACCCCAACTTGAAGAATCATTAATGACAGTAATACCCAGCTTAGATCTACCTTCCTCTCAAGGTCTAAAGTCCTAGGTGGGAAGTCATGCTTTCATTTGTTTATCATGTAGTCATTAAAAAAAAATATTAATTGGGCACTTACTGTAAGCCAGGAAATAGAAACTAACAGGTCATTATCATATTCTGTCCTCTTTATAGTAACACCTATAGAACCGCTGAACCCTATCATGTACCAGGAACTATTCTAGATAGTGGAGGTGAAGTGGTAAAGAAGAAATGTCCCCTGGTATGTTGTTTCTGCAGGAAGGCATGTTCCATACAAACATACATATTTTCTTAGCCCAACATTTGTTGACTGGGGTTTGATTTTGCCCTCCACAGGACATTTGGCAATATCTGGAGATAATCTTGGTTGATATAACTGGGGGTTTTTACTGGCATGTAGTAGATAGAGGCTTGAGATGCTGGTAAACATTCTACAGTACACAGAAAACACACACACACACACACACACACACACACACACACACACACACCCCAAAGAACTATTCAGCCCAAAATGTCAGTAGTGGTAAGGCTGAAAATTCTGTTTAGCCTTTTCTTAATGATCAATGCATATATTATGAGATCTTGAGATAAGAATCAGGTCAGTCAGTGGCCATAAACAACATTTTCCTCTTTGTGATGCTAAGTGGCTTAGTACAAGTACAGATTACAGACAAATCAAAAATTTTGAAGTGATGGGAAGTGATGAGGAGTAAAGCAAAAATGACCTGAGCATTGCCTGTGTGCTTAGGACTGTACTGGAAGATGGGTGTTCAAGCATGTAGGTGTAGACCAGGGGCAACACACAGAGATAAGCCAGACAAGCCAGCATGTTTCTTACTCTGACCTTCTTAAAACTATCTGCGATCTAATCCACAATCAGATCTCATTAAACAAAAGATTTAACTGGTACTACATAGTGGAAGTCTAGCTACATTTACATTTTTCAGGAAGCAACTGAATTCTTAAATAAACACATTAAACTTTAAAAACAAATCAAAGAAAATGAGTTCATGCACACTTAAAGTAGCATTTCAAGCCAATGAAAGCAAGACACCAATGTTTGTAATGTCCAACACACTGTAGGAGGGAAAAAATTACCATAAGTAATAATAAACAGCAGTAGGTCTAGACCAGGACCATATAAATGGCTAGACTTTACTTTTCTCAAGGTATTCAGATTCTGGGGGAAAAAATACAAAAATTCAATTATTTAGAACTGCTGAAATGTGTGCAGAAAAAGACGCTCTGTTCAAGAGTTACACACAAAATCTATCTGGAATAACTCTCCTGATCAGTCTTCCCAGGAAACCAGATTTTCAGTTTCATTTTTAAAAATCGTGACTCTGACTTTTAGGTATGGCATTTTTTTTCTCTGTTTTTTAATCCTTTGGTTCTAAGGAGGTAAAGATAGGGGGTTAAAGCATGTGAGGCTAGAGGTGTCTCCGAAAGTGCCCTATCAACCCTCAGATTCTACAATTCTTGAATAAAAAATAAAAAACTTTTTAATACAGAAAAATTTCAACAGCTCTCTCTTCCTCTGCATTTCCTCCTATTTGAGCAACACTAGTTATACCTCTGAAAAATGACCCAACTTTTGGAATGCCTCTGTGCTTGTAAAGTATATCAAACTCTCCCTTAATTCCCACCATTTGGAAAGGGATGCATTACGTTTAAACCTGAAGTACATCACTTGGCACCAGAAATACACAATGAAGTATTCTGAATACGAGACTGGTCTATGGCATTTCTTCTCTGAGAACAAGTCGTGAAATTAGTGACAATTACTATTCCTCTTCTGGCTTCAGGGTCTCTGACAAAGGAGCACAGAGCAGGAAGAAATTACAAAAAGCAGGCAGAGTGTCAGCAAAGAGGCATAATGTGGCACCTTGCAGATCACCAAGAGAAGGATTAAGGAAAATCATCCAAAGTAATTATCCCAAAGACCAGTAGGGACAAGGCAAATCTCCTACAACTTCTCAAGGTGCATCATAATGTCACTGAACCCAGGAGGACTAAAGGAATGTTTGCCTGAATGATTTGACAGAATAAAGATTACAGCTCAGAAAATCAGCAATTAGATGTGCACCTGTAAATTCACTCTACCTGTAGGGCTGTCTTACTTCCTTGCTAATCTGCATGATTTCCCCCTCTCCCTCTCTTTTCCCCTCCCCCTTCGCTCTCTCTGCATATATCCACATGTATGTTTGTGTACGCACATAAAAAGCTATAATTTTTTTAATAAGAAGCATTTTAATCTTTTTTAACCCAATCTCATTTCTAAGACATTCATTTGACATCTGAAGCCAAAATTGTGTGAATAAGCTTCCTACTGAATTAACCTTCCTTAAGACTGTATTTTTTATTCAGCTCAACATATAGTAGATGGATCTTATTTGTCATCCAACTTTAAGACAAATTTCAAAGTTAGCCAAACTACATAGTGGTGATATCATTTGATTTTTATTAGTTTCCCAAAACTACACTGTTAGGAGCATCAAATAATTTCCTAGCATCAGAAACTATAGTTTAGAGTTTGGATAGCTGCTTAACCTGAAAGTTGGCGTTATTTTCATGTCCATTAGGATTCTGATGAGATTTTTCATCTGAAGGCATTTGACAAACTTATAGAAATTCCTTTTCTTAAAAGTTTGGCTTTACATAAAAAAGAATGAAATCTTGCCATCTGCAACAACATGGATGGAGCTAGAGCGTATAATGCTAAGTGAGATAAATCAGTCATAGAAAGACAAATACCATAGGGTTTTGCTCATGTGGAATTTAAGAAACAAAACAAATGAGCAAAGGGGTGGAAAGAGGGAGAGAAACCAAGAAACAGACTCTTTAACTACAGGGGACAAACTAATGCTTACCAGAGGGGAGGTGTGAGGGGGGATGGGAGAAACAGGTGATGGGGATTAAGGAGTGCACTTGTTGTGATGAGTACCAATTGATTAAAAGAAAAACTTTTTTAAAAAGGCCAGTACTAGAAATGTAATGTACAACATAATGACTGTAGCTAATACCGCTGTGTAATACATAGGAAATTTGTTAAAAGATTTAAGTCCTAAGAGTTCTCATCACAAGGAAATTTTTTTTTCTTTTCTTATTTATTTTCTTTGTATTTTATCTATATGAGAAGACAGGTGTTAGCTAAATTTATTGTGATGATCATTTCACGGTGTATGTAAATAAAACATGCTGTATACCTTAAACTTGTACAGTGATGTATGTCAATTATTTCTCAATAAAACTGGAATAAAAATGTTATTCCAGACCTTGAAAAAAAAAAGTTTAACTTTAAAGGAGAGATTGTGAAGAAACAGTGTTAAAAGCCACAGTACAACTTAGTATATAGCTCAGGCTGCTAAACATATTCCCATTTTAAATCTAGAACTCATTTTTAACTTTGTGTTCTGAAACTAATTCCATCAAGGAAGCTCCTTTAAGCACAGCAGAATGTCTGGGCTCAAGAAAGTTCTAAAAGAGATAATCAAAAAAAATTATTTAAGAAGATGGCATTTTAGAATAAAATCAGGAGTTTTTCACTTAAAAGACTCAGGACTGAGCACTCACTTTTAAGAAAATGTACCCCGTGTTCACTCCTATCTGTCAATTCCAAGCTATACAACATTTTAGAGACATTTAGGAAGTTGGTCCTTGTCCTCACAGCTAAGACTGCCAATAATCAGGGCCTGAAGGCTCAGGGCCCCCATCCAATTGTTTAACCAATCCCAACAGACTCTTTGTTTTGCATATCTGGTGGGTCTCGGAGTTCATTCAATTCATATTCCCAGATGCTAAAATAATTTCTGGGCTTCCATGAAGACACTCACTTAAAGCAACCAGCCATGGCACTGATCCTACAGAACCGGTTTAGGAATTTCAAGACTAAATTACTCACCTGTCATCATTATTGATAATAAGATACTCAAAATGATCGATTTGGCTGGACCATAGTCTGGGCACACTGTGTACCCTAGCTATCAGCTCAGTTCCTGGTTCTTGAGATCTATGTGACCTCCCCTTACACACTCTGTAGCCACACTTGGATGATCCCACCCATGATCAGGTTTCAGATCATCTGCCTATGGATTTTCCATGTTGTGGAATCTCTACAGCAAAATTAAAACGTTAGCCCCAGTTGGCTTCTCATCATTACCCAGAGAGCTGCACTACCTTTTTCTCAATCCACGTAGGTGTGCTTAGACAAAGCAAGTTTATTTTAATAGCAGGCTGAGGGAAACCTAATTAGAAATATAAATATACAAGGAAAAAATGGCACATATCAAAGTCAAGAAAAACATCTGACGTATATATCTGTCGTGTGTGTGTGTATGTAATATATATATATATGTATATATATATATATATATATATATATACATATATATATATATATATACATATATATATATATATTACATATACACGCTCCCAGGTCAGCAATTCCCATTGTTCAGACAAGACAGGGTCACAACAACTCTGATGCAGAGCCCCCACAGTACTCCTCCCAGCAATTTTTTAAGAACAGACTAGCCTGTCTGAAGAATAACTCTCAATAAAAAGCCAGAAGCTTCTCATGAGTGTTAGGGTCATTTTTTCCAATAGCCCTACTATATATCCTGAGTGAGTTTCTCACTTCACAGACCATTTTTATCCCCGTATTTCTGTGGCTAGGTGAATGGCAGCCTCCCAGGAAGGCATTAATATACTGTTAGTCTGTTGCACTGTGCACAGCTTGAAACACAACTAATAAATTTCCTGTAAGTTTTTCTCATCCCCTTTAAGCCTTAACTTTCTCAGGGTGTGTGTAGTGCTGCTGAGCTGTCAAAGAAGCTGTCCCTGGAAAGCCTCTCATTTTTCTTTTAGTGCTAGTTCTTAAAAAGTCACAAAGCAAAACAAATTACCCCCATAAAATTATAATGGCCAACAGGAAAATTCATGACAGCCCTCCTCCAGGACCGCAGCTGCCACAACTCAGGCTCACCAGCGCTCATTAACTACCCATCTCCCCCACACCTAGTGGGGTGCAGGCCGTGGAGAATGGGCTCCAGGACCTTGGAGGCCAGCGTGTCCACCCCACCAGTTACTCAACTCTCTCCCCCCAACTGCTTCTGTCTCACCACCACCAAAACTGCTCTTGCCCAGGTCACTGTTGCCCTAGAGGTTGTATAATCCAATGGGCAACTTTCAACCATTGGTTTTTTCTCACCTCTCCGGGGTATGTAACACTTGATTTCTCCTTTCTGTGAGAAAAGTACTCTCATCAGGTGGATTCCAGAATATCTCCCCCCACAACTAGTTTTCACTGCAGTCTCTTTTGCTGTTCCACTCCTCTGCCTTCTTAACCTATCAGCCCTTCTTCCTCCCAAACCATTTATACACCTTATTCAACACCCTCTTACCAGGCTGACACACCCTGCTTCAGATTCAGTTACTATCAATATAGCAATAACTCCTATATATTTTTCTTCATCTATAGATCCAATAAGCTCCTAGACATTCCACTGGCATGTTGGTAATAAAATTTAAAGTGTCCAGAACTGTATTCTTAACCATCCTTCCAAACTCTCTCTTCTTCCCCATCTCAGTAGATGACCCCAGGTCTACAAAATTGCAAGAGTCAGGGATGAACCCTCTCCCCCCATATTTCTCTCTCCGGGCATCACTCAATCCAATCTAGCACATATCCTATCTTAACGCATCTAATCTCACCTCCCCACACTGCTCTGCTCCAGGTCTGCAGCACACCTCTGCTGGGCCACTACAACATCTGCTCACCGTGTCCCTTCCGATCAATTCACCACAGTGCAGCACAGCAAACTGTCTCCACACATCTGACCACATCATACCCCTCTTCACATCCTCCTGTGGATTCCCATCACCTCTTAGGAGGACAAAAAAACCACTAGCATGGCCTTCTAGGCTCTGCATTACCTGGCCACAGCTACTCCCACACTCTTTTTGTTTCACTCCTGTCACCCTGTCCCACACCCTTGTCTCTGCTCCAGTCAACTGGACTTCTTTCTCTCCCTCAGTCTGTCTGTCCTGCTCCTCTCTTGTTCCAGCCTTCCCTCAAATGTGCTCCCACCACTGTGACCCCTCTCTTTTTCCATCTGGCTAACTCCTACTTAACCTCCAAATTTCAACTAAAATAACATTGCTTCCAGGAGACCCTCCCTGACCCCTGAGACAAGGTTTATTATTTTTGCTCCACACTCTTACAGTGCACTGAGCATGCCCTGCTTTAATAGCTTCTGCTTTTGTATTCGTGGATTTAATGCCAGTGGATTTGTATTCTTGGCACCAGTCTACCTCATTCACAGCAGTGCCCCGAGTGCCCACTACAGTGCCTGGAACATAAATCATGGCCACTAAACTTTTCACAATTGAAGTGAATTGGATTTTTTTAACCTCTTGGGAAACCAGGAGTTAAGTTTTCCTTTCCTGTTTCTGGTATACACCTTGTATCTTTGTCTACATCCAGAAGGCTGTTTAAGCCTGTTCTTCTACCGTTCCCTCTCTTGTGCCCACACATTGCCTCACACATTATAGGTGCTTGGTAAGTGTTTTGTGATTGAACAACAGGAGCTAGCCTCTGAGGCAGCATAGAAGAATCACGAAGCACAGGCTCGGTGTCAACAGACCGAGGATCGGGTTCAGTTATGCCACTCATTATCTTCAGAGTTTTAGTTAAGTTACTAAACCTCTCTTAGCTTCATTTTCCTCAGCTGTAAAATGGGGATAATAATAACACATATCAAACTGGGATGTTGGGAAGATAAAATAAAATAATGTGTATAAAGCACAGCAATGAATGCTTATCACAGCAAGCATTCAATCAACAACGGTCATCACGACTATGATTAACATCATTAGACCATTATAAAAGCTTCATTGTGCCTCTAATGAGCAAGGAATTATTGTTTTTTTATTTGTTTTTGTGTTTTCTTAATTTTTTAATTTTTAAATTTTCTTAATAGTATTTATTGTTAAATTGGCTAACACACAGTGTGTACAGTGTGCTCTTGGTTTTGTGAATAGATTCCCATGGTTCTTCACTTACATACAACACCCAGTGCTCATCCCAACAAGTGCCCTCCTCAATGCCCATCACCCATTTTCCCCTTCCCCCAACAAGGAATTATTAAATAAATGGCAGTATACATATGCCAAAAAACACTATGAAGTCATTAAAATACCTTTAAATAATATTAATGACATGGGAGAAACGCTCACCCTATAATGTTAGCAAAAACATACTATTTTAATAAATATAGTTGAAGTATTTAATATGTGCAAGTCACAGTGTTAATGCTAAGGATTTAACAGTCAATAAGAGCATAATCACTGGCCTCATGGAACTCTATTCTGGTGTGCACAAAGTAACAAGAAACACATTAACTGAAGAAGGTAATATCCCATACAAGATATTTATATATAGCTTCACACACAGCAGCCTCTAAGTTGTATTAAAAGTGTATGAATAAATAAATTATTGTAAGGCAATCCAACAAAATACATTAATGTAACAATACAATAACGTATTATGGGACTGTCATTTTTATGTACTCCGTTTGTATGATATTTACAAAAACAGACTAATTTTTTTTCATTAGTTATTTCAAGTGCTTGCAGAATGACTACAAATAGGCTCCTCAATAATAATTTAGACTGGGATCTTTCAAAGGATCTTGTAAAACATTTTCTTTTTGCCCTATATTCTTTTTTTTTAAATTTACATCCAAATTAGCATATAGTGCAACAATGATTTCATGAGTAGATTCCTTAGTGCCCCTTATCCATTTAGCCCATCCCCCCTCCCACAACCCCTCCAGTAACAGTCAGTTTGTTCTCTATATTTATGTCTCTTCTGTTTTGCCCCCTCCCTGTTTTTATATTATTTTTGTTTCCCTTCCCTTATGTTCATCTATTTTCTCTCTTAAAGTCCTCATGTGAGTGAAGTCATATGATTTTTGTCTTTCTCTGACTAATTTCACTTAGCATAATACCCTCCAGTTCCATCCACGTTGTTGCAAATGGCAAGATTTCATTCTTTTTGATTGCTGAGTAATACTCCATTGTGTATATATATATATATATATATATATATATATATATATATACATATATATATATATATACCACATCTTCTTTAGCCATTCATCCATTGATGGACATTTGGGCTCTTTCCATACTTTGGCTATTGTTGATAGTGCTGCTATAAACATGGGGGCTGATGTGTCCCTTCAAAACAGCACACCTGTATCCCTTGGATAAATGCCTAGTAGTACAATTGCTGGGTCGTAGGGTAGTTCTATTTTTAGTTTTTTGAAGAACCTCCATACTGTTTTCCAGAGTGGCTACACCAGCTTGCATTCCCAAGAACAGACTACCTTTTTAAGTGTAAATCTATTGTACCAGTTCTTTGAATCTGCCTTTTTTAGGGATGCTTAGACAGAAATTCTAAATTCCCCACGTGGAATCCACTTTCTATTTTGTCTTCCTTGGTTATCATAAGGAAGTAGTAAATAGGTCAGACATGACTACCTCGGCTTCCCACAGTCTCCACACCTGCCTCCCTTCCCTATAAGGCCAAGCAGGAGATGCCAGACAACCATGTCAAAGGCTGCCCTTATTTCCTCCCACTCTCCCCCAGGCTAATCCCCTGCTTTACCATCTCCCTAGTCTGCATCTATACCCTCCTCCTGTCTAGCCCATTATCCTGCTCATGTCTCTCCACCCTTCACACGTCTCCTAGACCTTGTGGACCACCTCTATCTCCTGTCCTCTCTCCTTCCACTCACACCTAATATTTCTTAGAATGGTCTACACACATCTCTCTTCTTCCTCTCATCCCATTCATTCTTTCAACATCAATAAATTTGCTTCTACCCAAAGCACTCCACTAAAACTGTTCTTACAAATATTACCCAGAGCAGGGGGAGAGAGAGAGAGAGAGAGAGAGAGAGAGAGAGAGAGAGAGAGAGAATCTTAAGCAGGCTCCACGCTCACACTCCATGACCCTCGGATCATGACCTGAACTGAAATCAAAAGTCAGACACTCAGCCAACTGCGCCACACAGGCGCCCCTGCATCCTTATTTTTAGAAGCCTCTTGGGCTGACTTTTGCACATGCTTATCCTAGAATGCTCCCAACACAGCCTGTTTGCCTGACTAACTCCTCCTCTCTAACAAGTTTTAGCTTAAATAGCTCTAGGCCAAAAATGTCTTCCCTACTTCTCTTTGCACCTTCTTTAAAGATTAGCTCCCTTCATTATGCAGTGGGGTCCTCATACATTGCTGGTGGAAACAAGAAGTTTCTTATAAACATATATTTATTATATGGCCCAGCAAGCTCATTTCTAGGTATTTATCCAAGAGAAATGAAAACATATGTCTACACAAAGACCTGGTCACAACTGTTATAAACACCTGTTGTAAGCACCTTTATTTATAATTGCAAAAAAACTGGAAATAACACAAATTTCCTTCAACTGCTGAATATAATGATAATGGTATATGCACGCAATGGAACACTACTCAGCAATAAAAAGGAACAAACTACTGACATGTGCAACAACACGGATGAATCTCAAAAGCATTATGGTGAATAAAAGAGGCCAGACACAAAAAACTACACACTCTATGATTCCCTTTATAGGACACTTTACAAAAGGTAAAACTACATGGCTAGAAATCAGATCAGGGGTTGCCAGGGACTGAGTATGGAGGAAAAGGGAGTGACCACAACGACGCTTAAAAGAACATTTTAGGCAGATGGAGATATTCTGTATCTTGAATGGGACAGTGGTTATTTAACATTATGCTTTTATTAAAATCCCTAAAACTGTACACATAAGAAGGATAAATCTTACTCTATGTAAATTCCACCTCAATAAACCTCACTTTTGAGAAAAAAGAAACTAAAACTCAGGTCAGGCTCATCTCTACAGGAAGCCTTCTGTGACTCCATCCAACTCACAGACTGGGTTGAATGACCTGCCAGTTCCCATAGCACCTGGTACCTCTGTGTTCCCTTGTTGTAACTATATGGAAATTATCTGCTTATGATAAGATATATAGCGAGGTTGTTAAAATCAGAAACGATATCGTATTTGTCTCACACCCACACATCTCATCCTCCCACCTCCATGACTAGCATCTTGTTCAACCAGTGATCAATGAAATCTTTCCTCCAATTCAATTAGCAGGAAATCTATTGAGGCATCCTGCTAAGTTCAGAAACTTTCCTCATAACTCTGCCTCACCAAAATTCTCAGGCTTTTTGTTTTCCTTCCAAGCCAATGTAAATAAATACTTCTTAATAAGGTATTAATGACTGCTGGTAAGTTGCCTTCTTAAAAAATATATTAAACTTGAGTATAGATGTTCAATATCTTGTTTTCAAGATAGGATCCCAATGATAGAAATATTTGAGGTAAACTAACAAATTTGTAGAGAAGTCATTTCAGATGGAAGCTGATCATTGTCTCTTGAATCTATTTAAGAATTACTAACAATTATATACTAACAAATATAAAGTAGGGAACTGTTCTATTATAATATAATAAGAAATATATATTTATTTGATCTTTGTCCTCAATTCCTGGCACAGAGCTCCTAAAACCCTTGTAATCTCCTGATTGATAAGGATGAGAGGAGCATCTGTTGTTATTTATAATAAGCCCTTTTCAACCACACTTGAGGTTATGCTCCTGAAGTGACTCTTGGTGGGCCCCTAGATAGCTTCAGAATGGAGGCTGGTTTCCAGAGGAATCAGGCTTGTAATTAGAGGGTTGGAACTTTCAGTCTGAACCCCAGTGGGAGGGAGAAGGGCTGGAGACTGAGTTAATATCCAAGGCTAATGATTTAATCATCTGCATCTACATCATGAAACCTCCATAAAAATGCAACCAACAGGATTCAGAGAGCTTCTGAACTGGAGAACACAAACACATGCCATGTGGGTGGTGCACCTCAAACTCTACCAGGACAGAAGCTCCAAGGACCCTTCTGGACTTCACTCTGTGTACCTCTTCATCTTACTGTTCATTTGTATCCTTTATAATAAACCAACAATAAGGGTAAGATGTTTCCTTCAGTTCTGAGCCATTATACCAAAATTCCAAATCTGAGGAGGGGGTCAGGAAAACCCCCAGTTCATACCCAAATGGAACAGAAGTCTGGGTAACCTAGAAACCCATACGTGTGACTGGAGTCTGAAGGGGGGTGGGGCACTCTCATACAACTGAGCCCTTAACCTGTGGGGTCTGTGCTAACTCCAGGTAGTTAGCGTCAGAATTGAATTAAACTGTAGGACATCCAGTCAGTGTCTGCAGCAAACTGGAAAATTGCATGGTGTGGAAAACCCGCACATTTGGTGCCAGAAGCTTTGTGAATAAAAAACAGACCCATAATAGAAGCTGTGATGTATTTGAAGCTTTTTGGTTCCTAATGATCAATTTCCAGGAAACCCATTATTCTATAGGGAAGAATAGATAAGTTTGGAAGGGCAGGCATGACAGTTACTTATATGGCTCCTCTGGTATCACTAGGATCTCTTTTGCACTTGAACTATAGATCAAAACCAAACCCTTTATCTTAACTGCTTTCTACTGAGAATCCTTCAATTAAAGAAAGAGTAGGGAAATATTTCGAGGGAGGCATCATGAAAGAATGACATGCTGCTATTATTTTATCCATTCAGCCCATTAAGAAAGTCCTCTTTCCATATAAGTAGTCCTTTCCAGTTAACAACCAAAGAATTCAAGGCTGTATGATTTATTATGTGGTTCCCACCTAGCAGTCAGGCCTTTCACAAGTAGCCTAGGAGGGAAGCAGGAATTTCACATCAATTACTAAGAATTCACTTGTCTTCCATTTTATTCCCCTCCTGTAACGGCAGTATGCTGGATCCAACCAAACCCTCTCTACCCCAAATTATTCACTCCTTGGCCTGCCCACTGTATACCATACTTACAGTGGCCAGACAGAAGTGTACCCAGAAGGATTCTGCAAAGGAAGCTATTTGCTTAATTTTGCCCAACCGAAGCATCAGTGACAGTAAAGTAGGGATGACCCTGACCCTGTCCAGGTATTTTTCTGGGAAAAGGGCCAACAGTTTTTATCCCATTCTGAAGTCCTTATCCTTGAAGTTATTTTTTAAAACTTTGTAATGGGATATTATGAAGAAAAATTAATATGAATAAGCAAAAATGCAAATATTAGAAGGTATCCTATTTTGGAACTTCAGAGTAGCCAGCCAATAAGCCCCTTTCAGGATCTACCATAGTGTAGTAGGGAGTGGGGAGTGGGGAGTCCTTCCTCTAGCCAGCAAAATGTGTGGTTCACCAAAGGAATGTTCACCTACGCCCTGCGTATTAGTCCTGTGAGAGAATATCACCAAGTTCCATTATAACCATCTTTTCTTTTCTTTTTTTTAAGTTTATTTTTGAGAGAGAGAGAGAGACAGAGTAGGGGAGGAGCATTGAGAGAAAAAGAGACAGAATCTGAAGCAGGCTCCAGACTCAGCTATCAGCACAGAGTCCGACGCAGGGCTCGAACTCATGAGCCACAAGATCATGACCTAACCCAAATTCTGGGGCCCCAATAACCACCTTTTTTTATTGTTTACAAAATGCTTTCACCTTATGATTCCACTTAAATTTCATTCCCAACATAAGATGTAGGAAGAATTTTTATCTCTGTTTCACAAATGAGGAACTGAGGCTTGAAGAAGAAAAGAATTTGGACCAAGAACACAAGGCTACATTCCACTTCCCTGCCATGAAAATTGACTCACTCTCTTTTGTCTGTAATTTGACCTTAAACTGACTCTCTGTCTTTTCCTGCTAATGCTTTCCTTTGCCTTCTTTCAGTCAGTACTCCCAGACTCCTCAGATCTTGATTGGTTTTTACTCCACTTTCTGACTCTCTCATCTGAAATCTAACTGCCATGTATGTGGCAGGACCATGCTAGACCATCCCAGGCCCTGCCTCAATGACTTCAAAGCTCCTGAATCTTCAACATTTAGTACCTAGATCCTTATTATGTGCTTCCACTTGAACCCCTCTTGAGCCTCCTCAATACTTTGCCGGTCACCCTACAACACCCCACTATCTGTATCTTTCTCCACTCTGACATAGTGATCCACCTAATTCCTTTTTTTTTTAATGTTTTTTTTTTTTATTTTTGAGAGAGAGACAGAGCACAAGTGGGGGAGGAGCAGAGAGAGAGGGAGACCCAGAATCGAATCTGAAGCAGGCTCCAGGCTCTCAGCTGTCAGCACAGAGCCCAATGCAGGGCTCGAACTCACAAACTGTGAGATCTTGATGTGAGCCAGAGTCAGATGCTTAACTGACTAAGCTACCCAGGCACCCCCCAAGCCAGAGTCAGATGCTTAACTGACTAAGCTACCCAGGCACCCCCCAACCTTATTTCTTTAAGCTCAGCCCTAGAACTTGATCACAGAAGTCTCAGGATACCCATAAGGGATACAATTAGTTGAAGAGAGACCCATTAGATTATGGAAACCCTGGAGTGTGGACCCCATTCTTCAAATTCCAACACTTTCCATACAATAGTCCCTTTCCTACAAATGACCACCTTCCCCCTTCCACACCGCTTGAGTCTTTAAGGCAACAATCTGAGTAGATCAAAATTAGTTATGATCTCCCTGAAATACAGGTTGATTATTTGACCAACAGTAGTCCCTTCTACCCCCTAGTGCTTGTGATAAAAATGATATTCTGCAGTAAGAGACAAGCCACATGACCTCTGAATATTCTTCCATTAGCAACCAGTTTAAAATTCATTTACTACTATGAAAGCCAGGAAAGAAAAGAAAACAGGCTAAGAATGAGACTTGCCTAGAATTAATGTGTGCAGATTTGATGCTATTTTTGTCACAGAATTAGCATATATTCTGACTTGTCCAAATAGCTTTCTCTTTCTCCTCTCTGTCCTCTTCCAGAACTCCCAGCGTTGGCTGGAATATAGGACAGAATTTCCCACAACACACAGACATCACGCATATGTCTCTAATTTCACAAAATGACAAACTGGAATGGCCCTAAGAGCCAAAAATTCTATTTTATTCTTCTCTCTGATATACTAGTTAGGTCAGTGAATTTTCTTTTCACTTTAGTACAAATCAGGCACTTAAGGTAGACTTCAGAAAGGAGAGCAGACCCCACATATCTCACTGCTATGCTACTGATGGGAATTTACAAGAAGCTGGATAACGCACACCCAGTCAAATTGCAATCAGCCCAGAAAGGAGTTTAGCATGTTTTCAACAGTGGGGAAACTACTGCATTTCTCCTGCAAAATATAAATGGAAAGACGCCATTTGAAACCCAGAGCATCTCTCTAAACTGGAGAAGGATGTGTTAAAAATGTGTCACTACACTGCTGAGTCTTATTCTGAAATGGCAGGCAATGACCTTGAGTCTCAGTACATGGACTCTGTGGTGAAAGCCAGCACATCTGAAACAAGATGATTTCCGGATTCTCTTGTTTAGAGTTCTCCAAAACATAGTGCTGTGTTTCGTGTATAGATAACTCCAAAACATTAGGAATGGGGACCAGATAGTGTTTTCAAATGCTTCATGTTTGACTGGATTATTCCTATAAGGAAATGACATTTGATAAAAGATGCTGAATAAAACTCAGGGAATGGTATGCAGAATTAGTCACTCCCTTGAGGAGAAGTATGATATCCCAAAATAGAGCAGTACAGAAGGTATTTAATTTGAAATCAGAAATCCTGAGCTTTTATCATGGGCTTTTTTTTTTTAGTGTTTTATTTATTGTTGAAAGAGCAGAAGATGGGGAGGCACAGAGAGAGATGGGGACAGAGGATCTGAAGCAGGCTCCATGCTGACAAGCAGTGAGCCTGATTCGGGTTTGAACTCACGAACCACAAGATCATGATCTGAGCCAAAGTCAGACACTCAACTGACTGAGCCATCCAGGTGCCCCCTGGACTTCTCTTGAGGTGAGCTCAGCCTTAGCTTCACCTATCTACAAAAATGGGAGGGCTCAGTGGAGCATTCCTTAGAGAAAGTGGCCTTACAGTTACTTGAGGAACACAGCTATGATATAGCACTTGATAAAGAGAAGACCCAATCAAAAGTTGAGGAAAGTTTCACTTAACTTTATTTAGGTGGCCGACTGTCTTAAGTTGGGGCTGCCTCAAAGGCACAGCAAAGATGAGACCTTGGGCACAGGTGTCTTACCTGGCCTATGATCACAGGAAGCAGGCGACAGAGACTGGGGATAGTCATAAAAGGAGAGAGAGCCAACACAATGGTTCATTATCAAGGTCACCGATGTGAGCAACCTGGGCTCAGTTGGACCAGGATTCCTAAGAAGGGTAAAGAATGCCTTCTGGAAAGGACCAGCTGGATTGTGGCACACATTCCAGTCCCCAGTGGCTGAGGCCTGGCCCCAGGGACACCAACTCTAGCAAGCTCCTGCTGCACCTGGACCCAGAGACGGACCTCGGGTAGAAAAAGGAGAAACCCAAGTTGAGAGCAGGGAGTCCGGCAGCATGTGCATTCCCATGGAGCAGCTACCACAGCTAAGGCTAAAATCAGTGGGGTCTGGTGAACATGGATGTGGGCGTCTGAGTGTTTCCTGTACCAACCTAAGGCTCTCTCACAGTATACCCTCGCTTATTGCATCCTCAAAGGTGTTAAACAACACCTGAGCGTCACTTTCCTTATAAACTATAATGCCAGGGATGATTTTTCCCTGAAGAATCAAGTCCTTTCACAGAACTCCAGGCCTTGGCACATGTTACTTCTGATGTTTAAAATACTCTCCCTCCCTGCTCTTCCCCCCTCCTACTTTGCTGTCTGGACACAGCGTAGTAGTTTTGCGCTCCAAGAAGCTTGACCTCACCTCTAGGGGAGGTCATCTGCCCAAGATATGTGTACCTAAGGAACACTGTATGGCTTATTTTTGCTATTTATTGCATTTTTTAAAACATCTGTTCCTCTAATCACACTCATACATACATATGCAAACACACACATGCACATATGCACATGTGCACGCACCATTCAATCTATCAGCACTGAGAGGTCAAGAAATTTGCTTTTTTGCTAGGAAATATATTCCCCAAACCTACCATAGTGCCTGGCATAAAAGTTAACGAATACATTTTTGTTAAATGAACTAATGAGTGAACGAATGAATAAATGAATCAAGGGAAGTGAAAACATATGCTGTTGCTAAAATCTGCCTGGAAGTCTACTTTTTCTCAGAGGTCCTAGTCCCCTCTCCCTGCTGTGTTTCCTTCAGGGTGATTATTCCAAAGCTTGCTCTCCAGCATCTCCTGCCTGGGCTTTTCTGGGAAGAAAAATGTACAAGTCAAATGCACAGAGTGTCCTCGGGATTTCTGTCCTCTGTATCTGTGCGCTAGTTCCAGCGGGCTGTGCCCAGTGTCATTTTGTTTGTTTTGTAGGGAGTACACACAGGAGGAGGCAGCACTGGTAGTTTAATTGTGGCCTTTCAGTTTCCTTCTTTAGCTTCTGACAATAGCCCTTTTTTTGTTGTGAAAGGTAGAGATGCTCTCTGTCACCTACATGTCCTCCTTGCCTCTCGCTCCTCTTGACCTCATCACTCTCCAAGGAAGATGACCCTGCCCAAGAGCAGAGATGAGAGGAGGCCAATGGAAACCAGCTCTTAACAACCTGTGTTCTTCCCACAGCAAGGAGCCAAGGAAAACGTCCTCTGGGGTGCAATCAGAGCCAGAGCCCCTCTGACTCAGCCCCCAGATGACCTAATAATAGCAAGAAGAGGACAGAACACCCCAGGAGTCAGAAAACCTCTCCCTAAGTGTATGGAGGAAGAGCAACGTAGGGTCTGGAGACCACAGCAGAAGACAGGCCACTGTGCTCCAATAAGTGGGCAGAACACTTCGCTGGGGACACCAGAGCAGGTTCCCAGGGGCACGGAGTCTGTGCAAGAAACATCTGCAGGGATAAGAGGACCCGAGTTCAGGGGTACAACTGCTGCCTAAGAAGAACAACGGAAGTCCAAATCCTGCATGACAGACATGTGGCAAGGATCTGGTCATGCTAAGATTTCTTCACACACACCATTGCTACTTCTTATCTCCTTGGTTCCTGCCATCATTTCTGCCTGAATGCTCTTACCCAAGTCGCTACCCAGTACCTCTCACCTTGTCCCCTGTGCTTCTCTTCTAGCAAGGCTTCCTTGAACCCTAAAGACTATTCTCCCTGTCACCGCACTTACCATAATGCCTGCCTCCCTGCTACTCTGAAAGGACCCAGAGGAGGGACCCATGGAGGAACCCATCTTATTTCTCTTTATATACTCCCAGGCCCTAAGACAGTGCCTTGCTTGAGGAAGTCCCTCAATAAAAACCAAATCAATGAAGTGAATGAATGAATGAATGAATGCACTTACAAGAGTTGTTTGGAACCAGATCTTCAAGAGAAGGCAGAAGATATTTATCAGAGTAGGCATAAAACTAGAGCTGGACTATCAATGGATAGTTATGTCAAAGTCCTGGGCAATTGTTCCTTAAAACTCTGCTACCAGAAGTCAACACTGGTCTAAGGTTTTGAGAGGAAATTGAGTTTATAGATCGAAGTCCCACAGCCTCGACCCTGGGTGGCAGAGACAGAAGCCAAGCAGGCTGACAGCATTTGCAGTGGGCTGATTCTTTTGTTTCCCTGGGTTGGCAGGGGTCGGGGAAAATTTGGAAGTGGCAGATGGACAGAAGAAGAGCAAAGTGGCATTTGTTACTGGGGGTGGAATTAGTGCAGGTACCATTGATCTAATGAAATCCCGTCAACCTAATTTTTTTTTCCTTCCTCAGTGCATTCCAGACCCCTCGGCCTTTTCTCAGTTTTGTTGAATATGCCAAGATCTCTCCTGCCTCTTGGCCTCAGGATATGCTATTTTTTCTACCCTGAATATCCTTCTACCCATACTTTAAAAGATATACCCTTTTCTTTGAGTTTTAGTTTAAATATTAATCTTCATGAAGCTTTTTTTGGCCACTGTATTACAAGTAGGTGCCCCCCCCCCCCCTGCCCATCACACACTGTTTTAGTCTGTTTGGGCTACTATAAGAAAGTACCACAGACTAGGTAGCTTAGAAACAACAGAAATTTATTTCTCACAATTGAGGCTAGAAGTCCAAGATCAAGGTGCTGGCAGACTCAGTGTCCAGTGAAGGCTTGCTTCCTGGTTCATAGATGGGCATCTTCTGGCTGTGTCCTCACATGGTGGAAGGGGCAAGGGAAGTTTGCTGGGTCTCTTTTATAAGGGTGCTAATCCCATTCATGAGGGCTCCACCCTTTCAACCTAATCACCTCCAAATAGCATCACACTGGAGATTAGGCTTCAACATTTGAATCTGAGGGGGACCCAAACAGTCTATAGCACAGCCAATTAATCTCAACCTTTTTTCCTTTTTTGCCTTCATCATAGTATGTATACAATTTGCAATTACTTCAATTGTTTATCAATTTACTAGTGCGTATGTCGGGGGTGGGGGGCGGTGATCTCTCATACTGAAACATAATTTCCTGAGGTCAGGGACTTTGCCTAGTATGTTCACTGTTTTGTCATTAGCACCTAACACATTACCTGGCCCCTAGTAGGAGGCAACTGTCCATCCCATTGTCGAATTCACTGCTATTGTCAGAAGGATTTCTTTAGCATATATAAAACTGAATTGATATGTCAGATTATGATCTCAGGCATGAGTGTCTCCATTTTTCCACATACTTTGTGTATCTTGTATCAGAAAGCATTTCTTAATGCTTGAAGAACCGTGTCAGCATTCAGTAATGTGTATTAAAGGATGCTGTGTAGGTCTGAGTTAGCCTTGTGAATAAATCCCTCCTAATAAAAGAAAATGAGATTTCATGATTAAGGGGTTTAGAAATAATCATGAGAGGGTTAAAAATAAAACTAGCGGAGGCAGAGCAGCCCAAAGAATAGCTACTGGCATGCCTTCCAAAATGATGTCCCAGATTATGATTTTATGAGAAAAAAAATAAAATAATTGCTTGCCAAGCCATCTAAAAAGGATGATTTTTTGGAGAACTCAAAAACAAAACACTGACAGGCCTACAGGGTCTAGCTTCTCTCAACAACCTAGAACTTTCCCAGAACTCATTTCCCTGCCATTCTGATTGTTCCCTAGTCTGATTTCCCATCATTCTGGTGATGTGGTCTTCATTACCTAAACCAGACCTGCTAAATTTAAAAACAACAACAACAAACAAACAAACAAAACTTGCCTTAAGGAAATGGAAAATGAACTCTTCCTCCGGGCACCTGGGTGGCTCAGTTGGTTGATTATCAGACTTCAGCTCAGGTCATGCTCTCTTGGTTCGTGGGTTCAAGTCCCGCGTGGGGCTCTGTGCTGACAGCTTGGAGTCTGGAGCCTGCTTCGGATTCTGTGTCTCCTTCCCTCTCTCTGCCCCTCCCCCCCCATGCTCTGTCTCTCCCAAAAATAAATAAATAAACATATTAAAAAAAGAAAAGGAACTCTTCCTCATTTGCGTATGTTTGAGATAGTCTTGGTTCAGGCCCTAGGCAATTTAAGCCTTAGCCTTTTTTCTTCGGTTTTGTTTGTCTCATCACAGCACGTAAACCATGCCCTACCTTTTTTCAGCCAGATTTCAAAACTAATGAGTTATAAACAAAACATTCCTTCCTATGGGAATGCTCAGGGCTTTGTCTTCATCTATGAGAAAGCTCGAAAATGAACATACCTTTCAAAGTCAGAGAACACACTTCCCCAGTCAGCCCCGCCCAATCTGCAAGGTTCCATCTGGTTTCTGCCCCCCCTCCCGGAAGTCAGCCATTGCTCCAGCTCACAATAATCATCCTGAACTCTCTTGGATGAACCCATGCAGTTCAATTTTGTACTGTTTTATGACTGTATAAGGTAAAAGGAGGAACAAAGTGGAAGGGGGCCTCAGAAGCAGGAGATAAAAGTGAGTAAATTACGCCAAGGGACTAGGGCATACGTGTATATTACATAAGCAATCTCATTTAATCCTCGCCACAGCACTGTAAGAATTATTCTTCACCTTTTTCCAGATGAGGAAACTGAGGTTCATGAGAGACTAAGAAACTTACCAACAGTTCAGAGCCAGGAAAACATAAAATCAATTCGGACCCAGGTCTCTGACTACACAACTCTTGCTCTCTCCTGTACATTGCCGAATCAGTTTTATCTCCTCTCTTGCACAGGTCATGCAAGAAATGAGATCAGGAAGATGAAAGATATGAAAACCATGGCATGTTTCAAGAATAAACATCATATCAGGCATCTATTAGTTATAGAGCAGAGCACTCAGAGCTTTGCAGATGCCAAAAGGGGAATTACAGTATGGTGACAGAAAGAGCCATTTATACACCTCTGGGCATGTGGCAGAGATGCTCCTGACAAAGCACATGTAACATAGAGGTTTGAGATCCAGAACAAAGGAGATAATTAGGCCTCCACAGACTCTCTGATCAAACCACACCTGTAGTGTTCGTTGCAGTTTTAGTCAACAGAGGTTGTGTACTGTGGGATCCACAAGAACAGCATGAGGGTATCCTGTCCGAAAAAGAGAACCCTTTAAGGATCATGGTTAAATCTTCAAAGATGTAAAGGGCTATCTTTTATGAACAAGATAATTAGATGATCTCTGTACAATCCTAGAAAACAAAATCAAAATACAGAAGTTATGCTATAAGAAAGCTCATTTCTGCTTTTGCTGTACAGAAGAACTTTGACAGTTCAAACCATCCAAAATTGGAACAAACCATTTCTGGAAATTGCCAATTCTCATTGTTGACAGGTTCACACAGCCTGGAAGACCATTTATCAAATATATGGTAGAGGAAATTCATATATGGGGAATTAAGTATGAGCTAAAGTCCTCCGAAGTCCCATTTAACCCTGATCTTCAATTCCAACTGCATGTAAGAGAGTTTTCTCTCATTGCAAGGAAATCTTTACTCAATACCTGTCACTGCCCTAACAAATTACCACAAACTTAGTGGCTTAAAACAATACAAATTTATCGTCTCACCATTCTGCAGGTTAGAAGTCTGACAGAGGACTCCTTGGGCTAAAACCAAGGTCTCAGCAGGACTGCCTTCCTTTATGTAGGCTCTAGGGAAGAATCTATTTCCTTGCTTTTTCCAGCTTCTTGGCTCATGGCCCCCTTCCTCCATCTTCAAAGCCACAATGGTAGACTGAGTCCCTCTCATACCACATCATTCCAACCCCTTCATTTGCTCCTTCTCCATTTTAAGATCCCTTGAGATCACATTGGCCCCACCCAGATAACCCAAAGTAGTCTATGTTAATTATTAACAATCTTAATTCCATGTGCACCCTTAATTCCCCTTTGCAATGTAACATAACATATCCACAGGTTCCAGGGATTATAACATGGATGTCTTGGGGAGATGAGGGAAACTTATTCTTACTGCTCCAGTGAGCTTCTAACAAAAGCTGCCAGTACATTCCACCAGTTCAAGCTGGCATGTGACTCTTTGCCTCCCCCAAAGATCAGAGTGGAGAAGAAAAGGATTTGGCAAGTAACCAGGCCACCACTGGTCACTTGAGACTCAGTCTATATCAAACTCAAGCCAACCAAATAAAATGACAGAAAATATTTTGCTGGCAGGGCGTCTGGGTGGCTCAGTCGGTTAAGGTTCAGCTCTTGATCTCGGCTCAGATCATGATCTCATCTCTTCGTGGGATCAAACCCCATGTTGGGCTCTGTGCTGACAGCATACAGCCTGCTTCAGATTCTCCTTCTCTCCCTCTTCTCTCTCTGCCCCGCCTGTGTGCTCAATCTCACTCTTTCTCTCTCTCTCAAAATAAATAAATCAACTTTTAAAGAACATATTTCTGTTTGGTATATTTTACCTCTTGATATGGGATACCAAATCACCCAAGTGACCTCCAAATATTCACCTTGGGACTTCAGGCTTAGGTAAGTTAGCAAAGAAATTAACTATAATTAACAAGGAAGCCTCCAAAATTGGTAGGGTAGAAGAAAGGAAAAATAAAAAGGCAGCTCTCCTCTATCTTCTTTTGTCATCACCACATATATGAGAGACCCAGGGCCGCTTCCATGCACCCTCCCCTCACCCACAGCAGACCCTACCATTCCTTCGTCCTTTCCCACAGCCTATGAGAGGCTTCACGAGGCTTCTTCAGTCTGTGCCTCAAGCAGGCACTAGCAATTATCAGAGCTGGAACATGAGAAAAACCCTATTTGCCTTCTCTTCAGGAAAGACTCCGTTCAGTGACTTCGGTGTTCCGGTTGTTGTTATTGCTTTAGTAATTACTATGTATAGGGCAATGAACCAGAAATCTTGCATTCAGAAACACAGTGTACAATTCATAATCTCAGCTGGCTAAGGAATATGATCTAGCAGCACTTATTGCTATTTTGTTTCTAATTGATAGAATTCCTGATCTCACATCACACTTGTCTATACAGTTGATAACACAAGAGTTAGGGGTGCCACCCCCCACACACACAGTCAAAAATCCACACATAACTTTTGACTCCCCCAAAGTTGAATAATAATAGCTTACTAATGACCAGAAGCCTTACTGATAATATAAAGTTGATTAACATAAATTTTACATATTATATATATTACATGCTATAACCCTTACAACAAAGCATGCCAGGGGAAAGGAAATGTTATCAAGAAAATCATAGAGAAGAGAATACATTTACAGTACCATACTGTATTTATTGAAAAAAAATCTGCAAGTAAATGGACCTGTACAGTTCAAACCCCTATTGTTCAAGGGTCAACCCTACATACCTGAAGTTTTATCATTATACAACCTTAGGGTCTCCATTGTTTGAATCACAGTGGAATTGTGAATTATTATAATTTCTTTTCATAGGCTTATTTATGTGAGGTGTCTTTCTGAGAGTCCTTTTGGTCACCATAAATGGTCTATCAGTCAGGATTCTTTCCATTGTAGTTGATAGAAAAGTCTATTAGAACTGGTTTAAAAAAAAAAAAAAGGAATTTATTGACTAACATCCTGAAAAATCCAGGGGCAGATCTGGCATTGTCCCTTTCCAGAGTCCCAAATGATGCTATGGGACCACTTCGCCCCCAGCACCACTTCCCCTCTGTTTCCCCTTCTTGACCTTATTCTCCTGCATGCTCTTGCCTTACACAGACAAGACAGCTCCCAATTGTGCCAGGCTTACCTCACATCTTCTCAGAAACTCCTAGACTGAGGGTGCCTGGGTGGCTCAGTGGGTTAAGTGTCTGACTCTTGATTTAAGCTCAGGTCATGACCTCAGAGTCATGAGATCAAGCCCCACATCAGGCTCTGTGCTGACAGCCTGGAGCCTGCTTGAGATTCTCTCTCTCCCTCTCTCTCTGCCCCTCCCCTACTCACACTCTCTCTCAAAATAAAATAAATATTTTATTCTTTTTTAAAGAAAAAAGTCCCAGACTGAAATTTAGAGGTTTATCATTGACTTAGCTCAGATCACATGCCCATCTGTGAACCAATCACCGTAACAAGAGAAATACCAACCTCTGATTACCCAGCCCTCAACACCTGCCAAATCCTCAAGTAGGGATTGCATTCAGCACCATTTGAAATAAAAGAAATGGATTCCCCAAAGAAAATTGAGATTCTGATACCAGATGTGAAAATGGATGCTAGGTAGGCAGAAATATCAGGCAATCACTATACTTGGATGAACGTGAGTTATGTTATTAGCTGCTCTCTGGTTCAGTATTAGCTGAGAGCAGGACAGGGAAAAGAATGTCATCATTTGAATAGGAGAAGGGAGGCACCTGGGTGGCTCAGTCTGTTAAGCATCCTCCTTCAGTTTGGGTCATGATCTCGCAGTCCATGGGATCGAGCCCATCATCAGGCTCTGTACTGACAGCTCAAAGCCTGGAGTCTGGTTTGGATTCTGTCTCCCTCTCTCCCTGCCCCTCCCCCACTCACATTCTGTCTCTGTCTCTCAAAAATGAATAAACGTTTAAAAAAATTGAATAGGAGGGAGAGGATGGCAGCATAGGAGGACACCGGTCCCACCTCGTCCTGCTGATCACTTACATTCCACCCACATCTGCCTAAATAACCCAGAAAACCACCAGAAGACTAGCAGAACAGACTCTCCGGAACCAAGCATAGACAAGAGGCCCACGGAAGAGGGTAGGAAGGGCAGAGAGGCAGGGCACGCTACATGGACTGGCGGGAGGGAGCCGGGGCGGTGGAGAGGCGGCCTGCCCGCAAGGCAGAGCCTCTGAATCTGGCTTGCAAAAGCAGAGGGACTGGACTCCATGAGTTTGGACAGCCAGTGGGACTTAACATCTGCAATCTTAAAAGTCAACAGCTCTGCTCTCATAGAGCGGGGAGGGCGAGAGGACTCTGGGAGGGAGAGGTGTTGAGCCCCGAAAGACAGAGCTGAGCTCGGCGGGGAACAAAGGCACTGGCCAGAACCATCTCCCTTTCCCATCCCCCAGCCGAAATCCCAAAGGGAACCAGTTCCCATCACCGAACTTGCTTGTACTGCACAAACACCCAACGCTGTGCTTCTGTGGATCCATCCCTCCGCCGGGTCTGCCTGCCTCCCTCCTGGGGCTACAGGTCCCCTCCTGCAGGGGACCATGGACGGCAAAGCAAGCAAAGCCTGCCCTTCCCACCCCTGTGCACCTTGTGGATCCACCCTGGCTAATACTCCAGATCCCATAGAAGCAGCACCACAAGCCTGGCAGTGTGCAAGTAGCCCAGACCACAGCCACAGCCCAGCCACACCACTCCACAGTGAGTCCTGCCCCTGGGAGAGGGGAAGAGAAGGTACACACCAGTCTGACTGTGGCCCCAGGGGTGGGCTGGGGGCAGACATCAGGTCTGACTGTGGCCCCACCCACCAACGCAAGTTACTTCAGACAGCACAGAGGAAGAGCCCTGCAGTTCTGCGCCACTCCAGGAACTATCCAAAATGATGAAACACAAGAATTCTCCTCAAAAGAAACTCCAGGAGTAGCGACAGCTAATGAACTGATCAAAAACGATTTAATCAATGTAACAGAAAATGAATTTAAAATAATAGTCATAAAATTCATCGCTGGGCTTGAAAAAAGTATAGAGGACAGCAGAGAATCTATTGCTACAGGGATCAAGGGACGAAGAAATAGTCATGAAGAGCTAAAAAATGCTATAAATGAGGTGCAAAATAAAATGGAGGTGACCACAGCTTGGATTGAAGAAGCAAGGAGAGAATAGATGAATTAGAAGATAAAACTATGGGGGCGCCTGGGTGGCGCAGTCGGTTAAGCGTCCGACTTCAGCCAGGTCACGATCTCGCGGTCCGTGAGTTCAAGCCCCGCGTCAGGCTCTGCGCTGATGGCTCAGAGCCTGGAGCCTGTTTCCGATTCTGTGTCTCCCTCTCTCTGCCCCTCCCCCGTTCATGCTCTGTCTCTCTCTGTCCCAAAAATAAATAAACGTTGAAAAAAAAAATTAAAAAAAAAAAAAGAAGATAAAACTATGGAAAGAGAGGAAGCTGAGAAAAAGATTAAAAAAATCCAGGAGTATGAGGAGAGAATTAGAGAACTAAGTGATGCAACGAAATGGAACAATAACCGTATAATAGGAATTCCGGTAGAGGAAGAGAGAGAGAGAAAAGGGCTGAAGGTGTACTTGAACAAATCATAGCTGACAACTTCCCTGATCTGGGGAAGGAAAAAGGCATTGAAAGCCAAGAGGCACAGAGAACTCCCTTCAGATGTAACTTAATCTTCTGCACAACATATCATAGTGAAACTGGCAAAATACAAGGATAAAGAGAAAATTCTGAAAGCAGCTAGGGATAAACACGCTCTAACATATAAAGGGAGACTGATAATACTAGTGGCAGACCTATCTAATGAAACTTGGCAGGCCAGAAAGGACTGGCAGGAAATCTTCAATGTGATGAACAGAAAAAATATGCAGCCGAGAATCCTTTATCCAGCAAGTCTGTCATTCAGAATAGAAGGAGAGATAAAGGTCTTCCCAAACAAACAAAAACTGAAGGAATTCATCACCACTAAACCAGCCCTACAAGAGATACTAACGAGGATTCTGTGAGTAAAATGTTGCAAGGACCACAAAGTACCAGAGACATCACTACAAGCATGAAACCTACAGACATAACAATGACTCTAACCCCATATCTTTCTATAATAACACTGAATGTAAATGGGCTAACTGCTCCAACCAAAAGACATAGGGTATCAGAATGGATAAAAAACAAGACCCATCTATTTTCTGTCTACAAGAGGCTCATTTTAGATCTGAGGACACCTTCAGATTGAAAGTAAGGGGATGGAGAACTATTTATCATGCTACTGGAAGTCAAAAGAAAGCTGGAGTAGCCATACTTCCATCAGACAAACTAGACTTTAAATTAAAGGCTGTAACAAGAGATGAAGAAGGGCATTATAGAGATGAAGACAGGGTCTATCCATCAAGAAGAGCTAACAATTATAAATGTCTATGCACTGAATACGGAAACCCTCAAGTATATAAAACAATTAATCACAAACATAAGCAACCTTATTGATAATACTGTGGTAAGTGCAGGGGACTTTAATACTCCACTTACAACAATGGATACATCATCTAGACACAGGATCAATAAAGAAACAAGGACCCTGAATGATACATTGGATCAGATGGACTTGACAGATATTTAGAACTCTGCATCCGAAAGCAACAGAATATACTTTCTTCTCAAGTGCACATGGAACATTCTCCAAGATACACCACATACTGGGTCACAAAACAGCCCTTCATAAGTATGCAAGAACTGAGATCACACCACGCATACTTTCAGACCACAATGCTATGGAGCTTGAAATCAACCACAGGAAAACGTCTGGAAACCTTCCAAAAGCATGGACGTTAAAGAACACCCTACTAAAGAATGAATGGGTCAACCAGTCAATTAGAGAAGAAATTTAAAATATATGGAAACAAATGAAAATGAAACTACAATAATCCAAATGCTTTGGGATGCAGCGAAGGCAGTCCTGAGAGGAAAATACATTGCAATCCAGGCCTATCTCAAGAAACAAGAAAAATCCCAAATACAAAATCTAACAGCACACCTAAAGGAAATAGAAGCAGAACAGCAACCCAAAACCCAGCAGAAGAAGAGAAATAATAAATATCAGAGCAGAAATAAACAATATAGAATCTAAAAAAACTGTAGAGCAGATCAACGAAACCAAGAGTTGGTTTCTTGAAAAAATAAACAAAATTGATAAACCTCTAGCCAGGCTTCTCAAAAAGAAAAGGGAGATGACCCAAATAGATAAAATCATGAATGAAAATGGAATTATTACAACCAATCCCTCAGACATACAAGCAATTATCAGGGAATACTATGAAAAATTATATGCCAACAAACTGGGCAACCTGGAAGAAATGGACAAATTCCGAAGAACCCACATACTTTCAAAACTCAAACAGGAATAAATAGAAAACTTTAACAGACCCATAACCAGTGAAGAAATTGAATCAGTCATCAAAAATCTCCCAACAAATAAGAGTCCAGGACCAGATGGCTTCCCAGGGGAGTTCTACCAGACGTTTAAAGCAGAGATAATACCTATCCTTCTCAAGCTATTCCAAGAAATAGAAAGGGAAGGAAAACTTCCAGACTCATTCTATGAAGGCAGCATAACTCTAATTCCTAAACCAGACAGAGACCCAGCATAAAAAGAGAACTACAGGCCAATATCCCTGATGAATATGGATGCAAAAATTCTCAAGAAGACACTAGGAAATCGAATTCAACAGCATATAAAAAGAATTATACACCATGATCAAGTGGGATTCATTCCTGGCATGCAGGGTTGGTTCAACATTTGCAAATCAATCAACATGATACATCACATCAATAAAAGAAAAGAACCATATGATCCCGTCAATTGATGCAGAAAAAGCATTTGACAAAATTCAGCATCCTTTCTTAATAAAAACCCTCGAGAAAGTCGGGATAGTAGGAACATACTTAAACATCATAAAAGCCATTTATGAAAAGCCCACAGCTAATATCATCCTCAATGGGGAAAAACTGAGAGCTTTCCCCCTGAGATCAGGAACACGACAGGGATGTCCACTCTCACCGCTGTTGTTTAACATAGTGTTAGAAGTGCTAGCATCAGCAATAGGGCAACAAAAGGAAATCAAAGGCATCAAAATTGGCAAAGATGAAGTCAAGCTTTCACTTTTTGCAGACGACATGATATTATACATGGAAAACCCGACAGACTCCACCAAAAGTTTGCTACAACTGATACATGAATTCAGCAAAGTTGCAGGATACAAAATCAATGTACAGAAATCAGTTGCATTCTTATACACTAATAATGAAGCAACAGAAAGACAAAGAAAATGATCCCATTCACAATTGCACCAAGAAGCATAAATACCTAGGATAAATCTAACCAAAGATGTAAAAGATCTGTATGCTGAAAACTATAGAAAGCTTATGAAGGAAATTGAAGATATAAAGAAATGGAAAAACATTCCATGCTCATGGATTGGAAGAATAAATATTGTCAAAATGTCAATACTACCCAAAGCTATCTACACATTCAATGCAATCCCAATCAAAATTGCACTGGCATTTTTCTTGAAGCTAGAACAAGCAATCCTAAAATTTATATGGAACCACAAAAGACCCTGAATAGCCAAAGTAATTTTGAAGAAGAAGACCAAAGCAGGAGGCATCACAATCCCAGACTTCAGCCTCTACTACAAAGCTGTAATCATCAAGACAGCATGGTACTGGCACAAAAACAGACACATAGACCAATGGAATAGAATAGAAACCCCAGAACTAGACCCACAAACGTATGGCCAACTCATCTTTGACAAAGCAGGAAAGAGTATCCAATGGAAAAAAGACAGTCTCTTTAACAAATGGTGCTGGGAGAACTGGACAACAGCATGCAGAAGGATGAAACTAGACCACTTTCTTATACCATTCACAAAAATAAACTCCAAATGGATAAAGGACCTGAATGTGAGACAGGAAACCATCAAAACCCTAGAGAAAGCAGGAAAAGACCTCTCTGACCTCAGCCACAGCAATTTCTTACTTGACACATTCCCAAAGGTGAGGGAATTAAAAGCAAAAATGAACTATTGGGACCTCATGAAGATAAAAAGCTTCTGTACTGCAAAGGAAACAATCAACAAAACTAAAAGGCAACCAATGGAATGGGAAAAGATATTTGCAAATGACATATGAGACAAAGGGCTAGAATCCAAAATCTATAAAGAGCTCACCAAACTCCACACCCGAAAAACAAATAACCCAGTGAAGAAATGGGCAGAAAACATGAATAGACACTTCTCTAAAGAAGACATCCAGATGGCCAACAGGCACATGAAAAGATGCTCAACGTCGCTCCTCATCAAGGAAATACAAATCAAAACCACACTCAGATACCACCTCACGCCAGTCAGAGTGGCTAAAATGAACAAATTAGGAGACTATAGATGCTGGCGAGGATGTGGAGAAACATAAACCCTCTTGCACTGTTGGTGGGAATGCAAACTGGTGCAGCCGCTCTGGAAAACAGTGTGGAGGTTGCTCAAAAATTAAAAATAGATCTACCCTATGACCCAGCAATAGCACTGCTAGGAATTTACCCAAGGGATACAGGAGTGCTGATGCATAGGGGCACTTGTACCCCAATGTTTATAGCAGCACTCTCAACAATAGCCAAACTATGGAAAGAGCCTAAATGTCCATCAACTGATGAATGGATAAAGAAAGTGTGCTCTATATACACAATGGACTACTACTTGGCAATGAGAAAGAATGAAATGGCCTTTTGTAGCAACGTGGATGAAACTGGAGAGTGTTATGATAAGTGAAATAAGTCATACAGAGAAAGACAGATACCATATGTTTTCACTCTTAGTGGATCCTGAGAAACTTAACATAAGACCATGGGGGAGGGGAAGGAAAAAAAAACAAAAGAGGTTAGAGAGGGAGGGAGACAAAACATAAGAGAGTCTTAAAAACTGAGAACAAACTGAGAGTTGATGTGGGGTGGGAGGGAGGGGGGGTGGGGGATGGGGATTGAGGAGGGCACCTTTTGGGATGAGCACTGGGTGTTGTATGGAAACCAATTTGACAATAAATTTCATATTTAAAAAAAAAAGAAAAGAAAGAAAAAGAAATTAGCAACTTGAAAGTTAAATAAATAAATACAGAAATAAATTGAATAGATGAAGGTATTGAGGAATATTCAAAGCTTAAACTACAGTCTGAGGAAATGAGACTTAGATGAGATACTACAGTACAGGGACCATGGGCAATCTGCATGACCTTTGAAAGTCCTGAAGACATTCAACAATCACCAAAAGGAGAAGACTTACCAAATTCACAAGCCTCATTCATTTTGCCTAACACTGAAATAACTTCTAAGTTAAGAAAATAAAAAATAAGACAAAAGGATTAAAAAAATAAAATAAAATAAAATAAAATAAAATAAAATAAAATAAAATAAAATAAAATAAAATAAAATAAAATAAAACAGGGGCACCTGGGTGGCTCAGTCGGTTAAGCATCCAACTTCGGCTCAGGTCATGATCTCGCAGTTTGTGAGTTCAGGCCCCGCGTCGGGCTCTGTGCTGACAGCTCGGAGCCTGGAGCCTGCTTCGGATTCTGTGTCTCCCTATCTCTCTGCTCCTCCCCTGTTCACACTCTCTCTCTTGCTCTCTCTCTCTCAAAAATAAATAAACACACAAAAAAAATTTTTTTAATTTAAAAAAAAAGAAGACAAAAGGATTTAGGATCAGGCAAGCTGGCTTTGAGCTCTATCACTTAACAGTGGCCTGATCTTAGGCATGTCACTTAACCCCACAAAACCTCAGTTCCATCTTCTATAAAATGGGATTAATAATAATTCCTACCTCACACGGAATTAAATGTAATCATTTGCATAAGGATCATTTCTTAATATGCTGCAACAAACCCTCCCATCCAGGTAGCTGTTGCAATGAGACTTTGCCTCTCCTCTTCTCTATTTACCCTCCCCTTTTGAATCCCAGCTGGCCCTGGGAGTTGCTTTGTCCAACAGAATGAGGCAGAAGTGATGGGTGATTTCCAAGGTTAGACTGTACGAAGTCTTGTAGCTTCCATTTTTGCACTTTTGGAAAACTCCCTCTTGAAAGCCAGCCACCGTGCCATAAAGAAGCTCTGGCTAGACTACAGAAAAAGAAGAAGCCACATACCGACAGACCCTGGAGAATGGAAGCCATCTTGAATGTTCTAAGAGTAACTGTGCCCTCAGCTGAAGAGAGCTCCACAAATGTCCTCAGCTGCACCACATGAAGCAGAGGAACACCCCAGCTGAGCCCAGTCAACCCACAGAATCATGAGAAATAACAACCATTTTTGTTTTAATCCTCTAAGTTTCAGGGCAGTTTATAACACAACATTAGTAACTGAGACAACGTGTACCCAGAGAGTTCCGGTGGCCCTTACATTTTTCCTGTGGTGTTTCTCAAAAAGGAGTGTTATTTGCACTTAGGCAGCACAGTTCCTCACTTGTGGGACTGTCTTATGTCGTGCAGGACTTTCAGAATCCCTGGCCCTTACGAGTCATTGAGAGACCTCCAGTCCCAAACACCCCACTGCTATGAACCAACTCTAAGAGGAACACTTACTTCTGGGAGCATGAGGACTTCAGAGGTTAGCTTCACTAATCGTAAGGCAGAAAATTCTTCCTGTGTTTCCTGTCCTCATTATGAGTTGAAACACCTTCTTCCCTGGCATTTCATGCTACCTTCAAAGAAATGGACTGCATCGGGCCATACCAAAACTGAGTTTATAATGCCTATAAAATTGTATGATACTATTTGATGTAAATAATGCAACCAGATGTGATAAATCTGCATAGTTTGGCCTTAAAGGGACTCCAAAGAAAACTGTCATCTACCCTCAAGTGCAGTTAATGTGTAAATCATCAACATTCTTTCACCAATTTATCCCATTTATTAGCACTTTGGGATCTGGAGAAAATAAGTAAATGAACATTATTCTTGGCTGCATGATTATCCTTGTCATTTTTTCTTGATGGATCTTTGTAACAAAACTCCTAATTTAACAGATGGACAACACAAGACAGGATATTGTGGAGATTAAACTTCTCTAAGATAAATATTACTTTCTTGGAGGCAGAGAAGTGACTTCCTAAAAAAGAACTGTCATTAACCATGAATATCTGTTCTTTGTAAACACCAGGGAGGACCAAAACTTTATCTGTTAATTTCAACACAGTGAGATTCCAGGGTTTATATTTTCTTTTATGGAGAGCTTCAAATTTCCAAGGCCAGCTTCAAGGGCAAGCTTTTCACTCAGGCACTGAATCATCCATACTCCTGTCTTAATAAGATAGAAAATATTCCTTCTACCCCATCCTTCTATCCACACCCATTTCCCCTTTCATATTTCCATTAATTTATCATTTCATTTTCCTACTAACACATTAGTTGAAACAGGGATGGTAATTGATTTGAGCACATCTCTTGTCAACTTAGCTCTGAATGAAACTTGCTAGTATTGTGGACTGGGACACATCACCCAAAGGGGATACTGGATACTGAATTAGAATTTGGAATTAAGCTTCCCAAAATAACAAAATTATACTTTAAATCCTTGTATATAACTGACTGTAGATTGTACAAATTCCCCAGTGATCTTAGGGGAGTAGAAGGGAGAAATAATTAGATTATTAGGAAAAAAATAAGATATTATGTAAGAATATAATGACATCTGTGTTTCTTGTACAGCTATCTGAACATGGTACTACATGTACAGGTTGTACAAGTGAAAGAAGCAAAATGTAGAAGTTCTCAGCTTTGAAAACTAACTGCTATATTAAGGAAAAACTAAGAGAGAGAGAGACAGAGAGAGAGAGAGAGAGAAACCTAAATACTCAATCTGCTAAAATTTAAACCTAAAATATATTCCTTAGAAAAATACATATGTTAGGATTCAAGTAGGTGAAAATATGCTACTTTTTACTCTGGTCTATTTTAGAAAAACCTGCTCCTTCATAAGTGAATAAGATGTTTATACTTCAAGGATATTTTTAATAGTTAACATTTCAAAGCCCAGGTAATATTTATTTTAATATAATTTGATATTTTAAAAAAAGGAAAAGAACACATTTCATTTTACAAAAGGTTTCACAACCAGGTTTCATTATGTGCTAATACCCTTTGGGAAATTCTAATGTGATTACACTTATTAAAAGTTAATGCATATACAAATTTTCATAAATTGATCTTTTGTGTAAATTGAGATACACATCTCTGGCAAGGGCTATATTCATTTCCAACTCCTGAAACGTTAATCTCTCAAAAGCCCTCTCCTCCTCCCTGCCCTAAATCCTTTGTTATTAATCTTCAGTGACCTCTCCCCAAAGTCTCCTACATCAAAACCATACTCTTTTTCTTAGTGTCAACCAAAGAAATACCAAAGAATACACATTTACTTAATTAGGTAATGTGGTACCATCAGCTAATCCAGAGAATTGGACAATTCAAATTTCAAAATGATTCAAAGTACCTGAAACATTTGACAGCCCATAATATTTACCTATTGGGACTTCAGATAAAGGATCTACAGTGATCTTTTCTTTTAATGAAAAAATGAACTCTTCTGTCTACTGTGGAATATAAAGAGCATCAGGGCAATTGTGCAGCTTAGACAAAATATAGATCTACTGACTAACCAAAAGGAAAAAAAAGAGGTCAGCTTATATTAATTAATCACAGTCCCTCAATGTGCCCGTTTCCACAGTTATCAAGTGGTAGAGAGAGACTAAAGTGGAAGTCTATCTTAATCTGAAGCCAAGTTCTCTCAACACTGCCACACTGCCTCCTGATTTGCCTCTATGAGCTTTCTGAATCCTGTACATGATAAGTAAATGTGCTTTATGGCTGAATCCTAGCGGGACTGTTGTGTTGTTTTGTTTTGAGGAATGTGCTAATAATGCTTGTGGTTTCCACCAAGCTCATTTCTGTTTGTCTTGATCATGAAACATGCTAAAATTTTAATTGAAATACAAAGACAGGGGGAAAGGAGGGGCCATCAGAGAAGCTGAAAGAAATGAAGCCAACAGGAAGAAAGAAGCAAAGAGTAAAGTGAAGCTTGGTGCAGAAGAGATATGAGAGAAGGGAAAAGGAAGAGGAGATAAATTGGAAAGATCTAGAGGATGCAAGTAAAAGAAGATCTGGGGACTTCCTCCCAGGGGTGGTACACTAAGTAATTTGGGCCAACTCTCCTGCTGAAGAAAACTAAAATACCCAGAGAGAATATAAAAAATCATGTTATTTAAAGTATCAAGCTAAAAAGACAGTATGAAATTACTGGGCCAGGATCTATAAGAAAATAGAAAGCCAAAGATGAGAGTCTGGAATTTTGCCAAAAGCACAATGGCCAATCAACAAGAGGCAGCTCAGAGGCTGAGCAGTGCTTCTGACATCTTCAAAGGGCCACAGGGAAAAAATGTGTGGTACCTCTGATAGGAAAGTTATAAAGCTTCACTAAAAGACAGTAGAAGTGACCTAAATAAATGGAGAGAAATGTCACTGTTCATGGCTTGGAAGACTCAATACCCTATCAATACCCCAAGAAACAAAGAAGCCTATGGAACGGAATAGAGTGACTAGACACAGGCTAAGTCACAAATGGCACTTGATATAGAGGTGACACCCACGGGACTGGGGAAAAAATGGTTGAGACAACTGGACATCTGCATGAAGAAAATGAAACTTGACTTCCAACCTCACACTCCATCATTACCCATGCCCACCCCCCTCCATTTACACACACACACACACACACACACACACACACACACACACACACAGATATCAGAAAAACCCTTGCATTTATGCATTGGCACACATGACGTAAGCATATTCATGAAATACTGTGTGAAAGAGTAAAATTTTAAAAAATCAAAACAACACATGTACATAAAGAGTAGAATGAATAAATAAACATGTAGAACATTCACATCATGAAATACAATAGTGCCATGAATATTACAACATGGACATACATTAAAACATTACGATAGTACCAAAATGAATATTACAACATTGACATAATGTTTAAAAACATTAAAAATTTTGTTATAGAAAAACTACAAATATATTAAAAATATAGTATTCAACAATGCAAGCGTGCAGGCCATGAATCTGTAAATAAAAGTAAGGAACTGATAGATGCAAAATTCAGAAGAGTGGGATACTTCTAGGGAAAAAGGATGGACTTGGGGAAGGCACACAAGGTACTTAACAATAACAGTGTGTTGTTCTTTTTCTTAAATCAAGGAGTAGGTAAGTGATGCTTTGTATTTTGTTATTTTGTATCTACTTAAAATTTAATAGAAATGTAACAAATATATGAATTGGCCCAATAGTGAAGGGTCAAGTTTGAACTCAACATTCAAATGAGGCCAAAACCAATGCTGAAGCTCACTGCCATTGGATGAAATTCTTGAGACAGGATAAATCTGAAAATTTTCCCAGAAAATAAACTGAATCATCAGTTTGATCTGATTATTTAATATATTATTTCTCAAATATTAAAGTTCACATTATAGTGCAGGAATAATCATTTCTCAGCTTCATTAACCGCCAGTGATTCACCTTCCATGCATGGTCAACGTACCACATATTTACAAAATCCAATAGACCCTTCCTTTCAACTGAAGTTAGCAAAAGGAACTTTTTTTTTTTTTTTTCCAAATCTAGTCAAAAGAGACTACTGCTGATAGTAATGCTGCCCTTCCACTCTAGCAGCAACTGGCTTAAAGGAATTTTGCCTACTCTTCTCTTTCAGGACTTAAGCTCTAGTCAATAGTGATTGTGCAATTTCACTGAAGCAACCTAACAAACGGAATCTCTGTGCATTGCTAGAAGAAGCTGTTTTCAGAATATTTTCAGGAGCAAATGCAGTTTTTTGCCCTCATTTATATATTTTTTTAATATTATGCAAAAACGTACTATTTTAACTTGTCCTTAATCCTTAGATCTACAAACATGACAATAGGGCACCTAAATGACTTCCAAAAGAGAAAAACAGTCTGAATTTCTATTTGCATCTTAGCTTTCATTAGATGCACAATGATTTCACTATCTTTCCTGGAGCAGTGTAAGAAATGAATCCTTCTAGTAGATATCATGCACCTTCAAGTTCATCAGTTAAGGTACTTTTTCAGCAGGTTCCAGCAAATGAACTATTTTATCTTCAAGAGGCCCACAGATTCTCAGTCCTGGCTTGTAGGTATTACTAAGTATTCAGGAAGACTTTAAACATGTAGTAGCTACTCCTTCATCCTATTTGAATATTTTGTATGACTATTTGACAAGGCAATTTTAAAACCTCTTGGATATTATGGTGCTTGTCTTTGGCTGAGGAACAATAATAAGTGGTCTGATACCTTACAGCCAGTAATCTTACCATGGTACCTCACGCTGCGATTCCTTTCTGAACCTACAAGTAAAGGGTGTGAACATAATATCATATCTTTCAAGCCTGAAGTTATTGATACCCTTCACAATATTGGGGTGTTGTTGCTGTTGTTGTTGTTGTTTTGCAATGGCAATGATAATACATGACATTGCACTGATTTTCCTTTTTAAGTTTAAAATATTTCTTTAAATCGATTTACTGTTATTGGCTGTTTTGAGATCCAGACATCTCTCAGAAAGAGGAGTTCAGATAGAGAGGAGTAGGGGGGACTCTAAGCTTACCTCATCCCTTGAACACAGATGTATATATATCAATTCATTCTGAACACCCAAGAAATCAATCTGAGTACTGAGAGAACAAAACTGCACATCTAAAAATAGAAAACGACCACCTCTTAGAAGCTAGAGCTGCAGAGAGTTGATTTGGGGGAGAAAAGACATGCAGACACTTGGAGGGGAGAGACCCCTGATCATGGAGATAGAAGCAAGAGAGAGAGAAAGAGTGCAAATATGTGCAGGGGATTCCACAAGAAAATCTGTTCCCCAAAACCACTGACTGGGAAAAGGAGAGGGGCTGAATACCACAAGTTTTTATAAGCAGTGGAGCACAAAGTCTGGAGTTTTAGAGGTCTGTGCCATGACTAGGGTCATACCTGGTGCACTTCATGGTGCTCCATTGGGGAAGGAGCATGGCGACCCAGGAGCAGGCAACATGGTTTGAGGCTACCCTAGGTTGCACAAGGAGAAACAGTTCCCCTTCTTGGAATGCATTTGGGAATGCCAGCATGACCTCTCCAGGGACAAAAGACCCGGTGGGCACTACTGAGCTGCCTTGTTCACCGGCATAGGAACAAAGACACCGACTGAGGGCAACAAGCCTTGGTGCCGGCTACTGCTGCACTCTACCATAAACTCCAAGCTGCTGCACGGTCCTGTGACTGTTTTCTGGGACAAACCGGCTCCAGGCCACAGCACAATGAGACCCTCCCCCAGAGGATCAGCACAGGTCTGCGCCCGAGGTATGTCTTAAGTTTGGAGTCTCAAAACCCAGGTGCACCTGAGATAAAACACAAGAGTGCTGTGCTGCCTGGCAGGCGACAGCTCAAACACTGAGTGAAGGCCGGGATCTAATGGAACAGGAAGGGTGACTGCTCTTCTTCGAGGGTTTCCTGAGAAGTGGCAGGCATAAACTCCCTGCTCTGGAGAGAGCTGGGCAATGCTATTTCCTTTCCCACCCCCCACCCCCTGCCCCTCAACACTTACTGACTTTAGTGAGCATAACAGCGCCACCAAGTGGAGGCCAGAGCCACTCACACCAAGCCCCACCCGTCTGTGCCTTGCAGGTACATCTCCACTGGGGCAAGTCTGCAGGAGAATCAGCGCAGCAGGCCCCACCCCCAGAAGGCCAGCACAGACCTGTCATTCGCGCCAAGTCTACTGATCGCAGAGTGTTGCAAATCTTCAGCTTTAAGGAAAATAGGATCTTCCTTTGTTTTGTGCGGGGGGGGTGGGGGTGGATACAGAAAAAGCTACTATTTACTTATTTCTTTATTTAGTTTGGCTCTAGCCTTTATTATTATTATTATTTTTGAGAAGAGACAGAGCATGAGCAGGGGAGGGGCAGAGACAGAGGGAGACACAGAATCTCAAGGAGGCTCCATGCTGTGAGCTGTTGGTACAGAGCCCAACACAGGCCTGCAACCCATGATCCATGAGATCATGACCTGAACTGAAGTCAGACACCCAACTGAGCCACCCAGGCACCCCGGCTCTAGCTTCTTTTAAGAAGCAGACCAAAACACATCTAAGATCTAGCTTCCTTTTATTTCTTTTTGGACCTCTTCTTAATATAGCCATTACTCTCAGGAACAGCAATATAACAGCTTTTCCTAACAATCACACACGAAAAACAGTTACCTTGACAAAATGACAAGACAGAGGAATTCATTCCAAAACAAAGAAGAGGAAGAAGTAATGGCCAGGGATTTAGTCAATACAGATATAAGTAACATGTCTGAACTAGAATTTAAAACAATTATAAGGATACTAGCTGGGCTTGAAACAAAAAGAACAGAAGACACTAGAGAATCCCTTACTGCAGAGATAAAAGAACTAAGAACTAGTCAGGCCGAAATTTAAAATGCTACAACCAAGATGAAACCCAAATGGATGCCATGACAATGAAGATGGACAAAGCAGAGAAACGAATCAGTGATACAGAAGATAAAATCATGGAAAGTAATGAAGCTGAAAAGAAAAAGGAAAGAAAGGCAATGGATCACAAATGTAGACTTAGAGAACTCTGCAACTCCTTAAAGCATAATCACAGGAGTCCCAGAAGATGAAGAGAGAGAAAAGGGGGCAGGTTTATTTGAGCAAATTATAGCTGAAAACTTCCCCAATCTGGGAAATCCAAGAAGCACAGAGAACTCTCATTATATTCAACAAAAGATGACCATCACCAAGACATACCATAGTCACATTCACAAAATACACAGACAAGGAAGGAATCCTGAAAGCAGCAAAGGAAAAAAATTCCTTAACCCACAAGGGAAGAGAGATCAGGTTTCCACAGAAACTTGGCAGGCTAGAAAGGAGTGGCAGGATATACTGAAAGTGCTGAATGGGAAAAACCTGCAGCCAAGAATATTCTATGAAGCAAGGCTGTCATTCAGAATAGTAGAAAAGATAAAGGGTTTCTCAGACAAACAAAAACTAAAGTAGTTTGTGACCACTGAACCAGACCTGCAAGAAATATTAAAGGGGACTCCTTGAGTGGGAAAGAAAGACCAAAAGCAACAAAGACTAGAAAGGAACAGAGAACATCACCAGAAACACCAATTTTACAGGCAACACAAAAGCACTAAATTCATATCTATCAATAATCACTCAGATATCTCTCAACAGGCTAGGAAACCAGAAGCAGTCGGTTTAGGGACTCCAGAAATGACACTAGAGTAGGCATTTGGTGATTTGGTCTTCTAAAACTTGAAAACAAAGCCACAGCTTGAATGGCACATTTTTAGGTAAAGAGTGAGGCCAAAGCTAAACTTTGGAGCATCAGTCGACTTTAATAAAATAATCAAAAAAATAAAGAGACAAAGTTTAAACTAAAGGGATTAATATATCCATTCGACAAATTTGTATTGAGTATTTACTACATGCCATACATTATGTCAGGAACTGAGGATGAAGTAATGAACCAAACAGATACAAGTTCCTGTCCTCACAGAATTTACATTTTAGTTTAGAGAGGTGGGAAGGAACAAACAATAATAATAAATATACAAACAAGTATCAGGTGGTGATAAATGCCCTATGGAGAAATAAAGCTAGGAAGAAGAATCAGGAAGAGTAGGTGAAGTGGAGGAGGAAAGTGCTATTTTTTAAAGCATGCTTAGGGAATTCCTCATGGTTAAGGAAACATTTGGACAGAAAACTTTTAAAAAAACATACTTTCAAAAGCAGTACTTTTCAAATGAATGGGCAAAGGTATATCAGGTTCATGAAAAATAAAGAACAGAATTTCACAAAACTGTATCAGATAAAAAGAGAATTCAAGATCTAAAACTGCATATAAGAGCAAAAACCACTAATTCAAAGACTTATTAAAAAGGAGAATTGTTAAATAAATTATGATAAATTTATACAATTAAGTAATGGGTAGCCATTAAAAGATGACACAGCTGGGCGCCTGGGTGGCGCAGTCGGTTAAGCGTCCGACTTCACCCAGGTCACGATCTCGCGTTCCATGAGTTCGAGCCCCGCGTCAGGCTCTGGGCTGATGGCTCAGAGCCTGGAGCCTGTTTCCGATTCTGTGTCTCCCTCTCTCTCTGCCCCTCCCCCGTTCATGCTCTGTCTCTCTCTGTCCCAAAAATAAATAAACGTTGAAAAAAAAAAAAATTTAAAAAAAAAAAAAAAGATGACACAGCTATCCATATCATATTATTGAATTTCAAAACTAGATTACATATCTAAAATTACATATATATATATATATATATGTATACACACACACACACACACACATACAGAGAGAGAGATTTTTTTTAAGTCTGGAAGACTATAACAAACTTTTAATAATGGTACAGAGTGGGAATGAAATTCTTGGAAGAGACCAAGAAGACCTTGGCTTTTACTTATGCAAGTTTATATTATTTTAGAATTTTACAACAAATACTTATTATAATAAAAAATCTGCTGCACAAGTGTTTTTAAATAATTCAAGGGAAAGTAGAATTATTTCACATTGATGAAGAATATAATTCAAATTAGGGATATTATTTCCATGAACTTCTTTATATACAGCAAAAACATCTAATAAGGCAAGAATAAAGTCATATAAGTATAATAGTAGTGGAAGGATTTCACTCACCATTCTCATCTTCAACAGATTAACTGGTCAAAAACAATGGTAAGGAGACTCTGAATCCTGTCATTAGTAAGTCTGATTTAAGTGCTAGTAGCTAACTCTCAACTCTACAGAAAACAGAACTTATTTTCCAACACCTATAAAAATATAAACATTTGTCACATATTATGCTACAAAGAGAGTCTATAAATTCCAAAAAGCAGAAATTGTGTAAGTTACCCTCTCTGTTCCCAAAGCAATAAACTGATAAAGATTTGAAATTAAAAGAAACAAAAGTTAAACACTTAGAAATTAAAGGCCAGTCTCCTAAGTAATTCTTAGATCAAAGAGAAAAATTAACTCTTATATAATGTTTAATACTAAATAATAATAATACCATTATATCCTAAAATGTACAAAAACAGTCAAAGCTGTTATCTAAAAGAAATTTATACCACTAAAGTTTCATACTGATAAAGGAAAACTGCTTATAATAAATTAAGTATTAAAGCAAAGAAAAACCAAAATCAATGTAAAATAAAGAAAGGAATTCATAAGAGTAGAAATTAATGAATTGAATTAGTAAAACAGTGGAAACAATCAAGAGCTATTTCTTTGAAAATACAAATAACATAGAAAATAAAACGATATGCTCCAGTACTACATGAGATGTTTCTAGGTTTTAAACTAGTTTAGTAATTTTCTTAAAAATAACAAACAACTTATGAAGAGTTCTGAAAATGCTATATTATTTTTAACCATCAGGTTCTAAGTGAAAAATATTCCTTGCCCCCTGCATCAATACTATTACCCATCCACCCAATCATAAGTGAAATCTATTATTAACTGCTACATTAAAAAGTGCTTTATGCTTTCCAAAGAGTTTTGAGTGTGAGTCTTGTCCCTGACTTGAATCCACTATTGACTTAGAAATGGACAGAAGTAGTAAGCTATTCAGTTTAATCTGTGCATGGAGGGGTGCCTGGGTGGCTCAGTCGGTTAAGCGTACGACTTCAGCTCAGGTCATGATCTCGCGGTCCGTGAGTTCGAGCCCCGCGTCGGGCTCTGGGCTGATGGCTCAGAGCCTGGAGCCTGCTTCTGGTTCTGTGTCTCCCTCTCTCTCTGACCCTCCTCCGTTCATGCTCTGTCTCTCTCTGTCTCAAAAATAAATGTTAAAAAAAAAATTTAATCTGTGCATGGAGAGTCCCAGCCACTGCTTCCAACCCTGTGGGATGGATGCCCCCTTTCTGGTGCCTAATGACATCTTGGTCAGATTCCACATGCTTCCAAATATTTTCATTTGTTAACTCAGTCCAGTCCCAACTGAAAGTGTCAATTTCATCTATAACTTAAAGTTTTCTCTTTCCCCAAAACATGTTGTACTGTGGCTCCAGGCACTTGGAACAAGGAAGGGACATGGTCTGTTCTTTACACATCTCCTGTCTACCCTTTTAAACCTTCTACCTCCTCCAGGGCTGAGGCAAGAAAGAACACCAGGGGGAAAAAAGAATGTCTCCTGACCTGATTGGAAGAGGTTACTATTCTTTCCTGTTACAACTCCTCTGACCCACTATGCCCTCAGAAAGCAAACATTTAAATGCTAACCAAGGCCTCCCCACCCTACTATTGTTCCCTGCTGTGGGAAATCAAGCTCAGTCTCAAAATCTGTCACAAGACCCTTTCCTTGGCTCTAAACACCAGCAACCCACCCCATGGCCTCTGCTGCTGGGATTCTGGAAGGTCTAGTTTGCAGCCTCTTGGGTGACTAAAAACCAGCAAATAGCTCAAGGACCCTCCTCAAAGTCCAGATACCCCACAGGTACCTCACTAGCCTGCCGTGCAGCCACTCCCCACCCCACCTGGTCCTGTCATGCCGTTATAATTCTCTTCTCCTCCACTGGACTAAGAATATGGGCAGGTCGTCAGTTCCACTGCCCAAGCAGGCGTCCAAACAGGAAATGAAAAGCTAGCCTCCTCCACTAACAGGCACCTCCCAATCTTCAAGAAAGACTGCTTTATTACTGTCCCTACCCTGGGCTTCTAGAAGATGCTAAACTTTTTACCACAAATACTGCATCCTCCAAAAGACCCAATTCTCAGATGACTCCCTCCCTCTCCCAGTCCTCTTCTTACACAGGCTGAGACAGGACAGTGGGGTGGCAGCTGGTAATTGTGCAAGATATGCCATGTTTAGGACAACCTACAGAGGTGGCCCTTTTTCTAATGTTCTCCATTTTGTGCTTTGGCTAAAATTCTAACCCAAGGGGAAAAGTCCCATTTAACATCCTGTTACAAATATATAATGGTTTCTCCATTAAGTTCTGCATCATCTCCCTAAACAATGGAGTTCACTCTGATTCTCTCCCTGAATTCAAAGCTCATTAAACCTTGAACAAAGAAATAGACCTGAGATCCAGTTTCCCTGTTTCTCCAGAATTTTAAGTCTTACTAATCCTTGTCTATGGTCAACCTTCACAGTCGCCGCATTCCTTGCGTCTGCATGGCAGTGTCCCTGAGAGGAAGCACTAATACTCTTGCTAAAACAGGTTCTTTAGTCAGGAATGGTTTCATCTTCCTGTCCCATAGCATGTTACCACCACACTAGCCACACTGTTAGGTCAGAAATGTTGGGTTCCATCTACTAAGGGATCTAAACCTCCTGGGGCTAGGGGTTAAAAATAACTCAATAAGTATTTAGGGCCTGGAAAGGAAATCAGACCCTGCCAAGCGGTCTGAACACACCAAACCAAATCTCCAGTTCCCTGAGGAGGCTTCACATGTCCCTAAGGTTTTCTGTCACACCTTATCCCCATCATCTCACTCCTTCTACCTGCAAGTTACCCCAGAGAAAAAAGCACCTCGCGAAATGGTATATGAGGAAAGCCGATAATCCAGGCCACTTAAAAGAAATGTTCACAGGAGGATTCTGACTGCCTCTTACAAAAGAAAGAAATGGGGGTGCCTGGGTGGCTCAGTCAGTTAAGTGTCCCACTTTGGCTCACGTCAAGATCTCACAGTTCATGAGTTCAAGCCCCACACTGGGCTCTGTGTTGACAGCTCAGAACCTGGAGCCTGCTTTGGATTCTGTCTCCCTATCTCTCTCTGCCCCTCCCCTACTTGTATTCTGTCTCTCTCAAAATTGAATAAATGTTAAAAATTTTTTTACAAAGAAAGAAATGACCCCCAAGCAGAGTTAAGCCAAAGCCTCAGAGAACCTAATGCCTAGAGAATCAACTGCTGGGAAAAGAATGGCAGCTTGGCATTATCCACTGTGATTTTACCTCAAGAATTTGAAATGCTGTACTTGTAACTGAGTCACCTGCATTGCAAAGGTCCAACTCGGGTTCACTATTATTTAATTTATTTTATGGATTTCACCCTTGCCTCACAAAAGAAAACCATGTGTGAGATTATGGAGTGAATACTGGTGCAGGACTTAGGAAAAGAATAGGTGGTTTGATTACTATTATCTATTCTTCTCAGGACATAAGGGTACAGCAAATACTGGCAGTTAAAGATTTCTGGTGAGTACACTTTTCTTTTGCTTTTTTGTAAGCCTCCCCTACAGATAAGGTAGCAAAGGGGAAGAAATTGGAGAAAAGTTTAAAAGAATCTGTGGGAGCAGATATGCATTATATAATGTATAACAGTAATGTTTACCTACTCCACAAGATACCAAATGCTGTAATTTATAACACCAGAGTATTTCTAAATGTGACTTCCAGATGTTCTGCTTGGTTGAATGGTGGCCCCCAAAAGTTATGTCCACATGCTAACACCCCAGCCTTTTAAATATGACATTATTGGGAAAAGGGATCTTTGCAGCTAGGTTAAGGATCTTAAGATAAGATCATCCCAGTTAACCAGGTGGGCCCTAAATCCAATGACAAGTGTCCCTATAAGAGACAGAAGAGGGAAACACACAGACACCCAAAGACAAAGAGCAGAAGTCCATGGGAAGATGGACGCAGAGATTGCAGGGATGTGGCCACAAGCCAAGGAATACCTGGAGCCACCAGAAGTTGGAAGAGGCAAAGAAGGATTCTTCCAAAAAGCCTTTGGAGGGAAGATAATGTGATTTCAGACCTCTGGACTCCAGAACTGTAAGAAAATAAAGTTCTGCTGTTTCAAGCCACCGAGTTTGAGGCCATTTGTTATATCATCCAAAGGAAATAAATACACCCCAAAGGACATCAGCGTTCTATTTAGTCGATTATTACTGACCTATTTATTACTACATAGATTATTTAGTTTATTATATAGTAGAGAATTATATAGGAGGATTGGATTAAGAAGGTGGGCACATATGAAGCTGAGTACATAAGAAGCTGAGTACGTATCCAAGCCTGCCCCCAAATCCCTAGAAATGACAGAAAACTTTTGTGTTTTTTATCAAGCATAGAGATACTTTCAGGAAACCACAAATTACCTATATATTACCTGTGTGTAAAAGTAAAATTAGATTGGATTTAAAATGAAAACTAGGGGCACCTAGGTGGCTCAGTCAGTTAAGCGTCCGACTTCAGCTCAGGTCATGATTTCACAGTTCATGGGTTCAAGCCCCATGTCGGGCTCTTGTGCTGACAGCTCGGAGCTTGGAGCCTGCTTCAAATTCTGTCTCCCTCTGTCTCTGCCCCTCCCCCACTCTCACTCGGTCTCTCTGTCCCTCAAAAATAAACATTAAAAAAAATTATAAAAAAAATTAAGTAGAATGAAAACTAAAGCCCCAAGAGGAGTGACATCACCAAAATGACAACCCACATAGGTGATCCTAGCCTCTGTCCCACAAAGCTCAGTAATAGACAGCTATCCATGAACAAAAAGAGCTCTGAGAGAGAGCTTCTGAAGTCCACTTAAGAAACTAGCAAAACAGTGGAACAAAAATCCTGAGAATAACCACACAAGAAGAGAAGGAAGACACTTTCATTTTGCCTCCTTCATCAATCCCACTGCTCACTGCCAACAGGGAACTTCCCAGCTGGAAAGAGTTCCTTTCACCAGGAAAGAGTAGGGTGGGCCACCAGCTTCTCCATTGTTTGGGGCACTACACAAAGGTCTCGCTTTGATCTCACCCCACCCAGGGGGCAAAGCTGAGACAAACAGAGAGGGTTAGGAACAAGAGGGTGAAGGCAGAGACTACCAAGAACAGCCAGTGGGAGTGACCACAGTTCACAGTGACCTGCTCTGGCAACAACCTGCATATTCCCCCAGCTTTTGCCCCACAGGTATTCATGTTTGCTGATGCCAGCAGCTGCCTGGGTCCTTCCCTTATTCCTACTCCGCCTTCCCCCCAATCCCCAATGAACCTGGGATCTGGACTGCCCAGGACTCTGTGTCTACGTGAGTACCAGACTCCAGCCTAGACCCCCACAGCTGACACCTACTGCCATGTGCACACTCAGAGCTAGATCCTCTAGCTAAGTACCTGCACACCCTGGTGCAACCCCCAACTCCAGCCTCTCACAGTATGAATGTCCGGGAGATACTATACAGCCAAAGGATAGCACACTGACAGCCAGAGCCCCGTAGGCTGCCAGTGAGCCCATAGCTGGCCTTGGCCCTTGCTGCTTGTCCTGGCCCCATCAAAACATGTCTGTCTGCATCTGGCCTCTGTCACTACGTAGGCACCTACAGCTGGTCCCTGCAACTGAATGTGTGCACACCACTGGCTCCAGCCATCAACACTGCCTGACCTGGTCCCTAGCCACCGGACCTGGAGATGCTACTGAGGACCCCAACAGCTCTTGCAGCCACTGCAGCATGCCCATTCCCACAACAGTCACAAAGGACCACACAGTTGTTTAAGTTGTGGATCCCAGCGGCCTGAGCCAAAGAGGTAACACACTCCTCCAGACCCGGTGCCATCACATGCTCCTGCACTTGCTGCTCTGCGCCACGTGACCCAAGTCACAGCAAGCTTCAGCATGTCTGCACCCACAGGTGAAAGTCTACCCTTACAGAAGTTAGTTCCTAAAGTCTGGAAGAGGTCACTGCTTCTTCAAATGTGCACTTACACAAAGCTACAGGGATCATGACAAATCAAGGAAATATGACTCCACCAAAGGAATACAGTAAAACTCCATTAACTGGCCCCAAAGAAACAAAGATCCAGGAATTACCCAACAAAAAATTCAAACTAATTTTTCCAAAGATGCTGAGAGAGCTACCAGAGAACACAAGTAAACAATTTAAAAATATCAAGTAAACAATACAAGAGCAAAAGGAGTAATTCAACAACGAGATAGTTGCATTTGTACATACTAACAACAAAGTATCTGAAAAAGAAACAATAAAACAATGCCATTCACAACAGCATAAAAAAGAATAAAATGCTTAGGAATAAATTTGACCAAGGAGATAAAAGATCTGTACCCTGAAAACCACAGATTTTAACGAAACAATGAGGAAGGCATAAACAAATGGAAAGATAACCTATCTTCACGAATTAGAAGAATATTGTTAAAACATCCATACCACCCAAAGCCATCTATCAATTCAATGCAATTGTTATCAAAATTCCCATGCCACTTTTCACAGAAATAGAAAATATAATCCTAAAATTTGTATGGAACCACAAAAGACCCCAAATAGCCGAAGCAATCTTGAGAAAGAGTAAAGCTGGAGACATCACGCTTCCGGATTCAAACTGTACTGTAAAGCTATAGTGATCAAAACAGTATTGTAATGTCATAAAAACACTCACATAGACCAATGGAACAGAATCAAGAGACCAGAAATAAACCCTTGCATATATGGTCAACTAATAGCTGAAAAGGGAGCCAAGAGGGGCGCCTGGGTGGCTCAGTCCATTAAGCGTCTGACTTCAGCTCGGGTCATGATCTCGCAGTTGGGGAGTTTGAGCCCTGCATTGGGCTCTGTGCTGACAGCTCGGAGCCTGGAGCCTCTTCCGATTCTGTGTGTGTGTGTCTGCCCCTCCGCTGCTTGCACTCTGTCTCTCTCTCTCTCAAAAATAAACATTTAAAAAAATTTTTTTTAAAAGAAAGAAAGAAAAGGGAGCCAAGAATACTCAATCAGAAAAGGACAGTCTCTTTAATAAGTGGTGTTGGCAAATCCGGAAAACCACATGCAGAAGACTGAAACTGGACCTCTATTTTATACTACTCACAAAAAATAAATCAAAATGGAATAAAGACTTAAACATAAAATTTAAACCATAAACCTTCAAGAAGAAAGCATAAGGTCTTGACATGGGTCTTGGCAACAATTTTTTGCATATGACACCAAAGTACAAGCAACAAAAGCAAAACATTAATAGTAGGAGTACATCAAATGAAAAATCTTCTGCATAACAAAGCAAACAATCAACAAAATGAAAAGGCAACCTATGGAATGAGAGAAAACATTTGTAATTGTATCTAAGATAAAGAGTTAATATCTAAAATGCATGAAGAATTCACACAACTCAATAGAGGGGGGGAAATCTGACTTGAAAAATGAGCCGTGGAATCAAAAGACATTTTTCCAAAGAAAACATACATACAGCCAACAGGTATATAAAAGGGTACTCAACTTCACTAATCATCAAGAAACTGCAAATCAAAATCACAATGGGATATCACCTCACACCTGTCAGAATGGGTATTATCCAAAAGACAAGAGATAACAAGTGTTGGAGAGGATGTGGAGACAGGAAATTCTGTGCACCTGATTGGAATGTAAATTGCACAGTCACCATGGAGGTTCCTCAAAAAATTAAAACTAGAGGGGTACCTGGGTGACTCAGTCAGTTAAGTGTCTGACTCTTGACTTGGGCTCAGGTCATGATCTCATGGTTCATGGGTTCAAGTCCCCAGGCGGGCTCTGCACTGACAGCTCTGAGCCTGGAGCCTGCTTCGGATTCTGTCTCTCTCTCTGTCTCTCTCTTTCTCTCTCTGCCCCTTCCCTACATGTGCTCTTTCTTGCTCTTAAAAATAAACAAACATTTTTTTAAATAATTAAAACTAGAACATGTGATCCAGCAATTCCACTTCTAGATATTCAAATATAATTAAAACAGGATCTTGAAGAGATATCTTCAATCTTCTCACCACAAAAAGGAAATGGTAATTATGGGACATGATGGAAGTGTTTGCCAAACACTGTGATCATAATCATTTTGCAATTTAAGTGTATCAAATCAACATACTGTGTACCTTAAGCTTACACAATGTTATTTGTCAATTGTATTCCAATAAAGGTTAAATAAATACATATAGAGGTGCTTGGGTGGGTCCACAGGATGAGTGCCATACTCTTAATTTCCACTCATGTCATGATCCCAGGGTCATGAGATCGGAGCCGGCACTGAGTTCTACACTGAGCATGGAGCCTGCTTAAGATTCCCTCTCTCCCACTGCCCCTCTCCCCTACTTGCACTCTCTCTCTAAAAAACAAAAACAAAAATAAAAATAAATCCCTATGTACATACATACATACATACATACATCCAAAGCCCCAAGTCTGTTCATCAGAAAACTTCTGCAAAAAGTGGCAGCTGCTCCTGGGATGCTCTCAGTTCTGAGTTAGCGAATAAGAAGAACCCTAAAGGGACCGGAAGACGAACTCTTGGGGTAATTTGTCGAGGCCCTCCAAAGGACCATCCAAGAGATCTGTCCTTCCCTCTAAGCAGGTAGTAAAATCGTGAAGTCATTAGCCCCAGGAAGCGCAGTGAGTGTGGGTTCTTGGGCAGGACGCTGGTTTCAAGATGAAGTCTCCACACTCAGAAGACCAGGCTACTCTCTGCCTTACCGGAACCCTCCCCACCTCCTCGCAGTCGCTGGAGGCAGTCTGTGATAAGCAGATGCAACATTCAGGAACAGGAACCTGCACATTTAGAAACCAGCACCCCCTACTGTAAGAGGAGGGGGTCATGTGGGCTCAGGCCGGAATGCCGCAACCACCAGTGGTGCTCCCGGAAAGTGCGATGGACATCCGACAAGACGAGGCGGACAAGGTGGCCAAGCCCCCCCCACCCCCCCCACCACCCCCCCACCCCCGCCACACACACACACACATACCCCGCAGCGGGGCAAGCCCGACTGCCCGACGTCCGAGCCCGAGGGATAGAAACTGGAGAGAAAACTGCCCTCGCTTCAACAATGCATAGGTGGCGAGGCAGTTTCTCTGAAGAAAAGAATATGGCGCTTTCTGACCCCATGGCGTCCTCACGCCTCAGCAAGCTGGCCGACGACACGAACCTGAGCCTGGCGGTCGTGGAGCATGATGAGGACAACACGAGACGCGAGCCTGAGAAACCGCACATGCGCATCTTCACCGGCGGCTCCCTGTCCCGCCCCCAGCACGTTCTCGCGTGATCTTCTTCCCGCGTGTGACGTGGATTGCGGCGGTTGCCAAAGTCCTGTGTTCCCGTGCTGCGCTTGTGTGAGTGACCGTCACCAGTCCCCCGTTGTGGCCTCCTTGCTTTGAGGCAGCGATGTCAGGGACCTGTCCATGTCAGAGACCTGCAGGCTCTCCGGGGTCTGCCGCACTGAGACCGCAGGGCAGCTGGAGCAGACTCTGACCGACCGCAAGGGCAGCCTCCTCGCGGACCTGGTGTGAGCTCCGTGAAGTCGGACCACGTGAGGCAGGCGGGCGAAGACGATTGCATCCGGCAAGAGGGACTCTCCTGTAACCGCATCTGCGGAAGTACCGGGGGTATGCATCCGGAGGGGCGGCCGAGAGCTTTCGCTGGCGCTCTCACCATTCGCGAGCCTGCTGCCTTTTGCCAAGATCCTCCTCCAGCCTGGAAGCACCTGGGCATCTTCACTGAACGAAGGCACCCACGCCAGTGACTTGCTCAGCTCCAGACCCCGGCTTGCCACACACCCCCAGACCAGCCTCTGGGCCTCCAGAGGCCTCCGTCCCACCCATGTTAACCACACAGGTCTGCTTTCCACCGCTCTGTTGCGTCTGGTTTAGCCACTGAATATACCTCAGCGCCTGCTCCACTTGCTTCTTTCCTACCTTAGTCTCACTATAATGATGATTATTCAGATGTTATGGTCTGCCAAGTGTCACCTGGAGGCATTCTGTCTGAAAGAATTCAAACAATGCAGATGAGCGAGAGTCCCCTAGATTTGGCCACCCTGCCTGTGTCCTTGCTGTGTCCCCTGGCCACCCTGGGGGCCTTTCCCTGTGCCCCCACCTCCAGCCTGTGGCCTTTGCCGGCTGTGAGATGGCCATCTAAACAGTGTCACCTCGTTCTTCCTGTACTGTTCTGTGACATTTCTTTCACCTAAGGAGTCTGGAAGTTATCCTTGGAGTAATTGCCACCACCGCCACCACCAGAAACAACAAAAAGATTAAAAAAAAAAAAAAAAAAGAGTCAGGGTCATATAACCAGGTATCACTAATAATTTAAGGAAAACAAATACCATGAAAGAAGCATCACTGTTTAAATTGAAAAACTTATACACAAGTGTGACTGACTTGCTAGTTGCCTACCCAAGATCCATTCTCTTCCTTACTACCAGAATTTTGATGAATGATTTAACAAAACTCTACCTCTCAATCATGTCAGAGGAAAAACAGATCAGGCCACTGAGATAGAAGTCTGTTGGGTATTTAAGGGTAAGTTTTGCTTTCCTAATTGTAACAGAGCTGGCCAGTTGTCTCCTAATATTCATTCTTCTTTTCTTTATTCTTGTTATGAGCTCTGATTTTAGCCCAGTCTATGGCTTCCGAAGGGAAGGGAAGGGAAGGGGGAGACTCCACTGGGAAATTCAGTGGCATCTCCCTAGCAGCTAAGTGTGGTCACATGACTAAGTTCTGGCCAGGAGATGTAAGTTCATGTCCTCCTTGTTCCATTTTCTTGCTAGCTGGAATAAAGAAATGATGGCTGAATCTTGAGCAATCATGTTGGATCACATTAAAGAAGCCACATATTTTCAATGACAGAACAAAAAGAAAAGCTGCCTAGGTTCCTGACACCGTATGGTGGAATATCAGCTCTGGACCTCCAGATTTAATTAATATAAGAGATAGATAAACTTCATCTTTAAATCACTATAATTTTGGATTTTGTCAAATGCATCTGTCATACTAACATGGATACCAATCCTTCCTTCCTCTTTACTATGTCTTTCCTCTTCTGGTCTGTAATATATACCCAATGCTTCATAGTCATCTTACATCCACAAGGGTGAAGCCACATGCTCAAAATGGCAGGATAAAAAGAAAAAAAATAAAATTTAATTTAAAAAAAAAACATACAGAAGGAGCCTAGTCCCTAGATGACAACTCTGCATGTTCATTTCTGGACTTTCTAATTCATGGGAAAAATAAACTCACTACTTGTGTATGTTATAGTTTGTTGTGATTTCTGTTACTTGAAATTTAATACAATCCTATCTAGTACATCTCAAAGGAAATAAAGCTGATACAGAAAAACAAAATTTGTTGTATCCATGAAATAAGAACAGGCTGTTAATGAAAATGAACCAATTTTAGATCCTTATAATGAAAATATAAATGGTTTAAAAACAAATCAAATGGACATAGATACAGAACAAATTAATGATCTATGAGAGGATGTTGAGAAATTCTTCTTGACTATGGAATACAATGTCTGAAATGACAAAACAAATGGAGAGTATGAACAGAGTTGTATTAGTTTCCTAGGGCTGTAGTAACAAAGTACCACAAACTAGATGTCTGAAAGAACAGGAATTTATTGTTTCAGTAGAAGTCCAAGATCAAAGTTTTGGCAAAGGTTGTTTATTCTGAGGGTTATGGGGAATAATATATTCTATGCTTCTCTTCTAGTTTCTGTTGGTTTATTGGCAACTTTTGGCCTTTTTTTGGCTTACAGATGCATCACCACAATCTCTACCTTCATGTTCACATGGCATTCTCCCTGTGTGTCTGTGTCCAGATCTCCACTTTTTATAAAAACACTAGTAATACTGTTTACAGGTGAGAAGAGACAGAATTGAGGAATGCAGTATTTTTTTTTTAATAATGGCAGAAAAATTTCCTGAGCTGAACAATGATATGAGTCTGTACGTAGAAAGACTCCATTGAGTACTGGGAAAGATAAATGAAAAAAAAACCTAGTCCTCAAATCATGATAAAATTTGGCAAGAATAAAGACAAAATTTTTAAGTGTCCAAAATAAAAAGTAAAAATTATACTTCAAAACAACAAAAATTAGATAGACATTGACTTCATATCAATATGACCAGAGGCAAGAAAACACTGGAGCAATATGCTCAAAGTTTTAAGGGAATTTTTTTTTCTTTTCTTTTTTTGAGAGAAAGAGAGTGCAAGCCAGGAAGAGAGGGAGAGGGAGAGAGAGAGACAGAGAGAGAAACAGAGAGAGACAGAGAACCTTAAGCAGGTTCCCTGCTCAGCACAGAGCCTATCATGAGGCTGGATCCCATGACCCTGGGATCATGACCTGAGCTGAAATCAAGAACTGGATGCTCAACCTACTGAGCCACCCAGGTGCCCAAGGGAAAATTATTTTTGAACTGAGAAAAACTATAATTCAAGTGAGAGGGCAAATTAAAAATATCAGCAGCGCAGTAACTGTTGATCCAACTGCTGCAGAACCTGATTAGTTCCAGGCCAGTTAGAAAAACCCTATTCTTTTGCTAGGGCTTGGATCAGAAATGAATAGTGACACATTCCAGCTGAGACACCAGAGAAATTTGTTGGGCCTCTGAAGAAGTCCCTCCTTACTCTCCTTGGGCTGGATCTCTTCTTCCTACTAGAGTGAACATGTGAAAATATTGTCCATGTCTATAGCAGTTACCCCACAGCTACAAAACGAACCAGATTTAAGATGAAACTAACACCTACAGTGCCTTTCTTAACTGGGATTCTGCAGAAGAATTAAGGCCTACTGAGAATAACTTGTGTGACTATTTCTCAGTTCTCCCAAGGATGATTCAGAGCTAGGTACCATGCTAGATGCATAGAGTGTAAACTTATTTATTACATTCAATGGATGCCTTATGTCATTAGAGCTTAATTTCTAGAGTGGGGGTCAACACACTATGATCTACAGGCCAAATCCAACTTGCTGCCTGTTTTATTGGAACCCCAGGTTTATTTGTTTACATATTGCCTATGGCTACTTTCACACTTCAAAGGCAGAGCTCAGTAGCTGTGACAGAGATGGTCCAAAAAAATCTAAAATATTTACTATCTGGACCTTTATAGGAAATGTTAGTCAACACCACTCTAAAGAAACCTCATTAAGAAGAGACTTGGCTTTGTCTATCTTGACCTTTGCCCCATTATCAGCAAGCAGGCAGAGGAGATCAGGCTGATGAGTTTGGCTGAGATGTTACTTCTGCTTGTCACTTCCTTCACTTATAACCTTATCACAGAGTTGTTATGAGAGTTGAGTCAATAACTGTAAAGCACTTAGAGTGCTGCCTGGCACATAGTAAGCACTCAGTAAATGTTAGCTCTTATTCCAAACCTGATACCAACTACCATTTACTTAGCACACTGTTGTGCAGATAGGCAATTTGGTCTGAGTTCAGCAGGATGTGTCTTCTGATATTGGCCGGAATTTATCTTGCAGCTCCAAATAGCCATAGCTAAATAGGTCAGATTTAGGCTATTCTACTTCAGGTTTCCTGGTCCAGGATGGTCCCATTCACATGTCTAGCAGTTGGCCAGCTGTCACCAGGACAACTGCCCATGTGGCAGTTAGTCTCTTATTCCCCAGCGAACTAGCCTGGCTTTTCACAGAGTGATAAGAGGGTTCCAAAGAGACTAAAGTGAGGAAGGCTTCTTAAGGCTTAAGCCTGGAGCTGGAACAGCACCACCTCCACTATATTTTATTGGTCAGACAAATCACAAGACCAGCTCATATTCAAAGGATGGGGAAATAAATTTCACTTCTGATGGGAGGACTCAGAGTCAATTTGCAAGGGGGCATGCACACAGGGAAGAAAAATTGCAGTCATTTATGTAAACAATCTACAACATCAGGTTAATATATCTTAGGGGCACTTGGGTGGCTCAGTCAGCTAAGAATTGGCTCTTGACTTTGGCTCAGATCATGACCTCATAGTTGGTAAGATCGAGCACCAAGTTGAGCTCTGCACTGAAAATCCTGCTTGGGATTCTCTCTCCCTCTCTCTTTGCCCCTCCCCACCCTTCATTCTCTCTAAATAAACTTAAGATATATATTTTTTTTAATATATATGTGTATAAGGTATATATATATAAGCTTAAGATATACATGTTTTAATATATATTAATAAATATACACCTTACATATGAATACACATTATATATATTAATATATATTAACTAATATCTAATTCGCTAATTGTTATAATTAACTATAATAAATATACACCTTACATATTAATACACATTATATATATTAATATATATTAACTAATATCTAATTCGTTAATTGTTATAATTAACTAACATATGATATATGTACACCTTAACATACATTCAAATATCAAACAAATATTTAAGTACTTGCTAAATGCCAATACTATATGAAATGGCTTTGCTTTTCTCTTTCCTTTTGAAATTCAAAACTTTATTTGAACAGCAGCCTTTTAGAAAGAAAATAAATAAATTATTTTGCTCTTAGTAATTGTGTGTTTGTGGGAGCACATCTGAATGCATGTAATAATAAACCATCAAATTTAGTTGATTGACCCTCAGTCTCTTCCAACTACAGCAAAATGCTGAGTTAATTCTTGAATTTTAATTCCTCTTTAAATAAAACTAGAAATAAAATTCTAATTTTGTTTTAAATGCATAAAGTAAAAGGCAATTTGATCTCCTAATTTTTTAACTTGTCATGAACATCTCACAAAGTACTAAACCAAACACTGCAACATACCAATAACATCATCTTCAAAAATAAGAGTAATTTGACTTTTCTCCTCTGCTTGAAAATAGAAACAATAAATAATGATGAGAATTAGAAGAATCTATCAGTGTTCTGGGACCTCCCAGTCTTCCTTTCTCCAAATGTGTAAATCATCAAGTATTTAATGACTAATATAGTGATGATCAAGCTTACAAGAATAAATTACTTATATGTCTACCCTTGGCTATCTAGATTCATTAGTGCTCTTAAGCAAATTAATATGTCTTCACATTCCCAGCCCTAACAAAGTGTTATAGTCTCTCCTATTACTTTACATACTGACTTGCCAATGCTTTTTCTTTTTTTGGGGGGGGGGGGGTGACCTATATATTTATTAATGTTGTTTTTTGTTTTTTTGGTTTTTTTAATATATGAAATTTATTGTCAAATTGGTTTCCATACAACACCCAATGCTCATCTCAAAATATGCCTTCTTCACACCTTTTGGGATGAGCACTGGGTGTTGTATGGAAACCAATTTGACAATAAATTTCAAAAAAAAAATGCCCTCTTCAATACCCATCACCCACCCTCCCCACCCTCCCACCCCCCATCAGCCCTCAGTTTGTTCTCAGTTTTTAAGAGTCTCTTATGCTTTGGCTCCCTCCCACTCTAACCTCTAACCTTTTTTTTTTTCCTTCCCCTCCCCGATGGGTTCCTGTTAAGTTTCTCAGGATCCACATAAGAGTGAAAACATATGGTATCTGTCTTTCTCTGTATGGCTTATTTCACTTAGCATAACACTCTCCAGTTCCATCCACGTTGCTACAAAGGGCCATATTTCATTCTTTCTCATTGCCATGTAGTATTCCATTGTGTATATAAACCACAATTTCTTTATCCATTCATCAGTTGATGGACATTTAGGCTCTTTCCATAATTTTTGCCAATACTTTTTCTATTAAGTGGATTTGTTTCTCTCCTCCACCCCCAATTTTGAGCAGAGTATATATTCCCCTGCTTTCTTTTTCTTTTTTTAGGTTTATATATTTTGAGAGAGAAAGAGAGCATGCTCAAGCAGAGTAGGGGCAGAGAGAAAGGGAGAGAGAGAATCCATGCTCAGCATGGAGCCCAATGTGGGACTCAATCTCACAACCATGAGATCATGACCTGAGGCAAAATCAAGAGTCTAATGTTCAACCAACTGAGCCACTCATGCGCACCTGCTTTCTAAACACTGACTCTATACCATGTGGGCTGGGAGAAGAGGATCTTCTGAAATGCAACTGGAAAAACAGAAAGGACATATTAGCTATTAGCATAATATAATAAGATATGGGAGCAAATACTTATAAGTCACTTAGGATGTGCCAGGCACTCTTCTGAGTAGTTTACACACATAAATTTATTAATGCTCATACAATTCTATAAATATGGGTGTGTTATTTTCCTCATTTTATAGATGAGAAGACTGAGGAGCAGAGGTTAAAGGCTTACCTCAGGTCACAGAACTAAATGGTGGATCTGGGATTTGGACCCAGGTGATCTGGTTCCAGAACTCATCAATTTCATCACTACATTGTACTGTCTCTCCATAAGACACCCAGGCACCATGTTGAGATTTTGAAAACTCCAATGATAGTATAGATGCTTGATCCTGAGGATGGACCAATGAGTAGCATTTCCAGCCCTCCTTTCTTATTCTAGCTTCATCCTGGAGAAAACTAAATGTAGCTCAATGACTAATACTCAGGGCCAAAACAAAAACAAAAACAAAAACAAAAACTGTAGGGATTAAGAATTGGGATTATGGGACAAGGGCTTTGGGGAAATAGGGTGGATCAAAGTAAGAGGGTGAACCCACAAGACAGATGCTCTTGGACTGGATGGGAAGAGGGTGGTAGCATTCAGGATCACACAGTATCTAGTGAAGGAGTACTGTACACATTCAGGATGGGGTGGAATAAGCTGAACAAAGTAAACATACCACTCATAGTTCTTTCTCATCCTAAGGGGAATCTTAATATGGATGGCCACTGACTTTAGCCTGCTGTAAAGATCAGCCTACACATCACCTGGATCAAAGACTTACCCCCAAGTAATGCTCTCTATCACCATGGCCTTCCAAGGGTAAGAGCAATGTAAAAGATGTTATATCTTAAGCTAGAAAACATCTCTTCCCTTTTTCTCTTTCCCAGTCCCCTCTCCCCTTTTCTGTTTGTGTTGACATGCAAATATATTGTTTCCTCCAAATGAAATGTATATGTTAATTTATTTGATGGCCTTAACAAAATTGATCTAAAATAAAGTGCCAGCACCCTATAAATAGTTACCAATAAAAGGCCCTGGACTTTTCCAATAATTACAATAATGTTATACAGGATGATGACATGTTCAAAGGAGCAAGCCAGTTATAAACACAATTAAGATAAATTGAAGAGGGATGAAAGAAACCAGGACACTGAAGTACAAATCACTACTGCCCTAGAGCAAGCCTATGACCTCTAGCAGAGAATTGCTCTCTGTTTGAAAACCAACTCTTGACATTCTACTGACTAGGGGGAATGTGTGACCCACTGAGTCACAATTCAGCGGTACTTGGGGAATAGGCATAGGCAGGTCCAGAAGGTGTGAGTAACTCACATGAACAGGAAACTCAGATTCCTGTTGGTATTGGATGCCTTTCCCTTCACCACATATACAGCTTCACAAGGAGTTCTCTATGAACACTGTGAGACCCAGCTCACAGATAAGTCTGCATGATACGTTGGTGCTAGCTGGAAATATACTGCTGCCACATTGCAGCACTACTCAGGGGTATCCCAGAAAACACTGGAGAAGGGAAATCATGCCAGTGGGTGGATTTCCAAGCAGTATGCTTGATTAGAGAATTGGCCTGAGATATGGATATAAACAGTCACTTGAACATTAACAAATGGTTTGGTTAATTGTTCACAGCCCTGACAGCAATAGGTCTGAAAGATCACATACAGTGAGGTCTGTGAAAAGTTCTACAGATAGACTGATGGGAGTGAACTCAAAATGTGGATGCTTGTGTCTCATATGAATGTTCACTGGAAATTATCTACCTCAGAGAAGGAGCTCAAAGACCAGATGGACAAGATGATGAACCTATGGATATCAGCCAATCTCTGTTTCTCAATCAGCCTCTGGGGAATACCTCAATGGGCCCGTGAACCATGAGTGGCTTTGGTGTCAGGGATGGAAGCTCTGCATGGGCCCAACAACACAGACTCTCTCCCACCACAGCTAATCTAGCTACTGTCATTTCTGAGTGCTTACCACCCCCCTCCAGATGCACAGACCAATGCTGAATCCTCTGTATGGCACCATTCATCATTAAACACCATCTACCTTAAAAAGACAGCAATTCCTCTTTATCAGAATGAATATCTACTCCAGATCACCTTCCCTGACTGCATTGTCTCTGCCAGTTCCAGCATCTGGGGGTTTATAGGATGCCTAATCCATCAACATGGTACTTCACAGTATATTATCTTGAATGAAAGAATCCATTTTAAGGCAAAGGAGGTGTGACAATGGGCCTATGACCCCAGGATACACTAGTTCTTTTTTTTTTAATGAAATTTATTGTCAAATTGGTTTCCATACAACACCCAGTGCTCATCCCAACAGGTGCCCTCCTCAATGCACATCACCCACTTTCCCCTTCCTCCCAGCCCCCATCAACCCTCAGTTTCTTCTCAGTTTTTAAGAGTCTCTTACGGTTTGCCTCCCTCCCTCTCTAACTTTTTTTTTCCTTCCCCTCCCCCATGGTCTTCTGTTAAGTTTCTCAGGATCCACATAAGAAAGAAAACATACAGTACCTGTCTTTCTCTGTATGACTTATTTTACTAAGCATAACACTCTCCAGTTCCATCCATGTTGCTACAAAAGGTCATATTTCATTCTTTCTCATTTTCAAGTAGTATTCCATTGAAGGATACACTAGTTCTATTCCATATCCCTTTACCAGAAGAAAGGGACATGAAAGAATAATGGCAGAGCCTACTGAAGACTCACTTTAAGAGTCCACTTGGGATACACTGTTGGGCACTGTTCTCCAGGATTCAATATGGATGGTGCTGCATCTCCACAGCTAGGCTACATGGATCTAGGAGCCATGTAGAAACAGCGGTAGTTCTTCTAACCCTTACTTTCCCTAGCATGATTTATATTTCCTGTCTTGAAAAGGTAAGCTAAACCAAGTTAGAGTTTCTATATCTCATTGGGGGTGGGGAGTCAGGGGGAGTAGAGAAAACTCCCACCAAGTGACACAGTAAGGATCCCACTGAATTGGAGAGCTATGATTGTTACTGCCTGGCCACTCTGGGGTCCTTAGGCCCATGAACCAGCAGGCAAAAAAAAAGTCACTTCCTGCTGAGGAAATCAACAGTGATTATCATGAGGAGTTCTGGTTGCTACTACACAGTAAGACAGTAAAGATTCTTTATAGAATCTTTTTACATTGGTCATCTTTTAACACTGGCATTGCTTAGTTATAACTGTACATGGACAGTTATAGTAACTTTTACAGACCAGAAAGACAAAGTAACTGGGCACCTGGATGGCTCAGTTGGTTAAGCATCCGACTTCACCTCAGATCATGATCTCATCAAGCCCCTCATCAGGATCTGTGTTCTCAGCTCAGAGCCTGCTTCAGAACATTGTCTCCCTATCTCTCTGCCCCTCCCTTGCTCTCGCATGCTTGCTTTCTCTCTCTCAAAAATAAACAAACATTAAAAAAAAAAAAAAAAAAAAGACCTGGGTGGCTCAGTTGGTTGAGCGACTGACTTCAGCTCAGGTCATGATCTCACAGTTCATGTTCAAAACCCGTGTTGGCTCTGTGCTGACAGCTGGGAGCCTGGAGCCTGCTTTGGATTTTGTGTCTCCCTCTCTTTCTGCCCCTCCCCACTCACACTCTGTCTCTCCCCCTCTCTCTCAAAAATAGGTAAACATTAAAAAAAATAAGCAAAAAAGACAGACAAAGCAACTACATGCTCAGACCACTTAGGGTGGAAGGTCTAGAATTCCTACCAGAGTAGCAACCAAAAGAAGCCAATGCACTTGCCCAGGGAAAAGGAAATCTAAAATTAGTGGTAAAAAAGGCTGGTGGTGAATATCAGTTATGTCCTTGGGATCAGTTATAGCAGTAGGGACTGCACCTTAATTCACTAACCCACTTAAAGGGTTTTTAGCAGATTTCAAGTAAAGTGGATTCTGTGATGCACTGATTTTGTACCTCCCTTCTCAACAAAATGAGGGCATCTTGGTCTTATAAGACCAAAAGCCCACAACCATAGCCTGAGAGCCAGATCTCCAAGGATGGTCTGAGCAATGTGTCAGACACAGCTTATGCAGCTCTCCAGGATCTGTTCATCTTTGTCTGCCTCTTGGGTCCATGACCACTTCATCTTCTAGCTCTGCGAGCTACCTTGCCCATCCCCCTTGTACCCCCTTCTGTCAGGTGAAGGCCAGACTCTGGTAGAAGCCACAGCAGCTCAGGCACCCAGACCTAACACAACCAGATCCACAGAAGCTCTGGCTTCTCCAGCAGCTGTCCTCAAAAGCCAGGGAACAAACCCAAAACTGCAAAGGAGTTGATGCCCTATGGAACAAATGTTATATGGCAAGAGACAGAAAACAGGAAAGAGCTGTCAGAAAGATTCTTCTCCCTTCCTTTCTCTGAGGTGCTATGGTCCTGTATGGGTTAGCTAGAAGTATGCCACATAAGTGAGCACCTGGGTGTGTTTTCTCATGAAGCCGTGGCTGCTTCACCTCCTGCCACACCTACATCTCTTTTTACCTCTTAACATCCTTCAACTACACCCCCAATAATGCATTACTAGCACATAAGCTTTGCCTAAGTTTCTGTTTTCTAGGAAATATGGGTCGAAAAAGATGGTGTATATCAAATTCACTTAGGGAACTGTTTCAAATGACAATTATGCCACGATAAATACCCCTTTGATAAGGGGTATTGTGGGCTTCAAGTTTACAAGGATGAGAAAAGTAGAACACTACTTCATTAAACTTAGAAATATTTGGCCTATGTTTGATCCTAACTCTGCTATTTACAGTGTGATCTTGAGTAACTCATTGAACCTTTCTGAGCCTCATTTCCTCATCTGGATCCACCAAGGATCAGCATGATACATACACACGGGCTCTACACACGGGCTGTTAGGAAAACTGCCCCAGGTGCCTGTGAACCTTCAGGCAACTGACATAACAACTCCTAAGCCTCAGTCTCCCCTGCATAAAATGAAGATAGTAACCCACTTGATTCATGGGTATAGTTTGAGGATTAAAAGAGATTATCATTCATGCAAAGCACTTGTAAAGTCTCTTATCAATTATTATCACCTCTGGAAAGGGGTACAAACTCCCTGCCTTAAAAGGTTGGTGTGAAAATTAGCTGCCTTCTCAAGGCAGCTGTTGGAGTTGTTTGGATTAGGTCTGCATGCCTGAGCTGTGGTAAAGCATGACATAAATGTAAAATAATTTCTTTTTCCGGTAAAAAAGATATTGCTTATAATTTTTTCGTTTTACTGAGAAATAATTGACATCATCACTGTAAAAGTTTAAGGCCTACAGCACGATGGTTTGACTTACATATATTGTGAAATGATTACAGTAAGTTCAGCAAAGATCCATCTTCTTGTATAGATACAATAAAAAGAAAAGAATAAAGAAAAAAATTCCCCTTGTGATGAGAGCTCTTAGGATTTGCCCTCTTAACAACTTTCCTATATTACATACAGCAGCGATAGCTATAGTCATTATGCTATACATTACATCCCTAGGACTTATTTATCTTATAACTAAGTTTGTACTTTTTGACTACCTACCTCCAGTTCATCCTCCCTCCAACCCCTGCCTCTGGTAAGCACAAGCCTGATCTCTTTCTCTATAACTTTGGTTACATGAGGTTTTGTTTTTTTTTTTAAGATTCCATATATAAATGAGATCATATAGTGTTTGTCTTTCTCTGTCTGACTTATTTCACTTAGCACAATGCCCTCACATTCCATCCATGTGGTTAAAAATGCCAGGATTTCTGGGGCGCCTGGGTGGCGCAGTCAGTTAAGCGTCCGACTTCAGCCAGGTCACGATCTCGCGGTCCGTGAGTTCGAGCCCCGCGTCAGGCTCTGGGCTGATGGCTCAGAGCCTGGAGCCTGTTTCCGATTCTGTGTCTCCCTCTCTCTCTGCCCCTCCCCCGTTCATGCTCTGTCTCTCTCTGTCCCAAAAATAAATAAACGTTGAAAAAAAAAAAAAATTTAAAAAAAAAAAAAATGCCAGGATTTCTTGTTCATGGATGAATAATATTCCATTGTGTGTGTTTATTCCATTGTGTGGTATATATATATATATATATATATATATATATATATATGTATATATATATATCACATCTTCTTTATCCATTCATCCACTGATGGACATTAGGTTGTTTCCATGTCTTGCCTATTATAAACAATGTTGCCATGAACATAGGGGTGCAGGTATCTTTTCAAGTTAGTGTTTTCATTACTTTCGGGTATATTCCCAGAAATAGAATTGCTGGATCATATAATAGTTCTATTTTTATTTGGGTGGGGGGGATCCTCCATACTGTTTTCCACGATGGCTGTGCCAATGTACATTCCTACCAACAGGGCACAAGGGTTCCCTTTTCCCCACATCCTCACTAGCATTTGTTATCTCTTATCTCTTTGATGACAGGCATTCTAGCAGCTGTGAAGAGATATCTCATTGCAGTTTAATTTTCATTTCCCTAACGAGTAATGTTGAGCATCTTTTCATGTACCTGTTGACCTTTCATATATCTTCTTTGGAGAAATGTCTATTCAAGTCCTTTGCTCATTTTTAATTGGAATTTTTATTGTTTGTTTTGGTTTGGTTTTGCTTTTGAGTTGTATGAATTCTTCATATGTTTTGAATATTAACCTTGTGTTACAATTTGGGTCTGGTCATTCTTCCCTTTCCTACAGATAGAAGCCTGGACCTTTTTACATTGTCTTCTCAGCTCAGTGAGTTGAGTCCATGCTAACACAAAGTTCAGCTCATATCTCTCTGTCCTCCCAAAAAACTGATTATTTCCCACTTCTTCAATCTTCACCCCTCATTTTCTCTAGCCATGGCTACCCCCACAGAAGGCAGGTATAGCAAATAATAACAATATTGATAATGATTCACATCTTCATTCAAGTCTTCATTTGAAATAAATACTCCAAAGGCCCACTTCTGAGGAGAGTGAGTTCTTGCCTAAGACTTAGAAAGACATTCATATTGGGGCGCCTGGGTGGCGCAGTCGGTTAAGCGTCCGACTTCAGCCAGGTCACGATCTCGCGGTCCGTGAGTTTGAGCCCCGCATCAGGCTCTGGGCTGATGGCTCAGAGTCTGGAGCCTGTTTCCGATTCTGTGTCTCCCTCTCTCTCTGCCCCTCCCCCGTTCATGCTCTGTCTCTCTCTGTCCCAAAAATAAAATAAACGTTGAAAAAAAAATTAAAAAAAAAAAAGACATTCATATCAAGTGACTTTGGTTTGCTTGACATATGATTTAAAGTAGACCCCTCTGCTCTGCACTGACAGTTCAGAAACTGCTTTCTTGTGCTTTCTCTGTCGCTCTCAAAATAAATAAACTTTTAAAATAAATAAATACATAAGTAACAAAGTAACGCCCTCTGCAAAGTAATTTAGAGTATAAAGAAACCGAGCTTAGCAAAAGTGTCATGTCAGGATATATTGTATAAGATTTAAAAATTTGTGAATAAAATCTGAGTCTATTAGGCTGGCCAAAGATTATATTACCCTAGTAATCTGAGAAACAAGCAATAAATAATTATTTGAGATGGGAAAAGATGAGCACCAGGTTTTGCAACGGATCCAGGTTCTTGAACAACATTATTACAGTAGCTACTCTTCCTTTGCACTTGACTCACAATCCTGGTACAAATTACCCATGGCCTCAAAGTAGCTAACAACAACAACAATGCATAGAACCACTGGTATCCAAAGCCATCATAATTCTGCAAAAATACAGCTAATGGCTGCTGAGTCAAACACCAAAGTCCACTATGACCCTGTCCAGTTCTCATTACCATGTTGACCTCACCTGAAAATCCTCCAAAAATATTCATCCCATAGGTACCTCTTCAGAGGTTTATAATTACCATGAAACACTGTAATTCATACAATTAATGGTTTATTCCAGACATCCAGCTACTGCTGATTTCCACTGTTTGCCTGGATTAAAGGCTGCTTGTTACCAAGAGACTTCGCAGCAATCCCTCCAGTTAATTAATGTTTTCACGCACTTGTCTAGAAGACAACAACAAAAGCTGCTATGTAATTGCCATTGTTTACCACAAATTTCAAGGTACCATGGTTACTTCATCCTTGTCACTGTGATCACTATTATCATCATCATCATTATCAATATACATTGCAACTGATTTTTACATTTTTTATGTTTATTTTTTGAGAGAAAGAGTGTGAGCAGGGGAGGGGCAGAGAGAGAGAGAGAGAGAGAGAGACAGAATCTGAAGCAGGATCCAGGCTCTGAGCTGTCAGCACAGAGCCTGGTGCAGGGCTTGAACCCACGAACTATGAGATCATGACCTGAGACAAAGTTGGACGCTTTACCAACTGAGCCACCCAGGCACCCTTTTTGCAACTGATTCCAACGTGGCTGGATCTCTCAGCACAGCAGCCAAGAGACCTGGGTTCTATGTCTTAGCTGTATGATCTAAAGCAAGTAATTTCTCTTTATTACATCTCAATTTCTTTATTGTAACATGAGAAGCTGAACAAGAGTCACACTTCAGTTCTAATTACTCTACTGAGATCTGGTTGAAAGCCCTCCTCAGATTCTGAGGTTAGGAGGTAAATATGGAAATCCTGGGAAAAGCCAAACAAGACTTAGAGCTTCATATCTCTGAAAACATCTTTCTATTACTTCTTCCAGTAACTGCTCCTACATTGTATAGAAAAGAGAAAACTGGAAACTTCTCAAGCACAAAAGATCTTGCAGTATGCCTGGATTCTATAAGCTAGCTCTTTGGATATTTATTGTTTGCCTAATCTTTCTTCTATTGAAGATTCACCTTTTCCCAATCTATAATAACCTTGTTCAGTCTATGCACTTGCAGTTCAAATGCAAGTAACTACACCCCATAATGGACACATGATATAAGCCTTACACTTGCAGGATTCTTAATTCTCACAGCAGTATTGTGAGAGGGACAGGATAGGTATAAGTTTTCTTCCCATTATAAATGTAAGAAAACAAAATTGATTAGGCTTCTTGACTTGATTAAAATTAAACATATAGGAACTGCTATGACACAAACCCTAGGGTTTTTTTGCATTTCAAATCTGGTCTTCTTTTCATTTCCCCACAAGATTATGAACCTCATGACATTGCCGTTATATCCCCTGTACATAAAAAGACGGGGAACCTACCCAAGATTCTGAGAATAAGATTAATATAACCAACCAATGTAAAAGAATAGAGCAGACATTAGCAGAAGTCATTACAAAGATGCAGAATGTCTACCAGGTTAAAGGTAGGACTGTAACCTAATAATAGTGATTTAAGAGAGAGAAATGTCACAAAAGAGGGTTTTTACATAAAAATATTTTAAAGGGTTCAAGAAGAAAAATATGATAATGCTTATCCAATAATGTCTATGTGAAAGAAACATGCAATCAGGGGGACAAAAGAATTTTAGTCAGTAGAAAGATAGTCTATGATGAGGGGCAAGGCCGGCTCATCAAAATTCACCCTAGCCTAATAAAAAAAATATTTCCCAAGATCATCCTTTTCACTTTACTCAGTATCTGTGTACTAATCCATGACATTCAATACCTAATCACACTAATTTTTTTCGTTCAACAAACATGTTTTGAGTGTCTTCTGTGTACCAGACATTGTGCCAGGAACTGGTAATAAAAAGATGAGTAAGAAATAGTCCCTATATTCACGAAGACAGGTGAACAAGAGAAAGGAGTTGAAAAAGATCCCTGAGATTCTGACTTGGGCAACTGGATGGATACCATTAACTGGGGAATATAAGAAGAGGAACAGGATGGGAGAGGAGATGAGACAGAAGGAGTTTGTTTGGTTATTTTTTTTAAGTTTATTTATTTTGAGAGAGTGCACAGCAGGGGTGGGGGGTGTACAGAGAGAGAGGCAGAGAGAGAATCCCAAGTAGGCTCTGAGCTGTCAGCACAGAGCCCCACACAGGGCTCAAACTCAGGAACCGTAAGATCAAAATCAAGACCAAAATCAAGAACCTGAGCCAAAATCAAGAGTCAGACGCTTAGCCGACTGAGCCATCCAGGTGCCCCAAGGAGTTTGGTTTGAGATATCAGGTCAGTTAAGAATGACTTCGGCTGTAAGAAACAACCTCAACCAGCAGAATTTAAGTAATAGACATTTAATTACCACAACATGAAATCTGGAAAAATGCAGTCCAGGCCAGTGCAGTGGTTCAACAATACCATCAAGGATGCAGGCTCATCCCATCTCTTATTCCACCATTCTTGGCAAGTGGGCATTTTGTCCTTGTGCTTGTTACCTCCTGTTATTCCAGGATAGATGTCAGCTATTTTATTAAAATGTCATTTGTCATCCCTCTTTAATCACTGTAATGAGTCTCCTAAATCCCAATCTAACAAAAATCAACAATTCTATGAAATGCGTTAACCCAATGAGGAAGGTAAGTACCAAAAATATATAAGGCCATTCTCCCTCCAATCTCCATCCAGCTATTACAGAGGTTAGGAAAAAGAATAAAAATACAGTGTTGATTGCTAGCTGGATGTAAACCATTTCTTAATTCTAGAAAATCAAGCAAACAGTCATTAAACATGTAAAAAAATCTAAAAACTAATTTGTAAATGGCATTTTCTTTAGAAGCCATGGGTGGTCCAGGAAGCAGTAAAGGAATAGCATTCTACAGATTATCTCCACTGTATCTTTCACATCCATTAGAGTCATGGCTCACCTGTTGAATGTAAATTGCTTTATGAACAGCTGGTCCTTCCCCCAAAGTAAACAGGCTAGATATTGAAATAGCCATCTAGTCTGGGGCTTGCTGATATCACAGCATCCTGATTTCCCCAGATGAAAGATATTTTATTTATGCGTATTAAATGTAAGAGAGTGGGTTTTTTCCTAGATAACAAGGTTACCCCTTAAATGTTTCCCACCATCCCTTGTAAATCCAGGAATGAGATTTGAATATTTATTATTAATGATTCATTAACATTCAACCCCCTGAGGAAATTACTATATTAATGTACATAAATGTTCATTGGGATGTGTAAACAAGTTGAGAAACCTGACTCCTCTCGTTCCAGGAAGCTATTATTCTCATTATCAAAGTTAAGAATTTCAAGAACAGTATTTCTGTTTGAGGTAGGAAGGCAAGAAGCAATAAAATAAAATACATCTTCCATGGGCCAGAATGTTTAGTCCTCTGAAAAGGACACCATACTCCAGAGACAGTAACATGGTTTTTAAAAAGCCCTGACTGCATCCCACCATCCTTTTTTGGCACCTGCTTACTCAAAGGGCATGCAAACACACACACGTACATGCACACATGTACACACACACACACACACACACACACACACATTCCAACATTCTCTGGGCAGCCTTTTTTGGATAAACCTCTGTTCCCAAAAAATCAACTTACTTTCATTTACCATTTCTTCTAAACTCTTAGTGTTCTCAGAATCTGATCTATCCAGAAGCCAGGAAAAAAAGCTAATTATACTATTTACACCTTCCCCAAGGGGTAGTTGCACTTTAAAATTATGCCAGACATATGGAAATCTATTAGTAGACCTTCAGGCAAAATACACTCTATCAGAGGGCCTTTCTGGTCTCTAATCATAGCTTTCTCTACTTACTAAAAAAAAAAAAAAAAAAAAAAAGCTTTGTCAAATGTTTTTACTGTTCTCTAACTAAGGCACTTGACCAAAACAAAAACATTCCACAATGCATCCCAAAAATGTCGTAAGCCCAAAACAAAATAGAGATTTTTTTTTTTCCTTAACTGCTGAGCAAAATCAGTTAATGCCTGCATGAACTTTGACAGCTCTCCCTGGTGTGTAACTTTGTAAGGCCTATGCTATGAAAGGATCATAAAACTAAATGGAACTTTCAAATACCCCTAATAGATCCTCAAAAAGAAAGTGCCTGTGGGTTTGCCCTTTGGAAACAGGACGTACAAAGAAGCTAATCTGGGGAATTCTTGACTAACCCATCCATTAGAGAAGAGCATCAGAGTAGATACATTGAAACTATGAGGCCAGAGGGGTACCTGGGGGACTCAGTCAGTTAAGAGTCTGACTTTGGCTCAGGTCATGATATCAAGGTTTGTGGGTTCAAGCCCCAAGTCAGGCTCTCTGTTGTCAGTGATTCTCTGTCTCCCTCTCTCTCTGCCCCTCCCCCATCACTCTCTCAAAAATAAAGTAAACATTAAAAAGAAAGAAACTGTGAAGCCAGACATCCGGTTGGTTTAGGAATGAGGTCCCTATATAGATCTGGTAAAGCTTTCTAAGAAGAGAAGACAACAGTGAATATGCTTCGCACTGCATATGAGTTTGACTTCTCATCAAACTCATACAACAAAAAGAAGATTAATGGACAGACAAGGAAAGAGCAAGATGGAAAGTTATGGGTGAGGAAATAAGAGTGCTAGAAAATAGCCAGAAAATGCACTGTACAAGCTGATCACCTAACATCTAGAGTTCTTAGAACCCAACATACAAAATCATCAGTCAAGATCCTCTTAAGAAACCAGAAACCGCTCTGGATCTTAAAAATACAGGGAACTGGGGCACCTGGGTGGCTCAGTCGGTTAACTTCCGACTTTGGCTCAGGTCATGAACTTGCGGTCTGTGAGTTCGAGCCCCGCGTCAGGCTCTATGCTGATGGCTCAGAGCCTGGAGGCTGCTTCAGTTTCTGTGTCTCCCTCTCTCTCGGCCCCTCCCCTGCTCGTGCTCTCTCTCTCTCTCTCTAATATGAATAAATATTTAAAAAATTAAAAAAAAAATACAGGGAACTGAATTTGACTAAAGTTGAAGGAATGAGTAAACAGGTAATTGAAGAGCCCAGAAAGTAAAGAAAATATGGCGAGGCCACAGCAGGAATTCACTGCCACCTGGGGCAGGAGGAATTGTACAAGGAAGTGGCATCATCAGTGTCCAGAAACACAGGGCGTTACAAGAGTTAGGACCAGGGCAGGGGCCCCCATGCAGAAGCTGGGCATTGTGAAGAAATCTGTCTCATGAGAGAGGAGTCTTACCCTAGACAGAGCAAAAGAAAAAGAAATACAGATTTCTCCTGCTAGAGCATTCCTACCAAATCTTTCATAAGTCAAAATGCTGTAAAGAAGCAATTCCCATCACTTTCTATGGAAAAATTTGTGAGTATTCCCAGACCCGAAAAATTACCTCTCTTGGGCTTTTCTGATACCTTAGGACACATGTTGCTAATGGATGCACAAAACAAATCCAGTTAAAGCCCAGATGCTCATAGACACAGTTCACAGCTATGGTGGCTGGATGCTGAGAGGCTGAGATGCTTCCCAGAGAAGGAGCTTGGCAGGGCCCCTCTCCCTGCTTGGGGTGTTCTGTCTCTATAATAGCTTGCTGCAAAACAAATGTTGAATGCTATTTTCACTTCCTTTTCTTCATAACAGTGAAAATTCTCTTTAGATTTCCTTCAGTTAGCAAAAAAACTTCAGTTAGCTTTCCTTCAGAAAGCAAAAGTTTGCTTTCATAAAAGCAAAGTGGCATAATGCAAAATTTTGAAAAGCAGGGAAATACCTGAACCCGGCTTCCCCCCTCTTCCTGTCCTGCAATCTTCTGCCAGTGCCTTCCACTGGCCAAACCTGCCTAGAATGCAACTGGTCAAACCTACCTATAAATATAATTCCCTGTGATATAGAGCAGAGCAAGGGAAGGGTGCAAATTACATCTGAGAGAAAACAGGTAAATGGCGGGCATATAGGTCAACTCTAAGAGGAATGGGAAATTCCCCCTGCCTCCATCTAGTCTAACCATGCAATTCTTCGGCAAGTTGTGGTTTGTTTGTTTGTTTGTTTGTCTATCTGATTCCATCTGTGTGGACATACGACTCCGGGACACAACCAGAGGGCAGGGTCCCTAACTGTTGTCACTGTGATAGATTTTTCGTAGAAGCTACAAGTCTCTTCTAGAACCAGACAACAACTAATTCTTATTGATGGAGATGATAGTGATTGCAGATTTGGAAGGAAGTCAAACTTCAAAACAAGTCTACCCAACACCCAAACAAATGTTGGGAATTTTCTAAATTCATTAAATGCACCAATTGGTTCTTTTAATCTCATAATATCAAACTAATTTCATTGTTCTTCAGTGACAGCATTATCATCCAGTTAATTTAGCCAGAAACTTGGGAGGGTGGGGGGTCATACTTGACTTTTCTTTCTCTTTTCCTCCAACCAATCCCCCTGATGGCCCAGCCCTCAAAAGATATTCCAAATCCACACATCCTTCATCCAAACTCCTCTCCATCTCCACCCCTAGTCCTACTCACTTTCATCTCTTCCCCAAACCACAACAAATGGCCTCTCAACCCCTGACCTGCTCCCATCCTCCCATCTACCCCTCACTCCCAGCCTCCACTCCCCACAAGGCTTATATGGCAACTCTTTTTTTTTTATGTTTGTCTATTTTTTAAGTGAGACAGAAAGAGAGAGAATGAGCAGGGGAGGGGCAGAGAGAGGGAGACAGAATCTGAAGCAGACTCCAGGCTCTGAGATGTCAGCGCAGAGCCTGACATGGGGCTCGAACTCAAGAACTGTGAGATCATGACCTGAGCCGAACTCCGAGGCTTAACCAACTGAGCCACCCAGGTGCCCCATGGCAGCTCTTTCATTATCTATCTCTCAGTGCCAATGGCATGTCCTCAGAGAAGCCTTTCCTGGCCACCATTGAAAACTAGCTCCTGGGGTGCCTGGATGGCTGTCTGTTAAGCGTCCACTTTGGCTCAGGTCATGATCTTGCGGTCTGTGAGTTCAAGCCCTGTGTTGGGCTCTGTGCTGGCAGCTCAGAGCCTGTAGCCTGTTTCGGATTCTGTGTCTCCCTCTCTCTCTGACCCTCCCCTGTTCATGCTCTGTCTCTCTCTGTCTCAAAAATAAATAACGTTAAAAAAAAAAAAAAACAACTAGCTCCTACCCCTGCCATGTGACCCAGTTTTACTGTTTTCGTGGTATTTGCAGTGCCTGAAATTCCCTTGTTCTTGTCTTTTTCTTCTTACCTTCTCCATTAGGAAGTAAGCTACATGGGGGCAGTGGCTAGTCTGTCCTAGTCACCACTGAAACTCCAGCACTATAAAAAGTGCCTAGCATTAAACAGGCACTTGATAAATATTTATCAAATAAATGAAAGAATTCATTCTTCTACTCTCTCCATGAGATTGCTTGACTTGGTCAACAATTTAGACAGCAGAAAGGCTCATTACCTAAAATAAATTTATATTTAGAGTTCTGCATAAGTTTTGAGAGGGTTTTGAAAAGTGAAGGTTACCCTAAGAAATATTTTAAGCCAACTGATCTGTCTTAGTCTGCTTGAGCTACCCTAACAAAATACCATCAGCTATTTGGCTTAAAAAACAGAAATTTATTTTCTCATAATTCTGGAGGCTGGAAGTCTGAAATCAGGGTACCAACATGGTTGGTTTCTGGCGAGAGCTCTCTCTTCCTGACTTTTGGATGATTGCCTTCTCACTGTATCCTCACATGGAAAAGGACAATGTCCCTCTCTCTCTCTCTTTCTCTCTTCCCTTTAGTATAAGGGCACTAATCTCATTATCATGGCTCCACCTTCATGACCTCATCTAATCCTAATTGCATCCCAAAAATCTATTTCCAAATACCATTACATTGGGTCGGGGGTTATGGCTTCAATATATAAATTTTTAGGGGAACACAGCATGACCATTACAACAAAATTCACATACATCAACATGATACTAAGAAAGGGTTGTCCCTCAGCCATGTCCACAATTTTCCTGGATTTCAACCAAACCATACTCTCTAAAAAATGACAGGTTTTTTCCATACCTCTGCCTTTCCAAATTTCTTTCCTTCTGCCTGGAACATCGTTCTCTTTTTGTCTCCCTGATACCCTTCAAGATTCAGCTCAAGAGTCCCCTTCTCCTAGAAGTTCCCCTCCCCTCCCCACCCACTCCATCTTAGATGGAGTTAGGCATTACTCTCCCTCTCCCTCTCTCTTTGGCATTTCTTTTTTTATACTCTTAGGGTATTTTGCCCAGACCTTTACCCCAGGCTTACCTAGATTTGCATACCTCATCACTATTATAATGCATGTATCTGTCTCTTCAAGTGGATTGTATGCTCTTTAAGGTCAGAAGTCATATTATATTCACCTCTGCATTCCTGGCACCCAGCTTTTAGATGCTTAACCAGTGTTTGGTGAACAAACAAATAAATGAGCCCTAGATTTGGGGCTCTGAATTCTGGGTTCTAATATCCAGAAAGTGGGGTATATCAAGACTATGGTATTTAAAACACCTGGAATCATGAGAGAACATTGTCACGTACACCTCTCAACCCTGAATATCAGTTACAAACCTAAGGAAATTCCTTTTTAAGAAAATTCCTTTTCTTCAGTGCTCTTCTGTGATGGGCTGTTTTTCATCACCATATCCAGCTATCCAGATTTTTATTTATTATATGAGGAAGACACTGCAGAATCTTTTTTTTTTTAAATAAAACTCTCAAATTGTAGGCCTGTCACCATGCTATGCATTTGCTCTTCTGTTGCCTTTGTAAGTGGATTCTCTGATGAAATGTCCATGGAGAAATTTTTCTTTGCCTTGGACAGTCAGAGGGAAAGAAAGCAAAAGCAACTTTGTAAGAGTGATGTTTCCCAGGACCCGCATCTCCATCTCCTTCTTAATAAGTCAGTAGCCATGACAATCTCCAGGGAGCCTCAGACAGCTTGGAGGCTACCTGTATGTGCCATCTGCTTTGCTCCATGGGCCTCCACACAGAGGATTCAGGTCTGTATCTGGCTGAGCCACAGGCAAGAATACAAGTGTTTCCTGAAGCCAATCTTTCCTCAACATGGTCACTCTTAGAGACTACCATGGCTGCTACAGATTTGTCTTTGACCCAGGTTTGTCAGGCTTATCAGCTTCTATTTCTTCTTTGGCTTCTGACTATGGCTCCCACTTGCCCTTCATTGTTCTCTGACTTCACACTAAGCCCTTACCCAGAATGCCCTACCCTAGGTTCCCAGGGTCTGCCATGATACCCTTGGTCCTGGCTCCAGCCTACCTCCTCTGACTTATGGCTGCCCAGGCCATTTTGCACATATCCTTCTCACCCTCAACTCCCTCCAGCCCCCATTCATTCCTTGTCTCTGCCAATTACCTACTTCTGCTAGGGCCATGATAATGGGTGAGTGAAGAAGTTCACACCACCCCATGGATGGAATAAGTATGCTGCTGAGATATTTCCCTCAGCTGAGATTAGATTTGACCAACCTTATCAAGAGTACCATCTCATATGCAAATACATATGTGCTTGGTTCTAGACTTGATTCTAGACTTTTGGAGATAACCCTTGGTAAATGACAATAAAATGTATGACTAAAAAGATGCTTGATCTCATAATTCCTTCAGTGAAGTTTTCTCTGCTTTATTAATGGATGATTATTTAAAGCTTAAGATTTTAAGAGAGAAAGACTGATTATCACTCATTTTTGTCTTTTGAAAAATGGCATATTTCCAGGCACACATTGAGCACCAAATATTTTAAGGGAGAGGGGAGGGAAGGAGGAAGGGAGGGAGGGAGAGAGGAAGGAAGGAAGGAAGGAGGAATGGGAGAGGAAGGGAAGGAAGAAAGGAGGGAGGGAGGGATGGGGGAGGAAGGGAAGGAAGGAAGGAAGGAAGAAAAGAGGGGGGAGGGAGGAAGGAAGGAAAGGGATGGAGGAAGGGAGATTAGTTCCTACAAAGGCAGATTTTTGGCACATAATAGAATCAGGTGGAGGTAGAGGTAGTACTGTAGAAGTGAAAAATCACTGAACTAGGAGTCAGGAAGCAGGAACTATAAACCTGACTCCACCACCAACTTGCCACATGACTTTAAGACATTCTAGGGCACCTGGGTGGCTCAGTTGGTTAAGTGTCCAACTCTTGATTTCAGCTCAGGTCGTGATCTCACAGTTTGTGAATTTGAGCCCCATGTCGGGCTCCACACTGATGGTGCACAGCCTGCTTGGGCTTCTCTCGCCCTCTCTCTCTGCACTTCCCCTTTGCTCTCTCAAAATAAATAAATAAATAAATGTAAAAAAAAGACATTCTGCCCCGAGTCTCTTAGTAGATCTCAAGGTCTGAGAAATGGAATCCGATTTCATCAGGGTCAGCTGGACCCTCTTGTCTTATGAGTTTTCTAGAGCTTAACTGATTTTAGATAATGTTTTTTTTCTCTCTGGACAGATCTGTGTCGATCAACTCCAGAGTATCCCTGAGATTTGGGGCTTCTACCCAAGCTTTCCTATAGCACCTGGGTCTCAGAAATGTAACCCCAACTTGCCAAAGGCCAGTCAAATCTCCTTGCCAGCTCCTTGCCAAAAGAATCTAGCTCCTTATTCAGATACTCTTCTGTCCCCCTAGTATCCCAGAGGGTTTTGAAAACAACCCTAGAAACCTCAAAATAGATGGCCTCAGACCTGAATAAAAGGAAATATCAGGTTCTGGGATTTGGGCTCCCATTCTCTAAACTGCCAAAATATCTATAATTTCCATATATATATACATATATATATATATATATATGTATATATATTAATCTATTTTAGAAAGAGAGAGGAAGAGCAAGTATGAGTAGGGGAGAGGGACAGAGGGAGAGAGAGAATCTCAAGTAGGCTCCACAGCCAACATAAAGCTGGCTACAGGGCTTGATCCCAGAACCCTGGTATCATGACCTGAGCAGAAATCAAGAGTCAGATGCTTCACCACCTGAACCACCAACGCATCCCTATAATTTCCCTTTAAATTTAAACTTCTATTTAGTGTTTTCTCGTCTTATGTTAAAATGACCTGTTGGTTTTGGGGGTTCTCTCCACAGCTTGATGTAAGTCACAGGCAGCAGGAGGGATAAAAAACTCACTAAGAGTAGCTTGAGCCCATCGCAGTGGCATGAGGTTGTATTTCAGACATTCACGTTTTCACCTATCCCAGAGCTTTTCATGTTGGGCCTCAGTGGAGGATCTGCTTTTTGAACACATTTTCAAAAGGAAATAATTCATAAACCTTAAGTACAAAGAAAACAATAATTCTTAAGCTTTTGTTTCTCCTCATTCAACCATTTTTGCCATCTCTGGCTATCCTAGGCAATGACCCTCCCAGGCACACGACAGGGTGGGCAGTACTAACTTTTTTACTTAGCAGCAAGCATTCCCCTTACCCTCAGTCTTGGAAGAAGTCATTGAGTGTGAATGACTTTAGGCTGTAAGATTCTTGGTTGCTCCACAGCACTAGGACCCACAGAGTCCTCAGAAAAATATGAAAAAGAAAAAGTGCCAAAAGACTAAAATCCCAATGCACAGGCATATATGGTATACAATGAGTGGTGCACATGTTTACTTGAACTATTCAGGATTTTTAAATTAAGTTTTAGGAAGATAAATTACTTTGAATCCTTGTCAAAAGTAGTTCTGAAGCCCATCTTTGATAAGATCCCCATCCTCAATGAGATAGAGAAAGAGGGTGCAACAGACCTATGGTATAGGCACCCAAGGCTGCTAACTCACATTGTGTTCAATATCCCAAGCAAAACTCTAGGGTAAGAAGCTCAACCCCCATCCCTCCAAAGCCATGGCCTTCTCCAGACCCCCTGGGCCCTTGCATCTCCTTCCCTGCCCACAATCAAGACCACAGGACCCCATAAAGCCTTTCTCTTTATATCTCAAAATCTAGCTTCTGCCTCTGTCCCCACTTTCAGACCCTAGTCCAGTCTTGTCTGACTTCAGCTGAAGACCCTTTGCTACAGACTCTGCCCTTGATTCATTGCCAACTCTATTTAGACTCTGAATTCTGGACAGTTCCTGTGGACCTTGGACTGTCCTTCACCCAAGACATGATCTCCATTCCTTTTTGCTCCCCAACTGCTACCATGTTTCAGTCCCACTTCACATCCACACCCAGCTCCAGAATACCCATCTGCACCAGAACCACAGAACTCCCTACCAGCTGCACAGGAATGTTCACACTGGCTATGCCCAGACACCAAATGTGTCATGTTACTTCTCAGGACCTGGAGGCTATTGGACAAATCCTGTGGGCTTGGGATTCAGGGAAAACATGCTCTCCAACCCATGGTCAAACTGGAATCCTCAGAACTCCAGGGATGCCACAAAGGTCCCACAGTGGTCACTCCAGACTCAAGGAAGTGTGACAAATAAGATGGGCTCTGGTCCATCTAGCCTCCCTTCACCCAGAGCAGCTCCTATTTGATCTGTCTTGCATGTTTGCTATTCCCATGTGATTTTACTTAAAGGAAAGGTTCCATTTTTTTGGTTTCCAATCCACTTACAAGTGTAATCCAATTACACTTCTCCGTGTAAATAATTACAACCAATTTGAATTCAGTTTTTTTTTAACTCTATGGTTGCTTTTTATTCTTTTTAATAGCTCAAAACTACTACTAAGTGAACTTGGGTGGAATCTTCTTCTACACACCTCGAGTGCAAAACCAGTTGTTTGAAACTATTTCTGAGTGGGATCAGTCACCCCTATTTTCTCCTCATTATGAGAAAAAAAAGCCCATTTTTCCTCAGCAGGATCTCTTTAGAGTGTCCATATTTATAACAACATAATTATAACCTGTGAGAGAGAAATAAAAATGTTAATGGCTATTTTTCCTGAGAAACTGAAAGTCACTCAATGTTTGTGAATAAAATGCTATGGAAATGATCTAAAAAAAAATGCATTTAAATTTGGCATTGACCTTTGTAGCAGCCAGCCCTAGCTTTCTCTCATCTGGGAACAGTATGCATAGATATCTACAGCTTTCAACAGCAAATCTGTAAACCTCCTTCATTATGTGCTGCCCCTCAGCTGCCAGTATAATCCTCATAAAAAGAAGCCACCTCCTCCTCCTCGCTAGTTAACACATCTTCACAGAAGCAAGTGATAGAAATGAATGTTCTTTTTTTCCCCTCTACAAACACAATAGACATGCTTCTCTGAAGGAGACTCGGTGGGAAAGAACAGGCCCTGTTTTCCCAGAGTTGACAGCTGGCAGGAAGGAAAAGAAATTCTTCAATCCTCCAGGCTACCTTGCCCCTGTCCCATGTTTCCCAGACCACACACCTCATCAAGGGCCATTGTGAGGTAAAGGATTACAACTCTACACCATTACACGTTGGTTCACTTTATGAAGTTCACAGTACATGATACAGAGTGACCTACTTACAAGAAACTAGGACCCCTTTTCACTACATATAAGTCCACAAAAACGAGCTCAGGCCTAGCTTGGCTTTATTCGCTGCAGCTGGCCGCAAAGCCTTCCTCAGCATGGGAAGAGTGGCTTCTCTCCTCTCTGCCCAGTGTCCTGGCTGATCTCCTCCCAGTTCTTTTCCAAATCTACCACCTCTACAAACAGCTGACTCTCTGAGCCCGCTGAGTGTATAGACCCATTTAGTGGCTGAAGTTCCTTTTGATAAGGCAAAAATAACAAAATTTTCTCATTGTACTTATCTTTACCAAAGCATCAAATGCATATAAGATAATCCTTGCCTTCTAGCCCATGTCCTCCCTCTTCTGGGCTTCTTCAAGGGGTAGCGTTATAATTCACCTCATCTTCCAGCAACCACAACAAAAGCCCTAATACTTTTTTCTAGAAGTCATCTTTTTTTAATGTCAACTTGGACCATAGGATTATGACTTTATCCTTTAGGTGTTCAAACTATATTTCTCAGAGTCCTAGGATTCTGCAGAGTGGTTGGGTGGGGATATGGTGGTGTCTTCCATTCCCACACCAAAGCAGCCCTACTTTTCTCTGTGTAATGCACTGGGGTTATGTAGCTATGCCCTTATTTACTGGAAGGCAATGAGGTACAACCACTTCTAAATTCCCAAACAGAATCCATACTATTAGACAATCACTCACACACTAAGACTCAGGCTGGGCAAAAACAGCTCTTTAGTTATGCCCTGAATCCTAAGCCCACCAAAGGGTGGGTGTCAGAGAACCCAGCCTCTCTGGTCTTCCCCCTTAATCTTCTTCTCCCCTCATTGCCTGCCTCCATCTATCTCTTCAACCCCCTACTTAGAATTGTTCAACTTCCCTCTACTTAGAAGTCTACCTCTTCTTCTCCTCACCTCTGGAGAAAGGGGTGGGGGTGTGAAGGGGGCATTGCACATCCAGTCCTTCTGGAGATAGAGCATAGGAAGAGCAAAGCACTCTATGCTCCCAGACTCCAAGTGAAATGTCCACAAGATAAACCTTGTTCTGCAAGAGTTATTCACTTCTATAGCAAAAATAAAGGCAGTATTCTGCCAACAGGGGCTCTAAATCTTTTCACCTTTGGCAAATACCCTTTTCCATTATCCTAACCTGGTATAGGCCAATGTTGCAGTATGAAGATCTCAAAAGAAAAGAAGATAAAAGAAGAGAACTGTGCCCTACCACACTTTAGACAAAGAGTTTTATTCCAAAGAGAAAAAAAAAAGAGTAAGTTTGAGGTTCTTTTCTCTCTGCCAAAAGAAAGGCTATTCCTTCAGCCTGGAAGCCAGAATGAAGACACTTGAACAGAGTCACAGAGCTGCCTTTGACCCAGAGCTGGCATACTGGCACAGCTAGTATGTAGCAAGAACTAGAGATTTGCTGTTGTAACCCACAAGACATGGGGGTTGTTTCCATTGTAGTATAACTTAGAAAATGCTGACAAATAGATAGGAATGATGAAAAACTTAAACTATGTGGCATTTTCTTTGAGTGGAAAGAAAATATTTTTGAAGTGATATGTGCCACCTCTAAGTAGAAACTATAAAGTCATTGCATGGATTCATCTATCATTGCTTTTTTTACTCCACCATAAGACCAAGATTGGAGCAGCTCTTCAGCCTAGATTCCAGAACGAGGAAGACACATGGGACCAACCACAGAGCCATGGCCATGACATGGACTGAGGAATGCACATTTGTTGTTTTAGGTACCCCCAAAAAGTTTGAAATGATACATTTATACATCTTCATATCTGCAGGAGAAAAGGAGGAAGGGAGAGAGAGGAAGAGAGGGCAAGAGGAAAAACATATTCCGAATGTCAAGGACATGAGAAATTTTAAAAAAAGAAGGATGTTTGGCACATTGTCTGTCACCAATCAGACTCAAACAAGACCTAGATGAAGTGAGAAAATGCAAGAATTTCAGTAGAAACAAGCAGCTGCTGCCCCAAGCCCAGTTGGTTATAGTTCTGAAGGAGACATCCAGTGAACAAGTGAAAAATCATCACACTTACAAGCCTTTTGTCAGCAATACCCCCAAGCAACCTCTTCCCTCCCCTTACCACACCACCAAAAGCTCACCCTAATAATCTGTATGTCAGCATAAAGACTCTCTAGAAAACTTGATTCTTTTCCCATAGCATAAATGCATTACGAAAACCTTTCTAAATGTGAAATCCTTGGGAACAGTGGCATTAAAAAGTGTCACGGTACACCAGAAAACCAGAATACCTCTTTGTATATAGCCACGATGATAAATGACAAAGATTTGTACACCATCATCACAATAGGTGTCGGGGTGGGGGGGAGAGGGGAGCAGAACAAAGCCCAATGAAGGGGATGCATGTAAGATTATTTGTTCAGCCAATAGAGGCCAGTAGCCCTGAGAAACAAGTGGAATTGGACAACCCCAGATGAGAAAAGACAGAAAAGTCATTCTTGATTCTTCTTTCCTGTTAAGGTCTTATATTCAATCAGTTACTAATTTCTACTAATTTAACTCCACAGCATTCATTTCTAATGCCTCTTCATTTCCCTGATGCTACCGAGTATAGCAATAGCTCTACCTGGACCATTGCAATATTTACAAGCCATGTTCCTGCTCCCCCACCCTCGCCCATCCACTCTACACGATGCCAATGGATTAATCTTCCTAAAACACTGCTGTGATATCACTCACCTACTCCCTTATGCAATGGACTAAAGTCCCAAATCCCCACCTTAGCATTGAGACTCCTCCCCAATCTGGCCCACTGTTCCCTTCAGACACTTAGAACTCTGACCAAAATAAAAGATTCATTCTTTTACACAACTACCATTTCTTCCTTTCTGTACCTTGTTTGAGCTGTTGCCTTCTCCCTTTATTTCCAATGTTTCAATCTTACAAATCCTTCGAAGGAGCCTCTTTGCCACGTCCTCCTTGAAGCTCTCCACAACTCTTCCAATGCACAATCATTGTTCCTCACTTCAAACTAACAGGTCCCATTAAGTGAGTCTCTGATACTTATTACTCCCGGTTGGGGTTATTTGTGTGTATGCCTCTCTCCCTCTTACAGCTTATCTCAAGGCAAGATCTGTCTTCTTCCTTACACTATGGAAGGAAGGAAGGAGGTGAGCAAGAGAGGGAAAGAATGAGCTTTGCTAGTAACCTGACCTGACAGCTAAACAGCCCAAATGCCCTGAGTAGTCCTCCCGACAAATTTAGTTCCTGCTTTACTGCCTCCCTAGACTTTCCTCATCTTTCTAAAGTGTGGTGCAGTTATGTTCTCTACTTTCTTCTTCTCCCCCTGATTAACTACCTAAAAACCTTCCCAGATTAGGTTGCCAGATCCCTGAGCCTTCAGCAGAGGGCCCACAATTTCTTGGTGGCCAGGAAGGGGAAGCCAGGAACAGGGCAGAACATTTAGGAGGAGTGAAGCCAGTCTGGGGAAGGGAGGGGGAAGTCTCACAACAGAGAGTGCTGTGCAGAACTGTGAAGTAGAGGCATCAAATCAATTCACACGGCTGCCTCTGAGCTACGACCTCAAATGCAAAACAACCAGGTGTCCCAACACTTTCCGGGGACAGCAGCACACGGCTCTGAAGCAAAGAGTCATCCCATAACTCGACAGGCATGCTGTCCTAGAAGCATCCATAGGGAATGAAAACAGTTTGCTATGTTCCAGGCCCTCTGCCAAGTGCTGCACATGAATGATTTAATTTAATCCTCAAAATACCTGCCATTTTATGGGGGAAGAAGCTGGGGCTCTGCTCTGTGGCCCTCTCACAGAGATCCGGTTAGCTGGAGTTGCCCATTCCACTCCTGCAGCTTTGATGTGATGTGTAAACAGCTCAGATGGCAGGAGGGCCCCCTGCCTCCCACCACCACCACCACCCCCTTCTCATGTTTCCCTGGGAGGGTCCTCCTGGGAGGTGACTCTGTTTCAGCAAGCCACTTGCATGCAATCTTTTATTCCATCACCTGTTGTGCTCTGCCAACCAGCGCTTCCAAAGCCCCAGAACTGATTGTAAAGCCCCTGTGTGACTTAATACGTTTGATTAGTTTTGAGTGTGGGGACAATAGATGCTGCCTATCTCCTGTCAGATGTCATCTTTTCTTCTGGACCCACAACCTTCCTGAAACAGCAGTGGTAACTTCAGTCAGCGAGAATAGTCAGCGAGTTCAGTGCTGGCTTTGGGCAGCTGTCATTCCATGAGGGCTGTCCTTTAAACCAAAGTCTGAGTCCAGCTGGCCACACCATCCCAGAAGAAGTCTTTCTTTCCTCCCAGAGCCAGGGTCTCTCCACTCTCCACTCACTTTTCATCCAGTTCCCAAATGCATCTTACTCGATAACTTTCAGTGGCTCCTCATTGTCTCAATCATTACGGAAAAGGGTTCTTGTCTCACATTTACAGACCTTCTTATTCTGCTCCAAGCAGTTTTACAGCCTCATCTCCAGCCCTCAAGACCAGCTGAGTCCACCCCTCCAGACCTGAAATGCTGGCAGTGTTTTCCCTCTCCATTTCCGTACACAGAAGTTCCAACACCACCTCAAGACTCAGCCCAAAGGCTGAATCTTTTCAGAACTGCCTTCATGAGTTCTCTCCTGATTCCCCATCCTGGACAGGATTTTTCCAATTGCTGTGACTCCATGCACAACAGAGGTTGTGCCTCTGTTACTGCCCTCGTAGCATTCAGAGCACTAGAGTCACCTATGCTATCTTCTGACTTCCTTTACTAACACTCAGTTCAAAGTCAGATTTTCCTGCATGTTCTTTCCCCCCCATCCCACCCACCACCCACCACCACCACAACAGCAAGCAGGGCTTCTCACATCTTCTATATTGAGCGACATTATAATGTCGGTAACTGCGTTGACAGAGTCATTGGGCTTACTCCTTTATCCTGGGGTTTTATGTTAAGATTTGTCGCCTTCCTTTTCCTCATTGTTCATGCTATCAAGTGGTGATCGTCCATTTTAATCTGGTAACAACCCAGAAGTTTTCTAAATATCACTTATGAACAAGTGATCTGAATACACTAGGAAATTCTCCATGTTGTGAGGATAAAATGGGAAGGAGACTGAGAAATGTTTTGGGTTTTTTCCCCCTGCCGTGTCCTTCCCAGCCTAGAAGGCCTATGCCAAGTACCAGCCTGGGATGATTTTTATTCCATAGTTTGTCCTATAGGTTTACACTTTTCCTGAGTTAAAAAAAAAAAATGATTAAGTATTTTTTGGTTTAAAGGCTTGACTCTAGACTCCAAGGGTAGAAAAATATACTAAAAAAAGATGAAACCAAGGACATTAAGACCTATTCTGCTTAATTATACCATTAAGAACTGGGAAATACAGGACATCATCAAGTGAAAAGTCAACACACAAAATGGGAGAAAATATTTCCAAATCATATATCTGATAAGGAATGTGTATCCAGAATATATAAAGAATCCTTACAACTCAATAATAAAAAATACAAATATCTCAATTTTTAAATGGACAAGTGGTCTGAATAGACATTTCTCTAAGGAAGAGATACAAATATCCAGTAAGCACATGAAAAAATGCTCAACATCCTAGTCATTTAAAAAAATGCAAATCAAAACCACAGTGAAATACCACTTCATACCTACTACAATAGCTAGAATCAAAAAAAGTCAGATAACAATGAGTATTGGCAAGCATGTGGAGTAGTTAAAACTCATACACTGCAAGATAAGAGTGTAAAATGATGCAGCCATTTGGAAAACAATCGGGCTAGCATTTACTCAAATGATTAGATTTAGAATTACCACATGAAGCAGTAATTCCTCTCTAAGGTGCACACCTATGAGAAATGAAAACATATGCCGAGCAAAAACCTTGTAAACAAATATCTATGGCAACATTATTCATAGTAGCCAAAAGGTGGAAACAACCCAAATATCCATCAATACATGAATGGGCAAATAAAATGTGCTATATCCATACCACAGAATATTATTCAGTTATGAAAAGGAATGAAGTACTGATACACGCTACAACATGGATGAACCTTGAAAATATTTTTCTAAGTGAAAGGAGTGAGTCACAAAAGACAACATACTGTATGGTTCCTTTCATATAAAAGTCCAGAATAAGGAAATCTATAGACAAAAAGTAGATTAGTAGGTTGCTTAGGGCTGAGGAGGGGAATAAGAGACATGAGAGATGATATGTAAAGAAGTTTCTTTCTGAGGTGATTAAAATGCTCTAAAATTGATTATAGTGATAGTTGCATGTATCTGTGAATACTAAAAATCATTTATACTTTAATAGGTGAATTGTATGGTATATGAATTATAACTCTATAAAGCTATTTTTAAAAGAGAAAAAGACCTCCTTTGCTTCATTCTGCTAATAAAACTGGGAAAAAATATATACCCTTAAAAAAAATATGGATTGTTAATCAGATGGATAAATTAGATAAAAAGAAAAAATTAATTACTAGCTCCCCCCACCTGCTACTTCCTCATCTGAAAGGATCTTGTGCAGCCAAGGACTCAGACAAATCCAGCTACAATGATCAGAGTTCTTTCCATTGTGAATTACAGAAACTAAATTCAAATGGCTTAAGACAAAAAGGGAAAACATTGGTCACAGAATGAGGAAGAATAGGGTTGGCTCTGGGCCTCAGACTCAACTGGGCCCAGGGATTCAAATGAGATTGTCAAAACTCTTTTCCTTTTCCTTCCCTTCCCATCCCTTCCCTTCCTTTCCCTTCATTTCCCTCCTCTCCCCTGTGAGCCCCCCCCCCCACACACACACACTCTATCCATCAAGAGTGAATGCCACAAAGAGTCTTTATCAGTTTGCCAGAGACATTGTTGCCAACACTCTAGACCCTGTGAAGCTCATGGTCCAAGAGCAGAGAGAGAGCATGTGTTCATCAATCCTACTTTCATGGATGAAATTCCTAGTTCCTGGGAAAGACTTTGGTTGGCCTGGCTTAAATACATGTCCATCTTGGGCAAACTTCCATGGCCAGAGAATGAAGTGTTATGTGTGGTTGGCCGGACCCAGGTTACATGCCAAGGGGGTGTGGACGCTAAAGGGACTAAAATAGCAAATGTTCATATACTGGACTTAAGGAATGTTAGGGAAATTTTTTACTCACCAGAAAATGTCATCTAGATCTGTACCATAAACCAGTCAATGCACTTATTTTAACAGTATTAAGGAGATTTATTTGAGGAGAAATAATGTTAGAAAACTAACAGCATTCCAGGAAAACCAGAGAATAAGGCTCAGAACCAAAGCTGACGTCATGCAATAAAGCCATTGCCAAATGCTAAATACTATAGCTGGTGTTTCTGCACTGGACCCTGAATGTTCCCACTGTTGCCACTGGCACTCTGTTCCCAGAAACTGGATGGCTCAATTGCCAACCCACTAGAAAGAGTCTTCCTGGTGGCCATGTGTTCAGCTGAGAAGTGAGGACTCTACTCCTAAGAATGAGGAGAGAGTGAACTTGGAATAATCTGACTGGTTGGCCTGGAATTCTCCCAGGCGGTGTCCATTGCCCTTTAGTTCTTGTGTTCCTAACACTTTAATATTTGGCCTGGATTTTCATTTTTATGAAATTTAATTATCAAATGTATTAAAATAAGCTGGGAAGGGTTTGGTAGACCTGCACTTTTCATTTCTGTGCTATGGACCTGTCTGGTAATGTGTGAAATACACATGAAGTCTCACATAAACACATCGTAAAACCCAGAAGACAACTAGCAATCATAACACTTCTCTCTTTCTTCACCTTTCCAGATGCAACAGAGCTAACACCTCCCTGTAAGTGTCTAGATACAGGGAACTCAGTGATAACACAAAGTGTGTTCAGACAAAAGCAGCTCTGACAAGCAACTCCTCTTGGTCTTGGGTGATGTGGGCAAAGTATTTGGTGATGCTGTCCTTGCCAGGCACTTGGTGGATCAACCAGTTGTGTTGTGACCTGTGCCATAGGCCACCAGTCAGTGGAGTCCATAGGAAATGATAGGATGGATGCACATGAAATAAATGTGCAGAAATAGAGGCTGAGCAGTCTTGATGTGGGGTATACCACTTCCTATAGCCGTTTTGTCATTTAATGTCTGGGGTAAATATGCAACTATTGATTTTATCGTTTGGTAATGATTTTTTTTATTTTGAATTAATTGTAATTGCACAGGCTAATTGTTTTGAGAATTAGCTCAGAAGTGTCCCAGCTTAGACTATAAATGATATAGGCCCTGTAACAATGGGAGGAAACTAGCAATATCTGTCAGTCTGCCCTCCACCATCCAAATTTCCAGGAGTACTGAGCACCTCAAAGGAGATAACCACAAAATCTGACCGAGTTATCTTCCAGCTCAAACTCCAGGATCTCTGAGTGCTATGCAATCTTCTCAATCATATTTAAATGGTCTGGCAACCTCCAAACCAGAAATCAAGTTAGCTACTTCCAATGTGCCAAGTGCACAGTGCTGGAGAATGAGACAGCAATTGTTATCCCTGCCCTGGAGGTGGAGTGATGTCCTTGGTTAGTGTGATGGGTAATTTTACGTCAGCTTCACTGGACTAAGGGATCCCTGGATAACTGGGAAAACATTACTTGTGGATGTGTCTATGAGGCTGTTTCTGGAAGAGATTAGTATTTGAATGGGTAGACTGAGTAAAAGAAGATCCTTCTTACCAATGCAAGTGGGCATCACTCTCTCTGATGAGATCCTGAATAGAACAAAAAGATGAAGGAAAGGTGAGTTTACTCTCTGCTTGAGCTGGACATCCATCTTCTCCTGCCCTTAGACAATGGTGCTCCTGATCCTCAAACCTTCGGACTCAGGCTGATTCTTTAAATATCCCTGCTACTGGGTTTTTGGACTTGGACTGGAACTTTGGCCATTGGCTTCCCTAGTTCTCAGGTCTTTGAGTTTGGACTGGAACTGTACCACCAGCTTTCCTGGGCCTCCAGCTTGTAGACGACAAATTGTGGGACTTCTCAGGATCCATAACTCCATGAGCCAATCCTTCAATAATAAATCTCTTTCTATATATCTATCTATCCTATAGGTTCTGTTTCTCTGGAGAGCCCTGACACCTGACGGTTCATCTAGTCTAGCAGTCCTCTTGCTCTGCTTTCTGAAAATAATGTTCTGGTCTACTGTCCTCAATGCTACTGGCTTTATGTTCTCGGAGAGTTTTCTTTGTCCATGATAGTCCACAGAGACATCTAAGGTGGGTATTAAAAAGTATAAAATAGAACTGCCCAGGTGGCTCAGTCAGTTAAGCATCTGACATTGGCTCAGGTCATGATCTCACAGTTTGTGAGCTCAAGCCCTGTGTCAGGCTCTGTGCTGACAGCTCAAAGCCTGGAGCCTGCTTCGGATTCTGTGTCTCCTCTCTCTCTGCCCCTCCCTCACTCATGTTCTGTCTCTCTCTCTCAAAAATAAACATTAAAAAAAATTTTTAAGTAAAAAATAGGCAATGAAGTGTGATATAGAAAGGGAAGGCCTAATATGGGCAATTTAAAGTCTCCTGTAATTTCCAGGCAGCCTGGAAGATGTACAGACGTTCCCATATGCTCCATGGAGGGTAGCACTGGTGGGTGCCAACTGGCCAGCCTTCCAAAGAGGTTACTATGACAAAGGCAGAGTGATCCTGGCCTGAGGGCTACCCGGCAAATGGTTTGAGCCAGGTACTGGGTAGGACTCATAGCTGGGAGGACCTCTGGTCCCAACAAAGCTGATACCGACAAATGAATGACATCAGAAGCAGAAATTGGCAGGATGCCCAGAGATGGGATCAGGCCCACCAGCCAGAGCACAGCAAGGACCGCCCCGAGTCACCAACATGAGGAAATCACCTTAGCTTCCATCTTGGAGAGGAACAGGTAGATGAAGAAAATCTGAAAGCCTAAATCATCCATAGAGACCGAGCTAATTTAAAGAGACTGTTTCCGTTATAGGATCAGCCTGACTGTACCCTATTGACCTAAAATTTTGTTTTCACCCTCTACCCAATAGGGTGGAGAACTGATGAGAGCCATCAGATCAATTCTATGTTTACTTTACACACATCTGTAGTGTAAACGAATTTCCAACCACATTACAAGCAAAAAGTTTCTATGTTTATAGGCATTTTATCATTATAGTTTCATTTACAGTGAATTTTTAAAAATGCAAACAGCTGTAGCAGTGTTTGCAGGAGTAAAGTTTATCATTATGCCATATCAAAGATACATTCTAGCAGCAGGGAAATGGGAAATTATGAGAAAGTAAAATCTGGAGTGTCATATAAACTACTTCTACAAAGTGTGTGTGCATGTGTGAATGTGCACGCACACACTCACACACATGCACACACACCATTCGTTAAGAAGAGAACTATTGCCAGAAACTACATCTTGTGAGATAGAGAAGATAGCTGGAAGAGAGATCAGGAGCAGGGCAGGGGGATGGGGGGAGCCTGTGAAGTTGTGCTAACCTGTTAGGGCTCCTTGAAGCTGATGCTCCTAGTGCCCACGCATTCCCCGGGGGCCTACCTTGGAGGTCACCTGCACCTTCATGGTGAGTTCCTGAGCACTCTCCTGCTGGCTCCCTTCCTCAAACACCTCCACCTCTCTGCCTGAAGTTTTTCTCTGGAAATGTGCTCAGCATACGTGCTGGGCAGGCACGAAAGTAGAGAGTTAACACCCCCAGACCCAACTCTTAACAGTGACTGATGGGAGCTGGTGGATAAACATCCCATCTTCCTCTCTTTCCGGTAGGACAGTTCTGAGGCATGCTCTACATGGTCTTAGAGTGCCCCTGTGGGATTAAACCCTGGTTGTCTGCTGTAGCAACCCACTCCTTAACTCGGCTTCCCTCTCATGCCCGCCTCGCTTCTCTACCCTCTCACTGCTTCCTGGGGTAACCTCCCAAATAAAATCAAACACAGAGCTATGATGCAGGGTCTGCTTTGGGGGAAACTCAAGACAGCTAGGCAGTGAGTGGATGGCAACAGGACTGATAAGCTCTAGCAACGAGCAAATTATGGAAAAGACAGAAACCTCTATTTATAAGATAACTTATAAAGGTTTGTGTATCTCTAACGTATAAACTTGCCAAGTCACTATGCTGTACACTGAAACAAATAAAACACTGCGCCAACTAGACTTCAACTTGTTAAAGAAGGTTTATTTCTTTGCTCTTTTAAACCTTTTAATAAGTTCCAGACTTGGCCATGCTGGGGGAAACCAAGGGAAGGAACTTTTGCTTAGGTCTGAATGAGACCCTAAAAGCTGACCCAGAACTGCTGCAGAGACAGGTCTCTGCTGCATGGTGTGACAGTGGGAGCCTTTCAGAGGCAGAAAGAGGTTTACTTGATCCAGTCGCCTCCTGACAAGCAAATAATCTATTGGGGGCTAAATCTTAAGAGTTTGCGGGTTTTACCTTTATAATGGAGACATCTCCCAGATGTTGTTTCCCCTAACCCACGACTTTCCTTCTTCTTGGGCTATCGGAGTCATAAAATGTATACACAACAAGGTTGAGTGCAATTTAGTTTTTGAGTTGACAGAAATGCTTAAAATGATGAAATAGAATACAGCTATAGGATGAAAAACGTTTTTTCTGCTGTGAACATATATTTAATCCAGCTGCTTCTGTATTCTTTAGTACTTTGTTCCAACAGCGTTGGGCACCCACTGAGAATGTTGTGCTAATACAACATTCTTCTGAGATGGTTTACTGTGGCATTAATATTTTATCTCACTTGTTGCAGCTTTCCTGTTGAGCCAAAATGGGCGTGCAACTGACAGGTTGTGTTGTTATTGTTCACCTTTCTTCAGATAATTATTCACCTTGAGAATGGCCGGCTCTGCTTTCCTGCTGGGTTCAGTCATGTCTAATGCTTTGATCCACTTCTTCCATTGATGTTGCCCTTTCTTAAAACACTTACTAATTGAATTTAGATCAGTGCCTACAGTATCTCTGAAGAAAAGAGCTCAGGGGAAGACTTAAGAAGATAATCATATTTTTCTCCCCACGTGGCATTCATTATGGTGTTCTCAATGACTTGCCAAATTCACAGAGACATTAGCTTGTAAGGCCTGGGTCTGGGTGTAGGGCCTCAGGAGCGCAGCAAGATTTGGTGAGTTGTTTATCCAGAAAACAATGGCCAAAAACAATGTCATTAAGAATACAAAGTAAAAATTGTGATCAAGAAGAAAACTAGAAACCAGAGCTGGACAGGCAGTTGCAAGCCTTAAGTTTTAGGGGAGATACAACTCTGAGGATGTAAATAACTTAAGAGTCAAAAGTTGAGGCTATCAGAAACAGGTCTAGGGGCTCCTGGGTGGCTCAGTTGGTTAAGTGTGCAAATTCAGCTCAGGTCATGATCTCAGGATTCGTGGGTTCAGGTCCCACATCAGGCTATGCGCTGACAGTTCAGAACCTGGAGCCTGCTTCGGATTGTGTCTCCCTCTCACTCTGACCCTTCCCTGCCCACACTCTGTCTCTGTCTCTGTCTCTGTCTCTGTCTCTCTCAAAAATAAATAAACATTAAAAATTAAAAAAAAAAACAGGTCTAGAAGCAGATTGTTAGGTTGGGTGAGGTCTTTTGGACTAAGGCCACGAACAATACAAAGGTGAAAGGGACTCATTTCATGATAGACTAGATTCATGGCTATCGTTAATAATTATTTCACCAATTATATGCCAATTACTTCCAGGTTTCCTTATTCCTGGGAATAGTGCTATATAGGACTTCCTGCCTCCCTTATGGTTGGATAGAGCCATTTTACTGGTTCCGAGCCCTGAGTTTTAAGCAAATGCCATAGTTTCCCTTCCAGGTCAAAGCATTTAATTGCCATTGCAAGACTCACCAGAGCTCTCTTTTTCCTCCGGAATGAGGGTTGGCAACCTTCAAGACGGTGATTGCAACATCAGCCTGGTTCCTCAGGTAAGAAACTATGGAGCATGTTGCAATAGTAATGGGATAGATGGCAGCTACACTTGCAGCGAACATAGCATAATGTATAAGCTTTTCTAATCACAAAGTTGTACACCTGAAACTAATGTAACATTGTGTGTCAACAATATTGTAAAAAGAAAAGGAAGGAAAGGAAAGAAGGAAAGGAAAGGAAAGGAAAGGAAAGGAGGAGCAAAGCACCTAGATGACCTGTAATAGATATGTAATAGCAAGAAATAAACCTTTATTTTGTAAGGCCATTGAGATTTTGGAGTTATTTGTCACCATAGGGGAATCTTACCTAACCTGTCTAATACAGTGACAAAGAGGTAATTCTGCTGGGTTCAAAGAGATGAATTTGCTGAATATTACCTACATTTACACAAGTATCATGATGTAGTGAAAAGAACACTGGACTAGGATGGTTGGATGTGAGAATAGGTGGATGGATAGATACAAAGATATACAAGATAGATACTGATGGTCGTAGCACAGAACTAGGGATTCTGGCTTTAATCTGTTCTATTAACTGTGTGCTCTTGAACACCAGTTCATTTAACCTCTCTCATAGAACATCAGTGTCTCCATCCGTACAACAGAGGAAAGAACATCTCCCCAGCCTTCTCAAGGACTGTGTTGACCACTGTGGCCAACAGACTCCAGGTAGCCCATTATGATCCCTACTTCTGGTGCCAAATCCCCTCCCCTTGAGTGTGGGCAGGACAAGTGACTTACTTCTAACCCATAGAATATGTTGAAAGTTACAACTCATTCTATGATTATGTTATTTTGTGTAAGACTCTATCTTGCTAGTGGACTCTCTCTAGAAACTTTTTGCCAGACTTATTAGAATTCAGTGTGCAAGCTGAGAAAGCCCACATACCAAGAAACAAGAGGGAGCCTCCAGGAGCTAATGGTGGCCTCCAAGAGCTGAGTGTCCAGTAGCTGAGGATCCAGCAAGAAACCAGAGTTCTCAGTTGTACAACCACAGGAAACTAATTCTTCCAATAACTTAAGTGATCTTGAAAGCAGATTCCCTTCCAGCTGGTCCTCTAGGTGGGAACGCAGCCTAGCTGATGCCTTAATCACAGCCTTGTGAGACTCTAAGCAGAGGACCCAGCTAAACTGTGCCCAGACTTGTGACCCACAGAAACCATGAGAAAATAAATGTGTGCTGTTTAAGCTGTTACATTTGTAGTAATTTATTATGCAGCAATAGAAAGTGAATACAATATGGTGCTTGAGTGGCTCAGTCTTTAAGCATCTGACTTTGGCTCAGGTCATGATCTCATGGTTTGTGAGTTTGAGTTCCACATCAGATGAGCTGGAGCCTGCTTAGGGTGAGCTGGAGCTCTGCATCAGATGAGCTCATGCCCCGCTTCAGGTGAGCCCCGCTTTCTTTCTCTGTCCTTCCTGGGATTCTCTCTCTCCCTGCCCCTCACTCACTTGCACCCTCTTTCTGCCGAAAGAAAGAAAGAAAGAAAGAGAAAAGAAAAAGAAAAGAAAAGAAAAGAAAAGAAAAGAAAGAGAAAAGAAAAGAAAAGAAAATGAATACAATAATCAACGGAGTTATGTCAAAGCATTTATAATAAACTGAAAAGTGCTAACTATCTATTAAGTAGTAGCCTCATCACCAAAAACTTCATGAACACTCTACATGACACAAAAGTTTAAAAAGTTACTCATATGTTTTAGGGATGAGGGGGTCCATAGGTCATTTTTTAGCCAAGTCTTCACATAAATTTTTCCAATTTTCCTTAAAATTACAGCATCTTTTATTCTGACCTTGAAGTTCTGACAACTGTGTCGCTAATCGCTTTCAGTCTGAACTTCTATTACTGTCAATAATGACAAAATCTGGGATTTAACTGTTCCTCCTCAGAGAACGATGAAAGCCCAGGCTATTTTAACTACGGATCCCATTTAATAGGTATGCATCAGCCCACATTTCAGTGGAATTGCCACTTTCATCATTTTTACTATGACCCTACTTGTTGCCGTGAGTATTAAGAGCATCAAAAGTGCTTATACTTTGTGTCTAAGTTTTTCCTCCGGAGACTTTCAAAATGGATGTTGGGGGGACATTGTCCATGTCGATATGTCAAATTTCATCACAACTACAGGGGTATAAATGATATGCCACCAATCTCTGTTACCAGTAATAACATTCCTTGCCTTCTGTGGCAAATCTCCTTCCAAGAACCCCTGACCCATGTATAAGCAGCTCTGTGGCTCTGGGAGAGGACAACACAGAGCTTTTCCCCTAATCATGCCACATCTGCAGTACAATGATTATAGTAATGCCCAAGAATGAGTATCCACTAAGTGTCAGGCTCTTTGCAAACATCTTATCTAATTCTCAAAACGACCCTGCAAAGTAAGTATTTTCATTTCCATTTTATAGATCTGGAAACTCTGACTTAGGAGGAATAATTTCCCAAGCTGAGGTCACAAATCCATAAGTCACTCAACCAAGATTTTAAATCAGGTATGTTAGATTATACCCCACCTCCTTTCCTCCACATCCTAACAACCCCTCTAACACTGAAAATTGAGAACACATCACAGCACTGATTTAAGAGTATTTCCCAGTCTTCTTCCATTCATTCACATTCTTTTAACGTTCTAGCCCTTTTTGGTGGTATTTATCTAATCACCAGTTTATAAATAGAATGATGCCTAACTCTGTAAAGGGATCTTATATTAGTTAGGAGTACACTTGGCTGTGAGTGATAAAAAATGTAAAATAACATTTGCTTAAACAAGATATGAGTTTACTTCTCTTTCAGTAGGCCCTGTATGGATTTGGACATGATTAAATCCAGGGCCTGGCCCTCAGGAAATTTACAATCTAAAGGAAAAAATAAACAACTGCTGATAATGTGAAACAGAACGCACACTTTGCTATAATAAAAATTGGAGGAAAGGGCTGAGGAGCAAAGAGGAAGTTCGTTCTAATTGGTAAATCCAAGAAGATTCCTTTGAGGAAGTAACATTGAATTAAGCTTTGAAGGTGAGAAAATTTTCAGTAGACAACAAAGGAGTCAGGGAAATATTTAAGATGCAAGGGGGAAAAAAGGACATTCTGTACTGAATAAATAACATGAATAAAAGCAAAGGGTCATAAAAGTGCTAGTCCATTTCCCATTTATAGAGAGGGACTTACGTCTGGAAAAGGCTCCTTTTTTTGTTGTTGTTCCTCCAATACCCATCCTTCCTTTCTTCTATAGAAATAGAATCTTTAGAGGCACCTGGGTGGTTCTGTCAGTTAAGTGTCAGACTTTGACTTGGGTTATGATCTTGCAGTTCATGAGTTTGAGCCCCACGTCCGGAGCCTGCTTCGGATTCTGTGTCTCCCTCTCTTTCTGCCCCTCTCCCGCTCACACTATGTCTCTCTCTCTCTCTCTCTCCCAAAAATAAAAGAAACACTACCAAAAAAAATATTTAACAAAAATAGAATCTTTAGCAAAGGACATGGCCACTCAAAATAAAGACTACATTTCCAGACTCCCATATAGCTAGTCTGACCACATGACTAAATTCTGAATGATGGGATGTATACACATGTATCATGAAATAGCAACTGAGAGGCACCTGGGTGGCTCAGTCAGTTAAGCAACCAACTCTTGGTTCTGGCTCAGGTCATGATCTCATGGTTTGTGGATTCGAGCCCCATGTCAGGGTCTGTGCTGATAGCATGGAGCCTGCTTGGGATTCTCTCTCTCTCTCTCTCTCTCTCTCTCTCTCTCTCTTTCTCTCTGACCCTCCCTTGCTCACTCTCTCTCTCTCTCAAAATAAATAAACTTAAAAAAATTTTTTAAAAGAAATAGCAACTGAGAATCATCTTCTTTTTAATTTTTTTAAGTTTATGTATTTATTTTTGAAAGAAAGACAGAATGATCAGAGAAGGGGTGGGAGAGGGGAGGGAGACAGAGGATCCAAAGTGGGCTCCTTGCTGACAGTGGAGAGCCCTTGCAGGGCTCGAACTCATGAACCATGAGGTCATGACCTGAGCTTAAGTAAAATCCAACTGAATGAGCCACCCAGGTGCCTTGCAACTGAGAATCATCCTTAAGAAACCAGTCAGAAATGTCCCTGGCCTCTTCCACTTTCCTTTGTTTCCTTCCTGCATGTAAGAACGTGAGGTAGTAGGGAACTCTTGAGCAGCCATCTTGAAATTTGAGATGAGCTTAGGCATCATGTTGGAGGTTCCAACATCCTATAATTTCCATAGAAACCTCTCACTGGTCTAGATTGGCTCTTCAATTGGGAATGGGGTCAGTAGAGAGAATACTATGCCTGCTCCTTGAGATCTACAATGCCCTACCGAGCGATGTTGAAGAGAGACATGGGCCACCAGACATCAATTCTAGATTAACACATATTCTTAGCAGTGATTTTTGAATACCTGAAAGGGATGGGTACCTGCTCACAGCAACACGTGTTTAAATCCTCCTTCCCCTCATATCTACTGCCCTCCCTACACTTTTTCTCTCTTTCAATCTCTAAATTTCCCTGAAAATTTCCTTCAAACAGCTCCTCCAATAACTTTAGCTATGCCATTTCTCCTCGTATCCCTCTGAAGACCCCAGGCACGCAGCAGTATGGCGGGGACACATGCCATCACATGGGAGCTGAGCTCCAGACAGGAAAACTTCCAGTTCATGAGGAACCCAAACAGCAAGACACATAACTTGTCTCACAAAATATTTTCATCCTTCTGCAGAATCTATTAAAAGGTAATGTTTCCAATGCTGGTCTTTGATTCTAACCCCCGAATGTGTCTCTCTTTCAATAAGCAAAACCTCTAAAGAAACAAAAGAAAATATGTGCAGATCAGGAACCATTGCTTGCCCTCCCAAAAGCCATTTCCCTTTTGTCCTTACTAATAAACACTTATTTTGTTCAGATTTGAGGAAGCAATGTGCTCAAGGAAGTTTGGACTCTACCCCAGCCCTAGAAGATTAAACATAATTAGCCAAGCCAGCCATGCTGATTCCATTTCCTTTACCAATGATTGGTGTGAGCGCGGGCATATGACCCACTTCTGTTCAAAAGGGCCTGAGAGGAGCTTACTAGGAACTTCTCGGAATGACTTTTCTCCATGATGAACAAGGAGAAGGGGGGGATGGGGGATGAGAGGGAGGGGGAGCAGGATGAGAAGGAGAAGGGAGAAGAAGGTGGAGGACGAAGGGGGGAAGAAGGAGAAGAAGCAGCAGCATAAAGGAAGCACTCTCCTTCCTGTTTGAGTTCAGTTATGTGAGGACATGATGCTTGGAGCTATGACAGTCATTTTGTGACCATGAAATGAAAACCAGAAGAATCACAGAGAAGCCGACCCAGAACGCAGATATCAACTGTGCTGCTGAATTAACAAACCTTGGAACCACTTATTTCCAGATTTCTGTTATGTAAACAATAACCTTTTATTTTTAGGCTCTATTCAACATCCCATCTCTTATAGCAAAAAGCATCCTAACTGATAAAATATTCATGAATGACATCCATTTGCTTCCCTTTCATTCAATATTTCAAGGTTATTGAAGTTATTATAAATAAAAGTATTGAATATTATTATAAACAGAATCTTCACTTTTAGTTAGGCATAACTATAAATTAGACATAATTCATAATCATATTAATAATATTTGACAGATGTAATCAGACCTTGCAGACACATGAACCTGAATCTTTATGAAGGTCATCACAGCCAGGTCATTTTGCAATGTCTTTACCATCTCATTTTTATTACTTTATCTGACTGGTTGAACCCATTGGCTGCCCACCCAAAGAGGTTGATAGCCATGGGGTACGCTCATTGTGTATGAACCACACTCTTGGGGCTTGACCTGAGAGTGGGGTTAGAGATGCCCCAAAGCCTCTCAGCAGAATGAAAAGCCAAGTGGTCAAACTGGAAGATCTGCATGGAGAGCGAAGGTTTTCCTAATACCTTTGTTGAAATGTTTCAACTTGTAGAAGGTTTTCCTAATACCTTTGTTGAAATGTTTCAACTTGTACCTTGGAAAATTTGTGAGACACTAACAACAATGAGTCTGAACTGCTTTTTCCCAGCTAATGTAGAGTTCTTCTGAGTGCCCTAGGACATAGCATATATTTATATGCAGCCTTCTTCACAGTCATTTTTCATTATCATTGGATCTGGAATATCATGTACCCAGCTGTGTAATGTACCTGCCCTAATGTGCAACACATTTATTTTAAAATGCCATTTGTAGATTCTCTCAAGCCTGCAAAGGACATAATGAGATAATGTGGTGGAAAGCACTCGGTAATCGGTGAGGTACTATAAAAATGTTGCTATTTTTATTACAACTCTAGATTTTTTTTTAATTTTAAAATGTTAAAGGGAGCAATGGCTTTATAAAAACCCTCTCTTGATCCCAGATTGCTGCTTTTAAGACACTGGGACACATACCTACAGGTAGATCTGTGCTAATGGTTTCTACTGTTTTTCCAGGCTAAAATTCTGTCCAAGAGACAGAAATCGTTCAGGAATCCCACCTTCCTTTGTTTCTTAAAACAAATAGATATGTAGTGACAACTTCCAATCCTGAACAATTAAAGCCGGTGAGGAAATGTGTGAAGAAAACCTAACTCAAAATTAGAGTGGAGACGCCACGAAAGGAGGGCTCTCACACACACACCGCTGCTTGTGGCTCTCATGGTCCAGCAGGAAGAAGGAAGATTTCCTCCCCCAGGGGCAACAGCAAGCTGCCGTCACCTGCGGCCACTGAGAAGCCACCACCTCCAACTCCTCATTTTTCTCCTGTCACCGGTGAGACCCCCCTGAACTAGGAAAACTCCTAGAAGCCTCTATTAGTTTTGTCTTTTAGAAACAAACCAAAAGGGGTACCTGGGTTAAGCTTCCAACTTCGGCTCAGGTCACGATCTCCCGGCTTCCGAGTTCGAGCCCCCACATCAGGCTCTGTGCTGACAGCTCAGAGCCTGGAGCCTGTTTCAGATTGTATGTCTCCTCTCTCTGCCCCTCCCCTGCTCGTGCTCTGTCTCTCTCTCGGAAATAAATAAACATTAAAAAAACTTTAGAAATGAACTGATGAATTGCTGGAACAGGAAAAGACACATCGTGAGTATGGCCTGCGCAGATAAATCATAAATTGTCAACAGTCACTTCAGCTTCATTATAATGTTTCATTAGCACAATTTTCATTAGCATAACATACAGTGTGTATCTAGGAATATTTTCTGAGTGCACATGCACAAGTTTATGCATGCCTATTCAGAGGCCTCCCCCTCTGAGTATTCATCTCACACCCTAATAAAAGGAGCCTGCTTACCCCTGTTGGGGGAGTCACGGCTTTGAAAATTATTCCCCAAGATCTCCTTATTTGCACAAATAAAGATCACTCTTGTGGGGTAACTCCACCTGGTATAGTCTCTGTCTATAACTCACCAAGGAGCGGACCCACTTTGGTCCAGTATCACTCCAATGAACTAAGTTCAAAACAACAGCCCCCCAACTTCCTCCTGTCTTCTATAAAAGGACGCTGTCCTCTTTTGTTCTCCAGACTTGCCTGTAGCTCAGATTGTTTGTTTGTCCCAAATTGCAATTCCTCCACTATTCTTGAAAAAAAAAAAAAAATGGATTTTGCCGGCTGAACTGCCTTACCTTTTTCTTTTCGAAGGTTGACACAGGACAGACCCTGAGATCAACTGCAAAGTGGACGAAACACCTTTTCCCTACGTTCTCACTATTCCCTATGTTGAGCACAGTGTCCAGCTCAGCAGGTATCCTATAAATACGTGTTGAACTGAGCCGAATGCATGAAACACTGTGGAACTCTTTCTATTCGAAGTCTAGGCCGTGGACTAGCTATGTTGGCATCACAGGAAACAGAAATAAGGAACCTTGGGCCCCGCTCCAGACCTACCCACCAAATGAGAATCCTGCTTTGAACAAGACCCTCAGATGTTTGGTGTTCACCTTGAAGTGTGAGAGTTCTGCTATAGTAGACAATATCTCCGCTGCACTCATGTACCGTGAGTCTGCTCAGGAGGTGACTTGAGACATTCTTGCGCACACCTTGCCGCTCATCTCTCTCTGACGGCACTCTCAGACCCAGGAAACCCGTGGTTAGGCTGGCATGTTTCAGATCAGCCAAAAGTGCTGTGAACTTAACGCCGACATGGGGACAGTGAGTTGGTATATGAGCATCACAGTTTTCCCGATCTGATAGGAAAATTCTGAGGCATATTCCACACAGTTTTTCAGAGGGTCCCCAGGGATGTTGAACTCCAGTCGCCCGCAATGATAACCCATATTGCCTTTCCTACATTCCACTCTCACGCCCTCACACTCTCAGAATTGCTTCCTGGAATCACCTCCCGAGCAAACCATGTTCACACATCCCTGTCTCGCGGTCTGCTTTTGGAAGAACTCAGACTAATGCAAGTTGTCTCTTCCACTCCTTATAGCCTTTGTTTCTATTCCAGCTCTTTGTATTAGTCTGCTCAGGCTGCCATAACAAAAATACCATAGACGGGGTGGCTTAAACAACAGACTTTTATTTTCTTGCGGTTTTAGAGGCTGGAATTGCCAAGACCAGGGTGCCAGCCTTTCTGGCGAGAGTTGTCTCCCTGCTTGAGAACAGCTGCCTTCTTGCCATGTCCTCACAAGTTCAGTAAATACCCAACAGGTCAATGAGATCATGTAGATCAGAGCAAAGAGGAAATTCAGCCAGCTGCTTCTAATTCTGGTTCTACCAGTAAGCTCTGTTTGTTCAACTGAAGAATCAAGGTGTCAGGCAAGGTGATCGCCAAGGTACCGCAAGGTTGAGTCTCTGGCTAGAGAGCAGGTGGAAGAACCATGATTTCCGGACTCCAAGTTCAGGGCTTCTTCAAACACACCAAACTCCTTCTCCTAACAATGTTGTGAGGAGCTCAAAGGGCAAGAAGACCCAACAAGTTATCACATTAAACTAAAATAATGTACCTCACTCTCTGCTTCTCGAGCCTAAATCACTTTGATTACAACCAATTCATGATAATTCACACCAATGAAAGGAAGCGCTTCCATGAATAATTCAGAAACTCACTAATAATTGGTCCAGCTGTAAGACAATCCTGCCAAGAGCAGCATCCCAGGAGGCCTCCCTGGCTGGGTAGGTGGCAGGCCGGCTCCCCATGCATGCAGATGGTCTGTGGTATAGGAACAGCCTGCTTCCATCCGCAAGATCCGGTTTAGGAAAGCACTTTCAGACCCTCTAGTGGTGGGGATTGAGGAGACCTTTAGTATATGTGGCCAGGAGGCTAAGAGAGTCGCTGTGGGTTTTCTTTTTTTTTTTTAATTTTTTTTCTTCGTTTTTCTTTATTTATTTTTGGGACAGAGAGAGACCGAGCATGAACGGGGGAGGGGCAGAGAGAGAGGGAGACACAGAATCGGAAACAGGCTCCAGGCTCCGAGCCATCAGCCCAGAGCCCGACGTGGGGCTCGAACTCACGGACCGCGAGATCGTGACCTGGCTGAAGTCGGACGCTTAACCGACTGCGCCACCCAGGCACCCCTCGCTGTGGGTTTTCAAGAGCTGATATGACACAGAAGTCTGTACAAGGATTCTGTCGGCTTCTTTATTTATTTGTTTGTTTCAAGTTTTTATTTAAACTCAAGCTAGTGAACATATAGGGTGATACCGGTTTCAGGAGTAGAATTTAGTGATTCATCACTTAGGTATAACACCCAGTGCTCATTACCACAAGTGCCCTCCTCAAGGCCCATCAACCATTTAGCCCATCCTCCCACCACCTTCCCTCCAGCAACCCTGTTTGTTCTCTATATTTAAGAGCCTCTTATGGTTTGCCTCCCTCTCTCTTTTTCCCCTTCCCATCTGTTTTGTTTCTTATATTCCCCATACAAGTGAAATCATATGGTATTTGTCTTTCTCTGACTAAATTATTTCGTTTCGCATAATACACTCTAGCTCCACCCACGTCATTGCAAATGGCAAGAGTTCGTTCTTTTTGATTCTGCTGGCTTCTCCATCAAATTGCATCACTTCTTTGTTCCGGGAGCTCTGTCCACAGCCACCCTCACTCCACATGGCCCCTCCTGGCCTTGGATATTGCTGTAGGAACCTGATGGAGCACAGTGGGAAGATGCCAACAATCCCATGAAACTCCAATGAACCACTGAGTAGTGAACTCACTTCAATATTCTCAAAGGAAAATGGGTTGGTAGTGTTAGAGAATCACCTGTTGACCATCTCCAAGCAACATATATTCTCCCTCTCGGTCCCTCTCCCACTCCCCCCTGCCAAGGCCATGATATTGTGGGGAAGTCTTCCCAAGCAGATCTGATTGAATTCACTCCCATCATTGGAGCCATATCTATTTGCTCCCACAACTCATAAATTAAGCCTATTTCTACTTTCCCTGACCCACAGAAGAGTGCCTGTTATGCTACCACAGTCCTCAGAAAACATCAGCAACTACATGGGTCTTACACCAAAAATATATCCACATATGTGGCACTAGCCAGAAATGTCATTAAGCGTTTGTTTAGAAAAAGCACTGGAGGGACGCTTGGGTGGCTCAGTCGTTTGAGTGGCCAACTTTGGCTCGGGTCATGATCTCATAGTCCACTAGTTCGAGCCCCACGTTGGGACTGACAGCTCAGAGCCTGGAGCCTCCTTTGGAGTCTGCATCTCCCTCTCTCTCTGTCCCTCCCCTGTCCACAGTTTGTCTGTCTCTCTCTCTCAAAAATAAATAAAAACATTATAAAAAAGTCTTAATTAAAAAAAAAAAAAGAAAAAGTGCTGGATATTTGTGCTCAGTATGACCTCAAGTCTGTACCCCAACATCTGTGAATGCTTGATGAGAGGGACTGAAGAGGACTGGAGCACCCCAACCAAACAAGGTCAGTAATGCCCCATATGTGGTAAAATTTGAGACTGACTAATCCAGACTTTAAGAAATGTCCTATTGTGTGACTATTGTGTGATTTGTTGGAGCCACAGAACAAGATCGTATCTGGATTTTACACCTCTAATGCCCCAGTTTACATCCTCTCAGCCCATCTTTTGATTCATCATTACTGATACAATCAACTGTACTCATTTGTAACCTGACCACACATTATGTCAGCTGCTGCAAATATACCACCCAGGCTTCTCTGTCAAACCATGTGAGATACCTGCAGACCAACCATTCCAATCATACAGACAGCTAAAAGTGGGAGGAAGTTAACACCAGGGAGCAACCGTTGACCAATGGGGGACGAGAAGCAGTAGATATATTCTCTCCTGTCTGACCCTCACATTTTACACAGCCCCTCAAAGCATCCCTGGGAGCATCAAGCTCTGGTGTCCCATACTGGACACCATAATGCACCTTGGATTGGCTTTCTCCTCTTCCCACTTTTCATGCTTCCCAGTATCAACATCTGGAAAGCAAGACCTTGTCTCAGGCACTGCTTTCAGGAGGAACCGAGGCCAAAATAGCTGTCAGCAAAAGTGTCCCTAGAAAACAGACCCTCTGGATGGGGTTCTGGATCTGAGTCCCTTGTGGTCAAAGATGAGGACCACATACGTGTTGGTATTTCAGGAGGTAATGACCCCAGGGTGCAGCGACATCAAACACCAAGACGTTCCTGTGGTGGACTGTAGAAAGGAGCAAAGGAAAGTGAAGCATTGAAGTATGTGGCACTTGAACAGTATGCCCAGTATGAGAACTATAATGACTGTGAAGCTGTCCACTTCTATTTAATGGATTTAGAAACCTTGACAAAAGACAGGCTCAGGTGGGCTAATTAGCAATTGAAGACACACTGTGAAAGTCATAGTCTCCCTGGCAGAGTTTAAAGAGACCCTTAATCCTGTGGTCTGTGCTGAAAACCAGAGCTAGGGTTGAATTGCAAGTGTAACAGAGCTACAAAGAAAACTGCACAAACTCAACAGGTCTCCTCTCCTGAAGTCAGGGCCCTTAGCGCGGGGGGGGGGGGGGGGGGGGGGGGGGTTTCCAGGTGTGGTAGAGACTCTGCATGGGGACCTGGCAGGACGCAGTGCAGAAGGACCTGTGGGCCCCTTGCTGTTCCTGAGGACACACGAGACAGCCCCAGGGCACTCAGAACTAGCCTGGGGAGACCATGGCCTTGGCCATGAAGCCAGCAGAGACTCCTATCACTGTAATTCGAGTTATATTTTATAAATATATCATTATCTTCATCATATGCAAAGAAAATTACTCTCAGGCTTTGTTATATACATAAATATATTATATCTCTGTATTTCAATATTTAAAGAATTTACAAAGAAAAGGGGCTGAAGAAGTGGAATGGGGGCAATTTAGGAGACTAGAAAGAGCAGAGGCTTTCAAACCATATAGATGGGAGTTCAAATACCAGCTATGCTACTTACAAACTGGTAGCCTTGGACATATTGGTCTCTTCATCTATAAAATGGGATGATCTTGTGAGTTGTTGGATGTTAGACAGTATAAAGTGTATTAAGCTCCTCACTCATAGGAAACATTCAATACATGTTATCTAGATTATTTTTTTTTTCCCCAGGTAAACAACCGAGCCGAGTCTTTCAACATAAAATGAGTGTTGGCAATTATCAATATTGTGTGTTTGGTATAAAGCAGGAAAACAATTCAGTTTACTGGTCTAGAGGGACATTTCCTCATTTTGAGGACAAAATAAGCCAATTTCTCATAATACTATAGCAATCCCCACCTGGTTAATTTATATATAATAAGCGAATCAGTTAAACTCATTCTTTAATAACAAAGCTTAGCACAGAGAAATTATATTAGAAACCCTTGATTGAAGGTTTGGCTTAATTTTTGTGGCATTAAACTGCTAGAGAATTTGGACTGTTAACAGTTTTTAATAATTACTGTCAAGGTTTCAAAGCTCCAAAATTGGCAGGGGTGTTATTTTACTCTTGAGCTTTAGTTCCATAGCATTGTATGGAGCAGAGATTTGGCTACTGTTCAGGGAATCTGACCCTATAGACGGCTATAAAGCCGTCTAAATAAGCCAAAAACACCCACTTCTGTAGCTAACCCTATGGCAGCAGACTTTGAATTGGCCACTTCATTCTGAATTTTTCTGGGCAATTTTCATGCCCAGGAACATGGCTGAGAAGGCTTAGAGTAGCCAGGTCAGACAGTGAGAGATGGCTGCATAATTCGGCTCAGAAATCTTCACAAGACAGAGATCTACAGGGGACTGCATCAGTATTCTCTAGTTTGGCGGCTCCCTTCAGAGAAACCATTTGTAAAGCATTTCTGTAGAGGTGATCCCTACTGAGAAAAGTCCTTCCAGAGGAAATGTGCAATTCAACTGCCAAGTCTCATCAGTCACGTGAATGAGTTTTGGGTATTTAAAAATCACCTTAAGTGACTATTTTCCCCTTCTAAGAAAGTCCAAAGCACAACTTATTTAAAAAGCTATACTGGTAGGTTAGAAAGGGTCTCACAACAAGTGCTAACGGATTATAAAAATACAAAACCTTTCTTTTTGTTTGTTTGTTTGTTTGTTTGTGTGGAAAAGGCAATGTTAGTCATTCTTTCGTTCAACACGTGTTTATGGAAAGTGTATCGTGCACCAGCATTAGGAAGGTAGAGACAAGCAAAACATACTCCTTGCCTTTCAGAACCTCAGGGTCCACTCTGTCTCAAGTCAAACTGATAAAATATTATAAAACTATATACGTAAACATAATTTAGGAGTAGTGGGAAAATAGAGAGAACGAAACTATGGAGTCTAATCAAGTTTTATACACAAAAGATGGGAACGGGACCCTGGGTGGCTCCGTCAGTTAAGCCTTCCACTCTTGATTTAGGCTCAGGTCATGATCTCACGTTTCATGGGGATCGAGCCCTGCCTTGGGCTCTGTACTAATAGCATGGAGCCTGCTTGGGACTCTCTCTCTCTCTCTCTCTCTCTCTCTCTCTGCCCCTGCCCCACTCTCTCTTGCACTCTCTCTCTCTAAACAAATAAATAAACATTAAAAATAAAAAAGAGTTGGACACTTAACCAACTGAGCTACCCAGGAGCCCCAACCAGGGGGAGAGATTGGTTACAAATAATCTCTGACTGCAACACATTCCTCCAGCAAGACTGACCTGTAAACTAACCTCAAAATCCCATTGGTGTTTCTAACAAATGTAAATTTCTACTATCCTTTCAGAGTCCCACACTACTCAAGTCTCTTGCGCTCAGTAAAGTCTTCTTCCATCACTGTAGCTAACATGCCTCAATACCTTTGAGATGAACTCCTAGGAAATCAAGACTGGAAATGTAGTTTTAAGTTTTACTTCACTCTGCATCATCTCCCAAATGTACCAGTGTGAAGGGTCTTTGAAATCCAATATGCATTATATCGTAATTCCAACTAGCCATATTTCGAGTGCTCAGTCATGACATTTGGCTTCTAGCCATCCTATCGGCCAGTGTGGCTCTACAGTTTGAATCCAGGCTCTACCATTTCCCTATTGTGTGACACTGGATAGATTATTTAACCTCCCCAGGATCCGTGAAGTTGTTTTTGCATATTCCGTGATAAATTACCTGCAAATCCTTTAGCAGAGTGTCTGGCACATACAAATCTCTCAAATTTTAACCACTAATATTATCACAAAATACAAGGGTAAACAGAAGGGATAATCAGAGAAAATGTATACTTTGGTGGCACTCAGTAAAATAATTTAGAATGAAGTATCAAATGAGCAAAAATTCTATCTTGACTATGAGAATTTCTGTGTGTATTGTAGGGCTTATGAGCTAGCTTGAGATTCCAATCCTAGCCCTGTCACTTACTAGATACGTGAAATTGGGAAACGTATTTAACCACTTGATTCTACCTTGCCTTCATCTGGAAAATGTGAAGAGTGATGGCATCTACCGCATATCATTATCATCACCATCATGTTTATCATCATCATCACTATTGCTATTGTCATTCTACCATCCTGGACAGTTAATAAATAGCATTGTAATCACTGGGTCTCTGGTCCTCAGCTTTCACTAAATACATGCTGACTTTTAGTTAACCCCAAATCAAGCAATCTGTTGTGCGTATAATCACGAATTTTCTCTGTTCAATGTATACAGGCACACAAGGGCAAAAGCATAATTATAACAGACGAGTTAGAAATATCTGGCTTGCAAATATCACAATCCAATTCATAATTACAAGTGGTGTGAAATAAAAGTAAGATGCTGGGGATTGGGCATATAAAATGAATGATAATCTGATATTGTCTACCGGCCCTGCATACTCTTCCATCCCCTTCTCTGTTCTCGTGTATATCACGAGGGCTGAAGGAAGCCTGAGAACTAAATGTTCACCTACCCAATTGCCCGCAGGAAACTGGGTAGGGTTTAATCTAGAACACAGAGATAGACTCATGCAAGACTCTGCTAGCATCAGCAGATAGGTGGGTTTTACAAAAGGGGGATTGATAATAGCTTCCATGTTCCCTTGAAATTCACTTCCTTGGGCTTCAAGGATCTACATAGGCTAGCTGTGGTTTCCTACCAGTTTCTGACCTGTGAGTGGCATCAGAATCTCTCTGCCTCCTTGGATGGACCATGGCTGTTACTGTCCTCTTGACTTTTGCTCCTTCAGTCTTCTCAGTGATTTTTGTAGGTACTTCACTGCCCATATTGAATTTGGTTACCTAGAGTGTTTGAGATACCTAGAGTGATTTCTGTTTTCCTGCTGGAACCCTGACTGATATTGTGGCTTTTCTCTGAAATTTGATTTTGACTCCCAAATCTAGCTGATGCCCCTCAGAAATGCAGGCAGTAAAATGTCAGGAATTAAATTTAGAAATTCTAATTCATTGGCAAATTTTAATTTCAACAAGAGTAACAATAATAACAAAAAGCAAAAGCCATTGCCATTTCTAAGTGGCAGAATAAATAACTCTTTACAATAAAACAGACTTCTTTTTTATGACTCTTTTCCTGCCTTAAAATTCAACCTAGGGGCGCCTGGGTGGCGCAGTCGGTTAAGCGTCCGACTTCAGCCAGGTCACGATCTCGCGGTCCAGGAGTTCGAGCCCCGCATCAGGCTCTGGGCTGATGGCCCAGAGCCTGGAGCCTGTTTCCGATTCTGTGTCTCCCTCTCTCTCTGCCCCTCCCCCATTCATGCTCTGTCTCTCTCTGTCCCAAAAATAAATAAACGTTGAAAAAAAAAATTTTTTTTTAAAATTCAACCTAAAACCACCTGGTATAGATTGAATGTTTGTTCTGCCTCCCCCCAAAAATTCATATAGTGATGCTCTAGTCCTCAATATGATGATATTTGGATGTGGGGCCTTTGGGGGGTAATTAGGCTGAGATGAAGTCATGAGGATGTATTCCTCATGATGGGATTTATAAGAAGAGGAAGAGACCAGAGCTCACTCATTCTCTTCCATGTGAGAATTATGGCAAGAAGGGACCATCTGCAAACCAAGAAGAGAGCCCTCATCAAACACCACATCTGCCAACACCTTGATCTTGGACTTCCTGGCCTCCAGAACTGTGAGAAATAAATGTTTGTTGTTTAAGCAACCCAGTCTATAGTTTTTTGTTATAGATTCCCTCATGAAGTTTAAATGTAATACTAAAGCCCATGCTCTTAACCAGGAAATTGTATCTACTAAATTGTATGTAATTGAGAACCATTGTCAGCCTCTAGGGAGTTAACCTTGGGCCACATTAATACTTATGCCCACACTGTAGCATCAGTGGCATCACCATGAGAGATACCCATATCCTACAAAAACTCTACTTAAAATCTTGCTTCCCTGACCGCAGAAGACATTAACCATGAGTTAACATAATCATTCCCATTTCTGGAAACAGAGAGGTAAATGCTGAAAGAATCTACGATTTCTTTTTTTTTTTAATTTTTTAAATCTTTATTTATTTTTGGGAGAGAGAGAGCAGGGGAGGGACACAGAGAGAGGAAGGCACAGAATCTGAAGCAGGCTCCAGGTTCTGAGCTACAGAGCCTGACGTGGGGCTCGAACTCACAAGCTGTGAGATCATGACCTGAGCCAAAGTCTGACGCCCAATTGACTGAGCCACCCGGACGCCCCTGAAAGAATCTATAATTTCAAAATAAGTCTGAAGCTAAGGTAGACCCACCTGATCTTAATTGTAATAAATATGTGGTAAGTGCAATTCCCAGCAGTCGTTTTGAAAACGATGCAGCACAAGATTTTGTTTCTACCTAATTTAGCAAACCTTACCTAAAAATACCCCAAGATTCCCACTCACCCAGGAAAAAGTCCAGAGGTGGGGCCCTTCTCTAGAGAACTGGATTGAACAGAGATGTGGTCAAAGCCTCTTGTCTTGTTAGGCTCCTTCTCTAATGAGACCCAAAGCAGATGGATAAAGCAGCTGGGATTAGAACAGAGTGTTCTTTGAGGTTTCAGACTCTGTGTTTCCACAGCAACATCATACCTGGAGGGAAGCAGCCTTGTGATGAAGCCCAGCACGTCTGTCTCCATAACGACAAGATCATGGCAACATGGCCATGACTCCTCCCTCTTCCTCCTCAGCAGTGACTACAGTAACTATGCTATACACCCTCAGGTTCCAGATAGGCAGGTGTTTACTTCTGAACTTCTTTGATGCATTTCTTAGCCAGCTTCCCCAGATGCAGGCCTTGAGATGAGGATTTGTGTGTAAGTGATTTATTAAAGAAATGCTTGAAAGAAAGAAAGAAAGAAAGAGAAAGAAAGAAAGAGAAAACAGGAAGAAGTATCACCATTTTGGAAAACAGTTTGGTGGTTTCTTACAAAACTAAACATACTCTTACCATGTGATCCAGCAATCACATTCCTTGGTATTTATCCAAAGGAGTTGAAAACATGGCCACAGAACAAGCTGCACACAATTTATGGCAGCATTATTCACTATTGCCAGTATTTGAAAGCAACCAAGATATCCTTCCATAGGTGAATGGATAAACTATGGTACATCCAGACAGTGGAATATTATTTAGTGCTAAAACAGAAATGAGTTATCAAGCCATGAAAAGACATGGAAGAAATTTAAATGTTTATTATAAAGTGAAATAAGCCAATCTGAAAACTCTATATATTATGTGAGTCCAACTATAGGACATTCTGGGAAAAGCAAAATATGGTAACAGTAAAGAGATCAATGGTTGTCTCGAGTTAAGCGGGGAGGAAGGATGAATAGGTGGAGCACATAATATACCCTTCTGTAATCTAATCATGGGAGGGACCCCATGGAATCATGGAAGGGCAATGACTACTGGCTATTTATCCAAAATATTCAAGTACCAAAAATATTCAGGAACACTAATTCAAAAGGATAATCCTATGATTATAGCAGCGTTGTTTACAGTAGCCAAATTACAGAAGCAGCCCAAGTGTCCATTAATGCATGAATGGATAAAGAAGATGTGAGATATATATATATATGTATATATATATATATATATATAATGAAATATTACTCAGCATTAAAAAGGAATGAAATCTTGCCATTTACAAAAACATGATTAGAGCTAGAGAATATAATGCTAAGTGAAATAAGTCAGAGAAAGACAGTATCATATAATTTCACTCATATGTGGAATTAAAGAAACAAAACAACAGAGCAAGAGAATTAAAAAAAAGATAAATCAATAAAGAGACTCTTAACTATAGAGAACAGAGGGTTACCAGAGGGGAGGAGGTTGGAAGGATAGGTGAAATAGGTGATGGGGATTAAGGAGTACACTTCTCATGATGAGCGCTGAGTAATGTATACAATTGTTGAATCAATTTATACACCTGAAACCAATATAATGCTGTATGTTAACTATATTGGAATTTTTTTAAACTTAACCAAAAATTAATTATAAATAAATAAATGAAATGAGTTTGTAGATTTAAAAAAAGAAAGAAAGAAAAGAAAGAGCCACCAGAGTTAGTTCTGTGACATTATGTGCTGCATAAATGCTGGGAAGAGATGTGACTGTCTCCCGGAGTGGGGAGGGTGTGGAATTTAGGGCAATGAAACTATTCTGTATGATACTACAATTGGAGATACATGTCATTATAAATTTGTCTAAACTCATAGAATGTACAGCACATGAATGAACCCTAGTGTAAACTATGGGCTCTAAATGATGATGATGTGTCAATGAAGCTTTATCAATTGTAAAAAGCCTCTGGTGGGAGATGTCAATAATGGGGGAGGCTATGCATATGTGAGGCAGGGGGTATATGAGAAATCTCTGTACCTTCTGTACAATATTTCTATGAACTTAAAACTGCTCTTAAAAATAAAGCCTAATTTTAAATTAATGAAGTTTATTTTTAAAAAAACAAAACAGATGGGTTCACTAGAGAATTCTACCAAATTTTAAAGAAAAAGTAACACCAACTCCATACAATTTCTTCTGGAATATAGAAGAAAGGGCAATACTTCCGAATTCATTTTGATGTTATGTTAATACCAACACCAGACAAAGACAGAACAAAAAAAGAACACCAGACACTAATTTTTCTCATGAATATAGAGATAAAACTCTTAATAAAATATTAGCATTTAGAATAAAGAAATATGTAAAAAGAATTATATACCATGGTTAAGTGGATTTTATTCCAGATAATGCAACATTTGTTCAACATTCAAAAATCAATTAATATAGACCAGCAGACTAACAAGCTAAGGAAGGAAAATCATATGATTAATCATATTGATCCATGCATAAAGGTATTTGACAAAATTCAATACTCATTCATGATTAAAAAAAACTCTCAGAAAAACATAAATAGAGGGAAACTTCCTTAACTTGATAAAAAAATAATAATAACAAAACAAAAAACACCTAACAAAACCCACACTAACCTTATATTCAATAGTATCAGATTGAATGCTTTTACCTAAGATTAGAAGCAAGGCAAGAACGTCTATGTATACCATTTTTATTCATCATAGTTGTGAAAGTTCTAACCACTGCAATAAGGTAAGAAAAGAAAATCAAAGGCACACAGACTGAAAAAGAGGAAATAAAACTGTCCCCTATTTGAACATGACATAATTGTCTATATAGAAAATCTCAAGGAATCTAGAAAGAAAGAGAGAAAGAAAGGAAGCAAAAGAAAGAAAGAAAGAAAAATGAAAAAGTCTCTCAGAATTAATAAATTATTTCATCAAGGTCACAGAATACAGAATAAACATATAAAAATCAATTTTATTTCTATATTCTAACATGAACACACGTGGCGACACCAAAATTTAAACATACAATATCACTCACAGTCACTCAGTTAAACATTTAGGTATAAATATAGGAAACCATGTCTGGGAATTATATGTTGAAAACTATACAACACTAATGAAAGAAAGCAGAGTAGACACAAAGAAATGTAGAGACATACTGTGTTCATGGATTGGAAGACTCAACATGGTAAAGATGTCAATTTTCCACAAATAGATAGGCAAATTGAATACTATTCTTATCAAAATCTCAGAAAGATCTCTACACAAGATTATTAAAAAATTATATGTAAAGGTAGAGAAAGTGGAATAGCTGAAGCAATTTGAAAAAGAAGAAGGAAGTGGGAGAAATCAGTCTACCCAATTTCAAGATTTATTATATAGCTACATTAATCAGGACTATGGTATTAGCAAAGGAATAGGCACATCGATCGATGGAACAGAATACAGAATCCAGCAATAGACTCAAACAAATACATCTCATTGAGTTTTTATAAAGGCAAAAAAAAGCAATTTAATATGGTAAGATAGCCTTTTGACCAAATGTCACTGGAGAAATTAGACATTCATAGGCAAAACATAAATCATGACCCACTTTTCACAACTTATACAAAATTAACCTAAATAGATGAGACATGAAACTTATCAGTTATACTTACAGGAAAAAATAGGAGAAATCCTTGGAATCTAGGACTAGGCAACAAATTCTTAGACTTGACACCAAAAGCACAGCCCATAAAAGAAAAAATTGATAAACTATACTTTATCAAAGTCTAAAATTGTTGCTCTATGAAAGGCCCACCTAAGAAGATAAAAAGATAAGCTACAAACTGGGAGAAAATATTTGAAAATCACATATCTGACAAAAGACAAGTACCTAGGATATACAAAGAAGACACAAAACTCAACAATAAAAAAAACTATCTAGTTGGAACATGGGAAAAAAGACATGAAGAGATATTTTACCAAAGAAGATACACAAATGGCAAATAAACAAATGAAAAGATGTTTAATATAATTAGCCATTAAGAAAATATAAACTGAGGGGTGCCTGGGTGGCTCAGTCAATTGAGCATCTGACTTTTGGTTTTGGCTCAGGTCATGATCCCAGGGTCATAGGATTGAGCCCCACGTTGGGCTTGCACTGAGTGTGGAGCCTACTTGAGGTTCTCTCCCTCTCTCCCTTTGCCTTTCTCCCCCACCCCTCTCAATCTCTCTCTTTCTAAAATTAAAAAAAGAAAGAAAATATAAAGTAAAAGCACAATTAGATATTGCTACATACTTACCAAAAAGAGTAAAATTAAAAATAGCAAAAACATGAAACAAAATAGCAACAATAAATTGTAAATAACACTAGTTATAACAACGGTAAATCAAACTCTTGGTTTGGATGATGAAAACAAACAAAAAATATCCAACAACTGTTGTTTACAAAAGCCAAACTTAAAATGATGTGGATGATTGAAAATAAAGTGATTATGTATGCAGCAGAGATGATAGATAGATAGATAGATAGATATAAAGAGATAAGAACAAAATAAAATTCTCTCATCAAGTTGAACATTTGCATAGTCTATGCTTTAGCAATTCCACTCTTTTGTGTATTCCCAAAGAAACTCTTGCCCATGAGCGCCAGGAAACATACAGGAATGTTCATGGCAGCACTGTTTGTAATAGCAAAAAAGTTAAAATCATTTGATAGAATGATATATTCAAACGGTGAAATACTTTATAGAGGTAAAAATGAACAAACTGCGATAACACAGAACATGGATGAATACAAGTAGCATAAGGTTAAGTGATAAAAGCAAGTCCCAAAACACTTACGCACAGCATGTACACTCTTTTTAAAGTTTAAAAGCAGCCAATGAAAAACAATATTTTGTTTACATATAGTTGAGACATATATGTGTGTGTGTATAGATATAGATATAGATACACAATACAACAATTTTTTAAAGCAGGGCAATGAAATATACAAAATTTAGGATATTACCTTTGAGAAAAACAGGCAAATGGTGGGGGAGGGGTGGCAGAAACAGAAGCGCATAGGTTGATGTCATTGTTACTGTTTGAGTTCTTGAGTCAGGCTGTGGGTTAAAAAATACTTTTTTTTAACCTATTTTTTAAAGGGATGAAAAAAGACAAAACTAATTAGATATAAACCAGAAGAAATCAGTATAGCAATTTTAAGACTAGACAAAAAAAAGGATATTTAAAATGAAAAACATCATATGGGATAAAGAGGACTATTTTATACAGGCATTAGGAAGAGGAAATGAAGAAGATTTGATGATCATGAACATATATATTTAATAATGTAAGCTTTAAAATATATGGAATAACTGACAGGACCATGAAATAAATTAATCTTCTACTTGGAAATGTTTAAGTTACCATTTTCAGAAACTGATAACCTAAGTAGAAAAAGAAAGACCAAAAGTGTCGCACATTTCATTCCCAAACTCAAACTAAAAAGCATGTTACTAAAAATACGTGCAAAATGTATGTGACCCATTCCAGGCAAAACTCTGGGCTTTTCAGAGCTGCCTCTTTTTCGTTTCATATATTTTAACATTTGGCCTTGAAAACCTAGAGACTGTTCTAACTCTGGTGAAAAGTCTTTGCAAGATAAGAAGCAAATATTTCCACTTCCTCCTGGAGCTGCCAGAAAAGTGCAAAATATTCTGCATCATAAAACTGACCTGACAACGTTAATTCTAACACAGATTTGTAAGACATCCAGATTTCAGAAACTGTTGTTATATCCTGGGGAAAGAATTCCTCACCTCTAAGAGGCTTATAATGCTGATTGGCTGTTTTACAATGTGTTGCCCTGGTGATAATATTTAAAATGGCATCTTAAAGATATACTTGTTGACTTTCTTTGTTAAGCCAGAAAGAGATCGCTGGCACTTAAAATGCCTAGAGAAAACAAGTAAAATGGCTTTTAGATTTCCATTTTAGAGTTTGATTGAAAGTCTCATCTTATTGAAATAAATGAATAACGCTTGGGTTAAACAGAAAATCATGAGGGAAATTATAAGCTACTTAGAACTGAATGACAATGAAAGTACTATATATTAAAATCTGTGAGATGTACCTAAATAATACTTAGAGGGAAATTTATATCTTTGAATATATTGAAAGAAGATTAAAACAAGTTAACTATTTCTCTTCTTCCTCTTCCTTTCCCTTCCATTCGTTTTCCTGCCTTCCTCTCCTGAACAATTCAGTCCTAGATGAACCCACTTCTAAGATATGTAGGCATCTACACCATAGGAAGGGGAGATGGTAAGCCATGGCAGCCAAGAGCTTAGAGGTGTCATCTGAGAAAGGTAATAAAGATGTCCACAAAGGGGAGCGGACCAACATAGCCAAGCCAGGTAAGAGGTCACCTCCACCCAGATGACACAGGGAGTCAGAGCCCGAACAAGGTGAGCACATCATCCCTGTGGGAGGGAGAGCTGGCACGGGAGTTTGAAAGGATGGGCACAGTGAGGAGGGTACCACACAGGGAAGGGTATGGTGGCAGGGATGAGAAACTGATTATACACAGGGGACTAATCGAATAAGTAAATAAAGGGTGTCCCAAAAGTCTTCCTGCAATTTTAAGCTTTAATAACTTCAGAACCATAAATCCTACAAGCATAGCAAATTTTTTTAAGCTTATTTATTTATTTGAGAGAGAGAGAGAGGGAGAGACAGCATGCGTGTGAGTGGGGGAGGAGCAGAGAGAGAATCCCAAGCAGGTTCCATGCTCTGAGTGCAGAGCCTGTCATGGGGCTGAATCCCACTAACTGTGAGACCATGACCTGAGCCAAAACCAAGAGGGTGCTTAATGGACTGAGCCACCCAGGTACCACCAAACATAACAAATTAATTTGAATGCTAGATATTTAAATTTCTTCTATACTTATTTAGATGTGAGTGATAAATATTTAATATAAAATTTTGTTTCAGTCTCTCTGACTGAAGGTGGCGAGTGTTGGCTGAAACAGGATAAAATGTAAAACGTATTATTCACCCTTCACAAAAATAAACAAGTGTAAAAGGAATTTAAGTAATTAAACTCTCAAATGATGATGGAAAGGGGGGAGAAAACTAGATTATACCTGGGAGATGAGATTGGAAATGAAGACATTGATGCAAAATCATGGTTTTTAACTTATAAGTTCAGATATTAATAGATGTGTGTGTGTGTGTGTGTGTGTGTGAGAGAGAGAGAGAGAGAGAGAGAGAGAGCAAAAAATACAAATATTCTGGGGCGCCTGAGTGGCTCAGTCGGTTAAGCGTCCGACTTCGGCCCAGGTCATGACCTCGCGGTCCGTGGGTTCGAGCCCTGCGTCGGGCTCTGTGCTGACAGCTCAGAGCCTGGAGCCTGCTTCACATTCTGTGTCTCCCTCTCTCTCTGCCCCTTCCCTGCTCATGCTGTGTCTCTCTCTGTCTCAACAATAAATAAACATTAAAAAATTTTTTAAAAAAATACAAATATTCCCTCTAACAGTGTCCATTAACTAGGCTAGAAGCAGTGGTACCCCAAAATCAATGGGCACACCTGGTACTCAGATGACACCATTCTCCAGTAAAAGAAACCGGGTCTTTTTGGAGAAATGGCTAATTCAGGCTGGGACAAGATAAATATAAAGTTGACCCTAGATCATATTGTTGTACCAGAAAGTAAGTAAGTCCTCAAAAAATGGAAATATGTTGAAAGAACACATGTGCTATCTTGAGAGGGCTCCCCCGGGCCACTTGGGCACGTTTGGAACATTGAACTAAACAATGACGGAGAAAATTCTATCTCAACAACTAGGCAACATTACTGCATACAGATTTAAGAGCATAAATAAGCTGAAAGTTTGATGGAAAATGGAATGTTTGCGTAGCTTCAGTATCTCCAACAAATATTTATCGAATACAATGGGAGGAAGAATAAATTCACAGTGAACAAGTGCGGCAGACACCGGATTAATCTCGCAATCAAAATTCACAAAATGAGTATCGCGACAAATATCAGTCACGTGCCACCTGGTAAGATCCAAAGGAGAACACAATGCCAGTGCAGTGGTGTTCCTGCCAAAGGTGCATAACCTGAATGTAATCATGAAGAAACATCATGTAAATCCAAACCGAAGGACGTTCTACAAAAATAACCAAAAAACAACAACAAAAACCTGGCCTGTAATCTCAAGAAATGCCAGGAATATGAAAGTCAAGGAGAAACTAAGGAACTGATCAAGACTATAGCTGACCCTTGAATGACGCAAATTTAAACTGTGCTGGTCCATTCATACGTGGATTTATTTTTTAATAAAAACAGTATAATATTGTAAATGTGTTTCCTTATGATTTTCTCAACAATATTTCTTTTCTCTAGCTGATCTCATTGTAATAATACAGTACATAATACATATAACATGGAAAATACATGTTGATTGACTGTTTTTGTTACCGGTAAAGCTATTAGGAGTTAAGTTTGGGGGAGTCCAAAGTTATACATGGATTTTCCACTGCACAGGGGTCAGCATGCCTAACCCCTGTTTTATTTAAGGGTCAACTATAAAGAGACAAGACCATTGAATGCAGCACATGATTACACACAGGACCCTTTTATCATAAAAGCACGTTATTGGGACAGTTTGTGAAACTTGAATGGAGTCTGTAGATGGACGGGTAGTCATATGGCAATGTTATTTTCATGAATTGGATAGCTGTGTTGTGGACACCTTGGAGAATTTCCTTGTTCTTTGAAAATAAATAGTATGTAAAACTGCTGAGTTCCCTGCATCCCTGTCAGTAATAGGTGTTATTGACTTTACTTTTTATATTTGCAGTATGATAGATATTAAGTGATATCTCGCTGTTACTTTAATTTGCATCTCCTGACTCCTTGTGAGTTCCACCATCTTTCATAAGATCGTGGCCATTTGAGAAAAACACACACACACACATACACATATACAATATAACTTTTGGATTCCCAGTCCTACTGGAGATATTTTCCATCCCTAGATTATTTTCCTGCAATTCTCTTGCAGAATTTTCATTGCAGTTTCTTTTCTTCATTTACATTATTAAATGCTCTTAAGGTTATATTTGTATGCGGTATAATATGGGGGCCAAATATTCTAGATCTCTTATAGATTTTGTATTTATTAAATACTTCTACCTTCTCCCAACATAGTAAAATATCAGTTTCTTGCATTTTAAATTCTTTTAGATGCCAAAATCTATTTCCGTACTCCCCTTTGACCCATTTGTCCATTTCTCTATTCCTATGCCACTGCCATATTTTTTTTGACTTGAATGGCTTTGTAGTATATTCTAATAACTGATAAAAAAGTCCTTCCTTTGCTAGTCTACGTCTTCAAAGTTTTCTTGACTATTTATTAGTCACCTATTCTTACTCTTAAATAATTATACTCAGTCCCAAAGAGATTTTTTTTTTAATTTTTTTTTCAACGTTTATTTATTTTTGGGACAGAGAGAGACAGAGCATGAACGGGGGAGGGGCAGAGAGAGAGGGAGACACAGAATCGGAAACAGGCTCCAGGCTCCGAGCCATCAGCCCAGAGCCTGACGCGGGGCTCAAACTCCCGGACCGCGAGATCGTGACCTGGCTGAAGTCGGACGCTCAACCGACTGCGCCACCCAGGCGCCCCTCATTTTCTTACCATTTGATCAAATCTTGTTTTATGTCATACAGTAAGATTTGTGGTTTTCTTCATATAGTTCTGTGTTTTTGTTTTAAGCTTATTTATTTATTTTGAGAGAGACAGGGATAGTGCGAGTGGGATAGGGGCAGAGAGAGGAAGAGGGGCAGACAGAGAGGGAGAGAGAGAATCCCAGGCGCCAGGGATCAAACTCACAAAACTGCGAGATCATGACCTGGGTCGAAACCAAGAGTCAAATGCTTAACCAGCTGAGCCATCCAGGCGCCCCTGTGCTTTAATTTCTTTTAAAAATTATTTCTAAGTGCTATACTTTATAGCGTTTGTCACCTATGTAAATGCTACTTTTACACAATGTTTATTATTAAAATAGAGGAAATGACTCATTCTTGTACAAGAATCTTGTAAGCAGTCGCCTAACCAAATTTTCTTACTGTAATTTAAAAAAAATGTTTTTAATGTTTATTTATTTTTGAGAGAGAGAGAGAGACAGTGTGAGCAGGGAAAGGGCAGAGAGAGATCGGGAGACACAGACTCTGAAGCAGGCTCCAGGGTCCGAGCTGTCAGCACAGAACCCTATGCCGGGCTCAAACTCACAAACCACAAGATCGTGACCTGAACTGAGGTCAGATGCTTAACCAACTGAGCCACCCAGGTGCCCCCCCCCCCAAATTTTCTTACTAATCTTTGTCCATTTTAATTTATTGGTATCTTGGTTTTTCTAAATATAGTCATATCATCAGCAAAAAGTGACAGTTTTCATTCTTTTCCAATATTTACATTAATTACTGTGTTTTGTTGGTTTACTACATCACTAATACCTCCCAGTCAGTATTAAATAATAATGGTGATAGTGGACATCCCTGATTAGTCCCCAATTTTAGGATTTTAGGATAATATTTACTGTCAGGGTTTCATAAATAAAATAAAATAGCCTTTATTTTAATTAATTTTGTAGTAGAACTGGAAATCACCAACCATACTGAGAATTAGTGTGTAAACAAAGACAGGCCTATGGGGGGGGAGTCAGTCATCAGGTTAGCCTGCCTTTATCCCTGTGACCTTTACACAGTTTTCTGCTGTCAAGTAAACAACGGTGGTCTCATAACTTCTCGTATCTATCGCAGGAATTAGGAGAATGTCATGAGCATTTTGTAACATAAAGGAATTTGGGGATTAACTTAAGGAAAATCTGTCTAGCTAGCTAGTTCTCTGGAAACGTACGAGGTTAGCTGGACAGTTGTTCGCAGTGAGCTGGTTAGAAAGTTCAGAATATTTATATTTTATCACACAGGTAACAAAGTTTACTTTTTAAAATAATGGGACAGGGGTGCCTGGGTGGCTTAGTCAGTTAAGCATCTGACTCCCGATGTCAGCTCGAGTCATGATCTCACGATCCATGAGATTGATCCCCACGTCGGGCTCTGTGCTGACAGGGCAGAGTCTGCTTGGGATTCTCTCTCTCCCTCTCTCTCTGCACCCCTCCCCTGCTCACTCATGCACTCTCAAAATAAATAAAAAACATTTAAAACTAATAGGGGCGACTGGGTGGCTCAGTTGGTTGAGCATCCAATTTCGGCTCAGGTCATGATCTCAAAGTTCGTGAGTTCAAGCCCCGCGTGGGGCTCTGTGTTGACAGTTCAGAGCCTGGAGCCTGCTTCGGATTCTGTGTCTCCTTCTCTCTCTCTGCCCCTCCCCTGCCCCTGCTTACACACACTCTCTCTTTCTCTCAAAAATAAACATTAAAAATAATAATAAAATAAAATAAATAAAGGGACAAATAACGGTTGTCACATAAAATGTACCACCCCAAAGAATTCCTTTCTGCTCCTATTTTATTTAGAATTTAATTGGGAATGGATGTTAACCTTTATCAAATATTCCTTCACGTCTATTGAAATGATCACATGATTTGCTATATAATAAAGTATGTTACTAGATTTTTTATTATGGATTATCCTTAAATTTCTAAAATAAAAATACTTGATCAAATGCATGATTCTTTTGATTCATTGCCAGATTATTTTTACTGATACTTTATAATTTTTTGCATCTATATTCATAAATGAGATTTGTCTCTATTTTTTCCCTATCTCAGGCTTTAGTATTAAAGTATTATCATTAGTATGATAATCTCATAAACTCATTTGGAGACATAGCTGTGTTTTTACCTGGCCTGGAATCCTTTGAAAAACATTGGAATTATTCATTTTTTAAAGATTAGATGGTCGTTCTGAACACATCTGTTCCTGGGTGTTTCTAACAGATCTGGCATCACCTTTCCATACTTGTCAATAATTTTCCATGTGTTCTCTGTTCAATTGTGATTATTTATACTTTTCTGGGAAATAAACATTCCCTCTAGCCTTTCAAAATTTTTCACATGCAATCATATGATCATGAGTTAAAGCGAGAGTAAGCCTCAGAAATGAGAGACAAATGAGAGGAAATGGGAAACTAAAGGAGAGCCAGCCTCAGATAACCAGTAGCGCCTTCCATTGTAAGCACTGTTCTTCTCCATCATCCGTGTGAGTTCCCGCAGGTTGCTGCCCTGACCTGGTGGGGGAAAGGGTCGGGACATAAGCGAGTTTCCACCTACCACTTCCTGGCCATGTGACCCTCTGCTACCACCCCCATTCAAGCCACTCTAATCTCATCCCTGGCCTGCAACAGCCTCTTAACTGGTCTCCCCGTGTCTTGCCCCATTACAGTTTAACCTTCATGCAACAATGAGAACATTCTTTAAAACTATACACTAGAGGAAGTATCTTACCTGAAATGTTCAAAGTTTCCCAGAAATATCTGCACTTCTTACCACCGCACTCAGAGCCCTACGTGACGTGGCCACCCTTTAAACCCAGAGATATCACACTACCCATAGCCCAGCCCCCATGCTCCAACCACTCTGCCCTTTTTCTCTCTGAAGATGCCAGACTTGCTTCTGTCTTGGGCCCTTTGCATCTGCCATTCCTCCTGTTGGCATGCGTTTCCTCCTTCCCGTTTTTCAGTTCTCACCTCAAATGTTGCCGCCTAAGAAAGAGTCCTTCACCATACTCTGTCTTATCTTCATAACACTTATCACTACATACTTCTGTGTTTATTATTTATCTTCCCCACACAATATAAGCCTCTTAAAAGTAGGGGCCACCTCTGACTACTATGTTCTTAGTGCCTAGAACGGTGCCTGCCCACAGTAAATACCTGATAAATAGGTGTGACCGATTACCTGTCACTTTCTAGGCAAAATTCAAACTTAAGCCAACCAAGGAAAATCTTTCTTGACGAGAGCAATGTGACACCACAAGTGTACCGATCGATGTAGAGAAAATACCTGGCTCTCTCTCTCTCTCTCTCTCTCTCTCAAAATATATAAACTTAGAAAAGCTTTGTAAATAAAAAAAAGAAAGAGAAAATACCTGACCTTCTAACTGTCCTAAGACACTGCTAATTTGCTATGGAAATTTTACACACACATTTTAGTTCTCCAACTAGATGATTGGTTTTCCCCAAAGACAAGAACCACCTGTAGTCCTTTGTTTCATCCCTCCTTCCTTCATTTTTCTGGAGTCCCCAAAGCCTTGAGTATAGCATTCTGCATGCAGTGGAAAATCAATAAATGCTTACTGAACAGTTAAAGGAAGAGATGAGTGTCTGGGGTTCATGGGGTTGAAGGGGGTGACAGGTCGGTGGTGGATGGCAAGGAAAGGTTGATGCCTCCTTCTGCAAAATCCAAATATCTCCATAGAGGTAGTCCAAGGACCCATCCAAGGCCAGAGTCAGAATCAAGAATTACGCTTTGACCATAGAGGAAGAGGCATGGAAAATCTCTCTTGACAACAGCAATGTGACTCCACAAGTGTACCCATCGATGTAGAGAAAATACCTGGCCTTCTAACTGGAGCTACTGCATGCTTTCAGCACAGATAGATAATTTGCAAGCACCAGAGCAGAAAACATAATGAGGAGCTGAGACTCACAATTATCTCCCTCTCCTTGCACTCCACTGCAAGCAGGAAAATGGCTGCCAGGGTCAGCGGTAAGCGTGAGGTGGCACTGAACAGCGGCCGGAGGGAACCTGCCAATTTCAATATATTCTATGGGAATGCATTCCCAGAGCATCTGACAGGTGATGCTAAGTGTCTGGGAACAGCAGGCCGAGGAGGACAGCCCACCCATCAGTTCCTGGTCTGCTTTAGCGTACGAGCAGCACTTTCCTTTGGGCCTGTCAAGGGCACTTGTGTCTCCATAAATGAAAGGCAAGTGTTTCAAAAGCAAAAGCCCTTTTTTCTGTTTTTGTTTTTTTGTTTAAAAGCCAAAAGCATATTCTCAATGTAAAAGTGAGGGGAGGAGAAGGAAGAAAAAATTCTTGCTTTAAAAATGGGGAGGAACTCATTCTGTGATCGACTATGTGCATTCAGCCAAAAGGGTTTCTCTTGAGTGAAATGGTCCTGTGCCCATGCTCCTAACATCTTTCACTTCACGGAGGTCACCCACCCTCCATCCCTGGTGCCAACTCCAGGTGCTAAATCCACCCCTACAGCACAAGATATGAGAAATATGAAGTGAAGTTGGGTATGAGATGGAATCATCCAAGCTCCAAGACAGCAGTGATGTCACCAAAATGGAATTCCTCGTCAAATAATTAACTCAACGGGTAGCAACTAGCAGTTTTGAAATGAGATAATGAAAAGAATAGAAGACATCTGAGTAAGGCTAGCCTATGAAGGGTCTTGTGTCATGAAAACATTTTTTTCAGTCCTATATGCATACTGGATTGTGATGTAAATTGCATTGCTCACTGAGTGGTTCCAAGTCACAAAACTTTAAATGGGATGGTCAGAAGGACAAAGGTGCTTAAATCACCCCAAAGTGACTGCTAACTCCTGGTCCAAAAAACACTGGGGTTTCATCTGAAAGCTTAGAAACTTCCTTTCTACAAACGTAATTGTTCTTTACACAGCAAATAAACATTCACTATGGGTCCTTTCCATAGTGAATTGTTCAGGCCCAAAACATTTTTAAAACACTTTTACAAAGCATTTTTAAAAATTTGTTAATGTTTATTTATTTTTGAGAGAGAGAGAAACAGAGTGTGAGCTGGGGAAGGGGCAGAGAGAGGGAGACACAGAATCTGAAGCAGGCTCCAGGCTCGGAGCTGTCTGCACAGAGCCCGACGTGGGGCTTGAACTCATGAACCATGAGATCGTGACCGGAGCCGAAGTCAGACACTTAGCCAACTGAGCCACCCAGGCGCCCCATTTACAAAGCATTTTAAAATACACGTTTTAAAGTCTCCCGTTCTATCCCTGGGGGAAATCAAAGCATGTCCACACCTCCCAGAATACCCTTTTTGGGCTGGCTGTTGGATGTGTAGGCTATCTATGCATCTCAGTTAATAAGCATTTGCACAGAAAACAGAACTTGAGGAAGTGTGAGAAACTGCATAAACAGCATCAGGGTCTAGAAAGTGTGCTGCTTTGCCCTGGCAGTAATGCCAAGGTAATAAAGACCATGGATTAAAAACATCAAGTGCAAAAATATCTGCATTTATAGCTGAAGATTTCTCTCTCTGCTCACTAATGCAGCAAGAGGTTCACTGCTGAAAAAAGACAGCCTTCTCATCTGTGAGGGCAAATAAAGAGTCTCTCGCTCTTTCTCTTCCCCCTGCCTTCTTTTTAAATGAAAAGGTGAACATACATAATGCTTACCAAGTATCAGACAGTGTTCTCACCACTTTATGAATATTAACTCATTTAATCCTTGCAACATGCCTATGAAATAGGTGCTTTATGCCTCCACTTTATAGATGAGAAAGCTGAGGTATGAAGAAGTTACATGGCTTGCCCAGGGTCACCCAGCAAAGCCAGGATTCAAAATACGTAGACTGCTTCCAGAAGCCAGGCTGTTCACCAGGCCATTCTGACTCTTCATGGTTATGACTTACTAATAACTGCCAGAACCAAAGTTCTTCAAACAAACTAACAAAAAATGCATTGTTAATGTTTATTATGGAAAATATCAGACATATAAAAAATAAGTAGTGTAATGAACCCCCTTGTACCCATATCTCAGCTTCAACAATTATCAAATCATTTCTAATCTTGTTTCATCTGGAACCTTAGCCCAATAATGGATTATTCTGAAGCAAATTCCAGGCATCACATCATTCCATCTGAGTGGAATAATTTCTTGAGTGCAGTGCTAACAGATCTTTTTTTAATAACAGCTTTATTGAGATATAACTCACATATCATAAAGTTTACTCACTTTAAGTATACAATTCATGGGGCGCCTGGGTGGCTCAGTCGGTCAAGCGTCCGACTTTGGCTCAGGTCACGATCTCACGGTCCGTGAGTTCAAGCACCGCGTCGGGCTCTGTGCTGACAGCTCAGAGCCTGGAACCTGCTTCGGATTCTGAGTCTCCCTCTCTCTCTGACCCTCCCCCGTTCATGCTGTATCTCTCTCTGTCTCAAAAATAAATAAACATTAAAAAAAATAAGTATACAATTCAATGGTTTTTAGAATAATCACACCATTGCACAGTTATTACCACAATCAATTCTAGACCATTTTTATCACTCCGAAAGAAGCCTCATCACCATTAACAATCATTGCCCATCCTCCCTCCCCTTGCCTCCCCCAGCCATCAATCTCTATGGATTTGCCTGCTCTGGATATTTCATATAAATGGAATCACATGATATGTGGTCCTCTGTGACTGGCTTCTTTCACCAGCATAATGTTTTTAAGGTCCATTCGTGTTGTAGCAGATATTAGTACTCCAGTCCTTTCATGGCTGCATAATATTTCATTATGTTCATCCCTTCACCAGTTGATAGACATTTAAGATGTTTTCACTTTGTGGCTAATCTAATAATGATGCTGTGAACATTCGTGTTCAAGTTTTTATATGGATCTCTTTCCATTTCTCTTGGGTATTTACCCAAGAGTCAGATTTCTGGATAGCATAGTAACTCTATGCTTAGACTTTTCAGGAATTGCCACACTGTTTTCCAAAGTGACACCATACATATTCCCACCATCGATGTATATGAGTGTTCTAATATCTTCACATGCTCACCAACGCTTGCTATTATCTGTCTTTGGACGGTAGCCATCCTAGTGAGTGCAAAGTGGTACCGCATTGTGCTTTTGATTCTCATTTCCCTGGTAGCTAATGATGCTGACAGTCTTTTTTATGTGGCTAGCAGATATAAACCTGCAGGCTCTGCCACTTGGGGATTCTCTCTGGAACACCTCTTTTAATTCTAAAATGTTCTCTTTCCTTTTACCAATGAAATGTTCATCCACTTTGGTGCCTTATTTTCTCTTTCACCCCTGTTCTCCATAATTCCAAATTCCAAACTTAGTGTCTAGCCAGAGACCCCCCACAAAGAACTACTTTTTCTACGTAGCTGCTCCACGTTTTACAGTCTTTGTAGTACTTCTCACCATCTCTAATAATCTTGCTTACCTCTTTATTGCCCGTCTGCCCATACACACACTAAAATATAAGCCCCATGGGGATAGAGACCCTGTCTATTTGTTTACCACCATATCCCCAGTGCCTAGAAAAGAATCATAGAAGAAATTCAATAAATATTTGGTGACTGAGTGAATAGTTCCTAGATTGTAGAGTTCTTACTTAATTTTGTTATGCTACGTTATGTATGCATTGCACACTAACATTTCACAGCTCTTTAAAACAGAGTGCATTTCCTTACAAATCAAAACCGCAATGAGCCATCACTTCACACCAGTCAGAATGGATAACATTAGCAACTCAGGCAATGACAGGTGTTGGTGAAGATGCAGAGAAAGAGGAACCCTTTTGCATTGCTGGTGGGAATGCAAACTGGTGCAGCCACGGTGGAAAACAGTATGGAGGTTCCTCAAAAAATTAAAAACAGAACTACCCTATGACCCAGCAACTGCAGGATAAAGGATAATGTATCCTTTATCCAAAGGATACATTTGTTCTGTTTTGAAGGGGCACATGCACCCCCATGTTTATAGCAGCACTATCAACAATAGCCAAAGTCTGGAAAGAGCCCAAATGTCCATCGACGGATGAAGGATAAAGAAGGTGTGGTATATACATACAATGCAGTATTACTCAGCAATCAAAAAGAATGAAATCTTGCCATTTGCAGCTATGTGGATGGACCTAGAGTGTATTATGCTAAGTGAAATTAGTCAGTCAGAGAAAGACAAATATCATGTGACGTCACTCATATGTGGAATTTAAGATACAAAACAGATGAACATATGGGGAGGGAAGCAAAAATAATATAAAAACAGGGCGGGAGGGAAAAATACAAGAGACTCTTAAATGTAGAGGACAAACTGAGGGTTGCTGAAGGGGTTGTGGGTGGGGAGATGGGCTAAATGGGCAAGGGGCATTAAGGAGGACACTCGTTTGTTAGGATGAGCACTGGGTGTTATACGTAATGGATTAAGCACTGGACTCTACTCCTGAAATCATTATTGCACTAGATGCCAGCTAAGTTGGATATAAATTTTAAAAATAAATAAATAATAAAAAATTAAATTAAAAATTAAATAGAATAAAATAAGGTGCATTTCCTTCTGAAATACAGAAGAGCCAAATACATCACTCTTCATCATAGCGCATTTATAAATGAAAAGGTATCAGTAACACTAAACCCTTGACATCTATGATTGAAATGTTATGCAAGACAGGTAAATGGTGTTTACATACAGACCATAGTTTTACAGGGATGTGCTTGCTCTATTATATGAAAAAGAGCAAGACACAATTGTGTGTGTGTCACATCATGGTCACAAATGGGTTTTTATTTTTTTAATATAATTTATTGTCAAGTTAGCTAACATACAGCAAGTGTGCTCTTGGCTTTGGGAGTAGATTCCCATGACTCATCACTTACATACAACACCCAGTGCTCATCCTAAAAAGTGTCCTCCTCGATGCCCATCACCCAATTCTCCTCTCCCCTGGTCCCCCCATCAACTCTTAGTTTTTTCTCCATATTTAAGAGTCTCTTATGGTTTGCCTCCCTCCCTCTCTGTTTGAAACTATTTTTCCCCCTGTCCTTCCCCCATGGTCTTCTGTTAAGTTCCTCAAGTTCCACATATGAGTGAAAACCTATGATATCTGTCTGTCTCTGACTGACTTATTTCACTTAGCATAATACCCTCCAGTTCCATCCACATTGTTGCAAATGGCAAGATTTCATTCTTTCTCATTGTCAAGTAGTATCTCATTATGTATATAAACCACATCTTCTTTATCCATTCATCAGTTGATGGACACTTAGGCTCTTTCCATAATTTGGCTATTGTTGAGAGTGCTGCTATAAACATTGGGGTACATGTGTCCCTATGAATCAGCACTCCTGTATACTTTGGATAAATTCCTAGTAGTACAATTGCCAGGTCATAGGGTAGATCTATTTTTTAATTTTTTGAGGAACCTCCACACTGTCTTCCAGAGTGGCTGCACCAGTTTGCATTCCCACCAAAAGTGCAAGAGGATTCCCCTTTCTCCACATCTTCACCAACATCTGTTGTTTCCTGAGTTGTTAATTTTAACAAATCTGACTTTTGTGAGATGGTATCTCATTGTGGTTTTGATTTGTATTTCCCTGATGATGAGCAATGATGAGCCTCTTTTCATGTGTCTGTTGGCCATCTGGATGTCTTCTTTGGAAAACCGTCTATTCATGTCTTCTTCCCATTTCTTCACTGGATTATTTGTTTTTCAGGTGTTGAGTTTGGTAAATTCTTTACAGATCTTGGATACTAATCCTTTATCTGATATGTCAACAAATGGGTTTTTCTTCTTTTTAATGCTTAAAGAAGAGATGGGAGGAAATAAATTAAAATGTTTACAGGGTTGTGTTTTGGTGGTACTATTAAGGGCCACTGTTTTTTCTCTCTCCTTCTTTCTACTTTTCCACATTTTCTAATTTTCTATCATGAACATATGTCACTCTAATGATAAGAAACAAAACTAACTCTATTAAGAAAATCTAACCATAATTAGCAATCTCTGTTATGCTCTCACCATAACATAGACTAGGCATTTTTACTGAATTTTATACAATTCTAAAGCAATACTTTATAAAACAAAAACATCATGCCACAATTATTTACATTACCAAGTTGATTAGGGTAGTTTTCTCTTTATAGTAATGTTCCTGCCTAAACAAAAGATGAATGAATAAAATAATGGAGCTAAGACAACGATCATCAGTGACTACCAGTCATTATGTATCCCCTGATGGAAGAGCACAATGTAAGCTACGAGTAGTCTTGACAAGAATTTTCCTTAAAATGGATTAATCTTATAAATTATCTGCTTACAGGAAATACATAACAAATGATGCTACAGGGGTGCAAGAAGCAAAATCCAGAATGTGCAAAACTCTATATGACAGATAACACATTTCTCTTTAACAACTAAATTACAGAGGAATAAAATGAATAGGGAGGTAGGAGGAAAGATCCTATAGACTAAAAGTAACATAAGAGACATATCAACCAGTTGCAATAAATAGACCTGCACTGTCCAGTTTGATAGTCACTAGTCATTTGTGGCTCGAACTGAGGTGTGTAACTCCCTGATTTCAAACTATATTAGAAAGCTATAGCAATCAGAGCAGTATGGTACTGTCACAAAAACAGACACATAAATCAATGGAATAGAAAGCCCAGAAATAAACCCACATATATATGGTTGGTTAATCTATGATAAAGGAGGCAAGTATATGCATCAGGGAAAAGATAGTCTCTTCAATAAGTGATGTTGGGAAAACTAGAAAACTACATGCAAAAGAATGAAACTGGACCACTATTTTACATCATATACAAAAATAAACTCAAAATGGATTAAAGGCTTGAATGCAAGCCCTGAAACTATAAAATCTCTAGAGGCAGTAAGCTCTTTGACATCAGTCAGCAATATTTTTTTGCACAAGTCTCCTCCTTTACATCAAACTAAAAAGGGCTTGCACAGCCCAGAAATCCATCAACAAAACAAAAGGAGATATTTGAATACCATATAACCAATAAGAGATTAACATCCAAAATATTAACTTACATAATATTAAGAAACCCAATTTTAAAATGGGCAGAGCACTTGAGTAGACATTTTTCTAAGGAAGACATACAGATTGGCAATAGACACTTGAAAAGATGCTCAACATCACTCATCGTCAGGAAGTGCAAATCAAAACCACAATGTGATATCACCTCACACTGGTCAGATTGGCTGTTATCAAAAAGACAAAACATAACAAGTGTTGGTGAGAATGTGGAGGAAAAGGAACCCTTGTGCCCTGCTAATGAGACTGTAAATTGGTGCAGCCACTGTGGAAAACAGTCCGGAGGCTTCTCAAAAAATTAAAACTAGAACTACCCTACAATCCAGCAATTCCACTTCTGGGTGTTTATCCAAAGAAAACAAAAGCACCAATTTGCACTCCTATATTTGTTGCAGCGTTATTCACAATAGCCAAGATATGGAAGAAACTAAGTGTCCATCAGTAGATGAATGGATAAAGAAAATATATATATATATGAAACATGACTCAGCCACAAAAAAAAAAAAAAAGAATGAAACCTTGTTGTTTGGGACAACATGGATGGACCTAGGGAGTATTACGCTAAGTGAAATAAGTCAGAAAGAGAAAGACAAATACCGTATGATTTCATTTATATGTGGAATCTAAAAAGCAAAACAAACAAACAAAACAAAACAGAAACAGACTCAGATACAGGGGACAAAATGTTGGTTACCAGAGAAGGGAGGGGTTGAGGGAAGGGGCGAAATAGGTGAAAGGGATTATGAAGTACAAATTTCCAGTTATAAAATAAGCCATGGGGATATAATTTATAGCATATGGAATATAGTCAATAATATTGTAAGTTATTACAATGTGCACAGTGACACATGGTAACTAGATTTATCATGGGAGTCAGCATATATCGTAATATATAAAAATATCAAATTGCTATCATGTACACCTGAAAGGAATAAGATATTGTAAGTCAATTATACATCAATAAAAGAAAAATTGAGGTGTGTAAAATATATACCAGATTTCACATCGTTAAGGAAAAGAATGCAAATATTTAAATATTTTATCCTGATAAATGTTGAAATGATAATGGTAATATTTTTGATATATTAGATTAAATAAAACATTAAATCTACTTTTACTTTTACTTTTTAAATTAGCATTAAAAATTCATACATAGGTTGCATTATATTTCTATGATAGTCTGGCATTATTGATATTATTCAGACTCTGATTTCAGCACAAAAGTTATTATATAAATATATAATTGTTCATTGCTCATTGCTTTAGGTGCGATTGTGGCTCTGGTTTTTTTTTTTAATGGTCCTTATTTGTTAGAACTATATCTGAAGTATGTAGGGACAATATGACATTATGACTAGAAATTGCCTCAAAGTAATGTGAAGGGGGAAAACGAGTAAGGGTATAGATATATAAGGTTGGCCATGAACTGGTCATGTTGAAACTTGGCAATGAATATGGGGTTCAGTGCCTTAGTGTCTCCACTTCTGCATATGTTTGACATTTTCCATGATACAAAAAGAAGGGGGTAAGCTCGGGGTGAGGCTACAACTGTGGGCTTACTTTTAAGAAGAGCAAGATAGTGAGTAGGATGCCATGTCACAGAACCCCAGCTAGTCATGCTTCCTTAGAGACTCCCTTAGTGGCTAACCCATCCTTGATCTTGAATCCTTCTTCGGTGCCCCGACTCCTTTCTGCTATTTAGCTTTTACTCTGGAAATATATCCTTGAGACTCAACTCTCTTACCACAGATCCTTTTCTTGGAGGACCTTAATTTTGTATTCCAGTTGCCATTGCTGGGTACAAATCACCCCAAAACTTGGTGGGTTGAAACAACAACAATCACTTTCTTATTATCTCTCAGGGATCAACGAAGTTGAGCTGGGAAGTTCTCAGTCTATCCATCTACTTAGGAGATGATTGAAGCTACAGCCATTTGAAGATTTCCTCACTCTTAGGTCTGGCAATCAAGGTTGACTGCTGGTTGGGATGTCAGCTGAGGCTGTCAGCCAGAACACCTACACGTGGGCTCTCCAAGTCATCTGGGTTTCCTCATAGCATGGTGGCAAGGTTCCGAGAGCCGGCATCCCAATAGTATCCCAGGCAGCAAGTCTATAAACTTTATGACCGAGTGTAGGAAACTACTTCAGCTATAGTCACCAGCCACCCACATTGAAGGGGAGAAAAGTAGGTCCCACCTCTTGCTGGAAGCAGCATCAATGTCACATTAGAAGATGAGCATGCGAGATGGAGATCTTGTCACAGCCGTCTTGGAAAACTCAGCCCTACTTTAGATCCCCCTATGTACATTTTGTTCCTCTGGTGCTGACCAGCTTCCAATTACCAGCAAGCCAAAGAGCATTTTTCTGCTTAGGACTATCACTCACCTGGTCCCACTCTGTTTGCAAATTCCCCATGGCGCCACTAAAACCAGCATCATTCCAGTATGGGTACTGCCTGCTCCCAGACTTCTGCCTCTACCCCTGAGCCCTCACCGTTCCTCCCTCCACTCAAGCCCATTTCAAAATGTATAAGGACAAAACTGCATATAACACTGCTCACATACTCTAGAAAATACTCCACCTTTACAAACCCCATCCAAGAAATGCAAACAGGCAGATATGAAATATGGTGGTAATAGACATGCTTAATTAAATTTCAAAACTATTCAATGACATGTTTATGTCATTACTATATAATGGACAATAAAAGTCCTCAATGTCAGTAATCCTAAAAAAAGCTCTTACTTATAAGTACCAGGTAGAAAAAAAAAAAAAAAAAGCATCCTGCACAGAAGATTCCTATCACCGGAAACATTGTGGCACCCTCTGCTGTCAGGAAACAGAGTTTAAAATTACCCTAGGTTCATTTTCCTTGAAGGATTCTCCAGCATCCTTATACCATAGGCTGTCAACCATCTTATCCAGATGTAAAAGCTTAAATCAGAGACTGGGGGAAAGTTAGGGGACTTAATTCAGGCAAGACAGTAAAGAATGAAAATCTAATCAGTGTGCAAAACTGAATGGTAATAAGTAGGAAAGGAAAAATGGAGCTTGGAAGAGAATCTCAAGAGGTAGCAGATACCAGAGACACCACAGGATAGCTATCTGAACATTTTACATAACTTTATCTCGGCAAATTACCCATGAAACACAGAAAGGTGAAATAAGTTGCCCAAGGTCACACAGCGAGTGAATGGTAGAGCTAAGATACAAACCCCAGCAATCTGTCTCCAGAGCCTGTGACCTTGAACACTCTTTTCTACTGCTTAATAAACAAGTATGGCTACTAATGGGGAGGGACTTTCTTTAAATGTATCAAGAATTATCATTATCATTATTGCTCTTACCTAAAAGAAAACTGCGAGGAAAATTACTTGCCCCTTAATAAGAGAAATTAGGAAGAAATCCAAGTCTCCCATTCACAATTAAAGCCATTCTAAAGTTTGGAAGATTCTTTTCCCTTCTAAATTTAGGAACAAATTTGTTCTTTTGAGAAAGCAAAATGTATTACAATGACCCCCAAGCTAATGTCCCTCATCACAATCTCACGAAATCTGTCAGCTGGTTTTCGGAAAATGAGGTCCTCCTACAAGCTCAAGGCTTATACATCTGGACTGATTCATCCACCAACCAACCAGGCAGCTGAGCAGATCGTCACGCAGATACAAAGACTGGTTCACTTGCCAGGTGAAACCTTTGTGGAGGCAGGAGAGAAAAGGCCTTTCCCCATAAAGGACAGAACAATCAATTCGTATCCTCCATCATGAAAAATTAAGTCAAGCAGATCTGGGTCAGGATGAAAAGTATGTCCAAGGGGTTGGAGAGCTCTGGGCTGCGGGCTGAATAAAACAGGACTGCATTCCTGGTATGGTGTTAGAAGAACCTCATAGTTCAGTCAGCCCCCAGATGGTAATGGTAGAGCCTAGACCCTATTCCAGTGTTGGAGACTTGGGGACACTGGTACAATTCACTGGGAGCACATGCGGTAGATCACCTAAATGCTGCCAACAGGAAGATTATGAGCCTAATGCCTACTGAGGGCTCAGTGTGCGCCGGGCACTATCCTTAGTGCTTTATCTTATGTAAACCTCACAACACAAACCTTATGAAACTGCTACTGCTATCCTTATTTTACAAAATAAAAGGTGGTTAAGAGCTGACCCAAGGTCACACGCCAATATGTGTTAGATTGAAAGAATTTGAACCTCTGTCTCTCCGCTTCCAAAGCCCATGCTATGTCTATTATATCAAGCAGACCATGCAACAAACAATTCATGACATTGAGTAACTCTGAGAATTGTTTATGGCCCTCCCCTGAAATTTTAGACTAGACCAGAAGCCCAGATGTCGGGATCCACAAATACACCTAGATTGTGATACCCAGCTATGACACTGGGCAGTACATCTTGGAGGAGACACCTCTTCTGTTTACTCCTCCATGTTTTACCTTCTTCTCCCCTAGTCTTCATGTCTCCCTTCCCCCAACCCAGGTCCTCTCTCTTGATCTTTATGTCTTGGATGGGTATTTGTCAAAAGGGACAATCCTATTTATTCCAGCATATATTTAGCCCAACACATATTTAGTGAGCCACAGAGGAGATAATGGTGCAGAAAATCAAGAGAAAGTCTTCCTTTGCAGGTCTCTGTAGAAAGCCTGGGCAAGGAAATTTAAGTTCGCTGGGCTTCAGTTTGTACAAGCAAAACCAGAGTGTGTTGGACTATACAGTCTTCTAGCTCTAAAGTCTATAATTCCGTTACTTTAAACAAATTTGTTATTCTTCACAAATGAAATGGCCCCGACGAAATACATTAACTTACAAAGAAAAAGGTCAAAAGAAAGGGATAGATTCATTCTAACAAATTCTGTGCTTTGCCCGGACAACATGATTTGATTTAAAAAAACAAAAACAAAAACAAAAGAAAGTGCACAGACTTACACCAGCCAGTGCTGCTTTCCTCTCAAAATGACGGAGTGGAAGGTGGGTCTTGCCTGGTGCCATGGTTCACCATCCCTGAAGGTCAGGCCAATTTTAGAGTCTGTACCAGAGATTATTTACCTCATCCTTTGCAAATTACATTCAGCCCACAGGGGCTCACCTGATTCAGATTACCTCCCATCCAAATACCAGGAAATAGGGCTGCCTCAGGGTCTTTGAAGGAGGATTTCTCTATATTCTTGCCTCAGCTCATCAATCCTGCCCCCTTTAGAAGTACTGGGAAGAAAAACTTCCATCCCTCCTTCCATGGGTTCTCCATTCAACCCACGCCACCAGAGGAGAGTTACAGGATGGTGGTGAGATTTGAGAAAAAGCCACTGCACAGGTGTGGTCTAAGCCCTTTCCAGGGCTCTAGCCTCGCCCCAGGCAGCTGCGGTATTTATAATTCACTGCTCCTCTGCCGAGAACAGAGCCTCCCCTGTAAAAGGGAGGCCTGTAGCCTGTGACCTTATGGGTAAACTCAACTGAGAGCAAGGAAGAACAAACTCAATCTGGCCTTAGGTCCAAGCCACAATCCCCTTTCCAGCTTTAGCAGCAATATTTGACTCCCATATTTACTTCCCAATTGATTTAAAACTTGATTCAGAACTCTGGAGAAATATAACCCTTTAAAACTTTAAGAAAGCACAGATCATATTAAGTTCAAAGTCACACGCGGTGTGACTCTAAAGGAAATTAGAATTCAACACGGGACATTAACATATGCATAATCTAAGCAAGGCAGACTGGAACAAATGCCAAGTAGAGATTTCAGGCAAATGCTGTCATGATGCCAAGTGGGAGGTGGGGAGAAGGGGGTGGTGACCACAGTCCAGGGCATTCAGGGCTGTGTTTCAGAAAATCTTTTGGTGCTGTGACCAGGCCCTGAAAGAAGACCCAGAACCGTCCTTTCCTTTCAGGGTTCTCCAAGCTCCATCAGGCAGGCTTAGTACCTCAGGGTCCCCAAACACATGAGGATGAGGAGCCAATGCCAAGCCCCACCTAAATCCACTCTACTGGCAATGGCTGGACTTACAGGCGCTTCTAGACAGGCTAAGAAGTCTCTTTACCACACTTAGCTCATTCTGAATTCGGACTCCAGAAAAACAGAATATGTAAGACAAGGAAAAGAACAAAGAGTGAAAATGGGACAGAACAGTTCGTTGGAAGCAAGTTGGTGATTAAGAAAAGTTTTGACTCCAGGGCACCTGGGTGACTGTCCGTGAGGCGTCTCTTGATTTTCAGCTCAGGCCATGATCTCATGGTCATGAGATGGAGCCCCATTCTGGGCCCCAGACTCCAGGCTCCTGTGCTCCAGGACATGGAGCCTGCTTAAGATTCTCTCTCTCCCTCTTTCTCTACCCCTCCCACCTGCCTCCCCCTCCCACCCACCCCCACACACAGGCACTTGCTCTCGATCAAAAAAAAAAAAAAAAGTTTTGACTCTAATTTGAATATATGTTGTTTGTGTCTACGGGCAGGGGGAAGTGCAATCAGTATGAAGCTTTGATCTTGATCAGAGGTTTACAAGAGTAGATGCTTGGCATTCCTAGGCAACATTATCTGGGCAAAAGCAATCCTTAATGAACTGAGAAATGGCAGGTGCTCCACCAGGGACCCAGTGTATCACATATCACAGACAGGGCCTCTGTTAATTGACATCCATAGGAATCTAAGCTTAAATTCTTATTCTAAAAGAGAGAGCATACAAGTCACAGGCTTACATATCTCCCAAAGACCATATTTTTGTGGTCCCTGTGTGACAGAACTAAGCCAAAAATTGTCCTGAAGAGGCTGTTTCTAAGGACATCTTCCTTATTGAGCCACTTAACACTAAGGTTAGAATTCAGCCAAACTCAGCCAAATTCAGCCAGATTCCTTCAGCACTTTCTGTTGGCCACACATCCACCTCTCCCAGCCAGGAACGATTTGAGGTCACTTACTGTCATACTCACTTTTTTATAACCCAGCTCTACATATTGTGTCTGGCACAAAACCAGTGCAAAGTAAGTATTTGTTAAATGCGATAAATGAATGGATAAACCGAACGACCAGATTCCAGCATGACTTGATTGTCTTCTAGTTTGAGAAAGGTATGATTCCATCATATTTCAATCAATATGTTCTAGTGTTAAACACTTGGGGGGAGTGTCTTCAACCAATTTTTGTATAGTATGTGTGCACACGCTTCTATCAGATTCTTACATATGATAGAAATTCAACAAATTCTTTTTTCTTTTTCATTTATTTTGAGAGATGGAGAGAGAGCAGGGGACGGGCAGAGAGAATCCCAAGCAGGCTTCGCACTGATGCAGGGCTTGAACTCACCAACCATGAAATCATGATCTGAGCCAAAATCAAGAGCCACCCAGGAGCCTCTGAATTCAACAAATTCTTATGAGTAAGATAGGAGATGAAAAGCTCCATCACTGTCCTCAAAATGTCTTAGGCTTTCTCTCACCCTGATCCTGATCAGTTAGTTACCTCCTGTGTTTTGTCTTTCATGAGTCAACTCCTAGAAAGCTTTCAGTAGTTCTAGTCGTACCCCCAACTCAGACACAGCTTTGTCTACAAGAAGCTTTATATACTGTTTGATGTGCAATGTTGAAATGCGGGGAAAAGCAAAAATTGAACTATAATAAATGAAGTACTAAATCTTTTAAAACTGGTACAAAGTGTTTATAGTTTAGAAGAGGGAGAGAGGCGTGTGGTGGCTCAGTCAGTTAAACATCTGACTCTTGATGTCATGATCTTGCGGTTTCTGAACTCAAGCCCTGCATCAGGCTCTGCACTGACAGCATGGAGCCTGCTTGGGTTTCTGTCTACGTCACTCTCTGCTCCTCCTCCGCTTGCTCTCTCTCTCACAAAAAAGGGAGAGGGAGAGAGAGAGAGAGAAATTACAGAATAATTTTGGATATTAATTAGCATTCATGGAAAAGGTAAACTTTAAACTGGACTATGAGGAAGTGGCATTTTCTAAAAATGATTGTTCCATGAAGGAACCATGTGCACAAAGGAGCAAAAATTCATAGGTAGTGTGTTATAAAAATATATGTGAAAGAAGAACGTAAAATAAAACTGAAAAGATACAATGGGAACAAGATTGTAAAGATTTCAAAGTAAGGAATCTGGGCTTAATCGAATAAACATTAGTATACCTGTACATTATTTTGACCAAGACTGCAATGAGTCTAAGCTTAGGAAAAGTAACCTGGCGGGATGGATATAAGGGGAGACAAACTGAAATCAGATGTAAGACCATCAGCTAGGTGTAAGATTATTATGAGAATGAAAAGGGATATGTAAAAACAAACGAACAAAAAAAGCAGACCTGCCCAAAGGTGGCATTTAATCCAAAGGATTAACTGGACAAGCACAAGGAAAAGTCCACATGAAAATGACAGTAAGAAACAACTCCACTTAAAATTCAGTGAATATAAGGCAAACAGCAAAACCTTGAAGAGACTTTCAGCAGAGACGATGAAGGAAATGGCATAAAGAATGACATCCCCCACTTCAAATTATGCACTACTGATCACCTATTAAGTGACAAGCACTTATAAAACAGGATCTTGGCTCCATAGTACTCACATTCACTTTGATTCGTGACCAAAACTTCAAAAAATTAAGAGAAAATTAAACATGTACACATTATAAAAATGTTTAGTGGGGGAAAAAAATCTTGGTTTTAAAATCTACAATGCCACAAACATACTACTACTTCGAACACAAGCTAGTTAGTATCCCACAGAGCTCCATTTACTAGTTAAGAAGGCTCTGAAAGCTACATTAAAAAAAAAAAAAAAAAACTTCATGCACACTCTTTGATGATAAAACAATGAGTTTCTGTACACCCTGATATTCATAAACGTACTGAATTACTGGCTTTTGAAATGAGAACATAATAGATATGAATTCTGTGGCAAGGCAACCTTATTTTAGGGACAATTCTTTCATGGACAATTCTACCATACTTAAAATCAGACTAAGCATTTAACATTTCTCTAAGCTTTCTTAAAGTCTCTGAGCAGAAAAAGAAAAAAAAAATGTCAAAATGTAAACTATTTACCTCTGGAAGATGAGATTGTGAGTTTTTCACCTTTTCTTACATATTTCCTACAATAGATATTTTCGAACATTGAATTCACATGTCATGGACTTATCTTTGAAGAAACCCTGTGTGCTACAGCCTAGACTTCAAGAGCGTGAGAAAAATGCTTCTAGCACATGACTGCATGTCAACACGTGGTAATACATTCATTCTGCATTATTTTGGACAAATTTGGATCCTCAAAGATCTAAGTAATCAGGTTTTGAATTAAAACACCTAAAAATGGACAGTCTATCAAATCATGAGCTCCTCCATGATAGAGGACTTAGCTATTATGTAGGTAGTTTAGCAAAATAGAAGTTTGAGTCAAAGGCAGTGTGGTGTGGTGTGTTTGGGGTCACAGACCTAATTGAATTCCCAGCTCCCAACATTTAATAGCTATCATTTACTCAAGCATATCATTTAACCTCTGAACCTCAGCTTTCTCATCTATAAAATGAAGACAACACCTACCCTACAGAATTATCATGCCAATCAATGCTAATGCATAAGCCTGGCATGCAGTAGATGCTCGAAACACAAAGTTTTGTTACTTTTCTATACTCACTCCTACTCAAGATCCAATGATCCTGTGATTAAAAGCAGTATGCTTTTAATTAGCTTAGGGTGACATAACAGAACCAAAAAGTATTACTAACAGAGAGGCATCCAACTCTTGATTTCAGCTCAGGTTGTGATCCCAGGGTCATGGGATGAAGCTCCGCATCAGGTTCCACGCTGAGTGAGCATGGAGCCTGCTTAAGATTCTCTCTCTCCTCCTCTGTCCCTCTCCTCCACTCATGCTCTCTGAAACAAATCTGAGGGGTGTCTGGGTGATGCAGTTGATTAAGTGTCCAACTCTTGATTTCAGCTCAGATCATGGTATCACAGTTCTTGAGTTTGAGCCCTAGGTCCAGCTCTGCACTGTCAGCTTGGGATTCTGTCTCCCTCTCTCTCTGCCCCTCCCCTACCTGCTCTCTAATTATATAAAAAATAAACTTTAAAAAATAAAAAAAATTTTTAATTAAAAACAGAAGTATTACAACTAGAAAATTAGTCTTTCCTTAATCTGTATATTGATTGGCAACACCTGGGAAGATATCTCATTCCTTCCCCAAATCAAGATCAGCACTACTGCTCTGCCTTAGCCAAGGAAACTAACACAGGAAGGGGAAAAGAGTGGAACACAGAAGACAGGAAGGTGGGAGAGAATAAAGATCTGGGCTCAAAACTAGAAATCAATACAATTGCCTTTATCCAGGTAATGAGATTTCTACAGAATAAATAAATGTACCAGAAATGTTAGGATTTCTAGTTGTAAGCCAACCTTGTTTATTTGCAGGAGATTCAACTAGCTCAAAATTAGAAAAATGGTATTCAATAAATACCCATGAACTAATATGTACACATTTTATTTCCTAACCGAAAGGTTTTTATAAATAGGCTATGTTAGAAACTGGAATACTACTGTATAAGTTGTAGGATCATCAAATAATCTTTTGTGTATTTTGTTCCTGAATTAAGAGGTGTGTTTAATTCCATTACATAAGCCAAAAAGGTACTATAAAATCAGATCTTGCCAGGAATATTCCATGCCCCTTCTATTCATTCATACCTACTTTCAAGCACTTAGAGAAGAAAGAAGCAATCCATTTACAACAAAGACAACCACCTCATGCATTAAAAACAAACAAACAAACAACAAAAAAAAAAAAACAAGGGAAAAGCTAGTCATGAGGCACCACCACGAGGGCAGGGACTTTTGTCTTGCTCACTGTTGTCTCCACAACCATCGAGAACCTTACCCAGCGCATAGTAGTTGGACACTAACTACTTGCTGACTGGATTAATCACTCTTCGAAGAAATAATTCCGGGAAACCAAAACAAAACTATTTTCAATGTTAATGGTTTTTCTTAAGGCTTGGAAGAGTTCTACTGTTTTATATTTTTTCCAACTACTCTAATGGAAGAGTACTTCAAAAGAAAGAAAAGAGGTTTTCTACAGAAATATATAATACATATATGTGTATGCATATTTGTATTTATAGACAGAATTATATATAAGACTATATTGCCCAAACTAAGCCAAAAATAGATAAACTTGGAAAAAACTTTCTATAAAACACTGTTTCAATATAATTTTATTAGCAGTTATTACATCAAAATTCACATTTATAGGATCCAAAGGACTGTCTTAGAAAATTCTAAAGTATATGTAATAAGCTTTCAACAGTAAGATACAACATATTCTCATTATAGCACAGCCCTTAAAAAGTCAAGAATAATACTGAGAAGTAAGTGCAGTTCTATCAAGAACTAGAAATGAATTCTGCGTGCAGAGTGTCACTTAAAGCGAAGTTCCATGAAAGTATAACATACTTCTATGGATGTGAATTTCAGTGGCAAACATCATTGGCTTCCAAACTGACACTAAAGGAATTTCCAATCAAAACACAAGCACAGTGGCTTTCATCCAATATAGAGCTATGACAATTCTACAAAGAGACCCTGAATCCTTAAGTACTTATATGATTTTTTGCTGTGACACTAGTACAAAACACATCAACTCTAATGCATAGATTCTGACACATTATGACAACAGAATACTAAAGATAGCCTTTTCCTAGATCAGAAAATGCTGAGTTTTCCAGTGTAATAAATGCTGGTCATTGCTGATCTAGTGAAATTCTACATCCTCCAGCTTGAGCAGTATTGTAAGATTCACAAATATTACATTTCATGCCTAATATATGGAACTGGACAGTAGATCTCCCATTGCAATCATTGCAGAGAATCTGAAAAGTGAAGAGAATTCAAATTAAGTATATTAAACCTTATAGATACAAAGTGGCACTGTCTGCCCAAAACAATTCCTCAAAAATCATACTGAAGAACTGAAACACATATAGGTAAGTCTAAACATTTCCCCAAATAGAAATGTCTTTTATTTATTTTCTGAAAATTCTAAGAGGGCTACTAAGGTAGCTTTGAATTTAGAAAATGAAAGTGTAAATTTGAGTCAAGAAGTCTTATTTTAAAACTGTTTCCAAATAGTATATAAATAGTACTGAGCATAAAATTTAACATAGGCATTATCAGATTGACAACTATATTTACAGTTCAAAACAACATACATGATTTCATTATTCTTCCTTGACACTTGCAAAATTATCTTAGTTAATAAAATCTTTACACTTATAATATTTTTTTGCTTATTCTTTAGGTTTAATATACTAAGCTGTCAATCTTCTATGCCTCAAAAATAAAGTCCAAAGAAGCAGTTCTTAAAATTTAGTTAAAAAATAAAAGGTTTTGGCTCATCCCTAAAATGACAGTAAGAGGGGCACCTGGGTGGCTCAGTAGGTTGAGCGGCCGACTTTGGCTCAGGTCAAGATCTCACAGCTCGAAGGCTTGTGAGTTCAAGCCCCACATCAGGCTCTGGGCTGACAGCTCAGCGCATGGAGCCTGCTTCAGATTCTGTGTCTCCCTCTCACTCTGCCCTCTCCTGCTCATGCTCTGTCTCTCTCTCAAAATAAGTAAGAAACAAAATAAACAATAAATAAATAAATAAATAAATAAATAAATAAATAAATAAATAAATAAATAAATAAATAAATAAATAAAAATGACAGTAAGGTATCACTTGAGAATTAATCTCTTCTAACACAAAGATCCCAAAAAATAAAAAAGGTGTTAACCTGAAAACAGATCAACGCATTAGTATGTAAGAAAAGCATTAGCTTTAGAATACCCATACCTGTTTTCTTAAATTCCACATAAGTGAAATCATACAGTATTTGTCTTTCTCTGACTGACCTATTTCACTTAGCATAATACATTCTAGCTCCACCCACATCTTCACAAATGGCAAGATTTCATTCTTTTTGATGACTAATATATGTGGAATTTAAGAAACAGAACAGATGAACATATAGGAAGGGGTGGGGGGGATGGGGAAGAAAGGGAAACAAACCACAAGAGACCCTTAACAACAAAGAACAAACCGAGCGTTGATGGAGGGACATGGGTGGGGGGTGGACTGGATGGGTGATAGGTACTAAAAAGGGCACTTGTGGAGAGCATTGGGTGTTGTATTTAAGTGATAAATCACTGAATTCTACTCTTGAAACCATTGCGTGATATGTTTACTAAAATTTAAAAATAAATAAGATTAAAAAAATAGAATAGTCATACCATAGTAAATAGAAAACTTCCAAGTTTGTTCAAAATTATAATTTGGAATACAATCTGAATGTAGAAGGATTAGTGGTTGCCTAGAGCTAGGGGACTGGGGAATGACTGCTAAAGGGTATGGGATTTCTTTGGGGGGCAATATCCTAAAATTGACAGTGGCTGATGTTTGTACAACTCCAAGAATATACTAAAAAGCACTGAATTGCACACTTTAAATGGATGAGTTACACGGCATATAAATTATATCTCAATAAAGCTGTTATTTGAAAAAATGACCTACATGGAACAAAGCACACTGAAGCCTCTAGTAAAACATCACGTAATTACCAATTAGTATTCCAAAAGCAATCCTTCATTTACCTTACTAACAATTCAATTATCCACATGAATAAAAAGGGTAACGAACATTAAAAAACAAAAAGTAATCTTCTTCAGAAATCAACAAATACGTATGCCTGAAATAAAATTTAAAATAATTAGAAATAAAGCATCATTAAAAACATCAGACCAGTAATTCACCTCCACACCATTACATGACTGACTGGCTCTGACAAGTAATATGTAAATAATTCAGAATAAAGTTTCTGCCTGCCATCTAGTGTTGGGAAGAATTGCATAAAGGTATTCTTAGAATTTTTTTGGTCTGGTCCTTTGAATTTAAAATTTATATTTTGTCCTTCCCATTAATCATCACATTGGTGTTTCTGCCAAAGCAGTATTTTTTAGACAGATTTGAGCAAAAAGGCAAAAATAAACAAGAACATCAACTAGGAACCTGAAAAGTTTTAAGCATTGATCGTACTCACATCCACAGTCATGTTCTGATATTCTGATGGCATAGGAGTCTGTGCTACCTCATCATCCAGCTGTCTCCAGTACCTAGTCATATCTAAAGCAGAGTGCATACATAATGGACATCTGTAGCCTCTAGAAGAAACAGAGAGGTTATTTTCCAAACATTTAACAAGGAGTATATCAACTCAGGTACACAAGAGGATGCATGCTAATTGGTACATAAACCATCCAAAACAGAGCATTATTCTGAATTTTAAGATGATCAGTAGATCCATGGTATTTTTTAAACCTACTCTTTTTCCTCAGCTCTCTAAAATTAGAAGGAATCAGCCCGTATTCTTTGTAGAATATATTCAATATATTTTAAAAGCCAATTAAGCTACTTTCTAACTAAATGACCTCAATTCCTTAATATATTCAGGCAACTTAGATCATATTATTTTCTCTCTAAACATTCTGAAAAAGTTCCCTTCTATCTGGCTCTTATATTAAATTAAAATTTCTGCTTATGAAAATACATTTACACAGTCTCTTCTATCCTACTACTCTCATCTCATTGTAACATCCTTTCCCCATAATAGTTTCTGCTTTAGATAATCTTGTTACCAGCTTTCCTTGCAGATGATTATCCTGGGCCAATATACTGACCTAACAGGATTCTGAGTGACAATACCTCAGCAATCTTAAAATGCTATCGATTGCCTCTGGTAGAGCCCATGCCTCCTGTTAAGCAAGGCCAGAAAATAAGATTCTCTTGAAATGAGGGATGAGATAAGGCATACTGCAGACATGGGGGAAAAGGTGCAGTCCTACATACACAAGACGCTTTGCCCAGTTTACCACTATGCATTTACCCTGCCCATCTCAACATAAATATGTCACGCCCAACACAGTGTGAGGAACAGAGCTGGCCCACTTCCACATCCCCGAAAAAATAATAAATCAGCATCTTACAATAATTAATTTTTAAAAATCCCATCAAACACTCACTCTTTCAACATTTCTTCATAACACGTTCTGAAAAAAATATATAACATTGTTTCAGTAAAACAAAAACTATCTCCACTATTTTCAATTTTGAGAGAAAAAACACAAAATTCCTTTACCTATGTAAAAGATGTCCACACGGCAAGACATGAGCAACAACACGGGATGTGTGAATGTCCTGTAAAGGAAATAAATGTTAGTGCCTGCATGAAGACAATATAAACATCCACATATCTTAAATTCAACAGGGAATATTTCCAAAGCAAATTATATTTTAAGCTTACCTCCAAACATATTGGACAATTCTGCCGGGAAACATTTTCAATACACTGTTTAAAAGAAAAACTCAAATTACTAAAAACTTAACTAAATGGAAATGACAAACAGATTTACTAATAAAAACAATAAAGGAAACAACACTACTAACTTACTAAAGATAATAATTAACAATACATGTTTCTTATATGTCAGATAAGAACTGAACAGCTAACTCACATAACTATTTCAGGCTTTGCACATTACCTGAAACAATGAAATTGCTCAGTATATCTTAATTGTTCAAATTATCTTCATTTTACACATAAGGAAAATCAGTGAATCAAGATTTACCAAAGATGCAGAGACAATAACTTTTGGAATCTATTTTATATGTGTTTTGCTCCAAAGTAAACTACTTAATAATATCGATAATGGTAAGAGTTCATATTCTTGAAATTTACTACATGTCATATACTAAGTACATTACCTGCATTAGCTCAGTTAAGTCCCACAACTCTAAATGAAACAGGTACATTACCCCATTTTACAGATGAGGTATTTGAGGCCTAGAGAAGCTAAATAACTTCCAAAGTCATTTGCCAATAAGAAGTGGAACGGTTTTTGAACTCCAACAGGCAGCCTCCAGTGTCAGAGTTCCTAACTTGACAAGACAGTGTATGATTAAATGGGGGAAGGTAAGGGGAAGCGCCACGCCATGGATGATGCCCAGGTTTTTTAAGTAAGCACCTGAGTACATGATAGGACCATTTACTAAAATACAGACAATAAGAAATAACTGAGAAACAAGACAAAGATACCACAAGAGAAAATGTGTATATAGTTTTTGACAGATAACACGGCTATCACCCCAACTCAAATCTGTAAAACCAAACAATCTTTTATCTCCAGCAAATTTACAATCTATTTATCCAGTACCTTAAAAGCAAGGGCTAAAAACCTTGGGAGTCTTTACTCAGCCCCATTCTTTTTCCCTTATTCATTGTCACCATATCCCAAATGTTCATTATTCATCTCAATTTATCTTAATACTTGACTATTTTAGGCTAGTTATTATCTAGTACCTATTTTTAAAAAACCCTCATTAATGTTAACTATACTGGAATTAAAATTTTTTAAATTTTAAAAATCATTAGTCTCTCTGTTCTGTGATGTTTATTAGATTTTTTTCTAAATAATGAAAAATAATTTTAAAGGAACTGGTATCATGATATAATTACTATATCCAAATTAAAAATATTTCTAACTATGAAAGAAAACCCAAAAATATTTTCTGAATTTTCTTGGAATGCTGTTACATTGCTATTTCTTCTGTACTGTGCATTTTCACTTATTCTTAAAACCAGTATCAATGAGAAGAATCCATTACTAACTTACTTAGAAGTTGTCAACAGTATGCTAATAACTGATATAAATATTCTTACACACTATGAAGAAGAAAAAGAACTGTAGATCAGATATTCTGAGGCATAGATCTGAGGACACCTACTTAATACTGCTTAAGAATAAAAAGCAACAGGGGCGCCTGGGTGGCGCAGTCGGTTAAGCGTCCGACTTCAACCAGGTCACGATCTCGCGGTCCGTGAGTTCGAGCCCCGCGTCAGGCTCTGGGCTGATGGCTCAGAGCCTGGAGCCTGTTTCCGATTCTGTGTCTGCCTCTCTCTCTGCCCCTCCCCCGTTCATGCTCTGTCTCTCTCTGTCCCAAAAATAAATAAACGTTGAAAAAAAAAAAAGAATAAAAAGCAACAGAGTTGTACTTGGTAATATCTGAAATTAGCATGCTTCCAAACATATTAGGATTTAAGCTAGTTTTCAAACACAATACAATATTTTTTTAATTACACAAACTTAGTTATATACCTTGTGCTTTCCTTGGAGATTCATAGCTAGACATAAGTTACATTTCAAACAATGGAAAAAATCTTCCTTTGGACCAATCCTAAAAATACATGTGAAAGTCAAAAGATTAGATTCATTTTTACAGAATGGTATCTATCCAAGTCTTTTTTCCTACAAAAATCTACACACACACACACCCTTTGGGCTTTATTTTTTACATAAATGGATTCTTTCTCTATATCCTGTTCTCTGACTTTTTCTTCACTTAACAACATATCCTGAAGATTATTCTATGTCTGTCTATATAGAACCACTTCATTCCTCTTCATAATTACATAGTATTACATAGTATGGATAGACCATATTTTTTAAAGTATTCCCTTATATAATTTACTATCTTTAGTTAATACGATGATATAAAATACCTATCTTTATACAAACATCACTTAGTCTATCTGTTGATAATCTTTTATAAGATTTCTAAAAGTTAAACTATGGGTACTGAGGGTATTGCACCACTGGTTTTGATACTGACAAAACGACCTCCAAAAAGACAATACTAAATTATACCCGCACTAACCATGTATGACAGCACCTGCATTCCCTGCACCCTAGTGAACACTGGTTACCTATATGATAGACAAATACAAGATGTCATTTTAATTTGCGTTTCTCAGATTATGAGACAGGAAATATATTTTAATATTTATGAACCATGTGGATTTCTACTGTAGACTGCCTGTCCATGTGCTCTTTTCATTCTTCTGCTAGGGTATTTGTCTTTTACCATTTTAAAGCAGCTGTTTATATATCCTGAATATTAACCTTTTTCATTTGTATACTTACAATTTTCTGGTGTGTGACCAAGATTATCTTGATTTACATATTTTGTCATACAGCCATTTTAATTCTATGTATTAAAAAGCCATTGATATTTTCTTTTATGGCTTATGCTTCTATCTCTTATTTAGGAAAGACTTTTGAAACCTCTAGGTCATAAATATATATATACCTCTAATACTTATGGGTTTTAATTTTATATTTTTCTTTTATCCATTTGAAATGTAAAGAGATATGATAAAGAGAAATTGCTAGTTGTCCCCAAATTTTTATTTTCCCCTTCTTACACAACAACAGAACACTCAGGCAAAGGGCTGTCCTGAATAAAGACTACTTGCAACTTCTCTGGAGGTTGTGAACAGAAGAGATAAACGAAAATTCTGTGTTACGTCCTTAAAAGGAAAGCTCAACAAACCCTAAACACAAGCAACATGAAAAAAAACTCTACCATGGATCATCATAATCAAACTGCTCAAAACCAAAGATAAAATCTTAAAAGCAGCTGGGGGGGGGGGGGGACTTTATAGTGGAACAAAAAGAGGATGACACCAGATCTCTCACTGGGAACAATGCAGAATGTATATCCACAAAATACGGCAGAGCAACATTCGGTCAGCCTAAAATTCTATATCCGACAAAAATATCTTTCAAAAATGAAAGTAAAATGAAGAGGTTTAAAACATACAAAAACCAGGAGACTCCGTTTAAACAAAAACAGTCAACTTGGCGTCAGTACATAGTCACAGTTAGAGGGGACCTGGCAGACTCTGCAGCAGTGTCTCTCAAACTTCACCTCAACACACAGTAAGTACTTTTACATCTTGACCCAGTTCTCCCTTCATTTACATATATACACACACACTCGAAATGCTAATGAAAGTTCCACATAACAGTACTTATCCTTACCATGTATTTATCTCTTTTTTATGCTTTTTTTTAAAATGGTGGCGGGGACTAACTAGATTTGCTTCCGTTTAAAATAACTACTCTAAATAATATAACCTCTTCACTTCCATCCTCAACTCCAGTCTCTATCTGTCCCACCCCCTCACTCCATCCTTTCACTGCCTTTTCTTAGGCTTGGCTATTTATTTATTTCTACCCAGACCATTCTGATCTATTCAGCCTCGGCCTATCTCTGTTATAACTTTACTGAAACATTCCTAAAATTAAGACCACTCCAATCCCCATAATCGGACAAACTCTCTAGCAGTGATTGCTTATTAAGCCCATTCTTCCACAAACAGAATAGAAATTTAAGAACAAGAATCATGCCTTCTATACTCTAGTGCTCTACACATGACAAAGATTGGTCTGATGCTTATTTAATAATTTGCAGAAATGTGAAAACGCACATCATTCTCTTACAGCATCATCTTATTAGATGTTATATTTCCCCAAATGTAGTTACAAACTTATATCTTCTTAAACTTTAAAAGTAATTCTCATTATTTAAAACATATAAAACCCAGAAGAACATGAACCAACAAATATACCAACAAATACCTAAAATCACTCAGGATCACAGCACTCATGGATAACTATTGCTAATATTTTGGTATGTATAATATCCTGACAGATAATTTTTATGAATCATTTTCCCAATCCCTAAATATCATTTAAGAACATTACTTTTGATATGGGCTTGCAAATTAACAATCTCCCAAACATACAGGTTGTTTTTCATTTTTCACTATTATATTTATTGGTACAAGACTTATACTACACAGAAATCTTGGTACATATCTCTATTTCCTTGGGATAATCTCCTAAAGATGGGATTATAGAGTCAAAGGGATGAAACATTTTTTTAGATCAGAAATCAGAACACCAAAACCACATCTGTTATATCATACTCTCATGGTAAGTATCATGGTGCTTATCTAATAACACTAAGAAATTTTATTGCCCCATTTATTAAAAAAAAAAAAAAGCTCATTCTAGTACATTTCAGTAAGGATATATGTACCTTCTGCCAAAAAATTCAGTATTGGATGTCTGCCCCTAATTAAAGAAAAACTGAAATCCTATCTTTTAGGGCACATCGCTCTTTAAGAGAATTACCACCACACTCAAAAGATTACCTAACTATCATGAAACTATTTTAAAATATAAAATCAGGAATAACATATCACTAACTCTAAGCAGTACTGATTTCCTTACAGTGATTACTGCCTAAAGACAATAATCGTCAAGCTCATACCTCCAGACCAGAGCCAAGCCTAGAGGTGCCTTAAGCGCCAAGCACAAGAAATCAGATCACCCTTGCCTTGCAGCTTTGTTTAATAAACTAAAAGCAATAACTAAATTTCATAATATACTGAAGACAAAAAATACTTGTCTTTAATATCCAAAAGAGGAATTACTGTAAAAGATTATCAAAGAAGGTTAGCTACAAAGTGAAAAGATTGATATTTATGCAAATATATAAGAACTCATACATTCAAATGACATGATTTTTTTTAATGTTACCATGAGAGGGTAGAGTTTCCAAAAACACTGCTATTGCAAAAACATTTTTTAACCTGTCTTTTGATATTTTTGTTGTTTAAAAAAATAGTCATTATCTGATGGTCATATGTCATTTCTGACTAAACACAGTATATGCCAATCTTATTTAATAGAGTTTGCTCCCAATATCTTTTAACAATCTGAAAAAAAATGAAGATGAACAGCTCTGAAAATCCCCAAGGGGGGGGGGGTTGAATTTTCAGTGTGCCACTGGCACTCTGAAAGAACTGTACAAAGATGCTTCAAAGACGGGTGGGCGCCTGAGTGGCTCACTCAGTTCAGCCTCAGACTTCAGCTCAGGTCATGATATTGCAGTTTACAAAGTTCAAGCCCTATGTCGGACTCTGTGCTGACAGCTCAGAGACTGGAGCCTGCTTCAGACTCTGTGTCTCCCTCTCTCTCTGCCCCTCCCCAACTCACACACTCTGTTTCTCTCAAAAATAAATATTTTTTGTTTCAAAGATTTTGAAATGTTTCAAAGATTGAGATTTTTGAGATGTTTCAAAGATTTTTGAGCAATGACAACAGAAATAATGCTACCTAAAATACCTACTTGAAGTGATAACAATCCTTTAAAACACATACCATAGATGAATGGCCTCACTCAAAAAAAATGAACAATGTATTTCAAATGAAAAAAAAAAAAAAAAAACATGGATTCTTCATCTAGTCATTCAATAAGGACTTCAATTCACAGTATTTTGTTACATGAACCTAAACCAACCCATTTTGCTAAAAAGATGTGTGACAGCGTTCTTCCATCTTTTATTATGTTCGTACACCAAAATTTACTCAGTATGGCTGAGTAAAATGGACAAATGTTGAAGTATGTGCATAAAGCATTTGGAAGAGAATAGATGATGTAAAAATTGAAAAAATTCACAGGACTGACATTCTAGTAGGGATTTATAAATCTAAAAATAAAAAATATTTTGTTATATTGGAACTAAAATGATGGCCACCTTTAAATACAAGGTTTCAAAAACACTGAATTTGGCAATGCATAGACACAAGTAAGGATAAGCCAGAATCTTACTAGTGATGTATCTGAGATCTGGAATCAATATTACATTTTGATGGTACAAGTGCAAGAAGAACCAAAAGTAATTACAAGCTAGAACCTATTAGAACTATATCTAAAACCTAGAATCAGTTATTAACAAGATAGACATGTGCCAGATCATGACAAGTGACCAGTGAATACAGTCAAGGGATATTGTCAAATTTAGTACATATCTTTTCAAAACTAGAAAAATATGGAATCAAAATTTGGATTTACAATGCTTAAATTCTTATTAAAATTTCCAATGAAGTTGTTTTTCACCGCCTTTATTCTTACTTCTATCATTCATAATAATATATATAACAAAATATTTATTCTGTTATTTTAAAAGGTTTTAAAAACATACTTAGACGGTAAATGTTGATGACAAATTTTCCTCACATACAGAAAGGAATAACACCAAAAACATTCTGCTTAAGATGCACAGCCTACATATTACGAGCACACACTGTGTACATGGTACTCTCAGGTATAAAAATTTAAACTTTTGAAAATACCTTGATCTCATGAAGCGTAATATTACCAGGTATAGGAATTTAAAATTTGAAAATATCTTAACTTCACAAAGCTTAATGTATACAGGGTAGTATGAGATATGTATCCTGCAGTCTCAACAACTTGAGTCAACAAATTAACTATAAAATGTATTGATTCCTTTATTGTAATAGTGGTAATTAAAAGCTGTGTGCAGATCTGGCATACAAAATAACTCTGTACAACAGTGAAAATCAATTGGAGCTCATGAATCAAATAGGAGAAACCCTAGAAACAAGGCTGTTTCAAAAAAAAAAAAAGCCACAGAAAAATAAACATAGCATGAGTTAAAAAAAATAAGCAAAACTAAACATATATTGTAAACTCCCACTCCACAATCGATAAAATAGCTTGTACAGGACCAAAGCTCCCACTGAGAACTACAAAGTCTGGATTCAAAGAAAACAAGCAATTTAAAAGCAGTAAAAAATAAATAAATAAATAAATAAAAAATCAACAAAGGGCTTAAAGGGTCAATATTCCAGACAGAAGGGAAATACACTGAGAAAAATCCAACAGTCCCTGCTTCACCCTCCTTGGGGGACTTGCAGATCCTAAACTATACTGTCAGAAGCAAACAAGCTAAGCAGCAAGCAGCAGGTAAGAGGATATGAAACCACGCAAACCCTCTGGCAATTTCTCGGCTAGGGAGGCAAAAAACTGGGAGCCCAGATCCCATTACAAGAGTTGCCCTGATAAACTTTAAATCAAGACCCCTGAGGAAACATGTGCTAGGAGCCTGTGTTAGGGAAAACAAAAAAGAACAGGAATATAAATAAAACTTGGCCTCTAATCATCTCAATCTTTACTTATTTATTTTTTAATGTTTATTTATTTATTTATTTATTTTTTTTTTTTTTTTTTTAAATTTTTTTTCAACATTTATTTTTATTTTTGGGACAGAGAGAGACAGAGCGTGAACAGGGGAGGGGCAGAGAAGGAGGGAGACACAGAATCGGAAACAGGCTCCAAGCTCTGAGCCATCAGCCCAGAGCCTGACGCGGGGCTCGAACTCTCGGACCGCGAGATCGTGACCTGGCTGAAGTCGGACGCTTAACCGACTGCGCCACCCAGGCGCCCCAAATGTTTATTTATTTTTGAGAGAGATAGAGTACAAGCAGGGGAGGGGCAGAGACAGAGGAAGACACAGAATCCAAAGCAGGTTCCAGGCTCTTTGCTGTGAGCACAGGGCCCAATGCGGGGCTCGAATTCACGAACCATGAGATCATGACCTGAGCAAGTCGGGACACTTAACCAACTGAGCCACCCAGGCACCCCATAATCATCTCAATCTTTAACTGGATTAGTAGGATCTGGCTCTACATGAACTGCTTGCCAAAAGAAAATTCTCTTTGGAGAATAATAAATAGCATTCAATTTTGTCCAACAACCAACTAAAAACAATATCAAGCATGCCAAAAGGCAGAAGTAAAGAACCAAACACCAAAGGAGGAAAAACAGAAAACAGAACTGACCCACAAATAATCAACATATTGGAGTTATCAGACCCTGCCTTTAAATGACCAGTGATTAATATGTTGAAAGAAGAAAAAAAAATTTTTTTCACCTGAAAAAATTAAAACTACAAAGGGTGGGGGTGGGGTGGGAAATTCAATGTAAATTCTATAATTTTAAGAAAAAAACTAAAATTAAAAACTCAATAGGTTAAATAGCAGATTCAACACAGTATGACAGACACATCAGTAGGAACTAGCCAATTTAAGCATGAAGGGACAAGAGATAAATACAGAAAAAAAGAAAAATGTAAGAGACATATGGGACAGTGAAAAGGTCTACACCTAAAGTCCCAGAAGGGGCCAAGAGCAAGAGGCAGAAACATTATCTGAAGAAACACTGGCCAAGAATATTTCAAAACTAACAGAAGACATCAAGCCATAGATTCAAGAAATTCTACAAACTGCCAGCCAGATAAGTATCTCACACACCTGGACACATCATGGAAAAACTAAAAACCAACAACCTGAGGGGGGCACCTGGGTGGCTCAGTCGGTTGAGCGTCCAACTTCGGCTCAGGTCACGATGTCATGGTTCGTGGGTTTGAGCCCCGCATCAGGCTCTGTGGTGACAGCTCAGAGCCTGAAGCCTGTTTACGATTCTGTATACCTCTTTCTCTGTCCCTCCCCTGCTCATTCGCGCAGGCTCTCTCTCTCAAAAATAAATAAACGTTAAAAAAAAAAACCTGTAAACATTAAGAGGGGGATAAAAGATTGCCCTCAAAGAGGCACTAATAATCCTGACAGGCTATTTCTGAAACAGAAACCATGGCACCAGAATATTTTTAAAGTGCAAAAAGAAAGTAATTCTATACTCAGCAAAGACAAAATTTTAAAATGAAAATAGACATTTTCAGAGAGACGAAAAACTGACGGAATCTGTCACCAGCAGGGCCTCACTGGAAGTATTAATAAAAAGAATTCCTGAAGCCAAAGGAAAATAATCCTGAAGATGAAAGAAATGCAGAAAGGCAAGAAGAGCAACAGAAATGGTAAATATGTAGGTAAATGTAAGAGAATACTGTTTGAAACAATGTCTTACAGAGTTTAAAATATCGTAGATTAAAAGACATGACAAGTACACGTAAAGCCTCTTAGTTAAGGTTCTTACACTGTCCAGAAATGATAAATGCATTACTCTAGTAAGCCAAGGATGTATAATTTCTAAGATAACTACCAAGAGAATAATGGAAGAATATATCTCTAATAAGTTTATAGAGAATAAAAATGAAACTTAAAACACGGGGCATCTGGGTGGCTCAGTCGGTTAAGTGGCTAACTCTTGATTTCAGCTTACGACATGATCTCATGGTTTGAGGGTTCAAGCCCACATCATGCTCTGCACTGACAGTGCAGAGCCTGCTTGGGATTTTCTTTCTCTCTCTCTCTCTCTCTCTCTCTCTCTCTCCCCCTCCCTCCCTCCCTGCTCCACCCCTGCTCACATTCTCCCTCAAAATAAAACAATAAACTTTAAAAAATATTTTAAAAATAAAGTAAAATAGAAAAATTGCCGATTAATCCATAAGAAGGCAAGCGAGGAGACGGAAAAAAAGATAGATAAATACTAAGGGGATAGAAAATACTAAACTTGTCGACTAAACTGTAAAATTGTACATTTAAAATTTATATATACAATTATATTAATAAGACTAAATATGCTAATTAAAAGACAGCTTTCATTAAACTGAATAAAAAATTCAACTACATTCTGCATACAAGCTACATGCCTTAAATGTAAGCATACAAAATGTTTGGGATAAAAAAATAAAAACGGGGGCACCTGAGTGGCTCAGTCGGTTAAGTGTCCAACTTCAGCTCGAGTCATGATCTCCTGGTTTGTGACTCTGATCCCCGCATCGGGCTCTCTGTTGTCTGCAAGAGCCCACTTTGGATCCTGTCTCCCTCTTTCTGCCCCTCCCCCACTCTCCCTTGGTCTCTCAAGAATGAATGAATGAATGAAAAGAGACATACATGCAAAAACTAAGCAAAAGAAAGCTGATATAGATACAGTAGCTCTTAAGGCAGAAAATATAACTAAAGATAAAAAGAGACAATGATAAATCAATCACAAAGGAAAACAGAACAATTCTATGTAAATACATAAAACACATAACACCTTAAAATATATAAAACAAAACACAAAAGAGCATTTACTATAGGATCCCCAAAGCTCAAGAGTAGTTACCTTCAGAGGAGTGTATTTATTGACTTGTAGGGGGCATGAGAGAGGCTACTACAGTGCTATGAACATTCCATTTTTTGATCTGGGTAGTGATTAAAAAAATGTTTTCATAAGTAAATTCATAAGATTGTTTATGACTTCTACATCTTTTGGTATGTTTGTTATCCTTCCTTAAAAACAAACTACATAAAAGCAAGTGATTTAAAATATTCTAGACAGTGGTTATGGAAAAAGACTGATATGGAACACCTGGAGCTTCTACAGTATTGGTAACAGTTTTCTTTTGTTAAATAGGCTTCTTGCCCAGCACAGAACCCCAACGCGGGGCTTGAACTCACCACGAGATCAAGACCTGAGCTGAGATAAAGAGTCAAGACGCTTAACCAACTGAGCCACCCAGGTGCCCTGGAAACATTCTATTTCTTAAATTGAGTGGCTGAGTTATTGTATTAGTATAGTTTACAACAGGGGTGCCTGGGAGGCTCAGACGGTTAAGGATCTGACTCTTGAGTTCAGCACAGGTCAAGGTCTTATGGTTTGTGGGATCAAGCCCCACATTGGGCCCTGCACTGACAGTGCTGAGCTTGCTTGGGACTGCATATGCACGCTGTCTCTCAAAATAAACGTTTTTTTAGAAAGTATAGTTTATAATGTACACAACGTTACATGTATGTTTTTGTATGTAATGCTCAAAAATTTTTGGAAAGAAAAAAATTCCTATATGACAACATGTCTGTAGTAGCTTGTCAGTGGGAGACTGGACTGTAGCTTATTTTTATTCTTTCTACTTTCTCATATTTTCCAATTTTTATAAAATCATCCTATACTTTCTGATAATGTTTTTAAAAACTAATTGTAAAAAAAAAATTCTACCCTAATTTTCTATTTCAGCTGCCCACAAAACACATTATATAAAAGCATATTTTACATCCAAAAGTTACAATTTAAATAGCCACACAATAGTTGATGGGCTAATTAAATGATTACTACAAAAGAGGCATGAAAATATTTTTCAGAATAATGGAAATGTTTTTTATCCTGACTGTATTAGTAACACAGCTATATATATTTGTCAAACTTACTAGACATTTAAATTGAAGGCATTTTATTAGATGCAAGTTATATCCCAATAAAGATTTGAAAAACTATTATTACCCAGGTACATTAGAATAGGAAAAGAACATTTTACATACAGTACCTACAAATTCCACAGTTTTCACAATGATACTGCTTCTTGTCTTTGTCAAAAAGATGGCATATACTGCAATAATATTCTCCAAACAATGTGCTACATTCTTCACAAGTCTGTTGGGCCTAAAACAGATACATGTAATTAAAAATTGGACTAAATTTATCAAAACATTTTGTATTATCATTTAAATATCCAGTTTGTTACAGTATATGCAGATTTTTACAAGGTTTTAAACATTTAAATCAAAGATATTGCTTAGAATTAAAGAAGTCACTTGCAATACCAATTTTTTTTAAGCCACCTTAACATTATTTAGAAAGAAAATAGAAATGTGGTAAAATCTTACGTGTTGGATTTTTTCACAGTTTATGCACTGCACTTCCTTTACTTTAAAGCGATCTAGCTGATGATCTTCATTGTTATCATGACACAACCGACAAGTATAAAGTTTGTCACAACAAGGTGCCTAATACCCAAGGGGGAAAAAGAATTATAAAAAGAGAAAAACAAGTTTGCAACACACAAAAAAAAAAAAAAAAATTTCTTCCTCCTCCTGGAACAAGGTCAAAGAATACAACCAATGGATTCGTTTGTAAACTAATCCTAAACATAACTTTTCACTGTTTCTTAGCATATTTTAATTATTCCCTTCAACATCTATGTCTGTATTAAGTTGAACATAATCTGGTCCTTAAAGATAAAGGAATCATGAAGAATGGAAATCCCTAGACTGAAGAACTAATCTCACAATACCCTAAACTCATTCTCAGCCTTAAAAGCAGGCAGGCAATTTCTTCTTAGACATTTCCAGATAAATTCACTTACCTACTTCACCCCTTAAACATTAAATATCATAAAGATTACATATATTTTAATTTGCTTGTGTTTATTAATCATCAGCTATATGCTTGATATTTTAGAGGATGCAATAAATGTAAGAGATAGTCGTTGTTTTCAAGAGTGGCAGACTAGCAAAATCTATTCTCTCCTTCCCAGACACAATTGCCCAGCTTTATTACAGTTCCCAGCTTTCTTTGATTTCAGCTGTGGCCAAATGACTAAGTTCTTACCAAAAGAATACAAGCAGAAATCAGTGCCACTCTTGGGCCTGAGTATTATGAAACTGGGCATGCCTCCTCCTCCACGCTCCCTTTCTCCTTTCCATCAGATGAAACCTGGACATAGCAGCAACCCACCTGCTGACTGTATGCCCTAAAGCAGGGCAAAATACAGTGGGGAAAACTTGTCCCTGAAGTGATCATGTGGAACAGTCTTATTACCAAACTGGATAATTAACCTTGAAATTGTTAGGTGGGAAGAAATAAATTCTATTCTTTAACCTACATTACTGTTGGGCCTTTTTGTTACCATTAGTAACTTAGCTTTATCCTAAATAGTATAATACATCAAAAAAAGTTTCCAAGCCAGTAAGCTCACCCCATAGTTTCCAGTACACTGTGACCTTCCAGATCCACTCATTTCTGAAGATCTTACACCATAATTTACCACAATACAGTTCATCCCTTAAAGATTTTAACACTTAACTGGTACCCTTTCTCTCCCAACACTACTCTTGTCCTACATCTTAGTGATCTGCACATCCACCACTATAATCCTTCCAATACCATGAACTCTCAATTCCTTGACTTTCTTACTTCCAATGACCTTGTCCTCCAACCCTCCTCACCACATATTCTCAAGGTCATACCAAAGAACAGTGGTTCTCAAATGTTTTGGTCTCAGGACCTCTTTACACTCTTAAAAATTATTGAGGATCGGGGTGTCTGGGTGGCTCTGTCTGTTAAGCATCTATCTGACTCTTGGTTTCAGCTCAGGTCACGATCTCACGGTTTTGTGAGTTCGAGCACCCTACCACCCCTACTTCGGGTCGCTGATAGTGTGGAGCCTGCTTGGGGTTTTCTGTCTCCCTCCCTCTCTGCCACTCCCCCACTCGTGCTGTCTCAGTCTCTCGAAATAAACTTTAAAAAAATTACTGATGATCTCAAAGAGTTTTTGATTATGTGAATTATATCTGACACCATATTATAAAATTGAAAGGTTTTTTAATATTTATTACTTTTAAAAATAATAGTAATGAACCCATTATATGTTAACATAAATAACATTTTAATGAAATAACTACTTTCTCCCAAAATAACTGAATTCTCATTTCTGCTTCTGTATTTGGTTTAAGTATATGAAGAAACTTTGGCCTTCCACAGATATGTAGTTGGAAAAAGGAGTATTTTAACAGCCTTTGCAAGAATACTCATCTCTGATACTACAACAAAACTCAACAATTCATAAATCATTAGTTGTAACACGGACTCTGAAATTGTATGTGAACTTTTCTCCATTACATCAAAGTCCGTTGATCTATCTTGCACTCTGAATGGATCTTTTACCCACACATTGGTCATTTGGAAAATATCAGTTCACTGAGTTCTATAGCTCTTTCAAATGTTCACAAATTTTCCATGCAAGATTAAAAAAAAAAAATCATGCTTGTTAATATCATTACCGATCTCATCAGAAAAGTCTTTAGGTACTGGGACACTTTCAAGCTTACAGAGAATAATCCAAGTTTTCCAAAATTCTAATTTTGGGGCACCTGGGTGGCTGAGTCTGTTAAGTATCCAACTTAGGCTCAGGTCATGATCTTGCGGTCCATTAGTTTGAGCCCCGCGTCGGTCTATGTGCTGACAGCTCAGATCCGGGAGCCTGCTTTGGATTCTGTGTCTCCCTCTCTCTCTCTCTCTGCCCCTCCCCCACTCACACTCTGTGTCTCTCTCTCTCTCTCTCAAAAACAAACATTTAAAAAAAGTTTTAGGGGCGCCTGGGTGGCTCAGTCGGTTGAGAGTCCAACTTCAGCTCAGGTCATGATCTCGTGGTTTGTGAGTTCAAGCCCCGTGTAAGGCTCTGTGCTGACAGCTCAGAGCCTGGAGCCTGCTTCAGATTCTGTGTGTGTGTGTGTGTCTCTCTCTCTGCCCCTCCCCCACTCACACTCTGTCTCTCTCTCCTTCAAAAATAAACATTAAAAAAATTTTTTTTTAATTTTAATTCTAATTTTTACATGACAGCTTGAATTTTATTACTGTCAATGATCTTCCTTGCAATGACAGTTTCACTTCTCTCCTTTTCAAAAAAATGTCCACCAAATACTCAAATTTGAGAAGCCAGATTTCAAGTAAGAAATGTTCCACAAGAAAGCTACTAGTTCAGTGCACAATCCCATTGCATAAGAACTTTCCTCACAATGACCATCTAATTTTAGTTTGCAGAAGTTCTTGATGAAAACATCCCATTTCATCAAACATGTAAAAAACATGTAAAAAGACATGTATTCAAGAGCTGAGATTTTATAGAATTTTATCAATGACATTCTTAAGTGAAACTGGCTTTTTTTTTTTTTTTTTTTTTTTTTTTTTCCTGAATTATAGGTGTAGCACAGTCAGTGCCACTGTCTTCATCTTGCTAGGGTGCCAGCAATTTTAATCACCACTTTTGCATACACTGAAAAAGAATACATCTTAGTATTAGAAAGTAGTTTTGACCTAAAAGGGCCTCAGGAATCACAGGGTGGGGGGGTCCATTCACCACACTTTGAGAACCACTGCTCTAAACAACTGAATCTTGTTTCTATCTTAATTTCAAGCATGCAATTCTCTAATCACTACTTCCTCTCTTCCCAACTCACTTCAATTCTTCCCTTGCACATACTCTAGTTCCTTCCTTCTCTCTTCCTTCCAGAAAAGGGACCACTGGTGTCACTTCTAAGTCAAAATCACTAATAAAATATGAGTTTTTACTATACTTGCCTAGTTGACTCCCTCATTCTTCTACAATCTAGGACCTAAAATCTGGGTGATTATTTCACATCTCTTTCTTTACAGCTTTTCCTCCACCCTTACACTCTGCTGATACCTTGCTTACTTCACTACGAAAATAGAAATAATCAAAAGAAAACATCCTACCACAAACTCTATCAACCAACCTACTTGCAAATGTACCTAATACTCTGTCCTCTGTTCCATGTTTTTACGTAAGGCCAACTCCTCCACTTGTGCACTGGATCCCATCTTTTCTTTGATTACTCAAGGGCAGTAAGTGCTCCTACAGTTTTCTCTTTCCCTCCTGCATTAAAAATGTTCTCACTTTACTGAGTCATTTCCAAGAGTACAAAAACATGCTGCAATACCTCCCATTTTAAAGATTAAAAAAAAAAAAAAATCTCATGATTCTAAATCTCACAGCAACCAGAGTTGTTGTTTTGGGGTTTTTTTGTTTTTTGGTTTTTTTTGTGGTGGTTTGTTTTTTTGCGCTCTTTCACAACAGAACTCCAAGAATTGTCTATAAAGACTATTTCCAGGGGCACCTGGGTGGCTCAGTCAGTTGAGCAACCAACTTTGGCTCAGGTCATGATCTCACGGTTTGTGGGTTTGAGCCCGGCATTGGGCTCTGTGCTGACAGCTCAGAGTCTGGAACCTGCTTCTGATTCTGTCTCCCTCTCTCTCTGCTCCTCCCCCACTCATGCTCTGTCTCTGTCTCAGAAATAAATAAACATTAAAAAAAAAAGATTTCCAGTTTAACTACTCTCTCTCTCTCTCTCACACCCACTCCAATCAGGCTCTGTCCCAATCTCTCCACTGAAACTTCTCTCGTCAAGATCACCAGGGACCTCCTCATCCAATTTAAAGTTCAATTTTCAGTTCTTGTCTTACTCAAACAACAGCATTTGATTTAGTTGATTACTTCCTCCTTAAAACTCTTCACTTGGCTTCTAGTATTTAAGGAAGGAGCAAGAGCGGGCAAAAAGTATTTGATACTCAGGGTCAAGTATCTCAACTCTATGAAACTCAGACATATTTATGTAGTTTCTTGGGGGAAAGGGCCAAAATGTTGAATTCAGTTCCAATCATCAAGTTTCAAACAGTAACATCAGTCAGTGGAAATGGAATCATAAGGACAGCCTTCAATTTGCTTACACAACACTTGGTGAGTGACTTTGAAAAAGTTTCATCCAGTGCTGTGGAGGAATTCACCAAGCCTGGCCTAAAAGAAGGCTTTAAGTGGTCTTTACAGGCCTCATACTTTTTTATGAAACAGTAACTCTATCAGCCCTACTGTACAAATGGAGCACCTGCTCAAAAGCACTGAGCTATCAAGGGGCAGCGCTATGACTTGTGGGTAGGGCTGTGGGACTCCAAAGCTCACGCTTTCTTAAAATCTTCAAACTGCTTCTTGCAACAACAACAAAATCAGGAAACTCTGAGCGGGTGCCCATTTAAAAAGTTCTAGAGTGACCAGCAATTTTCCTCAAAGTAAACGGCAAAAACAAGAATATATGTATAGTAGGCACTTTCCTACACATAATCTCCTATTTAGTGGCAATCACACGGCTGGCTTTCCATGTCACAAAAGCATTTTCTCCTCGGCAGCCTGAGGTTCACTCACCGACTCTAAAACGAAGCTGGCGAGCGGTAAAACTGTTACTACAGTAGCTGAAATCGTATTCCGATTCTCCACTCGCTTACTCCTCTTTCATTACTTCATCACACACCTGAAAGTCATCCTGGGGAAAAGCCGGCCCAGGCCCGACGCTGCCTCAGTCTACTTCCAGTAGCAAAAGACTAAACCCGTTGATACAGCGACTGATGTGCAAGCCTCGGCTCTTCCCAAACGAAAAGGACTTTGCTTACAAAGTAAGACAAGAGTACGGGTGCGGCCTGTGGTCGCCCTGCCAAAACGTTCTCTACAGCGGGAACCCAGTTCGAGGTGGAGGAGGGATCCTGACAAACAGCTTAGCCTCTAACTTCAGCCCAAGCCTAATCGCCTGGCCCACTCCGCCCCCGCCCGACCCGGCGGCAGCCTGTATGGGAAGAGCCCATTGAAGTCATCACCTTCAGGAGACATCCTCTGTCATAGTGCTTGCAGCCCCGCCGCCCTTGCTTTTGGCCGCGGGCGCCATCTTCCCGCGCCGAGGCCGCCATCTCCTCCATCTCCCCTCAAACTCCACGGACCCTTCCCCCAGGATGGAAACCACGCCCAGAGAAGTAGCGTCACTAGCGCACCCCCTCTTGGTCACAGCAGCCAGCCGAGCTGATATGGCGGCTCAGCACGTGACCCGGGGCAGCCGGATTTCCGGTTCCCGGGGCGACGGGGAGGAAGTGAAGGGAAACGCAATCTCTGCTGTCGACGTCAGTTGCTGACTTCGCTGCTAACGGTAATAACTTAGGTTGCCTCTTCTTTCCACCCCCCCAGTCCCCATCGCTACTCGCCCAAGCCCTGGGCGTGGTACGGGGCGAGGTGGACCGCAGCGGCGCGGAGACGCCGGGAGGCCCCTGAGAAAGGGACGCTCTTCGGCCGCATCCGCACCTGTGACAGGGCGGCCCCTCCCTCTCCGCTTGCGGCGGCCTGGTGCCTCGAGAAAGGGGCGGAGCTCCGCCAGGCCTCCGGGCTCAGAGCGGGTACGGGCGCGCTCTGCTTTTGCAGCTGCTGCTTTTAGTCGCTCTTCATTCCTTCAAAATGTGCATTGACGTTTCCTGTATGCCAGTCACCAGCTAAGCATGGGGACAAAAAGTGAGAAAAAGTACACGCCCCACCATGCCCTCTTGGATCTCGCAGACTGGTAAAGCAGAAAGACATTGATCACAGAATGAATCACTGACATAAATGAAGATTACAGCTTTGAGAAGTGCTAGGAAGAAGTGTGTGTTCTATGAGAGTTAATGCTGGAGGGGATCGGATTAATCTGGGTGCCAAGGAAGGCTTCCCTGGGGAAGCAACACGTGAGCTAAAAAGATGAGTAGGAGTACGTGTGCAAAGGCCTTGTGGCATGGTGCCTGTAAAAAGGCGGAAGGGAAATGTACAAGCCTGCAAGACTGAGTCAGACGCTTCCGGGTGCGCAGTGAAAAAATGATTGGCCTTCTGAAGAGGCAAGCCCCTGGAAAATTTTTAGAGCTGTTAGTGTTGGAAGAAAATATTTGCCTTTGGCTTTCTAGCATGATTTCACATCACCCAAAACACGCTGGGAAAAGTAAACATGTTCCCCTTAGCTTTGAAATTGCTAACTCTTACCGTTTTAATTTTCTTTCAGTTCTGTTATGAGTTGCTAAAATCATGGTGAAATGTTGCTCGGCCATTGGATGTGCTTCCCGCTGTTTGCCAAATTCCAAGTTAAAAGGACTGACGTTTCACGTGTAAGATTTTGCCATAGTTAAGCCAAGTACTTATGTTAAAAAAGCCAAAGACAGTTATACTTAATTTTTCAGTTTTGACCTTTAGTTCCCAAAGCTTTTTTAAATAAATAGCTTTTTAAGTGAATTTGAAGGGATACATTTACGTTTTTATAACTTAGTTTAAAAGTTTAAGATTCCTGTCAAGGTATCAAAGGCTAGTAAACAAAAATATCAAGCTCATTTTTGTTAATATTGTTACTTTGTGTTTTAACATACCTTCAAAGAAATTGTTTTGCTTATATGGAGTTTACAATCTGAAGGAAGGATCTTTGCCCAAATATATTGACCTTTCTATTTAGAAATAGATCAAACTTACGTTGTAGAGAAAAAATGTAAATTACAAGTTCAGACCAAGGGTTCTTTAACAGTATTACAGGTAAGTCAAGATGATCTAATTTTAATAATTATTCATTTGCTAGAAGTTTATTTTGCTGCTTTTGTGCCAGGCACTGTGCTATGTGCTAGAGAAAGATCTGATAAGTACTTTGCTAGGTATGAGGAAATAAAAAATGAGTATGTATACCCCACCTTATTCCAAAAAAAAAGATTTGAATCAGCTTGGAAAATTACAGAAGATATGGTTATTGGTTTCCAGATCTCTCAAAATAGTTCTTTTCTCTAGAACCCCAAACTGTGCAGCTGTTGTCTGCCTTCATTCACTAAGCATTTATAGACCTGTTGTGTGTTAAATGCTGTACAAAGCAACTTTCTGATGCTGACGGAAGAATGAAAGTATGAGGTACTCTGTTCATCTGGGATCAATTCTGGGTATGGCTTCACATAGGAAAAGTCCCAAATGGTATTATCATAGATAGATGAAGGAAAATCCCCCAGTTGTGAATCTTAACGTAAGGTTGAAGTATCCCTTGAAACTTTTCTTCCTTATGATATGAGAAAAATTGAAATGAGGGCCATATGTTTGCAGCATGATTGGTGGAAAAATCTATTAAAACTGAAAGTTCTGGGGCGCCTGGGTGGCGCAATCAGTTAAGCAGCCGACTTCAGCCAGGTCACGATCTCGCGGTCCGTGAGTTCGAGCCCCGCGTCGGGCTCTGGGCTGATGGCTCAGAGCCTGGAGCCTGTTTCCGATTCTGTGTCTCCCTCTCTCTCTGCCCCTCCCCCGTTCATGCTCTGTCTCTCTCTGTCCCCAAAATAAATAAACGTTGAAAAAAAAAAAATTTAAAAAAAAGAAAAAAAACTGAAAGTTCTGAAAGCTTGATTCATGATGGCTTCCTGAATAGTCCATTTCCCAAGAGTAGTAACAAACTTCTCAGTGAACCAATTTAGTCACAACCTTAGTTCAAGTATATATTGACAGTGCTTAATATTAGGATACTGTTTATATGTTTTTTTCTAGATTCCCCACAGATGAAAACGTCAAAAGAAAATGGGTATTAGCCATGAAAAGACTTGATGTGAATGCTGCAGGCATCTGGGAGCCTAAAAAAGGAGACGTGTTGTGTTCAAGGCACTTTAAGAAGACAGATTTTGACAGAAGTGCTCCAAATATTAAACTGAAACCTGGAGTCATACCTTCTATCTTTGATCCCTCATCTCACTTACAGGTTTGTTTATGAGACACTGCTTAGCATCGTTACTCATTTTTTATGGTACTGCTGAAGAGCCGTCACCATTCAGGCTAACATTTTGATTGTTTGCTTATTCGTTTGAAGTCCATTTTTTGAGTTTCTAAATTTGGAAGTGACTGCTCCAGGTTTTATAATATGTAGTAGGAGTATTTTACCAGTAGCCACTCAGAAATATTGGCATGTTACAAATATTTGGTGAAGGGGACTGGTTTTAGGAGTTGACATAACTCAGGATTTATATCTAAAAAAGGAGGGAAATAAGAGGGTTGGATTGAAGTTCCAAGTTGCCAGTCCTCTTCACACTGGAGCAAAAGTCAAGAGCAGAGCCAAAGTATCGAGCCAAAGTAACAGGACCAAAGTATACTTTTAGAGCCACATACATTCAAGCTTAAAGCCTAGGTAAAACTAAAAGGAAGAAAAGCAAAAGAGAGGAGAACGGGAGAATGAAAGGAGAGAAGAGGTAAGAAAAAGAAAATAAAAAGATTGTATAAGTAAAGTCTAGTTGAATTTTGTGGTTTTTTTCAGTGATATTAGTGCCACGGGTTGACTGCCTCACCCTCAGTATCTCTCTTGAGTTAAAATACGGCAAAGTGTTTCTAGACACCATAGAGTAACTGATTCCAGTGTAGAAAATTCAGGGAGAACCTATCAGTTCCCAGAACAATAGTCATGAACCTCCATTGAAAGATATCTCCTTCCTGACAGTTGGAAACAAGGGAAATACAGATGGCCTTTGACTTCTGATTTTTCAACTTTACAACAGTGCGAAAGCGATACACATTCAATAGAAACCATACTTTGAATTTTTAAGTTTCATCTTTTCCTAGGCTAGCGATACGTAATACAGCGCACATGGGAGTATGCAATACCATATTCCCGTGATGCTGGGCAGTGGGAGTAAGCTGCAGCCACAATGGTCACGAGGGTGAACAACTGATACACTGACAATCATTCTGAACCCACACAACCAGTCTGTTTTTCAGTTTCAGAACAGTATTTAATAAATTACACGAGATATCAACACTCCGTTATAAAATAGGCTTTGCATTAAATGACTTTGCCTAACTATCGGCTAATGTAAGTGTTCTGAGTATGTTTAAGGTAGGGTAGTCTAAACCATTATGTTCAGTAGGTTGGGTGTATCAAATGCCTTTTCAACTTACAATATTCTCAATTTATATAACCGTATCATAAGTCAAGGAAGATATGTAATCTGGAAGTGTACCTGCTTCGAGATGGTCTTGGTCATTTTCCAGTGCCTGAGTGAGCAAGTAGAGACTGCCTCACTCTCTCCCATGTTAATAAATTTATAATATCTTGTGCAATTTGTTATAAAGGATTTCTTTCCTTATAGCAAGGTCTCATCCAGCATTAATGTTGAGAACCTTAAGAAATGTGGGCATAATAAAATCAAACCATAAGTTACTAACTTTCAAAAACTATATCCTATAACAAAAGAAATTTTGCATTATAGGAAATTAGATGACACAAGCAAAAAGAAAATAAAAATTATCAATAATCACATAATCCAGAGATAATACTTTTAACACTTCAATGTGTATCTTTCCAGTCATTTGTATGTGTATGTTTGTATATGTATTCACCTATATTTATATATTCTTACAAAATTATAATTACACTGTACATTTGATCCTTGAAAACAGAATTTGAATGCATGGGTCTACTTATATACAGATATTTTTTAATAAATACACAGCGCAGTACTTTAAATGTATTTTCTCTTCCTTAGGATTTTAATAATATTTTCTCTACTTTATTGTAAGAATATGGTATATAATACATGTACAAAATATGTGTTAATCAACTGTTAACGGTAAGGCCTCCAACCAACAAGCATTAGGCTATTGACAGTTAAGTTTTGGGAGAGTCAAAAGTTATACACAGATTTTCAACTGTGCAGGGAGGTTGGTGTCCCTAACCCTGCATTGTTCACGGATCACCTGTATATCCTTTTCTTAATTTGCTTCCATCTCATTCCCTTCCACCCTCCCCATTCATTTCATCTCAACATTTATGTAGTGTTTACTATGTGCCAGGCACTATTCGGGGCACTTTGCATATAAACTCATTTAATCCTCATAACACCCATGTGAAAAAAATACTATTGTTATTCTCATTTTACTACTTGAGGAAACCTAGGTCCAGAGAGCTGGAATATCTTCCTCGTTGTCACACAGCTGTTCAATGGCAGAGGCTGAATTTGAGCCCAGGCATTTTGGCTTCAGAGTCCACTGTTTTCTGTTTTTGTTTTTGTTTTGTTTTTTAGAGAGAGAGTGCATGAGCAGGGGGAGGGACAGAGGGAGAGAGAGAGAAAGTGCCATGCCCAGTAGGTGCCATGCCCAGCACAGAGCCCGATGTAGGGCTCAATCCCACGACTAGGAGAAGATCACGACCTGAACCAAAATCAAGAGTCAGACTCTTAACTGACTGAAGCCACCCAGGTGCCCCTAGAGTCCACTGTTAACTGCTGCTTTCCATGATGCTAAATATTTTTCCACAACAATGGCTCTCAAACTTTAGCCTACATAAGAATTATCCAGGGAGCTTGTTTAAAATGGAGAATCATGTGGCCCAGAGAATTTGACTCACTGAGTTTGTGCTGGAGTCCAGAAACCTGCACTTTTTTTTTTAAGTTTATTTATTTTGAGACACAGAGAAAGCACAAGCGGGGAAAGGGCAGAGAGGGAGAGAGAGAGACAAGAGAATCCCAAGCAGGTTCCACATTGTCAGTGTGGTACCCAGTGCGGGGCTCGAACTCACTAACCACATGATCATACACTGAGCCAAAATCAAGAGTTGGACGCTTAAACAACTGAGCCATCCAGGAGCCCCTAAGAAGGCTGCATTTTTTTAACAGGCACCCCACACAATTGTCTTGCAGATCTATGGATCATATTTTTAAGAGAAACCTGTGTAGAACATCAATTTTTTAAACTAAATTTACTGAAAAATAGTATCTATATGGAAAAGCGCACACATCATAAGTGTACTGAGCAATAAGTTGTCATAAAGTGAATATACTCATGTAACTCTCTTCATACCAAGATATAAAATAGTATCAGCACCCAGAAACCTCTTCATACTCTTTGGCAGTCACTACAGCCCCAAAGGTAACTACTATCCTGACTTCTGTCACCATCAGTTATATAAATGAACTCAGACAGTATGTACTCTGACTTGCTTAGCTCAGCATTTTGTTTGTGTGATTCATCCATGTTGTAGTATGTGATAATAGTCCATTCATTTTCTCTGCATTATAGTATTCTATTGTTTAAATAAACTTTCACCATTCTACTATTGACAAACATTTAGGTTGTTTTCACTTTGGAGCTATTATGAATGGTGCAACTATGAATGTTTTTGTCCATGTCTTTTAGTGCACTTAGGTTCACATTTCTGCAGAGTATATGTACAATTCTCTTAAAAGTGGAACTACTGGGTCCTAGGGATGTGTGTGTTCAGCTTGAGCTGATACTGCTGTAGTTTTTCCAAAGTGGTTTTGCCAATTTGTAGTCTCACCATCTGCATGTAAGTGTTCCTCTGGTTCTATATCCTTGTCAATACCTGGTGGTATTGGTTTTATGGAACATTTTAGTGACCATGTAGCAATGGATCTTATGTATGAACAGTGGTTTATGTAACCCAATCACTATTGTATATAGGTTATCATCTTTTACTATTTTAAATTAACACTGTGATGAACATAATTCTAGCCAAATCTTTGTACTTATCCTTATTTCCTCAAACCAAATTCCTGGAAATAAAATTGTTAGATCAAAGATTATACACATTTTTAAAGCCTTTGCTTTTGAATCAGATCCCCAAAGGCCCACCAGAAAGCTTGTACCAATCTTCTTCCCAGTAGCTATGCATGAAAGTGTCCATCCACCCTAATCCTCAGTGTAAGTTGTGTTTTTAAACCTTTGTTAAAATTGATAGGCAAAAGTGGCATTTTATTGTTTTATTTTTGAATATTGGTGAGTCTCCACATTTTTTCATATGTTTGTTAGACGTTTGTATTTTTTGTGAGTTACTTATTTGGGTCCTCTGCTATTTTCATCTTTTTTAAACTACATGTAAAAACACTGTACATTGAAGATACGAATCATTTAACTGCCATCTGTGTTGCATTTACTTTTTTTTTAATAATTTTATTTATTTTTTAATGTTTATTTGTTTTTGAGAGAGAAAGTGTGTGTGAGCAGGGGAGGGGCAGAGAGAGGGAGACACGAATCCAAAGCAGGCTCCGGGCTCTGAACCATTAGCACAGAGCCTGATGCGGGGCTTGAATTCACGAACCACAAGATCATGACCTGAGCTGGTCAGACACTTAACCGACTGAGCCACCCAGGTGCCCCATGTGTTATAGTTACTTTTTGTCATTTGTCTTTAGTACTAATTATCACATTGGTTTGGTATTTTTTGTTTTGTTTGAAGTTCAGACTTCTTTTTTAAATAGTATGTTGTATATTTTTTATTGAATTGTCCGACTTTAGCCTTCCCCACCTTAAGATTATATAAATATTTGCTGATTTTTTCTAGTTCCTAAGGGTTTTCATTTGTACATAAATTTTCAGTACTAAAATTTCATCATGATTTATTATATATAAAGGATGTAACTATTTTTCTTAATTCATTTTTACATGATTTATAGCCTTTTTCCACTTATTTAGAATGCCATTTTTTATCCTAACACCTTTTATACACTTGATATATTTACAGATTTTTCTGTCTCATCTTAGGAGAGTAGCACACTACTTTAACTGTTGTCATTGGGTAATATATCTTTAATAAGTGGTAGAACGTATTCTTTCTCAATACCACTCTCTTTTTTTTTTTTTAGGAAAATTTGTGTTTCTAGATGAACTTTAGAATTATTTTCAGGAAGTTCCTTTAATCTCAGAGAAATTTAAAATTTACTGAGTTTTTAGAGCAATTTCATGAAAAGAAATATTAATTCCACTACACAAAGTAGAGAAGGAATAAAAATGTAAGAAAGGACAGAAGTATCTACAATGATTTTTATTAACTCTTCTTAACAGGGGAAAAAAGAAAAACTTCATTCTAGAAAAAACTTCACCCTCAAAACCCTTCCAGTCACAAACCACAATCACCAGCTTGTTGGTGCTTCCTCATGTACTGAAGAATTCCAATCTCAGTTCACTTTTGTAAGTAAAATTACTTACTGAACTAACGTTGATATTTTTAAGGTAATACGTCTTCTCCATTAGGATTAAACTAGAGGTTTAGGCATTTGAGGGTTTTTTTAAGTTTACTTATTTTGAGAGAGAGCCTACCCAAGTGTGCACGTACACGTGCATGAATGGGGGAGGGGCAGAGAAAGGGAGGGAGAGAATCCCAAGCAGATGCCATGCTGTCAGTGTGGAGCTAGAGGTGGGGCTGAGCCCCACAAACCATGAGATCATGACCTAAGCTTAACCAACTATGCCACCCAGGTACCCTGACATTAATATATATATGTTATATATATATTAAATATGTATTATGTTATATATTATATATACATAATTATATGTCTTATATAATGTTATATATTATGTATACATAATTATATATATGTACATGTATATATGTGTATATGTATTTGTATATATATATATAAATATGTTATATAAATATATAAAATGCCCAAAAATAGTGTTTCCCAGAGCCATTATAATTTTTATATATGGGATAATAATATACAGGTAGTTAATCCTTTGGTTGCATATTTAGTTCAAAGAGTGCTTTCATGCAGCTATTTTTTACCAAGAAAATGCAATAATCCCTTTGAGTACTATATTTTCTACATGGAAACATCTAATAAAAAATATAGTCACATCTTTAGGTTTTCTTAAAGAACAGTCATACATACAAAGTTTTCAAGCTTGCATTATTTATTCATCTCCTTGCATACTCATATTAGAGCCACACCTAGAATCCAGGTCTGTTTTACTTTCTTGATTACCATCGCTTCATAGTAATACTTGAAATAGGGCAGTGTTTGTCTTCCAACTTTGTTAATTTTCAAAGTTGTTTTGAATATTCTAGATCTTTTGCATTTTCATATGAATTTTTAGAATCTTTTCTTTTTTTTAATGTTTATTTACTTTTGAGAAAGACAGTGCAAGCAGGGGAGGGGCAGAGAGAGAGAGAGGCAGACACAGAATCTGAAGCAGGCTCCAGGCTCTGAGCTTTCAGCACAGAGCCCGACACGGGTCTTGAACTCACAAACTGCAAGATCATGACCAGTCATGATCAAGATCAGTCAGCCGCTTAACTGACTGAGCCACCCAGGTGCCCCTAGAATCATTTTGTAACAATTTCTACAAAAATGCCTACTGGAATTTTAGCTGGGTTGTGTTGTATGTACAGATTCATTTGAGAAGAATTGACATCCTAATGAAACTGTTTTAAGTCTTTGAACCTGTGAACTCATTATATCTCTGCATTTATTCAGGTCTTTAACTTCTCTCAACAATGTTTTGTAGTTTTCAGTGTATAGGTCTTTCATTTTGTCAGATTTATCCCTAAGTATTATATGTGTTTGGATGCTATTACAAATGGTGTTGTTTTGTTTGGTTTACTGATAGTATATGGAAGTTGATTTTTGTATGCTGATTTTGTACTTGGCAAACTTGTAAACTCATATATTAATTATGCTTTTTTGTAAAGGCTGTTATATTTTCTACATAGTCATGTTGTCTGTCATTAAAGATAGTTTTAATTTTTCCTTTCTAATATGGATGCCTCATTTCTTTCCTGCAATATTTATTGGACTGCTTTGAACCTCCAGGGCTTTGCTGAATAGAGAACACTGAGAGCTGATCTCCATGCTTTGCTCCTGATTTTAGGAAGAAGACATTCAGTCTTTCACCACTGAATATGATGTTAACTGTAGGTTTTTCATAAATGCTTTTATCAGGTTGAGGAAGTGCCTTTCTGTTCCTAGTTTGCTGAAAGTTTTTTATCAGAAATGAATGTTAGTTTTGTCGAACACTTTTTCTGTGTCTATTGAGGTTTTCTATGGTTTTTCTTTTTTAGTTTGGGAAAAATGATTAGTTATATCAATTGATGTTTGAATATTAAACCAACCTCAGAATAAACTCAACTTCTTCATGGTGTGTTATCCTCTTATATATTGTTGAATTGGATTTATTAAAATTTTGTTTAGAATCTTTTCTTGTATGTTCAGTAGGGATATTGACCTGTAGTTTTCTTTCCTTGTAATATTTTTGTCTGGCTTAGAATCAGAATAATGCTGACCTTAATGAAAAAGTTGGAAAATATTGCCTCCTTTTTTGATTTTCTGAAAGAGTTTGTATAGATTTAATGTTATTTCTTCCATAAGTATTTGGTAGAATACTCCAGTTAAACTATCAGGGTGTGTGATTTTGTAGGTAAGGTTTTTTTTGGTAGCTTGTATCTTCCAAGGGATTTGTCCCATTTTATCTCAGTTGTCAAGTTTAACAGCTTAAAATTGTTCATAATATTGGCTTACTGTCCTTTTTAATATATGTAGAATTTGTAGTGATATCATCTCTCCCATTTCTGATATTGGCAATTTGTTTCTGTTCTTTTTTATTGCTGATCAGTCTACCTAGAGATTTGTCAATTTTATTGATCTTGTTAAAGAACTAGCTTCCATTGATTTTCTCACTTTTTTTTGTTTTTGTTTTCTACTTCAGTGATTTCCATTCATCTTTACTATTTGCTTTTTCTATTTATTCCAGTAAAATTTGCTCATCTTTTTCTAGTTTCTTAAAATGAAAGCTAAGGTCATTGACTTGAGACATTCCTTTATAATGTAGGCATTTAGTGGTATTAATTTCTCCCTAGGTGTTGCTTTAGCAACACTCCATAAATGTTTTCATTTTCATTTAGTTCAGAAAACTTTCAAATTCCATTTTTATTTGTTCTTTGACCCATGAGTTATTTAGAAGTGTGTGTGTGCCCTGTAGTTTCCAAATACTGGGGAATTTTCCAGATGTCTTTCTATTAATGTGCCTAATTTAATTCTGTGGTAGTCAGAATACATTGTATGGCTTGAAATTGCTTGAGATGTTTTTAAATTTATTGAGATTTATAGTCTCTAATATAGCCTGTCTTGGCAAATGTTCTGTGTGCATTTGCAAAGAATGTGCATTCTGCTGATGTTACCTAGAATGTTTTAGAAATATCAAGACTGTTGTTCAAGATTTTATCCTTACTAAATTTCTGTCTACTTGTTCTGTTATTGAGAGAGGAGTTTAACTTTCTGTTGTAACTATGTATTTGTCTAATTCTCCTTGAACTTGTCAGTTTTTACTCATTACATTTTGCAGCACTGTGATTGAGTGCTAATATCTAGGATTGTTTTGTCTTGTTAATTTAATCCCTTTATTATTAGGAAATGACCTTCCCTGGTAATGTTCTTTAGTCTGAAATCTATTTTTCTGGTAGCAGTATATCCACTCTAGTTTCCTTTTTCTTTAGTGTTATATGGGTGTACAGATGGTCCCCAACTTATGATGATTCAACTCATGATTTTTCAGCTTTCCAATAGTGCAAAATGAATAAGGCATTCAGTAGAAGCCATATTTTAAGTTTCTAATTTTTGTCTTTTCCTGGGCCAGCGATATGGAGTACTATACTCTTTTGTGATGCTGGACAGTAGCAGCAAGCCACAGCTCCCAGTCAGCCATGCAGCCACAAGGGTGAACAACCAACACACTTGCAACCATTCTGTGCCCATACAACCATTGTATTTTTCACTTCCAATACAGTATTCAATAAATGACATGAGATATTCAATACTTTATTATAAAATAGGTCTTGTGAGACCCATCATAAGTGGAGGAAGATCTGTATCTTTTTCTACTCTTTTACTTTAAACCTATTTGGGACTTTTTGAAGTACATGTTTTTTTTAGGGAGCTTATACTGTTGGGTCTTGATTTTTTTAATCTTATCTGGTCATTTCAGCCTTTTAATTGGGTTATTTAGACCATTTACACGTAGTGTATTGATCCTGTTTGGTTTCCTACATGTTCCATTTGTTCTTTGTTTTTTAACAATAAATTATCTATTTTTTAACAATAAATTATCTTTTAAAGAGATATAAATAATAAGAAAAAATCTGTATACATTACCTGTGTAGTGGCCATTGCCAGGGCTTTTCATTCCTTTGCGTAAGTCCATATTTCCATCTGGCATCATTCTGTCTGAAGCATTTTAACATTTCTTATAAAGCAGCTTTGCTGGGGATGAATTCTTTCAGCTTTTATATTTCTGAAAGAAGTAATTATTTAGTCTTTGTGTTTGAAAGATTTTTCATTGGGTATCAAATCCTAGATTGATAGTTTTGGAGATTTTTTTATTTGTTTTTAGTTCTTCAGAGATGTTGTTCCACTGTATTCTCATAGGCTTCGTTTCTAATGAAAAATCTGTCCTCTATATCCTCTATACATTCTGTATCCTCTAACATGTCTCTTTTTTTTTTTTTTTTTGGCTTTTAAGAATTTTTCTTTCCCAGTGGTTTGAATAATTCGATTATGATATATATAGTTCAGTTTTCATATTTCTCATGCTTGGGATTTTTGAGCTTATTTATCGGTGGGTTTATAGTTTTCATCAAATTTGGAAAAATTTTGAAGACTCATGGAGTCTTCAGATATTTCATTCTACCTCAACTTTTCTTTCCATTGCTTCAGGGATCCTGATTACATGTATATTAGGCTAGCTGAGTCATGCTACCACTCACTGATGCTCTGCTAATTTTTTGTTTTTTTCTGAGTTTGTTTTTCAATACTCCCTTTTCTCTCTGTAGTCTGTTCTGGATGGTTCATATTGCTGTATCTTCACTTTCACTAATATGCTATTCCCCCCAATGTATTTTTCACCTCAACACGTTGTAAATTTTACCTCTAGGTGTTCTGTTTGATTCTTTTTTATATCTTTCGTTCTCTTCCTAACTTCTTGAACATATAGAATATTATTTTAATAACCTTAATTCTTTTATCTGGTAATTCCATCTTTTGTATAAATTCTTGATTATTTTCCATTGACTGGTTTATGGTTCATGTTGTCCTACTTCTTTGCATACTTGGTAGATGTTGTGTGCCACACATTGTGAATTTTACTTTGCTGGATGCTAGATATTTTTGTGTCTTGTATTTTTGAGCTTTATTCTGGGATACCACAAAATTATTTGGAAACAGTTTGATCCTTTCAGGTTTTATTAGGCAGGACCAGGAGAATGTTCAGTTTAGGGCTATTTGTTCTCCACTGCTGGAGCAAGACCCTTTTGTATGCTCTCCTCAATGCCCCATGAACCTTGAAATTTTCTGATCTGGAAGGGGTGGGAAAAGTGGCCATGCCATCGGAGCACAGGGCACTCCTGGTCTTCTCTGGTCATTCTTTCTTCAGCCTTGAGCAGTTTCCTGCCTGTGTGCACTGAATACTAGAAGGGGAGCCTCTAAGGATCTTCAGAGTTCTCTCTTGGTCTTCCTGGATGCTTCACACAATCTTCTCAATCTACTAAGCTCTGCCTGGGTTTCCCCTCCATGCACTGAGGCATACACACTCTCCCAAGACAGTAAGCTGGGGCAGTCAGTCATAGGGTTCACCTCTTAGTTTGCATGTCTCCAGGATTGCTGCCTTCCCTGCCTGATCTCTGTTATCTTCATAACGTTTTTTATGTCTTTTGGCCCTATGTCGGGTTTTTTAGATAGGAATCAATTCAGTCTCTGTCATACTGGCTAGAAGCAAAAGTTCTCTTTAGTAATTTTAATAGTGAGTAACAGCTTTTCAAAATTATTTTATAGTGCCTTTTTAAGATCTGTTAGTGTTACTTTCCCTATTTTCAATTGAAAAAAAGTATACCCAGCAAACTTAAGCATAACCATAATAAATATTGAAAGAGCTTAAATTCTGTCTCCAAAAACCCAAAACCAAGGTCCTCGCTAAATAAAAACACTCAACCTGAGGACCTGCTCCAGTGCTCCTTTTTTGTCATCACCTTTAAAATGAGATATTTATCAAAATAAAATAAAATCGTTAAAAGTTTAACAACATAAGATTTTTGGGTAGGTAAAACTTAAACTTAGCAGCGCCACGCCTAGGGAACAAAAGCTGGATAGTCATTACAAGTGTCATGTTCATAGCAAATACTTACCCCAATAAGCAGTGCTTCCCATCAATAGATATTGTACCCCTCATGTTATTCCTAGCCTTAGATAAAGGGGGAAGTCTCTGGGCACCCAAAATACTGCTTCCACCCCCATCCTCTTCCTGTGTTCTTTAAACCTCTAAGTATCACCAACTTAAAGATACCTAATCATCGTAAGAAACAGCTGAGGCCTAGCTAAAAACTTTTATCTAACTACTTGTCTCTCCAGTTTAATAACTTGGTGTTTATGTTTTTAGGAACATAGCTACAGTGTAATGGACAGTCCAAAGAAACTTAAGCATAAATTAGATCATGTGATCAGCGAGCTAGAGGATACCAAGAAAAGTCTGCGGAATGTTTTAGACCGAGAAAAACGTTTCCAAAAATCATTGAGGAAGACAATCAGGGAATTAAAAGATGAATGTCTCATCAGCCAAGAAACAGCAAATAGACTGGAAGCTTTCTGTTGGGAGTGTTGTCAGGAGAGCATAGAAAGAGACTATATTTCATGAAATAATTCCATGTTATATTCTACCTAAAGTTAACATTGGTACAGGTTTTTAGAAAATAATTCTTGTTTACCATCATTAAATATCCATCATTTAGAGTGCTTCTTTGGGTCTTCTGTAGCATTATACATTTAGTTGTTATTCAAAGACTTTGTTTTAAAGATTTATAGAAATTTGTGCTGGTTATCATGTTTTTGTGTGATATGTGACAATTACGTTTTTATAGACCTAAACTAGTGCCAGTTCACTATTGTAAGATGTTAAAAGCTTAAAAAGATTCCACAGGACTTAGGAAATGAGGTCAAATTAGTCTCATTCAACAATGGTAGTAGGAATTGGACACTGCTTTGACAGCATCAGATTTTTGGCTCAAAGGAGTACCTTTACTTGTATGTACTTTATGGTAAGTACAATGAATTATACTTTAAATGTACTTTACTATAAAGCAGAATTCATTTATAACACATGTCCACCTTGGATCCAATCCAGGGAGCTTTTGTTAATAATAACAAAAGATTACACGGCATCCCATAGTACTGACCCTGAGAATAGCATATGGTACAGATCTGTTGGCTTTTAAAGTTGTTCAGAGCCAAGTTGAGAAGACCTCTGATGAGGTCACAGTTTTCAGTACGGTACATCATTCCTCCTCCGTCTACTTGGCTAGGAGCACTTTCATATAAACCAGCAGAGGTTTAAAAAGCAAACAAAAAGTGGGGGGGTCATAAATCTGATTTTTAAATGGTTGGTTGCTGACAGTTGTTCTGAACATTTTGTTTCATTATGAAGGAATCCTTTCAAAACCTAAATGCTAGTACTAGCTGAATATTTTTAAAGTTGCTTTGTATTTTACAGAAAGTAATGTTGCCGGCATTTCTAAAATACAAAATGTTGGTGAAATCATTAAAAAATTGTGACTCTTCCAGTTGTAATAGGAATTGGAGAAAGGGTTAGAATATTTTACTGTAATTAGGAGAGTAGATTACTGCCCAAAGGCTTTTATTTAAAGAAATAGCTAAGTAAAGCAGCAGCTTTAGAATAGCTTCTTACTGAATATACACAAGAATGACTCTTAGCTATTTTCTGATCCAAGTGTCAGAAATTTAGCTTTTCTCCTAATTTCTTATTAAAAACAACTGAAATTTAGAGTCATAAATTGTGAATTAGAATAAAAATTACTAGCTCAAAACCAAACTCTACTTTGAAGCATATGTACATATTCAAACCACATTCAGATGTGTATGCTCTAGTAGTTAGAATTTGAGTATCAGTTGTTTCCATGTGTTAACTAGAAATGAATCGCAGTTTGTGCTAAAATTTTCATGGAAATTTTATTTGTGTTATATTGTCAGCAAGGATATGGTCACTTGAATTTCCTTTGTATTCAAGAATATTCTATGTGTTGATGTATGTTATATTTTTATGTAGGTTTCCAAACCTTCCTCTGAATTGGAATCTTCCCACATTTGAGAGGTCAGCATTATGCTAAGAAGAAACACTGAGGTCATGTCTTTTTACTTCCTAAAAAAAAATCTCATTAGCTACCCGTTATTTATTTTAGTTATTTAATTTTGAATAATGGACATTCTAATGGAAAGTTTGGGTACGATCTTAGATTTTATGGAGGTACTATGATAGAGATGGAAACTATTTCTGAGTATAAAAATTAAAGTCAGTGGACAATAGAGAAAAGTAGGATAGATCCAAACACAGTATGTCTACATTCAAGCTCTCTACTGGCTGCTTGGAATAATTCAAGCCTGGGAGACCTTTCCAAGAGTCCAATCCCAATCTGTGCCACAATCACAGTTGTCACGGTCACCTTTGCTCACCGTGAACTCAGCCCTTGTCGTCTTTGTCATTGGTCTTAGTGTCACTGAGAGATAAGTAACTGAGAGCAAAATCTTGGTATCATCAAGCACCCGGAGCTACCCATTTGCTCTTTATTCTTACAGAGAAATGATTACCAACAGAAATCTGACATAAGAAACAGGGTTCTCCCCACCTGCCACCCAGAACAAATGCCTGGATGCAGCAAATACCTCAGTCCCCTCTTCCAGATATTCCAGCCTAGCTCAGTGAGAAACTGTCCTGTGCAGAGCAAGCCAGTGACCCCATCCAGAGGTTTCTCAAGCAGCTGAGACCAGTCTGAGGGTTTCGCTTTGCTTTAAAGCTTGGAGTAGCCTCTGGATCCTGGAACAAACCAATACACCAGTTCAAAAGGACTTAACGTGGCATTTTTCTCCATATCAAGTTTAAATCTCTGGAAATAGACTTTGGTTGCTAAAGATAATCACAATTATACCACAGCCTTTGAGAAAAGATGAAATGTATTAAAATATGTAGTTTTAATAAAAAGGTAAAATATTACAGAAATAATTGAGTGTAGAATACATTATACATTTGGAAAATAAAATATTTTCTCCAGTAATGTGCTGTATGTGGTTTTTATACAGTTATCCAATAAAATGAGCAGAGAAAAATGAAGAGTATATATACTGTGGTTTTGCTTTAATCTCTCCTGCATTGTTTTCCCTCCACAATAACTCCAAAATCATAGAGTCTGCTAGGTTAAGTGATCCAAATGACAGACCTGCTTTTAGCACAATGTGGATGTGCCATAGAGCCCTTTCCTGCTTGTGCCTCACTCAAAACTGGCAGCTTTTCATGTCACCCAAGTATAACAGCTGAGAGCAGTATTTTTAGGTGTGAAATGTGCTCCCTTCGAAATCCAAAACGGCCTGTTAGGCATTGTGCTTCCTTCCTCACAGTGGGAGATGCAAGCCGTAATAATTTGCCTTTTACTTCAGAGGGGATGTCCTAGCATGCCCGTGCTCGCTGGATACTCCTCCCCTGAAATTTTACTGATCTGTCATACACATTGTCAAATTCAGTGCTTCTAGAGGGAAGCTCAAAGGTATAATTGGCTCCTCCATTGGATCAATGGGAAGGCCATGATAGTCAGTGGGTCTGCTGGAGGCAAGCTGGATGGGGCATGAGCTGTCTGCACCAGTGACTGCCTTCTCCGTGGGCTACGTGGTCTTCCTTTCATATCGCTTCCTCATACTTCACTCCTCCGTGCTTCTAACAATTGTCCCATCTCTTACCGTCCTCCCTGCTGTGCATCTGGTCATAGAATGGGGCCTGATGCAAAGCAGGAGCTGGCCGGGATAAAAAAGGAAGAAAAAAAATATTGGATCAGGACCAGGAAATCCAAGAGCAGAAGAAGATGTACTTTGTGATCTAAGAACCGTGTGGGAGTTAACAGCACCAGGAACAGCCGTTTAAGAACAAGTGCTGAGCACATTCATTAATTCTACACGTTTTCAAGTACCGGGAACTGTATGCCAGGGCATGTGCCAGGCACTGGGGAAACAAAAGACTCCGTTCCTGTCCTCAAGGAGGTTACAGAGTAGTAACGGGCAGCAAGGAGTGCATCTCAGGAGAATGGGCTGTCCGATGCCTTTCTCCGCACTGCGTTATAGGATGACACGCATGCTCAGATTCATATCACACCTTAAAGCTTAAGTGCCTGAGTCTCACTCGGTCTCATTCATCTAATATTTATCTTAGGCACATGAAGAAGTTTACAGACTAACATTCAGTGTAACAACCCATCCATCACGTGTCCTGCTTTTAAAGCCCCATACCCTCGGGGCGCCTTGGTGGCTCAGTCGGTTAAACGCCGACTTCAGCTCAGGTCACGATCTCGCAGTCTGTGAGTTCGAGCCCCGCATCGGGCTCTGGGCTGATGGCTCAGAGCCTGGAGCCTGCTTCCGGTTCTGTGTCTCCCTCTCTCTCTGCCCCTCCCCTGTTCATGCTGTGTCTCTCGCTGTCTCAAAAATAAATAAACGTTAAAGCCCCATACCCTCTTGTGAGGGATGCAAAAATGAGATGAAGGCATCCACAACCTACAGGGTCACAAAGTATCTAACAAATCTGGAGAAGTGGGCGACGACGTAGCAGAATTTAGGCAATTAAAGAAGGTGCCGAGACTGGGAGAGTAATGGAATCTCAAAGTTCCAAAATGGAACATTAGTGTGTCAGTGTGGGCACTTTCCAAGTCCTGTCCCAGGATCTGGATTTCTCTTAGCACCTCCTCGGGTATGAGAGTAGCAGACCAACCCCCCTGGGAGAGAACCAAACAGACCTAGAGTCAAGGCCCAAGCCGGCCACGTTATCACAGGTAGGACCCGGACCAACTTCCTGAATTTGCGCATTTACAAAGTAGACAGTAATGCTTTCCTAACCCAGTTGTGGGGAGAGTTGTATTCCATTGTGTGTGAAACATAAAACAATGAGCTTTCCGTATATATTTTCTTTCTTTAAATTCCATGCCAGAAGCATGGAAAAAGGAGATAAGAACAGAAAGGAGGGCAAAAACAAGAGAGGAAAATGCATTTAGTGGGGAAGGGTAGTGGTACAGGCAATGGTGTGCCTTAAATAACTTCCCTCTCTGTGAGAGCTCAAAAGCAGGTAAAGAACACTGCCCCACTGAGAGAGAAAACTTAATTCATCCTTCTCTCCATCCTCCCACCTCAACCCTGAAAAGCCATTTAATCCAGATTAGATATGCTTCATTTATTCATTTGTTCGTTCAACTTCATAAAGCATCCTAGTGCTACTTAAAATGGGGTTCACAGACCAGCGGACAGAGTAAGGAGTTTGCACGGAATGCAAATCAACTATGCCATGAAGCACACTGTAGTTTTAATAAAAAGGTAAAATATTACGGAAATAATTGTGGAGTGTAGAATCCATTATACGTTTGAAAACTAAAATTTTTTCATGGCGTTTTTTTCGCAAGACTTTTTTCTGTGAATGGAACGGTTGTAATGGTTGACGTTCTGGAACAACCAGAACGTTGCCGTATCTCATTCTGGACTAGTAAAAAAAAAAAAAAAAGAGTTCACAGGCTCACGACTTTGAGTAACACTGTCTCAGATAGCAAGTCACTAAACAGTCTTTGAACTAATCTTAGCTCCTTTGTGGTTGTTGGCAGCAAGGGAGCTCCTGACACATTTGTGTCGTGTAATAAATTTCCCAAATCCTTGTGGTAGAGCTTGTGCACTTAAAAGATAATATCACATCTGACTCAGCGGATCTGGCCTCATGCTTTTTAAAATAGAAGTGTCTCATTAAACAAAGATAGTGAAGTATACAGGCTGTGCAGGATGCCAACCACAAATACAGATGACGAGCACCTTGTGGAAATGGGCCTTCAGCTATAGACTTGCCAGCAAAGCGCACTCAACAGACCAATTAAACTGAACGGTACTGGTGCTTCTGAAAGAGGTCGATTTTCTAACGGTACAAAGTGTTGCCAGGCTACACACCCGAAGGAAATTACCTGAAATCCTTAGGATTTCAAAAAAGGTTTTGGCTGCCGTTCTCATGATGCCACTCGTAGATGGGTCTTAAGAGTAGACTGTCTTATTGAGATACACCTTTCACCTTTCTGTGGCCATCACCATTATTTGGCCATATTTTGTTGAAAAGATGGGAAATGGTTTTAACCAACAATAAAATAGGGCTACCCAAAGGTTCACACTCACCAAGGCCCCATAGGGACTGGGAAAGATTCGAGGGAAATGAAAATGTATTCTGTAATATAAATCTCCAAACAGTTTCAGCAAGTTATTTTTAAACGTGCCTTACATGGCAAAGAGGTTCTGCGTGTGCCCAAAGAGGGCTATGAGAATTTTTCAAGGGCGAAAAAATGGAAAGGAAATAAAATTCCATCAAGTGGTGACAAACTATGGTGTACCTACATAATGCAATAAGAAGCAACGATTGAAAAGAAAGAGATCGGTCCATGTGTATTGGCATGGAAAGAAAAGGCTCCCTTTCAGTGAAAAGAAATAAATGGCAACTCAAAATATTATCCCACTTACGTAAAAATTTCGGAGACCCTCCTACAAAACAGTTTCTAAGTGTGTGTAAACATACAGAAAAAGAAATCAAAAGATACATGGCACACTGTTAAAAGTGGTTACTTCTGGAGAGGGGAATATAGACTTCCTGTGAAACACAGAGAGAAAGGAGGAAGAGGAGGGGAAAAAGGAAGGGAAAGAGAATTATAACAACAGCATTCTACAAATGGAAATCAACACCATTTCCTCTCTGAAAACCTAGGGGTTGGTTGTTACCAACCCTCATCGTCTCCTGGAGACATTGGCTAAAGTTGAATCCAAGTCTTGAATTACTGCCACTTCCTGTGCTACCTGAGCATTTCAAAGAACTCTCTCAAACCCCTACCAGCTTAACTACTGAGATTTACGGAAACCACTGTCTGGGTAGGTGTGGTTACAAGATTTTAGTTAGCCTGCCTATGACTGGTCCCTAGCAGAACCCTAAAACAAACATACAATGCCTTCATCCCCTGTAAGAAACTTCCAGACAAGCTTTCCAAAGGACTCGGTATCTCAGAAAACTAAAACACAAGACTTCAGAGTCCGATATCTGAGAAGTATTGCACACTCTCACAGAGCTTTTCACAATTTTCATAAATCCTCGTATTTTTGCCTTTTCTTTGTCTTCTTTCAGATCTCCAGGTTCTAGAGGAAGTGTTTGTCCGAGGCAGAAAATTGTTATTTTGCAGTAATAATGATAGCTAACATAAGGTGCCAATTTCTTTTCAAAGTGCTTAAAAGTCATTAACTTATTTAAACTTATAACAAGCCTATGAGGTAGGTACTATTATTTTCATTTTATTTTATTTATTTTTATTTTATTTTAGAGAGAGAGAGAAGCGGGGGAGAGAGAGGAGGAGAAAGAGGGAGAGGGAGAGGGAGAGAGAGAGAGAGAGAGAGAGAGAGAGAGAGAGAATCTCAAGCAGGCTCCACGCTCAGCCTGGAGCCCAACCCAGGCCTCAATCCACAACCCTGGGATCATGACCTAAGTTGAGATCAAGAGTCAGTTGCTCAGCCGAATGAGGCACCCAGGCACCCCTATTCTCACTTTACAGGTGAGGAAATTAAACAGAAAACTTAGATACCTTGCCCAAGCTCTCACAGCTGGTATGATACATATTCTCATCACTATACAAAGATACATATTGTCAACCCTGACCTATAACACCAAGCCCAGAGATTCCGATTCACTGAATGTTGAATTACTGTCGAACATTCACAGCACCTTCAGGCTAGGCTTCAATCATTCTGTTCAGAAGCTCCAACTGGGGTATTGAGAGGCTGAAAGATAAAATGTGAACTCATCCTGTGTCTGAAGCTGGGGAAAGCCCAGAGTTACTCATCACCACAATCTGGATATGTCTGATGCTACAGCCAAGCATAAACAAGGCAGCTGAGCACTCAGGGTGAAGTCACCTCATCACACACGTCGGCAAGACATTCAAGCAGTGTTTCACCTGCTCAGGAGTCTGTCTAGTCCCCTGGTTTCTCTCAGCTCTCAGGAAGAATGCATAGAATGTTTAATACATTGGTCCTGATCTCTGCCAGTGCCTTACCCAACTACTACAACAGAGAAAGTTTTCTACTCTGCGTCTGCATCTATAGTTGGTTAATATCTCTTCTTTCCTAGCAACACTAGGCTTATAATAAAATCTTTATTCCATATGTGCTTTGCTACTATGAGATTGTGTTGGTTATATTTCAGGATTTTAGCAAACCACATGCAGTATACTGTGTGGCCTCAGGTACAGCTGGACCCAGGGGTTCAAATGATGTTGTCATAATCTGACATCTCTCCACTCTGCTTTATCAAGCAGGCTCTCCCTTCAGGTAGGCGTATCTGTTCCCAACTTCAGGTTCAAGGATGGTGTGTCTTTTCTAGTCACACTCATACAAAAGTCCCAGGATTAGTTTTGACTGGGCCCGGTTGATTTGGCTTGAGTCAAATGCCCATTCCAAAACAAATGCTGTGGCCATAGGAATGCTATACGGTGATTGACAGGCATAGGTTACAGACAATCCTGGAGACAGAAGAGTAATGCCAGTTCCTCAGAGGGAACTCAGAAGAATTGGGATGATTCTGGGCTGAGCACACAAAACAAGGCAATAGAGCTCAGAACAGAGTATGGGCTCTGAGAGGTGTAGTGGTGGGGACATCCCTTCAGAGTGAAGATTTTTGTGTTAGTAAATCTCTTTGTGGACAGGTGTCCACCAGGACAAATAGGAATGGTGTATAAGTATTTTGGTCCTTATTATGACTGTGGTAGATAAAGCTCCCCTTAAATATACAATTTGGCGAGGCGCCTGGGTGGCTCAGTCAGTTGAGCATCCGACTTCGGCTCGGGTCATGATCTAAGCCCCATGTCGGGCTCTGTGCTGACAGCTCAGAGCCTGGAGCCTGCTTAGGATTCTGTGTCTTCTTCTCTCTCTGCCCTCTCTCTCTCTCCCCCCTCTCTCTCAAAAATAAACACTTTTTTAAAATACACAATTTGGGGGCGCCTGGGTGGCGCAGTCGGTTAAGCACCCGACTTCAGCCAGGTCACGATCTCACAGTCCGTGAGTTCGAGCCCCGCGTCAGGCTCTGGGCTGATGGCTCAGAGCCTGGAGCCTATTTCTGATTCTGTGTCTCCCTCTCTCTCTGCCCCTCCCCGGTTCATGCTCTGTCTCCCGCTGTCCCAAAAATAAATAAACGTTGAAAAAAAAAAAATTAAAAAATAAAATAAAATAAAATAAAATAAAATAAAATAAAATACACAATTTGGCTAAATGGGAAACAAAGAATCATCTTATCATTATATTTGGCCCTGAGATTAGATTCTTTTTTCTGCTCTCGTGACAGAATCATTCTCTTCCTGGACACCAGTCATTTGCATTCATTCATTCATATGCACATGCATTCATGCAGCCCGGAAGAATCTTCTATCTGCCAGGTGGAAAGGACCCAGGATCACCCTCAAATAAGTGACCCCTTGGAAGGTGAATCCTCTAAGCAGATACTAATTGTTCTCTCCCTAGGTACTGTCCTTCTTCCCACTAGTCCTGTGAAGTAGGTCCACGGTGCTTTCAACATTTCTGAGAAATACAACAAAAATTTAAACAGGGTGATTTTCTTTAACTTTTTATAATGGAACGTGCCAAACAAAAGCAGAGTATAATGAACTCAAATGCATTTGTCATCCAGCTTCCATGATTATTAAACATGGACAATCTTATTCTATTTCCCCACTCACTTCCCAACCTCTCGATTATTTGGAAGCAAATCTCAGACAGCATCTAATCTGTAACTACATCAGCATTTATCTCTAAAAGGTAAGGATTCTATTTTTTTGGGGGGGGAGGGGGGACAAAGTCATTTATCATTATCACACCTTCAATAATCCCTTAATATCGTCAAATACGCAGTCCACATTTCCCCAATTGTCTTTTTTTTTAATTTGCATATTTGAAACAGGACCCAAATAAAGTCCCAACATTGTAATTGGTTGGTATGTCTCTTAAATCTTTTAACCTGTAGAGTCCCTTCTACCTCTGTTTATTTATTCATTTTGCCTTGAAAAGCAACTGTTTTAACAAACGAGTCTTTGTCCGACACTACACAGGTGAATTTCAAGGATACTGTTACAAAGCTTTCACATCAATAAGTGGACGGCCAGGGTGTCAAAGCACACTTAGCCCAGGGATTAGGACAAGAGCTCTAGGGGCGCCTGGGTGGCTCCGTCGGTTAGGCGTCTGACTTCAGCTCAGGTCATGATCTCATGGTCCGTGGTTTTGAGCCCCGTGTCAGGATCTGTGCGGACAGCTCAGAGCCTGGAGCCCACTTACGATTCTATCTCCATCTCTCTGCCCCTCCCCTGCTTCCACAATCTCTCTCTCTCTCTCTCTCTCTCTCTCTCAAATATAAAATAAAGCATAAAAAATTTTTAAACCAAAAACCACTTTTGTGATATCCAAACCCATATCTTCAGAGTTGGAGCTCCTCGAAATTCTAAACACGTTTTTAAACCACCAAAGGAGGGCAAAGGAGACAGCGGAGAGCAAAGCAGGGTGGTCACCACTTTGGGACTCTCCCCCCAAATAGTTTCAGCCCCAGTTAAAAGAAAGGCTGTCCTGAGCCAGGAAGGGGCTGCTCTCCTCATGGGCATCTCTCTGAAGTACCTGTGTTAGAAGCAGTGCGACGCTCACAGACCAGGCAGAAGTTCCTAAAGTCATGCCACACATCTCTGCTCAAGGAGCACTTGGCTCGGCCTTTCATTATCCACAAACACCAAGGTTCTTCGTAAGAGAATTCAATGTAAGTCTCCTCCTGTGGGCTTGGCCCCTCACCCTGACGGGGCAGCATGTATACACATGCCAGTGAAAGAGAGAGAGAATATGGGTGTGTTTGTATAGAGGGGAAGGTTTCTTTTGAGGAGCTGGCGCACGTAATCATGGAGGCTAGCCCAAATTCTGCAGGGCAGACTGGCAGGCTGACCTAGGGAAAGAGCCGATGGTGCCGTCTAAGTCCCAAGGCCATCTGCTGCAAGACTCCCTCTTGCTCTTGCTCAGGGGCGGTCAGTCTTTTGCGCAGGCCTCCACCGTTTGCGTGAGGCTCATTCACAGCAGCGGGGCAATCTGCTTTACTCAAAATGCATCCATTTAAATGTCAATGTCATCCACAGCCATCCTCACAGAATGGTCGTTATTTGAGCAAACAGCCGGACACCATGTCCTAGCCAGGTTGACACATGAAAGTACCACCACCTCTCAGGGTGCGAGTGGGAGGAAAAAGGAGATTAAATTCCCCTGAACTCAGATCCAAAAAGCAGGGCATGGCAGACAGCTCGAGACCCTGGACAAAGCCACCCTCCCGCCCTCCCCCGACAGGGACTTGCCAGACAACAAGGTGCATGAACCCCGGTACACAAGCAGAGGCCCTTCTCCCCAGACATCTGTCTGTAGTGTATTCCAAAATAGTTTACTGAGTGCTCACTCTACACAGGCACTGTGGCTCCGAATGTAATCAAGGCTCAGTTCTTCTGCATACCTAAAAACGGTTAAAATGCTGGAGCACCTGGGTGGCCCAGTCGGGTAAGCCTCCGACTCTTGATTTCAGCTCAGGTCATAATCTCACGGTTCATGAGCTCAAGCCCTGCACCAGTCTCTGCACTGGGGGTACGGAGCCTGCTTGGAACCCTCTCTTTCTGCCCTTCCCCGGCTCTCTCTCTCTCTCTCTCTCAAAATGAATAAATACACGTTTTGAAAATGGTTAAAATGGTCATTTTTATATTGTCTATTTTATCACACACACAAAAAAAGACCAAGCTCTTGCCATCAAGGTTCTCAAAGTCCAGAGAAAGACAGAGAGAGAGGACAGATACAAAGCACAATTTCAGTGTAGGGGGTTACCCGTAGTAAGACAGGGCAGCCGGAGAAGCCAGACCCCACACAGGAACAGAAACGGCGGCTCGCTCATCTGCCCACCCTGTCCTTTCTCTCCTCCTTGAGCACAGCTGCCTTGGACACACAGCCAGTCAGGCCACAAGGCAGATCCCTCTTAATACCCAAACCTGAAGATCTCACTTCTCCAGTCCTGCAGCTTCCAGGTGCCACTCCACACGCTATAACTTGTCTTATGTTAGGTACTCGCTAAAGTACAAACGTGCTTTTTAGTCACCTGATTTTTTTTCATTATGGAGGAAGCAATATTATAATAACTTTATACAATGCAATTACAGTCTCACCACCTGATCACACCCAACCTCAGCCGTCAAACGCTCAGACCAAAACTAGGGTGTTACCTAGGACTCTGGTGTCTCTCACAACCTCCTTCCAACCCTTCCTCTCCCGACAGGAAATTCTGTCAAGTCCACCTTCAAAATATGTCCAGAATCTCCTTATTTTGTTCGTCTCCACTGCTGCCACCCCAATCTGTGTCACCATCGTCTCCTTCCTACACTTCTGCTAGTTAGTTCTCCATCGCCCCCCAATAGTCTCTCCTCCACGCAGTGGCCAGAGTTGTCCTTTCAAATGTAAGTAAGGTCATGTCATGCCTCTATGCGCAATCTTCCAGTGACTTCCCATTTCCCTCAGGGAAATGATCTGGCTCCATCACTCCTTGCTCATCCCCTAGTCTATCCCCTAGTCTATCCCAGCTACAACGGCCTCCTTGTGGTCTTATATTACATGCCATGCCTACCTCTGTCTCAGGGCCTTTGCACTGAATTTTGACAGAATTTTGAAGTCAGGAAAATTCCTGTTCCAAATCTCAACCTTACCACTTGGTATCTTTGAGTCTTTGAGAAAGAAATATAACTCCTCTTGAGTCCTACATCACCTCCTCATAAAGTTATAGGAAACAAACAAACAAACAACAACAAACAAAACCACCTAACACAAACCAGCTACATGGGCCCTTCTCCTTAACTCAGTGTGTTACAGAACCCTGAAATCCGATTCATGTTCCCAAAGCACAGTGAGTCAATCTCTGAATCACCAGGTTTAATTCACAGAAAGCTTTATTATCAGAAGGGCAGCCCAACCAGCAGTCAGGAAATCAGTCCCAAGTCTGCCTTGCCCTGTTAAGCTTAGGAACAGTTTATGTATGATTAGCAAATTATGTGGGGGTTAGGGCAGGAACTGGATGGGCCTCGAAACTTCTCTAGGAGGCTTGAAACTTCTCCAGGTAACACACTGTCCTTGGCGTCCTGGCACCATCCAGCGGTCCTAGTTCCTTACCTGTTGACCTCACATCTGATACTGGTTCGGCAAGACAGACATTATCAACCTGCATCCCATCCCTGGTCCCTGTAAGTAACCTCAGGAAAAAGAACAAAAGGACAAGGTTAATAATTCTTACAAGGTGGTGAAGGAATGTGCCCACGGGCAGTGTGTGAAGTTACCATGGAGGGAGAAACTGGTAAAGATTTAAGTGAAAAAACATACCTGGGTGCATCAACAAGAGTGACCCAAAGCCATAATAGCTTTCTTGACATTGAGAATGTGGACATCAGAATCTCACTGATTAGCCTTCAACTAAATGAGAAAGTGATCATCTGTGGATTTTTAAAGTATATGACGGCGAAGATTATCACTAAAATTACTGCGTTTGAAATAAGCTTCAGAAATATTTCCTTTTTGGGGTCCCTGGGTGGCTCAGTCGGCTGAACATCCAACTCTTGATTTTGGCTCAGGTCATGACCTCAGGGTCATGAGATCAAGCCCCAGGTAAGGCTCTGCACTAGACGTGGAGTCTCTTTAAGATTCTCTCTCTCTCTCTCTCTCTCTCTCTCTCTCTCTCACCCTCTACCCTTCTCCACTCCCTACCCCCTCTAAAAAAAAAAGAAATAAAGAAATATTTCCTTTTTTAAGGTAAATAAAGATTTTTTGCAAATTAATCTAACCTCACAACAGCTTCACTGATTTTATGTGTTGTTGAACACTTGGTTCCCCTCAATATATATATATATATATATATATATATATATATATATATATAACATACAAATAAATAAGATATGGCAAGACAGTAACTCCATACATCACCAATGAAGAAGTAAGGTAGAATTTTCTGTCAAATAAGAATTCAATGAGATTTTTAAAAATTCTGTTCCTTTTTATCTGTCTGCTGTTGCCACTATCAGAGATCTGGTTAGGGCCTTAATGTGGCCTCCTGACCCGGTAGTTTTAGTCTTTAAGCAACAGGACTGGAGGCTTGCCCCATCCTCCTAGGTCTCCATTAAAGCATGTCTATTTTAGTATTGGGTGCAGAAAAGCTTGAAAAATTAAACTGGTGAGGAAAGGCAGAGCCCATACCTTTCAACCCTACTTCAGCTACCTGTGTTTTAGGATGACCCATTTTAGTTGTATCAAGCAGAAGGTGTTACCTGGCTTCTTGTGAATATACTCATTTCTAGTTCTCCAATTCGCTTTGACCTAAGGGAGAAAATTCGCTTTGCAGCTTGGCAGGAGTGCGACTGACTTTGCAACTGATTTGATCACCCAGTGGAGACAAAAAAGTCTTCCTCTTAGTACATCTATGTTTCCATTCTAGTGTTCCCTTTATCCTGAAACTTGTTCCTCCTTTTAGCAAATTCCTAAAGGCTCAAAGAAATGATCAACACACTTCACACGAGGTTGCTCTAAACGTTATTTTTTTTAACAGCAGCACTATTGGCATTTGGGGCCAGAGATGACTTCGCTGTGGGGGACTGTGACAACAAAAACGTCTCTAAACATTGCCAGATGTCCTCTGGGAGAGGGGGGGAGCAAAATCCCCTCCGGTTGAGAACCACTGACCCCATACAGATATTTGCATTCCTTCCTTCCTTGGAAAAGCAAGACAAAGTTGAGAGTTAGAAGCAGAGAACTATGCCTGGGGTTGGGATCTAAGCTAGAGATTGATGGGAGATGGAATAAAACCATTGATCAAAACAGATCAGTAATACAATTTTGAATATTCACCTAAGGAATTTGGGTTTTGTTTTTTAGGCAATGGAGTATCATCAAAGGATCCTTAGAAAGTGATATAATTAGAGTTTCTTTTTAAGAACATTTTCTTGATCTTAGAATGAGAGGGGATTGAAAAGACAATAGCTGTCACAAACTTGGACATGATGACTATGTGAGATAAAGCCTACAAGGTGAAAAGGAAGTGCCAGCCCCGCATGCCGAGCCCACTGGCATGGAGGCTCTAAGGACAGATAATGCTCACTTCCCATGTTTGCTTTCAGTTGATCTTCAGTTTCCTTATCAACATCATCATGTGCAGCTTCCCTTGCAGGTTACTGTCTCAGAATATTTTCACCTTATACATCCCGAGTTTTTTTGGTTTTTAGTCGTTTTTGCCACCGGCGCTAGCAGGTACCATTCCACTTCTTTGCCTGTTTCCTCTACACACGGGTTTACACTTTCAAAGGAACATCAGGGAATCTGATCCGCTACCCCCAGGGCAGACCTATGCGGGGAGCTTAGCCCCATTTGCATGAGTATTTTTTGAGTCTCCCAGAAAAATAATAAAAGAAATTTGGGGTCTGGTGGTTAGGTTCCGTGCATTCAGAATGAATGTCTTCTCGAAGAGAGAGGGGCGGAGTCGAAAGCTTATGTCAACCTCTCCACAGGGTGTTCCTGGTGGGCAGGAAACCCATCCAAAAGGAAGAGTAATCTATAGTGTAGAGCACTACCTGAGACACCAGTTGATTGTCTGATAGACAAATTTACATTTTGGCTTCTTCTCTCACACCCCGTCTCTTTCATTTTGTTTTATATCATCAACAGAGCAAAGTTTTGTTTGTTACATACTTGAAAAAATCGTTTTCCTCCTTTGGAAGCTTCATTCCTTTATTTTATAAATTTCAGGACAATAGATGCAAACAGAAAAAAACAATTATGCCATTTGGCTTTTGTTATTTATTTCATCAGCATTTAAACTGAAGGCTTGTCAGAAATCCAATAGAGAAAAGAAAGAGGATCAGAAAAAATGATACAAACTTCCATCAACTAAAAGTTTGCTTCAATAATTTTCAGTAAATCCACAAAGAGGAACATTGGGCAGTAGTTAGAGATTACATGGATCGAATTTTATTGGCATGGTAATGTGTTTTCAATGCAGGGGGCAAAGTAATATATCATGTGGGGCCGCAACTGAATGGTCAAGAAAGATTTCTTGAGCTGTTTTTGGTGTAAAAAGGTACTTTTATTTATTTATGTTTATTATTTACTTAATTGATTTTTAATATAACTTATTGTCAAATTGGCTTCCATACAACACCCAGTGCTCATCCCAGCAGGTGCCCTCCTCAATGCCCATCACCCACTTCCCCTCCCCCACCCCCCATCAACCCTCAGTTTGTTCTCAGTATTTAAGAGTCTCTTATGGTTTGCCTCCCTTCCTCTCTGTAACTCTTTTTCCCCCCTCCCCCTCCCCCCTGGTCTACTGTTAAGTTTCTCAGGATACACATATGAGTGAAAACATATGGTATCTGTCTTTTTCTGACTGACTTATTTCACTTAGCATGATACCCTCCAGTTCCATCCACGTTGCTGCAAATAGCAGGATTTTATTCTTTCTCATCGCTTTCAACAATAGCCAAATTATGGAAAGAGCCAGAAAGGTACTTATTACAGCACGGGGATAGGACCCATGGGCCGAAAGTGCTACACTTTCTGCTGCTTAGTGCTCAAGGGGGAGGGGACGTGCAGGGAGTATTAGATCATAAACGTCTTCTTCAAATTTCTACACGTAAAACTACTTTCACAAGATTTCTCTGGTGCTTATCCTTCAGCTCGATATTAACTATCAGTGAGATTTACAAGCAGTCATGAGACCCTTTAAGAGTGTAGCAAAGGGCACGTATTTGATCCTTATCGGAACAATGCAGGCTGTCAGTCAGCCTTCTGGGCTAAAGGTGAACATTTTTCTGCTTCAGTCCCTCATCAGTATATGTAATACCTCACCCAGTGACATAAAATTACAGATTTCTCGGGGCGCCTGGGTGGCGCAGTCGGTTAAGCGTCCGACTTCAGCCAGGTCACGATCTCGCGGTCCGTGAGTTCGAGCCCCGCGTCGGGCTCTGGGCTGATGGCTCAGAGCCTGGAGCCTGTTTCCGATCCTGTGTCTCCCTCTCTCTCTGCCCCTCCCCCGTTCATACTCTGTCTCTCTCTGTCCCAAAAATAAATAAACGTTGAAAAAAAAAATTTAAATTTAAAAATTACAGATTTCTCTGCCTCCAGTACTCCTCTCTCTTGATACTCAAGACCCTTTATTGTTATTCTTAGTATTTAATGTCCTTGCACGACCATAAGCTCCATGAGAGCAGAACCCTAAGTTTTAGTCCCAGCACCTAGACCAGTGTGTGGCACATGATACATGACCAACAGAGAGCTGCCCAGTCAGTGGGTAATGCCTTGTTCTCCATGATCCCTGCTTCCTTTCCAAACTGCTGACAAATCGTCCATTTAATCATCTGCCCTAGAATTTTGCCTAGGATCCTCATCAGGCCTGTGGAATCTGCCATTTTCTAGTTTGTGAGTATTTGCATTCTTCCTCAGTTTGGTCCTCAGCTTGCATGGTCTCCCCCGATAGATTGTTAGCCCTTGGAAGCCAGGGACTGTGTTCTGTTTTGTTCTTTCTGCAATGCCCAGGAAAATGTTCTCAAAGTGGAGGCCTGTGAAGTGACTGAATGAGCAGACAACTATTAGCTCCTAAGAGAACAAGTTAAGAACTGGAGTCATTATAATTCACTGACAACCCTAACCAGTCCCTTTCATGGGCCAGGCCTTGTGGTTGGGGCTTCAGGTCAGTTACCTCTTCTATATCCATCACCACTCTGAGGGAAATACGACAAGGCCCATTTTACACAAGAGATGCCTCCGAGTCTCAGGGATTCACCTAGACAGGAAGAGAAGGTATCAAGATTGAAGCCAGTTTTCCCAATTCAAGATCCATGCTCTTTCTCATGGTGGCCATCCCCTCCCATCTCTCCTAGACAAACCGAATTCTCTCAGGAAACAAACCACGCACACCATGTCCATCACAGGGACAATATGATGAATCAGAAGGAGCCCTGGAAACACAACTCACTGAGTTCATCTACCAAATGGCCACGTTTGAGGGCACCTGGGTGGCTCAGTCAGTTAAGCGTCCGACTTTGGCTCAGGTCATGATCTCACGGTTTGTGAGTTTGAGCCCGGCGTCAGGCTCTGTGCTGACAGCTCAGAGCCTGGAGCCTGCTTCACATTCTGTGTCTCCCTCTCTCTCTGCCCCTCCCCTGCTCACGCTGTTTCTCTCTCTCACACAAAACAAATAAACATTAAATTAAAAAAAAAAATAGCCATGTTTGTGTGGACAGCGACCGTGATGGCTACTAGAGAAGATAGTTTTGTGACGCTGCTGCCTTTGGCTCCTGGACAAAAGCAGAGAAAAGAAAAAGCCGTAATCTCTGACCCAAGGCCTGTGAACAGCCTCTTCAAACTACCTGGGTCAGGAAGACTTTGGACAACACCCTCCCCATCCTGCTTGGCTTTTTAAAGTAAGTCAACCACACAGAGGGAAGCACTGTTGAGTATTCCCTAAACAGATTCTTTCTCTTGCCCAGGGAGACCCGTAGAACAAGAGAGGGCACTACGGGCAGAGAAGATTGGAGGGAATTAAAAGGGTAGTGAGGGCGTGGTTGCCCACAATCTGACTCCAAAGGATAGATGAATGCCGTTTGGCTGTCATTCCAAGAAACTTCTGGTTGATAAACACTGTCTGGTATTTCCTTGCCGATTTCTTACCCTCATACCGCAGGCCCTGATTCCTGTGGTCCACTGAGCAAATGCAAATTACCTGAATCAGGCTGCCGGTGACTCACCGGCTCCCCTTTAAAGCAACTTGGGCTCAGGGCAGTGACTGCTCAGGGTGGAAAGCCATGGCTCACCAACTCCGCTTCGCCTGCCGGCTATTGGTCTGCTGGGTGGTGGTAACCGTGGCAGAAGGTAAGGCTTTGGCTCTTATTCTGTGGGTCCCTAATTAATAAGTTGTGTGAAAAGACAACTATATGTATCCATGAACCAGACATAATTTTGTCAGCTTCCATCAGCCTGTGTGGTTGAGGAGAAAGAAGCTAAATTTTGTCATCTGAAGACCTTAGTCCTCATCTCAGCCCTAACTATGTGACTTCAGACATACTTAACCTTTCTCACACCAGTCTCCTCATATGTGAGGTGACAGTATTAATAATTATTATGGGGGTTATAAGGACAAAATGAGCTATCTTGCAAGAAAAGCTCTTCCAGCTCAAAACACTATCCAATACCAGTTGTTATTATTGTAAAGCTAACAGTTTCCACCCTGAATTACGGCAGGGTCCACCTCTTGCTATCCCCAGCAGCATAGTAATTTGCACATGGTGGCTGTTTAATCTCTGTTTGTTAGTTGCTTTAATTAATCACATCTAGGCAGCTGCGTCTTGGGGCTACCGAAGCGAACATAGCTTTCTCTTGGATTATATTACATTCTGCTTCTCCACTGCTCCTATTCTCTTTCCTTTCCCCCATCACAAGGTTTCCCGGGTGACCTGAGCTTTAAAATTGGTTTGCACACCCCTGGAGGAAAGAGAGAAGAGGCTAGGGAAGAAGGGAGAAAGGGAAAGGAGAGAAAGAGATGCTGGGGGATCTGGGTCTACTGTTGTTTCTTTCACAAGTCACCTTCGTTCCAGCACCAGATACTGTTCAGGGAGGTGAGACCCAGGATCAAACCAACTACCCTGGGGTCTCTGCAGGGGCTCAGCCAGACCCTAGTCATCTCCCCTCCCCCAAAGCTCACATACAGAGGAGAGGGGCAGAGACCCAGAGGCTGGGGGCGAGACCACCAGAGGTCACTTTGCCCAACCTCTGCATGAACTCTGGCAATCAGAAGGGGAGGAGATATTACAAATGACACCTGCCCCATTCCCAAAACCAGACCCCCAAGCACCACCTGCTGAATGTGACATCTAAAAGAGGCATCGTAAAACACAACCAGCCACCTACCTGACATCTTCTTTCCAGTAAGTGAACCACTCTTCTGGAAACTTTGTAAATACATAGCTGAACAAGTTATAATGAGGTCATAGGTGTATCCACATCTGAAAAAACACCAATTAAAATGTGAGATACGACTTCTGAATTTGGCTCATGCTTCCCCACTGTCCCTCAGGCTGGCATCGAAACTCCTTCAAATGTAGCTTCGCTCTATCCATGTAGCCCTGGTTCCAGCTTGTCACTCGCCTATCTGTGCCGTGTCTGGTCGTGTGTGGGTGTCCAAATTCACCCTGCCCTCACCTGTTTATTGCAATTCTGCTTCACCTGATGACATTTAAATGTAGCTACAGGATTGCTCCGCAAAGATTTTTTTTAAGGTACATAATTGAAAGGGGCGCTGGGGTGGCTCAATAGGTTAAGTGTTCTACTCTTGGTTTCAGCTCAGGTCATGATCTCATGGTTCATGAGGTCGAGCCCCATGTCGGGTTCTGTGCGGACAGCGCAGAACCTGCTTGGGATTCTGTCTCTCTGTCTTTCTCTCTTTCCCCCTCCCCTGCTGGCATGCATGTGCGTGCGCTCTCTCTCTCTCTCTCTCAAAAATAAACTTAAAACAAAAGAAACACATAATTTAAAAATTGCTATCTCTCTCTCTGACATCTCGGAATTATAGCAATTTGTACATCACCCGTGACACGTGCCTCTTTCTGCTCTGTAGTACAGATCCATGTATTTGTAGCACTTGCCAAGTGCAGGCCCGTGTCTTTATTATCTCTGAGTTTGCCATAACACCTAACACAGTAACTGCACACAGTGGAAATGACTGGCTTTATAGCACAGGATTGAAAGAGGCCTTTGTGGCACTTTCTGGGCTCCAAATTCTTTCCCTGTAGGCTTAGAGATTTGACCAAAAGAGCCAGTCATTCTGTGAGTCTACAAAATGAGCTGAGTTGCAGTTATTGTGAGTAAATTCATCACAGAACTTATATTCCTTTCTGGTTCAACTCTGAAAGCATATGAGAATTTTCTATGACTCCATGGGCCTTATAAGGGGAGAACTGCGTACTTAAACATTATGTATGAGTTTACTTCTCTTAAAAATCAGTACAGTTCATTACAAACCAGCTATCGTCTGCCCAAATAACCACAGACTACAGGTAATTGTTCTGTTGGGGTTTTTTTCTTTTTTTAAAGAAAAGGGACTTCTCATCCTTACTTTAAAAAAAAAAAAAGTACTAGTTGTTGATATGCTATGAATTTCATGTCTAGACTATAATAAACCTGCTCAAAATTGATATCCAAACTTCAAGTGATACTTTGGCTTGATTTTTTATTACAGTCTAATTTTAAATGTAAGTTATTGCAAATTTTCTGGGACTGAAATTAAATACTCATGAGCTTCACAAAATCTACAGAGAAAAACCCTCAACATCTGCCTGACCATTCATTCAATTTATTGACTATGTACTGGACCCCCCTCTAAGCCAGGTATATTGTAGGTGCTAAGGACAGAGCCATGACCAATAGAATCTCTGTTTTCATCAAGGTCCCGTTCTAATAGCATCTGTACCCTTTAGTCCTATCAGTAGCACACATATTTTATACCTAAAGTGGAACCAGATGGGCCCAAGAAAATGGTACTTTGTGCTGATAGAATCTTTCTTCCATGACATTCAAGATTAATAATAACAGTAGCTAATACCTACTAAGTGCATATTGCGTATCAGACATGTTCTGGACACTTTACGTGTCTTAATTCAGACAATGCAACAAGCCAATGAGGTAGGTAGTATTTTTTTTTCCATTTTACAAATAAGGAAAAGGAGACTCAGAAAAGTTAAGGAACCTGTCAATGGTCATACAGTTATTAAGTGGCAGAGTTCAGCGATCCTGGTTCTAGAGTCTATGCTTTAAACACTATCGTCTTCTGTCTTATGTTTTTAATCTATATTTATTTTTATAATGTTTATTAATTTATTTTTTAGAGAGAGAGAGAGTGGGGGAGGGACAAAGAGAGAGGGAGACAGAGTATCCCAAGCAGGCTCTGTGCTATCAGCACAGAGCCCCATGTGGGACTCGAACCCAAGAACTGTGAGATCATGACCTGAGTCTAAACCTCAGACGCTTAACCGACCGAGCCACCCAGGCACCTCTCAATCTGTATTCAAATATTTGACCTACTTTGGTCTGATTAACGTCACAGAAGGGCTCTCATCTTTGACATTCAGTGCCTTTGGGGGCATGTCTGTGTGTTAAATATTGAAAACCATCTATTTATAATGATCGCATCATCTCTGAGAGGTGGGGAGATGGTAACTTTGGCAATTATAGAAACAGAGATTTCTCTCAATCAATTCAATTCCACTGCAGGCACTGTGGCAGGGCTAAGGAGATGTGGTCTACAGGGTGGTCATGTGGATGTTCCAGTGGAGAAATACAACCACTGAATAGTAATCACATGACTGATGAGTATTCTGAAAGTGGACTCCCAGAGTGGTCTGGAAGCATAGCGCCAAGGGCTTTAAGCCAGCCTCAGGGTAGGAAAGACCTCACTGAGGAAATGAGGCATGAAATATGCGTAGGAGTAAGCCAGGCAAAGAGGACAGGAAATGGTGCTTGGGTATCTGGAACCAGTTTGTTAAAAGCCCGGGACCGGTAATGACTTTTGCCAAAGTAGGTTTTCTTGAGTAGAGAAATCACAGTCAGGTTCCAGTAGATTAAATATGGGGGGCCATAGGGGGCACATGTAGATGACTGTGTAGATATCTCTCTGAAGTGAGAGAGATAAGAACCAAAGAAGTTCATGGCAGATCACTGAAGTTTTCTTTCTGAAATATGCAGCTAAGTAGTCTACTTACAAAGGTAAAGAGACTTTTGAAGAAAATTCTTCAAATGAATGACAAAGAATGAGAATTTTGAAGGGGCTTTGAGAAGAGTGTCAAAGATTCAGAATCCAGTGGGAATGGAGCAGAACAAGGAGAAACAAAAGAATTGGTGAGCAGTGTTAACTCAGCCAAAGTTGGAGACCATGAATGGCATCAATGTCCTCACCCAAATGTGTGGCCTTAACCTGTACAGTTTCCCCAATCAATCCCTATGGTTCCCACATTTTAGAGCCCTTGTGCTAGTCAACCAGTGCCCTGCAATAGTCATCATGTGTCTAGTTTTCTGGAAGAATATGGTTTTACGTGGTCCTGCCCACATTCTTGGGCTGGTTACTAGGACAAGCTTGTATCTTGATATAGAGCTCTTGGAAATCCCCGGGAGAGAGCAGTGAACACTGCTGGACATCCCAGAATCAGAGAAAAGCTACCTAGCAGGCTCTAACACCCCAGAGTCAGCAGGAAGATTTGGTTGAATAGCCTCAGGTTTGAGAAATGAGATGAGCACAGGGGTAGGTGGTTGATTTGTTGTTAATGGCTGGAATACAGTGTACTGAGAGGCAGAGCTCAGGCCTAGCTAAGTCTGATCTAATAACAAAATGTCAAGATGGAATTTAAGAAGAAAGTTAGTTTCTGGTGCCTGGGTGGCTCAGTTGATTGAGTGTCTGACTCTTGATTTCAGCTCAGGTCATGATCCCAGGGTCATGCTTAAGATTCTGTCTCTCTCTCCCTCTGTCCTTCTCCCTGGCTCACATGCATGCATTCTCTCTCTCTCTCTCTCTCTCTCTCTCTCTCAAAAATAAAATAAATATTATTTAAAAAAAATTTTTATCTTTATTTTTGAGATAGAGACAGAGCTCAAGCAGAGCAAGGGGAGAGTGAGAGGGAGACACAGAATCTGAAGCAGGCTCCAGGCTCTGAGCTGTCAGCACAGAGCCTGATGCAGGGCTCAAGCCCATGAACTGTGAGATCATGAGCTGAGCTGAAGTCAGGGGCTTAACCAACTGAGCCACCCAGGTGCCCCTAAAATAAATCTTTAAAGAAGAAAGAAGGAAGAAGGAAGAAGGAAGGAGGAGGAGGAGGAGGAGGAGGAGGGAGAAGAGGAGGAGGGGAGGAAGAGGAGGGGGAGGAGAAGAAGGAGAAGGAGAAGAACAAGGAGGAGAAAGAGATGGAGAAGGAGAAGAAAGAAGAAAGCTAGCTTCTCCACACTGACTGGATTCTCTGCAGAAAGCTTTCATGTTACAACAGTTCAGGAACAGACACCCACTCAAGCCAGCTTAAGAAGAGAATAAAGTAGGGGCACCTCAGTGGCTCAGTTGGTTGAGCATTGCCTCTTGATTTTTGGCTCAGGTCATGAGCTAACCATCATGAGATCAAGCTCTGCTTAGGAATCTCTCTCTCTCTCTTTCCCTCTCTGCCCCTCCCACAAGCACGCGCACACACACACACACACACACACACACACACACGCTCTGCCTCCCTCTCTCTCAAAATAAATAAATTTTAAAAAGGAGGCACCTGGGTGGCTCAGTCGGTTGACTTCAGCTCAGGTTATGATCTCACACCTGGTGAGTTTGAGTCCCAGGTCGGGCTCTGTGCTGACAGCTCAGAGCCTGGAGCCTGCTTCACATTCTGTGTCTCCCTCTCCCTCTGCCCCTCCCCTGCTCATGCTTTGCCTCTCTCTCTCAAAAATAAACATTAAAAAAAATTTTTTTAAGAGTAGGTGGAGTGATTATTATAAGGATATTTCTAAGACCCTTGTGCACAGCCAGGCTTCAGAGGGATCAGCCCTAAAGAGTCAAGAACCAAGGCTACTCTTACCACCACTCTGTTACCACATGGTCGCTTGTCTCTCTTTCTCTGAAAGGCCTTACCATTTTATGGCATCTATGGAAAGACTGGCTTCTCTGCTTACTCATCATTCAACTGGCCAAACAAAACCTAACACTCCAGTCCCTGCCCTACACCTTCCACTAACATCTTCCACTGTGTCTCTTTGTTGAAATCCTTAAATGAGAATCTGATTGGTCACTGACCAACCAATGAATGAGGTGAGTGTCTATCAGCAGGCCAATCAGCCATAGTCAAAGATAGTAGGACTGACCTTTCCAGGGGTTGTGGGTAAAGCAGAATCTCCAGAAGGGGCTATAAACACAAGCAGGAAATAGGTATGTCCTACACAACCAAGAAATCTGAATTCAGTTGTTCTAAAGGTGAGGGGAATGCAGTTCTTTCAAGTGCCTCAGTACTTTCAACTTTCTGTGGGGAATTTGTTTTTCCATCATTTACATATAGCATCCTCTTCCAGGCCTGTGTTGGTAAGTTTGTAAGAACGTGAAAGAATCATTTTCTGAAGGGCTTACTTTTTCATAGCCAATTCCATTGGATGATACAGAGAAGAGTGTTCTCTATAGAGAAGACCTTGATACTTGAGCTTGACCCAAATTTCTTCAGAAACTAATTTCATCCTGGTTTTTAGTACTTGCTCCCCTCCTGTGTGTAGATGCCCACCCCCACCCCCCCACTTCCCCTTTAGAGAATGATTTCAGTGCTAGGGGAAGTGAAGCAGACCCCTTGGATGAATAGCCTTCACAGGGAGGGGCAGTTATTCTTATTTTCTTAACATTAATTCTTTTCCTCCACTGAATTCTCTTTTATTTTTTAATTTTTTTTAGTGTTTATTTATTTTTGAGACAGAGAGAGACAGAGCATGAATGGGGGAGGGTCAGAGAGAGGGAGACACAGAATCCGAAACAGGCTCCAGGCTCCGAGCCATCAGCACAGAGCCTGATGTGGGGCTTGAACTCACAGACTGTGAGATCATGACCTGAGCCGAGGTTGGCTGCTTAACCAACTGAGCCACCCAGGCGCCCCTGAATTTTCATTATTTGGTTATAACTTATGAACAATAAAATATACAAATCTTAGAGGTACAGACTAATCACATTTTACATATACACATATATGTATGTCTGTATGTATATAAACATGTGTGTACGTATATGTATGTGTAAATATAAATGTGTGTGTGTGTGTGTCTCCATAACCACATAACAACCACCTGAAACAAGATCTAAAGAATCCTACCTTAAAAAATAATAAAAATAAAGAAAAATAATTCTTTTTCCACAAAATAACACCTACCCTAACCCTAAATTAATTACTTAAGAATTTTTTGTGACCATAGATGGGTTTTCCTTGTTCTTGAACTTTATATAAGTGGAATCTTACAGTATGGACTCTTTTGTGTCTAACTCCTTTTGCTCAATATATCTGTGGGATGCCTCTATGTTGTCATATTAGTAAGTCTTCCTATATTTGTTGCCCCCTTTTCATTGTATATACACAGTTTGTTTAACCTTTCTCCTATTGATGGACACTTGTACTGTTTCCAAGCTTAAGAGCTATTATGAATAAGGCTTAAGAAGGGTGGGGGTGGGCAGCCGAATGCCTCAATGGGAAGAGCATCTGACTCTCGATCCCAAAGTCCTGACTTCAAGCCCCGTGTCGGGCATGGAGCCTACTTAAAAAATAATAATATGAATATGAACAAGGCTGCTATGAACATTCGTGAAGTAGTCTTTTGAAGACATATGCATTCATTTCTCTTGGATAAATTCCTCAGAGTAGGACTGCTGGGTCATGAGTTGTGTTCATGTTTCATTCTGTTGGACCTTGGCAGTTTTTTCAAACTTGTTTTGAGACTTCTCTATTTCTCTCTCCCAATCTTTCTGCCCTGCTGCCATCTAAAGTATCTCCCTTCTGCTTCTGTTATCAGGCCTTTTTGCTGACTTGCACCTTTCTCCCCGCAGGACAAAAAGCAGTAGCCACCCCTCTTAGAGGCTCACAAGATGATGGAGGCCCTACAGACTGCGAGATCTTTACACTCACCCCTCCACCCACCATAAGGAACCCGGTGACAAGGATTCAGCTCGTCCCAAGGACACCCAAGTGTCCCTTTCATTTTTTTCCACAAGGGCCTAGAGTCCACATTAGGTTTCCAAACAGACCTTTCCTTCCTCGGAAGTGCAATCGTCGTTTTCAGTTTCGTCCGTTCTTTTGGCCACACAGTCGCCTCACTCCTCATTACAGATACTTCCCCAGAAGAAAACTGTGGAGAGGAAGCTCCTCTGAAGAAAGCAGAGAGAAAAGAGAAGCCCCAAACATGCTGATGCAAAAGAGGCCAATACCTCCGAAAAGAGATTAAAAACATTCCTGCTTTCTTTTTCCCAACTAAAGTGATTGGAGTTGAACATGAAGTATCTTAAACACCACAGACTAGAAATCGTTCTTAATGTCTGCAGGGAAGATATCGGCTTACAGGATATTCATGTTTGCCAGATAGGAGCGATAACTACATTACCCTTATCCCCAACTTTTTAAGATCTCAGGATATTCATGCAAATAAAATCCTAAAATGGGTGGTTCCAAGAATTCCTGTACAGACTGCAATGCCAGGAGAATCAGCTCTCTCTTCTAAATTAAAGTGAAAGCATTTAAACAAATCGATATAAACCAAATGAAGACATTAATGACACCCTTTTTACTCACTGGAAAATTTACAGAGCGAAGCGCATTTACAAAGTGAACTGTAAAGGAAATTATAGAAAACTGAAAGTTTAATGTTATTCTTATTCTATTCTCTGTTTGGCCATGGTGTAGATAGTGGCTACTTATTCATTTATCTTTTACCAAGGTGTAATTGACATGACATTATATTAGTTTCAGATGTACAATGTAATGATTCCATATTTGTATATATTGCAAAAAATCACAATAAGTCCAATTAACAACCATTACCATACAAGTTACGATTTTTTTTTTCTTATGATGAGAACTTTCAGGATCCACTCAGTTTTCTAATAACAACAACAAAAGAATTATACTCATTAAAGCAAAACAAAGTTATGGGGCATCTAAGATAATACCTTGAAGATATCATAAACTAAATTACCTAACTTAAAAAACTATTTTTTAACTATAATATCTAAAGTTACTTTTATGTTGACTTTTTAAGCAACCAGTGCAAATTAGTTTGATAAGTATCTCACTGTTTCTCACCTTATCATCATATGGATACTAGCTTAGATTGCTTATTATTTATTTCCCCTAGAACTTTCAGTAAGGTTCCAGACTCAAAGTCTGATTAAAAGTTTACATGGATTATTGCATTCATATGTGGAATTTAAGAAACACAGCAGATGAACATAGGGGAAGGGAAGGAAAAATATGATAAAAACAGAGAGGGAGGCAAACCATAAGAGACTCCTAAATACAGAGAACAAACTGAGGGTTGTTGGAGGGGCGTTGGGTGGGGGGATGGGCTACATGAGTGATGGACATTAAGGAGGGCACTTATTGGGATGAACACTGGGTGTTACATCCAAGAAATGAATCACTAAATTCTACTCCTGAAACCGTTATTACACTATATGTTAACTTGGATTTAAATAAAATTTAAAAAAAAATTTTTTTAAGTTTACATGGATGTTCTTGTAACTCTAGAGCTCCAAAGACATAAGTTGAGTCAACTATAGGAAGCTGAGCGTGCAACGGGAGTTAACAAATCCCACCGCTTGCATTCATTGGGCATTACTACAGCCATTCTGTAAATACTGCCTCCTGTCTGTGCCACTCACCTTGCCTGTAACATAGGAACTTGACTTTTGCAAATGTGGTCAAGGGCTTACACCTGTTCCTCCCAAGAAGTGCGTGCAAAAGTTGCTGCTGCTGCTGCCACTGCTTTACAAAGGAAAAAAAAAAAAGAACATAAAGACATGAGGTCGCTGGGAGTGTTGCCTGGGAAAGGAAGAGACAGAGAAAGTCATCATACTGTTCTTTGCTATGTGAAAAGATAAAAAGGAAAAAAAAATTCCTTCACTCACTTCCTAGCAAATTTTCTTACAAGAACAGATATTTGCTTCAAAATTATGAGCTTAAATAAAAACTGTATTTGAAATCCTAAGGAACTCTATATTTTGTAATAAACTGGCTGTCTCGTTTGCTTTCTTTTTGATTCGTGGGGCATAATCAGAAAAGGGCCAAAGTCGGGCAAACCTGAAGACAGGTAAATGTTTGTGTTTGAATCTCACCTCCCTTTCTGGACCCCCTCCTCTATTACAGCACTCTTCCTGCTCCCCACTCCCACTCCAGAGTCTTCCATGGCTCACAGGAATCCCAAACTCAATTGCTCTGAAATCTAGTCCATGGAGACCCTGCTGGGTGACATACAAACCTCAGAAAAATTAAGACAAACTAAAGCATCACCGCTTCAATGCCTCAGTCACTGCATCTGTTATAGAAAGCAGGCTGTTCCTGCAGTGTTTCATAGTGGGGACCTTTTCCAGAATAACTCTGGGTATAATTGCAACATTCCTCCCCCTTGAACATGCATAGAGTTGCCCATATGAAAAGTAGCCTACACCTGTAATTTAAAACGTATGATTTAAATGATTTTTAAAAAATCATGATAAAAAAAATTTGTATCCTTTTGTCTAATAAATTTTTCTTTAAAAATACAGTGATGCCTAGCAGGTTTATTGCCTCAGGGAGATCGTTTTCATCACTAACACCTCAAAGTGAATTTATGTATCAAATGTGTTCCTCTTAGCATGTAAGTGGGCTTTGTTGCTTTTAAAGCAATGGAAGGGTGGGTGTGATAACTCTTGTGCTTTGTGACATGACAGCCTATGCATGTCTAAAGTTCCGATTATGCTAGAAAGGCATAACCTGAATCTAATCATCAGACAAACCCAGACTGAGGGACATTTACAAAACACCTGCTGTGTAATCTTCAAAAATGTAGATGTCGTGGTAGGCAAAGGTTAAAGGAGATCAAAGAGACATGATAATCAAATGTAACATGTGGTCCTGGAGGTGGGAAGGAGAGGGAGAGATTACCAGAAAGAATAGTATTGGGATGACTGGCAAAATTTTAATGTGGCCATGTGTTACATAATAGCCTTATGTCAGTGTTAATTTTTTTGAATTTGATGATTATGTAAGAGAACATCCTTACATAATAAGATGAAGTATTTGAAGGTAAAGGAGTATGATTTCTTCTCAAAACCATTTCATCTCAAACCATTCAGGGACCAGCCAAACCAGGAGAGGAGGGACATGCAGGCTGCATGGGGTTGGCTACTAAATGATTGGTTTGTGGCCCATTTAAACCCTGGGGTTTGCTACGCCCCTGATTAGACATGAAAAATTAAGAAAGAACTGACTTATTTTATAGATGTTACCGAATGGCATTTGGAAAATCATTTGAAACCAATCAAATGTTAGTTTGCTGGGACTGCTATAATGAAAATGCCACAGCCTGGGACGCTTAAACAGTGCAAATTCACTTTCTCACAGTTCTGGAAGCTAGAAGTGCAAAGTCAAGGTGTCAAGAGGGTGGGCTTCCTCTGAGGCCTCTCCCCTTGGCTTGCAGATGGCTGCCCTCTTGCTGCCTCTTCACGGGGTCTTTCTTCTGTGCACGTGTGTGCCGGTGTCTTTCCTGTGCGTGCAATTTTTCTCTTCTTAATAAGGATATCTGTCAGATTGGATATCTCCAAATATAGTCACCCTCTGACGTATTGGGGATTAACACTCCAACATACGAATGTCAGGATAAATTCAGCCCATAACACAAGGTATCCAATTTTGAAAGCAATGAACTACAAACTCCTAGAACAGCTGCATAATCTAGAGGAAGCTGGCTTTGATTCTACAGAACACAGTGGGACAATGCTCAGGTGCTTCCATGAAGGAAGGAAGGAAGGAAGGAAGGAAGGAAGGAAGGAAGGAAGGAAGGAAGGAAGGGAGGAAGGAAGGAAGAGGTTCAGCATTTTCCTTTTTTAAGCACAGAGCATATCTGACTTATTTGTATAATAAAATGTAAGTAACTTTCAAGTTCCTACTGGAACCTCCAGACTTGTTCTAAACAGCAGAGAAACAAAGGCACCAAGGATGGGAGGTGCAAACGAGTAGGCGCAGCTGAAACCATGCACTGGGGCGGTCAGTTCTATATACCTCAGCACCTCGTAGGGTCAGCACCGTGTAGAACCACTGAGTCATCATGAAATAGCTCTTACCTGGAAACACAAAGTCCGTCAACAGTAGAAAGGATGACTAAATTGTTATTGTGTCATACAGTGGAATACCACACAGTAAGGCAAAACCGTGGATGACGGCTTCACATCACAGCATAAATGAACCTCACTTCATGTTGAGTGAAAGATGTCAAATACAAAAGAATACATACAATAAGATTTCATGTATATTAAATTCAGGGGCAGGCAAAACTAATCCATGGTGACAGAGGTCAGAATAGTGATGACATTTAAGAGGTGGTTGGCTGAGTAAGGGCAAGAGGGAGACTGCTAGGAGCTAGAAATATTCCATAACTGGGGGCACCTGGGTGGCTCAGTTGGTTAAGTATCCAACTTCGGCTCAGGTCATGATCTCACAGTTCGTGAGCTCCGCATTGGGTTGTCTGCTGTCAACGCAGAGCCTGCTTCAGATCCTCTCTCCCCATCTCTCTCTGCGCCCCCCTCAAAAATAGATGAACGTTTTTAAAAAACAAAAAGAAAGAATTATCCCATAACTGGATCTGGATGGTAGTCACACAGGTGTGTGCACTTATAAAAATTCATCAAACTGTATACTTAAGATTTACGTATCTTACTATATGTAAGTTATCAGTTAAAAATTTTTAATGCTGTAGGGGCGACTGGGTGGCTCAGTCAGCTAAGCATCCGGCTTCAGCTCAGACCATGATCTTGCGGTTCGTGGGTTTGAGCCCCACATCTGGCTCTGTGCTGACAGCTCAGAGCCTGGAGCCTGCTTCAGATTCTGTGTCTCTCTCTCTCGCCCCTCCCCAACCCATGCTCTGTCTCTCTCTGTCTCTCAAAAACAAATAAACATTAAAAAAATATTTTAATATGTTTAATGCTGTAGTATAAAAGAAATCAGTAAATATATGCTAATTATAATTATAGATTTGTTTATCAAACAAGCTTTCAAATATTCTATTTTCTGGTAGGTACCAAGGTTGTATAAAGTAATACTTCACTGATAATAAATCAGACCAAGAAAGGCAAATACTGTATTATATCACTTATATGTGGAATCTAAAAAAGCCAATCACCGAGACAGGGAGAGCAGAGTGGTGGTCACCAGGGGCTGAGGGGTGGGGAAATGGGGAAATATTGGTCAAAGAGCATAAACTTCCAGTCATAAGATTAACATGTTCTGGGAATCTAACATACAGTGTGGTGATTATAGTTAATAACACTGTATTATAGACTTGAAAATTGCCAAGAGAGTAGACCTGAAATATTCTCACCACAAAAACAGAGATCGTAATCATGTGACAGGATGGAGATGTTAGCTAACACTACTGTGGTAATCATACCGCAATATGTGTGTCAAATCACCATGTTGTACACCTTAAACTTATACAATGATCAATGTCAATTATCTCTCAATAAATGGCAGGGGAGCCATCTTTCACTGGAGAAATATTTCACTGAAACATCACCTCCTGACAGTAAGCAGAAGACTGCATATTTTTTAGTATATGGCAATAGGCATTTGTCTTTCCCAGCGAAGGCAAATTTCAACCGGAGTAGTCTGAACAGCTTTAAATACAACCCTATACTTCATACAGTTGGTTAGCCAAAGAACCACAGAAAGAGATTAACACGCATGCCAAACAGAAAATCTCTCCTACAATTTCAACATGGGAAATTTATGATAAGCCTGAATTGGACAGTAGCGGTTCAATGATTTGTATAGAAGGGACCAAGACAAAGTATGACATCTGAAACCTCCTGACACAGATGTCCAAGTCCTTACGGTGGCCTGCATGACCTGGACTCCCATTCTGGGTCCCCAACCTTTTCCTCTTTGACCTTATCTCCTACCTGTCTCTTCCTTTTTCACTCCACTCGGGACACACTACCTGCCTCACTGTTCCTCAAGTAAACCAAGCATATACCTGTTAGTGAACTTTTTTTTTTTTTAAAGTTTTGCTCAACCTTTTATTTATTTATTTTTTAAATTTTTTTTGTAACACTTATTCATTTTTTGAGAGACAGAGCATGAGTGGGGGAGGAGCAGAGAGAGAGGGAGACAAAGAATCCGAAGCAGGCTCCAGGCTCTGAACTGACAGCCCAGAGCCCGACATGGGTCTTGAACTCACAAACCATAAGATCATGACCCGAGCCGAAGTCAGACGCTCAACCGACTCAGCCACCCAGGTGCCCCTGTTAGTGAACTTTTAAACTTCCTGATATTTAACCTTAGATGATTCCAAATCAGCTTCCACATATCAGGGGAAACCTCAGGATTTTAAAATCTTCTCCAGAAAAGGGGCACCTGAGTGGCTCAGTTGGTTAAGCACTCTTGATTTCAGCTCAGGTCATGATCTCATGGTTTGTGAATTGAAGCCCTGACAGGGCAGGGCCTGCTTGAGATTCTCTCTCTTCCTCTCTCTCCGGCCCTCTCCCGCTCATTCATGCACACTCCCTCTCTCTCTCTTTGTCTCAGAAATAAATAAGCATTAAAAAATAAAATAGGGGCACTGGGTGGCTCAGTCCATTGAGCAACTGACTTCAGCTAGGGTCATAATCTCGCAGTTTACGAGTTGGAGCCCGTGCCAAGGTCTGTGCTGACAGCTCAGAGCTTGGAGGCGGCTTTGGATTCTGTGCCGCCTTCTCTCTCTGCCCCTCCCCCACTTACATTCTGTCTCTCTCTGTCTCTCTCTCTCTCAAAAATAAATATGCACTAAAAATTTTTTAAAAATAAAATAAAATAAAAAATAACACCTTAAATCAAATTAAATTAAATTTCCCCAGAAAAAAATAACTTATTGAGGAGATACATACATCCCTCTCAAAAAATAGTTACTGCCACCTATGCATGCTTTCAACCTTCTTTTAGGAATTTTAACGTGAATATCCCTCCGTTTTAGTGCAGATAAATCTCTCTCTTTTGGGAATTTGTTAGAGAACTGGTCGTAATAGCAACCAGAGATAGAGAATCCGCCAATAATAATCACTCACTCATTTTGTAATTTCGTCAGGCTTTCATTAGCAACATCTATCACTTAAAAAAAAAAAAATCTGAGTCCAGTCCTCTCTACCAAGTTTTCTTCCAGGCCAAGGGAAGACATACAGGTTTCCTAGGAAGGCTAATCATCTGAGATGCCTCCTCAAGCTGTTAGTCTTTAAATATCTGTTCACCAGTCGGGAGAAACTGATTTTCTGACAACAAAATTAATAACACACTTTGGTTCGTGTTCTAAACAGAAGGGTTGTTACATGTTTAGTACATAGTAAACCCTTTACTTTCTTTAGAAATATCTTTCAAAAATAAAAAAAAATTTTTGATTAAAAAAAAGAAATACATTTCAAAATTTCCTTCCCATGGAGAATTAGATGCCCACCCTTATTCAAAACAGAGGTAGATTTCATACGATCATTGTGATCATTTATGATCATTATACGATCATAAAATTGTGTTTGAAATCTGTTTTAAAGTTCTCCATGTTGGCAAAGCATTTCTCGTTTTCTGTAGTCCCTTTTCAATTTTCCTTGGTGGTGCTTTTCTCAAATCAACATGTTGAGAAGTACATTAAGGACTTACGTTTTAGACACAAAATAGGTCGCTCATTTCCCCTAAACAAGATGTTCTACAGTATTTCAAATTCCGAGTTCTTGTGGACTGACGGCTGACTTACACATACCAGCTGGCTGACATCAAGGTTGGACGTGTGTCTGGGGCTGTACCAGGCAAACTCCCCATGAGGCATGCCAACAGAACTAGCCAGTGTGGACTCCCCAAATCCCATTCATTGTGAGCATTGGCTTACATTTTGCTGCTTGTACAGAAACCACACTTGAAGACCATGCTTCCAGTGAATCACAAAATGTCCTGAGCCCTCTTTGGATTAGCACTATTGGAAGTGGCCTGGTCGGCCCTCCTTGCCACTCTGCCTTTGCCCTTCTCACATTTCATCGCTGTGAGGCAAATTTACTTTCATAATTCTCCAACTTCTTTTTCTTTTACTCAGGATTTTCAGCAAAGTCCACAGCGCTGCCCTACCACCCCCATACTCCCATCAGCCTAGCCCTCCTCCAGCCACTGCTTCTGCCTTCTGACCTCTGAGTCACCAGACACCTGCTGACATCAGGGGAGCGCTGACACCGTCCCAAAGACCGAGGCATATGCATTGGTCTCTTCTCCCATTGTGCTTCATAAACCCCTGGGACTGGACTACTGGAGTGTTTAACTGTCAACGTCCACCAGAGGGCGCCACAACACTGGCGGTACCACGTGATGGCCATGGATCACACCTACCGTTCAAATAGATTAAGGACTCGTCAATATTGGGCCCTTAAAAATGGAAAAAGAAGACCTTTTCTTGCATAGACAAAAGGAATGGATAAATACCCCTCAGGTAACGTTCATCACAGATTTAGCATTTTTGCCCTTGTAAAGGACAGGATAAGACTTACAGTGAGCCTTGAGTACAGTGAGTGGGGCTTTACTGCCACCTCCTGGAACATGGCTTGGCAGCACTGGGCAATCCTGGGCAGAGCCAAAGGAGTAGGGAGGGTGTCATCTTAGCAAAATGGATTTAAGGCCAACTGCAAGCAAACCCTGAGCTCAGAACTTTCATTATTACCCTGAAATAATTCCTGTCTGCCCAAACAGAACAGACTTCTTCAGCCTCTACCCTGAAAGGTAGGAGTGCTTATCTCTTACTTCTCTCAGGACCCAACAGAAGAATGGGAACCTGACAACCTTACTTAAAAAGCCAAGTGATTTTAAGGCACATTTTGCTGGCTGGTACTGCGGAAGACAGTATGGAGGTTCCTCAAAAAATTAAAAATTGATCCAGTAATCCATATGATCCATATGATCCAGTAATTCCACTACTGGGTATTTATCCAAAGAAAACGAAAACCTGCATTTGAAGGGATACATGCACCCCTATGTGTATTGCAGCGTTATTCTAATAGCCAAATTATGGAAGCAACCTAAGTGTCCGTTGGAAAATGAATGAATAAAGAAGATATGGTGTACATATATACAATGGAATATTACTCAGCCACAAAAAAACCAAATGAAATCTTGCCATTTGCAACAACATGGGTGGATCTAGAGAGTATAATGCTAAGCAAAATATGCCAGTCAGAGAAACACAAATACCATATGATTTCACTCATATGTGGAATTTTAAAAACAAAACAAACAAAGGGGGGAAAAAGAGAAAGACAAACCAAAAAATAGACCCTTAAATAGACAACCAACAGAGGGTTACTAGAAGGGAGGTGGGTAGGCGAATGGGTGAAATAGATAGATACAGGGGGTTAAGGGTACACTTATCAGGGCGCCTGGGTGGCTTAGTCAGTTAAGCTTCCAACTTCAGCTCAGGTCATGATGGCACCTTTGGTGAGTTCGAGCTCCACATTGGGCTCTGTGCTGACAGCTCAGAGCCTGAAGCCTCCTTCAGATTCTGTGTCTCCCTCTCTCTCTGCCCCTCCCCCGCTCATGCTCTCTCTCAAAAATGAAAAAAATGTTTTAAAAAAATGTTTTTTAAAAGAGTACACTTATCTTAATGAGCAATGAGTAATACGTGGAATTAATGAATCACTATATTCTACACCTGAAATGAATGTAACACTGTATGTTAACTGTACTGGAATTAAAATAAAAATTTAAAAATAAATAAATACATTCTACTGGCTGGGTTGCATTTCCCAGTACAAAATATTTTTTTTAATTTTTTAATGTTTATTTTTGAGAGAGAGTGTCAGTGGGGGAGGAGCAGAAAGAGAGGGGGACAGGATCCAAAGCGGGCTCTACACTGACAGCAGCAAGCCCGATGCGAGGCTCGAACTCATGAACCACAAGATCATGACCCAAACAGAAGTCAGACCCTCAACAAACTGAGCCACTCAGGCACCCCAGTACAAAATAATTTTGATCTAAAATATACCTTGAGCCAAACTATATGATCTTAGTCTGGAATTTGGCTTTGTTTTCAGGAGGTAGGTAAAACATTTACAAAGGAAAATCTCCAAAACTCAAGCTACAATCTACCTTTTTAAGACTTTTAATATCTTTTTAATTTTTTTTTAACATCTTATTTATTTTTGAGACAGGGAGAGACAGAGCATGAACAGGGGAGGGTCAGAGAGAGGGAGACACAGAATCTGAAACAGGCTCCAGCCTCTGAGCTGTCAGCACAGAGCCTGACGCGGGGCTCGAACTCACGGACCGCGAGATCATGACCTGAGCCGAAGTCGGCCGCCTGACCAACTGAGCCACCCAGGTGCCCCATAAGACCTTTAATATCTTTTATTCACAGAAGGAGGAAACCAAATGACTGATAAACACACGAAAAGAATAATTATATAAAAATATGTGTAACCTCAGTAGTAAACAAGAAAATATAAACTAAAGAGATGAGTTCCACCCATCAGACTGGTCAAAATGGAAATTATTAGTAATATCAAATATGGTCTGGGTGTCAGGAAATACTTTCTCATACACTGTTGGTGGGAAACAGTACAGCATTTTTTAGAGTACAGTTTGGAAGAACCAGTCAAAATCTAAAATGAAGCCTACCTTTTGCAGCTCCAAATATCCATCTCTGCTGAGCTTTGTGACTGTTTCTCCAGCATCCATTCTATGTATATTCTCCAAGCTGGGTGGTTCCACAGGTAAACTGACATTGGCCTAAACCAATCAGAAGAATCCTGTTTCCTTTTGCTCCTGTCATTATTAATTCAGATAAAGGAATTTAACAGAGGCTCAAGCCAATAGGTGCATGCCATTCCCCTGGCTACAGTGCTCTATTCACAGTGAGCAATATCCAAATTTGGCTTAGAGTGAAGTTTTGTCTGGTGGCTAGAGAAACGCACTTCCTCCTGCATAAGTGAATGACGAAGCATGTGACTCCAGGAGTCTAATCTCCCAAAGTTTATATTATCTAAACAAAAAAGTTTACATTCATTCCAGTTCTAAATAACTATACCCATATATTTATTTCAACAAACACACACTGCTCTACCATTGACTGAGCAGGGCTGAGTAAATTCCTTAAGCCTTTTAAGCCTAGTAACTTGCCTATAAAATACGGCTTATATTCCTTCCTTCATAGGATTATTCCTATTGTCACATGGAAATCACTGTGTGAGATGGTGTGGAACAAAAATAGATAAATAGGATGTTCCCTATTCCTATTCTTTAGAATAGTTCCCATCTTTAGAGACACAGAAAATTTAGTGGGGGTGATGACACTGGATTATTGTTCTTGCATACGGACCTCAGAATCAGGCCCTGACTCTTCTGGAGAGTCTAGGAACAACTTAATAAACAACTTTTCTACACACACACACACACACACACACACACACACACAGTATCTTCTATATATCTACTACCTATATATCTACATATCTATATCTATATATCTATATATATCTCTATATAAATATAGATACAGATATAAATATCTATATATCTATATGTAAATATAGATATATAGAGATATGTAGATATAGATATGTAGATATATACATATACATATACATATACATATACATATACATATAGTTGGGGGGAAAGACAGTAGGTATACATGTAAGCAAAAGGAATGATGGGGCTAAAAACAAGTTGGGGAGGAAAGTAGCCAGTTGGAACACTGTTGTCATGGGGAGGAGGGATAGTTTTAAATTCTAGCAGCTATGTTAATAGAGATCACTTTCCATATCTAGAAGCAAGGAGATAGCTGAATGGGTATAAACTGACAAAAAAACCCTATTCTCGTGACTGATAGGAGATACTCCCATTGACTAGAGACAGAAATATACTGAATGGAGATATTTTAGTTTCAATTCCCTGATTCTTTCTTATTTTAAATTCATGTTAACCAATGATACATTTTCTAAAATTTTGCTAGAATCTTTCTCACTTCTACAGATGATCCTGCATGCCAAAGTAGAACAAGAAAGGATTGAATAAGGCTATGCAATGGGGAGAAATAAAATTTCACTGAAAACAAAGGAAAATAACATTTTGTGGGTGGATTTTTTTAAGAGAAAATTTCTCAGTGTATAGTACATCCAACATCAGATATCCACAAACATCTATAAACACAAAGCTCTAAATCACAAGTTACTTACAAGTGATGAGAAGTGATGTCAAGGTTTGTGGTAAGGTACTTCTCAGAAGGCCATGTTAAGAAACAAATACACTGTATGTTAATTACAGTTTCAAATTTTCTCATGTCTGAAGTTAAACAGAAAAAATAAGGCCTTATAAAAGCAGTGAATGGAAAACGTAATTTTTCATTCACATAGAGGTATGTTAAGAGTCCATTACCAATGTAAGAACACATCACAAAACAATAAAGAAAAATTCATTTAGTCCAATTCACAAGAACCAGCCTTAAAGCCTTAGGAGCAGTGACCCTTGCTGTTTCTAATTCCCTGCCAGTGGTTCAGTTTTATACAGGAAGGCTTAGAAAACAAGTTAATCACATTTTTCAGTCTAGTCTGACTCAGAGTTTAGTGCAGATCGAAAGTTCTATTGTAGCACAACTCAGATAAAAGAACAAATAATGAGAAAGTCACATAAGGAAACATGACTTCTTTGTTCCCATTTCAATAGGAAGTCAGCTATTCTAACTGAGCAAAGGATTCTCAATCAGGAGACCCAAACTCTAAGCCTCGGTCTGTTACAGCTTTGACCAAGCAGTCTTTACAAGACATGTTACTTTATGCCTAGGCAGCTTGTATCATGTGCTGTATAAAAAAACTAACTTTCCAACGCCCAAAAAATAAAAAGTCCAATTAAAAATGGGCAGAAGACATGAACAGACATCTCTCCAAAAAAGATATACACATGGCCAACAGAAACATGAAGAGATTCTCAACCTCACTCACCATCAGGAAAATACAAATCAAAACTACCATGAGATATCACCTCAAACCTGTCAGAATTACCAAAATCAAAAACATAAGAAACAGCAAGTGTTGGCAAGGATGTGGAAGAAAAGGAAGCCTCACACACTGTTGGTGGGAATGCAAACTGGTGCAGCCACTGTGGAAAACAGTATGGAGGTTCCTCACAAAATTAAAATTAGGGCTACCATATGATTCAGTAATGTCCACTACTAGGTATTTACCCAAGAATATGAAAATACTAATTCCAAAGGATATATGCACCCCTATGTTTATTGCAGCATTATTTGCGATAGCCAAATTATGGAAGCAGCCCAGTGTCCATCGATCGATGAATGGATAAAAAATATATATATTCTTTATATATATAAAGAATCTTAATATGGGATATATATATATATATATATATATATGTGGAATATTATTCGGCCATAAAAAAAAGAATGAAATCTTGTCATTCACAACAACATGGATGGATCCAGAGAGTAGAATGTTAAGCAAAATAGGTCAGGCTGAGGAAGACAAATATCATATGATTGCACTCATACGTGGAATTTAAGAAACAAAACAAAGGAGGGGGGGAGAGACAAACCAAAAAACAGACCCTTAGAGAACAAACAGAGGGTTACCAGAGGGGAGGTCAGTGGGGGAATGGGTGAAATAGGTGAAGGGGATGATGGGTACACTTATCTAGATTAGCACTGAGTAATGTATAGAATTGCTGAATCACTATATTGTATGCCTGAAACTAATATAACACTATATGTTAACCATACTGGAATTAAAATTTAAAATAATTTAAAAAAGATAACTAACTTGCCACCTCTATATCAAAGTTTCCCCCCCCCCAAAAAAAATTAACAGATAATTTAAAATTTATCTAAGTACCATATAGTGCTATACACATTATTTGTATTCTCTTCATTAAATAAATGCAAATAAAGCCATCTATGGAGCTCAGTAAGGTATACTATTTATTCATTTTAAAACATACATCCACACAGCAAGCCCATTTCTCCCCACCAATACGTATACATATTTCCTATTAGGCTTAACCATATTCTTCTAAGGAGAGCAAAGTAATCTTAAGCTGAAAGAATTACTTTGGTTCAGTATCTATAGGCCAGTTTGCAAAATCTTCTTTTTCAAGTAGTTCTGCCAAGGTTCTAACCAGATATGATCTTTGAATCTCAACTTGCACTTATAGTAAATTATTTTTAGTTCCTTAATTCTGAAGTTCACAAAATGTGTTAATAGGCAAAATACACCAGAAGCAAATACAGAGACAAAAAGGTAATTGATCCTAGATCCTCAGTCATTGAGGTGATATGTTTACACTGATCTTTAAATAAAAATAACATCGAAATAAGCTGGAAAGCCACTTGACTTTGAAATATTGTCTTCTTTCCACACTGTATAGTCTATTGGCAATATTTTTTAAGTAAAAATAAAACAATATCTTAATGTGAAGCCTATTAATGTCTATACATTAACTGTCTTTAGCATATTAGCCATACCAATGTAGTCAAACACCTGGTCAGAGGTTAAAAATAGAGTTTCAAAATCAAGACCAAATTTTAATTGAACCACCTAAAGACTTCTACATTGGAATCTCTCATTTTGCCTCCTCCTGAATGTCCTGCTTTTTTGAGGACAAAGTATCTAAGGTCAGAATTTTACTATTAAGCTCCTCAGAGTAATAGAAAAGAGTATTAGTTAAATTCTTGGGCTAAGTTTTAGTCAATGCCTTTTGGAAAAAAACAACACATCGTTAACTGGTTAAGGCAAAAAAACCACACAAATTCTGGTCCCCTTAACAGCCATTCTCTAAAATAAATTCAGAGCGTGACCAGCAACCTAGAAGCCAAAAACCTACAGCCAAATTGGCTTAAACTTCCCACCTGGAAGTCATGGACTGGGGCATGAGAAACGGTGTGTGGACTGTATGTAGGTAGATATTTTTGCATGTTCGTGAAGAGCTTTGGGGAAGGCCTATGTGTTTGAGGAAATGAGAAGACAGGAGCATCTCTGGTTCTGTCTGATATCACCTTCAAACTATCAGTGGACAGGAGTGAGGTCCATAACAGTGGACACTTCCTCCCTAAAGCCTCTTCAGCTGGGGAGTTCAACAGTAACTGGCCTAGAGAAAAGTAACCAGTCCTAGTCAATCAGTAACACTGCTTCCCATCTCCTGGTTTTGTATGTATATACTTCCCCTTTCAAGGAGAAGCATAGTCCTCAACTCCAAGGTATACCTACAAAATTCTCCTTCACCATTCTCATTCCATAATCATGTTCCCTCACTCAGGAACACTGGCTCCAGAATCTCACAATACAGAGGACTACCCGATGTCAGAGTCATACTAAGTCATGAGAAATAAAAGGTTTCTTTGAGAAATTTGCATCAGTGTGGTTCATAGAAGATCAGCAGAGAGGCCAGATTCCCATAGTACAACGATCAAACATCAATCACGATAATCACAGAAACCAAAGATATACATCTATCCATAGAGAGCAGTTACATATCTCCTTAAAGCCTAGAAACAAGCAAGCTTTTTAAATGTATATTAATAGGTAAGTTATGGTAAAGGAAACATTTTCTCTTACTGATCCTAGTTTTTTCATTTCTTCAAATGATCCTAGTTTTTATCACCTACCACCACCAAACCCATTCCTAAGTAAATGTACACATTTATACAGATAACACAGAGTTCAATGCATAAATAACATAACCATTATAATGTTTCTCTCTCCCTTTTTAAACTCATTTTTAATCTTGGGTGATTTTAAATCACAATCTACTAACAGTAAATACACATTCGTGGAACAAGAACCATATCACTATTCTTCCATTGGTTATATCTTGAAATAACAACAGTGGACTTGAAAGGTGATGGGATAGCAGTTGGGGAGGGGCACTTGTTCAATCTTCCTTCGAAACACTTGGAAGTCTTTCTCTTTTTTCTTCCACAAGGCCTTTCCCAGAAAATTCAGGCAGTTCAAAAGCAAATGACCAAAACCACAAATCTCTCTTTGTAGGATATCAGCACTTTGGTCACAAGAAGATGTCATCTCAAGGGCTAGAGTAGCATCTAAAAGCACAGGGGGATACAGGCAACCAAACAGTTTACATAAAAATCTTTCCAGAAAGTGATTTATATCTTACTTGCTTTCTCACATTGAATATATTTATAATATTGTAAGTATTACACAGTCTAAGAAAACTTAAGACCGTATATAACAAAAACAAGATTTTAAAGAAAACCTTAGGATAATTGTCAACCAAAACTGTCCTGTGTAGCACACCATCTCCTTTTATGTAAATAATGACTAGTTTTGACAAAATAGATCCAAGTTTTATAGAGGCTACAGTTTATATAGTACGTATAATGAGTGCATTGCAAAGACGTCTCCCAGAGCCTGGAAAGGGCCCTGTACCATTGAGGAATTAAAACTTAAGATTTGTTCACTTCATAGTAAATTCACATTTGATGTCACAGACGTTCAAAATGCTTTGTGGAGAATGAGATACCACCTCACAGCTGTCAGAATGACTAACATTAACAACTCAGACAACAACAGATGTTGGCAAGGATGCGGAGAAAGAGGATCTCTTTTGCACTGCTGGTGGGAATGCAAAGTGGTGCAGCCGCTCTGGAAAACAGTACGGAGGTTCCTCAAAAAATTAAAAATAGAACTGCCCTACGACCCCGCAATTGCACTACTAGGTATTTATCCAAGGGATACAGGTATGCTGCTTTGAAGGAGCACATGCACCCCAATGTTTATTGCAGCACTATCAACAGTAGCCAAAGTATGGAAAGAGCCCAAATGTCCATCAATGGATGAGTAGATAAAGGAGATATATATATATATACACATATATATATATACATATATATGTATATATATATGTATGTATATATATGTATATATATATGTATGTATATGTATATATGTGTATATATATATATGTATACACACACACACACACACGATAGAGTATTACTTGGCAGTCAAAAAGAATAAAATATTGCCATTTGCAATTACATGGATAGAACTAGAGGGTATTATGCTAAGTGAAATTAGTCAGAGAAAGACAAAAATCATATGACTTCACCCATATGAGGACTTTAAGAGACAAAACAGATGAACATAAGAGAAGGGAAGAAAAAATAATATAAAAACAGAAGAGACTCTTAAATATGGAGAACAAACAGATGGTTACTGGAGGGGATATGGGAGCGGGGATGGGCTAAATGGGTAAGGGGCATTAAGAAATCTACTCCTGAAATCATTGTGGCACTATATGCTAACTAACTTATGTAAATTAAAAAAAATTAAATTAAATAAATGCTTTGTGGAGGTTAACAGATTAATTCCAACAGTACATTTATGAGAGTGTGGGATTTTATTACCATCATATTTTACAGAGTTAATAAGATATTAAACATTAGGTGACTGGTCTGAGGTCACATACCAAATGGCCACTCAAAAGGTCTGATCTTTGGTTTTCATTTTTTTAGTACTAAACGGTTATATTTAAAAGGAAGGCAATCCTGTTACCATGTAAAATTGACACTTAATTTTTCAAATCACTGTTGGTGCCTAATCAAGTGAGTTCTTAATTTACTCTGTTTTCCTTTTTAAAAACATTTGTAACATATTTCTCCTGGGGGTAGGTCCCCGGTGGGGTGGGACCGTGTGCCAGTGGGTCCTGTTCTTGCTGTGCAGACACATGGCGCACGCCTGGAGCTTGTAGCTCCCTTTTTACCGTGGTGGAGTGGCAGGACAATAATGAAGTCCATCAGAAACAAATATAAAAAAATACAATATAAAAATAAAAAGGAAGGCAATCATCTAGAATAGTGCTGATCCCTCTTTATTGGGAAAAAGATTACCAAGCAATCATTTCGTCTTTCTTGCTTTACGAGCCCAAAGGGCAAATGACTGATAAGGGAGATAAGTATATATCCTTCCACTGCACTCATCACCCTGAATTCACCTTACTGTATCCAATAAAACACAGGAGATTAGTTTAAGGGCAAGAGCTGTAAGCTCCATGAAAAGGGATTTCATCCCAAAGACAAATACTACTTCTTTTTTTTAAGTGGCACAATTCTTTCTCTACCAGGTGTTCTCACAGAATCAATCACTAGAGAATGCTTAACGGCAGAATTTGGCCTTTAGCAAGCTACAAAATATCTCCCATGGAAGGTTTACTTTGCATTAAGTATGAGAAACCAGACATACCCAGTTCAGAACCAAAATGACTCTCAGTGCTGGTGTTCCATTCGAGGCAAATCAGCCTCCGAATCATCTGACAGGGGAGATCCTGAAACCTGTAAGTTAATAATCAAGCATTAAAGATTCTCAAAAATTGTAAAAGTCTCACTCCACCCCCCTGAAAATCCCAATTCTTGTTGTTCAAGTATCAGGTGTTTATAATTAACCATTCATAGCGCAAGCTGCTTGCACAGAAGACGATGATGAAGTAAGAGGCTGTTATTCTTTGACCTCTTTGGTGATACGTGTGTTAAAAAGATGCTTCTGATGTGCCAAGGTAGTGTAAACCCACTACAACCCATCTCTCCTACTTATTACAAACAAACAAACAAACAAACAAAAAAACCCTTTAGGAAAAATATGAAAAACAACTGGAGATTAAGGAGAGGGGTCAAAAGTTGGAAATGTGATCCTTCACATGGGGGGTAGGTTTCCAATTTTGTTTATTTTTTGCTCCTGTGACTTTGCCCAAAAGGCAGGCCCTAGTCTCAGAGTAGTGAAGAAGTACAAAAAGCTAAAAGTCTGAAAGAAACTCCCTTGTTATCCCAGAGAAACCCTGCAAGCCACAAAGTATGGGGATGGGTTGGTCCTGGAGCGAACAGAACTAGAGCAAGGGACTCCCTAATTCTGTGTATAGACTGACGGGAGTCTGAGCCCAGCTCCTGACGCATGCATGCATGCAGCAGCTCCAAACCCAGAGCAGCAACAGCTTGGCAAACTGAGCTGAGATTTGAACTACCTGCACAAGTCTCCAGCTAACCCCTGAGCCACACAAGCACAGGACAGATGCAAACTACGATGTCAAAGACTTAGAGAACTGAGATTTAAAACATTTCTCACAAGAGATAAGGCAGAATTTGCAGTGAGAACAAAACTTCAATGACTGCCTGCTAAAATAAAACGTCCACATTCTCCAGAGGGTTATAACAGGACCTGGAGGCTACACAACGTAATATTAACAGTTTCCAAGATACAATCAAAGTTATTGGCCATAAAAAGATTCAGGAATGTGTCATCAATTCTCAATGGAAACGGCAATCAACAGATGCAGAAATATATATGCTATACAGGTATATATAACTTAATTAAGTTTATAAAGTCCCAATATTTGGGTCACCTCGGGATCGATATGAATGAAGAAACAGGAATTCTTAGCAGAGAAATATAAGCCCTAAAAAAGAACCAAGTGGACATTTTAGGACTTAAAAATACAGTATCTGGGGGCGCCTAGGTGGCTCAGTCAGTTAAACATCCAACTCCTGGTTTCAGCTCAGGTCATGATCTCACGGTTTGTGGGATCTAGCCCTGCTTTGGGCTCTGTGCTGTCAGGGCAGAGCCTGCTTGGGATTCTCTCTCTCCCCCTCCCCGCTCATATACTTTCTAAATACATACATACATACATAAAACAGCATCTGAAATTTAAATATCTCCCTGGATGGGCTTAATAGCAGAAGGGAAACAACAAGATAAAGAATCAAAGAACTTAAAGATAAATCAATAGGAATTACCCAATGTGAAGAGCCAAGATAAAAAAAAGAAAAAAAAAAAAGATTAAAGAAAGCAGAGTCTCAGGAACTTGTAGAAAATACCAAAAAGTCTAACATCTATGTCACCGGACTCTCAGAAAAAAAAGAGAGAGAGATTATGGCAGAAAAAAATTTTTGAAGAAATAATGACCAAAAACTTCCAAATTTGGCAAAAGAGGTAGGTTTACAAATCAAGAAGTTCAGCAAATGCCAAACAGGATACAAAGAAAACTATGCTTAGACACATCTTATTAAAACTAATGAACACAAAACGATGAGGATAAAATCTTGAAAACAGCTGGAGAAAAATGAAACATTACATACAGATGAACAATTCAAATGCCTAAGAATGTCCCACATTCTGACAGAAATCAGAGAGATCAGAAGACAGAGGAATGATGTCCTTATAGTCCTGGGAGAAAAAAGTTTTTAAAAACCTACCAACTCATATTCTATATCCATTGAAAATATATTTAAGGGATGAAGGCAAAATAAAGTCATTCTCAAATGAAGGAACACTAAGAGTTTGTCACCCATCAGACTTGCTCTGGAAGAAATGCTAAAGGAAGTTTCTCAAGCTGAAGAAAAATGATACCAGAGAATAAAAGTATAATTTTTAAGAAAGAAGGAAGAACAACAGAAACAGCAGGTAGTTAGGTAAATATAGAAGACTACTTATTTCCATAAATTGCTTAAAATATCTATGACTATTTAGAGCAAAATATATGACAATGCAGTGGGGTTTTCGGTGTATGTAAATAAGACAAAGAATTCTAACAAAAAGTCCAGGTTGAAGTAAAAGGACATATGCTTACCACTACATTTTACAAGTGATACAATATTTACTCTAAGTAGACTGTGGAAGGTTAGTTAATATATATTGCAATCCCTAGAGTAATCACTAAAAAAAATAATACCAAGAAATATACCCAAAAGCCAATCCTAAAAATATTCAAATACAAAAGAAGACTAAAAAGGGAAAACAAAGAAATAAACAAACAAACAACAACAACAATATATATATATAAAATATATATATATATAAAATATATATATATATAAAATATATATATATATATAATATATATATATACACACACATACATATATATAAACATAGAGCTAGATCCAGATATATCAATAATCACATTCAATGTTGATGGCCTAAGTATTTACTAGCAGGCAGAATTCTAAAGATATCACCCGGTTAGTCAATCAAACTATTGTAGCTACTGCTGTGAAGCAACTTTGCACATGGAATTAATGTTATTAATCAGGTGACTCTAAGATAGAAAGATTATCCTGGCAGGCGCAATGTAGGCCTGCAAGGCCAATCACATGCCTCTTAAAAGCAGAAGAGGAAGTCAGAGATGAGGCAGAAGGGGAGGTAAGGGAGGATCAAAGAGTAAGAAGGATTTGATCACTATTACTAGCTTTGTAGATGGCAGAACTAGACCATGAGCCAAGGAATGTGGTCAGCTTCTAGAAAGTGACAGCATCCCCCAGGTGTCAGCCAGAAAAGAAACAGGGACCTCAGTCCCACAACCTCATGAAACTCAATTCTGCCGACAATCTGAGCGGGCCTGGAAATAGATTCTCCCCTAGAGTCTCCAGAAAGAAATGCAGTCCCGCTGACATCTTGATTTGGGGTCTGTGAGACTCAAGGGGAGAAGAAGCTATTCCTAGGCTTCTGACCCATGGAAACTGTGAGACAGTAAATATTTTAAGTTGGTAGAAGTTTACTAGCTATAATAGGAAACACATTCCAATGAACAGAATTGGCATTGACAGAATGGATACAAAAGAAAGACCCTACTTCTATGAAATGTTGCACATTAAAACAACAACAACAACAAGAAACAGATAATATAAAAGTAAAAAGATAAACCATGGAGACAAATAAGTAGGCTCGAGTGGCTATTTTAATCTCAGATAAAATTGGTTTCATGGCACAGAACACCACAAGTGATAAACAGAGGCATTTTCTAATGATAAAAGTAATAATATATCAGGAAGACAAAAACTATTATAAGTGTGTATGTACCTAATAATAGAGATTTAAAATACAGGAAACAAAAATAAACAGATATAAGAGAAAAATAAATAATTCCACAGTCAGTGAAAGATTTTGACAGCACTCTTTCAAGAACTGATAGAACCAAACAAAAAAAATCATTAAGGATATAGAAGATC